>NW_026800018.1:0-1329667 GCF_032191835.1 Heteronotia binoei | reverse complement strand
CGCTCGAGGGCCTCGATCCGGCGCATCAGGGCCCTCGAGACGAGGCAATGGTGTCCTCTTGTGCTTGCTGCACCGGCTCCTCCACCACTGAAATGCAAGCACACCATGCATGCACATTAGAAAATTATAGGCATGTGTGCATTGTATAGCACATACAATGCACACATAGCATGTGTGCATTGTATAGGCATGTGTCCATTGTATAGCAACATTAGTTCGCAGTGCCCTGAGGCAGCTCAGCAAACCCACCTGCTCTCTGGCCGGATCACCGCCCTCCCTCCCGCGGGACTTCTGGGCTCCCACCGCCTAAGATTTGCAAAAGTAATCATTAAGTTATTTTTCTAACGCCCTGCGCACATGGCTTTTTAATGCCTCTAATGTGCAGTAACCCAGAGGTGGCTGCTTTGTCAGGTAATGTACCTTCTTGCTCCTCAGTACCCTGCTGCTCATCCTCCTCTCCCCCAAAGGGTGAGCCTGGCCGCTCTGCCTCGCCTCGTGGCCCTAGAGGCAGGTAGTTAGTGCACTCCTGTAATCATCTGACAGGGCGGCTGACAAGGGCTGCAACATCATATTTATTAGAAACTTGCATGCCATGCCTATTGATTTCTATCTGCGCTCAGCTCAGCGAACTCACCTGCCTCCTCAGCGCCTCCTGCCTCCTCAGCGCCTCCCGCCTCCTCAGCGCCTCCCGCCTCCTCAGCGCCTCCTGCCTGCTGTGCTGCTGGGCTCACACCGCCTAAGATTTGCAAAAGTAATCATTATATTATTATCTTGAACCCCCTGCGCACATGGCTTATTAATGCGTTTACTGCGCAGTAACCAAGAGGCGGCCGCTTTGTCAGGTAATGTACCTTCTTGCTCCTCCGCACCCTGCTCCTCCTCTCCCTCCGAGGGTGGCCTGGCCGCTCCGCCGTGCCTCGTGGACAGGTGTCAACTAGAAAAAAACCAAACAATGAAACTCATACATGCAAGTGGTGTGAATGAAAGCACACAGCATATGTGAAAACTGCACTGTAACCTGCAGGTAATATGTACTGGACCAGGAAGGCACATCAGGAAATAGAATGGGGTGGGGGCTGGGGGTTGGATCCAATTAATGAGGTTTCTGTGATCATCCATGCCCCCCCCATTCCACCAGGAAGGCTCAGCAGAGCATAGGAAGGTTTGGGGCTGGGATCCAATTAATGAGGTTTCTGTTTCTGTGATCATCCATGCCCCCCCCATTCCACCAGGAAGGCTCAGCAGAGCATAGGAAGGTTTGGGGGCTGGGATCCAATTAATGAGGTTTCTGTTTCTGTGATCATCCATGCCCCCCCCCCCCATTCCACCAGGAAGGCTCAGCAGAGCATAGGAAGGTTTGGGGGCTGGGATCCAATTAATGAGGTTTCTGTTTCTGTGATCATCCATGCCCCCCCCCCCATTCCACCAGGAAGGCTCAGCAGAGCATAGGAAGGTTTGGGGGCTGGGATCCAATTAATGAGGTTTCTGTTTCTGTGATCATCCATGCCCCCCCCCCCCCATTCCACCAGGAAGGCTCAGCAGAGCATAGGAAGGTTTGGGGGCTGGGATCCAATTAATGAGGTTTCTGTTTCTGTGATCATCCATGCCCCCCCCCCCCCCATTCCACCAGGAAGGCTCAGCAGAGCATAGGAAGGTTTGGGGGCTGGGATCCAATTAATGAGGTTTCTGTTTCTGTGATCATCCATGCCCCCCCCCCCATTCCACAGAAGGCTCAGCAGAGCATAGGAAGGTTTGGGGGCTGGGATCCAATTAATGAGGTTTCTGTTTCTGTGATCATCCATGCCCCCCCCCCCCCATTCCACCAGGAAGGCTCAGCAGAGCATAGGAAGGTTTGGGGGCTGGGATCCAATTAATGAGGTTTCTGTTTCTGTGATCATCCATGCCCCCCCCCCCCCCATTCTACCAGGAAGGCTCAGCAGAGCATAGGAAGGTTTGGGGGCTGGGATCCAATTAATGAGGTTTCTGTGATCATCCATGCCCCCCCCCCATTACAGTAATGAGGCAGTAATAAAGAAGGGAGGGGTGTGTGTGGCGTTTGTGTGTTGTGTGTGTGTGTGGTGTTACTCACAATCATGATGACGGTCCTCCCAACGGGGCCGCCCCGCCAACTCCCAAAGACGCACCATGGCGTCGTGGTAGGGCGTCCTGCCTGACGCCCTGGGGATACCGCCCCACGCTTGCAGGCTAGCCATGAAGCTGCAGCGGAGGCGTTTGATTTTTGACCGGCACTGCGCGGCAGTCCGGTCAAACCCCTCCGCTGCAGCCTCCGGGCTATCGCCGCATAGATGTGGCTTGTGGTGAGGTGGGTGCTCGACATAACTTCGCGAGCGTGCCCGCTCCTCTCAACAATCTCTAACATCGCCAGCACCTCCTCCCGCTGCCAGAACGTCCCTCTCCTTCCCCTGGCAGCCATTTCGAACTAACGCTCTTTCGATGTTGCGAAATAGCAGCCTCCCCTTTCTGATTTGATTTATCCAATCATGTGGAAGGCATATCCTGATTGACAAGGCAAAAACAGACCCAGGCCAGAAACACGTGTCAGAACCCCTGGTGCACCAAAAAATTACCCCCCCCCCCCCACAACCACCACCAAAGTAAATGAACGCAGTGCAGTTTATAATGCTCAAAACTTTATTCGCTGTAACGGGAAGCAGCCTAAATAAACGCAGGCATAATGCTAAGAAATATGTAGTATTACTGGGTGGAAGTATCCACTCCGGAACCACTAAGCGGAGTTTGCTGTGGGAAATACATCCACGCCGGATCGACTGCTTTGTGGGCGGCACCCTCTCCCTTTCCGTCCTTCCACCCCATCCACCCGCTTGGCCAATCAGCCTTCCGCGGCGCTTCCCCGGAGTGCCGGCGCGACCATTTTTTTTTTTTTTAAACTTCACAGTTTTGCGTTCACAGTTTTCCATCCAGTCATGGGGAAGGCATTTTATGATCGACAAGGCAAAAACAGAGCCAGCCCAGGAGCACGTGTAGGACCACCGGTGCACCGAAATATTGCCCCCCCCCAACCTTAACCAAAGTAAATGAAAACTATGCAGTTTATAATGCCCAAAGCTTTATTCGCTAAAACGGGAAGCAGTCTAAACAAACGCAGGCATAACGTTAAGGCGGTTATACATAGAACGGTTGAAACAGCGTAACTTCGCAGCACCGAAAAAGCAGTCTTTCATTCAAGGGCAGCGGCAGCGAGAGGCATGGGGGACGGAAAGCCGAAGAATCATCTCCTTTGATAAATATATTCTGCGACAGCATCCCGCACAATCCTCCCACTCTCTAACTGCCTCCTGTTTATAACCCTGAAGTCTGGTTCTTCTGGGTCTGGGAGGAGTGTTATCTCCTTATCTGGAATGTCCAGCGTGACCGCATGTCCCTTTCCCTCACAAATATTGTGCAGAGTCACAGATGCGGTCACGATGGAGAAAATACTCCGGTACTGTGCGTTCATTCGCGTTAGCAGGACACGCCAGCGAGCCTTAAGCCTCCCGAAAGCACGCTCCACCACGTTCCTGGCCCTGGCGTGTTTCTTGTTAAAGTGCTTCTGCACGGGCCCGACGGGTGTCCTGTACGGGGACATCAGCCACGGTCTAAGGGGGTACGCTCCGTCGCCCAATACAAGCGCAGGTATGGTTACATTTCCCAAAGTCACCCTGGGGTTCCCCGGAACCCAGAGCCCTGCATCATTGCCAGAGCAGAGATGGCTGTTCGCGAAAACAAAGGCATCGTTGGTCTTTCCGCTGTGGCCAAACTCTGCATCCACGAAGCGTCCTGTGTGATCAACCGTGCCTTGGAGGATCACGGAGCAGAACATCTTCCGGTTGCAGAACTCCTCCGATCTGCCCCCAGGCGCCCGTATCGGGATATGCGATCCATCCACAGCAGCCACCGTATGCGGCATACCGAGTTTACCGAAACCATCCATAATCTGTAGAGAAATGGAGTACAATGGATCAGGGATATTTCAACTTCCACTGTATTAGCAATAGAGAATCACATCAGGGTCCGATATATCGATGTTACGTTATAACGCAAAACTAGGGAAAAAAGAAAAAAAATATACACACCGTTCCGATGTCGTCACCGAGGCACACGACCTTTGAGAACAAACGTTTCTCGATGGCTTCGCAGACCTCCATCACAATCCCATGGACGGTGGTAACGCCGATCCCGAACTGCGTACCGACTTCCCGATAGGCGCTTCCGGTAGCGAGGTACCATAGCGCTACCGCGAGCCGCTTCTCAGGGTGGACCGGAGACCTCATCCTTGTGGTTTGCCTTTCCAGCTTGTCCTTCAAAGCGGCATAAATCTCCATAAAGGTCCCTCTGGTCATCCGGAAGTTATCCAGCCATTGCTCGTCGCCCCAGTACACAAGCACAAAGTTCTCCCACCAGCCGAGTTCACGGGGGAACACCCAATACCTGGGCGAGAACCGGATACCGGCAAGGTAGTGCCATCTACGTTGCTGGCGGCGACTGCCACCTCTAATCAGCCGAAGCCGGGCGTCAGACTTCCTAGAGGCGACCAGAGGTTTCGGTGATCCAAGTCCATGAGCGAGGAGTTTTTCTCCGGTGCGGAGGACTTGGCGCCCGGCGTAGATACACAAAATCAGAAGCTGCACTGCTGAATAAAGCAGCGCCATAGTCTCGTCATCAGGATTCTCCATTGTGAATGCTTCTGACGATACGAGGCAGTGTGGAGGACGCCGCTGCGGCCAGTATTAAAACAGAGCCGTCACGTGATGGTTTGCCCGCGAAAAAGGGGATTCTCTATTACGTTGTCGCGTTGTTGTGTTGTTACGTAATTACGCAACTAGAATGGCGTTTAAAAAAAAAATGATTGACAGGGCATCGACTCCAGTCGATGCCACTGGGAAAACGCCGGTGGGAAAACGATTTGAGCCGGCGCTTCAGGGAGGGCGACTCCGCAAAGAGTCACTAGTGGGAAAACGAGAAAAATGATCCGGAGATAATTGCGCCGGGGAATAAGGGGAGCAAACGCTAAGTGGGAAAACGGCCTCTGTGAAGCGAGAATTTCAGGAGGTAAATCAGGAAAGAGCTGCACTAACGTGTCAGCCAATTGCAATCCTTGTTTTTCTCTTGCCATTTGAAGTAATTTATTCTTTTGCTCAATGTCTACAAATTCCACTAATATAGCTGGAGTTGCTTCTATTGGGGCATTTTTCGACAAAGGCAGACGAAAAGCTATTGTAATTACCTTTTGATTTAAAGTTGTTATTCCAAGCAGAGATAAGAGCCAGGCGTTTAAGGACGAATGCAAATCTTCTTCTGGTGAGAAATTCTTTGAAACTTCTCTAATTTTAGCTTTGCATTCTCTCTTGATTTTATGTTCTGTAATATAATTTTATTCTTTGCCCACATCTCAAAGTCTTTCATTGCTTTCAAATCTCTTGCTGGTTTTTTTATTCTTGTAAAGCCATTTCTGCTTTTAATTCTGTATCCTTCGTTATGGTCATCAGTTGTTTAAACTTCTTCTACATTGGTTCAACAGTTCCCTGGGGTTTCCCCAGCTCTGTTTTTAAGTATTCAATCTCCCCCTTTAAACAGTCAATGCCTTGGCTGAACTCATTTTTCATTTCCGTAAGAATGTTCATTATCATTGTTTGGAAACTTGTATCTGGACTTGTTCCTCCCAATGCCATTTTCTCTAAGGAGAGCAGCTGCAGGCGGTGGAAGCAAAAGGGAGCCTTGCAAATACACTTCCACTTTTAAAGCAGGGGTGTGGGGGGGGGGCTCCAAGACAGTCAGGAGCCCTACTGGAGCTTCCGGCGAGCCACTCCGGTGAGCTCCGCCCCAAACTGAGGCCTGCACGTAAGTCGTTGCTCAATATTGTCATGCAAATTCTTCAGAACTTCAGACAGTTTTGGGTCATTGCAAGTGAAAGGGATCCATTTTTCTTAATTCTGGCCAACTCTGGGCCTGATTCTCAGAAATCTTTTTTAGACATGCATAATATTTCAAATGGGGAAGGCAATGGCAAACCACCCCATAAAAAGTCTGCTGTGAAAATGTGATGCGACGTCACTCCAGAGTCAGAAACAACTGATGCTTGCACAGGGAACTACTTTTACCTTTAATATATCAAAATATAACCCAGAGGAGTCAATTGGGAAAAACTGGAAACACTTAAGAATTTACTATGATCCTGTCCCATGCTAAACAGATACAAGGGTGAGGATGGGCCTTACTTGAGCCAAAGGCATTCAAGAGACCAATCCTCAGTGGAGATTAGACTCAAATAGAGTCAGTGCTGGCAGATGTTCATTAGAAATGGATCCCTATCATGCCACTTACAGCGTACCTGCTGGATGACTCAACAAATTGTCCTGGAATTTCTTTGACACACCAGGTCACTCTAAAAATTGAATCTGAAAACAAACACACCCCAAACCAGAGACTCCTTAACAGAAAAACAGAATTCATTTTACATGCGTGGGTCAAAGAGAAGCAAGCAGGGCTGGCCCTAGATTGTCTGGAATCCTAGGCAAGGCTAACTTCTGGCACCCCCCCTTCACTGATAACATCACCGAGTCACATGGGGTGCCCAATTTGGCACCCCCATAAGGCCAGCACCCTAGAAAATTGCTTAGTTTGCCTTGTGGCAGGGCCAGCCCTGAAACCAAGCTCAAGGATCCTGATGTGAGTTCATACAACATATTTATTGAAATTAGGAAGGAACATTGTTATAATTTCCAGCATAGACCTTTTGGCAGGAAAACATATGAAGATGAAGATGATATTGGATTTATATCCTGCCCTCCACTCCGAAGAGTCTCAGAGTGGCTCACAATCTCCTTTACCTTCCTCCCCCACAACAGACACCCTGTGAGGTGGGTGGGGCTCTCACAGCAGCTGCCCTTTCAAGGACAACCTCTGCCAGAGCTATGGCTGACCCAAGGCCATGCTAGCAGGTGCAAGTGGAGGAGTGGGGAATCGGTTCTCCCAGATAAGAGTCCGCACACTTAACCTGGCTCTCTGACTGGTTAATAACTTGGTGGTCTGTCTGATCTCTGCTGTGACACTTCTTTTACCCAGTTTCTGAGCTAGTTCAGACCAGTTTAACTGCACTTGTTGCTGTCTATCACAGACAGGCCAATCTCAGGCCAAATGCTCACTCCCATTTTGATTTATGACAGCCACTCTCCCGCTTCCTCACTGGGACAGTGTACAGGGACATAACGCACAGCCAATGTCATCTGGTAGAAAAGGTAATGAACAGTTGCTTGTGGGTCACATGAGAGCCCTGGACAGGCCAGTTCTGTCTCTCGTGCCATATGTTTGACACTTCTGATATAGGCTGTTACTGGCATATAAATTTTATTGTACTAGTTACAGTGCAATCCTGAACAGAGTTACAAAAAGCAATCTGCTTCAATAACTAGAGAAAGCTGTAACAGCTTAACAGGATAATGTCATCCTAAGAACGTTTTCCTGGTAGTAAGACCTATTGAATACTAGGATTTACTAGGATTCTGAGTAGGCCTACTTAAGATTGTTTGGTCTCCTATGTCTGGTTTAAATGTGATTTGAATAGTAATTGGGGTTTTTGTCTACTTTAGTGTTTTTATTTTGCTGGACTGAATCTTGTAGGACTAAGCAGGGCAAAAATTTAAAAGTATTGCATCTAAAAACATACACAACTAATTTTGATTTACAAAAGGACTCTCAGGGGTATTCCCCCTTCTTTAAACAGAAGCCTACCATGTCACATAGCAAATCCCTTGTGACTTCTCAAAGAATAATAAGAGATGGCATGGGAGTCTGCTGCTCAACAGAGGAAATAAGAATTCCCCCCTCCCCCTAAGGGAACCTAAAGCAACTCATTGGATTGCAGTTATGATGCGTACAATTATGAAACAAATTAATTTTTGGGACCAACATAATCACAAGACCATCTCCTTTATTTCTCTGGTCACTCTTCTGGTAGTAATCTTCTGGTGATCCTTGGCCCTAAAGAGGCCCAGCTGTCCTTGACTAGGGCCAGGACCCTTTTTGTTCTGGCCCCAACCTGGTGGAACTCTCTGCCAGATGGCATCTGGCCCTTTGGGACCTTATGCAATTCTGCAGGGCCTGCAAGACAGAGATGTTCTGCCAGGCTTTTAACTGAGGACAGCAACGGCTGGCACCTTTCCTTCCTCTTTTGTCCACCCCGCTTTTATCCTCCTCCTGTTTATGCTGTGATAGTTCTGAAGAACTTAATTAGTGGGATATCATCAAAGGTTTTTAGAGTTTTATTGGTTCAACTCACTGGAATGTTTTAACTGGAGTCTCAGAGTGGCTCACAATCTCCTTTATCTTCCTCCCCCACAACAGACACCCTGTGAGGTGGGTGGGGTTGAGAGGGCTCTCATAGCAGCTGCCCTTTCAAGGACAACCTCTGCCAGAGCTATGGCTGACCCAAGGCCATTCCAGCAGGTGCAATTGGAGGAGTGGGGAATCAAACCCGGTTCTCCCAGATAAGAGTCCGCACACTTAACCACTAGACCAAACTGGCTCATGGGTGAAGATATTTCTTCTACATTTTAAAAAATTATTATCATTATCAAATTTATATCCCACTCCCTCTCTCCGAATGGAACTCGGGGTGGCTAACAACATATAAAATACAACCAATAAAAAACAATACAAAAGATACAATAAATAAACTTTAAAAATGTAAAACTATTAAAAATGTACCCCCAATATCAAGCAGGGTAGGAAGCATGGATGGTGAAGACACAGCTGAAGCATACCAGCTGCCTGATGGATCTCCCAACAAACTTCACCCAAAGGCTGCCTTGCTTTATATATTTCTGTAGAATTGAGTCTAACACCTTTGAATTTTTCAAAACAGTACATGGTTAGAATCTGCAGAATACCTGCATGAAACGTGTGGATCATAATAGGCAGGTATTCGTCGGCTGCAATATCTTTGTTGTGAACAATGTGGTATTGTTTGTGGATCTGGCACTCCATCCTTTCTTTGTCAAATTAAACTAGCAGCACATCTGATCTCTCCCACCCTCTGTTCTCACTAGTGGCTCTGCTGTTGTGGAAAAATCTTGTAGAACTCTGAAAGATTTGCTGTTTCAGGCTTTTTGACAGGCAGCAAAAACAGTATTGTTTCAGTGGGTGTTTATGAGAAATTATTTCTATCAGTCTGTGTGTTCACGTGTGTGTGTGCAGTACTTGCCTGTTTATTGGACTAGTGAGTTTTAATTGGGTATGTTTCTTTATGGTATATTAACTACTTTGGACTCCTAGGACAAAAGGCAAGATGCAAATGTTTTCAAAGGAAAAATAATGAAAATGTTTATTGTCAAGTTCCCATTGCAGCCTTTAAAAATGTGGTTGCAAAACCTATGTGCATGCATTGAAAGTGAAAGCAGATACTCTGTAGTCATGTGCTACCATAGAATGCATTTTCAAAGCAATGCAGGTGTGTGAACCTGCAGAGTGATGCAGGGTTATGCAATATAGCGAATGTGAATAGAATGTAGGAGAATGCATTGCAGTGGGTTTGCATGTGTTATACATTAAGACAAGGAAGGTACAGAATGGAAGCTGTCCTGGCTGGCATGCAAAACACAAACAACAGAAGAATGAATTAGTCTCCCATTTTTCTAGGGCTTGACATACTCTCATATTCCACTGGATATAAGCACCCTGCAGCCAATGCAATGCAGAACAGTAAACGTGGTTATAATGTAAATAAGTAGAATGTGTCTGCAAGACGAGAGGTGGGCCGTCAATTGCAGTAGGTACGCGTGCAGTTCTTTGCACGTATGAATGCAGAGTAGTATGTGCCAGTGCATCGAGATGCAGTCAAATACGTATGGATGTAAAAATGGTGACTGGTACATGTGTGGGTGCAGTGTAGGTGCGTGAAGTGACATACCGGCTTGTGCTAAGCAACGCAGGACGTGAGAGCTCTCTTCATGTTCCTGCTGCTTCGTAAGTACGGAAAAAGACAGTGAAGATTTTCTGTGCAATCAAGACCATTCAGCTTTCCCCCGCCCCCACAAAGCAGGACACCTCCCCCCATCCCCGCTTCTTCACGTAACTCGATCGGATCGGACATTTGGAGGAAGAGTAGAAAGGACACAAGCAGGCAAGACCCAGGCAGTTCTTTCGACGCTCGATTACCGCTGTCTAAGACTAACACTTGAAGAGCGCATGTCTCGCGAAGAACCCGCCCGCGTTCTCTTCGGCTCCGCCCAGGGCAGGCCTGGTTCGCCCAACTCTTCTAGGCCCCGCCCCATCGGTGTCTTTGGCTCCTCCCCCTCTAGTGCGCTTTAATCTAGTCGCGCGCACTCCGTCAGCCTGCCTCTAGGAGGCTGGGCCCGCCTTCTCGTCCCCCTTCCCCTTCACGCTGGCTCCACCTCACGCGCTTTTCCTTTCCCCTCCTCCCCCTTCCCCGCTCTCGCGCTTCTTCTCCCCCCGGTTCCCCCCACCCGCCTCCCTGTCAGTGTGGTGGCTGCGCTGGGAAACATGGCGTCGGAGGGGATGATTTTAACGAACCACGACCACCAAATCCGCGTCGGGGTCCTCACAGGTAACGAACCGCGGCCGGGAAGCCGGGCAGAGGTGGCTACGGGTCGGGACTCGCTGTCAAGGCCGCTCCGCATGGGCTGCTGGTTCTCGCTCCTGCTACCGGCACCGCCGTCTCTTTAGCTCCTTCAACGCCTGTCGGGCTCTTCCACCGCTGTTCTGGGACCCGGGGAACCGTTCGCTGCTTTGGGAAGAGACCTCCTCGGGAACCCCCCCCCCCCTTTCCTCCTCCGAGTCAAGGCTCGGCTTCATCGGCTGAAGTGGAAGAGAGGGAGGACGGGAAAAAACAGTCTTGGCGGGCGTAGGGACGGTGGGATTGGGCGCTGCTGTTGCTGCCGCATGCGGGCGGGAGGCTGTTCAGTGCCGCAGCCTCAAGCTCTCCGCTCCCGCTGGGGACTGGCCTGTAAATAACTCATGTGAGGGAGGGGGGACCTGGAGATGCCGGGTTTGCCTCGGGCATTAAGGGAGATCCAGGTGCAAAGGTGCCTGGGAAAAGTGGATGCCTGCCCTGACTGCGAGTGCTGAAGCTGCATGATCTTCTCTCTACGGGCCCCAGAAGAATCGGTATCCCCCTCCCCTCTTCCGGGGTACGCCTTGAGATTAGCCAATTTTAAACTGGAGAGACTTTTGCAAATCTCACTCTTCCTTTTCAATCCGCGAGAGGCTATGTATGGTTAAGGGAGAGGAAAGGTCGGGATCATGGGTGCGTGCAGGATGCCGCTTGAACTGGTTCTTTAAAATCCTCCCCCCCCCCCCCCCCCGCGTATAGCCGAGATCTGTTGTCAAGTGTGAAGCTTTGATATATTCTTTCTCTGTTTTTGCTGGTGTGACCGTCTGGGTATGTATTGTCTTTGAGATCTTGATTCTTTTGAAGGAAGAGCTATATATATTCACAAATAAAGCCAAAGGGTTTGAATGGTCAAATTAAATCGGAAGAGGTTTGTGTGTGTAGAGATGAAGAGGAGGGAAGGGGAAAGCGGGAGGAAAATCCTGAAGATATTTTGTTCTCTTGTGTAATTTCCATTCAAATTCCTCTTAATGGGGACTTGTGAGAGCCTTTCTGAAAAATCTAAGGCTGCAGGCTGAAAAGGGATGACACAGCTGAACACTGCGGAGTCAGATAGGGCTAGCTAATAAAAAACTTATTAATTCAGTCTTGTGGTATTAAATAAAATAACAGTGTTTAAAAAAATGTTCTGTGTTTGTGTACTGCATACTTGGCTGCCCTAGATTTTGGAGGAGCCTGTCGTCTGCCTATGAATAGCTGCTTGGAGCCTTCCTGAGTGTGACAGGGAAATCCCAGAGTCTGATGGTGTGCTGTTCTCTCTTTTTGGTATTGAAATTTCCAGCCCTTGATTTTCATCTACAGTATAAATGATAAAATATAGATGTTAGGTTTGAAAGTTATTTTCTATGCTTTCTGTTAAGGTTTTTTCTTCAACAATGTTGTGGCAGGATACAAATGTCTAGAAGCTTCTGCTATAAGAGAAGCATAATTCTCACTAATGCTTCTGTATTCTAAGACAACTGCATTGTTAAATTTGGAATTTGTTGACTTGACAAAGTATGAAAATCAAATTGCTGGAATTTGTTCCCTTGCTATTGATGTGTTCTCCCTTCATTTATGTTCTAAGAGATAAGGTTGCCTCTAAAGGCAGGAGGCACAGAAATAGGCAAATATGGGTTTCACATATTTTCTGAATTTTTGCTTTGTGGGCTGGGATTTTTTTTAAGTGTTGTGGCTGTTCTTATATTGCTATTGGGAATAAAGCAAACATAACTGTTTCTATTTACCAATAGGTCTTAATTTTGGATGTGATAATACAAGAACTGTATTACAATTGTAATACAAGAATTGTGCCGCCTTTGAATTTTATTTTTTAGAATTGTTTTGTTGCAGTTTCGTACTTTTGGTGCATTTTGCTTTATTGACTGTAAGTTAATAACCAGTATGAAGGATAGTCTCTTGGAGAAGGTTTCGGCAATTTTGACAGCAAAAACAAAGAAGCGCATTATATTTGTGCTAGTTTCAGTTCCATTATACTTTCAGAAAAGTTTAACTATCAGTGTTGTCTCCTGTAGTATTTAGGAACAATTAATCATTAGTTCATTAGTGTGGCGTACGTTCTTGGATATTCTTCTAATTGCTTTGATTCAGCAAAATCCTATTTATTTATTTGACTTGCTTAATTGCTCCATCCTGGCCTAGGCCAGGCTCTGGGCAATGTACAGCAGATACAACATACAAAAAGTCAACTTAAAACATTTCAGCAAGTTAAGCCAATAAAATTCTACAAACTCTTGATGGTGTCTCACTAATTACACCATCTGTGAAGTTTTTATAGACACAAGAATTTGGATGTACTGTAAATTGTTGCATTGATTTTCAGTTTTATGAAATATATTACAATTATAAATATATAAATATAAAATTATATATTATGGGATCAAAATGTCTCTACATTGGATTGGACCTTGTGATCTGTGGACACTGGGATCATAGGTTTTATCCACTTTTCCTAGCCCATGGAAGTCATTTCTGACGCTTGGATAGTTTTATTCTGTGGTTGTGGGATCCTTATCATCTAATGGACACTTGGCTGCAGTAAGGATGGGGGAAGGGAAACCCTTTCTGCCACTTTCATCTGTACAGCACTCCTCACAGAAGAGACAGAAGGGCAGTTTTGTCCACTTCCCCCTCCTCACCCTTCCAACTCAGATCTTTCAGACACTAGAAAGACTCCTTTTCTGGGGTCACAAAGCACTGTTTGGAGGAGCAGAACATGAAAATTACCATGGGATTCAAAACCCTTCTGTTATTAGTTGCTAATAATATGAAATCATAATATACGAAAACATTTATAATAAATATATATTTTATGAAATATTGTTTATTCCTGCGGTATAGTACTTTAACTGGGACTGTTGAAGTAAGGTAATACTTTCTTTGATTTAACTTTTCCATTTCAGCCAATGATAATTTTCTTCCTTGAATTTTCTGGGTTGACAAATCATGTGTGATTTGCAGTGTCTTGCATAATCTCTTCCGTCCCTCAATTCATTCCTAGCATTACGTTTTAAAAATAGTGTGTTGAATTAATTTAGTAGCAAACGGGAGATTTTTTGAAAGTAGTATTTACTGTATTGCAAGTTAATTATAGTATTTATGTGTGATTGTAACTGTGGTCCAGTAATAAACTGTAGTTCAGTAACAAATTTGCTGCAATGGTCCCATCTTACATATGTTTTCAGTTAGGTATATGTTCAGTGGTTGGCTCTGTGTGTTAATTTTGAATGGGGATTATCTAAGCCTGGGGTGTCAAACTCGTTATGAGGGCCAGATCTGACATAAATGAGGCCTTTTCAGGCCAGGGCCACGTTGGGCCAGGCCATGTGTGTACCAATTTATGATTAGGTAGCAGAGAGATAAACTTTATAAAGGACACAGACAAACACAAAGATTTTTTTTAAAAAATACTTAAAAATAAAACATGCTTAAAACATTAGCACTCATTGGACTTAAGGGTACTTTCTTTGTATTTCTCCTGTGTGATCCAGGGAACTGGGCAAAGGAAGCTCTGGCTCTTTCCTTCCTTCTAGAAGGAAGTGTGCAGATTCTTATCTGACAGAACTGGGTTTGATTCCCCACTCCTCCATAGGGTTGCCAAGTCCAATTCAAGAAATATCTGGGGACTTTGGGGGTGGAGCCAGGAAACATTGGGGTGGAGCCAGGAGCAAGGGTGTGACAAGCATAATTGAACTCCAAGGGAGTTCTGGCCATCACATTTAAAGGGACAGCACACCTTTTAAAATGCTTTCCTTCCATTGAAAATAATGAAGGATAGGGGCACCCTCTTTTGGGGCTCATAGAATTGGACCCCCTGGTCCAATCCTTTTGAGACTTGGAAGGTGTTTGGAAGAGAGGCACTAGATGCTACACTGAAAATTTGGCACCTCTACCTCAAAAAACAGCCCCCCCCAGAGCCCCCGATACCCACAGATCAATTCCCCATCATTCCCTATGGGAATCTTTTGTGGAGGTGCATAATGGCTGTGGGGGTGGGGCTTCCCCCGCTGGCCAGCTGGCTGGGGGAGGGGAGAAGCCTGTAAAATCGGGGGATCCCCCGCTGGGACCTGGGGATTGGGAAGCCTGCTCCTCCACTTACAGCTGCTGGAATGGCCTTGGGTTAGTCATAGCTATTGCAGGAGTTGTCCTTGAAAGGGCAGCTACTGTGAAGAGCCTTCTCAGCTTCACCTACCTCACAGGGTGTTTGTTGTGGGGGGAGAAGATATAGGAAATTGTGAGCCGTTCTGAGTCTCTGATTCAAAGAGAAGGGCGGGGTATAAATCTGCAGTCTTTTTCTTCTTAAGACTTCATCTTAAATTTTGTAGTGGTGGAAAGTGCCAGTTTCATTTTCCTTTCTAGTTTGCTAACTTGACAAAATTTCAGGGTAAAGTTCAGTAAAGCCCATGCTCAGTTTCACTTACTGAAATATCCAGGGGCAGATGTATGGAGTATTCCAGTAAAACAAGAAACAGTTGTGCATTTACTTTGGTGGAAAGTTTGTAAAACTGCAGTTCTGAATATTTATAAACTCTTCTGCTTTGCCTAAAGAGAAATAGTTACTTCCAGGGCTTTTTTGTTAGCGGGAACTCCTTTGCATATTAGGCCACACACCCCTGATGTAGCCAATCCTCCAAGAGCTTACAGGGCTCTTAGTGCGGGGCCTACTGTAAGCTTTTTCACTTTTTCTTCTATAATATCCACTCAATGTAGTAAGAAAACAGATCGACAAAACCAGTATGTTTTCTAGGGATATCCTGCTACAAGATAGGCCCAAATAAAACAGCAAGAGAAAACCACTTGTGATTACATACAGCTCTTAGCTCAGACTAGTTCAAAATATCATTAACAAGCCACAAACTATGCTGGACAATGATACTCCCCCTCTCACAACCTCTTCTTGACCACAGTCTCTTAACTTTAAATAACTTCTCAGCCACAGTAGTACTCTTCCTAACATGGACATGGTGTCTGGACCAGAGCCTGCAACAAACCAAGATGTCAACTCTGTCCCCATAGCTACTCTGACAACACAACCACCAGACCGACCAGCATCATCAGACTATCAACACCAGCCATACCATCTCAGGTTCATTCACTTGTTCATCTTCCAATGTTATATCTGCCATCAAATGCAGCTGTAGCCAGGATTTTTTTTGTTTGTGGGGCAGTTTTTCCCCCCCTGTGGGACACTCATTATGCTTATACTTATACCTTTAAAAATAAGTAAATAATAAAGATAAACAAGACATTTGGCTCTGCACCCCGCAACCCCCCACATAAGATTACATTGGAAAACAAAACAAACATGAACGGTTTCTTTTACTTAACCCCCCCCCCCAAAAAAAAACTATGAACCAGGCCCTGCAGACAGAGCCCATAAGTGTACAAGGGCTTAGCTAACTGAAGACAGGTAAGGAAACTCCTGGAGATGTTGGGATTGAGCCTGGGGAGAACAGGGACCTCAGTGGGGTAAAGTGCCGTAGAGACTTCCCTCCAGAGCATTCATTTACTCCTGGGAAACTGACTGATATCTGTAGTCTGGAGATGGGAGATCCCCATGGTCCCACCTGGAGTCTGACTTCTCTACCCACCATGGAGCTTTCCTCACAAGATTAAACACACACTCAAATGCAAAACAAAAGCAAGAACTCTAATACACAAATATGAGCTCCCAGTGAGTAAACTTTCCCAGCAAAGAGATTAAAAGGTGCACACACTCACTCTTCAAATGGAAGAGCAAAAGCAAGGACACTGTTCTCCCCATTGCTACTGATTCCGACTGTGGGGCTTACTGGTGATCAGAGAGAGAGGCACAATAAATGAAATAAAAAAATGGAGCTCAGGGAAGTTGAGGGGGGGGGCTTGGCAGTAAGTTGGGGGCCGGGCCCCAAGAGGCCCTAGTGTAGCGATGGACCTGATCAAATGTCATCAGTGCCCTTCCACTCTACATTGGACAAATAGGTCAGTCCCTACACAAAAGAACAAATGAACATAAATTCAGTGATAAAAACCACAATGCCCTCAAACCAGTGGGATAATAATTTAATATTCCAAGTCATTCCATTGCTGATTTAGGAGTGGCAGCCTTCAAACAAAGAAATTTCAAGGGGAAATTACAATGTTAGATTGCTGAACTTGAATTAATTCACAAGTTCAGAACAATGGACAACCTCCAGAGCTCCATGGGGACATCCATGGGCAAAACCAGAACATACAATGAGGGTATGGAGTTCCAACCTAGGATCAGCATAGGGCATAGTACATAAACATCTAGTTTTTTTAAATGAAACCAAGTCCTCAGGGCTAGATGAACTGCATCCAAGAGTAGTAATGCTTGCTGATGTAATTTCTGAGTCTCTGGCCATAATTTTTAAGAATTCTTGGAGGTGAGGTGCCTGAAGATTGGAGGTGGACGAATGTTGTCCCCAACTTCAAGAAGGGGAAAAAGGAGGATCTGGGTAACTACCGACCCATCAGCTTGTCGTCTATATCTGGGAAAGTTTTAGAACAAATTATCAGTCAGTCCTGGAACAGTTAGAAAGGATGGCTGTGATTACTAAAAGCCAGCATGGGTTTCTCAAGAACAAGTCATGTCAGACTATCCTGATCTTTTTTTTTTTTTTTTTTAAAGAAAGTAACTACTTTGCTGAATCAGGGGAATGCTGTAGACATAGTTTATCTTGATTTCAGTATTGCTTATGATAAGGTTCCACGTGCTATCCCTATTGACAGTTGGTAAAATGTGGTTTGGATCCTGTTACCGTTAGGTGGATCTGTAACTGGTTGACAGACTGCACCCAAAGAGTGCTTGTGAATGGTTTCATCCTCCTGGAGACGAGTGACGTGGAGTGCCTCAAGGATCTGTTCTGGGACCTGTTTTGTTCAGCATCTTTATAAATGATTTGGATGAAGTAATAGAGGGAATGCTTATTAAATTTGCAGATGATACTAAATTGGGTTGGGTTGCAAATACAGTAGAAGACAGATACAGGATACAGAATGGTCTTGACAGGCTGGAAAACTGGGCTGAAACCAATAAAATGAATTTTAACAGGGATAAATGTAAAGTTATGCATTTGGGTAGTAAAAATCTAATGCATGGTTATAGGATGGGGGAGACTTGTCTGGGCAGTAGTATCTGTGAAAAGGATCTAGGAGTCTTAGTGAACCATACGTTGAACATGAGTCAACAGTGTGATGTGGTGGCTAAAAAGGCAAATGGAATATTGGGCTGTATTAACAGAAGTATTGTGTCCAGATTACGTGAAGTGATGGTACTGCTTTACTCTGCTCTGGTAAGACCTCACCTGGAGTATTGTGTTCAGTTTGGGGCACCACATTTTAAGAAGGCTATAGACAAGCTGGAACGGGTCTAGAGGAGGGCAACAAAGATGGTGAGCGGTCTGGAGTCCAAGTCCTATGAAGAAAGGTTGAAGGAGCTGGGCATGTTTTAGCCTGGAGAGGAGGCGGCTGAGAGGTGATATGATCACCATCTTCAAGTACTTGAAGGGCTGTAATATAGAAGATGGTGCAGAAATGTTTTCTGTGGCCCCAGAAGGTAGGACCAGAACCAGCGGGTTGAAAATAAATTTTAAAAGTTTCCGGCTCAACATTAGGAAAACCTTTCTGAGGGTTAGAGCAGTTTCTCAGTTGAACAGTCTTCCTCGGACAGTGGTGGGCTCTTCTTTGGAGGTTTTTTAAACGGAGGCTGGATGGCTATCTGACAGTAATGCTGATCCTGTGAGTTTAGGGGAAGTGATTTGAGAATTTCTTGCATTGTGCAGGGGGTTGGACTACATGTCCCTGGACGTCCCTTCCAACTCTATGATTCTGTGGGATTCTTACCTGCCTGCAGATGCTAATTTTCTGCCACCAAGCTTTTCCCTTCTGTTCTAATCATGCAAATTACACTATGCATTGTACTTTTGCATTTTTCACAGCATTCTTTACATCAAAGATTTCAGGTTTTCATGGCTGGTAACGTCATTAGGGTTTGTAGAATCTTTCGGGCTCAAGTGCCGTGTTCTACTGGAGAAAGTTTTTCTTCCAGACGTTTCGTTCTCGGCTGTGGAGAACATCCTCAGTGGCGTTGCAGCCGGAGCAGGCGTTCTGACCTTCTTGGCTGCTGTGCATTGAGTGAGGCCCGGGCTACTGGAGAGCTGCTATTTCTAGGCTGGAGGGGGTGTGGTGAAAGGGCAATAGGTTTGTGGATGTGCCCATTGTTTGGTGGGGCTTCCTGGAAGGGTAGTGATAAGGAAACTGGCTGTTGAATGTGAATTGTTCTGTGTTAATTGCTGGGAGGGTTGGAAGGGGTGTGAAGATAAGGAAGATGGTTGTTGACTGTGCTGCTTGTTCTGTGGAATGTACTGGTTGTTCTGTGACTTTCTGCAATTTATAGTCTGTAGGGTGTTTTGCAGAGCTGGGTACCAAGATTTATGGATTCTTTACATCACCCTTCACATCTTTTGACTGGGTCATAAAGACTTCAGGATTTCCATTCCTCCTTGTCTAATAGAGGGAGCTTAGACTCTCAAAAGTTTATGCCCTGAAACTTGTTGGTCTTTAAGGTGCAACTGGGCTTATAAGAACATAAGAGAAGTCATGTTGGATCAGGCCAATGGCCCGTCCAGTCCCTCTGTGTCACACAGTGGCCGAAACCTAAGTGTCATCAGGAGGTCCATCAGCAGGGCCAGAATTCTAGAAGCCCTCCCACTGTGCCCCCGCAAGCACCAATAATACAGAGCGCCACTGCCCCGGACATAGTGTTCTGTCTATACCTTATGAATAGTAGCTGCTGATAGACCTCTGCTCCATATTTTATCCAGTCCCCTCTTGAAGCTGTCTATGCTTGTAGCTGCCACCACTTCTAGCAGCAGTAAATTCCATGTGTTAATTATTCAAAGGAAGAAGTTCCTTCTTTGATCTGTTCTAAGCTTACTGTTCATTAATTTCATTATGTGCCCACAAATTCTTGTATTGTAAGAAAGAGAGAAAATACTACTTTCTCTGCTTTCTCTATTCCGTGCCTAATTTTGTAAACCACTATCATGTTAATCCTCGATCTTCATTTTTCCAAGCTTAAAGAGCCCTGACCTTTTTAACCTTTCTTCATAGAGAAGGTGTTCCATTCCCTTAATCATTTTAGTTGCCCTTTCTATACCTTTTCCATATATTTTTTTTGAGACACAGTCAGCACAGCTGTACACAGCATTCCAAATGAGGCTGCACTGTAGATTTATACAGGGGCATTATGATACTGGCTGATTGAATCCCCTTTCTAATAATTCCCAAAATAGCATTTGCCTTTTTTTAATTTCTGTTGGATACCGAGTCAACAATTTCAGTGAATTATCTACCACCACTCCAAGAGCTCTTTCATGGTCAGTTACCACCAGTTTGGACCCTTTTAGTATATATTTATAGTTATGCCATCAATAGGGCCTGGTGATTTGTCAGTTTTTAATTTGTCTATCTGGCATAGGACCTCTTCTCTTGTTACATTAATCCGATTCAGGTCTTTTGACACTTCTCCCGAAAGTTGGCAGTTCTGGAGTGGGCAGGTACATTCTCCACAGAGAAAACAGCAGCAAAAAGTGCATTAAGTTTCTCTGCCATTTCTCAATCATCCATTAGTAATCCTATTACCCCTTGGCCATCCAGTGGTCTTGTTGCCTCCCTGGCTGATTTTCTGCTACTAATGTACTTGAAGAATTTTTTATTGTTGGTTTTTATGTTCCTCATAGTCCCTTTTTGCCTGCTTGATCACCATCTTGCATTTTATTTTTCAAAACTTGTGCTCCCTTTTATTTACCTCACTCAGACTAGTCTTCCAACACTTAATGGAATCCTTACCTTTTACTGTTTCCATTACTTTGTTCATTGACCATGCAGACCTTTTTTATACCTATTTGTACCTTTCTTAACATGTGGTATAAATTTTATCTAAGCTTTGATTTTTAGTTTTAAATAGTTTAAAACAGCTTCCAGTTGTAGTTTTAAATAGTTTCCAAGTTTCCCAAAGGGATTTGACTTTCCTTTCCATTCCGTTCCATTCCGTTTCTTCTTCACAAGGTCCCTCATTTGACAGTAGTAACCCTTTCTAAAGTGAAATGTGGTTGTGTTGGTCTTTTTTGGCAACTCCCTATTTACATAAATGCTAAACTTAATAGCATTATGGTCACTGTTCCCAACTGGTGCTAGCATGTTTACTTTCTCACCAGGCTTGAATATTACAAAGGACCAAGTTCAGGGTTATTTCCTCCCTAGTAGGTTCTGTAATCATCTGCTCTGTTGCACAGTCACTGAGAGTATCTAGAAACCCGGTCTCTTTCTCCAGACTTGAACGTATATTGAACTAATCAATGTGTGGGTAGTTAAGATTGTTTCTTATGATACAGTAACTTCATGTAGCTGCTTTAATTCTTTTGCTGTTTTTAAATTGTCGTCTAACTTTTGATCTGGTGGGTGATAACAAACTCTCAGAGTTAAGCTTTCTTTTGGGCATACCATTTCCACTCATTGTGTTTCTGTAAGTGAATTTGTTTCTCTTACATTCTCAGTTTTTACTGGACTGTGTACCCTCTCTGAAATACAGAGCCACTCTAGCTCCAACCCTTCCTTCCCTACCCTTCCAATATAATTTATATTCAGGAATCACTGCATCCCACTGATTATCCTTATCCCACCAAGTTTCTGGAATGCCCACCAATGTCTGTATTCTCTTCTGACACTAAACATTCCAGCTCCCCATTTTACCTTGGACATTTCTAGTACTTATATACAAATGTCTATAATTTCTCAGATGTATTAGGCCTGCAGCCTTCCTCCTGTGGCCTCTAGACCTTGACAGGCAATCAGAATTGTTTGTCGGTGACCAGTCCTAATCAATTTCCCTCTAAAAAAGTAGTAGCTACCCCTTCATCTCTTTGAGATGAGCCATCCCAAATCAGAGACATATTATCTTGTGTTCGGTTCCCCCCAATATTTAGTTAAAAAACTGCTTGGCCTCAGTTTTATTTTAAGTGCCAGCAGCCTGGTTGCTTCATGAGAAAGTGGAGTCGGTTTCTTTTGTACTGGTCTTGCTTGTTCCAGAAAGCATCCTAGTGCCTACCAAACTTCACCCCCTCCCTCAAGACACCGTTGTTTCATCCATGCATCGAAACTCCTAATTTACTTAGCTTCATGATGTTTTACTTGTCTTTTGTGCTCTTCTATGTTTTTGAATTATTTTACTTTTTAATTTGTTTCCTTTAAGCCTCTGTGAGCAGATCTCTGCAGAAGTGGCTGTTACATTTTTAAAATAAATAAAAATAAACTTTGGCTTCATTCTTATGCATGGGAAACATCAATTATCTTACTATCCTCTGTCTTTCTCTTTTTGCTGATCTCAAAATGTGATTATGAATCCCCTAAAGATTTGAATGCTCATTTGTTCAGTAGAGAGACCGAGAGAAGTAGTAGAAGAAAATTTGCTTTGGGATGAAGATGGTGCTTATGTATTTATTTTTTAAAAGTAATATTTACTTACAGTAGTGTTCTGTTGACCTCAAATTTATGAAAGGGAATCCCACCACAAAAGTCCTCAAGCTGTTAAGAATGATTCATTATGATGAACGATTTTCTGATTGTCTGCTCTCAGACACAGGGATTTCTTTAAAAAAACTGCAATTAAGATCAAGATTTCTAGAAAAACTATAACTACTGTATGGTGTAGTGATTGCTCTCTAATGTGCATATTCTAAACTTTTTGCTCTCTGATGTATATATTTTAAACTTTTTGAGTGATATTAACTGTTTATGGGGGGGCACATTTGCAATTACCATCAATTAAAAAGCAATTTAATTCTATTCTTGATGTGATGCCTGTGCCTCAGGGAGGTTCACAGCTTACCTGTTCCTTTGGTGGTTGCTTCAAGGAGGTAACCTGCTTACCACCTGGCAATAGCTCCACTCCTTTCCTGAAATACAGGGCAGCAGCCACTTTGGGGAAATGATACTCAGAAGAGCCACAGGTAGCATATCAAAGAGCCACATGGCTCCCAGGCCACTGAGTGGAGTATCACTGGTCTGAATAGTCTAAAGTTCTTTATTCTTTAGTAAAGCAGTGAGGTAATTCTGGTTGCCATTCATCCCACTGACTGAAACCAGAACAAGTTCTTTTATTAGTGCAGATGTCAGCTCTTAATATGTCCTCCTTCAGGGTATGGGGTGGAGATGTTAGATAATGTAGCAAGGGTTTTTTTGCTTTCTGTCTCATTACTTGTTATAGAGGAACTGAGTAGGTGAGGTCCTAGAAGCTTGGTGTTCCGTCAATACATTTTCCTTATTAGAATGGCAGTTTCCTTAGACTGATCTTTTACTCTTTTTGAAGAACTTCTGAAAGATGAACAGATTCCTCTGATGAAGTCTGTTGGTGAAACATGTAGGGAATTTTTGGAAATTTAATTGAGTAATAAAGTATAATTTTACCTGATTTTGCCTTGGCCTTATTTTGTATCTGCAGTGAAAGCAGGCAATGATAATGTGTTAATCACAATTAGCAGTGCTTTTAGAAATGGACACTAAGTCATTAATCTTGTTATAATTCAGCCACAATTACACATAATTCAGCCACAATTACACATTCATATATTAACCACCCACATGCAGATTCTTCCATATTATGTTGTAATCAGATGATGGTTACTATGGGTGTGCATTCAAACCAGATACACCCCCCCCCCAAAACAGCTGATTTGGCTATATTCATGCTATATAGAACCAAATCAGATTCTTTGATCTGATTCAGGAGCCGTATACTGCAGCCATTAATTGCCGCCGAAATTCAGCGGCCATTAGTGCCAAGCATGGTGAAATTCCATTGATAATTGATTGTTGTAGGATCCTGCCTAAACCTGGTCTGTGAAGTGTCATGGAGGATCCAACTTTGTTAGCTGTGTTATTCTTTCCCTTCCCCCCGTCTTGCTTTATGGCTTAAAATTAGAAGTAGTAAGAACTGAAACTAAGTAATCAGCACTTTCCCATACATTCCTGTAAGGGAGTACGAGACATCTGGGGAAAGCAAAGACGAAGTCCTGATAACACTATGGGAACGTAGACATTTATGATAGTTTATGTGTGAGTGCTACCCCGCACCTCCCCATCCCTTGGAATCCTTTTGAAGTAAGCCTTAAAAGTATTGTAATAATGTATTGTCAGCATTACTCTCAAAAATGTGTTCTACAGAAAGTATGAGTCTATCAATAAATGTAGTCTTTGTATCAACTTCGACTCATCATTGAACCCGCATGCTTGACATTTTGTGAGTAAACTGGCAAGAAGTTTAACTGCCCTGGCAACTTTATAACCGAATGGCTGAAAAGATTCCAGTAAGCAGTGAACTTCCAGAACCTGAAGAAGGGGCGAGAGCACCTACTCCGCTGTGGCACGTGCTGGACGCCTAGAGAGTCGCTGGACCGAGTTCCCCTCTCCACATTCAACAACTCTTGGTAACCCTGTGGCAGTGGCACCCACGTACCTCTACCACCATGATGGATGAGGCCCTGGTGTGCCGAGAGGCCATCCTAACTAGGCACATGCGCTGGGTGAAGATGGCCAACGAAGGGGGTGAGAATCCCGGACCTGGAGAGGAAGAGGGTGCAGCGGCCGCAGTAGTACCCGGTGCGGAAGCTGACCCCCCTCTGGATGCAGGGGTTGGGAACCCCGAAATACCGGGCCCAAGAGAGGAGAAAGACAAGATGGCTCGAGAATTCAGAGTGATGATGAAAGGAGGTCGAAGAGGTTGCCAAGGGGTTGCGGGATGAGATGCAGGCGATGACCACCATGATTGCCGGAGAGTTCAACAGGCAAATCGACAGAGTCCTGGGAACGGCCGACCCAAGAAGAACCCCGCAACCGACTGCGGCTAGACCCTTGGCAGCACCGCTACAACCGCAACCGACGGCGCCCCCAGCCCCTCGATTAGGGGGCCGCGGGAGGAAGTTGGAAGCCACCTTTGATGGGGACCCCGAGGAGGTGGAGTATTTCACGATCCAGGAGACCTGCGCACTGGCTGCCCTGAGAGATATGCAATAGGGCTCAAAGACGATTCGGGAGTATGCGGCTTCCATACCAACGCGGCCAAGGTGAGGAAGTGGAGTGAGTTGATGAAGATTGAGCACTTCACCTGTGGGCTGAATGCGAGCATCCTGGATCGAGCCCTGCAGCAAGCCAGACCAACCACACTGGTGGGATGGATCCAGCTGGCGGGAGAAGTGGAAACCAACATGAAGAGAGTGGCCATGCAGCACCAACATCAAAGCAGTAAGTTGGGTCATAACCCGAAACCTGGAGGGAAGACGGAGGCGAAGAATTCCCAAGGGGGAGCCAGCGGGAAGCCACCGGGTACCCGCAAATGCTTCAGGTGCGGGGACCCGAACCACCTGGCCAGCAGCTGTCCGAACCCTCCCAGACCACCATCGAGCACCTCCAAGATGAGCACTCCGGCTCCAAAGAAACAGGCCAGCCGCCCTAAGGAAGCAGAGAAGAGCAGCGCAGCTGCGAGTTCGATGCTGGACGACGACACCATCGTCACCAATGAGCTGAGTGAGATGTCCTGGGTGGACGAGCCGTCGGGAAACGAGGATGACCTGCTCTAAATGGTGCCAGCCAGCAGGTCGCCGATGAACCGGCACCACCCAGGGTGAGAGTAATGGGGTCGCTATATTTTGTGCCAGTAATTTTGCTAAATAGCAAACTCATGAGGTTTGTGCAGGTGAAAGCCCTGATTGACTTGGGCTGCACAAGAGACATAATCACCCCTAAGTTGGTGGACGCATTGGGGCTTCCCACGACGGCTTTGCCGCATCCCATCCAATTTGAACAGATGGATGGGTCAGTAATGAGGGGGGAGCCATGCGTATTAGAGACTCAGTTAGTGCCGGTGGGCCTTTGTAATTGCCCCCTCCTCCTCATATGATGTGGTTTTGGAAGTAGGATGGTTGGCCAAGCATGAACCAGACATTTAGTGCATGTAGCTAATTGTCTGGGCGACCAGACAATAGAATTCAGTGACCCGAGATGTAAAGCCCATCTCTGGACTAAGGAGTGGGGTCCCAGTCCACCACCCCGAAATGAGAAGGTCTGCTTGACAATGGAGGAGGTCCAGACGATCCCTAAAGCTTATAGAGACTTGAGGGCGGTGTTCAGTGAACAGGGGGCCGATGAACTTCCGCCCCATAGGGACACAGACCGTGCCATTGAACTGATTCCGGGGCAGATCTTACCTAAGGCTAAGCTGTATTCGATGGGGTGGGCAGAAAAGGTGGAACTGCGGAAATTCCTAGATAAGAACTTGAAAAGAGGTTTCATCCGACCCGCTACAGCCCCCCATGCAGCTCCAGTCCTTTTCAGGAAAAAGAAGGACAGCTCGCTCAGACTTTGTACTGATTTTCAAGGGATTAATGGGATTTCCACCTCCAATGCCTATCCAGTCCCCCTCATCAAGGACTTACTCAGCACGATGTCGGAGGGGAAGGTCTTCACAAAGCTGGACTTGAGGGATGAGTATTTTAGAGTGTGCATCAAGGAGGGGGATGAGTGGAAACGTAGACATTTATGATAGTTTGTGTGAGTGCTACCCTGCACCCCCCATTCTTTGGAATCCTTTTGAAGTAAGCCTTAAAAGTATTGTATCAATGTATTGTCAGCATTGCTCTCAAGAATCTGTTCTACAGAAAGTATCGGTTTATCAATAAACGTAGTCTTTGTATCAACTTCGGCTCGTCATTGAACCCGCATGCTTGACAGTTAGACCCTACACCCTATGGGCCATTGAAGTCAATGGCAAAATAGGGTATAATGACGTGCAGCTGGGGGATGGGGGGGGTTGAGATAAAGGCTCCATATTTGCAGGGTTGCTGCAGGAGCCTCTTCTCCACAGAACCCCCAGGTTTCAAAAAGATTGGATCAGGGGATCCAATTCTAGAGGCACCCAAATAGGGCCCTTTCCCCCTATGATAGGAAAAAACAATTGGTCACTTTCCCCATTGTAATTACAGTTGGAAAAGTGCCTTTGGAGGGGGGCGGGGTTGAGTGAGAGGCACCAAATTTGTAAAGCTGCTTCTGGTGCCTCTCTCACATGGAACCTCTAATTTCCAAAAGGATTGGAGCAGGGGGTTCAACTCTAAGGGCATCATCTATGAAAACCTAACCCAGGCAGCAGTCAGATTCTCATAGAGAATCTCTGCAGTCAAGTCAACTGTGCTGAGGATGCTAGCTTGCAAGGAACATAATCACCCCACAGAACAAGTGCTACTGTGGCAATGGTAGTGCAGTGCACAGGACCTTAGTTCAAATTAAAGAATCTCTCAGAGTTAAAAATTGGGAATAGGGGCTTTATGTAGGAATTGCAGCACAAAACCAGTACATTGAATGCACAAATGCCAATCAGCAGAGATGGGGCATGGACTTTTCATGTGCAAAGGAGTTGCATACTGAACCGTAGCCCTAAATAAGAAATACCTATGGGGAATCCTGTAACACTACACTGTAAGAAAGAAAACTTTGGAAACTAGAACAGGACAGTTGGGTTTTAAAAGAAGCTTCTGGGAAGTCAAGGCTGCTCAAGGAGAACCTTAACTTATGTGGCAATAAGTTGCATGGACATCACCTCTAGTCTTTTTTTGGAAACCTGTCACTGCACTGTACTTGTTCCAGTTCTTGGTTCTGGCATGAAGAAAGAAGTATTCCTATCTATGATAACAAAGCTGAGAGACCAGTCACTGCAAAAATACTCAAGACCCAGGAACCAACCCCCAGGACTTCATAGAGATATCGGCTTCCTATCTCAGTGGACATAATAACTTGCTCAGCTCTTAATATTCCCCAGAATTCAGACTCCGTTGGTTTTAAAAGAGCATCCCGGTTTAGGATGATTGCCTGCTTGGGGTGGGTTAGGGATTTCTTTTGCGGTGGGGTGGGATTTGGTCAGGTCTTTAGAAGTTGAAATTTTGTGCAGGGTTTAAAAGCTTGTTGTAGAAATATTTCAATACTTTCATTCAAGATATTACTGTATTACTGCTGTTATTATTTTGTTGCTGGATAGGGGGCAGGGTGTTTTGTTAACTTAATGTTTTGTTAAATTTCTGATCACAACTTGTGTTAATGGTTGTTTGCAGATTTAATTATTGTTACTGTTTTGTAGGCATTGACAGATGTTTTTAAAGAATTTACTTGTGTTTCCTTTGTTGCTTGAGGTAGATGAGCAGCTGCTGTTGTGGGGTTGTGTCTTCTGGTTTGGTTCTCCTGGATACTGTTGTTGCTTTTGTGTGTGTGTTTTTTGCTGGACATTGTGATTTGTTGTGAATTTAGGATTGGTTTTTTATAGTTCCTCCCCCCCCCCCCCCCATTCTGGTTGCTGGGGAGGGGGACTGGTGGTGGATGTTGGTGGGTTGCTGTGTTTCTCTGTGTTGTTTTGTCTTATACAGACTTGTGTTTTTGCCCTTTTTTCCTGGGTGGGCCTTGCAGCTGGTGTTACTGATACAGTCTTGTATTACTCTTTGTGACTTGCTTCCTCTGGTTACCTGATTACTTTTTCTGTCTTTGTTGCAGTTTGAAATCAGGTTTGGATTTAGTTGATTTTGGTCTTATTGGGGGAGCATGGTTGCTGGGTTGGTTGACGGTCAGGAAGAAGAAGAAGAAATTTGATTTATGTTCCACCCTCCACTCAAGAGTCACAGAGTGGCTCACAATCTCCTTTATCTCCCTCCCCCACAACAGACACCCTGTGAGGTGGGTGGGACTGAGAGGACTCTCACAGCAGCTGCCCTTTCAAGGACAACCTCTGCCAGAGCTTTGGCTGACCCAAGGCCATGCCAGCAGGTGCAAGTGGAGGAGTGGGGAATCAAATCTGGTTCTCCCGGATAAGAGTCCACACACTTAACCACTACACCAAACTGGCTTTCAACCAGTTAGAGTCAAATGCATACTAATAACTGGGTGTTCACCGAGTATAACTAAAAATGGAGCAAGGTTAAAATACAGCAGCATACAACTACAAACCTGAACACCTAAATGTGAGAGAATAACATTTAGAAGTGTGCCAGTGACACCTCAAGACAAGCGAAGGACAATGCTAGGTGGTATAACCACCACCAGAGCTCCATGAGATTAAATGAAAAGGGTGTCTCCTCATATTTCATGGGGGAGATTTGTTGCCAGGAAGCATCATTAGAATCTAGATGCCAAAATGGCACAGTGGTAACTGCAGCTAGAAGTGGATTAACATATTAAACAAGAATAATAGAATCATAGTTGGAAGGGACCTACAGGGTCATCTAGTCCAACTCCCTGCACAATGCAGGAAATCCACAAATACCTACCTCAAATTCACAGGATCTTCATCGCTGTCAGATGGCCATCTAGCCTCTATTTAAAAACCTCCAAGGAAGGAGAGCCCACCACCTCCTGAGGAAGCCTGTTCCACTGAAGAATCACTATAACGGTCAGGAAGTTCTTCCTAATGTTGAGCCGGAAACTTTTTTGATTTAATTTCAACCCGTTGGTTCTGGTCCTACCTTCTGGGGACACAGAAAACAATTCCACCTCATCTTCTATATGACAGCCCTTCAAGAACTTGAAGATGTTCTCCTCTCCAGGCTAAACATCCCCAGCTCCTTCAACCTGATAGTTCTCCTTACTCAGGCTCCTCCGCCTGAGTAAGGAACAGCCAGTCTGTGAATGGTGGCAGACCTCTTAAGTGTTGTGGCCACAATGTTGCCAGCTGGGTGACAGGTACTTTGGCTGGTGAAGAGCAGGGGGCAAGGATGAATGTATTAGCCTCTTGCCCTTTAAACCGCTTGTAGGGAGGGCTTTTCATGCATGTAGTCCACAAGGCCTGCTGAGTACGCATGGCTTAAGTGCCCTGAGTGCCAGCCAGGGACGAGCTGGGCTAAACTCTTCTCCACAAGTCTGGAGGAGGAGAAAGCCAGCCAGGCAGGAGGAGGCCAGGAGGGTAACCCCCACTGCTACTGTATTTTCTGAGTCAGCAAGGGAATGACCTTTGAAATGGGGTGCTGTGGGACAGGGATGTTGAATTCATTTGTTATGAGGGCCAGATCTGACATAAATGGTGTGTCATATGTAAAATGTAAGGGCCCTGCGGGATCTTATGCAGTTCCACAGGGCCTGTAAGGCTCTGCCAGGCTTACGGTTGAGGGCAGCAACAGTTTTTCTCCTTCCCCCCCCCCCCCCGACACTTTGTAAGTTTTCTCTCCCCCCCCCCCCAAAGGATGCCCTGGTAGTCCAGAATGGGAACAGAAACTCATAGATTGCCATCTAGGATTTTAACCCCCCCTTTCCCCCCCAGACATTTTGTAAGCCCCCCCCCCCCGAAGATACCTAGGTAGTCCAAAATGGGAACAAACTCATAGAACACCATCTGGGATTTTTAAATCCCCCCCTCATTTTTTGGTTTTTAATATATTAAGTGGTGTAACGGTTTTTAACTTGTGTATTGTTTTATGGCATTATGCCTGATACATTTCCCAGAGCCCAGTGTAAGCTGGTATAGGGCAATTAATAAACAAGTAAAATTTAAACTTAAAATACAAACATGCTTAAAACAGTAATGCTCTTGCAATATTTTGTTTATGCACCATCTTTGCTATCCGATACCTCCCAAACCTCCCCCTCTCACCCTTAAAAGATGCCTGCCTGAAATGGAAAGGTGGGGGAATAGTGGGATTTGGCAATGCAGTTTTAAAAACAAAATGTCAAGAAAAAGCGTAAGGATCACAGCAGAAACTAAAAATATAAACAAAACATTATTTATTATTATTTATTTATTACATTAAATTTCTATCCCGCCCTCTCCGTGAGTGAACTTAGGGCGGCTCACAACATTCATTTCCACAAGTTAAAAACCAATAAACATAATTACAATTTTAAATTTTTAAAAAACCATTTCATGGTGCTGTATTGCTACAATGTCCAATATAGACAAGTTCTTCTTTTCAGACGGTGATCACCAAGTACTCTATATGATGTCAGGTGGCAGCTTTCTCTCCTGGTTAGTTATCAAAGGCCTGTCGAAACAATTCGGTCTTACAGGCCCTGCGGAAAGTAGAGAGATCCCGCAGGGCTCTTATGGCTTCCGGGAGAGCATTCCACAATTCTGGTGCTGCCACCAAGAAGGCCCTAGCTCGCGTCAAACACAGCCTAGCCTCCTTTGGTCCAGGGATGGACAATAGATTTTTTTGTCCCTGAATGCAGTGCTCTCTGGGGAATATGTGGAGAAAGGCGGTCCCGCAGATAGACAGGTCCCTGACCATAAAGGGCTTTAAAGGTCAATACCAACACTTTGAAGCAGACTCGGAACACAATAGGTAGCCAGTGCAGCTCTTTCAGCACTGGCTGAATGTGCTCCCATCGAGGGAGCCTCATTAACAGCCGTGCCACAGCGTTCTGTACTAGCTGTAGTTTCCGAGTCAATGTCAGGGGTAGCCCCATGTAGAGAGCATTACAGTGATCTATTCTTGAGGTGACCGTAGCATGGATCACCATTGCTAAGTCGTTGTGCTCCAGGAAAGGGGCCAACTCTTGCACCCACTGAAGATGAAAAAAGGCGGATCTAATAGTGGCTGCTTCTTGGGCCTCCATTGTAAGAGAGGACTCAAGGAGCATGCCCAAGCTCTTGACCTTAGGGACCGGTGTTAGTGACACCCCGTCAAGAGCTGGCAGAAGGCTCTCCCCCCCCCCAGACCACCCCGGCTCAGGTAGAGAACCTCTGTCTTTGTCGGATTCAGCTTTAGCCAACTCAGCCTGAGCCAAGATGCTACGGCTTTAAGAGCCAGGTCTAGATTTTCCGGGGTTCAGTCGGACTGTCGTCTGCATATTGGTGACAACCGAATCCATACCTCCTGATAATCTGGGCAAGGGTGCGCATATAGATGTTGAATAACATCGGGGACAGAATCGCACCCTGTGGCACACCACATATAAGTGGGTGCCTTTGGGATGATTCCTCCCCTATCACCACCCTTTGTCCCTGATCTTGGAGAAAGGAGGTCAACCACTGTAAGGCGGACCCCTCAATCCCCATGTCGGCAAGGCGGCTAGTCAGTAGCTGATGGTCAACCGTATCAAAGGCGGCTGACAGGTCTAATAAGAACAGCACTGCTGAGCTGCCCCGATCCAGATGTTGCATGAGGTCATCTATGAGAGCGATCAGAACCGTCTTCGTCCTGTGACCTGGGCGAAAGCCGGACTGGAATGGATCCAGTGTGGAAGTGTCCTCCAGGAATCCCTGTAGCTGAGTTGCCACCGCCTGCTCTATAACCTTACCCCAAAAGGGAAGGTTTGATACCGGCCGATAGTTCGCCAATACGGCCGGATCTGCAGATGGTTTTTTCAAGAGGGGATGGACCACAGCCTCTTTAAGAGGTATGGGAAAGATCCCTTCTACCAGGGATCTGTTGACAATACCTTGTAGTGGCTCACATAGCAACGCCTGGCTAGTTTTTATAAGCCAAGACGGGCACAAGTCCAACCCACAGGCCATAGGGCGTACAGCAAAAAGTATCCTGTCGACTTCCTCCATGCTGAGTGGATTGAAGGAATCTAGAATTGGACCAGAAGACGCGCTCGGTGCCCAAAGTTCTTTCACTGTATCAATTATGGTGGGAAGGTCGCGTCGGAGTGACAAGACCTTAATCTGCGAAAAAACTTGCAAAAGCCTCACAGCCAATTTCCAATTCTCTAATGTTATGTTTACCATGCGGTAAAGTTGTTAATGACCGAATTATACTAAACAATTGTGCTGGGTGTGAGGTCGCAGATGCAATTTGGGACATAAAGTAGGTCTTCTTTGTGGCCCAGACTGTCATCTCATAGGTCCGCATAAATGATCTATAAGATGTTCTTGTAGCTTCGTTGCAAGTGCATGGCCATTGTCTCTCTAGTCATCTTAATCGCTGTTTCATTGATTGCAGTTCCAGGGTATACCATGGAGTGGATCGTGAATGAGGATGAAGAGGACGTCGGGGGGGGGGGGGCGATCTCGTTGATGGCTGTAGAGAGTTGGTTATTCCAGATCTCCACCAGCTCATCCAGCGAGTCACCATAGGGCCAGGGATCCCGCATAGCCATTTGAAGCCACAAAGGGTCCATCTGGCTTTGTGGGCGAGCTAAAACTTGCTCACTGCCTAAACGGGGTAGGGGTGGAATATCCATACGAGCCCTACGGGCATGGTGGTCAGACTATGGCACTGCCTCGGCAGAAATCTGATCCACTACAACTCCCGCCGCAAAGATCAGATCTAATGTGCGCCCAGCCCGATGCGTAGGTGCTGTTATATATTGGGAGAGTCCCAGTGCTGCCATGGAAAACACTAGGTCCGCTGCCCGAGTGGAAGCTGCATCCTTGGCATGGACATTGAAGTCACCCAGGACTATAAGACGAGGATGCTCCAATGCCCACCCAGCTACAGCCTCCATCAGGGATGGTAGGGCACTGACCGGTGCGTTAGGCAGACGGTACACCAGCCAGATTGCCAAACTCTCCACCACATCCCACATCAGGCCAGTACACTCTATGCCCACAATCTTTGGCGGTGGAAGCACCCTGAAGGGGCAGTCTTCCCGTATGAAAAAAGGACACCACCCCCCGCCCGCTAGTCCGAGCCTGGTGAAGGCACCAGTTCTTAGGTCCATTCAGCAGAGACATGCTGGCTCAAAATATCAACAATTTATTTGTGTAGGAACAAATCTCACAACCATTTACTGCAGCTATCATGCAAAACTGGAAATTAAAACAAGAGCTGCATCCAGTAGGACTAAACTGAATCACACAGATATTGTGGGGGGCAGGGAGAAGATTGTTCAACTACTTAAATACAATAAATATGCCACACTCCAGGGTCTCAGATGTTTTTACAGGGTGATTTAAGATGGGAGAGCTTTGAAGGTCCATTGGAGGTAATGGGGGCCAAGAATGCCAGTTGACTTGTATAAACTTCATTAAACTACATTGCAGCACAAAAAAAAAGTTGCAAAGAAAATAAGGAATGGATTTTGCATTAAGGTCTCTTGGCCAAGACAGACTACTCTGGAAATGAAAAAATTTATTCCGCATTTTCATCGTAATTTTTTTTGTCTTGCAGTGTATTTCAGTGGAGCCCAGAGGAGCTCCGTCTGGAGGAGAAGCCAGTGGAAATGAACTGGGAAGTTCAGCACCCTGCCCTCTGCTCTCTGTGCTCAGTGGCAGCTGGAACTTGAGTTTAGAAGGGTGAGGACAGGTGGGAGGGGAAGAAGAGATACCTGGTTAAAGTCCTGGCTGGGCTGGTTCTAATCTGCAGGCTGTAGATTTGACACCCCTGCCATAGCATGTGTAGCAGCCCAGGTCCCTAGCCCATTCAGCTAGCACTAGCATTATTTTCATATTATAGAGGCAGGCTATGTAGTGATTTCATGGTTGAACTAAGATTTCAAGTGGAGAATATGCAAACAAACTGCTGCCATATGGCATGTTGAGGTTAATTTATGCATTGGTCAAATCTCATGTTGATGATCATGCTACATTTTTCTTTCAGTGTATTCATTGTATGGAATATGTGTGTTAGTTTAACTTCAAATCTAAGCACCCCCCCCAAGTGCCTAAATATGACTTGAAAAAAAACTTTTGGTGTAATAGTTATGTGACCCATACTGTTTAGCAGTTGTGAAGCCCCCAGGAAAGCCCTACTATATCTGGTAGAAGAGATGGACGATGACAGTGAACTAAAAGATGTTTGTCTTCTCCACTTGTTTCTGCCATTTTGAAAACTGTCTGTACATTCTGTAGTGCTTGCCACGTATTTGAAAAGGAATTGCTGGAATGCACGTTTTTGAGACCAAAGGGATAAGTACATTAATGTTAAGACTACATACTTTATTTGGTAAGTAAATCAACTAGAAGCTTTAGCGGATATATAGATACAGGCAAATTTTATTTGATCATGCTGAAAATTAAGAGCACACTTTTACAACTGTCTTCACTCTTGTGTGTTAATAAAAGAGAATGTCAAATAAAATATTAAAGATACATTTCCAAGCTAAGAATATGTTGGTTCACATGTAGCAGCATACTATTATTTGGACCTGTATTAACAAAACTTGTTCTTTCATGTTCCCCCATCAAGTGCACTTGCATGCTTTTGTTCAACTCATTACTTTTTATAGCTTAGTTGGTGAGGTAAATGTAAGCCCAGTAGACCAGGGGTGTTAAATGTCCAGCCCGCAGGCCTGATGTGTTCCCTACAGGGCTATCAGACCCACACGAAACTGGCCATTGTCTGCTTCCTTTTCCCTTGCCTGCTTAGTCACCATTTTTTATTTCTCCCCCATGATGAGGCAGCTGAGCCAAACACCCTCTCACTCTTTCCCTCTTCCTACTTCCTCTTCCCAAAGGGAGGAGGATAGAAGAGGAGCCTTAGCCAATGGAGGAGGTTGGCTCTATAGTTATTGCTGTGTGATTGAGAGAGCCTGGGGTGCCAGGCTCTCTCAATGACACAGCAGAACTATTGAGCTAAGTCTTCTTTCTGTTGACTGAGACTCCTCCCCCTCCTCATACCCTGTGGAGGGAGGGAAAGAGGGATAGTTTCCTTTTCCCAGTTCCCTCAGTTGCACGAGAGATATATAGACTGAGAAAGCATCTGTGACGGGGTGAGACTTGGCACATCATTCCCAAGCGGCCAGACCTTTGCTAGAGGTGGAGAGAGCAAGATATAGGGAAACTGTGAACTGTGTAACTGAGAGAGACTCAAAAGGAAGGAAAAAGTTAATGTAAAGCCTGAAACAACTGAGCAACGTGTTAGCCTGTGTAAATATCTCCCATATCCCCAGTTTAAAGACTTTGTGTTATAATAAATCTGTGGTTTAAGTTAAAGTTCTCGAGAGCCTATATTTTTGGGAAAAACAAAGCTGCTGTGGTCCCCTAGGAAGTGAATTATATTTCCATCAACAAAACAAGTAAAATACCCCGAAGAGACTGAAATAAAGAGATCCAGTGAGGCGGGCGCTGCTATAGCATCTTTAAGACGAGCAACGTTTTGTGGTATTATGCTCTGAGAGAGAGAGATTTATGCCAGGACCATGAGATTTCTGTAATGAATGTTAGAAGCGGTGCAGTTACTTTTGCATCTCTCACCAGATTTTGGGTATTACTTAGAACCAAGTCCAGGATTGCCTCTCCCCTGGTAGGTTCCGTGACCATCTGCTCCATAGCACAGTCATTGAGAGTGTCTAGAGACTCAATCTTATTTCTTCTGACCTGGACACATACTGACCCAATCAATGTGCGGATAGTTAAATCACCTATTATGACACAGTTTTTACGTCTAGCTGCTATCTTAAATTCTTTCATCATTTTATAATCATCCTCTAACTTTTGATCCAGCGACAACAAACTCCCAAACTAACTTTTTGGGCCCACTATTTCGACCCAAAGCATTTCTGTAAGTGAATCTAATTCTTTGACCCTCTCCATCTTACTGGACTGTATACTTTCTCTGACTTACAGAGCCACCCCACCTCCTTCCCTATCCTTCTGATATGATTTATTTCCAGGAATCACCCTGTCCCACTGATTTTCCTCATTCCACCAAGTTTCTGAAATACCTGCAATGTCTATGTTTTCTCCCAAAACTAAGCATTCCAACTCCTTGATCTTACCTTGGACACTACTAGCATTTCTAATTCTAGCACTTCAGTGGTGACTGAAGGCTTGCAGATTGCACATAGGTTGGCTAATTGGCTGAGAGATTCCAGAACATGCACACACTAAGTTCTGGGGCATGGTCCTCATCCTGGGCACTGATTGATTTTTCTACTTCCTCACTGGGCAGGCAAAGGCTATCTGTATAGTCATCACGTAGGGCTTTTTTTGTAGCAGGAACTCCTTTGCATATTAGGCTACGTGCCCCCTGATGTACCCAGACCTCCAAGAACTTACAGCAGGCCCTGTAAGAAGAGCCCTTGTAAGCTCTTGGAGGATTGGCTACATCTGTGGGGTGTAGCCTAATATGTAAAGGAGTTCTTGCTACAAAAAAAGCCCTGGTCATCAACCAGTACATCTGGATCAATACATATTATGTGTCAAGGGGTGCCTGAAGTTCACACCTACCCTAAAGTCTTCCTCCCTGGCTTTCCTGTGGCCAGCCCCTCTCTACACACAAAATATCCAACCTCATTAAGGTGTCACAGCTGTTCATGCTTTTACTTGCTTTCTCTGTTCAGTACACCACTTTGTGTCTCTTCGTGGGTGATGTGATGGAATGCCCCCCCCCCCCGAGTTTCAAAGGTGTCATTCTTTATCTCTGCTCTCCGGGAGATCAGGAAGCTAGCCTAACTACCCACCATAGTTATACAAATGACTGAGTATGCAGAGGAACTAAGATATTTGGTGTTAGTTATCTCCAGGAGACTCCTAGAGATATCCCAGGATGCTTCCCAGGAGGGCTCCCAGGATGCCCCTGGGTGATTCCATGATGCCTTTGGGTCCTGGGTGGGCCAGGTAGCAAGGAGTAGAGACTGGAGAGTGATGTAAAATGGGTGTAGTCAGGGGATTAATAAAAGTGCTTGCTCAGAAGAGCTCTCTCTTTCTCTCTTGGAGCTGGGCCTTGGAAGAGGACAGACTGTTATGCTCTGGTCAACAGCCAGTGGCCATATTGATTGACCATGTAGTTGGGCCTGGCTGGATTCAGGAAATCTGAAGCAATGTGCTATCCTTAGAGCATTTTGTAATTTACTAAGCTTAGATTTGCCTGCCCTTCTTCAACATCTCTTAGGGCAAGTTGTTTTTATATTATATTAAAACCAACTTTTATTTGTCCTGATTGCTAATTTGTTTCTGTGCTAAACTAATGCTTGAAACGTTATTCTCTTTTTAATAAACATTTTACAGTTTTGAATGCTGGCAGTACAGCTCTGTGCCACATAGTTCCCCAACTAACTCAGACTACAATACTTTAAGAGGGGAGTCCCAGGAAGAGGGAAGGCACACAGTTGGCAGGGATGCTAATCCTCCAGGGGTCTCCCAAAGAAAGACTTTGGTATCTTTGATTGACCAGGTGCCGGGTAGCAGAGAACTTTGAGGCCAGGCCTCAGAACTGGAAAGGGAGATTGAGAGTCCTGTTCCTCTCAGTCTGAAGTCCAAAACTGAGCACGTGGTGGCAATGTGCCCTAGTGGCAGAAAGAATAGCACCCTCCAAGAAGGGACACGAGGCCAGGAGGGGGCTGATGGGATTGGATCTGAAAGTCAAATCAGGCTGGTTCTATCACAAGTGGTAATGAGTGCAGGTTTTTCAGGGCTACATTTGTATTTGGAACTTCATATACCAGTATTCTAGTTATGTGGTTGGTTTTGTGGGGAGATATGAATAAGTCTAGAGGGGGTGCTTACGGTATCTGCTGCAAGAATCTTTTGTCATGGCGCTGAGACTTTGGAGGGTATTTGGTTGAATTTGCATGGGGCACATAAAATGACTTTTGACCAGGTAATGTGAAAGCCTTGTGGCTTCCTTTGCTAATTTCATAGGAAGAGGCAGCATGCTTTTCTGAGAACAGTCAAAGAATCCCAAATGCAGCTTCTCCATGCCACTGACCAACGGGTTGGATCCTGTTGAACGAATACAGGGGTTTTTTTTTGGGGGGGGGGTGATTTTCATCAATCTCATCCCTACAGTCTCCAGCTTTTCCCCATAGTGTTTCTGGGAGTCTACTGTCACCCAAGTGAACCTTATCAGTGATATTTTAAGGAAGCCACCAGAGGAGGGATAAAGAGAAATTGCCCTTGAGTGTGTGGAAGTTTGCTGCTGTTATTACAAATTGTATGTAGGGCATGCCTTTTATCATCTGAGGCAGTCCAGGCAGCTTGTTTCCTATCTCTCCTCCCAGAACATAATTACAGTGATCCATGCAAGGGTCACTTCCAGGTTGGATTAATATAACTCACTCTATGTGGGGATGCCCTTGAACCTGACCCGGAAACTCCAGCAAGAGCAGAATGTGGTGATGCACTTGCTGACAGTGTTATCTGTGCGGGTGCACATTTAGCCAGTGCTATGCCAACTACAATGGCTATCAGTTGAGTACTGGATCCGCTTCAAGGGCATGGTGTTGTTCATTGGAAACTGACCAGAAGTGCAGGGGGGTAGGGAGAGTGGAACTGCCGCTTCTTGTCAGTTTCACTGGAAACTGACCAGAATCGCAGGAGGCTGAGTTATCAAGCCAGCACCAGGCTGTCTGGAAATATTAAGCAAACATGAGTCAAACATCATGCCAAGAAAAAAGTCTGGTTCAGAATGAACCACAAATTGGCCATTTTTAGCTTGAATTGTGAATTGTGATTTGTGGTTCAGTCCATGCCCATCCCTAGTGTTGACCTTTAGAGCCCTATGTAGCCTGGGACCAGCATATCTTCAGGACTGTCTCTCCCCATATGTGCCCCAGAGAGCCTTGTGATATGTAGACTAACACCTATTGGCAGTTCCTGGCCCAAAAACTTTCTGCTTAGCCTCAACCAGGACCTTCTCCCTCAGAGGTGGCAGACATTGTTTGGGTTATTCCCATGGTCCTTTAGGGAGGCAGGAAACACTTTTTTATCCTTCCTTTTTGCGCCTATGGAATAATCTGCACCTTTCAGTTTTGTTCCTGACTCTATAGGGAGCAGCAGCAAAATAGGATCAGGCTTCACTTTTCTTCAAAATTCTTTAAAATTATTACTTTCCTTCCTTGTATGTTTAAACCCCTTTTCCTCTACATTTGATCGCTCTCTCTTCACCTCCCTCTCCCCTCTCTGCTTTCCTTCCCGATGAGGAGATAGTGAGGGACAAGTACAAGAGTGTGGCGACCACTCATGGCATCTGAAGAGCACTCGGAAGGATTCCTTTCTGAGGAAGATATATTGGGACGTGCTGCTGTGGCTGTAGCTGTGTGCCACGAGTGGGGCTGATGCTCTTTCACACCATGATGGTGCACCATCCAGGAGGGAGCCACCATCGATGCTGCCACCCAAAAGAAGTGTCATTTGCAGAAAAAGTTTCCAGCCACATTGGGGCTGTTGGCTGCAAGCAGTGGTGGGCATTTTGGATTCCTGGGACTCGATCCCAGGCAGTTCCTGCCCTTCAGCTGCAATGTTCTCAAGGTTGAGGGAGATCGATGCACTCCAGAATACCCTTCTGCCGGCTCAACGACTACCTTTTCATGTGGCATGGGTAACTTACCTGCGCTCCCGGGTACAGTTAGTCTCAAGTCTCTCCTGGTTCTCAGACAGACAATGTAGGAGGAGATGGCTAAGTTCTACTCATGAGTAGGCTTTAACGCTATAGTGGCTGCATCCTTCTCATACACTTCTCCTTCCCAACATCCCTCTTCCTGGCCCACCAAAGCTGCACATAAGGCTATTCCTGTGTACAGGCTGCCTCAAGAGTCGGGGGGGGGGGTCCTCAGGAGCTTCAGTCTCTGAGGCTGGTGATAGGGAGGAAGGGGAGTTCCTATCTGATGATGAGGAAGAGGAGGTTAAAGTTCCCATATAGTCCCGTTGCTTCTCCAAAGCTGACAACTACTAGTATTTGTTATAAAAAACCTTAACTGCCCTGGAAATATGCGAGCTTCCTACAGAGGCAAAACCCAAGGTTTCTAGCTCTTAAGAGGTTTGTCCAGGGCCAGTTGGAATTCAGAATTTCTTCCCAGAGGTGAGACTTTGGAAAAGGTTTTTCCTTTCCCACTGTACTTTGAAAAGCATTTAAATGGGAAAAACCTGCTTATAATAGACAATTTCCCCACTTGGTAAAGAAATCATATACACTACCTACATACATTACTGAGTTACTACAGGTCCCTGCTGTAGATGGTCCGGTAAAGAAAGAAACAAATACTGTGATGTACTGGTTAACAGTGTTTAATAAAACCATTTAAAAACTTTTAAAATATCTTTTTATACTTCACTAGAAATATTCATTCACATAACAATATTATTACAGAGGTCCATTCTCACATTCCAATAGGAAAAATCCTATGAGCACTCGGATATAGGCTCATTTTGTCAATGGACTTCCTCGGGAGTAATCCTTCCTATATTTCTTCGAGATACCAGCCTCTTGCAACAACCCAGTGTTAATGCTCTTCTGCAACATCTTCTATCTCAAGTTTTCTCATCCACTCAATAACACAGAAGTGCACATATTTATATTAGGAGCTTAAGCCGGTCCAAACTTATTAATTTAACCAGATGCACAAGCCTTTTGGAGTTTGCTGGCCAGTATCTCTCTGTAATATTTTTATTATTTTTATTAGAAACAAGCTGTTCTTTTAAATGGCCGATTGCTCTTATACTCTCTATAACGAGTGTCAAACATGTAGCCTGGGGGCCAAATCGGGCCCCTGGAGGGCTCCTGTCAGGCCCCTGAGCAACTGGCTGTCATCTGCTTCCTTCTCCCTCTCTCTTGCTTCCGTCTACATCACAGCTTACTTTGCCAGGCTTGCCCAATCGCACAGGGGCTACAGCGCAAAGCCTCTATTTTCTCCATTGGCTGAGGCTTCTCCCTTGGGGAGGAAGCAGGGGAGGGATAGCTTGCTTTGCCAGGCTCTCTCAGTTGCACAGCAGAGCTACTGAGCCAAGCCTCTCTTTTTTTACTAGCTGAGGCTCCTCCCCCTCCTGGTCCCCTGGGGAAGGAAGGAAACAGCCAGAGTTTCCTTTGCCTAGTTCCCTGGATCCCAAGGGAGAAATACAAAGAAAGCACCTTTAAGACCAATGAGTGCTAATGTTTTAAGTTTTTTTTTTTAAGTTTTAAAAAAATCTTTGTGTTTGTGTTCTTTCTAAAGTTTATATATCAGCTATCTAATCTTAAATAGGTACACATATGGCCCCAGCCTGACATGGTATGACCCTGCCCGACAAGGTCTCATTTATGTCTGATCCGGTCCTCATGAGTTTGACACCCCTGCTCTATAATATTTATTTATTTTTAATTTCGAGCAAGTCATTCTTTTGACAGCAAATTAGCTCAAAGCCGCTTAAGTGTATGATTTTAAGCAGGCCAGTCCTGTGCCTTTTCTGTAACTGAATGCAAAAACCTGTTAGAGTCTACTAGCAAATGCTCTATCTAGATGGTCCGGTGGCAGCGTTATAGACCTTTGGTCTTCTGTCTGAAGACAGGTGTGGCAACATTTGGGATGCCCTAGACAAGAAGGCAGAATCAGCACTCGAAAGGGTACATGAATCAGAATCTTTGGTCTCCAGAACTTCCATTGTCTGGATATGCAAACTTCTACAGGTATTACCAAAAGATAACCATCAGCTGCTGGAGGGCATCACTCGCATCCTTAAGGCTGCTTCGTTTACAGCTGATGCGATTCTGGATATCATATCCTTTCCTTCCAAGGCCGTAGCAGCTACCACTGTCACCAGAAGATTACTATGGCTCGGAGTATGGCACGCTGATTTTCTTTCCAGGACCTTGGTGTCAGTCTATCCATTTTACAGAGAGAAGCTATTTGATGAGTCCTTAGACAACACCCTTGAGAAAAGGGAGGAAAAAAAAAGTCATGCCAAGATCTGTAAGACAAGCAGAAAAAAGAGGATCACATTCCTTTCATTTCCAGCACTCCTTGGCTAGATTTTGTTCGGACAACAAGAAGCCTATCTGGGAAATATCCAAGCCTTCCTTCAGAAGAGGCTCCTTCAGCTCTAGATTTGGCATGAAGTCTTTCAGTGTCACAGATCCAATCATGATACCAAACAAAACAGGCATGACTGTCAGCACATTCCAGTGAGAGCATGCTTACGCCAATTTCTACCAACTTAGCAGACTTCTCACACAGACTCTTGGGCACTAGATGTCGTATCTCAGGGTTACACCATCGAGTTCAACTCATTACCACCCAACAGATTTCTTAGGTCCCCTCAAGCCAGGAATCCCATCAAGAAGCAGATTACACCCAGGGCATTCCAGCACCTCTTAGATATTCAAGCTATCAAACCTATCCCTCTCTAGGAACAGGAACAAGGAGTCTACTCCATCCTATTCATGGTACCCAAGAAGAATGGAGACTAGAGAGCCATTTTGGATGTGAACAAATTCCTGACCAAATCTGTCAAATTCTGGCATTTCTGGATGGAGACACTGAGAGGTTCATAATTGACTCTCTTCAACCTGGGGGATTTCTTACCTCCATCGATCTGACAGAAGTCTACCTTCATGTGCCAATTCACCCAGCACACAGATTTTCCCTAAGATTTGCAATTGGGGATCTACACTTTCAGTACAGGGAAATAAGCCTTTCAAAGCTTACCTAAATAAACGGGGGCTTCAGATCATCTCAGCTATACAGGGAAACTGAAAATCCTCCAGTGGGTGGAGAGGAACCTCTTTTCCATTCTAGCAAAACACATCAAAGGTCAGGAAAATGGACAGGCAGATTGGCTGAGCAGATAGATCATTCACGAAGAGGATGATCTGAAGCTGTTTCAGCTCATTCGCCAACTGCTAGGTCATCCTAAGTGAACTTCTTTGCATCCCAATGAATAGTCAGCTTCCTCACTTCTTCTCCAGATATTTTAATCAGGAACAGATCAACACATTAACATAGTCGTGGCCTTGGGAGCTGCTGTATGCCTTCCTTCCCCTACAGCCCCACAGCTAAAAGTCACAGGCGGAGGGGGCCATAGAGGGGCTGCAGGAGGGGGGGCATGGGGGTGAGAGCAAGAAGCTGGAGAGTGGGGGCCACCCCTCTCCAGTGTGATTTAAATTGCATGTAAGCTACGATTCCCCTTCTCCCTCTGAGGTGGAGGCCATCTCTGTGGGTGATCCCCATCCATCCTTCAGGGAGGCAGGAAATACTTTTTTCTACTTCCTGTTGGCACCCTTGGAATGACCTTCCTCCCAGTTCTTTTCCTGCCTCTACAGGGAGAGCAGCTTACATCAGGCCTTGCCTTTATCTAACTCTTAAACTCTTTCTTATTTTCCCTCATAACTACTTCCTTTAATTTCATCACTGTTCTTCCTTATATTCTTACTCATTTTGGTGAAGACTAACAAAAAAAATCTACATTTTCCCGCAGAGGAGAATGTTCCTTCATGTTCTATGTTTCTTTTCTATATTTTACCACTTTTCTTCTCTGCCTCCCTCCCTCTCTCTCTTCAGAGGCCTACAGAGGATTTATATTTTTTTGCACTTTCAAAGTGCTCCTGCATATTTTTTCTCTCCCCAAATGGTGGAGGCAGAACACTCAGAGGCTTTTCTGACTGACAAGGAGTCAGGGGCATCTGCAGCTGTGATTGCGGTGTACTTTTTAGGCGGGGCCGACATGCCTTCGCGGCTTGTCCGTGCTGTCCGTCTCGATGGAGCTCAGCAGTCAACGATAGCAGTGGCCAACTGACAGGCCAAGAAGTGCTGTCTACTTGCTTTTGTGAGATGGTGCAAACAAAACCAGATCAAACTGAGGCACCCTTCCCTGTTTGTCTGTGTTAGTTTTTCTCCAGGATGGTCTGACATTAGATCTAAAGTCCTCCACTATCTGCAGACAGATTGCAGCCCTTACCACAGTTCTTCCTGTTTATGGATGATACAAGCTGACCCAACATCATGTCCTGGGTTTTCCTGCAAAATGCTAGGCTTCTCCTCTGGTACATCGCTGTCCTGTTTGGAGTTTATGGTATTGTCTGCCCTTGCAAAGTCTCCCTTTGAGCCTTTCAGGGAAGTTGGCCTGTAGGGAGTATGTCTGAGTATGTCTCTTTTTAATTGTTGTAACCTTAGCTCACAAAGTCTCAGAGATTAGTGTCTTATCTGTAAAATTAAACCTTTGCATCTTTCACACAGATAAGGTAGTGCTCCAGGCTGAGCCAACATTTTTGCCTAAAGTTTCTTTGAATTTTCACAGATTACAAGAGATCTATCTTCCCACACTTTGCCCACAGTCCAAGCATCCCAAGGAATTTGTGTGGCATACCTTGGATGTCCGCAGAGCGCTCAATATCTATTGAGGACAGACTCCATCAGGAAAACAGACAACTGCTTCAGCAACATATCACCCTCCAGGTCTGGAGGTTGAATGTCTAAGGCTTCCATTAGCTTAGTTCTCAAGGCTTGTAATATTGCAGCCTGTAAGGCTTTTGACCTGGAGACACCTACCAGAATTATGGCACATTCCTTGTGTAGTTCATCCATTAATGCAGCCCTACTTAATAGAGCATTGGCAGAAGACACTTGTAAAGCGACTGCATGTCCTTCCCTGCATGGGGGAGGGACTGTGGCTGAGTGGTAGAGCATCTGCTTGGGAAGCAGAAGGTCCCTGGTTCAATCCCTGGCATCTCCAAAAAAGGGTCCAGGCAAATAGGTGTGAAAAACCTCAGCTTGAGAGACCCTGGAGAGCCGCTGCCAGTCTGAGAAGACAATACTGACTTTGATGGACCAAAGGTCTGATTCAGTATAAGGCAGCTTCATATGTTCATATATGTTTTTCCATTTCCACTTTTGTTTGTCATTACAAGCTGAATTATTTGGCTTCGGCTGATGCTGCGGTTGGAAGAAGAGTTTTGCAGCACAAACCACGATAACAGCCAATGTCCTGGCCCTACTGATGGACCTCCTGATGGCGCCTGGGTTTTTTTGGCCACTGTGTAACACAGAGTGTTGGACTGGATGGGCCATTGGCCTGATCCAACATGGCTTCTCTTATGTTCTTAATGATGATGACCCACTCAAGGGACATGGCTGTGGAAGGTCTCACAGAGATGGCCTCCACCTCAGAGGGAGAATGACCTTTGGTACTTACCATGAAGGGTCCTTCTCCTCTGAGGTCGGGAGGCCATCTTGGCTCTCCCATCATCATCCATATTCCTGTTTCTATGTGCCGTTCTCTTCTTCTTGCCTTTCTACCCTATATCTCACTGGGTACTGTTATGTGGCCATTAATGTTCTTGTTTAGTAGGTTTTCTTTAACAGAATTAGGGTATTACTTGAATTACGGTTGCTGCTTCAGAGTCCCAGAACTGAATGGAGGGTCATTCTGAAGGTGCCAACAGGAAGTAGAAAAAAGTATTTCCTGTCTCTCTGAAGGATGAATGGGAATTACCCACAGAGATGGCCTCCTGACCTTAGAGGAGAAGGATCCTTCGCGGTAAGTACCAGTGGTCAATTCTACCTTTCCTGGAGCTCAGCCTGCATTGATCAACTTCCAGTTCTGAAGTTCAAAAGAAGGCTGATTTGTATCTCTGTGTTCCCTCATTCCCCTGTTTTCCTGTGCCCTTCCCCAACTAGGAGCAGCAGGGAACACACATGGCTTGTACACGCTGGCTGGGGGAGACATGTCCTGGCTGCCCTTGTCCCTCCCTCCCCACCCCGAAAGGACTCTAGCTGCTCTTGCAGCCTGTGCAATCTAGGGTTCTCTCCTCCCATCCACCCAAGAACTTACCATTCAGGCTCATGGCAGTGGAAAAAAGGCAGCACAGCACCCAGCTCTTCATGGCCAGACTAAAGGCTGATGGGAGCAGGCGGTGGGGCTAGCTGCCCACCTACCCACCCAACTTTCGGAATCTGCCCACCCACCCAACTCTGCTCAGACTGCTTCAAGGAAGAGTTTGCTGGTGCTGCTACCTGCTTTATGTGCTGAGGCAATTGGGGGGAGCCAAGGATTGGGGAGGGGGCCCATAAAATCCACAAGGAGGCTGGGCCCTCTGGACCCCATAGGAGGGCGAAGAAACTGCAAGCAGAAGTCATCCTGGTGGCCCCCTTTTGGCTACAATGTCCCTGGGTCTCAATGTTACAGGAATTCTCAGTGCAAGCTCTGGTCATCCTTCCAGTGTCTCTGGACATGCTCCACCAGGGTCCAGTGTGCCACCCCAATCCAGAATGGCTACATTTGACCGCTTGGCGGTTGAGTGGAGTATCCTCCAGCAGCTAGGTTATGCTTCAGAGGTGACTGATACCATTCTGGCCTCCAGACACCAATCTACAGTTTGCATCTACAATATGATTTGGAAAGCATTTGTGAGGTGGTTCAGATGTAAAAAAATAGACCTTTGTCTCCACCAGTGTCTTCAGTCTTCCTCTTTCTTCAGAACGGCCTTCAGTCAGGACTTAAGGCCTCTACTCTGTGGTGGCAAGTTCTGACCACTGTTCTGCCTCACACAGGTGAATACAAACTGTCCAGACACCCACATGTCCAATTTTTTCTCCAAGGGGCTACAGAGAAGGCTCCTCCTCAGATACATCGCTTCCCTACTTGGAGACTCAACTCAGTGCTAACGGTTCTTATCAAACCACCGTTTGACCTCTGAGAGAAGTGGGACTTAAATGGCTCCACATGAAGGTTATGTTTTGGTTGCTGTCACTTCTGCTCGGAAGGTGTCAGAGCTCAGATCTCTCTTAATCAAGATGGGCTTATGCGTGTTTCATAAGGATAAAGTGGTACTCAGAATGGATCCAGCCTTTCTCCCAAAAGCAGCTATAAGATTCCATAATTCTCAGAAAATCTGCTAGCCCACCTGCGCACAGCCGAAACATTTTAAGGAGTTTATTTAGCATACCCTGGATGTTAGGAGAGCCTTAAAAATCTACATTGCTAGATCTCAAAACATTCTCAAATCAGACTGCATGTTTATTAACATCACTCCCCTGAGAACAGGAGACAAAATGTCCTGGAGCTCCATCAGTTCAGTTCTGAAGGCATACATCATGGAAGCATACAAGGCCTCAGGTTTGCCAGTTCCCAGGGGCATCACCGCACATTCCTTGCACAGTGCTTCTGCCAACACGGAATTCCTCAACCATGCTTCAGTGGAGAAAATTTGTAGAGCAGCAATATGGTCCCCTATTTCAACTTTTGTGCAACATTATAACATCTACACTGTAGCATCAGTGGTGGACACAGCATTCGGAAGAAGAGTTCTACAACATATTCTGATCTTGGCTAAAGATGATGATGACCCACCCAACTAAGAGATACAGTTCTAGAAGGTCCCACATAGATATCTTCTGCCTCTGAGGGAGAATGGCCCATTGGTATTTACCATAAAGGATCCTTCTCTTCAGAGGTCAGGAGCACATCTTGCAGCTCCCTGCATCATCATCTAGGATTAATCTGGTATTCACTCTCTTTCCTGCTCTGTGTTCTCTTCTAGATTTGTATACTTCTGTTGCTTGGTGTTGTTACAGTTGTATTAATCTTTCTGTTAACAAGTTCTGTTTTTTAGTTAGAATATTTATTTATTGATTTATTACTTTAGACTTTTATCCCATCCTCTCCGCAAGTGTACTCAGGGCTGCTAACAATCAGTTCAAACATCTATAATTACAGTTTAAAAACAATAAAATACAATTAAAACATTTTATGGTGCTGTTCAACTTCAGTATAGACAGGATCTTTCTTTTCTAACAGTGGTCCTATAATAATTGTAGTTCCTCAGCAGTGTATGGTGGCAATCCTCTTCCAGTTTAGGTGTTGAAGGCTTGTCGAAATAGTAGTTTTGCAGGCCCTGTGGAATTGAGATAGATCCCGCAGGGCCCTTATGGCCTCTGGGAGGGCATTCAACATTTCTGGTGCTGCCACTGAGAAGACCCTGGCCCGTGTGGAACACAGCCTGGCCTCCCTTGGTCCGGGGATAGACAATAGGTGTTGTGTCCCTGAATGTAGTGCTCTCTGCGGAACATGCGGAGAAAGGTGGTCATAAGAACATAAGAGAAGCCATGTTGGATCAGGCCAACGGCCCATCAAGTCCAACACTCTGTGTCACACAGTGGCAAAAAAATTTATATACACACATACACTGTGGCTAATAGCCACTGATGGACCTGTGCTCCATATTTTTATCTAAACCCCTCTTGAAGGTGGCTATACTTGTGGCCGCCACCACCTCCTGTGGCAGTGAATTCCACATGTTAATCACCCTCTGGGTGAAGAAGTACTTCCTTTTATCCGTTTTAACATTTCTGCTCAGCAATTTCATCGAATGCCCACGAGTTCTTGTATTGTGAGAAAGGGAGAAAAGTACTTCTTTCTCTGCTTTCTCCATCCCATGCATTATCTTGTAAACCTCTATCATGTCACCCCGCAGTCGATGTTTCTCCAAGCTAAAGAGTCCCAAGCGTTTCAACCTTTCTTCATAGGGAAAGTGCTCCAGCCCTTTAATCATTCTAGTTGCCCTTCTCTGGACTTTCTCCAATGCTATAATATCCTTTTTGAGGTGCGGCGACCAGAACTGCACACAGTACTCCAAATGAGACCGCACCATCGATTTATACAGGGGCATTATGATACTGGCTGATTTGTTTTCAATTCCCTTCCTAATAATTCCCAGCATGGTGTTGGCCTTTTTTATTGCAGACGCACACTGTCTTGACATTTTCAGTGAGTTATCTACCACGACCCCAAGATCTCTCTCTTGGTCAGTCTCTGCCAGTTCACACCCCATCAACTTGTATTTGTAGCTGGGATTCTTGGCCCCAATGTGCATTACTTTGCACTTGGCCACATTGAACCGCATCTGCCACGTTGACGCCCACTCACCCAGTCTCAACAGATCCCTTTGGAGTTCCTCACAATCCTCTCTGGTTCTCACCACCCTGAACAATTTAGTGTCATCCGCAAACTTGGCCACTTCACTGCTCACTCCCAACTCTAAATCATTTATGAACATTTATGGTCCTGTAGATAGGCAGGCCCCGGATCATATAGGGCTTTAAAGGTCAATACCAACACCTTGAAATGGACTCGGAACACAATAGGTAGCCAGTGCAGCTCTTTCAGCACTGGTTGAATGTGCTCCCATCGAGGGAGCCCCATTAACAGCCGTGCTGCAGTGTTCTGCACTAGCTGTAGTTTCCGAGTCAGGATCAAGGGTAGCCCCATGTAGAGAGCGTTACAGTGATCTATTCTCGAGGTGATCATAGCATGGATCACCATTGCTAAGTCATCATGTTCCAGGAAAGGAGCCAACTGCCGAGCTCACCGAAGATGGGAAAAGGTGGATTTGGTAGTGACTGCAACCTGGGCCTCCATTGTCAGAGAGGACTCCAGAAGCACTCCCAAGCTCTTGACCTTAGGGGCTGGTATCAGTGGTACCCCGTCAAGAGCTGGCAAAGGGATCTCCCTTCCCAGGCCAACGACTCAGATAGAGAACCTCTGTCTTCATCAGATCCAGCTTCAACCGACTCAGTCTGAGCCAAGATGCTATGGCTTGAAGAGCCAGGTCTAGATTATCTGGGGTACAGTTGGACTGACCACCCATCAATAGATAGAGCTGGGTGTCATCTGCATATTGGTGACATCCTAGCCCACACCTCATGACCATCTGGCCAAGGGGGCGCATATAGATGTTAAATAACATCAGGGGCAGAACTGCACCCTGTGGCACACCACATATAAGTGGGTGTCTTCAGTATGATTCTTCCCCTGTGACCACCCTTTGTCCCTGACCTTGGAGAAGAGAGGCCATTCATTGCAAGGCAGACCCCTGGACCCCTATGTTGGCAAGGCGACTAGACAGTAGCTAATGGTTAACTGTGTCAAATGCGGCTGACAGATCTTATAGCAACAGCACCGCTGAGCCGCCTGATCCAGATGTCGCATGAGGTCATCTATGAGGGCGACCAGAACCGTCTCCATTCCGTGAATGGGCTGGAAGCCGGACTGAAATGGATCCAGTGTGAAAGTGTCATCCAGGAATCCCTGTAGCTGAATCGCCACCATTCGCTATATGACCTTACCCAGAAAGTGAAGGTTCGATACTGGCCAATAGTTTGCCATTACAGCTGGGTCTGCAGATGGTTTTTTCAAGAGGGGATGGACCACAGCCTCTTTAAGAGGTGTGGGAAAGATCCCTTCTTAGAGGGATCTGTTGACAACAGCCTGCATTGGTTCCCATAGCATTGCCTGACTAGCTTTTATAAGCCAGGATGGGCATGGATCCAATCCACAGGTGGTAGGGTGTACAGCAAAAAAGATCCTGTCAATCTCCTCTAGGCTGTGGAGTGAAGGAATCCAGAAATGGATCAGAAGACGTGCTTGGTGCCTCGAGTTCTTTCATTTTGTCAATTGTGGCAGGGAAATCTTGTCGGAGCGACGAGACCTCATCTGCGGAAAAGCTTGCAAAAGCCTCACAGCTGATTTCCAATTTTATTAACATTTGGTTTACCTTGCGGTAAGGTTGTCAGTGACCAAACTATACTAAATAATTGTGCTGGGCTGGGCATGAGGTCGAAGATGCAATCCAGGTTGCAAAGTAAGTTTTCTTTGTGGCTCGGACTGCCATCTCATAGGTCCGCATAAATGACCTATAAGATGTTCTCATAGCTTCGTCACGAGTACATCGCCAGTGTCTCTCTAGTTATCTTAATTGCCATTTCATCGATCACAGCTCCAGGGTATACCACAGCATGGATCGTGAACGGGGATGAAGAGGGCATCGAGGAGCGATCTTATAGATGGTTGTAGAGAGCTGACTATTCCAGATCACTTCCAGCTCATCCAAGGAGTCACCAGAGGGCCAGGGATCCTGCAAAGCCATTTGAAACTGCATAGGGTCCATCTGGCTTCGTGGGTGAGCCAAAACTTGCTCACCGCCTAAACAGGGTAGAGAAAAAGTATCCACATGGGCCTTTAGGGCATAGTGGTCAGACCATGGCACTACATCAACAGAAAGTTGTAAATCAAGGCATAGTAATTATTAGTATGTCAACATTTAACAGAATACCTAAAACAATGGATTGTTTTCTTATTTATCACAAATCATTTAGATGTGGCTGAATGAATATTGGTCAGAGGTTGTTTCAGGAAAATGAATTTTGTATGGGGCTGGTCTACATTAACTATTAAGTTACTTTAATGCTATAATTAAAATGGCTGCAGGAGAGCCACACAGATTTTTCTGCCTTTGCAGGATAGCTACACATGCATTGTAAAGCGTGTTGTAAAAAAATGATGAGAATAGAGGAAATATTGAGACCAGCTGAGCATGTGTTAAAGAAGAAAAATTCTGGGGGAGAGAGGGGCCAAATTAGCCTGCTGAGACTGAATCCTGGAGAAGGTGATGGAAGAGGCTGAAGTAGGGTTTTGGAATGGTTTTCAACTATACTACCATTAGGGATCCCTAGTAGGGTACCTAATATTAAACATTTAATTTAGAAGCACGGAATCAAGAAAAGATTTAATTTCAGACAGCTACCATAGCTTTTAAGTTGTAGCCAACACACAAATTATTGTATAATTCATTTTAGTTGCTGGTGCCTCAGATTACAAGAGGAATAAATCACTAATACTTTGCTCTAAATTCTGAAATATCTGTGTTCTTACTTATGGAGGTGGGGCAATGGGGGATTTAGGGAGAAGCCTCCCAGAAATTTAGCAGGAACCCAGGAAAAGGTGGGAATTGGCCAGTGGTTTTAGTGGTATCTCAGCAGTCTCTTTCTGTGTCCTGTTTTTGAAATTCACTTTTAGAATGAAGAGTCACTTTTAAGATAAGCAGACATGCATATCATGTACATAGGATAAACTAATGGTCACAAATTTGATGGTAAAATGCAACGCAGAAAAGCCTTTAGAGGAATTTTTAAAAAAGTTTCCCTGGATGATCATTTACAGGTGTCTTGTTTCTGCCTTATTCATAAGGGTAACACCGTACTGAAATTTACAAAATTATGACATCACAGATACCTTCATTTGGTAAATGCATAGCTGGAGTCTCTGAGCTAGGGCAGAATAGAAAACAGTTGCTGTGCATTCAAAGCAGCTGTGGAATAAAACAGCCACTGAGGTCCCTATTGAGTGTCCTGGAGGGTTCAAGTGTTCTCCTACAAGCTTCTCAGTTTTGTGATTCTTGGTGTCAGATTTGTGTCCATTGTGTCTGGGGATCTGAAAGACTTTTTCTGCCATCTATGCAGATGGAGTACTTCCAACATATTCAAGAACAGAAGAACATTTCAACCTTCCAGGACACTCAGTGGGGGACCTCAGAGTAGTTGCTTTATTGCAGAGGAACTTCATAAACAGATAAGAATTGGAGATTGCTGAATTGCAAGCTATTACAACACTCAGAACAATGGAACCCCCGGAACTTAACAGAGATATTGGCTTCTTCTGTAACTATACAAGCTAAGTCACTCAGTTCTCCCTCTGAGTCGGAGGCCATCTTGGGTGCTTTCCACCATCTTGTCAGGGAGGCAGGAAATAGAATCATTCTTCTTCCTCTTCCTTGACCCTGGAGCACCCAGATCTCCTCAGTTTCTTTCCTGCCTCTAGAGGGAGAGCAACTAGCTAGCTTGCTCCTAGAAGATAGGAAGCAATTTTAATCCTATTCTTTATTCCTAATCTAATTCTTCCTTTTTCCCCAACCTTACTCCTCTGTCTAACAATCTTCCTAAGTTCCAGTCTGTTACACTGAGCTACTTTCACTTTCCATCTGCCTTCACACCTTCACAGTAGTTGGGAGAGTGGCGCGGCCGCAGCTGTTTTTAAAGCGGCTGACTTTTTTCCCCCCTTGCCTTCAGTTGCGGAATGCGGCAAAGAGTGGCGGACGGAAAATTTCAGGGACGAGTTCCTAGAAGACGTGTCCTCTGTAAGTCCTCGCACTGAGGCTGTGGGAGTGGACCCTGGGACTGGCATGTCTTCCTAGCTTGCTGCGGTTCCCGGCAACGTTGCCCATTTTAGTGACTTTAGTCACCGCAGGCTGAAATGTCCAGGGGCTTCAACAGAAGGGCTTGAAGTCCCTCCCCACCAGAGGCTCGCATCTGAAGGCAGCCATTTTGAAGGAGGATTTTTGGCGCACGTTTTGCCAGAAAGGCGCCAGGAGCCTTATGCTTTGTCCCTTGGGACGGTTACCAATCTCTCGGTGGGAGACAATACAGGAGGCCAGTCCCTATGGGATCATGCCTCCACGGTCGACCCATCCCTAATACAACAAAGTCGTAATGTACTGTACCCTAAAGGGCCATTTTCTATTGAATTTATGACTATGCTCCAGCAAACAATTAGAGCAGAAATGTTTAATGCCTGTTAATCAGGGGCTATGGGCATGGGGTCAGTGGGATCTAGATCTCCTTCCCCTCCTTCCTCCTCAAGGTGCCCAGAGAAAAATCTTTCCAGAGAGCGCAACTGGCCAACTAAGGCAGCCAGAAAAGAGATCTCTAACTCTAGATTGTCAGAGGAAGATTCAGAGGAGAATCAGTTGGATGTGGAGTCACAGTCCAAAGATCAAGAGAGTTTTATTTCAGATGAGGAGGTGGAGGATGTCTGTGTCCCAGAGCAGTCAGTTAGCTGCTTTAAAGCTGATGACTATCAGTATTTGTTAACCGGGGTCATGGCAGCACTGGCACTCCAAGATTCTGCCTCTGGGGAGGAGAATCCCAGTACTGATACCAATCCCAAGAATAAAACTACTGGGGATAGAGAGTTTTTCCCAGGCTCACACACCACTATCAAGGTTTTCCCTTTTCCACAATTCTTTGAGAGACAATTAAAAGCTGAATGGGGAAAACCTAACTCTAATTGGCAGTTTCCTGCCTTTGTAAAAAAGTTATATGATTTGCCTGTTTTTGCAAACGAAATGTTGCAGGTTCCAGTAGTGGACGTACTAGTGATGGCTCTTCAAAATCCAGGTTTGGTGTCAGAAGACGGGCATGGTTCCATTAGAGACAATTGAGACAAGAAAATTGACCTAGCCCTAGCCCTAAAAAGATCACACGAGGCGGTAACTATGGCAATTAAGGCATGTACTGCATCGTATCTAAAGCAGCCATAGTCTGGGCTAGGAGACTCTCTCAATTGCTACCAGAAAATAATAAGACATTGATGGAGGGAGTCAAAATTCAGCAAGGTGTGACTGGACTTCAACTCCGGTAGGGGGAAGACTTCAATATTTTCAAGATGCTTGGGAGGCTTCCCAAACAGATTGCTGGACATTAGAAATTGTATCATGCGGGTATGTGATAGAATTCAAAAGCATTCCACTGGAATGTTTTCTGGTGTCCCCAATCCGGAAGAATTCTACAAAAAGATCTATAATGAACAAGGCCATCACACATCTCTTAGAGATTAATGCCATAGAACACGTTCCAACAGATCAGAGGGGTCGAGGTGTTTATTCAATATTCTTCACGGTTCCCAAGAAAAACGGGGACTGGAGAGCAATACTCGAGCTAAAGTTTCTCAACAGATTCATTCATCTCTGACACTTTCGTATGGAGACCCTGAAGTTGATCACAGAGGTCTTCACCTCACTGGATCTCACGGAAGCTTATTTGCACATTCCGATCCAGCTACCTCATCGCCGGTTCCTTTGGTTCTGTGTGGGGAACCGACACTTTCAATTCAGAGCGCTTTCCTTCGGTCTAGCCACGGCCCCCAGGGTATTCATGAAGGTGATGGTAAATGTTGTGGCACATCTCAGACAACAGGATCCACCATCCATACCTAGACGACCTTCTGATCAGATCAGCGTCCAACCGGAAAGCTCTGTCAGATGTCCAAGCAGCTATGCAGTTTCTACAGGAACATGGCTTTCTTATAAATATAGCCAAGAGCTCTCTAGAACCAACACAAAGGTTGGAACACTTGGGGATGATTATAGATACACGAAAGAACTCTATCTTTCTTCCGAACGACAAGATATAGAAAACCAAGCAACTCGTGAATTTAGTCATTTGGAACACTCACACTCCATTATTGACTGTAGCCAAATTGATGAGTTTGCTCATCTCAAACATAGATGCAGTTCAGTGGGGCAGATTACATACGAGACTGTTACAAAGGTTAATCCACCCTCACCAGTACCAGATTACAACAAAACAGAATCCACAGATCAAGGTCACATTAGAGGTCAAGAGATCTCTGATGTGGTGGTCCAGGGATTCCAATCTGTGACAAGGGAGAGTTTACTATCTTCCCAGAGAGATGCAGCTGTTCACAGATGACAGTCTGTCAGGTTGGGGAGCAATGCTTGACAACATACCAATGCAGGGTCTATGGTTACCATCAGAAACCCAACTGCAGATCAATGTATTGGAACTACAAGCAATACGCCTAGCCCTATTCTTCACCGATCAGGTACAGAAACAGCATGAACTAGTAAGAACAGACAATGTGGTTGCAAAGTCCTACCTGAACCATCAGCGGGGCTCGAGGTCATCAGCACTGTCCAGGGAAGCAAAGACATTATTCAACTAGGCAGAACACCACCTTCTTTCCATCAGGGCAGAACACATCAATGGCATTGCCAATGTTAAGGCAGATTGGCTCAGCCGAATGACCATACAACCAGGGGAATGGAGATTAAAGACGTTAATATTCCAGCAGATAAGCGAACAGTTTGGTCGACCTATAATGGACCTGTTTGCTTCTCACGACAACTACCAGGTAACAACCTTTTGCACCAGATTTTTTCACCCGGCTGCGGCAGCAGTGGACGCACTGACAGTGAGTTGGCCTCAGGGCCTACTGTATGCCTTCCCCCCGATTCCGGTGTTATCAAGATTTCTTCAACAGGTACAACATCAGAAAGCACGGGTCATATTAGTAGCCCCGTGGTGGCCACAATGCCCATGGTTCTCATCTATCCAAAGGCTATCAACCACTCCACCTCTCCGGCTAGAAATCGTTCCAGACATGTTTGGCATCCACATCCAGATTGGCTGCAATTGACTGTGTGGAAATTGAACGGTCTACATTCCTAAAGTTAGGTTATTCTTCAGAGATCACTGACATTATTGGCCTCCAGAAAGAAGTCCACCATTAGAGTTTACAATACCACTTGGAAAGCTTTTCATAGGTGGTGTCGCAGAAAAGCAAAAGATCCACTAAATCCATCAATTCAAGACATATTGGAATTCCTAGAAAATGGATTACAATCTGGACTGAAACCAGCCACCTTACGGAGATAGGTAGCAGCACTATCTTCCGTATTGGGACTGATACAAGGTAAAGATCCCTCCAAGCACGCACATGTACAGAGGTTCTTAAGGGGAGCCACCCTCAAGTGCCCTCCACAGACTCATAGGTTTCCGACTTGGCGTCTACACACTGTCTTGTCCGCACTCACTAAAACACTTCTCTAAGATGGTTATGCTTAAAGACAATCTTCTTAATAGCGATCACTTCAGCAAGAAGGGTGTCAGAGATCAATGCACTGTCTGTAAAGGAAGAACTTTGTATTTTTCACAGGGACAAAGTAGTCCTTCGTACAGATCCTACTTTTCAACCCAAGATTGAGTCAAAATTTCACAAGTCTCAAGAACTTCACTTGCCACCATTTTGTCCAGACTCTAAACATCCTAGGGAGCGAATGTGGCATAACTTAGATGTCAGACGCTGTCTAAAAGCATATTTAATCAGGACTGAACCAATCCGGAAAACCGATGCTATGTTCATTAACATTGCACAACCAAGATTGGGCCAAAAGATGTCAGCTTCAGCCATCAACTATGCTATGAAACAATGTAATGCGGAAGCCTATAGAGCAATGAAAGTGCTGCAACTAATGCAGCCTTTAACAATTATGCTTCGGTAGACGAGGCATGCAGGGCCGCAACATGGTCCTCTATCTCAACATTTGTCCAACACTACAAATTAAACTCCCACAGTTCAGCAGAAGCAGCATTTGGCAGAAAGGTTTTACAACATGTGGTCCTAGAAGAGAGCAATGCCTTACCCAGTCATTAATTTACTGCTATAGGAGTTCCCAAGATGGCCTCTGACTCAGAGGGAGAACAACCATTGGTACTTACTGTGAGGGGTCATTCTCTGAGTACAGGAGGACATCTTGCCTACCACGTTGCATTGCTCATACTAGGGTCTATTCTGCTATATCTATTCCATTTTCTTCTGCTGCTCTACAGTTCTTTGTAGTTCTTTACAGTTCCTTATGTTATGCTTTTTGCATATTAACTGACTGTTATTACTGTTTCTTTATTGTGAGTAAGGTTGATAGTTTAGAAACTGCTTATTGGAGTATCCCAGCTGAGGAGATCTGGGTGCTCCAGGGTCAAGGAAGAGGAAGAAGAATTAGTCTATTTCCTGCCTCCCTGACAAGATGGTGGAAAGCACCCAAGATGTCCTCCTGTACTCAGAGGAGAATGACCCCTCACGGTAAGTACCAATGGTCGTTCTCACTTATAGCCAGAAATCAAACTTATGTTGTTCTAAATGGTGCCATTGGACTTAGACTTAGTTCTCACATCCATTGTAAATTTCTTTATTATCTGTATACCAATTTACTGCAATTTTCAAGTCTTACTTAATGAATGTTATTCCAGTCTTAGCTGTATGTATTGCTCAGTTACTTAGACATTTTTACTCCAATTAACTCTTCCTGGCAATTTAACCCCACCCCACTTATCTATACCAATATGTAATATTTTAAGAAATCTGTTTCAATTAATCTTAGGGAGTGAACATACGAAGTCTCTCAGTCCTTGCTTATACCCATAATGGAACTTTACTTGACTCGTAGGTAACACTGGATTCAAACCTTGTTCCCACACCTGCTTAACTCTTATATTTGCTTGCTAGTTTACTGCCATTCACAGATCTCTCACACATCCAATCTCAGCAATAATTACCTAGTAGTTAAGCATCTTGACTCTAAATTCTGCTTCAGCTGTATCTGATGAAATGTGCTTGCACACAAAAGCTTATACCCAGAATAAAATTGTTGGCCTTAAAGGTGCCACTGGACTCAAACTTCAGAACAGCATGGCTACCCACATGGATCTAAATAAAACAGTGTGCATGCGCATGAAAGCTTATACCTAGAATTTAAACTTGGTTGGTCTTAAAGGTGCAATTTTGTTCTGCTGCTTCAGACCAACAGGACTACCCCACCTGAATCCATTAGCTAGTGGGTTGCCCCTTGGCGGCCCTGTGGCGCAGAGTGGTAAAGCAGTAGTACTGCAGTACTGTGATCTGAACTCTCTGCTCAAGACCTGAGTTTGATTCCGGCGGAAGCTGGATTTAGGTGGCCGGCCCAAGGTTGACTCAGCCTTCCATCCTTCCGAGGTTGGTAAAGTGAGTACCCAGCTTGCTGGGGGGAAGTGTAAAAGACTGGGGAAGGCAATGGCAAACCACCCTGTAAAAAGGCTGCCGTGAAAACGTTGTGAAAGCAACGTCACCCCAGAGTCGGAAACGACTGGTGCTTGCACAGGGGACCTTTCCTTTCCTGTCCCTTTGAACCTGTAGCACGCCATTTTAGGTAACAGCAACATGGAAAGCATGAATATGTATAGAGTGCACACTCCTTGGCAATGTTGTCTCTGGACTGCACACAGGACGAAAGGAAATTTAAAAGGCCTCTGATCTTCATGTCCCTTCCACCCAATCTCACTTTCCCCAAGGGTAAATTAGAGACATTGCAAGTATGTTGAGCCCAACAAAGGCCTTGCAGTCTGACTGTTGCCACACTGAAAGTGGATGCTGCCAGCCAGGGTTAAGGACTATACTTTCTTTTCCAACAGGCACCAAACATATTTAAGTATTGATGTGTTCTGGATATCAAAACCTTAGTAATTAATCTAGAGAGTCCAAAGATACAGCCAAAAACTTCCGCAGATCACAATTACCTTTTACAGTATCAAGCATCCTTCAGCCGTCTAGGCTGTCCGGATGGATGAACAAAATAGCTACCTTTCCTAGATCTCAGGTGAGAAATCTGACCTCTCTGATGGATCCAGCAGCAAGAAAACTTCTTTTCCTATTGCCCAGAAACATTATCAAAACTCTTTCCCCACCCCCTTGACCCAGGAGTGCTCAGGTTAAAACAGCCTTTTCTGTCTCCAGAGATAGTCTTCCTATTTGTTTCCTTCTTGGAGAAGAGAGGGGAGAGAAGGGGTTCCTATTTGTTTCCTGCTTGGATAAGTGGGGTGTCTGTCTGTCTATCATTTATCGATCGTCTGTTGATCATCGATTGATCGATCAGTCATCTGGTCTGCTAGCCCAATTACCATTTGTAAGAAGGTGAGCTTGGAAGATCATTACACCAATTATTCCTTTCTTTCCAGCCCAGAGGAAAAAAACACACACAGGGAGGTTTTCCTTCCTCACAACGTCCCAGGAGAAAAATGCATTTCTTCACAGGATCCACAACCCCATTCATGCCTTTGAAGATCATTATCTCTCCTTGAAAATCTGGAAAACAGTTTCATACACTCAAAGGAGTTTGTCACTATGCCTAACACTGGTTGCCTGGGGGAGACCTGAGCCCCCAAGTCTTGTATTGATTGCTTGGAGGTGCTCAGTCCCCCTGGAAAAGTCCGGAGGGGGCTCGAGTCCCTGAGCCCCCCCCCCCCCCCCCCCGTTTACGCCTATGGACCCAACAGTCTGCTTTTCACCACACAGGAATCAGAAAAGACAGTGTTCACTCTTCCAGATTGCCATCATCCTCTTCCCTCTGATCATCTAGGCAGAAGAGCAGGGGAGATCCCTTAGACAATGGACAGACTTTGGGCACAGTCCTGGGTTGATGAACACAATGCAAAAGATTCCACTCTTCTGACAGGAGCTCTGGCTCCATATCTAAGGGTTCAGAGATTCAGACAACTCCTTTGATAAAGAAGAATTGTGTGACAAAGATGTAGTGGTTCCGGGCAGCCCAAATGCTTATTTAAACAAGAAGATTATCAAGAGTTATTATTCAGGGCAGTAGTGACACTGAATCTCTCAGAACTCAGATCGTGGCGGTTCAGTGCTGCTGATACTGTTAGATCTGTCAGCAGCATTCATTATGGTCGACCATGAGGTGCTGGCCCACTGCCTCACCAATGCAGGAATTTGGGGATTAGCCTTACAGTGGCTGACCTCCTTTCTCCGTGGTCAGGGACAGCGGATGGCTCTTGGGCCCCCCCCCAATTGTCCCAGCGGCACCCACTCGAATGTGGATTGCCGCAGGGAGCAATCCTTTTCCTGATGCTATTTAATATCTATATGCACCCGCTCTCTCAGATGGTCCAAAGATATGGGCTGGGTTATCACCGATATGCTGATGACACCCAGCTCTATCTGCTTATGGATGGCCGCCTGAACTCTGCCGCTGAAGAACTGGGTGAGATATTGCAGGCTGTGGCTGGTTGGTTACATCAGAGCTGGCTAAAACGGAATCCATCAAAGACGGAAGTCCTGTGTCTGGGTCAGAAGGGGGTAGGAATGGGATCAGACTCCCACAATTCGATGGCACCCAATTGATGCCATCGACAGAGGTGAAGAGTCCGGGGGTGTTCTTGGATGCCTCTTTATCTATGAAGTGGTCACAGTGACCACTATGAAGTGGTCACTGCCACTTCAAGGGCCGCCTTTTTTACCTGAGGCAGGCCTGGCAGTTGGTCCCCTACCTTACCTCCTGTGATCTAGCCACTGTGATTCATGCAACGGTCACCTCCAGATTAGATTATTGTAACTCTCTCTATGTGGGGCTTCTCTTGACCCTGCTCCAGAAACTCCAGGGAGTGCAGAACGCAGCAGCCCGGTTGTTGGCATCGAGGCCTATGCAGGCACGGATGCATCTGGTGCTGCATGAACTGCACTGGCTATCTCTTGAGTACTGGATACAGTTTAAGGTGTTGGTCTTTACCTTTAAGTCCCTTTACAGCCAGGAGCTTGCATATCTTCGGGACCGTATCTCCCCCTCGGGCTCTGAGGTCTGTTGCTCAACATCTCCTCCTAGTCCCTGGTTCTAAGGACACCTGGCTGGCTTCAATGAGGGCCAGGGCCTTTTTGATCCGGGCCCCTGCCTGGTGGAATGAGCTCCCCCTGGAGATCCAGGCCCTATGGGACTTACCCAGGTTTCGCAGGGCTTGTAAGATGGGGCTCTTCTGCCAGCCTTTTAATTAATCAAGCAGGCATCCTTTGAAAGTCATCACTTCCCCCAGCATTTCAGCATTATGGTGTTACGTTATGCTGTTAGCTATCAGCCGCATGCTATTTACCGCCTATGTCTGTAAGATTGTTTACTGTGCTGCTCTTGTTTTGTAATGTCTGTTTTTATGATATTATTTAAACTCTGTTGTTTTGTTGTTGTAAGCCGTCCTGAGCCCACTTGCAGAATAGAGTGGGATATAAATCTAAAAATTAAATTAAACCCCCAAAACTGGGACAAAGGAAAAAAAACCCTAAAGCTAAACCCAAGAGGAATAAAGAGTTCATTGCTGTGGTACCTGACAGTCCCACATAGGTACTGCTCACATGCAGACCTGCTGCATACAGGATTTTTTGAAGCTCAAAATGCCTATGGTCTCTCTGACCCAAGCTATTTCCCATTGTGATATGGGGGGAGGGGACAGAGTGCCCTTTTCTCAGTTCTCTTCCTGCCACTGCTGACAGTGGTTCATTTACAAAATCTTTTGTCTCTTCCTCACCAGCAATTGCTGCCTATGAATTCACCTTGTCTACTCAACAGGAGCTTGCAGCTTAAAAGTTGGCACAGAAAGTGCTCTTTAAGAAATGCAGGTCTTTTGGGTCAAAAGTTCTCCACTCAGATGATTATGAGCAATGTCTTTTATGCTTTGACAAACGAGCCTGACATTTCAGACAATATTTGTCACCAGTTCACCCTGAAGGCAAAGCATGATAGAGCTTCCCATCTAAAAGCAGCATTTTAGGGAGAAAAGCCATGTGTGCAGTTCTCAAGAAAAAGATCTAAGCACTTTGCCACCTTCCACTATCAATAGAAGGAAATGAGCATCCTTGATTCCAGTGTTTCCAAGACTGAAACCGGTCAATCCAGACCTGACCAAAACTACAGAGAAGCCTACAGGGTCAATTCCCACATCCCTGGAGCGCTGCTCTTTAGAACCTTCATTATAAAAGGCTTTTGCATAAACACTGAGAAAAGCCTTCCAAATCAAAGTTGTCCAGCCCCTCCTGTCCTTGTCAGTAAGGAACTTGTTCTTCATAAATCCAGGTGGGTTCTTCATAAAGCATCATTGGAATCAATCAAAGTATGAGTATCCATTCTTGAGAGCCCCTTTCCTTTCAGGTTGCTTACCACCCTTTATCCTTTCTGTCATGGAAGGTAAACTTCAGAACTTGGAACTTCCTGTGTCATCATCCCCCTTCATTTCACCATTTGGATTCACTTCTCTAGTCAGTTTCAACAATATATGAATGACATAATCACAGTAACCATTAGTGTTCCCTCTGACTTGAGTTACTGTGAGCTAGCTCAGTTGTTTTAGCATCTGGCTCACACATTTTTGTATTAGCTCAGGACGGATGGCTCCAGAGCAAACTAATTTATGCAATAGCCAAATTGCTCTCTCACAACTTAAATGCCAGTAGCTCATGAAGTAAAATTTTTTCTCACAAGACTCCACAGCTTAAAGGGAGCATTGGTTACCATGCCAAGACCTCCAATGTGATTATTATGACTAAGGATGGAATCTCTGTGCTGCCTTTGGTTTTGGCCAAGCAGAAGTAGACCTTTACCAGGTCTCCTACCCACTGATGAAGACAGCTGGATTATACTTCTGAACCCTCTCCCACGAATTTCTTGCTGGAACTGTCTGTGAACCTTCCCCGAAGAACTTCACATATACAATGAACAGCTAATTTGAATAGAAAGTTCAATAAAAACTGATGTCTTATGTGCCTTTCCATGGGCAATGAATCCCGTATTTAGAGTAATGCACCCTAGGAATATTGGGCCTGTCACACTCCCAGTCACAGAAGATTTTCTCAAAGCCACTGCTGGCCCTTGGGTCTGTCTGGTATTGCATTCTGCTAGGCATACTGAAAATTAGTACAGAATTAATACAGAAGAGAGCCAGTTTGGTGTAGTGGTTAAGTGTGCGGACTCTTATCTGGGAGAACCGGGTTTGATTCCCCACTCCTCCACTTGCACCTGCTGGAATGGCCTTGAGTGAGCCATAGCTCTGGCAGAGTTGTCCTTAAAAGGGCAGCTACTGTGAGAGCCCTCTCAGCCCCACCCACCTCACAGGGTGTCTGTTGCGGGGAGAGAAGCATGAGGGATGATCTTTCCTCTTCCTACACCCTGGTTGTAGATTACACCCTGGTTGTAGGGAAAAAATAAGGGTACTCAACATTCATCTGGCCAAATACTATATGGAATAGGCATAAAAATCTATGATACCTCTGTGCTTGGCTTTAAGATCACTTGTTACCAATGTATCATGGCTAACTATCAGTTCTTTTGTGATGACATTTCATCCTGCCTAGAGATGCTGCCTAAGGACAAACACAATGAGAAAAGTCACTCAAGAACATACAAATAAATACAGCCCTTAGGTTATAGTGACAATATGACAAATATATTACAATATAGTACAACTATACAAAATAAGTCATAAGATCCTTATGAAAGTCCGTCTGTATCCCGATCTTGAAGGACTAACAATGGATCTCCTCTTAACGATGTTTCAGTAATGCAGTTATTTCAATGAAGAATTTCTTAATTGATGTATCCACTGTGCAGAATTCTCCTTAGTAAAATTAAAATACCCTGGACAGGTCGTCGACTTCTGCCACACCTGTTTCAGTGATCTTTATCAATGAAGGATATTTCACAGTCTCAAAAGATAATAAATATCACTATTCTCAAGGCAAAATTCATTAGGACGCAAAGTCTCCAGCAACGGTATCTCTATGATGGTTCACGCTATTAATGCTGACATGTAAGAAATTGGCAGCAGCGTTCCACAAGCAAATGAGTAACATTAGAGGAAGCCAGGAAGAATGGCAACAGTGAATTGTAAAAATATTTGTGGCACTACCAAACTACTAGACTTTTTATACTACAAGGTGGTCCCAGGAAGAAGGATCGCTTAATCCGAAACTATATTGGACCAGTTCTTCCATCATCGGACTTATATCAGAAAATTTGTGAAATCTAAACTAGTCATTATATAACTGACTGTAGTTGTGTTGTAGGTAGTGCATGATTTTCTCACTGTATTATTTCATAGCAACTACTGTATGGTTTGATTTAAATTGGAGTAAACACGTTTATAGAATATTGTTGGATTTTTGCACTTTATACATGGAGAGGTGTTATTGGTGTTTATTTCCTAGTAGTTATACCTCCATGGTCCTGACATCTAGTGAGCTTTACAGCATATTGAAGTACTCCATACTGCAAAGAATCCTGTAGATGTATCTTATTATGTTAACCACGGTTACTGCAGACAGAATGCCAAGATAGCCAGCTGGATGTTGAACAAGTGTAGTGATAAATGATCAGATGAAATTCAGTAGCTGTAGCTTTTCATAAATAGGAAGCTTCCCTGCATGTCAACCACTGTCAGTGTTGGCTTGAGTTGGTTACCATGCCTTTGGATTCAGCTAGTTTCAAAAGCTTTCTTTTTCAAAGCCAACAGGCTATTTAGATCAAGTCCCAGTTAAGTTAGAGCTAATAAAACACATATTGGTTACATCACATATCCCAATATAGACAGCACACAGCAAAACAGAAACTAAATTGCAATAACTTACCCATGCCTTCAGTCTATTATTACAGCAGCTTACATCACAGCTCAAACTCCTTTCTGTGGCAGCAGCTCCTCAAACACATTTCTCATAACATTGGTGAATAACTGCTAGTCAGTCCTAAATTGCAGTCTTCACAGCTGCTATCAATTATTAAAGGTACAGTACATAAAAGTGTAGATTTCAACATTTTTTAAAAAATTAAGGAGCCAGAACAATTGTTACAGAAATTAATAACAAAGCTGTATCCCATTAAGTTAAAATGTTTCTATAAAAAGGATGAAAAGTCTAATGAGTTTGTAGAGCATGAATCCAGTATGCCTCCTATTGTAGCAAGACTCTTGAATGGTATTATGATTACTGTTAGTAATTACCAAGAAGTATTTTGTTACTTACATGTGAAGGGAAAACAATCAATTCCTGTAGAACTGATCAAAGCAAGTATAGATAGGAGACATTTAGCATTACACTAAGAAACAAACTGGATGAAACAGACGGAAAACATTTGTTCCAAAGGTGGGGAGTGAAACTGAAGGGTTAAATGGCTGCCAGCGATTTAAACATAAAAGCTGAGTGGTGGACCTGCTCAGTGGTTAGGCTTAAATGATTCTGAGCCATTTAACCCTTCAGTTTTGCTTCACCCCTTTTCAAGTGGTGGGGAGCAAAACTGAATGGTTAAATGGCTAGCAGCTGCTGTCACCATGCACAATCAGGCAGGAGCCAGCCTAACTCACCAGCTCGGTTCAGATATTGCATTCTAAATAGTGTAGTTTAAATAGTTCAGTCTTCAACAAGAATATTTAGATTCCCTACACCTTGTGTACTGAACATTTTGCATTTCTTACTGTACTTTCATTTTGTCCCTTGTGTCAGGTACATCATCACATTTCAGACAAGAAACATATTTTTAGTAACGAGTTATCTTTAGTTCATAGAATCTAATTTAATGATATTGCTATATCTTGAATGTGATTCTTTAAGTGGCTATTAATGAAGACTTAGGATTTTCAGCACCTCTTACAATCAAAGAGCTAAATGCTAATTATACGTCTTTGGTATGAGTGCCTCTGTTACAGATGCAGAACAGAGCAACTAGGGTTGTGTCAGATTTGCTTAGAAGCCAGATAAACCAGCTTTGTTTCTTGAGAATCATTGGATAGAAATTCATATTAGAGAGAAACACAAGAGAAGCTTGAATTTAATTTTCAGAATATTTAAAACAGCCTTTATAAATCAGTCACTTGCAGACTGTTCAGAAACTTTAGTCAGAGCACCCACCTAGTTTGTTGGGCATTTCGAAAGTATCTGTCATTAAGTATGCACTTTACAATTTCATAGAAATGTATTAAATCTCAGTTATGGCACTTAGATCTTTTTATGTTCTGTTCCTGGCTTGATAAACATTGCATTTTCTACTGAGGTCTGCTTCTTTAATGTTACTAATTACAGAAGATTTCTTCAGCTGAGGTTTAACTAGTATAAGAGCATATTTCTTACTCTTATTATTCTACTAGTACAGATTTGGTTTGCTCCCTTTCAGCAAGGACTTTTCTGCTTAGCATTTTAAGGGTCCATGTGCTGCTACTATCCGTTGTAATAAGAACATAAGAGAAGCCATGTTGTATCAGGCCAGTGGCCCATCAAGTCCAAAACTGTGTCACACAGTGGCCAAAAAAAGGAGGTTCACAAGTGGGGCTAGAAGCTCTTCCACTTTGCCCCCCCCCCCAAACACCAATAATACAGAGCATCTGTCAAGCGTCAATATTTCTCAATAAGCAGCCTTTTGTTTTAAATCAAAGCTGTTTTATTTAAGCAACTCAGAAGCTGTACCAAGGACACAAGCCTTGGGAGTAATGGCGTATACAGAGTTACACAGTTGCTATATAGGATATATTCAAAGGTTACGTTACAGATGCATACTTGAGTCAAGGGTCCAAAGGTTGCTAAACACTATCTCTTTTCTTACTAAGGAACTTAGGCTACTAAAAACATCTCCCATTCTCACACTTCTCTAGCAAAAGATAAGTGCTGTCTATGTGAACCTGTGGGAGAGGCGACTTGAAAGTGGTACCAGCCAGGCTGTAGCATAAACATCCTTGAGCCAGATGGATTTATTACTTGCCCCATGGTTGTAAAGAAGGGTGGAGCAGTAAAGAGCGGGAGATCTGCTCTGTGTCTGAAAACCCATTATGTTGCAGAAATAAGCATGCTTTACAGCATCACTGCCCCAGACAGTTCCAATAATATGCTGTGGCTAATAGCCACTGATGGACCTCTGCTCCATATTTTTATCCAAACCCCTCTTGAAGCTGGCTATGCTTGTTGCTGCCACCACATCCTATGGCAGTGAATTCCACGTGTTAATCACCCTTTGGGTGATGAAGTACTTTTATCCGTTCTAACCCGGCTGCTCAGCAATTTCATTGAATGCCCACGAGCTCTTGTATTGTGAGGAAGGGAGAAAAGTACTTCTTTCTCTGCTTTCTCCGTTCCATGTATAATCATGTAAACTTCTATCATGTCACCCCACAGTCGACGTTTCTCCAAGCTAAAGAGCCCCAAGCGTTTTAACCTTTCTTCATAGGGAAAGTGTTCCAAGCCTTTAATCATTCTAGTTGCCCTTTTCTGGACTTTTTCCAGTGCTATAATATCCTTTTTGAGGTGTGGTGACCAGAATTGTACACAATATTCCAAATGAGACCACAGTATTGATTTATACAAGGGCATTATGATACTGGCTGATTTGTATTCAATTCCCTTCCTAATAATTTCCAGCATGGCGTTGGCCTTTTTTATTGCAATCGCACACTGTCTTTACGTTTTCAGTGAGTTATCTACCATGACCCCAAGATCTCTCTCTTGGTCAGTCTCTGCCAGTTCACACCCCATCAACTTGTATTTGTAGCTGGGACTCTTGGCCCCAATGTGCATTACTTTGCACTTGGCCGCATTGAATCTCATCTGCCACGTTGAAATCCGCTCACCCAGCCTCAACAGATCCCTTTGGAGTGCCTCACAATCCTCTCTGGTTCTTACCAGAACAATTTAGTGTCATCTGCAAACTTGGCCACTTCACTGCTTACTCCCAACTCTAAATCATTAATGAACAAGTTAAAGAGCATGGGACCCAGTACTGAGCCCTGCGGCACTCCACTGCTTACTGTCTTCCACTGCGAAGATTGCCGATTTATATTCACTCTCTGTTTTCTATTAATTAGCCAGTTTTTGATCCACAAGAGAACTTGTCCTTTTACTCCATGACTCTCGAGTTTACTAAGGAGTCTTTGATGAGGAACTTTATCAAAAGCTTTCTGGAAGTCAAGGTAAACAACATCCATTGGGTCCCCTTTGTCCACATATTTGTTCACCTCCTCAAAGAATTGTAACAGGTTAGTGGGGCAAGATCTTCCCTTACAGAACCCATGCTGAGTCTTGCTCAATAGATTTTGTTCATCAATGTGTCTACTGATTCTGTCTTTAATAACAGTTTCCACAAACTTTCACAGTATTGACGTCAGACTGACTGGCCTGTAATTTCCTGGATCTGCTCTGGAACCCTTTTTAAGGATGGGGGTGACATTAGCTGCATTCCAGTCCTCAGGAACGGAGGCAGATTTCAATGAAAGATTACATATTTTTTCAGGAGATCCACAAGTTCACCTTTGAGTTCTTTCAGAACTCTTGGGTGTATGCCATCTGGGCCTGATTACTTATCAGTTTTTAATTTATCTATCAGTTGTAGGACCTCCTCTTGTCACCTCAGTCTGACTCAGGTCTTTCAACACCCCTTCCAAAATTAGCAGTTCTGGAATGGGCAAACATTTCTCATCTTCCACAGTGAAGACGGAGGCAAAAAATGCATTCAGCTTCTCAGCCATTTCCCTATCCTCCTTCAGTAATCCTTTTACTCCTTGGTCATCCAAGGGCCCCACTGCCTCCCTGGCTGGTTTCCTGCTTCTAATATATTTGAAGAAATTTTTACTGTTGGTATTTATTTATTTATTTATTTGATGATTCCTATCCTGCCCTTCCCAGCAAGTGGCTTTATGTTTTTTTGCAGTATGCTGCTCATGGCCCCTTTTTGTCTGCCTGATCACATTCTTGCATTTGATTTGCCACAGCCTGTGTTCCCTTTTATTAATCTCACTTGGACTATCTTTCCACCGCTTAAAGCAGGGGTTGGAAACCTCCATCCCGAGGGCCGTATATGGCCCTCGAGGTCACTTGGTTTGGCCCTCGGGGATTGCTGGACAGATACATAGATTGCCATGTGGCAGCCTCCCTGGGGCCTGGCTGGCCAGTGAGGATCGTGGGGCCCAGCCGCTCCATGCAGCAGCCTCTCCATGTTTAAATGATGTTTAAAACAAGCGCTGGGATCGGAGGGGGGAGGGAGCGATCCCAGCACTTGCTTTAAACATCACAGCTGAAGCTAGGCACACAGGCAAGGAGGAAGCACGCTGCCCCCTTCGCAGCCGGCGCTTGCAAAGCGCTGGGTTTGCGGTGGGGCCACGTGAAGCGATCCCAGCGCTTGCCTGAAGAAGATGGAGCCAGGCAGGCAGGCGCGGGGGAAGCGCCGGATCGGAGGAAGAGGCAGCGGATCGCCCCCCAGGAGGAAGGTGCGTCCTATCCGCCGGAGCGCCTTATGGTGCGAAAAATATGGTAGTTCTACTATATAGCTCCAATAACGTACCTAGTTAAAGTGGAGAAAGTGGCTGGAACTGCACCTTGGAACACACCACATAGGTGAAGGGCAAAGGAATGCCCTTGCTGTTGTTCTTGGACTTTGACAAAGAGGAGGCAAGGATGCCCTTTGCAAGAACCAGGTGTTTTGATGGCCCCTTTTTTGCCTTCTGTATGATGATTCTTCTTTAAAAAGTGTATTTAAATGAAAGTTTGATGAGATCATTGTCCCCAACCTTTTCAAACCTGCAGGTACCTTTGGAATTTTGACACAGCATGGTGGAGTTGAATAACAAATACGATTGGTTTCAAATGCAACAAATAAAGAGTTTGGTGGAAAACGATATTAAAACTGAAGGAATAAGACGAGAGCAAACAGAAATGGAAAAAGTTCTGCTTGGAGATAATGAAAAATTAATTTCAAAAACTTATGTTACTTATAAGAAGATGAAGTAGTGAAATCTCAAATGATTAAATGGGCAATAAATGTAAATAAAGAAATACAGATGGATACATGGGAATATTTATGGAAGAACTCTATGAAACTTTCAATGTGTCAGAGTATTAAAGAGAACTGTTTTAAAATGATGTATAAGATGGTATATGACTCCTAAAAAATGGCAAAGATGAATAACAAGATGCCAGACAGATGTTGGAAATGCAAAAAACATGAAGGTTCTTTCTACCATAGGTGGTGGACTTGTGAAAGAGCGAAAAAGTATTGGCAGATGATCCAACAAGAAATTTCTAGGATCTTGGGATATGAATTCAAGAAAGCTGCAGAGACTTTTCTGTTGGGATTACAAATGGAAAAATTTCCAAAAGAAGATATAATTTGGTACTTGCTTTCAGCTGCTAGGACACTATATGCGCAGTTATGGAAGCAAGAAAAAATACCAGAAAAATGGGATTGGATTGTAAAAGTTGTGACATGGAGTGAGATGGACAAATTAACAAGAACTTTTAAGAGACTATGATTTAGAAGATTTTAAAAGGGAGTGGAAAAATTTAGAAGACGAGTGGAAAGTAAAAGGACTTTGGACAATTTTTGATAATGATTAAACTTTAGAAGAAAGAAGAATATTAATTTTAGTTCTTAGTAATTAACGGTACCTTTTAATGTTAGTATTTTGAGTAAATGACACTGGTGGGGATCAAGTAATGGGGGAGGGGTGATTAGAAAGAAGCATATTAACGGAAATTGTTACCATATGTTATCAATAAAATTATTTAAAACTGAATAATTTTCTTCTCTCTGATCAACTTAATTGAATAAATAATAGGTTCATTATTGATATCTAATTCCATGTATGTTTAATATTATTTATTTATTTGGCTTATATCCCGCCCTCCCCACTGAAGCAGGCTCAGGGCGGCTTACATTCCACAAAAGACATATAAAAACCAGTTTTGATATAAACCACAAACAAAAAAATACATTAAAAAAATTAAATTATATCAGGTGCTTTTTTGGTCTTAAAATAGAATAATGATGGATAGCTGCCAATTCAACCCATGTTAAATTTGTTGTTTGGCTGTTACTATGAGATGTTCTATCCAGAGAAAGGTCCTAAATCGTGAACGTGTATTTGAGGTGGGCCAGATAATTCAGTGTCTCTTGTTATGGGCCAGATGGTTCAATATCTGTTGTAGTCTGTTGTCATTTATCTTAATTTACAAATGCTTGGCAGAAGAGCACTGTTTTGCAAGCCCTGTGGAATTGTGAAAGTTCTCACAGTGCCCTAACCTCCTCTGGAAGCTCATTCCACCAGCACGGAGCTACAACAGAAAAGGCCCTGGCTCTAGTCATTTTGAGCCTGACCTCTTTAAGGCCGGGGATCGAAAGCAGGTTTTGCAACCCTGACCGAAGTGCTCTCTGGGGAACATGTGGAGAAAGGCGGTCCCAAAGGTAAACCATATAGGGCTGGCCATATAGGGCTTTAAAGGCAGTAAACAGCATCTTGAAGCAAAACCAGTAAGCAGTAGGTAATCAGTGCAGTGCTTTCAGCACATGTTAAATGTACTGCTGTAAAGGAAGCCTCATTAACAGTCTGGCTCCAGCATTCTGCACTAGTTGAAGCTTCTGGAATGGAGACAAGGGCAGCCCCACATAGAGGGCATTACAGTAATTCAGTCTTGAGGTGACCATGGCATGTATCACTGTCAGCAAGTCATCGCATTCGAGAAAGTGGATCAACTGCCTTATCAGCTGAAGGTGATAAAAGGCTGATTTAGCAGTGGCTGCCACATGAGTCTCCATTGTAAGAGAAGGATCCAGGAGCATCCCTAAGCTTTTAACCTTTGGTGCCAGTGTAATGAAATCAATCATTTGCTTCTTTAAATGTTCCTAATTTTACGTGTGTGACTTTATTTATTTATAAATAAAATTTAAATTTCTTTTAAACTGTTGGACATCTTAGATCGTGGAATAATTAAATAAGTGGTGTATCTAGGTAGAAGAACAAGATTTTAACTGTTTTATTCTGTTATAATGATGAACTTTATGGTTCAGTTGTATATATTTTAAAATGTCTTGAGTTGCTTTGAACCCAGTGCTGCAGGGGAGGGGTGAGATATGCTATGATTATTTGTAGAATTATCTGATTGTAGGTCCTAACGCTTGAGACTTAGCTATTTAAGATTTAATTAAAGAACTGACAACAGGATCCTTGTTGATAATATCAGGGTAGTGATTCTTATATCTAACATAGAGGGATTAAAATTTTATGTGGAGCCTTCAAATAACTAGAAAAAAATTCTCCTTTTTGGTAAATATACCCAAGAAAGCCAGAAATCAAGACAAGGTGGAAGAGAAAATAACCTGACAAATGAGAAGGCTGTGTAACAGACACAAACAAACCAAAAGCCCAGAGGGCACACAACCTATATTGCTGCAAACACTTGTATACACAGATTTATAGTAAAGACATACATGAATTCATGAATGCATTTAATCCTGTGTGCTGACTTGTAAAAATACTTAAAGTAGTTCATAAAGAGCAAATGCTCTATTTCACAACAACCCTTAAGGGCCCGTACAAATTAGTGAACAATTTCTACTGGCTCCGTAGAGCTCCCAGTATTAATCTGCAATCCAAAAGAGTCCAAAGTCCTTTTGTGTGGAGGTCTTGCGCAACACGACACTGTTAAGACCCTGTTTCTTGGAATCGATTCCTCAGGTGCATGCATGCTCCCAGAGCTGGGGAGTGTTGCTTTTTAAAATAAAAGAAGAGAGTACAATACATTTCTCTCATATGCCTGAATGAGAACAAAGGGGAGGAACCAAAATGTGCCGTGCTTTCTGTAGCTTGACTATTTTCTAACATGGCAGTTCATATAATTTGTGTCATATCTATTTTATAACAAACTGCTTTTGTGAACTAACTGCATTTACACATGAATTGCCTTTCACTAGTCATTGTATACCATCCATAGATGCCAAATGTATACAGTATGTTAATAGGACATAATTTTGTATTATTACAGGTACAATAGCATATAGGTATGAGAAACAGTTCTCCCTCTTAGTCGGAGGACATCTTGTGGGTGATTCCCATCCTACTTGTAGGGAGGCAGGAACTAAATCTTTTTTCCACTTCCTATTCCTGTTGGGAGTCACTCTCAACCTCTGTTCTTTTCCTGCCTCAGTAGGGAGAGCAACCTAGGATAGGTTTTGCCCTATCCTATTCTACATAGTGGCTTCCATGAGAGAGAATTTCCTTCTACAAAGTCCAATTTTTCTTCTTAACTTCCTTCTATTCTTCTCTGCAGTGTCCTGTGCATTTTCCGCTACTATTTTCCCTCTTTAATTCTTACTGTCTTGCAGAGTTACAAGGCTGCATCATTCCTGGTGTCCATTTTACCCATTGCCACAGCAATTTGCCATCAAGGGGCTTGCTTTGCTGGGCTGTTTGCATTTAATGGGGCTCTGAAAAGGAGCAAGGACGATGGCTTCCTTCTGCACTGAGAGAAGGAGACTCAGCGGAGTTGGCAAGACCCATTCACGGCTTGTCTCAGACTCCCTAATGGCTTCCTTTTGCGCAAACTCTGGGAGATTCTCAGAGGATGCCTTCAGAGCGGAGCTGGCAAGACCCATTCATGGCTTGTCTCAGACTCTCCAACTGTCTCACTTGAAGGAGGCAAAGACGAAAAAGGCACCAAAAGCCGTTATGGCGCAGCAGAGAGCATGCCTCTGGGAAGCAGACAATGCAGTCCAGCACTCAAATCAGCACAGAGAACAACTAGTGGTGAATTACTCATCCAACCAGGCTGCATTTAGTGAGCATGGCAAGTGGGCAGCACAGAGCTTAATCTTCTTGAGGGTCCATCCTCCTCTTCACTTGGCTTTAGAGTAGACCACCAAGAAGTTCTAAGGGAAGCTCACAAATGGGCATTGGGCTGTTGTTTCTCCCCTGTTATGAGAAAGCAGATGAGGGAGGAAATGCATTCTTTCTGCAAGACAGAGCAGAAGTACTTTTATTTAGATCAAGATCCCATTCTTCATCATTCCCCTCTCCTCTTAGTGGACTGAGTCATAATAGGGATGCACACTGGCCAACTAAGGCTACAAAAAAAATCATTAAAAGGCGGCCGGGGGGTGGGGTAGAAATGCATCCCCAGAGAGAGAGGAGAATCACTCTGACAGGCATAGTGACTGTGAGGAAGGGGAATTTTTCTCAGATGAGTAGGAGGCTGAGATTTTTAAAGCAGAGAATTACCAATATTTACTGACAAAGAATCTTTCTGCCTTAGCCTTCCAGGAAGATGAGGATTTTGATGACCAAGAGGAGAACAAGCATGGAAAGTATATTAGGAAGGAGGGAGATAGAGAGTTCTTTCCTGGGGAGTATGTTCATGAGAAAACCTACCCTTTCCCGTCTTACTTCAAGACACAAATGAGGGCTGAGTGGGCCAAATCACTGGTTAACAGTGTTCCCTCTAAGCTGTGTTAGTATGAGATAGCTTAGTTTTTTAGCCTCTGGCTCACACATTTTTGTCTTAGCGCAAGAAAAATGGCCTCAGAGCAAACTACTTTATACAGTATCTCATAACTTTATTGCCAGTAGCCCACTAAGTAGAATTTTTTGCTCAAAAGACTCCACATCTTAGAGGGAGTATTGCTAACAAACAATATCCAGCTTCTCTTTAAAAGTTATATTATTTGTCAGCCTTTACTAATTGGTTTATTAAGGTTCTTTTAGGAGATGCACCTGTTATATCTTTGCAACCCTATGGCATCCTAGCTGAAGATGGCCATGGCACTATCAAAGACAATCCTGATTTTTTTTAAAAACAGAATTTGTCATGAGAAGGATCCGGGAAGCATCCTCAATGGCCATTAGATCTTCTGCCATTGGTTCCATGATAGCTAGGGCAACTACAGTCTGGATGAGAAAGCTCATGCATTCTATTCCTGAAGATAATCATTGGGCAGTTGAGGCAGCTAACAGAATTATGAAGGCAGTCTCCTTTCTCAGAGATTCCACCTTACATACTATGGTCTCTGCTTCCAGAATAATGTCCTCAATGGCAGCAGCCAGACATAAGAATGTAAGAACATAAGAGAAGCCATGTTGGAACAGGCCAGTGGCCCATCCAGTCCACCACTCTGTGTCACACAATGGCCAAAAACCCCAGGTGCCATCAGGTCCATCAGTGGGACCAGAAGTCTTCACACAGTTGCACCTCCCAAGCACCAAGAATATAGAGCATCACTTGTCCCAGACAGAGAGTTCCAATAATACGCTGTGGCTAATAGCCACTGATGGACCTCTGCTCCTTATGTTTATCCAGTCCCCTCTTGAAGCTGGCTATGCTTGTAGCTGCCAGCCACCACCTCCTGTGACAGTGAATTCCAAATGTTAATCACCCTTTGGGTGAAGTACTTCCTTTTATCTGTTCTAACCCGACTGCTCAGCAATTTCATTGAGTGCCCACGAGTATTGTGAGAGAGGGAGAAAAGTACTTCTTTCTCTACCTTCTTTATCCCATGCATAATCTTGTAAACCTGTATCATGTCACCTCTGAGTCGATCTTTCTCCAAGCTAAAGAGCCCCAAGCGTTTTAACTTTTCTTCATAGGGAAAGTGTTCCAGCCTTTTAATTGTTCTAGTTGCCCTTTTCTGAACTTTTCCCAATGCTATAATATATTTTTGAGGTGCGGTGACCAGAATTGTACACAGTACTCCAAATGAGGCCACATCATCGATTCATACAGGGGCATTATGATACTGGCTGATTTGTGTTCACTTCCCTTCCTAATAATTCCCAGCATGGTGTTGGCCTTTTTTATTGCAGTTGCACACAGTCTTGACATTTTCAGTGTTATCTACCATGACCTCAAGGTCTCTCTCCACACACACTGTGGGTAAGAGCTTGGCCTGCTGATTATCATTCCAAGATTATAGTCACTGCGTATCCTTACCACTGAGACAGACTCTTTGGAGAGAGTCTAGACAAGACCATAGTTAAAACAAACAAAAAGACTAAAAAAAGACCCACTTGAAATTGTAATAAACAGCCTTTTCTCAAATCAGGCTTCAGCCACAGATTTCACAAGTCAGAAGGAAAGCAATCCGAGAGACCTGATAAGGAGCCCAAAAGCAGCAAGGCATGACTATACGGCACTATCCATTGGAGCACGTCTACTCCATTTCAACAACAGTGGACAACTGGTACAGCTACAAAATAGAGTTCCAAATGCTTCCTCCACATCGTTTTGTACAATCACCAACAATCACGGGAATCTGTAAAAAGGCTGCAAACTCTAGAGGCCATACAACGCCTTCTGGACATCAAGGTAATTGAACCAGTTCCAACAGAGGAAAGATTATCTAGGAGTTTATTCCATCTTTTTCACAGTCCCAAAGAGATTGAGAGACTGGTAAGCCATCTTGGATCTCAAGTTCTTGCGTTTTTGTAATTTTTTATTGATTTTAACTATAAAAAGAAAAAGCATAAGCATAGATACAGAGGCATTAAAGAGGGGGAGGGGTGGATACAAAGTGAGAAGCCAGAAACAGAGAAAAATGCAAATATATCAGTTAAATTTCTACCTCCAAATGAAATACCGAATATTAAGTTTTCCCCTTATATTTTACTATCTTTATCTTTCATTATAGACTTTTTACTAAACTATTACTTAAAATACAAGACTAAACTATTCTTCAGCACATATAAGTACAGAAAAGTCAGAGAGTCTCAACACAGAACTAACTGGCTAAGCTTAACCATATTAAAAATGCAGACTAAATGTTATTTTAACAATGTCATCATTAAAATGAGCATAAGAAACAAATATCTTTATCCTTCTAACTTATTTCAAACGAAAAGAAAAAGAATCAGATTTACAATATCATAAAACAGAGAGAGAAAAAGGAGTAATAAGCAGAAAAAAACTAATTTCTCTGTCTCAGTATAAACAATTTCTCCAACCAAACATAATAATCATAATATATTTTATTTATATCCTGCCCTCCCCACCGAAGCAGGCTCAGGGCGGCTCACAACATGTAAAACTAACAGTTAAGAGCAGATCCACCAGATTACAGAATAATTGTGTTGTCTGCCTTCTTAAAAATTGATCCAAGTTAACTATTTATTTATATAAAATTCTTTTCAAAACTTTTCAATCCTTTAACTTTTATATCCACATTGCTGTAAGAGGAACAACTTAATATGACCCAAAAATCTCACTTAGCCTTTTAAAATTGCATATCAGTTCTTGTTGAGAATTCCAAATCCAGTTACCCACAGAGAGAGAAGAAGAAGATGATATTGGATTTATATCCCGCCCTCCACTCCGAAGAGTCTCAGAGCGGCTCACAATCTCCTTTACCTTCCTCCCCCACAACAGACACCCTGTGAGGTGGGTGGGGCTGGAGAGGGCTCTCACAGCAGCTTCCCTTTTAAGGACAACCTCTGCCAGAGCTATGGCTGACCCAAGACCATGCCAGCAGGTGCAAGTGGAGGAGTGGGGAATCAAACCCAATTCTTGCAGATAAGAGTCCGCACACTTAACCACTACACCAAACTGGCTTGAAACAGTTCAAAGACTCTTCTTCCTGAAATATTTCCATGTCTTAATTTTTTTTACTGAGATGTACCTTCTCTCTCCTTAATGCAGTCATTTCTCTCGGTAAAAATAGTAAGGATCCCACATCACTTGCTCCTCTTGAAAAAACTTTAATCAGTCTCAATTTCTGGTCCTTCTTTTTAATTGCACAATAAGGTTCCATTTTGGTTTTCTTCTGTTTGTTTCCCAGTGGATCAGTCTCCATTTCCAATTCCACAGACGTCACTGAGATCTCTTTAACACTCTCCCCATGTAGATTTGAGATTTCGCTAGCTTTCAGCATAAAAGCTCCTATTTGCTTTTTAATCAGCTCTGTTGATGAACCAAGATTTTGCTTTAGATGAGTTATGGTAACCATTATATCTTTTTTATAAAACATTTCGCTTGGTAATGCCATTTTTCTCTACCAAATGACTCAGTCTATTAATCCAAGTTGAAAAGTAACTCAGATACCCAGTTAGTCTGTATTTCCAAAACTCCTCCAGCCAGGTGTTTTGGTTGTTGCCATTTCAGTTGCGCTCAGATGGCAAAGACAAATCTCTCTAAAATATATCTTGTTTTTGTTCAAACCGTATTATAGTCAGGTAATAGTCTCATTAACACATATTCAATTATAATCCGGGTTGATTTGAGTATCTATATTCAGTCTAATTCAAATTGTTGCCAGTGCTCAAAGCTGTTCTTTGTCTTTTCAAAGCCTCATTCACGGGAAAGTGGGGGGGGGGGGGGGGGGGAGGGAATCCACCTCTTTTCCTTCCTTTGAACTGTCCTGTTTGTTGTTATGTAAAACAACCCATTAGCCGGTGGTATTGAAAACATACTTACTTGCCGAGTAGAATTGCCGTGCTTGAGGTAGGAAAGCGATGCATCAGAAGTTTGTTAAGAAAAAAAAGAGCAAGCGGTTGGGTGTTCACCTCTTACTGGCGTAATAGGGATCGTGGTGGTGGTGCTTTGAGTCATACAAGGACAGGAACAGCCGCCGCTATGCCCCTGGCTTCTTGCAAAGTCCCATGCCAAAAGGAAACCCCTTTAGGGTCTCCCTGGAGATGCCACATCGTTGGAACCTCTCCAACTGCCTGATTCGGGGGGCAGCTAGAGACGCGCTCCGCGGACCCCCACTGAGCTCAAGGCGACATAACCCGGAAGACTTGGACCTCAAGTTCTTGAACAACTTTGTGATGCCAGAACGTTTTAGGATGGAAACCCTAAGGTCAGTAGTGGAATCTCTACGGTCTCAAGAGTTTCTGACATCCACAGACCTCACTGAAGCCTACCTTCACATCCCAGTCTTCAGGGGTCACAGGAAGGACCTTTGCTTCTGCTTCAGCAACCACCACAACCAATGCAGGGCACTTCCCTCTAGGCTAGCCTCAGTGCTGTGAATGTTTACAAAGGTGTTGGTGAAATCAGTATGTACCTCACTCCTCAAAAAGCACAAAAGATCAAGGAACTTGCTTCTTTAGTGATCAAAAGTAAATTGTTTTCTCTGATGATGTGGGCCAAACTCCAGGGTCTTCTAATCACTCCTATAGATTCAAACAGTTTTCATACTAGACAGCTACACATGAAGGTATGACCTTATCATATCCACATCTCCAAAAGATAGATGTTTCACTTCAAATTCCATTAGTGGTAAAGTACAACCTTCATTGGTGGACCAAGATGACCACTCTTCTACAAGGAAAATATTTTGAGATTCCGGAACAGCACCAAATCTTCATGGCTGAGTGGTTGGGGAGCCATGTTCAATTAATACCTGATTTAGGGTCAGTGATCAAAGAAAGAATCCAAATTTCCATTGTATTGGAGCAGAAGGCGATCAGGCTGGCATTATTACGACTTGCAATACAGTTCAAGGAATTACTCATCTTACTTGGATGGATAACATACCTGCCAAAGCTTATATCAACAAGCACAGGGGATCCAGATCATCACCCCTTCAGAAGAAAGTTCACAAGCTATTTGTAAGAGCTCAGAAACACCTGGCATCCTTCAAGGTGGAAAAGGTGATGGGAGTAATAAATGTCCATGCCGACTGACTGAGTTGCCAAGTCATCATGCAGGGAGAATGGTCACTCCATGGGAATAATCATCTCCTTGAAGATCAATTTATTTGTGCCTCCACAGAACCATCTACTAAAGAGGTCTTACTTCAGAAATTTCCACACCAAGGCAGAAACTACAGATGCACTGATGGCACCATGGCTGAGATGGCACTGATGGCACCTTGCCTGCCCTCCAACTCCACTTCTATTCAGACTGATCAGGAGAGTCTGAGAATTCAAGGCAGAAATTCTGGTAGTAGCTTCTATACTGGCCAGGAAGACATTGCTTTGCAGGCCTCCAAGATCTAGCAGTGAAACCTCCATTAACCCTTCCAGTCTCAGAAGACATTCTCTACCAAGGACTGATAGTCCATCCATGTCCGGAATGGTATCATTTGATCGTATGGTAATTGAAAGGAAGAACCTATTCCTCCTAGGATATCCATCTCAAGTTATTGATACAATTTTGGCCTTCCATAGATCTTCTACAAACAGCATTTATATCACCACCTGGAAGGAGTTTGTGTGTTGGTGATGCAGAAAACAAGTGGATAAGTTGAAGCCCATGGGGGTTCCCTTTTTCTCCAAGATGGCCTGTCCTTGGGTCTGAAAGCCACTACTTTGAGAAGACAAGTTGCAGCTCTTTCTTCAGTGCTCTCTTACGTTTAGAAGGGGTGTGTTTCAAAGCAGTCTCACATTCTATGCTTCTTAAGAGGGGCAACATTGTCACATCCACCACAGATACACAGATTCCCAATGTGGAAACTAAATACAGTTATTTCTCTTCTAACAAGACCACCATTCGAGCTTCTTAAGGGCAATTTGATTACATTTCTTAGAATGAATGCCATTTTTGTTCTGGTAATAACCTCCACTAGAAGTGTCTCCAAACTGGGTGCCCTATTGGTAAAGTCTGAGCTCTGTGTTTTTCACAAAGAAAAAGTCATGCTTCGCATTGACCCAGTATTCAAGCCAAAGGTAAATTCATCTTTTTACAGATCCCAAAAGATCTGCTTATCTTCTTTCTGCCTATACCTTGTACATTCATAGGGGAAGGTGTTTGATGAACTCCATACATCTTCAGGACAGAACACATCTGCAAGACAGATGCGCTATATATACATTTCTTGCCCCAACACGTGGGCAAGAAGATGTTCAACATGATTATCAGCAAAACTATAAGATTACACGTAACAGAGGGTCTCAAGTCCAGATTGCTGGAGGAATTGTAAAACTAAAGGCTCCCCATATCATATGTGGCGGGAATGTCCAACAGTGTCAAACTTTTGGAATAAAGTGGTAGAGCAAATAAAACTTATATTCAATCTAACCGTTCCAGTAGATTTTAAACTGCTTTTATTTGATATCTGGCCTGATAAATTGATGAGTAAAGATCAGAAATCTTTAATCTTGATAATGTTGGCGATAGCTCGTATGACGATCGCTAAAAATTGGAAAACCTCATGAATGAAGTGTGGTATGATAACTTATGGGACAAGTATGTAATGGGTAAGACAATGGATAACCCTTTCTTCGAAAATGATACTGATTTGGCTATAGATTATGATTTGCTCTGGGCCCGTTTTGCAATTCTTTGGGAATATTTCCTTTTTGCCTAATAGAATGAATTGTAGACTTTTTCTTAATTCTTAATACCTAGCATATTATGTATTGCTTTTGTAAATTGTTTGTTATATGCATCCAGTGATCTAAATTGGATTCTTGTATGTTAGACTTATACTTTTGTTATTTATTTTCCCTATGTTCTCTATGTTTCCTGTGTTCCCCTTGTATTGGATTAGATTTAATAAAATAAAAATCTATTTTTTTTAAAAAAGCAGAGGCCTATATGTGACATCTGATCAGTGCCAGCAGAAATAACAGCACACTTGGTAAGGAGTGCATCCACAAATACAACATTTGCCAAGCAAACTGTAGTGGAAGAGGTGTGCAAAGCTGCTTTGTGGTCTTTGGTCTCCACCTTCATTAAACATTACAAGAGCAATGTCTGTGATTCTGTTGATGCAACTTTTGGTCACAGGATCTTGCAATATGCTCTGGAGGAGGTTGATGGTGACCACCCTCCTTTACCTTAGTGACACACTGCTTCAATGTCCCACAAGATGTCCTCTGACTCAGAGTGAGAACAACTATTGGACACTTACCATGAAGCATCCTTCTCCTCTGAGGAGAGGAGGACATCTTGGCTGCTCCCAAGCACTGTCGTTTTCTCCAGAAAGATGTTACTACTTCAGTTCTCCTTAATTGTTATCTGATTCTCCTTAATTGTTATTTTCTCTCCTTAATTGTTATCTGATTGTGATTACTTCCTGTTTTGCACTGTGCTTTTTACTGTTAATGTTTGAATCAGTCATTCTCTCTCAAGTATTACTGCTTTTTGGTGTTGCCAAACTGAGGTTGAGAGTGACTCCCAGCAGGAAAAAGAAGTGGAAAGAAGATTGTTCCTGCCTCCCTACAAGTCAGATGGGAATCATCCACAAGATGTCCTCCTATCCTTAGAGGAGAGGGGCCCTTCACGGTAGGTGTCCAATGGTAGTTTCCTTTTTTTTTTTTTCATGTTATACTGATCCATTTCGGTATAGTGGAAGTAAAATAGATGCATTCCTTTTTAGTAAACAAAATGTTTACAACTGAACAGAAAGTAAAACATATTTGACATTTGATAAGGATACTTGAAGGAAGAGTGCACATGCATTTGGAAAATATTGTCTAATGAATAAATATAAGTATTTGGAAGCATACTACTATGGGCAAGAATGATAACTATATGGAGAAAAATTCATGACCCCCCCCCCCCAAAAAAAAGCTGGCTTGGGTGTTTTTTCTTGTACTCTAAGAATACACAGTATATGTAAATATGGCCTTGCCATCAAGAGAAAATGTGGGTGTGAGCATGAAATATTTATTGTATGCGTTATACGCTTGTACAGCTGCTTATAGTAAATAGCTGTTAAATATTAGTGTGGGAAATAGTACTGTTGTAGTGAGGTGCTGCAGTTAGTATATTGATAGAAACATAAAGCTGGAAGCAACCTTAAGGGTTATCTAGACTAACCCCCTGCATAACTCAGGACATTCACAACTACCTCCCCTCCACTCCCCCAGTTACCCTTGTTCTGTGCCCAGAAGAAGGCAAAACAAAAACCCCTCCAGGATCCCTGGACCAATCTGGCCTTACATTGGGCATGTAAGAAAGGGCCATGAGAGGCAAGCACTGACTTATTTATTCCTGCCTTTCATCTCATGAGGTTCGTAAGTTCATAGAATCAGCCTCTGCTTAAAAATCTGCAAAGGAGGAGAACCCACCACCTCCTGAGGAAGTATGTTCCACTGAGGAACTACTCTGTCGGAGTCCTTCCTAATGTTTAGCAGAAAACTCTGTTGGTTCTAGTCTAACCTTCTAGGCTAACAGAAAACAACTCTGCTTCACCCACTGACTATATGATAGACTTTCAGAATCTTGAACAATGGCTATCATATCACCTCTCAGCAGGAGAAAAGAGTAAAAGTCCAGTAGCACCTTAAAAAATAATGAAATTTATGGTAAGGTATGAGCTTTCATGAGTCATTGCTCACTCCAGGTACAACTAGACTCTTACTCTTTTCTACTGCTAGAGACAGACTAACATGGCTACCCATCTTGATATATCACAGGGATAGCCAAACTGTGGCTTGGGAGCCACATGTGGCTCTTTCCCACATACTGTGTGGCTCTTAAAGCCCTCACCAACCCATCAGCCAGCTTGGAGAAGTTATTTCTCTCTTTAAATCACTTCTCAAAACAAGGCGGCAGCTTGTCTTGGAGAATGCATTTAAATTTAAAGTTCCTTTCTTCCCTCCCTCCCTCTGATGTTAATGTCTTGTAGCTCTCATGTCAGGCTAACCTCTTTTTTTGAGAAAGTGGCTACCTTGCTGGATCAGGGAATTTCTGTAGACATCATTTATCTTGATTTCAGTAAGGCTTTTGATAAGGTTCCACATACTATCCTTGTTGACAGGTTGGTAAAACATGGTTTAGATCCTGTTACCATTAGGTGGACCTGTAACTGGGTGACAGAACGTACCCAAAAAGTGAATGGTTCCTCATTCTCTTGGAGAGGAGTGACAAGTAGAGTGCCTCAAGGATCTATCCTGGGACCTGTTTTGTTCAACATCTTTATAAATTATTTGGATGAAGGAATAGAGGGAATGTTTATTAAATTTGCAGATGATACTAAATTGGGAGGGGTAGCAAATACAGTAGAAGCAGAAACAGGATTCAGGATGACCTTGACAGGCTGGAAAACTGGGCTAAAACCAATAAAATGAATTTTAACAGGGATAAATGTAAAGCTCTGCATGTAGGTAGGAAAAATCCAATGCATGGTTATAGGGTGAGGGAGACTTGTCTTAGTAGTAGGTGTGAAAAGGATCTAGGGGTCTTAGTGGACCATACACTGAACATGAGCCAACAGTGTGATGTGGTGGCTAAAAAGTCAAATGGAATATTGGGCTGTATTAGCAGAAGTATTGTGTCCAGATTACATGAAGTGATGGTATTGCTTTACTCTGCTCTGGTAAGACCTCATCTGGGGTATTGTGTTCAGTTTTGGGCACCACATTTTAAGAAGGATATAGACAAGCTGGAATGGGTCCAGAGGAGGATGATGAAGATGGTGAGGGATCTGGAGTCCAAGTCCTATGAAGAAAGGTTGAAGGAGCTGGGGATGTTTAGCCTGGAGAGGAGGCAGCTAAGAGGTGATATGATCTCCATCTTCAAGTACTTGAAGGACTGTCATCTAAAGGATGGTGTGGAATTGTTTTCTGTGGCCCCAGAAGGTGGGGCCAGAACCAATTAAATCAAAAGAGTTTCTGGCTCAATATTAGGAAGAACTTCCTGACGGTTAGAGCCGTTCCTCAGTGGAACAGGCTTCCTCGGGAGGTGGTGGGCTCTCCTTCCTTGGAAGTTTTTAAACAGAGGCTGGATGGCCATGTGACAGCAATGCTGATCCTGTGAATTTAGGGGGAGGTATTTGTGACTTTCCTGCATTGTGCAGGGGGCAGACTAGATGACCTTGGAAGTCCCTTCCAACTCTATGATTCTATGTTTCTAAACGTGTGACATTTGTTCTATGTGGCTCTTATGTTAAGCAAGTTTGGCCACCCTTGAGATATCATCTCTCAGTTGTCTCCTCTGCAGGCTAAACATATCCTTCAACCTTTCTTCAGTCTCCAGACCTCTAACCATCTATGTTGCCCTTCTTTGGACACGTTCCAGCTTGTCAACATCATTCTTGAACTGCAGTGCCTAAAACTGAGCATAATACTCCAAGTGAGGTCTAACCAGAGCAGAGGAAACTGATCTGGACAGTATATTTCTGTTTATGCAGCCCCAAATCCCATTTGCCTTTTTAGCAACTGCATCACAGTACTGACTCATGTTCAGTGTATGATCTATTAAGACCCCCAGATCCTTTTCACATGTACTACTGTCAAGACAGGTCTTCTGCATCCTATAATTATGCATTTGATTTTTCCCACCTAAATGCAGAACTTTACATTTACCTCTATTGAAATTCATTTTGTTAGTTTTAGCCCAGTTTTCCAGCCTGTCAAAATCATCCAGTATCTTGGCTCTGTCTTCTACTGTATTTGCAACCCTTCCCAGTTTAGTACTATCCACAAAATTAATGAGCATTTCCTCTATTTTTTTTATCCAACAATGTTGAACAACACAGGACCTAGGACAGATCCCTGAGGCACTCTACTTGTGACTCCTCTTTGTCAAGTATTGCAGAGTCTTCATTAATGAAGACTTAATGTTGAAGACTCTATGTTGATTTAATCATAGTAGGCTTAATTCATATAACAAAATTGTTACAGGCAAGACTCTGTCTTGATAGAACTGGTAATCCAGGTACAGTCAGTCAAGATATATTGGTTGGTTCAGACCATTATTCATTTGAGTAAAAAGCGCAATTTTCCTGCCAATGAAGCAGCACTCCTTCCCCCCTTTCACATTTCAGTTAGAGCCAGCTGCAGCCAAGGAATAGTTTCTGAAAGTAGCAACCTTGAAGACCCAAGCCTACCACATACCTCAGGGTGAGAGAAGTGTGACGGAAAGCTAGGGGTTAACCAGAAACTGAAGACGCACAGGGCTGACCTGAGGGTGGGGGCAAAGTGCTCGGAGCTCTCAGGGAGGGAAAGTGGTTGAGTGACAGAAACTGCTGAGGCAGTCGTTCAGTCAGTTGGTGTCTGACAGAGTTGGTGCCTGTCAGAAGTCTGTCAGTGTTGGGGCCTGACAGAGACTGAGTGGGTCAGTTCGTGCTTGACCGAGGCTGGGAGGGCAGCTGATCCTGTGAAGGAGCTTGAGACAGTGACGGGAAAGTCTTCCAGAGACTGCAAGCTCGACAAAACCAGCCAAGAGGGCTGAGTGTGAGGAACAAGTGTGAGTCAGTCAAGACCTGAACGGTCACAGACACCTATAGACAACTCTGAAGATCTAATGAGGTGGTTGAGGGAGTGGATGTGGGTCTGAGACACCAGAAGGACTGGTAGTAGTGGCTCCAGTCGAGGGGTGAGACTTGGCACATCATTCCCAAGAGGCCAGACCTTGGCTAGAGGTGGAGAGAGCAAGTTATAGGGAAACTGTGAACTGAAACCTGAGAGACTCGAGAAGGAAAAAGTTAATGTAAAGCCTGAAACAATTGAGCAACGTGTTAGCCTGTGTAAATATCTCCCATATCCCCAGTTTAAGACTGTGTGTTATAATAAATCTGTGGTTTGAGTTAAAGTTCTTGAGAGCCTATATTTTTGGGAAAAACTAACAAAGCTGCTGTGGTCCCCTACGAAGAGAATTCTATTTCCATCAAATAACAAAGTAAAATACCCCGAAGAGACTGATAAAGAGATCTAGTGAGGCCGTGAGGTTGGCGCTGCTATAAGAAGGATGCATGTAAACTTCACAGACACTATATATGTGATTAGTTAGCCAGCTGCTTCTACAAACACAATGCCTATTGTTAGAATAATCTGAACCAATTTGGAATTGCTTATGGCAAGGTATACCTTGACACTCTCTAGGAGGATGAAGAAAGATTAACAAGCACTCTTTGGGTGCGATCTGTCAACCAGCTACAAATCCGTCTAGCAGTAGTAAGATTCAAACCACATTTTCTCAACTTGTCAATAAGAATATAATGTGGAACCTTACCTAAAAAAGAAGTAAATCTCTCAAAAAAAGAAGGTAAGGTTAGCTTGAAATGACTTATGTTTGAGGAACCTGTGTTGGCTTCTAGTAATACTTTCTGAATGCTCAAGGACAGACTGACGATTTGTTCTAAAACTTTACCAGGTACATACATCAAGCTGATGGGTTGGCACTAGATACCTGGATCCTCCTTTTTTTTGCTTCCTTAAGATGGGGACAACATTTGCCTGCCTCCAGTCTTCTGGCATGTTTGGGTATTTGTTTAAAAGTCAGAGATGAGACAAGTAATGCTTAAAGGAAATAAAGTTTACTGAAAAACATTAGGGAAAGGTAGTTGGGATGAAATAAAATAAACAGTATATTCTACTACAGCTGGTAATCCAGGTACAGTCAGTCAGATATATCGGCTGGCTCAGATCATTATTCATTAGAGTAAAAAGCGCCTTTTTCCTACCAATGAAGCAGCACCCTTCCCCCCCTTCCACATTCCAGTTAGAGCCAGCAACGGGGCTGGCCCATAAGAACACCACCAATGGCCTATCTCACCACACTGGTGATCCTGAGACCTCTGAGTACAGCTAACCACCAGAATTTAATCGCTGCTTGAATTCATAATAGCACATGCAAATGTTTTAAAATTGTTTTTATGTCTTATGTTTTTATTGTTTATTTTATCGGTCACACTAATGTGCTTGTGTCGACCTTTGGTCTGTGAGCTGCCCTGAGCCTGCCTTCGGCGGGGAGGGCATTTTATATATATATATATATATACACACACACACACACACACACACACATATATATATATATATATATATATATATATATATATATATATACATACACACACACACAATACTATGTACATTCTAACTGCTACATGGCTATTTCTGTAATGGAGATCCTTGTTGCTTTCTTCTTCCCAGCAGGCACAGAGACAGGAAGGACAATTGTTAAGCTTGCATCAAAGCATTCTTACAAAAAGGTGTTAGCTGACCAATAGTAAGGTTACAGATCAATCCATTTTCTTCTTGATTTTCCCAGACTTACTATAGACAGTTTCTAATGGTATACAAACTACAATACATCATATCCTGCTTACTAGCTACTAACATTTGTTTAACTCCATGAGGACTGAAATGTAGATAACTTGAATTCCAACATGGCACCTTGCCTGTTCTCCAGGAGTTCTCAAAAATAATGTTCAAAGGTTCTGAAATTATATCAGCAAGTTCCTTTACTACTCTTGTGTGCAGTTTATCTGGCCCTGAGGACTTAATTGCATTTAAAGAAATTAGATGTTTATTTACAACCCCATGCCTATCCTAGACTGCAATTCCCTTTCCTTGAAAAAGAAGACTGAGGCAAAGTAGGAATTGAGCAGTTCTTCACTCTTTTCATCACATGTTAAAATTTCTCTTTCTTCTTCCCACAGTGGGCTTACCACTTCCTTGTTCTTTTTCTTACTCTAAAGAACGCTCCCCCTTTTTGTTGTGTTTAGCATCTCTTGCACACACACATTTTTCAGTCATCCACTTTTACACTTGATTTTATGTGACCGTATTGCAGTCTTCTAGCAGTTGACAGTGTCCTTGGCCCTAAAAAAACCCCTCATCTGTAATAAAGTAAAAAATGCGTGCACACACAGTCATCAGTTCTCCATCACTGGTATGTGGCAGTCAGTTTATTACGGTCCAACATCAGGAATAGACTTCTCAGGAAACATACACTTTAGATATATATCTCAAACATACCATATTTTATAGTGGTTATTTAAGGTTAGGGCCTATTCGGTCCAGGTCCCTACCTCAGGGGTGTCGAACTCATTTCTTCCGAGGGCCAGATCTGCTATAAATGAGACCTTGTTGGGCCAGGTCATGTCGGGTTGGGCTGGGCCGTGTTGGGCCAGGCCATGTGTATACCTATTTAAGATTAAGTATACGTTATAAAGGACTGTCACGACCCAGGGGGGGTCTCACCAATTGCTGCCACCACTCTAGGTTAAGGGTTCCCCTTGAGAAGGCCCACAGTACCCTCCCAAGCCCTTCAGGCCTCCCTTAGCTAGGCCAAATAATGGACGTGAGGACCAGGCAAAGTAAACAACAACAAAAAGGTTTATTCCAGTGCAATATAAATTAACAAGGTGCATTAACCAGTAAAAGGGTGAAGGAAAAATAAACAAATGCCCTAACGTGTCTATCTCTACAGTCCCTACTCTAATACTACACTTACCCCCCCCCCCCCTTGGGGTAAGTGTAGTATTAGAGTAGGGACTGTAGAGATAGACACATTCCAGCTCTCCAGACGACAGCCTGCCTCCAGCTAAGCCTTCCAGGGAAAGAACACCCACTTCCTGGGCTTGGCCTTTATATTCTCTTCCCAGGCCCCACCCCTCTCTGGGCCTGTTTCCCTCCAAAACCCTTGCTACCCAATCAGAGGGACAGAGGGGATCCTGGAAGATGCAGTAACTCCTAAGCAGGCTTCCCTGGGGCTTGCAGGCCTCGCTAGGCCCAGGATCATGACAAGGACACAAACAAACACAATTTTAAAAAAGCTTAAAGCATAACTCTTGTTGGTCTTAAGGGTGCTTTTTTTGTATCTCTCTCATGGGATCCAAGGAACTGGGCAAAGGAAGCTGTGGCTCTTTCTTTCCTTCCCCAGAGGTTGGGGAGAGGAGCCTCAGCCAATAGAAGGGGGAGAGGCTTGACTCAGTAGCTTTGCTGTGTGACTGATAGAGCCTGGAAAAACAAGCTCTACCGCCCCCCTTCCTCCCCAAGGGAGGAGCCTCAGCCAATTGAGAAAATAGAGGTTTTGCTCTGTAGCTCCTGTGTGCTTGAGCAAGCCTGGCAAAGCAAGCTGTTATGCAGAAGGAAGTAAGAGATAGGAAGAAGGAAGCAGATGACAGCCAGTTGCCCGGGGGCCTGATAGGAGCCCTTTGGGGACCTGATTCGGCCACCAGGCTGCATGTTTGACACCCCTGCCCTACCTGGTGGAATGAGCTCCCGCTGGAGATCCTGGCCCTGTGGGACTTATCCAAGTTCCACAGGGCCTGTAAGACAGAGCTTTTCCGCCAGGCTTTTAATTGATCCAGTGGGTGTCCCCTGAAGTCATCGCTTCCCCCAGCACCTTAATATCTAGGGTTTATGACTTGTAGCCAATGACGTGGATCTGGGTTTTTGATCTAATTTGACAATTCTGTAATTATGATATTGTTTTGTTTGGATGTGGTTTATTTAATGTTGCTGTAAAGTTTTTAATGTTGTAAGCTGCCCTGAGCCCGTTTGCAGGATAGGGCAGAATATATATCGAAAATTAAATTGAATTACATTAAAATTAATGATATTAAGATTTGGCTTGCAGAGTATCAATCCTAGATTCAGTTCTTTGTTTCCCGTTCTCTGCACCAGAGACTCCACTACTATCCCTTTCTTTTTCAGGACACCCAGTGCATTGTGATCTCATTTACCATTGACCACATGTAACAAAACTGTTCTTTCTGCTCAAAGGCTAAAGGAAATTGCAAGGCCTTTGAATTAACCTTTCCTCATCAAAACCTAGAAAAATAAACTCCTGCTGCCAGTTTGAATGTAACTGTTGCACACAAATTGTACAATTTTCTGCTAAGCATCCCATTTGTGCCCTAAGGCATAGAGTGTACTGTCTGATACTGCAGACACATTCTCCATGTTATATGCCCTGGCATGTTTCTGCCTCCATGCAAACATCACCTGCAATAGCCCTAAATACTTCCCTCCCCTCTAAAAATGCCTGCTATTCTTAACCCATCAAAAGCCATAGCAAACAGGACTTGCAGTGCCTCCTGGTGAGGGGGCACCTCTCTCCTCATCAAGGATCCATGTCCACAGAGTGGGGGTTATGTCAGTAAAGACTTGGGCTACTGTGTCACTTAACTGTGTGAACAGCCAGCAGGTGGCAGCCTGAAGATCATAGTTGGCTCAGAGGAGCATAGAGTTAACTCTTCGTATGCAAATTTTCAGGGGGGGGGAATGGATGTGAGGTTTGTTATTTTTTTTCACCTTTATATATGTATGTAAATAAATATTTTAAATAATTTTAAACATTTTTGCAGTTAACAAATGTTACCTCTGGAAATATAAATGCACAGTCTGAGAAATGTATATTTTCACTGGGGATGAAAAGGACTTTCTGGAAGAAGTGGGTAGTTGTCCACCAGCAATTCCTGAAGGGAGGAAGTAGGCTGATTTCAGTTTTCTGTTAAGTAGGTAATTTCTCCCCATTTAGGCTTGCCAATCCTCAGGTCCCAGTGGGGGTTCTTCTGCTTTCCCAGGCTCCTTCCCACCCCCAGTCAGCTGGCTGGCGGGGGAAAGCCCTGCCCTCACAGCCACCATGTGACTTTCCACCTCCAGAGGCTTCAGTCTCCGATTGGAAAGGCTTCCTCTTGGGATGGTGTGTCTGTGTTACTTTGAAGAAGTTGGCAGCAACTCGTGAGTAGAGATGCCAGTCCCTCACTTCAGAGTTGCCAGAGTTGGGTGAGGGGGAGGAAATGTCTGCTGGGCACTTCATTATTCCATATGTGGAGATCAATTCTCATAGGGTATAATGGGGAATTGATCTGGATGCATTGGGGGCTCTGGGGGGACTGTTTTTTGAGGTAGAGGCACCAAATTTTTTGTATAGCATCTAGTGCCTCTCCCCAAAATCCCCCCCAAGTTTCAAAACGATTGGACCAGGGGGTCTAATTCTGTGAGCCCCAAAATAAGGTGCCCTTATCCATTATTTCCTATGGAAGGAAGGCATTTAAAAAGATGTGCTGTCCCTTTAAATGTGATGGCCAGAACTCCCTTGGAGTTCAATTATGCTTGTCACACCCTTGCTCCTGGCTCCACCCCAAACTCTCCTGGCTCCACCCCCAAAATCTCCTGGCTCCACCCCCAAAGTCCTCAGATATTTCTTGAATTGGATTTAGCAACCCTATCCCCATCTTTGGTTTGAGTTTCTGATTCCTTTGTGATAGCATGCTAGGAAGAACATTTAGTAAGATCTTCTCTATAGAACTTAGTTTTCTTTCTTTGTGAATCTCTCATTGTATAATTTGGCATCTGGTCGGAGTATTTTCAGGTTCTCTTCAGTGCCAACCGCGTAGTTCAAGATTCAGCAATCCACCTCACCCCACTTCAACCGGTGAAAACAGAGCTGGATGAGATCCCCACCCTAGAAGAGACTGTTAAAGCCATCAAGCAACTGAAAAGTGGCAAGGCAGCAGGAGTTGATGGAATTCCACCAGAGATCTGGAAGCATGGGGGCACAGTACTACATAGCTCACTTCACAAAGTACTTGTCACCTGCTGGGAACAAGGCAAATTACCACAGGACTTTCGCGATGCAATCATCATCACCCTATACAAGAACAAAGGGGAAAAGTCAGACTGCTCCAACTACCGGGGGATAACCCTGCTCTCCATCGCAGGCAAAATCCTTGCCAGAATACTCCTGAACAGACTGGTGCCCGCCATTGCAGAAGAACTCCTCCCAGAGAGCCAGTGCGGCTTCAGAGCTAACAGGAGCACCACCGACATGGTATTTGTTCTCAGGCAGCTCCAAGAGAAATGCAGGGAACAGAACAAGGGTCTGTATGTGACTTTTGTCGACCTTACCAAAGCTTTCGATACCGTTAGCAGGAAAGGCCTGTGGCAAATCTTGGAACGTTTAGGATGTCCCCCAAGGTTCCTCAGCATGATCATCCAGCTACACGAAGACCAGCGAGGCCAAGTCAGACACTGCAACGACCTCTCGGAGCCCTTCCCAATAGGCACAGGTGTAAAGCAAGGCTGCGTTCTCGCGCCAACTCTCTTTACGATCTTCTTTAGCATGATGCTTCAAAGAGCCGCAGTAGATCTAGATGAGGACGATGGTGTCTACATCCGCTATCGCACTGATGGCAGCCTGTTCAACCTGAGGCGACTAAAGGCGCACTCCAAGACAATGGAAAAACTCATCCGAGAGCTACTGTTTGCTGATGATGCTGCACTCGTCTCCCACTCGGTATCAGCTCTGCAGCATATGACGTCCTGCTTTGCAGAGGCTGCCAAGCTATTCGGCCTAGAAGTTAGTCTGAAGAAGACAGAAGTTCTCCACCAGCCTGCACCCCAGGAAGATTATCACCCTCCCTGCATCACTGTGGGTGAATCAGTTCTGAAGACAGTCCAGCAGTTCAGCTACCTGGGGTGCATCATCTCCTCAGATGCCAAGATCGACAAGGAGATTGACAACAGGCTGGCAAAGGCAAACTGTGCATTTGGCCGACTGCACAAAAGAGTGTGGAGCAACAAGCATCTGAAAAAAGGCACAAAGATCAATGTTTACAAAGCGGTTGTGATGACAACCCTCATCTATGGCTCCGAATCGTGGGTTTTATACCGTCATCACCTGCGACTCCTTGAGCGCTTTCATCAGCGCTGCCTTCGCACCATCCTCAACATCCACTGGAGTGACTTTGTGACCAACACTGAAGTCCTCAAGCGGGCAGAGGTTACCAGCATCGAGGCACTGCTGTTGAAGACGCAGCTGCGCTGGGCAGGGCATATTTCTAGGATGGAAAACCACCGCCTTCCCAAGATTGCCCTGTATGGCGAACTCTCCACCGGCCATCGAAATAGAGGGGCACCAAAGAAGAGGTACAAGGACTCCTTGAAGAAATCCCTTAGCACCTGTCACATCAACCATCACCAGTGGTCTGACCTAGCCTCAGATCGCAAAGCATGGAGGCACACCATCCACCAGGCTGTCTCTTCCTTTGAGAACACACGCATAGCTGGTCTTGAGGACAAAAGGAGATTGAGGAAGAATCGCACTGCTACAGGACCAACCCTAAATCAGACTTTTCCCTGCAGCCGCTGTGGCCTGACCTGCCTGTCCCACATTGGTCTTGTCAGCCACCAGCGAGCCTGCAGCAAACGTGGACTATTGCACCCTTCTTAAATCTTCGTTCGCGAAGCCAAGCCGAGAGAGAGAGAGAGAGACTTTGTAGACTGAGCACTGATATAAAGATTAACCTAAATAATCTACCCCCTATAAAACTGAGTCCCTAATCCATGAACTGTTAGAACACATTTACAAAATTTTCATTAAACATTATGAATATAGAATTTATAATTGTTTTTCTGTCATGAGATTTCTTTAAAACTATAACACAGTGAACTTACTCAGTGACTGAGGAGCTACATGTGGCTTGTCTGAGCACTGTTCTTTTAGAAATTAATTTCAACAATACTAAGATATAATTATTTTTAAAATTCAACACAGCTTGTCCATGACAGTTATATCAAGGTTGTGCAGATGTTGGGATTCTGTGTTGGAGGCTGGGTCAACATGCAGCTGAATGAATTATTGGAATGAATCATACTCTGCTGAATGCTAGTCCATAAAACAAAATTCCCATTGGTGGGGAAGCTCAGAGGAACTTTGATAATTAAAGGATTTATATATTATTAGTGTATTTGGAGTGGCATGTAGAGCATACAGTATTCATATAGTGCTTTTGGTTAATGGGAATTTTGAAGTGGCTCTCCACAATGCACAGAGTGAGCACCACTGCTATAGTCTGTGGTAAAAAAAATCCTAAAATACAGTTTTTCCTCAAAAAGCATTCTAATTTTTTTTTTAATTTTAAAAATCAGTTTTTTAACACACTCGGCCTGCTGTCAATATATCAGTGTGTTGCAGTTGGTGGTTGTCATTAGGGCAAATCACCTGCAACATGCTGTTGACCCTCACTTAACTGGGAACCAGCAGACTTTTCACTACTGAGGGGATCTTTCATCTGTGTTGGAGTGTGCTTGAGATGGAATACAACCAGGCATAACATATATTATTTCTCAAAGCACATATATAGTTTCTTACAGAATTTCTTACTTCATATGTAGCCCTTATGCATACTGCCAGTTAATAGCTTTACAAAGTACTTTACAGAATTCATAATCACACCAACAAATCTTAGAGAATTCTAAGCTTAGTTGTCCAAACCAAGATAATAGAATCCAACTGACTAATATGTGATGTAACTTTGTCTCTTCAATGATGGTTGAAAAGAGCTTTGTGCTAATTGCTACTTCTCCCCAAATCCATGGCCTTTTATGTATTTTCTCCAGAATCCTGAAGATATATTTATTCCTTAACTTTTCTTTCCCCCCATTCTGTCTTCTTATGAGCCTCCCCCCCCCAAAAAACCCCCTCATATCCTGTGCCACTTATTTCTTGATTCAGTAAATGTATGAGCTGCATCTCCAGGAAACCTGTTTGGAAGTGCTTGCAATGGAAGACAAGATAAAACATTCAACTGCATATATTATTAAAAATTTTAAAAACCATTAAAAACTTGGCCACAGCATAAAACACATAGCAACTTAAAAATGATTCTCATTAAATAGTTCTCAGGCTAGGTTCAAAAGCTTAAGTTCTTAATTAAAAACCTGGATAAAAAAAATGTTCTGGCCTGGTACTTGAAAGAATAGGATAGGCATCAAGGAAGCCTCAAGGAGAATAATAATAATAATAATAATAATAATAATAATAATAATAATAATAATAATAATAATAATAATAATAATAATAATATTTTATTTTTATATCCCGCCCTCCCCGCCAGGCGGGCTCAGGGCGGCTAACAGACAGGATTTGATAAGTGAAATGGAAGAAACCTGCTTTACACAGTGCCAGCTATGTAGGATCTGGATAAGTTGTGGGAGAGACCTCAATCATTTTATGACTACCAGTTTGCGGAATCATCTGACAGGACAACTCACCTCCTGTTTGGCTGTTGGTAGCCATTTGGGTACCCCAGCAGCAGCCCCCCCCCCCCAAAAAAAAGAAGCACCACCTGGAGGAGAGGGAGGCTGCTGCTGGGGTACCCAAGTAACTACCATCAGACAAGCAGGAGGTGAGTTGTCCTGTGACCACCTCCAGTGCTGTCCCTAAACATTCCACAGTAGGTAAGGTACACCAAGCATCTCTGACAACGATACAAGGTAAGGTTGCCACTTGGGTGCCTGTGGGGGAAACAGCAGGTGAGTAAGAGGGTCACCTCATTTGCCTAATAGTTGCTGTAGATGGCCGCCCCTTCTCCATGGTCAAAGGCACTACTTTCTGGATGCTGCTCTAGGATGTTTATCCCTGGTACACGCCCTCTACTCGCACTACCCTGAGCAGGCTCAGGTTGCCTTCATTGTACAGGGCTGCCAGGGACTATGTGTAGGCACGGTTGTCCCATGCTTGCAGGAGAAGTGCGCACTTCACATCCAACTTCTGGACCTCTTCTCAGGTACATGGTGCTCTGGCTGCACACTTGTGGCAATCAAGCAACATTATGGGTGGAGGTAGTGTTAGGAAAGTAGTGTTAGGCAGGGTCAGAGCTGCTGGGCCAGCTCTGCTGCACACTGAGGTACTCACTGTGGACAACCTATCAGCCACTACTGAAAAACAGTGGCATGGGTAGGCAGGGACCTCTCCATGGGCTTCATGGTGACCGATGGTGGCATGAACTTGATTGAGGGCAGCTGCACAGGCCTCAGATCTTAGGTGCATTCACTGCATGGCCCTTCTCCACCTGGTGGATAAAGGATGAATTGCGGCTGGGTTCTGCACAGAATCTCAGTCTGGATGCTGAGACCTGTGAGTTCAGGTATCTCCTTCATAAATGCTGAAATATCACAGGTGACTTCTTGTGCTGTGTGAAGGACATGAGAAGCAGGTGTTAACAGGCATGCTGGTTCACTGCCTGCTTGGTGATATGAACACTCTCTGGAACGCCACCTGTACCATGCTTAAGCACTTGGTGGAGCAGAAGAGAGCAGGCCTTCTTTTAGACTTAACAACCAAACAGATGCATGGAAAGAAGATACAACCAAAGAGATATATCACCGTGAAAAATAACTAAATTATACTCATACACATTTTATATAACTATGTTATTTTTATAAATATCCTTGTATTCATATGTTCACAGTCAGTTTGGTGTAGTGGTTAAGTGTGTAGACTCTTATCTGGGAGAACCGGGTTTGATTCCCCACTCCTCCACTTGCAGCTGCTGGTATGGCCTTGGGTCAGCCATAGCTCTGGCAGAGGTTGTCCTTGAAAGGGCAGCTGCTGTGAGAACCCTCTCAGCCCCACCCACCTCACAGGGTGTCTGTTGTGGGGGAGGGAGATAAAGGAGATTGTGAGCCGCTCTGAGACTCTTCGGAGTGGAGGGCAGGATATAAATCCAATATCATCATAATCTTCTTCTTCTTCTTCTTAAATTGCAGTATTCCTATTCAAAGTCCCTCAAAAAGTCTTGTTTCTACACCACTTAAGGGGAAATAAAGTGCTTGTTCCAATCTCTACCCCACTCAAGGGGAAATAAAATGCTTACATTGGTTTTTGCAGTAACCTTACCTTAGGGACTGCCTTTTTCTATATGTTCCCCAGAGGGTACTACATTCAGGAATGCAAAATCTTCTGTGGATCCCGGAGCCGAAAGAGGCTAGGCTGAAAACAACTAGAGCCAGAGCTTTTTCAGTAGCTGAACCCTATTGGTGGATGAACTTCCAGAGTATATTAGTGTCTTGCAGGATCTTTCTCAGTTCTGCAAAACCTGTAAGACTGCACTTTTTCATCAAGCATTTAATTATTGAATGCCGAACTGGATGGAGTAATTGCTGAAACAACCTGTGAGAAACATTGCCTAGGCAACCAGGTGTAAGTTATGACCATGAAGATACCCCCAGATTCCGCCTAGTTATTTATTCGCATAAATGTAAGATAACACCTAATGTAATGTCTTTATATGTTTTATTGTTTTTTATATTATTATATGTTTTATAGTTATTACTGGATGTTTTATATTGCCAATTGGTCTGTGAACTGCCCTTAGCCTGCCTCAGTGGGGAGGGTGGGATATAAATCCAATAAAATAATAAAAAAGAAATAAAAGAAATTCATGGCATGCAACAGATGTTTCATACACCTTGCAATATGGATGTTCTTGTTCTTCCTCTGACAGGGTTCTGTTTTGTGAAAAACATGTTTGCAAGGATTTCTGGTTCTTTGAAATGAATTTGGTCATGGATGTTGTTCTGGTGCCTCTTTGAAAGTGCCCTGAAGAAATGGTTTTCCAGAGGTTGAAAGTTGCCATCACAGTGATGTATCTCTTTGGTTGCATCTTCTTTTAGTCTTGGCACCTTCCAAGCATCCTCTGGGGTTGGGGTGTCGAACTCATTTGTTTCAAGGGCCAGATCTGACATAAATGAGACCAGGGCCAGGCCATGTGTGTCATAAAATGTAATGTTGGGCAGAAATTAAAATGTGTCATAAAATGTAATGAAGTGCAGATATTAAAATAATACAATAAATATGATAAAAGCTAGGAATAGATCCATAAAACTACCTAGAATTTTCACAAGTTTTAAAGCTATACAAAATTCCCTTTATAAAAATGCTCCCTTGAACATTTGTAGCATGTGTTTCAGCTTCTCCTCAGTCTGTGCTGTCCCCAAACCAGATCTTTTTGAACAAGGCACATACTGGTGAGGCGCATTAACATTACCTGCTTTTTGATACCAAATCACTTGCAACTGAATGCATTGGCTGTGATCTACAGTGTCCAAATGGCATATATGCTGGTGCTGATCTCACATTTGGCTGCTTCCCTTTCATTTTCAGTGGGCATGCTGTGTCAAACAGAAATGCTGTGTCAAAAAAGCCAAATTTTTGTGTTAGTCTCTAAAACTCTGAAAAAGCAAGATTTCATGATGATGGGGGAGAAACTGCAGTTCTTGTGAGACAGATGAACTTCTGAGACAGAGCAATGATTTGCAAATTTATCCAGACCAAGACACTGCAGTTGCTTCCATAAGAGTGACAGAGAAACCACCTAACCAGCAAGCAAATCCCCTCTCAGAATGTGATGAGGGGGTGGTGTTACTTTTAACAGTATGCCTTTTAAATCTCAGAATTGGACAGGGTGACTATTGCAGAGAAGAAGGCAGCTGTAACAAAGCAGTATGGAGCTGTTCATGTGCAGTCTCTTTTCCAGATGCATTCAGTTTATTTAGTAATTTGACTCTGGTGATAGAAATGTACAAGGAAGCTTAAGAGTTGAATCCAGGAAGTGGTTGATCACCCCTACTTGTGGATGATAACTTAAAGTATGGAGGTATATGTAACAGTCACTTGCTTTTAAGGTGACTTCCAGGTAACCTCTTTGTAAAATAACTGTGATCATCTATTAATCACAAGTATGCAGCATACTCTATTCCTTGAAGCTTAAGGAGCCAGTGTAGTGAAGTTGTCAGAGTGAGAATTTGAATCTGGGAGATAAGATATAAAATCCCCACTTCCATGAAGGTCCCTGAGAAATGCTGGGCCATTCAGTTCTCCTCAGCCTAAAATGTAGTTGGGAGAAAATTAAAAACTATAGAACAGTTAGTTTAAGGCATATCTTCCAGTTTTGCAAATAGCAGAGATGTAAAATTTCTAAGTTTTTGAAGCCATGAGAGAAAAATTTTCGTGGGGGGTGGGAAATTTGAGGGAAAACTGAAATATATGCAACATTTTCTTATCAGACCTAACCTTGTTTTTTGTGACCAAATTACATAAAAATGCATCAGTTATATATTTTTTTATAATCTCGCATATTTATGGAGTTTAGAAGTATATATATTTCATTTTCCATAGGAAAAATTAAAAGTATACTAAGTGCTTAAGAAAGGGTTGCTGACTGCTGCATTCTATGCCACATTTGCTTTTTACCTTCAACATTTATTTTCCCTCTTTCTCAGAAAGCATATTCTGTAATATATGGACAGAGACTCTCACAGAAACACAGTAGATAGGACTGCCAAAATATTTAGATATTATGCTAAACTTCTACAATATAGAAAATACTGAACTGTTTATAATAAATTATAATGTACTAAACACATTAAAGCATCAAAATGGGTAGCTGTGTTTGTCTCTGTAGCAGTAGAAAAGAGCAAGAGTCCAGTAGCACTTCAACAAAATTTGTGGAAAGATATAAGCTTCCATGAGTCATTGCTCACTTCAGATATCTGAAGTGGATATCAAATATCTGAAATGGATATCAAATATCTGAAGTGAGCAGTGACTCACAAAAGCTCATACTCTGCCGCAAATGTTGTTAGTCTTCAAGGTGCTACTGGACTCCTGCTCTTTTCTAATGTTATAGAATATTTATTGTTGCCCAAATCATTTACATTTAAACATATATTTGAAAACATTGTATACAGGGCTGGGCTCGTCCATTTGGCAGCCCTAGGCGAAGGAAATGGGCGAGAGTGGTGCTGTGGTGCCTGCACCTCAGAGCGTGTGTGCTACCCATCTGCCATCATTCAGCCTGACCACTGTCGCTTCCAGAAGGGATGGCGACCAGATGGTCTGCGCACTTTGAGGTGCAGGCGCCATGGGCGAGGGAGAAAGGGTGCAGGCAGAAAGGTGGGGGGTGGTAAGGCAGGCTCTCATTTCAGGCACCAGACGCCCTGAGGCCAGCCCTGATTGTATATTTTGTCTAAAATATATTTTGTTGCCCAAATCATTTACATTTAAAAATATATTTGAAAAAATTGTATACAGGGCTGGGCTGTCCATTTGACAGCCCTAGGCAAAGGAAATGGACGAGTGCAGTGCTGTGTTGCCTGCACCTCAGAGCGTGTGTGCTGCCCAGCCACCATTATTCAGCCTGGCCGCTGTCGCTTCCAGAAGGGATGGCGGCCAGGTGGTGTTCATGCTTTGAGATGCTGGCGCCATGGGCGAGGGAAAAAGGGTGTAGACAGAAGGGTGTGAAGTGGTGAGACAGGCTCTCATCTCAGGTACCAGACGCCCTGAGGCCAGCCCTGATTGTATATTTTGTCTAAAATATATTTTGTCTAAAGTATGAATATTTTTTTCACAGCTCCCAAACATTTCCCAGTTTTTCCATTGGAACAACAAGAAAAGTCTTCAGGCTTTATGCTGTGCATTTGGAATGAGTGAAGTACTTTATTAAGACAAGGTTTTCTCATTTGAGGAGAAAATACTTAATAGGAGTCCCCCCCCCAACAGTACTCTCCTTTCCATGTCGTATGTTTTGAGCAGGAAAAACCTTGTCTTAAAAAGCATCTCTCATTCTATAAGAGACAAAAATTCACAACAGCCTTTTTTCATGGTTTCCCAATTTTTGTTAGGAAAGGGGGGGGGGTGATCTCAGGGTAAAATTTCCCCCCTCCCTAGCAAATTTTGATATGAAAGTCTTTCTGCCCAGCAAGTCTTCCTCCCTAGCAAATTTTGATATGAAAGTCTTTCTGCCCAGCAATTCATGTCCCAACTTTTCCTCTTATAGTCTCCTTTCCCTTCTTTATAGAGTTTCCACAAATTATCCTTCCTGTTTTGCATAGAAAGGACACCCATTCCGTATTGGATTTGTTTCGTTTCTACAGGGCATGCAAGGTCAAATTGTTTAGGTTCGCCTTTGGAGTGTAATCCACATGTATGGGTTGGTTTTGTTAGCAGTATAGTGCTAGTCACAGGCAATATTCCCTCTGGAGTCTTGTGAGCAAAAATTTCACTTTGTGAGCTACTGGCAGTAATGTTGTGAGCTACTGCATAAATTAGTTTGCTTTGGGGCCATTTTTCCTCAGCTAAGACAAAAATGTATGAGCTGGAGGCTAAAAACTGAGCAAGCTCTCACTAACTCAGCTTAGAGCAGGTGTCAAGTCGGCTGAATTCAATAACGAGTCTTTGGTTGAAACAAAGTTGCTAGTTTATTGAAAGCAGAACTGAAGACCATGATAGAGATTGAAGGACTGGGGTACATAGACATTAACCAAGCATTTAAGGTATAGATCAAAGGATTCCTACGGGCGGGGTACTCCATGCAGTATATTTTCACACTAGGACGTTACTCCCTCGTTCCCAAGCCAAGGCCTTGGCGCTTCACACTCCCACAGACACCCGGCTTGAGAAGGCTCCACTATCTTGTTCACATATCAGCATTTCAAAGCAGACTACACAACAAAGGCATAGCTAAGCGGAGGGGGGGAAGGGGAGGTAGCTAGCAGCATTCGGTGTTCAGTATGAGCCCAGAATCCCTTGCTTCTGAACCAGAGTTAGAAAACATGTTAATAAAAATACAGCAGACTTGACAGCGGGGGTATTGAACTCATTTGTTATATGGGCCAGATCTGACATAAATGAGATCTTGTTGGGCCAGGCCATGTTGGGCCGGGCTGTATGTGTACCTATTTAAGATTAGGTAGCAGAGATATAAACTTTATAAAGGACACAGACAAACACAATTGAGTGTGTGTGTGTGTGTTTATTTATATAGCTAAAAAATAAAACATTCTTAAAACATTAGCACTCATTGGAATCTAGGGAACTGGGCAAAGGCATCTGGCTCTTTCCTTCCTTTCCCTGCTCCTGTGTGATTGAGCAAGCCTGGCAAAGTGCTTAGAGGAAGCGCTGGTCACAGGTGGTGTGCATATTAGGCCACACTACCTGCTGTCACTGGAAGTGACGTTGTCTGTTCAGTAGGATACTTTCTGCATATTAACATAGAACAGTATGGTGCCATCAGCTGAATTTCATGGATGTGTGTGCTCACACAGCCCAGTAAGAGACCTTGTTTCACCCCCTCCCAAAATATGGCCGGAGAGAGCGAGCCATGTGTGGTGAAGCAGGCAGGGACAGACCCAACTTCTCCTGGGAGGGGGAGTTTGTGGGCAGCTCTGCGTCTTCACAGACCAGTCTTCACAAGCCTATTGGAGGCTGGAGGCGACAGAGAGGACGGAGTGCGCAGTCTGGGAGCACGAGGCTGCCCTAGTGCCTTCCCTCTGCTAGAGACATTTTTTTTAAAAGATACATTAATTTTAATTAATTTTTTAAAGTCAGGTACAGTTTATACAGAAAACAGTTTAAATTCTTTAACAAATACAAAGTAATGTCATGGGTTCATGTGCAGGAAAATCCAATAGAATGAGTAAAATAACTTGTAAGTTAAAAATATATCTAATCAAATAAGTAAATCATAGCTAGGAATGGTAAGGATGTGTGCACGATTAACTGTATTGTTATGACTTGGGCAACTAAATATACATTAACTTCTGATAAATTTGTTTGTGAAGGTGGGTATCATTAGCAGTTACGAATTCAAAGAATGGTAACCATTTCTGGTAGAAACAAGTTTCTTTGGGGCATAGATCTGCTCGTCTCATGTGATCTGTAATCCTCTTCATTATGAAGAAGCCCCGTACTTTTGAATACCACAGTTCATTTGTAGGAGCTGAAGGCAATTGAGATTCTGGCTGCAACTATGAGACTGGAGATTAAATCAAGTCAGATGATCGGAATAGAGTTGTTGTGCCAAATGTTAAAGAACAAAATTTCTGGTGCAAAAGGAACTTTATAGAGCCAGTTTGGTGTAGTGGTTAAGTGTGCAGACTCTTATCTGGGAGAACTGGGTTTGATTCCCTACTCCTCCATTTACAGGTGTTGGAATGGCCCTGGGTTAGCCATAGCTATTACAGGAGTTGTCCTTGAAAGGGCAGCTGTGAGAGCCCTCTCAGTCCCACCCACCTCACAGGGTGTCTATTGTGGGGGGAGAAGATTTAGGAGATTGTAAACCGCTCTGAGTCTCTGATTCAGAGAGAAGGGCAGGGTAAAAATCTACAGTCTTCTTTCAATTTGGGAAAGAATGTCATGCCAAAAGTTTACAAAAACTGGACATTTCCACCAGCAGTGAGCATATGTTGTTCCTAAATTCTCACACTTTTAGCACTGAGGAGAGAGGGATGAGGAGGAAAAAGCTAATCTTTTGAGGTGTGATATACCAGCCTGCAATAATTTTGTAATCTTGTATTAACAAATGGAGAAGTAATTAATTTAGATGCCCAGATTTGTTCCTGTATTTCATCAATATTTGGAAGTTTACAATCTGGTTGCCATTTTTGCAAAAACAGTTCTTTTCTGTTGTCAAGTTTAATCAGAATATCATATTTTGAAGATTATCCCATTAATGAACTTCCATTATTATCTAAAAACACTTATAATGCTTTTTTGGGAGCATGCAAAACCCCCAAAGATTGACGCTTTGAAATCATATAATTGAGTTGTAGATAACCCCCCCTCAAAAAAAAAAAAAAAAAAAAAAGGAATAGAGTGGTTCATTTTTTTCTAATAATAGTTTTGGTAGCAGACCAGTCATCAAAGCCATATCTGTTAATTATGAAAAGTTAGCTTGGATCCAGATTTTGGTGATTTTAATTTTGTTTCCTGGGGGAAACCATTTTTGAAAAAAAAATTGAATATCTGGAGACTGTTGGTAGTAATGTTTGATACTATCCCAAATCTTGAGCATAGTAGTAAGAAAGTTGTTAGATTGAATCAATTTGGGACGGTCAGTTGGTTTATTCCAGATGACTGCTTGAATAGACATGGGGTATGTTATCGGGTAGAGTGGTTTCACCCAGACTGCCTGATCTCCTTTGATCAATATCTTGATTGTATTGGAAAGCATTATTCTTCATAGTAAATTGGTAAGTCCAGATACATTTAACCCACCTAGAAAGTTATGTTGTCAGATCGTTTTGAAACTGATTCTCAATTTTTTTTGTTGCCACAGGAAGGAGTTAAGAGTTGTCTGACATTTATGGAGTAGATCTGGGGATAAACTGACAGGGATCGCATGAAACAGGAAGATAAATTTGGGGAATACAAAAGATTAAATTACATATAGTCTATCCAGAAAGGATATTGCTTGTTTATTCCACTTGTTTAGGTCTAATCTAACTTCCTGGAATTTGTATAGATGATTAACTTTGATTAAGTCTGTAAGGCCTTGTGGTATTTGAATACCGAGGTAGGTCAAGGTACCGAGGTAGGCTAGACCAAAGGAAGTTGTACTCTTTTCAAATGGCTCCCTTAGTGTCACATATTAGGTTGATAGGTAGATTTGTTAATTGTTAGTCCTGAAACACAGCTGAAGGTTTTTAGGTGTTTCTGTAAATTTGCTATGAATGCTTCTGGGTTGGTCAAGTAAAGAAGCATGTCGGCAGTGAACAAGCTGAGTTTAAATTCATGGGGACCCAATTTGACCTCATTTCAGACCATCAGAGAATTGTTCCAGTATTTCTGTTTTAAAAATACTAGATTCTTCTGGATATTGGGGCTTTCATATGTTACTAATATTGTGTGTTTCTTCCCCTCTCTTTATGTAGTTTTTCTAACTGTGCAATCTTATCTACTAGTTCTTTTCTTAAGACTTCTCTAGTTTTCTTTAAGTGAGATAACAATATTATTTGACCTCTAGTAACTGCCTTGAGTGCATTCCATACCTCTGAAGGTGAGACATTGTCTATGGAATTGGTTTGAAGAAATTGTTGGATGTCATTATCAATCTTTGCAATCAAATCTTCATTGAATAAAATGGCTTTATTAAGAGACCATTGTTTTGCAGTTATTGGATCATTATGATTCTTCAGTTCACAAGTGTGATCTGAACAGAAAGTTGGCGCTATATCAGCTTGTTATGTCTCGTCAGCTAAAGAAGTCAAGATGAGGAAATTTATCCAAGTGTGAACATTGTGTTTTGGGGGAAATTAGGTGTTGTTCCGAATTGAAGGGTTTATGTGATACTAGGCATCAATCAAATGGAAATCCTTGAAAAGTTTTGTTAGCTTTGTGGATTTTGTTCTGTTTGGAGTTCTTTTTGACTCGGTGAGAGCAAGCCATATTAAAATCTACAATATGATTGAGGTCTCCCCCTAAAATTGTGTCTCCTTCCTGAAATGAGGTTAATGCAAGAAGAGTTTCTTCAATAAATTGCAACTGTCAGTAGGCTCATAAATAGAGGTGATTGTGACCTTACAGTCATCCAGTAGACCTCTTATAAAGATGAAACGTCCACAGGAATCAAGTTTTGTTGCATGATGTTGGAATTTTATTAATAATAAGGATTGCCACTCCATGAGAGTTAGAACTACCCTCTGCATGGAATTATTGTTTGATCCAATTAGCTTTTAAGACTGGTCGAGATTGGGAATGAAAGTGGGTTTCTTGAAGAAGAAGGTCTGCTTTCAATTTTGCTATATCGGTGAAAACTTGTTTCCTCTTTATGACAGTATTAAGACTTCAGACATTAAGTGAAAGAACATTCTAAGTTGGGGTCATTTTCAGTCCAAGTGAAGTGTCTGTCAGACGTACTGGTATTCTTTTCTGCAAAATATGTGTTCTTGGATAGTAGTAGGAGAATTACTCCTTTCCAGTAGTATTTTGTTTGTTAGTAGAAGAATTACTCCTTTCCAGTAGTGTTTTGTTTGTGTGTTCTTCTATTGCTGTTGTTGAATTTAAGATGTGTGAGTGCATGAGTATTTGTCAATTCCCTATTTGTTTGGTCCCCCCCCCCTTCTTTTTTGTGTCTGTTTGTTTGGCAAGAGGAGGAGGATCGTAAAATAATTAGGAAAAGATTGGATCCCACAGAGTCAGTCATGCACACACTCAAACACCAAAGCAATTTAGTATAACTAATAATAGAATAATAAATTCACTTAACAATAGATTTCGTTTTTGCTATTGAAACAACCACTAAGTGATATTACTATAAAGAAAATGACACTGGATAGAACACTTCTGCCTTAATATTATGACAGATGAAAGACAGGTAAATAAGATCTAATATAATTATGCTCAATGCAATATTATGATAAATGTAACACACTTAGTTCTAATTTATAGTTTATTAGTAAAGTTACTTGTTGAATTGATAACCACTCTAACAGTTAATGTTATGACCTATTAAATTGAGGGGAAATGGATGCAATAATACACTTGCCCCTGAACTATAATTTGCTATAGAAACAGCACTATAAGTTTAAGAAATGTTATACTTAACACTATAAGATAAGGAAAAGTTATAAATAATGGGGATTTTTGAACTGATCTCTGTATTATTATTTTTTTAAATAATTGTATTATATTTTTTACCTTTGTACTCCCCCCCATCAGAACTAATTCTATAGAATTAATCCGTATGTGGTGAAGGTAGCTGAAAACAGATACAATCAGTTTATGACTCAAATTAATTAGCTGCAAAATGAATTATGAGTTTTTAAAAGTGGGAATATACAATATATATATCAGGGGTGGCCAACGGTAGCTCTTCAGATGTTTTTTGCCTACAACTCCCATCAGCCCCAGCCATTGGCCATGCTGGCTGGGGCTGATGGAAGTTGTAGGCAAAAACATCTGGAGAGCTACCGTTGGCCACCCCTGATATATATTATTTTATATTGAAAAATGAGTTGATGGAATATTGGTGTTAAAATATTTATGTTTTTTGTTATACAAAAAATTCTAAATGACTATTCAGTGTTAGATACAATGAAATTTAGTAGAAGGAACAGTCTCACTTAACCACTTTGGAATATAGACCAGAGTGGTTAATGGAATACTTTCTATCAGCAAAGACTGTTTACTAACAAGAAGGCAGGGAATAAGAGAACAAGCCCCTTCCCCTACCTTGTGAAAGCTTTATGTAAAGTGTGAATGAAACAAGGAACTTCATTATAGTAAACAACTGATCAGATTGAATTCAAATAAGAAAACTTCATGGATAGTACTATGCAAACAGCATGATTTCGTATATGGATAATGATTTTACTTTTTTTATTGTTGATGGAGGGAGGCATCCTCTGCTTTTATGGCATCTTACCTGGGTCCTGCAGGAAAGTGAGATGGAGAGATTTTAGAAGTGTCATTCCAGACTCATGATCATTAGCAAAGTAAAGTTTGTCTATATAAACAACCTGTAAATGGGATAGATTCGACCATTTATAGTGAACGTTAACATGGCAAAGCTTTTCTGTTACTGGATGTAATTCCCAGCATTTTGCAAGAACCTCCAGTGGTGAGTCAGGGAAGATCAGTTTTGAATCTCCATTAAAGGTAAAGGATCCTGAATTCTAGCTTCTTCTAAAAATTTCTTATAACAGCTAGAACAGGGGTGTCAAGTATCCGGCCCGTGGGCCAAACTGCTCCCTCCCTCCCCCCCGAGGAATTCAATCAGGTCCAAGGGCTTTCTTCTCCCACTCCTGCCCTCCCCCTTTGAAGCTCCGAGGCTGCTGCAATGTTCCCAGCTCCTTCTGCCTTCTCTTTGCAGAGGCTAAAGAACAAAGCAAAGCTGCAAAAAAAAAAAAAATGTGGAATGTGGAAAAAAAATGTGGAATTTCCTATTCAGGCCTGTGGGCAGAGCAGACTGGAATGAGAAATCCACTCCATATTTTCCTTGCACCTTTGTTTCAGTGGAGTGGAACTGAGCTTAACTTTGCAGTGTCCTGGTATTACGTTTTAGGACACACATGGCTCAGCCCCACAAAGTCCCATTTATGTCAGATCTGGCCCTCTTAATCAATGAGCTTGACACCCCTGAGCTACAATGTCTCTGGGTTCTTTATTGTTGAATGTGGGATTGGTCCGAAGCAGTAGGTAACAGAAACAAACAGGAGGACACTTTCTACTAGATGCAGTTCCCACACAAGCCATTCGGCTATAAAGTTAGGCAGCTCTACACTAAAGTTATGTTCTCTTTAAAACCTAAGTTTTAGATTGGAGTGATGATTGGCAGCTTCTAATGAGATGACCCTCTCTTTGAGTGTATGATTATCCTTTCTAAGCCCTCTCATTACTTCATTTAATGACCTATCTTTTATGTTGTTTGCCATCTTTCTTATATTTGTCAAGGTAATTCTAAATTCTGCAAACTGATCTATAAGTGGTTTGATTAAATTGGACATGTTCTCTAATAATTTGTTTTCCATGCGCTTGAACATTCCCATTAAGATAGTTTTTGTCTGTAGAGGGAGAGGGGTGTGTTATTCGAGTCATCTGCCACCATCTTGTCAATTCTGTCCTGGTATTTGTCAGGTGATCGAGATGGAGTTTGCCTTCGAAAGACTCCTATAATGCTCTTAGAAGTAGACGGGTGCTCTGAAGCTTTGTCAGCCCTTGCTCTGCCCATAATATATTGGCACTTAAGATTAATTTTGGCTAGATTTGTTAGGTTTGGGGTATGAGGGGAAGTGGAGCAATGCCTCTAGGCATCCATCATCTTCGGCGCTGAAGCCATGCCCCTCTGAGACCTTTTTTGAGCCAGAGCCCTGGCCGAGCCAGCTGGATCTGTGTTCCTTTGCTTCCCTGCTCAAAAGAAAGCCCTGGATAGCCACATATGTTAATTGTTTAACACATTAATGTTAATATTTTATTTGCTTTTATGTTTTTAAACTTATATGGTTTTAATTTTGTAATTAAATTTTGTCACCATGAGTCCTTTTGGGTGTTGTTGTTCAGTTGCACAGTCGAGTCTGACTCTTTGCAACCTCATGGACCAAGTCACGCCAGGCCCTCCTGTCTTCCACCATCCTCTGAAGTCTGCTCAGATTTGTGTTAGTTACATTAGTAATGCTGTCCAGCTATCTCATCTTTTGCCTTCTGTCTTTCCCAGCATCAGGATCTTCTCCAGTGAGTGCTCCCTTCTCATTTGGTGGCCAAAGTATTTGAGCTTCAGCAGCTGACCTTCCAGGGAACAGTCAGGGTTGATTTCCCTTAGGACTGACTGATGTGATCTTCTTGCAGTCCATGGGATTCCCAAGAGTCTTCTCCAGCACCACAGCTTGAAAGCATCTATTCTTCTGCACTCAGCCTTCCTTATGGTCCAACCCTCACAGCCATACATTACTACTGAGAATACCATTGCTTTGACTATATGGGCTTTTGTTGGCAGGGTGATGTCTCTGTTTTTTATTATACTGTCTAGGTTTGCCATAGCTGTCCTCTCAAGGAGTAAATGTCTTTTAATTTCATGACTACAATCACCATCTGCAGTGGTCTTGGATCCCAGAAATGTGAAGTCTGTCACTACTTCCATGTCTTCCCCTTCTATTTGCCAAGGAGTGATGAGGCCAGATGCCATGATCTTAGGTTTTTTTAATGTTGCGTTTCGAGCCTACTTTTGTACTCTCCTCTTTCACCCTCAACAAGAGGTTCTTTAGGCCCTCTTTGCTTTCTGCCATTAGAGTGATATCATCTGCATATCTGAGATTGTTGATGTTTTCCCTGGCAATCTTAATTCTGGTTTGTGCTTCATCCAGGCTGGCATTCCGCATGATGTACTTTGCATATAAATTAAAAAGCAGGGTGACACTATGCATCCTTGTCGAACTCCTTCCTATTCTAAACCAATCAGTTGTTCCATATCCCGTTCTGACAGTTGCTTCTTGATCCTTATACAGGTTTCTCAGGAGACGTGTGAGGTGGTCTGGTACTCCCATCTCTTTAAGGACTTGCCACAGTTTGTTGTGATCCACACAATCAAAGGCATTAGCGTAGACAATGAAGCAGAAATAGAGGTTTTTCTCATACTTTTGTGCTTTCTCCGTAATCCAGTGAATGTTGGCAATTTGATCTCTAGTTCCTCTACCTCTTCGAAACCCAGCTTAAACTTCTGGTAGTTCCCGATCTACATACTGCTGAAGCCTAGCTTGTAGGATCTTTAACATGACCTTGCTGGCATGTGAAATGAGTACAATGGTGCGATAGTTTGAATATTCCTTAGTATGATCCTTCTTTGGGATTGGAATATAAACTGACCTTTTCCAATCCTGTGGCCGCTATTGCATTTTCCAAATTTGCTGACATAATATGTGCATCACTTTAACAGCCTCGTCTTTTAGGACTTTGAATAGCCCAACTGGGATACCATCATCTCTGCTCACATTGTTGTTAGTAATGCTTTCTAAGACTCATTCTAAGGCCCACACTCCAGAATGTCTGGCTCAAAATCAGCGATATCACAGTCATGGTTGTCAAGGACATTGAGATCCTTCTTGTATAATTCTTCTGTGTATTCTTGCTACCTCTTCCTAATCTCATCTGCTTCTGTTACATCCCTACCATTTTTGTCTTTTATCATGGCCATCTTTGCACAAAACGTTTCCTTGATTTCTCCAATTTTCTTGAAGAGATCTCTTGTACTTCCCATTCTATTATTTTTCTCTATTGCTTTGCATTGTTCCTTCAGGAAGGCCTCCTTATCTCTCCTTCCTGTTCTCTGGAAATCTGCATTCAGTTGGGTGAATCTTTCCTTTTCACCTTTGCCTTTCACTTTCCTTCTTTCCTCAGCTATTTGTAAAGCCTCATCAGACAGCCACTTTGCATGTCTTTGGGATGGTTCTGATTGCTGCTTTCCGTACAATGTCATGAACCTCCGTCCATAGTTCTTCAGGCACTCTGTCAGCTCTAGTTCCTTAAACCTATTCTTCACCTCCACTATATATTCATAAGGGATGTGATCAAGGTCAAACCTGAATGGCTTAATGGGTTCCCCCGTTTTCTTCAGTTTAAGCCTGAATTTTGCAATGAGTAGCTCATGTTCTGGGCTGCAGTCAGCTCTGGGTCTTGTTTTTGCTGACTGTAAGGAGCTTCTCCATCTTTGACTGCAGACTATATAATCAATCTGTTTTCGGTGATGTCCGTGTGCAGAGTTGCCTTTTAGATTGTTGGAAGAGGGTGTTTGCTATGACCAGCTTGTTCTCTTGACTAACTCTATTAGCCTTTGCCCAGCTTCATTTTGTTCTCCAAAGCCAAACTTGTCAGTTGTTCCGGTTACCTTTTGACTTCCTACTTTGGCATTCCAGTCCCCTATGATGAGGAGGACATCTTTTTTTGTGTGTTAGTTCTAGAAGGTGTTGTAGATCTTCATAGAACTGGTCCACTTCAGCCTCTTCTGCATCAGTGGTTGGGGCATAGACTTGGATTACTGTGATATTGAATGGTTTGCCTTGGATACAGACTGAGATCATTCTGTCATTTTTGAGATTGTATCCCATTACTACCTTCCTCACTCTCTTGTTAACTATAAATGCCACACCATTTCTTCTACGGGACTCTTGCCCACAGAAATAGATTGTAGTGATCCTCTGAGTTAAATTCACTCATTCCTGTCCATTTTAGTTCACTGATTGTTTATGTTCAGTCTTGCCGTCTCTTGTTTGACTACATCTAGCTTACGTTGATTCATAGATCTTACATTCCACATTCCAATGCAGTATTGTTCTTTGCAGCATCAGACTTCCTTTCACCCTCAGACACATCCACAGCTGAGCATCCTTTCAGCTTTGGCCCAGCCGCTTCACTCTTTCTGTGGTTACTTGTACTTGCCCTCCGCTCTTCCCCAGTAGCATATTGGGCACCTTCTGACCTGAGGGACTCATCCTCCAGTGCCATATCTTTTAGCCTTTTGTTACTGTCCATGGGGTTTTCTTGGTGAGGATACTGGAGTGGGTTGCCATTTCCTTCTCCAGTGGATCGCATTTTGTCTGGGTTCTCAGCTGTGGCCTGTCCCTCTTGGGTAGCCCTGCATGGCATGGCCCTCTCGCCACATCAAGGCAGCGATCCATGAGAGAGCCTTTTGGGTGAGTGGTGACTAAATAAATAAATAAAGGACAGAATGTGGCTGGGGCAGCAAGATTGTGTTCTCTGCATCCCAGGAACAGAGTGCTGCAAAGCCCTTTCAATGTGTAAAAAGGAATAGCAAGTTAAGACATTAACTTAGTTATTCGAAAACATATTCTGGTTGCATCTGAAAATTCAAGGCATCCTATGTTAGTCAAACATATCCAGATATAATATAATAATCAGCTGTCATCAAAATAAAATAACCTTCAATAGGGATGATGCTGGAAGAGTGAGTCACTCCTTCTCTAGTCCCCTTTCTTGTGTAAATTTATTTATTTATTTAATTCAATTTGTATCTTGCCCTCCCTGCCGAGGCAGGCTCAGGGCGGCTCACATAGTCATGCATATGCATGAATATAAACATACAATAAAACATTATAACAGTAAAAACAAGTTAAAACATAGAAATTGACGTTTCAGGTGCTATGATCTTAAGTGTGTTGTCTTGCTATTCCAGCTAGGTGTTCTCCGTGAAGCATATCTTAATGGTCCAGATGATCTATATGCAAGAGGTGGTCCAGATATTTTTCAGAGACTGTAGCAGCCAGTGGTCTAACTTACAAATGCCTGGTGGAAGAGTGTCGTTTTACAGGCCCTGCTGAACTGTACGAGCTCTCGCAGGGCCCTGACCTCCTCCGGGAGCTCATTCCACCAGTGTGGGGCTGCTACAGAAAAGGCCCTAGCTCTGGTTGTCATGAGCCTGGCCTCTTTAGGCTCGGGAAGTGAAAGCAGGTTTTTTTGTCCTAGACCAAAGTGCTCTCTGGGGAACATGTGGGGAAAGGCGGTCCCTAAGGTATGCTGGTCCCTGGCCATATAGGGCTTTAAAGGTAAGAACCAGTACCTTGAAACAAATCCGATATGCAATGGGCAACCAGTGCAGAGCTTTCAGCACAGGTTGAATGTGCTCCCGCAGGGGGAGACCCATTAAGAACCTGACTGTAGCATTCTGCACTAGTTGGAGCTTCCGGGTTTGAGACAAGGGCAGCCCCATGTAGAGGGCATTGCAGTAACCAACCTTGAGGTGACTGTAGCGTGGATCACTGTCACTAAGTCATTGCATTCAAGGTAGGGGACCAACTGCCTTATTAGCCGAAGCTGATAAAAGGCGGATCTGGCAGTGGCTGCCACCTGGGCCTCCATAGTTAAAGAGGAATCCAGGAGCACCCCAAAGCTTTTGACCTTGGGCGCCGGTGTAAGTAGCGCCCCATCAAAGGTGAGTAATAGGACCTTGGATTGACCGCCATGATTTAGGTACAGGACCTCCGTCTTTGTTGGATTCAATTTCAGTCGACTCTGCCTGAGCCACCTTGCCACAGCTTGTAGTGCCATGGTCAGGTCTTCTGGGGAGGAGTTGGACCAGCCACCCATCAGCAGATAGAGCTGGGTGTCAACTGCATACTGATGACATCCCAGCCCAAACCTCTGGGCAATCTGGGCAAAGGGGCTCATGTAGATGTTGAACAACATCAGGGAGAGAACTGCCCCTTGCGGCACACCACATACAAGTGGGTGCCATCGGGATAGTCCCTCCCCTGCCACCACCCTTTGTCCCTGACACTGTAGGAAAGAGGAGAGCCACTGTAAGGCCAACCCCTGTGTCCCAGCGTTGGCAAATAATATTCTGTGTGTGTAAATAATATTCTTCTTTGGCAAATAATATTCTGTGTGTTCTGCACATGCAAAAAAAACCTGGCCATACAAGACGTAGTATTCCCCATCCTTTTTTTGAGGGGGAAACATGATTTGTGTTGATTCCTACTAGCCTTTCTGCTGGTGAAGTAGGGAGGAGGGGTCCCTTTTGGCCTCCAAAAGATTATGCTGCTGATCTTGGAATCCATGTTAACAAAAGGCATATGGATTAGGGCTGTAAATAGGAGGGAGATTGGGAAATATTAATCAAAAAAGCTGGTAGAAAAACAACTGCGTTAAATTTCTTAGTCCAGGATCTAGTTACAGCAGGTTAACAAAAATAAAATAAAATAAAAATTGTAGTAGATCAGCTGAAGTCCAGCCAGTGTTTGGATCCTATGTAGCCTGAGCAGAGCTATGTTGGATAATTGGTAATTTTACTATGTCCTTCCGCTAAACTTATTTCCAGGTTATTGCGCCTGTTGCCTGCTGATTCTTAATTGTTTGGCAGATGGAAACAGGGCAGCCAAGTGTGTGTGTGTGTGTGTGTGCGCGCACATGCGTGCATCTGATGCTGCAACTTCTGGAGCAACCCAGAAGCAATGGTTTCATGCATGGGTCATGCATGATCATAGAATTTTGGGATTAATGCTAGAGTATCACCTCGGCACAATGCTGTCACTTCTAGGTTGCACCAGAAGTTGCATCATCATGCATTGATGACAGAGATCCCTCTCCTTTTGTAAGTTCCCACCTCTCCCTGCCTGTTGCTGGTGAATCAAAAGTCACCATGAAATCTCTAGAGACATTCCTGGGTTTTGCAACTTGGGAATTAACTCTAAAAACATGAGAAGTTTTAACACTATCTGCAAAGTCTGAACCTAAAATGCCGGAAAATAAATCCTCTAAATAAATCAGCAAGTTCTCTTCCTCCAGTTTTTCCTTAACCACTCTCAGTTTGAGGGGATAATCTTCTATGTTTCATTGTGCAATTCTTCCTGTTTGTCCTCAAGTTCAATAATTCTGTTATTCCTATGTATCCTTATTAATAGTACATTTTGTTTCTAGTTTCTCAAGTTTATTCTTCAGTTCCTCAACTACAGTTTTTAAAAATCCTTTAATTCTTTTAAGCGCTGCAAGATTTATTTGGTCTTTTTCTCATTAAACTGAATTCTTTTTTCTGTGGATTCCACTTTACTGTCTAAAACTGCTCTTTAAACTTTTAAATTATTTTTTCATCAAAAGGGTTGAACTCAGTTATGTTGCCCAAAGAAGGAACCACATTGTAAGGAGTCTTTTCCAGAAGAGAGTGCAGACTGTTTGGGGCATGTTTTAATTCTTTATTGTTACTTCATTAAGTTATTTTCCTGAATTTTTATCCTAACTTTGTATCACTAAATTTATTTAGCAAAACCACAGTGTAGCCTAAAAATACTACTACATTTCTTTAGAACATTACCAGTAGCTTTACACTAATATTACTGACTGGAATTATTTCTGTAGAGACTATGAGGCTAATAGTCCAGTTAATGGAATACTTGGAATAAGATCAAAATATAGATAACAGCTGTTTATACTTCTCAGAAGCAAAAAGGAAAAAAAACCCAGCAGTTGGCCTTAGGTTCATGCCAGAGGGTGACATACTTTTTGACATCACTGTTATGCATTGCCCTTGGTGTGTGCTTGCTGTGCAGCTGCAGGCCTCTACTGAAAGATGTTGCTGATATACTGGAAGTGTGCCTTGGATTGCAGTCTGCGTAGGTTGAACATATGAAGCTGCCTTATACTGAATCAGACCCTTGGTCCATCAAAGTCAGTATTTTCTTCTCAGACTGGTTGCACTTTGGCTTTTCCATTCCCTCTTTGCTGCTGGAGGGTCAAAAGGTGTCTCTCTGGCCAGGTATCATGAGGGGAGAGCTGTGATGAACTGGCTCCATTACCATGACAGGGGAGATTCCTCTGTACTGTTTCCACTTTCATCCACTGCTGCTGAAAGATTTAGCTAAGGTGCTGCAAGTGTGCCTTGGATTGCATTCTGTGTAGATTTTGCTTTGACTTTTCCATTCCCTCTTTACTGCCAGAAGGGTGAGAGGCGTTCATCTAGCCAGGTATTGGGAGGGACACAATGAAATGGCTCCCTGGCTACTACAGGAGAGAGTCCCCAGCCCTGTTACCTCTGCCACTTCCCTTTGCTGTTCTTTCATGTGTGCTTTGGTGTTGTGATAGTGTTCAGAGCTAAAGATCTGCAAGATGAGGCATTTATTAATAATTAATATACTACATCTAATGTTCTCAGGGCTTTATTTGTAGCAAAAACCCAGCAGGAACTCATTTGCATATTAGGCCACACCCTTGATATCACCATTGTTTTGCACAATTGTTTTGTAGAAAAAGCCCAGCAGGAACTTGTTTGCATATTAGGCCACACTCTCTGGAGCCAAGCCAGCCGGAACTGCATTCCTGTGCGTTCCTGCTAAAAAAAAAGCCCTGAATGTTCTACTGACATGCGTTTTGTCAATTTATCTGAAAAGTTTTTGAGTCTGAGATTATACGTGAGCCTTTTTATTTAGATCTCAGTAACCATTTTCAGGTGTTAACTTTCTGGCACTTTGATCTTGTGTACTAGATCATGCTACACCTGCTAATCTTAGGATACACTGTGAAGAAATGCATTTTGTTCTGGAAGGTCTGAGCTGAGCCAAACCTTTACTCTGCATTTTAATGTTTTTTCTCCCTTCTGGCAGAGATCAGGCTGGGAAGGAGGAAGTCATCAATGGTTTTCCAGATGCACCTCAACTCACCTTCATACAAATGCAAATAGATCTAGCCAGCCCCATAGAGGCTGCAGGAGGAGGGGGCCATGGGGACCACAAAGGGAGGGGAACCTTTAAATTATGCAGGAGGCTGTTGACTGCTCCTGCTGCGCCTCCAGCATGATTTAGAGCCCACCGATCAGCTGATTTGTGGGCTCTTTAAATGGCATGGGAGGGGCAGTGACTGCTCCTGGGTGCCCCTCCTGCACAGTTGAAATCACACAGGGGAATGAGGGCCCCCAAAAAACTGTCAAGGGGACACGACAGGCCCTGTGGACCTCTAGTTAGCTACGGGCCTGGATCTAGAAGGAGAAATAATGGGTGGGTCCAGCTCTCCCCTTTTCTTTCCCCTTCAAGCAGGGAAAAGAGAGTTGGAGGAATAGAATACTAGTTTTCAGAATGGGGATTTCTCCAGCAAATGCTTCTTTGATCTGACATGACTTAGTCAGTGGGTGGGGAAAGAGATATGATTAAAAACTCCTTGCAAAAGGAAGGAGATTTCTTTTCCTAGGATGCTGTGTCCCTAAGCACGCACAGATTTCTCCACAGGGAAAGCAGGCATTGACTATGAGCGTCAAACTCATTTGATATAGGGCCGGATCTGACATACATGAGACCTTGTCAGGCCAGGCCATGTTGAGCCAGGCCATGTGTGTACCTATTTAAGATTAGGCAGCAGAAATATAAACTTCATAAAGGACACAGACAAACACAAAGATTAGCACTTGTTGGTCTTAAAGGTGCTTTCGTTGTATTTCTCTCTGCAAAAAGTCTTGTGGCGAAAAGCAGATTTTATCCATTGTTGGTGGTGATTCAGTTAGATTTATGCATTTTGGCAACAGGTAAATAGACAAATAAGCAAAATTACCCATACAACCTTAGCACTGGAACCTGATATTTTTTACTTCATAATTGGCAAGACCAAAAGTTAAATTCCAGTACATCAGAATTAATTCATATTTTAATAGCTACGGCACGGCTTGTCATAGCCTCACATTGGGTAGATAAACACCCACCCACATTAGAAGCCTGGTAGCAAGGGCTGTGGGAAACATTCATATTATGCAAAATCCCTTATCATTGATATAATTCATATCTTACAACCAATATGAAAGACATGTAGTGTCTGTTTGGTACCCCTTACTTTTCTTTTTAAAAATGACATAATTCCACAGAATCAATATTATAGAAAGTTAATTTATTTTTGATAGTCCTGTTACTTATGTATATATTCAACCAATTGTTAAACTTTGGTTAGTTTTATGTAACACACAATAAAAGTCAGATTTTGAAGGATTGTATTAGATTAGATATAGCAATGTATCTATTTATGTTTCCATTGGTTTTCTGTTTGATTTTTAAATGTAATACTGTTGGATTAAAGATTATTTAAAAAAAATTCTCTCATGGGATCCAGGGAACTGGGTAAAGGAGCAGAAGGGGAAGGAGCCTCAACCAATAGAAGGAAGAGAGGTATGGCTCAGTAGCTCTGCTGTGTGATTAAGAGCTTCGCAAAGCAAGCTCTGTCTCCCCCCCCCCTTCCTCCCCAAGGGAGGAGCCTCAGCCGATGGAGAAAACAGAGGTTTTGCTCTGTAGCGCCTGTGCGATTAAGCAAGCCTGGCAAAGCAAGCTGTTATGCAGAAGGAAGCAAGAGAGAGGGAGAAGGAAGCAGACAACAGCCAATTGCTCAGAAGTCTGGTAGGAGCCCTCTGGGGGCCTGATGTTTGACACCCCTGGACTATGTGTTCATCTCAAGAGTTGGAGCAAGCTTCAAAGTAGTGGTACTCTATAGGGATCTGTCACTTCCTAAGCAAAAGGAGTGTGTCCTATTTTAACATCTGATAGGGCATGTATAGAGAAAAAAAGTATAGAAAAAAAATGGGGTTTACCCATTTTTGGGAACTGCTTGCTCAGTTTGGTGCTGTGCTAAAAGTATGTTTGCAAACTTTTTTTTTTAATAAATACTTTATGACTTGATGGTGGGAATGATTTTCTGTACCACATAGACCTCCAGCATCTCAGACACACTATTTTAAAGGCCCCAAGGGAAAGCAGGCAGTTGGCAAGTGGTCATTCTTCCAGGGATGCGCAAGGCAGAAAACCATCCCTGTGGTGACCAGACACTGGGTTATGTGAGACACAGAGGCAAGGCCTCAGAACTTGGAACCTGAGAGTCCTGATCCTGTACAAGGTCTGGTGGTGGTGGTGGTTACCAGACAAGGTTGGGGGGGAAGCCTCTCCAAGTGTTGAGAAAAAACCAGGAAGGCCAGGGAAGAACAGGTAAGATAAGGCACATTTTGCCTCACACTCCATCGCCATTTTGTCTGAAAAAGAGGCATATGCAGCTTCAGTATCTGCTGTCTCAACACTAGATTATTGAGTACACATTTGCACTATGCTTTCTGAAGCTATAAAAATGTCATTTTCAGACAAAATGGTGATTATGTGTACTGAGATGGTCACACATAGTGCACGCTTTGAGTACATGTTGTGAAGACCATGAGAAATGTAATGTGTGGAAAGAGCTCATCTGTGTATTATTTCCCAGATTCTGTACATACTTCACAAGGGTATGCAAGCTGAAACTGAATTCTGGCAAGACAGAGATAATATATATTGGGAAGGTTAACATCCTGAAGGACATGATGCTTCGTCCTTTTGATAAGGTCCAGCTAACACTTCCCACTGAGTAATTTAAGAGCCTAGGGGTGACACTAGATATAGATTTACCGCTGGGCAAGCAAGCTAAGGCCCCTAGGCATCTATCATTTCACAGAATGTCCTAAGGAAAAAATATTGACAAGGGCATTCTTGTAAAGGGATCAGAATGATAGTATAATGGATTAGCTCAAGAGGGTACTTCTAAAAGGGGGAGTATTATAATATATGCCCTCCCTTAAGTGCAATTCACTGTATTCTACCTTTGTAATCCTCTTCAGTATGGTATGTCTACTGTCAGACTGTTTTGTTGCCTTGCAGTTCTTTGTCTACATGGACTATTTTGTTGCTTTATGAAGGCTGGCTCTTGCATGTATGTTACTTTGTTGCGCTGGGCAAGTGTGCCATAAAATGTAATGCCAGGTACCAGAGATACAGACTTTATAAATGACAGTAGTTGGTAAGCTTGGAGTTGGTATCCTCACTGCGGCCCCATGGGCTGTGTGTGTGTGGCAGAGGAAAACTGGTATGGGCAGATTGAAGAGCCAGAGGTGCAGTATTGGGCAGACACTCCTGTGTGTATGGAGAGGTGGCAAACCCCTTCCTCAATCCGCTCCAGACAGCAGTGCTGTGACCCTGGGTCCCAGGATAAAAATGCAGTGGTCTGCTGTTTTGAGCTCTCCCCTACCCCTGAGTAACCATGAAAGGGTGTTGGGAAGACAAACTGAACTAACCCTTCCCCTGTGAAACTAACCCTCCCCCCGTGGCCCATGTGCATGGTGGATCCATGTCAATCAAAGCCCAATAAATTGGAGATGCCTGTGCAGTAGTGGCCACCCCCAGCCAAGGCTACCAGTTGATCCATGGTGGGGTGATGCTGGTGGTTCAGGACAGAGATCATTGGTATTCTGTTCCATGCCCATGTGGCAGGAGCCACCACAGACAGAAGGCACCACATATGCAAAGCCACATGTGCAGCAGAGGCCCCAGGTCACCTCGTGATCAGTATAGCTGGAGATTGTTGGCACTGCTTCCCAGAGATGATAACTGCCTATGGCTGAAGGCCACTGGGTGTTCCATGGGGGAGGGAGGCCTGGCTGCCAAGTGCCTGATGGCAGGACTAAGATCTTCAAGTGGTCTCTGTGCTTCACACTCATAGGATATAGCGCCTGCGCCGATCCCCGAATTGGTACCTAAAAAGCCTGGGATTTTTTTCGCGCTCGGCACCAGTGAGCATGCGCAGGCGTCCCAGTACGCATGCTCACCGGAGCCAGCGTGAGTATCCCGCCAGTTCCTTTTTGACCACCGTGCTGAGAGGATCTCCTTTCGATTGCTCCAGTCGATACTGTAATCCTTCGGATTTTTTTTCTTGTTATACAGCCCGTTTGTTGTTTTCTTAGTTAGTAGTTAGATAGTTAAATAGTTATAGATAGTTATTGTTGTTTAAAAAAAAGACTGTTGTTGGACTTTGCCCCTCGGGGCTTTATTCCCCCCCCCCCAACCCCCTCAGAAATAGTTCTGTGCGGGTTCCGGTGCCTATGGAAAGGCGTTGGTTTTTTTTTTAAATGTTGCTGCAAGTGTGGTAGCAAGATTGCACCTCCTGACGGTCACTCCCTCTGCTTACTGTGCCTGGGCGAGGGACACCGAGTTGATTTGTGCCCGCATTGCTTGAGCTTCTCTAAGCAAACCCGTAAAAACAGGGCAACAAGACTATCGACAGCACTTGTGGAATCGGCTATTCGTCCGCTGAAAATGGCAACGGGCCCATCGGTATTGATGGGGGAAGCCACCTCAGCCCCGACGGTTACATCGGTCGATTCATCGTCACCGGTGCAGACTGATATGCCGACTAAGTGAGGCCGATCCATGAAACGACCCTCTGAAGGGTTAGTGGTGACTCCGGCCAAGAAACGTCGAGACAATTTGGGAACCCGATCATCCCTCCTGAAGAAGTCGAAGGAGAAGCGAAAGAATAGACTTTTCCGCACTCCTCCATCTCGGGATGCTTTGGCATCGATGCAAGCTGCTCCACCCCGGAAGATCCTGGTGTCTCCACGTCCAAGGAGTCCTTCAGTGTCGAGAAGCAGAGGTTCTCAGCTGATCCGCCTGTCGGTATCCGAGCAGCAGATAGACCTGTCCCAGTGCACCCACTCATCGAGATCGGGATTGTGTCATCGGAGTGACAGTGGTTTGATATCGGAGATCAAGGCTTCGGTACCGAATGAACCCCTGTCACCTCTTGCACCAACTATGGAAAAGAGAGAGCTGGAACCAGCTACTATGGTTCGTCGTTTCCCACCACTTCCGCCGTGGGATCAATGTCAGTGGCTTTGCTCTTAAGGTTATCCGTACCCGCCATACCAGTGGTACCCTCCACGTGACTTCCCTGAATGGAATCAGCGGTCAGAAGCCTCTCATCTCTCGAGAGTCTCGCATCACTCAAATCATCGAGTGTCGGCTTCGGTGTCGATCCCTCCTGAGAGACGTAAAGAGAGGGTGGAGGAAGTGCAGATGAGATTGTCGGTATCTCTGAAGTCACCTGAGCGAGCTTCAACTCCAATACTCTCTGAGCACTCTGTGAGAAGAGCTCGTCATTGGATTCCGAGGTTGGTACCGATGACCCTGATAGAGCGGTGGAACCTTCACCAGAGTCACATATTGCTGAGGATCTTCCCATATCTCCATCGGATGATCTGAAATCTTATGGGGACCTGGTGAAGCGGATGGCACACTCCCTCTCCTTCACAGTGGTTCAACCGCAGCCAGTTGTCGATGACACGGTCTTCGATATCATACAGAGGGACACATTGACGGCTGTGGCCCTGCCTGTGATAAAAGTTATCCTGCAGGCGGTGAAGGAGCCTTGGGCAAAACCAGCATCTACACCTATTTCTTCCCGGAGACTGGACCATATGTATTGAGTTCAGGAGGCTGGTGCTGAGTTTTTGTTCTCCCACCCCAAACTCAACTCGGTGGTGGTCTCCTCATCATCCAAGGCACGCAAGACCCACTCTTCCCCATCTTACAAAGAGGGCAAGAAGTTGGATAATGCAGGATGAAAATTTTATTCAGCAGGAGCATTGGGAGTGAAGGTCTCCAATTATGCTGCGTGCATGGCTCGCTACCAATACTCCATTTGGGAGCAGCTCACACCCCTTTTGTCCTCCTTGAGTGAGGAGAAGAGATCTTCGTTTAGGAAGCTGCAAAAGGAGGGCTTTGCTGTGGCCAAGCAACAACTGGCTGCAACAAAGCACATGGTGGACGTATTGGCAAAAACCATCACTTCTGCTGTCTCCCTACGCAGTCACTCTTGGCTAAGATCCACAGCTCTTCAGCCTGACACCAGGGCCTTGGTTGAAGACCTGCCTTTCGAAGGTGAAGATCTTTTCAGTTCAACCACCGACAGTGTCCTCCAAGAGATGGACAATAGTATAAAGACCTCAAGAAACCTGGGTGTCCTGGCCTCCTCTAGGGCAGGCAAGCCTAAGCAGTGGCATAAATCTTGGCCCAAGAGGCCCTACCAAAAATTCTCCCCAACCAGCCGTGGAGACCTCGCTCTTCCCAACTAGAGAGTAGGTCTCCCTATAGGGGAAACAATAAAAACAGGTCTGCTTCAGCATCCCAAACCACTGGCAAATCTAAGGGTGCTCGGCCACAAAAGCAGGGCCTTTGTCTTTTCAGTAGCACGCATTGCCGCCCCTTCTTCATCACTCATCCGCCTTTGTCAATACCTTCCGGCTTGGGAGTCCATCTCCACAGACAGGTTGGCTCTTTCCATCATAGCAGAAGGATACAAGAAAGACTTCGTTCAGGTTCCGACTCAGTCATTGATTGTCACCACACCCCCTTCCTCACCTCTGCTGGCGGAGGTGAGGAACCTCTTGCAGAAACAAGCCATGGAACCAGTCCCAGTAGAGGCCAGAACGGGGGGGTTCTACTCTCGTTATTTCCTGGTTCCCAAACGGAATGGGGGATTGAGACCAATTATGGACCTTCAGAATCTGAACAAGTTTATCATGTACCAGAAATTCAGAATGTCCACTCTGCAAACAATCCTTCCTCTCATCAACCAAGGGGATTGGATGGCAACGTTGAATCTCAAGGATGCCTACTTCCACGTCAGCATCCATCCGGCGTACAGGCATTTCCTTCATTTTGCAATAGGTTGCAACCACTTCCAGTACAAAGCCCTTCCATTCGGTTTGTGCACTGCACCACGGGTGTTCACCAAGATGATGAGTGTTGTACCCGCTCATATCTGCCTTCAAGGTATAGTCATCTTTCCATATATCGACGACTGGCTTCTTGTGGTGGAGTTGGAAGAACGTCTATCTGGCCATATTGCAACTACTCTTCGTCTTCTTCACACTTCAGGTCTGCAGGTCAACATGACAAAGTCTCATCTTACACCATCACGGACAGTTCAGTTTATAGGGGCCTTGCTGGACACAAGCCTTCAGCACGCTTTTCTGCCTCAGCAGAGAGCGATGGACATCATCAATCTTGTACATCTTTTCCAGAGTCGGAAATGGGGCACGGCACAGCAGCTACAGCGGATCCTAGGGCTGATGGCGGCGACTACAAGCGTGCTGCTATTTGCAAAATTGAGAATGAGAGGTCTTCAACTGTGGTTTCTCAGACAGTTTCGGCCTTTACGGGACTCACCTCGGAAGAGGTTCACAATTCCACCTTCAATCCTCCAGTCCCTGCAATGGTGGAAATCCAGAGACATCTGTCAGGGAGCTCCCTTCCACCTACCTGTGACAACAGTGACGATTACCACAGATGCGTTTTGTGGGGCTGGGGTGTTCACATGGACTCTCTGTGTGTGGGGGGCCCTTGGCCTCTGCAATTGACTCATTATTACATAAACTATCTGGCACTGTTGGCAATTCATTTCGCCCTTCGGTCTTTCCATCCCATGGTGGCGGGGAAGGCAGCAGCCCTGTTGACGGACGATACTACAACCCTTCGTTATGTCAACAGGTAGGGCAGGACAGTCTCTCGATGGCTCTGTGCTCTAGCACTAGAACTGTGGATGGAGTGCCTGGAGCACAACATCTACGTAAAGGCTGCACACCTTCCAGGGGTGCTCAGTCTGCAGGCAGACTCATTGAGCAGAGGAGCAGCATCTCCGCACGAGTGGGAGATACAGTGGCACTTCCTTCAACCTGTGTTTCAGCTCTGGGGGTATCCTCAGGTGGATGTGTTTGCAACAGCCAGCAATCGGAAGTGTCCTCTGTTCTGTTCCAGGGAGGGCATGGATCCAGAATCTTTGGGAGACGGCCTGATGTTCCCGTGGAACAACTGGTTCCTGTACCCATTTCCGCCTCTGCTGACAAGAGTTGTCAACAAAATTGCAAGAGAAAGGCCGTGCTGCATCCTAGTGACACCATGGTGGCCTCAGCAGAACTGGTTCCTGATCTTGCTTTGACTAGCGCGGGGGGTTCTTTATCAGTTTCCGGTGGAACCGGACCTTCTGTCAGCCAAGGACGGTCAAGTGTTTCATCACAACGTGCCTCACCTGAAGCTGACGGCGTGGTTCATCGACCTTGTGAGTTCTCCAGGAGAGTCCAACACGTCTTCCGAAATAGTAGGAAGTGGGGGAAGTTTCTTCAGTTTTTGGCTGACCCTGTAGTCTCACCCCAACGGGTGGGGCTATCAGTGATTTTTGATTTTCTGTTATCTTTGGTGGATGCTGTACTTTCCTTTTCTTCTGTTAAAGTTTATTTATCAGCAATATCAGTGTACCATGAGTCTGTGGAGGGGCATTCAGTTTTTGCGCACCCTCATTCGAAGAGGCTTCTAATGGGTCTGCTCAGATTGCATCCCCCGTCAAGGTCACCCTCACAGTTGTGGGATTTGACTTTAGTGTTGGACAGGTTTACTCGGCATCCCTTGGAGCCAATGGCAACATGTTCGCTACAGCTTCTGTCTTGGAAGACGGCTTTTTTGGTAGCATTCACATCTGCACGCCGTGTAGGGGAGCTCATGGCTGTGCGTTGTGACTACACATATTTAGTTTTTCAGGAGTCCGGAGTGTAGTTGGCTCCTGATGTTTCTTTTCTTCCCAAGATGGTTTCCCAGTTTCACCTTAAGTTGGACGTTTGGTTACCCACGTTTTATCCCACGCCTTCCTCGGATGAGGAATGTTGGTGGCACGCTTTGGATGTTAAGTGTGCATTATTGTTTTATTTGAGTCGTTCTAATGGTTTTTTGTCAGGACCAGCATCTTTTTGTTTCTTACGCTGCTCCTAAGTTGGGCTCCAGAATTTCATCTCAGCGGCTTTCGAAGTGGCTCACTGAGACTGTGCTACTTGTTGACAAAGAAGCCATTGCCTGGGCGCATTCATGGGCACTCTGCTAGAGCGATGGCAACGTCGGTGGCATTCCTGAAAGGTGTTTCCCTGACGGACGTGTGCAAGGCTGCCACCTGGTCCTCTCTGCATGCTTTCATGAAGCACTACGCTTTGGACGTGCATGCTCAGTGGAGGACTCGTCTGGGAGCTGCAATGCTGCAAGTTGTCGCTTCTGGTTGACCGTCTTCCTGCCTCCAGGTATGTCTTGCTTGCTAATCTCCCATGAGTGTGAAGCACTGAGACCACGACGAAGATAGACAGGTTGCTTACCTGTAACTGTAGATCTTCGAGTGGCCATCTGTGCATTCACACTACCCGCCCTCCTTCCCCACTGCTGACGGTCTCCCTATGTTAGGGGCTTCCAGCGGTCAAGAAGGAACTGTGAGATCTTCCCGCTGGCTCCGGTGAGCATGTGTACTGGGACGCCTGTACATGCTCACTGTTGCTGAGTGCGAAAAAATCCCATGCTTTTTAGGTACCAATTTGGGGGGTTGGTGCAGGCACTGTATCCCATGAGTGTGAATGCACAGATGACCACTTGAAGATCTACAGTTACAGGTATGCAACCTGTCTTCCTAATGTGTGGAAGAAATTGCCAAAATGGGCCAAAACATCTGCCTCTTGGGGGGGGGGGGCGGGTCATGACTATGGTGGCTCTGCTGACCTATCAGCTCCAGCAGAGGATCCTCTGTGCCCCCCCTTGAGCAAACACCGATTCCTGTGGCCATTCAGGATTGCATCCTTGGAGCTACAGGCTGAGCGGAGATGTGTGCAGCCTCATCCTGGAACCTTTAGTTGGTATGAATGTGGCTGCAGTGGTGCCCTATTTACCAGTGAGTCTGCCACTGAAGCAAAGGCTTCTGCTTGACTCTTCAGACAAAGTTTGTGCTGAAGCTACAATCAGAGTGGCTCCACCCACTCTCCTCCAGCATCCTACTGTTTGCACCAGTTGCTCAAGGGTTGGATAAGTGTCCTGGACAGGCCAGTTGTGGCCCCAGGGCCTTATTTTTGACACCCCTGCTTTAGACTGTTGTTCTATTTTCATGTATTGTTTTCCAGTTCTTCATGCACACCCCCACAGCATTGTTTGTTCATTAGAGATTTTTGCTGTTTGAATTGTTTTTATCATGTTTTGTAATCCACCTTGATTCTCAGTGAGAAAGCTAGGTTGCAAATTGATTAGGATGATAATACTTTCCCCCCCCCTCTTTCTTCTTTAGTGAGTGACAGCTGCTTCAGGAATCTCGCAGAGGATCGTAGTGGGATAAACCTTAAAGACCTCGTCCAAGATCCTTCTTTGTAAGTATCTGCTTTCAAGCGTGAATAATAGATTTCAAAATGGGCAATGATTGATACACAGTTAGCCTGGAATACAGGTACTCAGACTCATAGCCACAGAAAGTGTCAGGCCCCTACCAACCATTTGTCATGCCCCTCCGATCAGCACTAGGGGTTGGTGTGAAATTTGTCACAAGTCTTCTGCCAATGAGTCTTCTGCATCTCCTTCCTTCCTCCCTCCCAGGCTTTGCCAATGAGGGAGAGAGACTCTTTCTCTCCTCCCATGGTCCCCACCTCTCTCCCAGGCTCTTTCTTTGCTTCCTGCCCAAAGTAATTGCTTCTGCTGTGTCCTGAAGCATGTAGCACAGTCCTTTTCCTGTCTTAGCTTGCTAGGTTGTATCAGTCATGGATTCCTCTGATCAGCATATTAAGGTAGAAGGTGTTTTTTTTGGAGGCTCTATTTTAGCCTGGGTGGGCAGTGTTCAAAGGTGGTTTGAATCAGAGTGAGTGGGTGGCAGCAGCACCACAAGCCCACTGGAGATCAGGGCATCACAGCATTTTAAAATCAATGTAGAATGCTGATAATGAATTGGTACTGGCAACAGTTTTCCTTCTCTTTTAACTGGGCTCAGCAAGGTATGTGTGTGTGTGTGGGGGGAGTCAATCTCTACCTGCAGAAGGGAGCCTCCCCGGTTTAATTTTCCCATCTGCATGAAGCAAAAAAGCCATCCTTCCTCTGCATGCCAGGCAGGCTGTCGCTGCGAAGTGTGTACTTGCTAGAGTTACCAACTCCATGTTGGGATATTCCTGGAGATTTGGGGGATAGAGTCTGGGAAAGGTGGGGGGAAGGACATTAAAGAGTGGCTAAGCGTAAAATCTGTATCTTAATAGGTGATTTTAACTACCCGCAGATTGATTGGGTCAATATGTGTTCTGGTTGGGAGAAAGAGATTGAGTTTCTAGATGCTCTCAATGAGTGTGCTATGGAGCAGATGGTCACAGAACCTACCAGGGGTGGAGTGATCCTGGATTTGGTCCTAAGTAATGCCCAAGACCTGGTGAGAGATGTAAAAGTGATCGCACCGCTTGGGAGCAGTGACCATAATGTTAGGGGAGGGACGGTGGCTCAGTGGTAGAGCATCTGCTTGGGAAGCAGAAGGTCCCAGGTTCAATCCCTGGCATCTCCAAAAAAGGGTCCAGGCAAATAGGTGTGAAAAACCTCAGCTTGAGACCCTGGAGAGCCGCTGCCAGTCTGAGAAGACAATACTGACTTTGATGGACCAAAGGTCTGATTCAGTATAAGGCAGCTTCATATGTTCATATTGATTTCACCATTTGTATAAATAGGGAGTTGACCAGCACAACCACTTTTAACGTTAAAAGGGGTAAATTCTCTGAGATGAGGAGGCATGTGAAGAGGAAAGTGAAAGGAAAGCCAAATACGGTCAAAACCCTTGAGGAAGCTTGGATGCTATTTAAAACTACAATCCTAGAAACTCAGAAAGTTAGGAAAAGCACAGACAGGTATAAGAAAAAGCCTGCATGGTTAACAAACAAAATAATGGAAGCTATAAAAGGTAAGAAGGATTCCTTTAAGCTGTGGAAAGCTAGTTCAAGTGAAGTTAATAAAAGGAAACACAGGCTGTGGCAAATCAAATGCAAAACTGTGATCAGTCAGGCAAAAAGGGACTATGAGGAGCATATTGCAAAAAATATAAAGACCAACAATAAAAATTTCTTCAAATATATTAAAAGCAGAAAACCAGTCAGAGAGGCAGTGGGGCCCTTGGATGACCACCAAGGGGTAAAAGGGTTACTGAAGGAGGATAGGGAAATGGCTGAGAAGCTGAATGCATTCTTTGCCTCCATCTTCACTGTGAAAAATGAGAAGTGTTTGCCCACTCCAGAACTGCTAATTTTGGGAGGGGTGTTGAAGGACCTGAGTCAGATTAAGGTGATAAGAGAGGAGGTCCTACAACTGATAGACAAATTAAAACTAATTTTAGAGGTCCGGATGGCATACATCCAAGAGTTCTGAAAGAACTCAAAGGTGAACTTGTGGATCTTCTGACAAAAATATGTAATCTTTCATTGAAATCTGCCTCCGTTCCTGAGGACTGGAAGGTAGCAAATGTCACCCCCCATCTTTAAAAACGGTTCCAGAGAAGATCCAAGAAATTACAGACCAGTCAGTCTGAATTCAATACCGGGAAAGTTGGTACAAACCATTATCAAAGACAGAATGAGTAGGCACATTGATGAACACAAGTTATTGAGGAAAACTCAGCATGGTTTCTGTAAGGGAAGATCTTGCCTCACTAACCTGTTTGATGTTTTTGAGGGGGTGAACAAACATGTGGACAAAGGGGACCCAATAGAAGTTGTTTACCTTGACTTCCAGAAAGCTTTTTATAAAGTTCCTCATCAAAGGCTCTTTAGTAAGCTCGAGAGTCATGGAGTAAAAGGACAAGTTCTCTTTTGGATCAAAACTGGCTAATTAACAGGAAACAGAGAGTGAGTATAAGTGGGCAATCTTCGCAGTGGAAGACAGTAAGCAGTGGGGTGCCATAGGGCTCAGTACTGGGTCCCATGCTCTTTAACTTGTTCATTAATGATTTGGAGTTGGGAGTAAGCAGTGAAGTGACTAAGTTTGCAGATGACACTAAATGGTTCAGGGTGGTGAGAACCAGAGAGGATTGCGAGGCACTCCAAAGGGATCTATTGAGGCTGGGTGAGAGGGTGTCAGCATGGCGGATGAGGTTCAATGTGGCCAAGTGCAAAGTAATGCACATTGGGGCCAAAAATCCCAGCTACAAATACAAGTTGATGGGGGTATGAACTGGCAGAGACTGACCAAGAGAGAGATCTTGGGGTCGTGGCAGATAACTCACTGAAAATGTCAAGACAGTGTGCGATTGCAATAAAAAAGGCCAACACTATAATAATTCCAATAATTCCAATGCTGGGAATTATTAGGAAGGGAACTGAAAACAAATCAGCCAGTATCATAGTGCCCCTGTATAAATCGATGGTGTCGTCTCATTTGGAATACTGTGTAAAGTTCTGGTCACCGCACATCTAAAAGGATATTATAGCATTGGAAAAAGTGCAGAAAAGGGCAACTAGAATGATTAAAGGTTTGGAACACTTTCCCTATGAAGAAAGGTTAAAATGCTTGGGACTCTTTAGCTTGGAGAAACGTCGACTGAGGGGTGACATGATAGAGGTTTACAAGATTATGCATGAGATGGAGAAAGTAGAGAAAGAAGTACTTTTCTTCCTTTCTCACAATACAAGAACTCATTGGCATTCAATGAAATTGCTGAGCAGTTGGGTTAGAACAGATAAAAGGAAGTCCTTCTTCACCCAAAGGGTGATTAACATGTGGAATTCACTGCCACAAGAGGTGGCGGCAGCTACAAGCATAGCCGGCTTCAAGAGGGGATTAGATAAACATATGGAACAGAGGTCCATCAATGGCTATTAGCCACAGTGTATTGTTGGAACGGGGTGGGGAGGGGTGGGCTCCCTCTTGGGTAATCTGCCCCCCCCCAGGGAAAGTGTATGCGCAATACATAGCCTCTCCTTCACGGTGTAGTGAACACTGCGTGGTCACTGTCCGGCTATGCCTGGCAGATGGTCACTGCAATGGCCTCTCCTGCATCTGTGGCAACACCTTCCCGCTGGTCCCCCCCGTTTCTCACAGAGTTTGCCACGTCATGGTGCGACCGAATGTCCGGCGGTATAACCGGATGGGCAGGCTGGGCTCACCAACCTCGCCAGCCAAGAGAAGGAAAACTCTAACATCAAACCTGGGCAGATAGAGCTCGTTAATGTAACACCTACCACCTGGAGGACTCGCTGCCGGCGTCCCAGCTTACTGGGCCATGGCAGATGACCCCAAGGTGAAAGGGTGGAGCCAGTACCGCGCACACTGTGCTTCACCTAAAAATTCCTCTGCGCAGGCCTGAAGGGCATATCCTCATCCACAACCCACAACACACCAAGTCCTGCAGCGATGGGCAAGGGGCGAAACGGCAGGTGGAAGATGCCACTGGAAGCCGCAGTCCCGATCCTGCATGTAGGTGGTTCAGGGTATTGGTCGCCTGATGCTGACCCGGAGACGAAAGCATCTTTTGGCAGCACCCTGAACGACCAAGCAGCCTTATCTAGGGACAGCGCTGCTTGCTCCACAAGGAGAGGGGCCTAGAAAAGGTGGCCTAAACAAAGCTCGTCTCCCCCACCCCAGTTGGCTAGCCGCGGTCAACGGGCATCCTTACTCATGGTCAAAAAATAACAACAAAGAAAAGGCATGCACCTGCCTCACAAAGTGTGCAAAGACTAAAGCTTGCGTGTTGGAACATCAGAACCATGCTTGACACAGTAGACAGTGGTCGCCCTGAGCGACGCTCTGCTCTAGTTGCCCACGAACTTCTCAGGTTGAATATTGACATAGCAGCTCTCAGTGAGGTCCGTTTCCCTGAGGAAGGTAGTCTTCAAGAACATGGTGCTGGCTATACCCTCTACTGGTTGGGTAAGTCAAAGGCTGAGAGCCGCCTTTCTGGCATTGGCTTCATGGTCAGGAACTCCATTGCCTCCAAACTCGAAAACCTGCCAACAGGTCACTCAGATCGCATCATGTCCATGCGCCTCCCACTTCAAAACAAGCAGCATGCAACACTCTTCAGTGTGTATGCCCCAACCCTTCAAGCAGATCCTGCAGAAAAGAACAAGTTCTATGCTGATCTACGCAACCTCGTACGGAAGACCCCTACAGAGGACAAGGTGATCATCCTTGGCGACTTCAATGCCAGAGTAGGTAAAGACTCGGAAGCCTGGAAAGGAGTACTTGGCAAACACGGCATTGGCAACTGCAATGATAACGGGCGCCTCCTGCTAGAATTCTGCACGGAGCACCAGCTCACCATCACCAACACTATCTTTCAGCAGAAGAACAGCCTGAAGACAACCTGGATGCACCCACGGTCCAAGCACTGGCACCTTATCGACTACATTCTGGTGCGCCAGAGAGACCTTCGAGATGTCTTACACACCCGAGTAATGCCCATTGCGGAATGTCATACGGATCATCGTCTTGTACGCTGCAATCTCCGTCTTCACTTTAAACCCACACCCAGGAGAGGAGGTATCCCTCGGAGGAAGCTTCAGGTTGGCAGCCTTCAGTCAGCCGAAGTTAAAGCTGCCTTCCAGGCAAAACTCCAGTCAAGAATTGAGGACCCCAGGGGGACTTCCGGTGTAATGGCGTGGTGTCGCTAAGCATTTTCCCGAGCTCCGGGAGAAGCTTGGATTTGCTGGGCATTTGGGGGGGCTTTCGGCCTGAAAGTACCCCCTAAAGAAGCGTCGGAAGACGCGTCGCAGTTTGGGGCGCTATTTGGAGACTGGATGGGTAGCGGAGGCTCCCTATTCAGATCCAATGAGCCCCTGAAGCCGATGCCCAGCAACACTCTGGTGCTTAACCGGGCCACCGGACAAGGGAGCAGACGGAGATAACATGCATATCCATCGCACGAAACAACAAGAAGAAACATAACTGTACCTTCCAAGAGGATTCATCGAAGTTTGAAACTTGTGCATGTGGGTCGCGGAGGGAGCGCTCTGTCGGAGAGACGCAGAACGGAGGAAAAGAAGGTGAAGAACATGGAGGGAAGGAGAAGCGGAGAGAAGTGGAGAGAAGCGGGATGGAAAGGCAACTGAGACTGATTGATGGCGAGAACTGTTGACGGCTAGAACTATAGTACAAGGATAGGAGAAGAAGACTGAAAACTAAAGCCAAGACTAAGGTGGGAGAATTGAGACCGAGCCGGCCGGGCAGAGAAACGGACGACAGACGGCGGACAGCAGCGGTGGCGGCGGCGGAGGTCGTATTCGGGAAAGAAGAGATGGATTTGATGGACTGAGTAAGTAGATTGATGGACTGAGCAAGTAGACTGATGGACGGAGTAAGTAGTTGAGTCGAGAAGGTGGTTTGAAGTGTTTAAGGGAAAGATACTGAAGGTGGAAGGAGGGAGAAACAGGAAAAGATAGAAGCGAAAGAGGGGAGCTATGAAAGACGCGGTGTGGATTACAGTGTGATGGCGGCTCTGCTGTAGTCGAAAGTGAAACCACGAGGCGGGGAGAGAATGGCGTCCCCTACTAAAAATAAAAATATACAAGGCTGGTGAGCTTTTTTACTGGATAGAGGATAAACTGAGGCCAAGAAATAGAAATTGAAAAATCACATATCGGATAAAGAGTGGAGAGACGGTTTTTAGCAACGCTTTGTTGCGGCTGTCTCCCCACTGAAGATGGGCTTTTAGGCGCTTCTGGAGCTGATTGGGATACTGCAAGAAACGGCGCGGACATAGACAGTGAACACATAGAGTAATATAGACAGTATTATAGACAAGAAGAAGAACAGAAGAACAGAAGAATAGAAGAAAAATAAAGGGACTATACGGGACAAATAGAAATAATTGGAAAAGGGGAACAGAACAGGAGATAAATTACAGAAGAGACAATTATTTAGACTGTAGAGAACTGGACTGCAGAGAGCTGGAAGACAGAAAACTGAATTGAATTCTACTAGAGGGTAAAGAATTGAACTGAACACTTTTGTTAATAGTATAGTGACTAACTGGTAAGAAAACTATTTTGCTGTAGTTGGAATAGAAATAGAAATTAACTGTTTAAAGGTGAATTTGCTATTAGGATTCAAGGTAATTATATATTAGAAAGAAATAGAATTTAAATTAAGGTATTGAATGAGTAGTAATGAAAATAATTTGATTTAATAATTAGCAATGAAGGTTATTTGATTTCTGTATGGAATGAATTGAATTGATTTTAAGTATTGGATGAACTGAAGTGAATTATATCTGATTGCTGAAGGAATTGAATTGTTGCTGATTATAGAGGGCTAGAAATAAGTAATTATACTAAATTATTTAATAGAAGGAACCTCCTGGATAAGGGGATTGAGAATCGTAAACGGAAGAAGCTTCTAAAAATAACACTAACTATTTAATTTAGAATCAAACAAAGATCTTAGGGGGCAGATATGGGCCCAAAAAAACTTGGACAAGCGACCCCCCCACCCACGCCTGGGGGAGGGGGGAAATCAGGGGCAGAGGGAACAAATCAAGATGCCATTGAAAAGTTACAACATATGGTGATGGAGGGCTTCAAACAAAATCAAGAAGCGCTAGAGACGATGAAAGCTGATCTATTGGGGCAGATAATAAAAACTAACAAACAGGTTGAAGAATTTCAGAAACAATTATTGGGGAACACTCAACAGATCCATAGATTGACCGCCAAAGTGGACAGGATAGAGGAAAAAGAAAAAGAGATGTCCAACAGAACTCGGGACAATGCAGCAAGCTTGGCCCAATTAGAAGAAAGGGTAATAAGGCTAGAAATGGAGAAAGCAGCTTATATATTACGCTTTCAAAATATACCAGAAGAAAAGAATGAAAACATAATGGAGAAAGTAATAGAAATGCTGTCTTCTGAGGATGTAGAATGTTTGGAGGAAGGAAGTAGAGAAATTGAATGGGTTAAGAGGGTCTCATCAAATTACACACGACAGCATAATTTGGCAAGAGAAGTTCAAGTCAAATTTGTTCATCTCACAACATGTGAGAAAATTCAAAGGAAAGCTAAAGAACGAGAATTGAAATGGAAAGATGCTAAAATTAAGGTTTTGAGAGAAGTGCCCTGGGAAGTTCGACAACGAAGAGTGAAATATCGGAAATTGTCATCATGGTTGATTAGTCACTCGATACAATTCAGATGGTTGGTTCCAGAAGGATTACTTTTTACGTATCAATCTAGAAGACATAATATAAACTCGATTGAGAAAGCAGAAGAATTCTGGGAACAACATATTGAGAAAAGCAGTCGAGAGTCGGAAACGGAGGATGAACAAGAAGAAGAAGACGGTCAAAGTAATTCAGAAGAAAGAGCTCCGCAGAGGTCGCAAAGAGAAAGAATCAAGACGAAGACTAAAACTAAAAAAACCCAGAAATTAATACCGGATAGTATAGATCAGACAAAATGAGTGTTAAGCCTGGGCTGCAAATAATATCGGTTAACGTTAATGGTTTAAATGACCCAGGAAAAAGGAGAAGAACTTTTCAGCAGCTGAGAAAGTCTTCCTCATCAATAATTTGTTTACAGGAGACACATATTCAAGAAAAAGACATAAAATATCTGAAAAATGAAAAACTAGGGGTTCTTTACCATTCATCTGATCCAAAGAAGAAAAAGAGAGGGGTAGCCATTTATGTATCCAAATCCATTTACTCAAATTGCCTTTATACGGATAAAAAAGGAAGAGTGGTGATAATAGAGATAGAACTTAATGGCAACAAAGTGACATTAGCCAATATCTATGCCCCTAATGAGAATTTGGAAAAATTCTACCAGGCTTTACACAGAAAACTGACAGAACTTAACCCAAAGAATTGCTGCATTATAGGCGATTATAATGCGGTTTTTGATACAGAAAAGGATAAAAAATTTGAGGAACAGAAGAAAAGAAAGCTGCGAAATACCTTGCCTAGAGCTTTTTTAAAATTAGCGGATGAATTAAACCTAATAGACGCGTGGAGAACTAAGAATCCAATAACCAATGATTATACGTTTTACTCATCCGTGCATAAGTCCTGGTCGAGGATAGATATGTGTTGGTTGTCGGCGGACTTAGTGTTACGTCTTCATCAGGCAGAAATTTTACCCAGAACCTATGCTGATCACAACCCGATACAGGTCAAACTATTAGAAACAGCAAAAAGCTTTCGTTGGACCCTCAATTTACAGATTTTGAAAGAGAACAAATTTTTGGAAATAGCCAAGAAAGAAACTAAAGAATTTTTTCAAAATAATGTAATCAAAGACACTAGCATGGACATTATTTGGGACGCTTTCAAAGCCTTTTTTCGGGGTATCGCAATAAGATATACTGCGGAAAGAAAAAAGGAGCGACTGAAATCGTATAAAGAACTGACCCTCAAATTAGGAAATCAAGAAAAACAGCAAAAGGAAAGAAACACAGAAGAGATAAGATTAAAGATTGCCGCTATTCAACATCAGATTAATTTACTATTAATGGAAGAAGTGGAAAAACAGTTGAAATGGATGAAACAAACCCATTTTGAAAATGCAAATAAAACTAGTAGATGGCTGGCATATAAATTAAAGAAGGAAAGAAATAAGAGAATCATAAAGCTACTTAGAGATGAAGAAGGAAAGGAGATAACGCAAAACGACGAGATGAAAACAATAATTCAAAATTTTTATCAAAAATTATATAAAGGTCAAAATATAGATAAACAGTGGCAAGATGATTATTTAATCAAGACTAAGATGAGAAAGCTATCCAAAGAACAAAAAGAAAAATTAGAAAAACCAATTACTATGCATGAGATAGTGGAGGCGATAAACCAGCAGAAACCAAATAAAGCACCAGGCCCAGATGGATTACCAAGTGAATTTTACAAAACCTGTGGAGAAGAACTCCTCATTCCGTACAAAAATGTAATTGAGGATATTCAAAAAAATCACAGAATACCAGCATCCTGGAAGGAGGCGTTGATCTCATTGATACACAAAGAAGACACAGATCCAGCAGAAGTGAGAAATTACAGACCTATCTCCTTATTGAATGTCGATTACAAGATTTTTGCCAGTGTCCTGGCTAATAGACTTAAGAAGGTTATAGGAACTATTGTCCATGAAGACCAAACAGGTTTTATACCAGGTAGACAAATGAGGCAAAACTTAAGATTTTTACTAAACGCTATCGAATTCTACAAAGAACATCCAGAGAAACAGGTAGCGTTTATCTTTGTCGATGCAGAGAAAGCCTTCGATAATGTGAACTGGGAATTTATCATAAAATCATTAAAGGCAGTGGGCTGCGGAGGAAACTTTTGTGATTTAGTGGAAACCATCTATACTAAACAAAAGGCAAGAATCAATTTTAACAACATTAAGTCGGACATGATCGAAATGGCACAAGGAACAAGACAAGGATGCCCGTTGTCACCTCTTTTGTTTGCCTTAACTTTAGAGCCATTATTGCAAAGAATAAGAGACGAAAACAGAATAAGAGGAATAAAAATCAAGGGAGAGGAGTTGAAGATTCAAGCATTCGCAGATGATATGTTATGTGTGCTGGAAGATCCCAATATATCTATTGCTTATTTGAAAGAAACGTTTAAACAATATGGGCAAGTAGCGGGACTTAAGATTAATGCTCAGAAGACAAAATTTCTTACTAAAAATATGAATAATGAGCAAATTAGCCAATTTGAAATAAAGTCGGAATTTCTACAGGGGAAAAAAGTAAGATATTTAGGAATTCAAATGACCAAAGATTTAAAAGATTTATACAGAAACAATTATGAGAAATTAGTGAAAGAGATACAACAAGATTTATCCAGATGGAAAGACTTACAAATCTCACTCCTGGGCAGGATAGCCACTATCAAAATGAATGTGCTGCCAAGAATATTATTCCTCTTTCAAATGATTCCTATTTTGCTCCCAAAGTCATTTTTTCAACGGGTCAACAAAATAATCTTACAGTTTATCTGGCAGAATAAAAAACCTAGAATTAGACTTAAGGTACTTCAGGACAGCAAACTTAGAGGTGGATTTACTTTGCCAGAATGGAACCTCTATCATATGGCTAGTCGAATAGTCTGGTTAGTGGATTGGATCACTTTGAAAAATAAAAGAATACTAGTATTAGAAGGGGCAGGCCTGGAGAAAGGATGGCACGGATACCTTTGGTACCATAGTCCCCCGCAAAACAGTTCTTTCTGGAGACATGAGATCAGAAGATCCCTTTATAGAGCCTGGTTAGAAATTAGAAAGTTCTATTCTTATACCCCATCATGGTTATCACCGGTAGAGGCATCTACCCACCCGAATCTCTACACTTGGAACAATATATGCTACCAAAATCTATTAGATGGACAAAACAACCTCCGAGCAGAAGAAATGGACCATCTGGATTGGTGGTTGAAGTGCCAAATAAAATCAAGATATCAGAAAGATAAAGAAATAGGCTTTTCCAGAAAATTAAATGACCTTGACCAAATTATCCAAATGGATCAGAAGTTAATCTCTAAAACTTATGAGTGGCTACTCAGGGAAAAAATGCAGGGAGAGGTGGTGAAAGAATCTTGGGTTAAATGGTTGAGAGATTTCGGTTACAGCATACCAATAGATGACTGGGAAAAAATATGGAGACGGAATATAAAATTGATCAAACCAGCTTTGTATAAAGAGAATCTGTATAAAATGATTTATCGATGGTATTTGACGCCGGAACGATTAGCTAAAGCCTACCCCAGTTACTCAGACAAGTGTTGGAAATGCAGAAAGGTTAAGGGGTCAATTTTCCACATATGGTGGAAATGTGAACATGCCAAAAAGTATTGGTCCTTAATTAGTATTTGGACCCAGAAGATTTTGAAAATTAAACTTAGACACTCACCGGAGCTCTATCTTTTAAATGTTTGCAGGGAAAATCTTCCACCTGAAACAACTAAGGTGCTAATGTATATTGTAACTATTGCAAGAATATTATATGCAAAATACTGGAAGCTACCAAAAATACCTTCCAGGGAAGAGTTTATTGTTCAGCTTACAGAAGCTGCGGAACTTGATTTAATGACCACAAGGTTATGTGATGGAAACACGCAAAAATGTAAAGAGAGTTGGGAACCGATATATAGTTGGGTAAAAAGTAAAGGTATGTTGTTGGAATAAGAGGAAAGTAAAACATTATTCTCTGGTCACTCCCGGTGTGTTTGGGAGGATGTCTGGGAGGTGGAGGGGGATTGAAAGCGTTGAGATGATTGTGAGTTATATGTATCTGTACAGAAATATGTTTTGTATGTTTTGTATGTTTATATGCTTTTGTCCTTATAAGGTGGAATAATTCAATAAAAAATTTATGGTAAAAAGAAAAAAAAAAAAAAAAAAAAAGAATTGAGGACCCCAGTTGCCCCACAGACCCTTCTCCAGAAGCACTCTGGGAACACCTAAAAACTACCATCCTGTTGATCTCTGAAGAAGTCCTCGGGTTCTCCACAAGGAAAAACAAGGACTGGTTTGACGAGAACAATCAAGAGATCCAAGAATTACTAGCCAAAAAAAGATCTGCCTACCAAGCACATCTTGCTCAGCCCTCCTATCCCGGGAAAAAAGCAATCTTTCGCGCTGCATGTAGCAACCTCCAGCGCAAGCTTCGAGACATTCAGAACGAGTGGTGGACCAGGCTTGCAGAGAGAACCCAGCTGTGTGCAGACACTGGTGATTTAAGAGGGTTCTACGAAACCCTGAAGGCAGTGTATAGCCCATCATATCAGGCTCAGAGTCCCTTGCGTAGTGCAGACGGCCAAGTGCTCCTCACAGACAAGGCATCCATACTTAACCGGTGGTCGGAGTATTTTCAGGCTCTCTTCAGTGCCAACCGCGTAGTTCAAGATTCAGCAATCCACCTCACCCCACTTCAACCAGTGAAAACAGAGTTGGATGAGATCCCCACCCTAGAAGAGACTGTTAAAGCCATCAAGCAACTGAAAAGTGGCAAGGCAGCGGGAGTTGATGGAATCCCACCAGAGATCTGGAAGCATGGGGGCACAGTACTACATAGCACACTTCACAAAGTACTTGTCACCTGCTGGGAACAAGGCAAACTACCACAGGACTTTCGCGATGCAATCATCATCACTCTACACAAGAACAAAGGAGAAAAGTCAGACTGCTCCAACTACCGGTGGATAACCCTGCTCTCCATTGCAGGCAGAATCCTTGCCAGAATACTCCTGAACAGACTGGTGCCCACCATTGCAGAAGAACTCCTCCCAGAGAGCCAGTGCGGCTTCAGAGCTGACAGGAGCACCACCGACATGGTATTTGTTCTCAGGCAGCTCCAAGAGAAATGCAGGGAACAGAACAAGGGTCTATATGTGACTTTTGTTGACCTTACCAAAGCTTTCGATACCGTTAGCAGGAAAGGCCTGTGGCAAATCTTGTAACGTTTAGGATGTCCCCCAAGGTTCCTCAGCATTATCATCCAACTACATGAAGACCAGGGAGGCCAAGTCAGACACTGCAACGACCTCTCGGAGCCCTTCCCAGTAGGCACAGGTGTAAAGCAAGGCTGTGTTCTCGCGCCAACTCTCTTTACGATCTTCTTTAGCATGATGCTTCAAAGAGCCGCAGTAGATGTAGATGATGACGATGGTGTCTACATCGGCTATTGCACCGATGGCAGCCTGTTCAACCTGAGGCGACTAAAGGCTCACTCCAAGACAATGGAAAAACTCATCCGAGAGCTATTATTTGCTGATGATGCTGCACTCGTCTCCCACTCGGTATCAGCTCTGCAGCATATGACGTCCTGCTTTGCAGAGGCTGCCAAGCTATTCGGCCTAGAAGTTAGTCTGAAGAAGACAGAAGTTCTCCACCAGCCTGCACCCCAGGAAGATTATCACCCTCCCTGCATCACTGTGGGTGAATCAGTTCTGAAGACAGTCCAGCCGTTCAGCTACCTGGGGTGCATCATCTCCTCAGATGCCAAGATCGACAAGGGGATTGACAACAGGCTGGCAAAGGCAAACCATGCATTTGGCCGACTGCACAAAAGAGTGTGGAGCAACAAGCATCTGAAAAAAGGCGCAGAGATCAATGTTTACAAAGCGGTTGTGATGACAACCCTCATCTACGGCTCCGAATCGTGGGTTTTATACCGTCATCATCCTTGAGTGCTTTCATCAGCGCTGCCTTCGCACCATCCTCAACATCAACTGGAGTGACTTTGTGACCAACACTGAAGTCCTCAAGAAGGCGGAGGTTACAAGCATTGAAGCACTGCTGTTGAAGACGCAGCTGCACTGGGCAGGGCATATTTCTAGGATGGAAAACCACCGCCTTCCCAAGATTGCTCTGTATGGCGAACTTTCCACCGGCCATCGAAATAGAGGGGCACCAAAGAAGAGGTACAAGGATTCCTTGAAGAAATCCCTTGGCACCTGTCGCATCAACCATCACCAGTGGTCTAACCTAGCCTCAGATCACAAAGCATGGAGGCACACCATCCACCAGGCTGTCTCTTCCTTTGAGAACGCACGCATAGCTGGTCTTGAGGACAAAAGGAGATTGAGGAAGAATCACACTGCTACAGCACCAACCCCAAATCAGACTTTTCCCTGCAGCCACTGTGGCCGGATCTGCCTGTCTCGCATTGGTCTTTTCAGCCACCAGCGAGCCTGCAACAGACGTGGACTACTGCACCCTTCTTAAATCTTCGTTTGCGAAGTGAAGCCGAGAGAGAGATTGTTGGAACTCTCTGTCTGGGGCAATGTTGCTCTGTATTATTTGTGCTTTGGGGGGAGGGGCAAAGTGGAAGGGCTTCTAGCCCCACTTGTGAACCTCTTGATGGCACTTTTGTTTGTTTGTTTGTTTGCTTTTTGTGTTGGACTGGATGGGCCATTGGCCTGATCTTAAATGGCTTCTCTTATGTTCTTAATCAGGCATAATACCACAGTGTCAGGTACAAATCCCTGACAAAGATTTGTTTCAAACTTGTGGGTTAGAAACAGTTTGCTGATTTTAGTAATAGTATTATCATTGCTGATTTTTTTTTTGTTATTTATACTTTATTAAGTTTTCCATAAAGCATATTACGAACAGAGGCACTCATCCAACACCTTGTGCACCGCCACCACATATTCTCCTAATCTGAACTGCCTGAACTGATCAAGTTAATTAGATGCCGGCGTGCCAGTTCCCCAGCTCAAGACCCCCCGGGTAAACAAGTCCCAGACTTCAAAATGCAGAGCTTTAAACATTAGATGCTTCTAGAAAAGCCGCCCAAATCTCTTCAAATTGTTGTTGTTGACATTGCCGGCGATATGCTATCCTTTCTTGCACAGCCAAAGCATACATTCCCTCTAGCCAAGTAGTAATTGTGCCGGTGAAGTCTTCACGCCACTGCAGCAGGATAAGCCGCTTCGCAATCATTATCGCACGTGCCGCCCATCTTCGCTGCCAACGAGTCAGTGACCAGGTCGTCGGGAAGTAATTCAGTAATATCTGCATGGCAGAAATAGACTGGTCAATGTTAAGTACCTTTTGCATCCATCGAGCAATCCCATCCCAGAAATTTTTTAACATCGGGCATTTCCACAGCATATGAACCAGACCCGCCTCTGAGCGTAGACACCGCCAACAAGCCGAGGATTCAGCCAAGTTGTGCTTATACAGACGAAGAGGAGTCCAATAAATCCTGAACAAAAGCTTTTGTTGAATTAAAATCAAGCGAAGATCTTTCGAACAATGGCGGAGACCACTACAGATAGCTGCCCATTGAAAAGGGTAAATAGGGCAGTTAATTTCCTCGCTCCATTGACATCACAAGTCTTCCATAGAGTATTGCACATCTTTTTTCAGACATAGATATAAAACACGGACTGGCTTATTTTGTTCAATTGCATGTTCTAGGGTCTGCAGAAGAGGCGGAGCATCCGGAACTGCCAAAGCGTCTATGCCAAAAGAGGTAGACAGTGAATGCTTCAGTTGCTGGAATTGCAGCCATTGGTTAGCTGGTAACCCAAATACACTTTGTAGATCCTCAAAAGAAAGAAATGCGTCCTCGTTGCTGTCTTTAAGCTGATTGAGAGTTAAGAGACCCCTCTGCGCCCACGACTTCCAAATCACCGGCCGTCCCCCTATCTTCACTTCAGGATTGCCCCATAGAGTCATCCGACTATGTATAAAGCTGTCAAATCCGTAAATATCACCCAAATATTGCCACGTTTGTCTTGTCGCCCGAATTGATGGAAGAACCGACTCTCCCTGATAGTATGTTGATCCAAGCGCGTTCCATGTCGACAAAGGAGTAAGAACAGCAGTTTCCAAGTTCATCCAGGGAGACTCGACAAAATGTTTAAGTGGGGCCCATCGCTGAATACCAGCCAGCAAGTATGCCCGATGGTATAGACATAAGTTTGGCAAGCCAAATCCACCTCGGTCAAATGGTAATTGTAAGCGTGCCCACGACAACCGAGGGGGTTTCCCCTCCCACAGAAAATTCGCTAATATTGAGTTGATTTTTCGAAACCACTTCTGCGGTATATGTTGATGGATACCACGCAACACGTAAAAAAAACAGGGATAGATGATCATCTTCAGAGCATTTATTTTACCCCAAAGCGACAAGGGGATAGCGGACCATCGCTCAAGTTCCGGCTGTATTTTCCCTATTACTTTGTTTAAATTTAACGATATGAGCATCTCAGGCTGTTTAGGAATAAGAATGCCCAAATACATAATAAAAGCCTCCTGAACTGAGAACTGCCCAATATCTCCCGTCAATGCCGCTTCACCCCCGATCTGTAAAATTTCTGATTTTTGCCAATTAATTTTATAACCGGATAGCCTGCCGAAATTATTTGCTGATGAAGAGCCAATTATCCAAAGTGTATTCATATATCTATATCTGTATTGTTGTCTGTAGTCATACATGTATCTATACACATATATTCATGACTGCACTAAGCCATGTATTAGAATATCGGTATTCACTAACCCTTCTATACACTCCTTATATTCTTTCAGGTGTTATGTAGAATAGTATTGGCAACAAGGGAGGCCACTGTGGAGGGTAAGCCACAGTGGGAAGTCAGGGCCTAATCTCATCTCCCTAGTAATGGAAGATAGATACCAATGAAAGATGCCTGTGAGTTGGAATGTGACCTTGAAAAAAGTAACACTTGCAGCCTGAGAAATAATTCAAAGACATTTGAGTGGGAGAGTTAAGCGGGAGGGGTGATGGGCCGTTAACTGTAACATTTATTTGGATTGTAAGTTTCATTTTATATCAGTCTGGCAAAGGCAATAGTCTTGCGTATACATGCTATAAGTGTTTGCTATATGTTTCTTCATTAAAGTTTCTTCTGCATTTATGCAAGAAGTCTTATGGTGGACTCTGGGCAAAACCTTACACATCGTCTCTGTCCTCTGAAGTAGGCAGTTTTACCAGGGAAAGTGATTTCTCTAGTCTGGTGATGACTTGTAATTCTGGGAGATCTCAGGCTCCACATGGAGTTTGTCAACCCTATACTGTCTGAGTGCCTATAGCTACCTTTGAGTCTTCTATAGAAGAAGATTATATTGAATTTATATCCCATCCTACATTCAGAGTCTCAGAACAGTCACAACCTCCTTTGCCTTCTCCCCCCCACAACAGACACCCTGTGAGGTAGGTGGGGCTGAGAGAGCTTTTTTTTACAGCAGCTGCACTTTCAAGGACAACTCCTTTGAAAGCTACGGCTGACCCAAGGCCAGTTATGTGGAGCAAGTTATTTGGGGCCAAACCAGAGCAGGGGTGGTGGCTTTTTGCGGGGGAGGGGGAAGTGAGTTCAGTGGAAGATTGTGTTGTGAATCAAAGGGGCCATACATACAAGAAAATGCACCTTCATCTTTGAGTTTGATTAGCAAAGCCTTACTTCATTCTCAGAAAGAAAGAGATACTTTTATAGTGATACATTGGTAGGGGAGGGATTCCCATCCTGCACCCTGCAACCCACACTGTGGAAATAGGACAAATAATATGGGGGTTGGGAATCTTTATGCATTTATGTCATGTGTAAAGAAAGAAAAGAAGGGAATATTTGGTTTAAACAAAATAGATATAACCGTATTTGAGGAAAGCACTGCATTATATCTCATTCATAATGCAGTAAATAAATGATGATGTGCTCACTACCACTGTATTCATCTGCCCATTATCAAGGGACTGACCCCATGCGCTTCCAGGGAGGTTGCACACAAATAACTAGACTGGTAGTATTTTTAAAAAATATATGTATTTAATGAAAATATATCCAACAGATTAGAAAGTTCAAACAGCAAATGAAACAAAAAATGAAACAATTTAACACTATTTAGGAGCTCTGTTAGGTTGCACAAAGTTCTATTTAGTGTGGTCTATGGTCTCAGTAGTTGTGAAGCATAGAAATAGGCCTGCAGTCCATCTCAGCTAGGTAACCTCTGGAGTCATATTGCAATCATAGTCTTTTGTTTTAAATAGATTTATTAGGTTTTCAGGCAAAATAGGAAGTGGGGATAGAAGGGAAGGGAAAAGGGTGGGGTACATAAATTAAATTTTTGTGTTATTTCTACTTATACATTATTCATTTCATATTATCATCATCAATATCAGTCATCTTATAACATTTTCTGCAATTACATCTTATAATTCATTAATAATTAATATCTCTCAAAACTCCTACTAAGACAAGAAAATATTTTTACGCAGCAATAATTGTTATAAATCACATTATTATCTTATCTTAGAAGTTCATGTATTATACCGTAGCCAGCTATATAATGGTTCAGATATTTTCTTAGTTTCACACAGATTAACATCTTTCAATCTTGCTGATAATGTATCTATTTCTGCAGTCTAAAAACTTAACTAGTAGCTCCTCTTTTCTCGGTATTTCATATAATTTCCAATATTTAGCAAAGATTATTCTGGCTGCAGTCACTGGGCATATTAAAAACACTTTGGTCTTTCTGGAATAATCTTCTGGTAACATATTTAGTAAGAAAGTCTCTGGCTGAAATCTAATTTGTATTTTCAGAATCTTTTGTAGTAGATCGTGTATAGGTAAAGGTAGTCCCCTGTGCAAGCACCAGTCGCTTTCGACTCTGGGGTGACGTTGCTTTCACCATGTTTTCACAACAGACTTTTTATGGGGTGGTTTGCCATTGGCTTCCCCAGTCATCTACACTTCCCCCCCCCCCCCAGCAAGCTAGGTACTCATTTTACTGACCTCAGAAGAATGGAAGGCTGAGTCAGCCTCGAGCTGGCTACCTGAACGCAGCTTCTGCCGGGATCGAAATTGTGTACCATCTTCCAATAAGATTCGGCTCTATTGCACAACCACCACATATGATAAAAAGTTCCGGTTGTAGTCTTACATTTCCAGCACTTATTTGACACATTTTGGTACATTTTTTGCTAATTTGTCTGGAGTTAAGTACCATCTATGAAACATTTTGTAAATATTTTCTTTTAAGACCATTGATCTGGTCATTTTATATTACATTTCCAAACTTTCTCCTAGGCTTCTAAGTCTATGTTATGTCCCAAATTTTGGGCCCACTTGATCATACAATTTTTTACAGTCACATATGAAGCTGCCTTATACTGAATCAGACCTTTGGTCCATCAAAGTCAGTATTGTATCTTCATCGTGGTCTCTGTGCAGTCCCACATATGGGTAATCCGCAGGATCGGGCCCGACCTCGGAGAATTCAAAGCAATCTTTAAGCGTTAAATTTGGTGCGCCTTCTCCTCGTCCTGGGGAGGAGGCACCGTCTGCGCATGCCTGGACGAGGGGGAGGCGCTAGCCCACTCAGTTTCTTTTTTACCGCCGTCCGGATCATACCTACCTCGTTGAGTCTCCTGCTTTTTCATCGCAATCTACCTTCAACGTTCTTTTCCAGCTTTCTTCAGCTTCTTCACCACTTTACTCCTTCTGGCATCGTATTAAAAAAAAAAAACCTTACTATTTTCGATCTTCTCCTTCTCTACCCCCCCTCCCCCCCCTTTCCCTCCGGGCAGATGGAAGGAAGAGACAAAATCACTTTCAAACGCTGCGTTCGCTGCTCTGCTAAAATCCCGTCTTCTGACGGACATTCCTTGTGCCTTTTCTGCCTCGGCGAGGCGCATCATACGGATTCCCGCCATCACTGCATTCAGTTCGGCAAGCAGGCCCGTAAAAACCGCGCCGCGCGGCTTAAGAGCCATCTCCTGGAATCCTCCCTTCGACCAGATATGTCTCACGCGGCCCACCAATCTACGCCAGCTTCCCTAACTACTACGGGAGCGGCGCAGCCGGCAGCTTCCGTGGCTCAGGTTCCCTGCAAGCTTAAGTCCGGAAAACATCCTAAAAAATCGGATGACTCCAAAAAGCGCCATCGTTCCGATTCGACTCATTCGGACTCGACCGGCCTTAAAACTTCGAAGAAGCCTAAGACCGTTCATAAGTCTTCCGACTCTAAGCCTTCGACTTCGAACCCGATGACAACCTCCACCGTCTCGATTCCTATCTCGCCAGGCTCGAGATCGACTTCGACCCCTGCCATTACGCCGCTCGAGATAGTCCGTATCTCGTCTAAATCGCCTTCTATTCACGGCTCTCCACCGGAGAAAATACTGGACATTGACTCACCTAAAAGCCAGCGTCTAAATACTCTCGATGTACGCTCCTTCCGTGAAGTACCTCTGCAACCTCTGTCGGCCCTTTCCCTGGCCAGGGAACCTTCGACTCCTAAAGATGTACCACTCCGTCATCGAACACAACGATCCCGAAGCCACCATAGGGAACGTTACTATTACTATTCCCCTTCGAGGTCCAGATCGAGGTCCAGATCACCGTCTCCCCGGGACCGTCGGAGACATCGAAGATCTCCCTCTCTAGACCCTTATCGTCTGGCGGAGCCTAGGTACCGTGAGGATTTCCGACAAGACTCTCCTCGACGCCATGATCGAGCCTACAGAGATCATCGAGACCGATACTACGATTACTCTCCTCACAGACGCTATCTCTGCTATGAGGATCGACCTCGACACAGAGAAGAACCGGCTCGCTACATCTCTAAACCCAAACCAACTTCTCCAGCGAGGTCCACTTCTTCGGCTTCAAAGAAACAGCCTCCTACCCTAGAACCTCCGGCCAAACCTCGGGACGAACCCGATATCGACTCCGAAGCCAAGCAATCCGACTCTTCTCATTCTTCGACTTCAGACCCTCACTCTCCACTCTCTGACATAGCCAAGCCGGCAGAACTATCGCCTTCTGAAGGTCCAAAATCCTACCTGGACCTTTTGGCTAATATGGCCAACTCGCTTAATATCAAACTCACCTCTGATGCCCCCAGAGTCTCTGACGTTGTATACGACCTAGTGAATGCTGACCTTCCTGCTGGCTCATCCTTTCCCATGCTTCCCGTTCACCTAGAAACTCTCAAGGAAGCCTGGGACAAGCCGGCATCGGTACCACCAACCTCCAAAAAGGTCGAAGCACTCTACAAGGTCCATGCTCCAGAATCTAAGTTTCTGTTCAACCACCCTGCACCGAACTCTATGATAGTTCATTCCTCCTCTAAATCCAAGCAAACCAGACACCCTGTGCCTCCGGAGAAGGAAGGCAAGAAACTAGACACCATCGGGAGGAAGATTTACTCTCTCATCACTGCCACGACTAAAATCCATAATTAAATGGCATATTTTTCAGCCTATACATTTAACCTGACATCTTATCTGAACACTCTGATCCCTTCCTTACCGGAGGAGACACAGAAACCAGCTACCAACACCCTGCAAGAGATTGCCAGAGTGTGCAAGCAACAAATTAACACAGCACGCCACGCTGCTCAATGTTCCTCCAGAACTCTCGCCTCAGCCATAGCTCTACGCAGGCATGCCTGGCTCAGATCCTCTTCGCTCCAACCAGATATTAAGTTCAAAATCGAGAATCTTCCCTTCGATGGTCTTGGACTGTTTAATGCCACCACAGACGACATCCTCACCAATGTAGACGATAGCCGTAAGAGAGCCAAGAGACTGGGAGTCACTCAGCCTCAACCTCATCTTGCCAAGCAAAGAAATTGGAGACCTTACTACTATAAAAGCTCAAGATCTCCTAGACAGCCAGAAGCATGGAAACGTAAGCCTCCTCAATCTAAGCAGCCCTATCAACAAAGGGCTCGCCCACAAACATCAAAGAAGACCAAAAAAATGGAAGCGGGGGGAGGGGGGCCGGGGAGCATGGCGAGCCGCCCCATCCTCAAGCGGGCGAGGCCGCCGCGCCGCTGCCGCCCCCTCCCCGCCCACCGCAGCTGCTCCTCCGAGATGGGCCCAGGCTGAGCCCATCTCGGAGGAGCAGGCAAAACCAGAGAAGGGGAGGGCGAGGCAGGCCAGGAGCATGGCGAACCGCGAATCCAGGCCCTTCTAGGACCCGAACTTGCGGCTCGCCACGCCCCCGGCCCGCCTCCACCCCCCCTCCGCTTATATCCCAGAGGCGGAGCGGGCGAGGCCACCGCGCCGCTGCCGCCTCTTCTCTGCTTGCCGTGGCTGCTCCTCCATCTTGGAGGAGCCCATCTCCTGCTAAAGAAGTCCACCCCTGCCTTCTGATGCCTAAAAGAAAGTGCATTGTTTCCAGCACCAAATTCTAACTTTGTTGTTGTTGCTAGACTTCGGATTCTTTCTGCTTACTCTTAGAAGATGCCGCAGAGGGAGGGGAAAACACCCCCCCTTCCCTTGATTATTACAAATTATTTCCCAGCACACACAATGCCTTTAATTGATGTCAAACCCTTGTGCTGATAATTGATTCTGTGACTAAAATATAGAAAGTTCAAATGTAGAGAGGGAAGCGGGCCACGCTCCCCCCCACCTCCACCCCCCCTCCGCTTCTACCCCAGAGGCGGAGCGTGGCGAGCCGCCGCGCCGCTGCCGCCTCTTCTCCACTCGCTGTGGCTGCTCCTCCGAGATGGGCTCAGTCTGGTACACCAGACATACATCCAAACTCTTTTCAGAATCTCAAATGAGGTATACATTGTTGTTATGTCCTGGACCTAAGCCATGAGGCCTAGAGGGTCTGAGGAGGCCTATCTTGATTTGCTAGTGAGCCTACATCTCCCAGAATCGCTTCTGTCCTTCTGATTGGGATGCAGACATTTAGGAGGGAAAACTTGCCCAGTGAAGATCAAGATGGGTGGGACCTGGGAAGACAGAATAAATTGGCCTAGCTGGAGAGAGAGGTTGTTCTATTTTAAAAGGTTGGGCTGGAGAAGACTGCAGCTGGTGGTGAGTCTTTGGCATTAGAGGAAGGCAATGTCCAGTTAGTTGTGTCAGGGCTTTTATTTCTTTGTACCAATCTTTACTGTTTTCATATTCTTATTTCATATTTACAAAGGTTTTGAGCTTCTATCATAAACTTGTTATTGCTAAACTGCCTGAGTCCCTCACATCTCTTTGGTCAAAGATAGAAGATTTTAAGAAGGAAGATCCAAGAGTTGGGTGGATGTTCTGGGCCCTCCCAGACAATTTTGCCCTCTCTTGTCCAGGTCTTGGTCATGCGTGCCAGGTCCACATCTTGTGTTGCAGTATAATTTTGTAGCATCATGGTCTTATTATTAATGGACTTGGCATTACAGAACATCAGTGTCAAAAGGGGGTGTATTTTTTAGCCCCTCTCACCAGTATGTCTAAGGATGGAGCAAAGGTTGGAAGGAGACCGAGCATGACTATATCTCCATCTCTTTCCATTCCAGTACCTTCTCCCAATATGCCTTGGCTGAGGCCCAGGTTCATGACAACCTAGCAGTTAAGTTTCTTGGTCCCCTCAGAAACTTATGGTTGCCTTTCTAGAAATAAGGCAGTTACTATCGTATGGCCCCTGTAAAATCTGCCATGATCCCCTGGGGGTCCAGATAGCCCATGCTGAGAACCACTGCTGTAAACCATAGTTTATACCAGGGTTTGAGGCACAAAAACAAACTATAGCTTTTGATTTAGACCACAACAAATCCTAGTTTGCTACAAAAGTGTAATTGATTAATTTCTGAGTCTCACGTGTAAGACGGGAATGGGGAAAGGAATGTATGACTGAGGATTTCTAAAACTAATCTATAGTGATTTCTAACAAACCTTAGTTTGCTACATGTGAGCAGTATCATTGTCTACATTTTAGTGATCTACTGAATTCATTGTAATTTTGCTGCCAGCGTTTTTCATTGGGGACTTCTGGACTATGTTTTTTGAGATCTGTGTAAAAACTGTATAAGCTATATGCTGCACTTTATTTGATAGAGTATGTTGTTCCATTACTACAGACATTGTTTCCCACAGACTCTCCCTAATGGCTGCCCATACTGTCTTAAGAGAACATTCCTGAAAAGTCATCTCTTTCCCTCCTTCGCTGTCTGAGATGAACTCCTGAAATGAGGGTACAGAGAAATATTGTAAGAAGGTGCCCTGTTTTCTTATACACTGTCTCTCATCCTCCTGAAGTGCAGGGTGAAAGGGAGAGTTGGCTGACATCAAGAGTACAGAACCACTCCTGGAGGTAGAGTTGGGATAGGAAGCATCACTTTCTAATCCCCAGCCTAACACCTATCAAGGTTTAGCAGAGCGGCAAGCCTGTGCATTTGACTGTCTAATCCGTACAGCCTTAAGAAGCACATTTTGTGTTATTTCCAGTGTTCTTGGCTTTGTTTTTATAATTTCTACATTATCTCCTATTAATTTACTAAGAGTGATCTTTTCAGATGCATTTTTTGTGATTTCAAAATTTGTAGAAAATGATATAAAAATAGCACAGAACATTTTGGTACCTTCTGTGTGTATGTCTTAATTTTTTCCCCTCCTGAACAGATGGAGAGAGAAGCGGGGGGGGGGGGGGATTGGAAAAATAGTTTTAGAATCTAATAGGAATCAAGTCAGGTCAAAGTGTCTGTTGACATGAGCAAAATGCAAGAGAGTATTCACCCTCTGTACATAGTCATGACTGTCTTGGTATCTTTTCCTCTGTGGAAGAGCAGAGACTAAGCCTGTAGTGAAGCAGTTCCAAGTCTGGGATTTCTAGATGGAGATTTCCCCCAGAGGCCTTATGATATTATGCTAGTTTTGATCCATCAAGAACATCTTGCGAGTTGCATCTAAAGCAGACCTACTTTCTGTTAGTTGTCAAACCAGCTCTTTCAGAATTCAACCCAGCCTTCTTTTTGTATCCATGAACACACATTAAGCTGCCTTATACTCATTCAGACCCTTTGTCCATCAGTATTGTTTACTCAGACTGTCAGTGGCTCTCCAGCGTCACCTACTGCTAGACCCTTTAACTGGTATCCCTGATACCAAACAGATGCTGTGCTCCTCCCCATAACCATGAGGGATGAACATCAGAAAAAAAAAATACAAAAATGTATCTGTGTCCATTTTTATGCAGCCATGGTATATATGGCAAGATTAAAATTTCCATTGAATGTACCTCAACAATATAATACAAGAAAATCATTTTTTTCCAACTTACATGGTTGCTTTTTTTTACGGGGTGGTATTTTTTGCATTTTTTTTTGTACATGTGTGCCCATTCCAGGAAGTTATGGCGACCTCTGGCAACTCCTGCTGGGGCATGGAGAACATTCAGAAAAGTGACTTGATAGCCTGCTTACTTCCAAGATCTGATGAGATCAGGCTTGCCTGGGCTATCCAAATCAGGGCATACATGGTTGCTTTTAAGCTAACTTTAAAAAGCCTTGTATTCATTTTTAGCTTGAATAATATATGGTATATAACCAATCAACACAGGAAGTACGTCAAGTATCGTGAGATCTCTTTACCAGTGAAAACGAGATTTGGTGGCAAGTAAAACAGGAAGTAGCAGATAAAAGCCTACTCTAGGATTATAATACCATAGAGAAACATCGGCCATTGCAAAGAGGTTAAAATTAAAATATTTTTTTTAAGTGTTCGGGACATTAAAAAGTTGGAAATAATTGAGGTGGTGATAAGATAAATATTATTGGACATATTGTTTATAATGGACCTTAGAAGCCTTTAAAAGAAAAGAGAAAAACTTTTTTTAGAGAGAAGCAAAAAGTTGCGACCACCATTTTGAAGGATTTAAAAACTTTAAAAATTAATATCTCGGTCTGGGAAGCTCTGAGGAAGGCGAAAATAGGCGTGTTGTAAAAAGCAAGCTCTAATCTTTTGAAACTGGTAGTCAAATGTGAAATTGGTGAGATCAAAATTTTCGGTGTTTTTAAATGTCAGAACACAAGCAAACCCGTGCAAGGGCTACTTCATTGGAGAAAATGCAGGACCAATTAGAGGCAATGGAGGTTAGAATGATGAAAGAAATAACTGCATCTAAAAAAGAAATTACAGAAGAGATTAAAAAAAGATTGAAGATCTCAGAAATGAGATAGAATAAACATCTAAGGAAGTGTAGAAGGTAGAAGGAAGAATGAAAGTACATGACTCCACCTTGTTGAAAATACAAGAAAAAGTGGCAATACATGACTGCAAATTGATGGAGACTCAGATACGTCTGAGAGGAGTACCTGAAAACGAAGATGGAGACTTGAAAGAATATATAATAAAAATAATTGCAGAATTTTTAGAGGAAGATCCTGAAGAGACTAAAAATATGTATGATTATATGTATAGAGTGAACTCTATGCAAAAAAAAAAAATTACCAAGAGATGTTGTCATACAATATATGACAAAAGAAATGGTGGGAAAGATCATGAATAAAAATTTTGAAAAGACATTGATAGTGGGAGGCAGCAGAGTAAGAATTATGAAGGAGTTGCCAAGGCAAGTGATAAATGATAGAAGAACATATAAAAAACGGACTGAAAAATTACGGGACAATCAAATGAGGTACAGATGGATAATACCTGAAGGCTTGAGCTTTGAACTTCAGGGGAAAAGAACCACAATTACAAGTGCACAGGAACTGCGTAGCTTTTATGAAGAACATAAAGAATTTGCATCATGATGGATTACAAATTATTGTCTTGGAATGTAAATGGACTAAATTCATCACAAAAAAGAAGGGCAACGTTTCATTGGATTAAAAAGCAAAGTTGTAATATAGTTTGTTTACAAGAAGTGCATATTAAGCAAAAGGATTATAAATTTTTATGGAATAAACAATTGGGACTAGAATTTTATTCGTTGGCTGAACAGAAGAAAAGGGGAGTGATTTTTTTATATTAAACAAGAATTGGAGCCGAAATTAGTGTTTAAAAACAAAAATGGAAGATTTGTTGCAGTAGAAATTATATTAAATGCAACCCCCCCCCAAAAAAAAACACGTTATTGGGACTGTATGCACCAAATGGTGCAAAGGATGCTTTTTAAAAAGACATTACAAAAGACCAGCACAACTTTAACAGAAAGGAAGAAGGCATTTCCATCCACCATTCTTGGTATCCAGCTCTGCAAAACACCCTACAGACTATAAATTGCAGAAATTCGCAGAACAACAGAACATTCCACAGAACAATCAGCACAGTCAACAACCATCTTCCTTATCTTCACACCCCTTCCAACCCTCCCAGCAATTAACACAGAACAATGGTCACATTCAACAGCAAGTTTCCTTATCACTACCCTTCCAGGAAGCCCCACCAAACAATGGGCACATACACAAACCTATTGCCCTTTCACCACACCCCTCCAGCCTAGAAATAGCAGCTCTCCAGCAGCCCTGGCCTCACTCAATGCACAGCAGCCAAGAAGGTCAGAGCGCCTGCTCCGGCTGCAACACCACTGAGGATGTTCTCCGCAGCCGAGAACGAAACGTCTGGAAGAAAAACTTTCTCCAGTAGAACACGGCACTTGAGCCCGAAAGATTCTACAAACCCTAATGATGTTACCAGCCATGAAAACCTGAAATCTTTGATAACATTACACAACAATTTGATGAATTAACTTATGATCAAGTTCTGATAATGGGGGACTTTAAGGGAACAATTAAGAATACACTGGATAGGTCTGGGGGAAAAATAATAATAAAGAAAGAAAATTGCCAAAATCTTTTTTTGAATTGGTCAAACAAGAAAATTTGGAGGATATATGGAGGAAATTTAACCGTGATGTGCGGGACTACACCTTTTTTTCAGCAAGACATAAAACTTTTTCCAGAATTGACATGTTGTGGGGCACTAAAGATTTAGGTCTTATAACAAGGAAAATAGAGATTTTACCTAAAATTGGGGCTGATCATAACCCAATAATGTGGATTACAAAATTGTCTAATAAGTTGAGAAGACGGAGATTGAATGAAGATTTACTACAGAATAAAGAAATAATGACATACCTAGAAAATGAAACGAAAACTTTCAGATGAATGACAAAGAGCATATAGAATTTCAGATGGTCTGGGATGCCTACAAAGCAGTAATGAGAGGAATATTGATTACTTTGAATAATAAAGATAAGAGAGCAAAAGAAAAACAGTTGTTGGACATTCAAAATGAAATAAAGAAAAAAGAAGGGGAGTTGGAAAAAAGGCCAGGGAAAAAGAAAATTATAAGGAAAATTACAATATTACAAACGCAAATGAGACATTTGTTAAATAAAGAATTAGAATGGAATTTGAAAAGATTGCAGCAGAAATCTTTTGAGGGTGCAAACAAACCTGGAAAATATTTGGCTTGGCAACTGAAGAAAAAGAGAAAATAAAATTATTAATAAAATTGTGGTAGATGGAAGAGAGGTGGTTAATCAAGAGGGAATAAAAAGAGGATTTTTAAGTATTATGCCAAGTTGTTTAAAGGTGTTAAAATAAAGAAAGAAAAGATGGATGAGTATTTACAAAAGATAAAAATAGAACCCTTAACAGAAAATATGCGAAAAGTTTTGAATGATCCAATTGAAAAAAAACAAAAATTGAAGCAGCGATTAACGCAATGAAAAATGGAAAGGCAACTGGGCCAGATGGATATACAGCTAAATACTTTAAAACCTTTAAAGAGGAGTTAATACCGAAATTGCAGAAGTTGATGAACATGATAAGAATAAAAGGGAAAATACCAAACACATGGAAGGAAGCTGTTATTTCGTTGATCCCAAAGGAAGATAGAGATGTCACGAATGTAAAAAATTACAGACCAATTTCGCTATTAAATAATGACTATAAAATATATACAAGAAGCTTGGCAGAACAGCTTAAACAACATCTGATAAATTTTATAAAGGAGGAACAAGCGGGGTTTCTTCCCAAAAGGTAAATAAAAGACAGTATCAGAACTGTTGTAAATATTGTAGAATATTTTGAAAGACATCCAGAAAAGGAAGTAGCATTATTCTTTGCGGATGCAGAGAAAGCATTTGACAATTTAAAATGGGACTTTATGTTTGCAGTAATGGAGAAAATGGAGTTGGGAGAAAGCTTTATAAGAATGATAAAAGCAATATATACTGAACAACGTGCAAGGCTATGTATAAACGCAGATCTTACAGAAGATTTGACAATTAGCAAAGGTACAAGACAAGGCTGTCCGCTTTCCCCACTGTTGTTTATAATTACTCTTGAAATATTATTGATGCAGATTCAAGATGATAAAGAAATAGAAGGATTAAGAATAAAAGGATTTACTTACAAATATAGAGCATTTGCAGATGATATAATGTTTATAAATGAAAATCCTATACAAGTTACATCTTTGTTGTTAGCCAAAATACAAGAATATGGGGAGTTAGCGGGAGTTTGTATTAACAAAGAAAAATCAAAGTTTTTATGTAAAAATATGCAAATAAACAAGCAACAGGCCTTGCAGAGACTGACAGGTTGTGAAGTTACCTCCAAGGTAAAATATTTGGGTGTGGAGATAACAATGAAGAATATTGATTTGTTCAAAAATAACTATGAGAAGCTATAGTGTAAAATGGATGAAGATATGTTAAAATGGAATAAACTTAATTTGTCATTGCTGGGCAAAATAGCTGCAATTAAAATGAATATTCTACCAAGAATAATGTATTTGTTTAAAACTATTCCTATTGTGAAAGATAGTAAATTTGATAAATGAAGAAAAATCTCAGAATTTGTGTGGGCTGGGAGGAAACCAAGGATCAAAATGAAAATTCTGACAGATGGAAAAGAGAGAGGTGGATTTCAATTACTGAATTTAAAATTACCTTATTTTTCACACCATAAGACACACTTTCCCCCCCAAAAAATGTGTGTGGGGGGGAAAGTGTGTGCGTCTTATGGAGCGAAGGTACCATACGTACCTTCCTCGGGGGGGGGGGGTGATCCGCTGCCTCCGTCCCGGCGCTTCCCGCCCCTGCCTGCCCGGCTCCAGCCCTGATGCTTACAGCAAGCGCCAGGATCGCTCCCTCCGCCCTCCGATCCTAGCGCTTGCTTTAAGCATCAGCGCTGAAGCCATGCAAACAGGCAGGGAGAAAGCACGCCGCCCCCTCCACAGCCGGCGCTTGCGAAGCGCTGCGTTTGCGGAGGGGGGGGGTGCTTCCTCTGTTCCTGTCTGCCTGTATTCAGCTGCTGATGCTTAAAGCAAGCGCTAGGATCGGAGGGCGGAGGGAGCGATCCTGGCGCTTGCTTGGCTGCCTCCGATCCCAGCCCTTGCTATAAGCAGCAGCTGAAGCCAGGCACAGAGGAAGCACCCCCCCCCTCCGCAAACCTTCGTGAAGCGCTGGGTTTGCGGAGGGGGCGGTATGCTTTTTCCATGCCTGCATGCCTGGCTGGGAGATAAGCGGCGAGATCGCTCCCTGCGAAGTGCTGGGTTTGCGGTGGGGGCGGAGGGAGCGATCTCGCCCTTGTCTGCCAGCCAGGCACCTGCATCTTATGGTCTGGAGCGTCCAATGGACAAAAAAATACGGTATATCAAGAAGCAGTTTGTTTAGTGCGGATAAAAGAATGGATAACACTGTTAAATAAAAAACTCTTAGCGCTGGAAGGTCATGGAAATAAATTTGGCACGCGTATTTGTATTATGGAAAATAGAAGATGGATGGTTTTTTCTCTCACCATTATATAAGAAATAATTTGTTAAATACATGGATGAAATGTAAGAAATATGGAGATGAGAGAAGATCGCTATGGATAGTGCCAGCTTGAAGTAATAAAAATAACAGCTGAGATAGGTGAAGAAAAGTGGTTGTCATACAATCAATTATTAAAAATACAAAGTGGCAAAATAGAATTGAAAACTGCTGAAGAGCTGAACAATAAATGATTGGTTTCAAATGCAACAAATTAAGGGTTTGGTGGGTAATGATATCAAAACTGAAGGAATAAGAAAAGGACAAACAAAAATGGAAAAAGTTCTGCTTGGAGACAATGAAACATTAATTTCAAAAATATATAAATTACTTTTAAAATGGTCTACGGAGGATGAAGTAGTGAAATCTCAAATGATTAAATGGGCAATTAATGTAAATAAAGAAATACAGATCGAAACTTGGGAATACTTGTGGAAGAACTCTGTGAAGCTCTCGACGTGTCATAGTATTAAAGAGAACTGTTTTAAAATGATGTATAGATGGTATATGACTCCTAAAAAATTGGCAAAGATGAACAACAAGATGCCAGATAGATGTTGGAAATGTAAAAAACTGATGAGGTTCTCACGTCTGTAGACGATGGTCGCAAGAGAGCTAAGCGGCTTGGAGTCATGCAACCCGCTCCCCAGCTGCCTAACCATTCCAGACCTATCAAAGGCGTCAACGGTCTCTAAAAAATCTGAGTATTGGAAGCGAAAGACCCAGTCTAGCCTTTTCACCAAAAAACCCGCTCTCAATAAGCCAAAAAGTCTACACCACCATCCAAGCAGTCTCTTTGACTTCATTCCTTGTCCTTTTCAACTTCTGGATCCTTTCTATCAGACCAGACTCTTCCCTTTTTACCGAACTTGGCAGGCGATCACCATGGACTCCTGGGTGCTCATCATAATTTGTCTAGGCTACGCCATCAAGTTCACTTTGCCCCCACACCACCACCACTTAATTGCCACTCCGTCATCTCATCATCTCCAGCAGGAGATTCTGGACTTGCTGCAAAAGGGTGCAATAGAACCTGTTCCCCAACACCACTGAGGCACAGGTTTCTAATGATACTTTCTGGTTCCCAAGAGGGACGGCGGCAAAAGACCCATTCTGGATCTCAGAAGACTAAACAAGCTGATAGTCTACAAAAAATTCAGAATGATCTCTGTTCAGTCAATCCTTCCCTTAATACCTCAGGGCTCATGGGTGGCATCCCTGGATCTCCAGGATGCCTATTTCCACGTAACCATCAGGCCTCACCACTGGAAATATCTGCATTTCGCCATGGGTCATCATCATTTCTAATACTGAGCTCTCCCTTTCAGGCTGTCAACTGCCCCAAGAGTGTTCATGAAATGTATGGCGGTGGTGGCAACTGCCCTTCGTCTTTGCAGCATCTCCATCTTCCCTTACATAGACGATTGTCTGATAATAGCTCCTTCGTCGCATCAACTCGAGAGGGATCTCAAAATGACTCTCTCTCTTCTGGCCTCCTTGGGCCTGTGTTTGAATATTGCCAAGTCTCATTTCACCCTAACACAGGACCTACAGTTTATAGGTGCTCATCTGTGCACGTGCCTTCACCTGGTCTTTCTCCCCCTGGATCGGGCTCATACTATTCAGTCCTTGGCTCAAGCTGTCATACTTTCTCCAACACAACCTGCGATCATCATCCAACAGTTTTTGGGCCTCATGGCTGCAACAACTTCTGTACTCCATTTTGCCAGACTGCGAATGCAGCCTGTTCAACTCTGGTTTGTTCGTGCCTACCAGCCTCACATATAACCTCAGAGCACCATCCTTACTGTACCTCAGAGGGTTCTGCTCTTCCTCTCCTGGTGGGCCGTTCAGGACAACCTTCACTTAGGGATGCCTTTTGTTCTTCCTCCTCCTTCTGCGATTATAACTACAGATGCCTCCAAGTGAGGGTGGGGAGCCCACTTAGAGGACAAGGCTGTCAGAAGACTGTGAACTCTCTCAGAGAGCGTCATGCACATAAACTGTCTGGAACTCATTGCTGTTCACAGGGCTCTTCAATCATTCCTCCCATCTTTAATCAACCAACACGTTCAGATTACGACAGACAACATGGCTAAAGTCTTCTACATGAATAGGCAGGGTGGAACCAGGTCATCCCACGTATGCAGATTAGCCATAGCCCTTTGGAAGTGGTGCATCAGGAATGACATCTACCTGACTGCCATCCATTTGCCAGGGATAGAAAATGTGTTGGCCGATTCCCTAAGCAGGATTCGCCTGGACGACCACGAATGGTCTCTCAACCCACGCTATCTCCATCGTATATTCACCTGCTTCAGGGTTCCAGGCATAGATGTCTTTGCAACAAGGGCCAACATGAAATGCCGCCGCTTTTACTCCAGGAGCACGAACGATGCTTTTCTCCATATTTGGACAGGACCTCTACATTACCTTTTTCCTCCAACTCTTCTAATTACTCAATCTCTCCTCAAGATTGTTCGGGATGGTATAGATTGCATCTTAACACTATGCTAGCCACGGCAACCATGGTTCACGAGACTCCTTCAGCTGACTCATCACCTTTGCCTTCTTCTAGCAGTCAACCTTCTAATCCAGCATCAGGACCAGATATGGCACCACAATCCTCAGATTCTGGGGCTCACTGCATGGAGAATACGGCCATAGGTTTGCCATCAGATGTTGCGCATGTCATCCTGAATGCCAGAAAACCCTCTTCAAGACGTTCTTACCTATGTAAATGGAAAATTTTGCGCTGTCCCAACAATTTGACCCTGAGACTGTACCGCTCCCCTTGGTCTTACAATACCTACTATCGTTACAAGTTTCTGGACTTAGTCTTCTTTGAAGGTTCATCTTCCTGCCATCTCAGCTTTTCATGAACCTGTCGATGGTCAGACTGTTTTCTCCCATTGGTTATCTAAATCATTCCTCAGGGGTATGTTACACCTCCACCCTCCAGTTAAACCTATTGTGCCAGTTTGGAGTTTGTTGTTGGTTCTTTCACAACTCATGAAGCCTCCATTTGAGCCTTTAGCTTCTGTTGATTTCAGCCTTCTTTCCTGGAAGACTGCTTTGTTGATTGCACTTAGCTCGGGCAAATGAGCTAGTGATCTGTGTGCATTTCGCTCTGACCCTCCTTATAGTTTTTCACAGGAACAAGGTGGTCCTGTGAGCAGATCCAGCCTTCCTTCCTCCCTAAAGTGGTTTTGAAATTTCACCTTTCCAGTTCTACTTTGTTACCTATGTTTTTCCGTGAACCTAAGGATTCTGGACAGAAAGCTCTACACACACTCGACATTAGATGGGCTTTGTCTTTTTACCTTTCACGTACACAGCAATTCTGTAAGGACCCTAACTTGTTTGTGGCCTATGGCAATCCCTGTAAGGGGTGCAAAATTTCTACTCTAAGTGGGTGTCCAACGCAATTCGGTTGTGGTACGAAGTTGCTAAGCAGCCTTTACCTGAAGGTCTCAAGGCTCATTCAAGTAGAGTTGTTTCGACCTCCTCGGCCTTCCTTGAGGGTGTCTCCTTAGAGGACATTTGCTCTACTTCATCCTGGTCCTCTCCATTCAAGTTCGTCTCCCACTATGCTTTGAACGTTTGTGCCTCTTTTGGCCAAGCGGTTCTCAGAGCCATCTTCCACTGAAGTCATCCAAGGTGAGTGCCTGCATATATTGTGAGTATTTAGACTTTACTTGCAGCACCCACCTCCTTATTTGTTCTTCAGCTTGCTAATCACCCATGTGTGGAACTTCACAGAGACCCCGATGAAGATAAACAGGTTGCTTTCCTGTAACTGATGATCTTCAAGTGGTCATCTGTGCAGTCACACACGCCCACCCAGCCTTCGCCTCTGCTGGCTTTTCTGCTGATTTATGCCTATTTAGACTGTCAGTAGTGGTTGGAAGAAACTGATCTGCTCGCTCCAGGCATGCGCAGTCAATGCCTGCTTCCTAGGGCGAGCTGTAAAGTGCGCCAAAAGACGCTCTATGTGAGCTATTGGAGACTCCGAGGTATGGATTCGTTGCCAGCAGCAAGACCCATGTGTGTGACTGCACAGATGAACACTCAAAGATCATCAGTTACAGGTAAACAACCTGTTTTTCCTCCTCTCCCAGATTTCAACAGCTTCTATATTTTTGGAATTGCATGTTTGTTGTTCTTACATAAATCTGATTCAAATTCTGTTACAGGGTGCTCAAAACCACAAAATTTCTTCTCTGTTTTAAACCTTTCTAGCAATTGTGTATAAAAATATTGACAATTATATCCTTATATTATCAGATCTTCTCTTGATTTCATTTTGCAATCTCGTTGTGTAAACTCTAATATATCATGGTATGTTAACCACTTGTGTTTGGTTACCATCTCTTATCTAAAAATGCTTCATGTGTTGAGTGCCACAAAAGTGTTTTCTGAGAAAGCCTAGGCTTATATTTAAATATTTCATATTCTTAGAATGGCATGTCTAATAAAATGATTTTAAAATCAACATTCACCTTTACTTTATTTTACCACAAATCAGCAGTCTACCCAAGTCTTAAATCATAACCTTCCAGCTCCAACAGTTGTTTATTTCTTAACAGAAGCTATTATTTCATCCACACCAGGCAACAGACAGCAAATATACTTTAAATTTAATATGTGTTTTTTCCTTGCCACACAAATAGAAATGTCTTGTTGCCATTGTTTAAATGCTATATCATTTGTCAAAACAGGCATTGTTTGAAAAAGAAGTAACATCTTAGATAAAACATTCATCTTAACTACTGCTATTCTTTGCATCAATGACAATTGCAATTTATCCCATCTTAACAGATCTTTTAGCATTTATTTCCATGTTTGAACATAATTATTTTGAAAAAAATCAAATTCATATTTGCCAAAGGAATACTCAAATACTTTACCTTCTCCCTCTTGAAACCTGCCCTCTCTTGTCCATTCCAATCACCCATGAAACACCAGTTTTCATAGGACAAGACCAGTATCCATGTTGTTTGTAAAAAATCTCTTTATCTTCATTTGGTGCATAGATCCTTGACACCATAGTGTTAACGCCCCAAAAGTATATTTCTGCTCTCACCAACCTACCATGTTAATCAAACAGCACCAACTCTTGCGGATTTATATACAGTACCACTCCATTTTTCTTTTTAGTATCAGCCAATACAAATTCTTCACCCAAAGACTTATAAGTAGGTATGGGCATGAACTGCCAAATGAACCCCAATTCAAGCATGAACCAGGCTGGTTCGTGCTTCACAAACAGGGTTTGGGAGAATGTGTCTCCCATGATCCACAGACGAACCTCCATGGTTTTCATGGAGGTGCATGGAAGGGTTCATGTGGACTCTGAGGGCATTTGAATACCTTTGGAGCTTACTTCCAGGTCCTGCAGCCCAATAGCAAGTTAACTCCAAAGGTATTTAAATGTTGTCAGACCCCACCACCAGCCTGTCGCCTGACCCAATTGCACTCCAAAGGGATTTAAATACCTTTGGAGCTTACTTCTGGGTCTGGTGGCCCAACCCAATGTGAGCTCCAAAGGCATTTAAATGCAATTGGAGTTCACCACTGGGCTGTGGCCCAATCTGAGTGAGCGCCAATGGCGCATGTAAATGCTTTCAGAGCTTACTTCTGGGTTGGGCAGCCTGACCAGTTCTGAAAGAATTTCAGTGCTTTTGGACCCTACCTCTGGGTCAGGCTGGCCCAGTTGAACTCCAAGATTGAAGCCTTCAGAGCTCACTCTGGGAGCTCAGTTGAGTTGGGTCACCTTCAGAGCTCACTTTTAGGTGGGGCTGCTGCTGAAATTGGTTCCAAACGCATTTAAATGCCATCAGAGCCCACCTCTGGGTCATGTAGCAGCCACACTACCAACTGGAAGTGAGCCCCAAAGGCATTTTAATTGCCTTTGGACCTCACTTCTGGGAGGGGTTGCTGTTTCACTAACTGCCTGAAGCATGAACAGGTTTCATGCAATGGAAAAGTTAGTAGAAGTTTGGGGTTCCTGAAAATCCCAAATCAGGAATGTCCAAGAACCTTCATTTATCTGGTTCACGCCCACCCTTTCCTATAAGTCAAAAATTTTATATTGGTTTTTGTAATATGTGTCTTTTGCCAACATATTTCATATTTTATTTTTTTCAAATAATGATATATTCCCTTTTTTGAGAAGTATTACTTCAGTTTATATTTCAGGTTAGGCACTTGTACTCCATGTTTAAATTTTAAATACAAGGAATAAAAGAAGTGATACTGGACGCCTCCCTTTCCATGGAGGCCCAGGTCACAGCAGTTGTGCGATCTGCAATCTGACTCCCCAGAATTTAGCTACAGCGATCCATGCAACGGTCACTTCCAGGCTGGACTACTGTAACTTGCTCTACGCAGGCTTGCCTTTGGGGCTAATCTGGAAACTAACTGGTGCAAAATGCAGCAGCACGGCTGCTAACTGGATTGCCTTTTATTTATTTATTTATTTGCGTAGATTTATAGGCTGCCCTTTCCCATAATGGGCTTAGGGCGGCTTCCAACACAATAAAACCAATTTAAAACAATTAAAATAGTTTAAACAGTTTAAGACAATTAAGCCACAGCTCACATTAGGTGGGGCAGCAAAGATGGTATTAACAGATTGATTCGGCTTGCTTGTTGCAACCTAGGTGTTCAAATCCTGGCTATATTGGTTTCAAAGCATCAGTACAGTGCAGTTGGTGCAGGGGGGGTCTCGTTTAAATGATTGGATGCCCGTCTGCCTCAGCCATAGGCCTGATGGAACAGCTCCGTCTTACAGGTCCTCCGGAATGATAACAGAGCCTCCTCTGGGAGCTGATTCCACCAGGTCGAGGCAAGCTGGACGTCCTTTGGGCCAGGTCCCAGGCCGTGCAAGGCTCTGAATGTCAGTACTAAAACCTTAAAGTGGATCTGGTACTCAGTGGGTAGCCAGTGCAAACTGTGCAGCATCGGCCAACTGCTCACCCGTACAGACGATTCAGACAGCAGTCATGCTGCCGCATTCTGCACCAACTGGAGCTTCCGGATCAGCCTCAAGGGTAAGCCTGCGTAGAGCGAGTTACAGTAGTCTAGTCTGGAAGTGACTGTTGCAAGGATCACTGTAGCTATGTCCTGAGGGGCTGGATAGGGTGCTAGTTGTTTGGCCTGCTGAAGATGATAAAAGGCAGATCGTGCAACAGCTGTGACCTGGGCCTCCATAGAGAGGGTGGATTCCAGTATCACACCCAAGCTCCTCACCTTCTGGGTTGGCACAAGAGATGTGCCATACAGAGTGGACAAGCAGTCCTTTACGGGCAAGCAGTTCGTCGATGCTGTGCAAATTGCACTGGCTACCAATCGAGTACCAGATCCACTTCAAGGTTCTAGTACTGACATTCAAAGCCTTACATGGCCTGGGACTGACATACATGCAGGACTGCCTCCCCCCATACGAGCCCCAAAGACTGTTGTGATCTGCTGATCAACGTCCAACTTGCCTTGACCAGTGCCAGGGCTCTTTCGGCTTTGGCCCTGACCTGGTGGAATCAGCTCCCACTTACTACCATTCCGTAGGACCTGCAAGATGGAGCTGTTCTGCCAGGCTTTCGGTTGAGGCAAGCGGGCATCCTTTCTCTACTATTTATACCATCCATTGTCCTTCCCTACAATGACTTACCATCTGGACTATTATATTTCGGGCTGATAATCATACCTTAATCTGCAAAATGTTTTTTTTCTGGTCCAGGAGGGGGACATTTCATAAAGATGGGGAGTTTGCTTCCCTTTGATAACTTTTTTCAGACATGTTTTATGAGAGTTTGTGGCATGAAGATGAACTGAAGATTAAGGGAGCAAGCCCCTCCCCTCCTGGGCTAAAAGTTGCCGGCCCTGCATAAGGAGAAGAGGAGCTAGATCCCAGAAGTAAGGACTGATGCACTCTGGGACCACAGAGAAGGAAGACTTCACAGTAAGTGAACAGAATCTTCCGTTTTCGGCCCAAGATGGACAGAGGTGGTTTGCCATTACATGCCTCCGCACAGCAGCCCTGGGCTTCCTTGGTGGTCTCCCATCAAGTACTAACCAAGGCTGACCCTGCATAGCTTTGGAGATCTGACAAAATTGGATTAGCCTGGGATATCCAGGTCTGGGCTTGTCTCTTATACTCAACAGCAGGGTCTATAAATCAGTGCCAGCTACAATAGTATATTGGGAATCTAAGGAAAGAGAAAATCTCATGTAAAATAATGGTCACCCTGTACCACCATTTTGGTGTCAAAGGAGCACACAGCTACCTGATATTATTTGAGACAAAATCTCATCAGTTTCTGCAATTAAGGCTCTTTCTATATTCTGTTTTTACTCCATAGTTTCCCAGCACTCAAGTTATGTCTTTGAATCAGATCATTTGCTTTCATTCGGCATATGTTGAATTTTCTTGGTATTTTGTGCCTGGAACATTACTCTATGTGGATTATACTTATGGATTATGCATTTCCACCCCATCACAGGGGGATATTTGCAGTTGAGTAGTCTAGTTGGAGATAGAAAAGTGATGAGCATGGGGCTGGCCAACTTGGAGGCATTGTCTTAAGTGTAGAGAATTTAAAAACCTGGTAAATAAAACTAAGGGAGGGGAGAGCTGAAGAGGATACTGGTTGAATGTTGCTGGTGTTTTCATCTTAGGGAACATGAGAACAGAGTATAGGATACTATACCTTTAAGAGAAAAGGAAATCAGGAAGTTGTTCTGGTGCCCTAAGAACACACACATGCCTCACAGTTCAGTAATATTTTTCACCAGTGATCAAATTTTTAATAATAAATCATCCCTGAGTTTTTTTTAAAAAACTTTTTTTTTTTGTAAATAGTAACTTCCCACCACAGGGCTTGAACTGACAAACTTTGGTATGATAAACACACTTAAGTGACTGAGCTAACTGGCTGTTTCGTCTAAGAGGAAATATCTTTCAGAACTTTCCCTCCCTCACTGCAAAAAGAAAGGGAAGAAGAGGTAGGGGGTGGTGCTTGAATACCCATAGGAAAAATTCTACTTTTAAAGAGAGAACAGAATTCAAAACAGAGTAGATAAAAGGTCTGCTCCAAAAGCACTTTTAGAAAACGCAGGACAATAGAACACCGGAAGTCTTTCATTATAGTATTAATAATTCCTTGGTGTTTTCTGCTCTAGAATCCTGAAAATTCCTTAAGGGTTGATATAACCTGCACCTTCGATCTATCTGTCCTCTCTCATAATAGAGTTTCTCTCTTGTTCTGTCAAAATTAATTAATAAACCTTTTGAACCAATAGCAAAGGCTGATTTGTCATTTTTTCACATAAGATTGCCTTTCTAGTGGCTATCACCTCTGAACGTAGGATGGGAGAGTTGATCACCCTGAGATGTGATCCACCCTTCACCAGATTTTATGCAAACAATGTTGTTATGAGGCCTAGCTTTGATTTCTTACCGAAAGTGGTTTTCAGATTTCACATCAACCAAGATATTGTTCTAGCTGTTTTCTTTCCTTCCTCTACATCCACTGTTGAAAGAATCCTACACACAAGATGTCAGAAGAGCACTTTTGTTTTATTTAAGACATACAGAGCAATTTAGAAAAGACAAACACCTGTTTGTTTTAAAGGTGTCAATAAGGGGAAATCAGCATCATCAGTCAGATATCTAGGTGGGTGGTTAACATGATCAAGACAGCATATATTGCAGCTAGTGTACCTTGTCCTGTTGACATCAGAGCACATTCCACAAGAGCTCAAGTTTCTTTGACAGCTTTCTTATCTTGCATGGCAGTGGATAACATATGCAAAGCAACCATCTGCTCAATGCCCTCCACCTTTGTTCAACACTACTCCTTGGACGTGGATGCTCATAAGGATGCATTGGTTGGGAAAGTGGTTCTTCAGTCTGTCTTCTGCTAATCAGCCCACAGCCACCTCATTGGTGAGTGAGCTTGCTAATCTCCTACGTGGGACTGCACAAAAGCCATAATGATGAAAATGGGGTTGCCTTTACCTGAAAACAAGTGGTCATCGAGTGGTCTTCTGTGCAGGCACTCATCCCTCCCTCCTTTCCTCCGCTGTGGGATATTTATCATTACAGGTCCATCATAGCCCTCACAGTGGTGAAGGGAGAACTGAGGGAGGAGTGCTCTTCCCCTCGCATGACCATTTGTGCACTAAGACCGGGGTGGGAAGGAGTACACACAGGCTCTTAGTAGACATTTTTAAAGCTTTTAAACTCTTCTGCAGCTGGCCTGTGACTGTGCAGTCCCCATGTGTGCCTGCTTAGAAGACCATTCAATAAATAAAGTTTACGAGTAAGGGTAGTCCCATTTTCTAGTTTTCCTTTCTCAGCAAAATGACAGTGGGTGCAGTGGCAGAACAACTCAAGGTGTATCCATACCTCCATTGTAATGTGTAGACTATTGTAATGTGTCTACATGAGTCTTGCCCTTAAAGAGCATGTGGAAACTCCAGTTAGTGCAGAATAGAACAGCCTGGTTACTACTTTTGGGTATCAGGCAGAATGTGCGTGTCTCATCCCGTGCCTTAGTTTGTTGTTCACATTGTTCTATTAATCATTGCATTGTTCATTGGTTGTCTTAAAACTATGACAGGTTTCCCACATGCTCTTTAAGGGCAAGACTCATGTAGAACACATTACAATAGTCTAGCCTGGAGGTATGGATACACACCATGGAATAAGTGGTCAGATCAGCTGAGTGAATGAAAATGGTAGAATAACATTTTTGAAGCTGCATTAACTTGCTTCTCCCACTAGCGTTGCTCCACCCCCAGGCTTCTGTTTTCCTCAGAGCAAGCAATAGATTTCCCACTAGTTGCTCCATGGGTGCATTCTGAGCTGCGGCAACCTCCAATTCTCTACGTAATCCTGAAAAGACAGAATCTAAAAATGGCGCAGGGAACTGGAGGTTGCCATGGCTCAAAATGTGCCTGCAGAGCAACTGATGGGAAATTGATCACTTGAACTGGGTTGGGGGGGGGGGGGAGGAACAGAAGCCTCAGGGCGGAGCAGTGCTAGTGGGAAATTGGTCTATGTCTCTGCACTTGTTTTGTTTACTGTAATCTACTTTAATTCACAGCAAGAAAGGCAGACTATAAACACTATTAAAATGAAACTGTTGAACCATCAGCTGCAGCATAATACTGCAGTGCCCTCTGCATCAGTTTTACATCAGTTGCTTCAATGCTTATGCCCCCTGCCCACAGTACTTTTCCAAAGAAGATGTGGAGAAGGTCCTACAGTTGGATTTCTCTTAATAGTATGTGTAGAAGAAGAAGGGTTTTCTGTACTATATATAGTGAATTCCTGGACTAGTGGCATGACAAGCTACAACTATTTAGAATTACTCGAGCCCTAAGGATGGAATCGCTAAGCTATATACACTTCACTAGGTGTGTAGTATTAGTGTTAACAGCATTGATATGTAGGATAGTAGTAGGCAACCTGGATGACCTATGAGTGAAATCTATCAACAATGTCAGACTGATGTATTATTGCATTTTTCTTTTGGTACTGACAAGTGATACCCTTCTCCTGTTTTATATTAGAATAACTTGGGAGTGGAGGAGACTACAGATTTGGAAAAAAAATACATAACTGCCTTGCAATCACTTCTCTTTCCCTCTTTCATTTCTACATGTCTCAATCACTTCTCTTTCCCTCTTTCATTTCTACATGTCTCATTGTCCACTGAGTATGGCAGGGGTGGCCAACGGTAGCTCTCCAGATATTTTTTTGCCTACAACTCCCATCAGCCCCAGCCATTGGCCATGCTGACTGGGGCTGATGGGAGTTGTAGGCAAAAAAACATCTGGAGAGCTACCGTTGGCCACCCCTGGAGTATGGTGTTCATTTATTCCTTCAACATTTCTTTTTGCTTTGCCATGGAATGTGCAATAGATAATGTAGATAATGAGGAAATTTGTCAGGATAGTTATCTCTGTAGTTCAAGTGGCAACTGGGATGGGGAAGAGTTTTGGTGAATGGATTGTCACTCTTAAATGATATACTGCAATATGGTATTTTAAATTATTTTTGTTCATTAAGACTTAAGGAAAATATTTACAAGAATAGGAGACTGACAAGTAGCATTTAAAAAGTGAGGTTCTTTATTGGTTATTGTGGCCTATTTCCAGAAGGCACAAAAACTTCTCCAGTAAGTATTTTCATTTGCTTTGAAGTTCCATAGTGAATTTGGAAAGCACAGGTTTTTGACAGCATAAAGTAAAGAGCTTCACAGCTATGAAATATATCTTGACATTTATCCAAGGTAGTAATATGCATGCATAAGCACTTAAAATCAGGTAATAGGGCTTTGAGAAAAACCAACTGAGGCTTTGATTTCTGCTCCAGGAAATAGCATTATTTTTTATGCTTGGACAAAAATATTCGTTAAAAAAATATCGCTGACTGTCATTATGGCAGTTTTGCATTAAGCTTAACAGTTATGGTATCTAAAAATAGTGAGAGTTTTTAAAAAGAATATATATTTTTGGTTTAATGCTTTGTAAGCTTTGGATTCTTCTCTCTCATTTAGTCTTGATTTTTTCCTGCTACTTATGGAAAAGTATTCTGATGGAGACTTGGGGAGTTTGGATGCCCCCAAGTTTTGAATCATACTTCTGTCGCTTAGAAACACAATAGAAATGTAGTAAGGCATAATGCAAGTTATGTTTCTGTTATAGATAAGACTGGAATGTTGGTAACTATTCTGTCTTTTCTTCTCAGTCAGGCCTAGATGTGTGTTTAACCAGTGGTGGGATTCAAATAAATTAACAACAGGTTCTATGTCCTAATGACTATTTTAACTATACCAAAAGATATACCGAAAGGTAGTTTAATAATTCATGCATTAAATACTGCAATAAGAACAGTAAAAGAGGTAAAGACAACTAGATTATGTTTAAAGAAAGATTTATAATATTAAATACCTGACAGTTATTGAAGATATTTCCATATTGCTGTTTGATTGGCATCCTCACTTGCCTTATTTGCATTGATGAGGATGAGCCAGCTGCTGGGGCATACAGAACTGCACCTGACACAATCAGGGAGTTCAAGATTAGCACAGGGAATAGGGTTGCCAAGTCCAATTCAAGAAATATCTGGGGACTTTGGGGGTGGAGCCAAGAGACTTTGGGGATGGAGCCAGGAGACATTGGGGTGGAGCCAGGAGCAAGGGTGTGACAAGCATAATTGAACTCCAAAGGATGTGGACCTGGCTTGTGTGACCGAGACCTGGGTGAGGGACGGAGAGACAGTAGCTCTCTCCTAAATGCCCCCCCCCCCCCGGGATACTCTGTCTTTCACCAATCACGGATCAGCGGGCAGGGGGGAGGAGTGGCGTTACTCATACGGGAGGGTTACTCCTTTCGGGCCCTCCCGGACCCAAAGATTGATGGTATTGAATGTACTGGTCTGGCGTGGGATGTCGGAGAGGGGTTGGCAGTTTGGTTGGTGTACCGTCCGCCTAACACACCAACCAGCGCCTTACCATCACTATTGGAGGCAGTGGCGGGCTGGGCGTTGAGGTTCCCGGGGCTTATGGTCCTGGGTGACTTCAACGTCCATGCTGACGACACGGCCTCCACTCAGGCGCTGGACCTAGTGTCTTCCATGGTGACACTGGGGCTCCCTCAATTTGTTACGACTCCCACACATCAGGCTGGGCAGACACTAGACCTGATCTTTGCATCCGGGATTTTGGTGAACGATATCGCTGTAGAAGCGGTACCATGGTCGGATCACCTAGCCCTTAAGGCCCGTGTGGGGACGCCACCCCAACCCTGTATGGGAGGAGAGCCTATTTTGGCTCGCCCCCAGGGCCTGATGGACCCAGAACGGTTCCAAACGGCCCTGAGGGACCCTTGGCCCACTAGCAATTTCCTCGATGGCCTTGTGGAGACCTGGCAAGACCGGCTAACCAGGGCCATCGACGAAATAGCACCCCGGCGCCCTCTGCGCCCTCGTATGAGGTTGGCCCCATGGTACACCTTGGAATTGCGCCATCTGAAACAAGGGCTCAGACGACTAGAGAGGCAGTGGAGACATACTCGGGTCGAAGCAATGAGAACATCCTACAGAACGTTTATGAAGTCTTATGAGATGGCAGTCAAGGCTGCAAAGAAAAACTACTTTGCAACCAAGATTGCATCTGCAAATTCGCGCCCAGCACAATTGTTTAGAATAATTGGGGACCTTATAACATTGCCACAAGGCAAACCAAACATTAGAGAATTGGAGATTGGCTGTGAGGCATTTGCGAAATACTTTGCGGATAAAATCTCATTGCTCCGCCAAGACCTGCCTACCACCTTGGAAACAGTGAGCGAAATTGAGGCTCCGGACCTGTCTTCGGGTTTGGTGCTGGATCACTTCGACCCGCTCAATCTGGAGGAAGTCGATGGAATCCTCTCCGCTGCTTGCCCAACAACATGCGATTTGGATCCTTGCCCCTCTTGGCTGATTAAATCCTGCCAGAGGGAGCTCAGATGTCCTTTACGGGACATCATAAATAGATCCCTCACAGAGGGGCATTTCCCAACGCCCCTGAAAGAGGCGTTGGTTCGCCCTCTCTTAAAAAAATGTACAGCAGACCCGGCCGAATTGGCAAATTACCGTCCGGTGTCTAATTTACCATTTTTAGGTAAAATCATTGAGAGGGCAGTGGCGCTGCAGCTCCAGAGGTTCCTAGATGACGCTTCCGTTCTTGACCCGTGTCAGTCTGGTTTCCGACCGGGCCATGGGACGGAGACGGTGCTGGTCGCCTTGGTGGGTGACCTTCAGCAGCAACTGGATCCGGGCGCCGCCGCGGTACTGATGCTACTAGACCTGTCGGCGGCATTTGACAGTCGACCATCAGTTGCTAAAGCGCCGCCTCGCCGACATAGGGGTTGGGAGGTTGGCCTTGCAATGGCTTTCCTCCTTCCTCTCTGGTCGGGGACAAAGGGTGGCTATTGGGGGTGAGCGATCCCAGAGGCACACACTTGATTGTGGGGTGCCTCAGGGAGCAGTTCTCTCCCCAATGCTGTTTAACATTTATATGCGCCCCCTTGCCCAGATTGTCCGGAGGTTTGGGCTGGGTTGCCATCAATATGCAGATGACACCCAGCTCTATCTACTAATGGACGGCCGGCCCGGCTCCGCCCCGGGGAACCTAGATAGGGCCTTGCAGGCTGTAGCGACGTGGCTCAGACTGAGTGGGCTGAAGCTGAACCCAGCGAAGACAGAGGTCCTTTGTGTGGGTCACGGCGCCCTAGGAGGGGAAATAGCTCTCCCAACCTTGGAAGGCGCACCATTGAAATCGGCGTGCCAGGTAAAGAGCTTGGGTGTTTTACTGGAGCCTTCATTATCAATGGAGGCCCAGATAGCAGCCACTGCCAAGTCAGCATTCTTCCACCTGAAGCGGGCAAGGCAGTTGGCCCCCTTCCTGGAGCGTCGCAACCTCGCAACAGTGATCCATACAACGGTCACCTCAAGACTGGACTACTGTAATGCCCTCTACTTGGGGCTACCTCTGTGCCGGACCCGGAAGCTGCAGCTGGTGCAGAACGCGTCGGCCAGGCTACTATTGGGGCTCTCGAAACGGGAGCACATACGGCCGGGGCTGCGCGGACTGCACTGGCTGCCAATTATCTACCGAGTCCAGTACAAAGTGTTGGTCATTACCTTTAAAGCCCTATATGGCTGAGGACCAGCCTACCTAAGGGACCGTCTCTCCCCATATGAACCCCAGAGGGCACTGAGGTCAATGGGAAAAAATAAAATGACCACCCCTGGGCCGAGAGAGGTCAAGCTCCAAAACACCAGAGCACGGGCCTTTTCAGCTGCGGCCCCTGCACTGTGGAACCACCTTCCGGAGGAAGTGCGGGCCCTGCGGAACCTTGACCAGTTCCGCAGGGCCTGCAAGACCGTCCTTTTCAGACAAGCTTACACTGATATCGACTGCTGAGTTGCTAGGAATAAAGGAACCGCCATCTATAATATTACTATGGAAATATTTAAACTGGCAGAACCAGCGCCAGAATAGTTTTATTGCTGCCAGATACATTTAACTTAACTTAAATTATGTATTTTAATTCTATTGACTGGTTTTTATATGTTTAATTTTTAATTGTTAAATTTAAAGTTTTATCTATCTATGTAAATGTATGAAATGTTGTTAGCCGCCCTGAGCCGCCTAAGCGGGGAGGGCGGGATACAAATAAAATTTATTATTATTATTATTATTATAAAGGGAGTTCTGGCCATCACATTTAAAGGGACTGCACATCTTTTAAATGGCTTCCTTCCATAGTAAATAATGGGTAGGGGCACCTTCTTTGGAGGCTCATAGAATTGGACCCCCTAGTCCAATCTTTTTGAAACTTAGGGAGTATTTTGGGGAAAGCCACTAGATACTATACTGAAAATTTGGTGCCCCTACCTCAAAAAACAGGGTCCCCAGAGCCCCAGATACCCGTGGATAAATTCTCCATTATTTTCTATGGGAATAAGTCTCTATAGGGAATCATGAGTACTCAGCAGACATTTCCCTCCTCTCCCCCCGCTGACGACCAATGGGACAATTTCCATGCTTCCCTGGCCTGAAAGCAAAAGGATCAAAAAGGAAAGGATATTATGAAGTCTTTAGATTGTGTGTGTTGAGTTGCAGGCAGCCGATTCTGAGAAATTCTGCATTCTTACATACCATTTGTTGCAAGTGTCTTGCATGCATGGGGACTTCCCTCACTGTACAGACAGTTTGAGAACAGGTAAAAAGCTGTGAGTCAAGCTGCAGCCAAAGAGTAATGCCACTGATCAGAGAGTCAACACAGTTGGAAGAATCTTGACCATGCCAGGAATGAAAAAAAGGCAAAAAAGTCTCAACATTAGGAAGAACTTCCTGACTGTCAGAGCGATTCCTCAGTGGAACAGACTTCCTCGGGAGGTGGTGGGCTCTCCTTCCTTGGAGGTTTTTAAACAGAGGCTAGATGGCCATCTGACAGCAATGTGCATCCTGTGAATTTAGGGGGAGGTGTTCGTGAGTTTCCTGCATTGTGCAGGGGGTTGGACTAGATGATTGGTCCTTTCCAGCTCTATGATTCTGTGAATCCAACAGCAGGATTTGCTCCCCCAAGACGAAAGGGCGGCGGCGACCACGGCTGCTTCCATGCCTGGCTAGGTGATCTCCAGGGCCCACAACATGTGTTCGAGACGGGACGTGCAACAGACCTCATCACTTTCCCTTCACGCTCACACCGCTGCCCCTTTCTTTCCCACTCGGTTCAATTCATAAAGCAAGGAAGCCGGCTTACCAGCACTTTCCCTAGCCCCACCTACAGGAGGCCCGCCCCCTCCTTCCCGAAGGCCGCCTGTAATATACTGTATTTAAATGGCAGCGACTCACGGCTGCCTTTGGAGGACTGTTTGTGATGGGAAAATGAAGTTTCAGCGGGCAGATCGCCCAGACTGGAACTTTCCCTCTTGGCTGCGCTGCCGCTGCGCCTTCTCCACTGGAGAGCCACGGCGGGCGGCACTTGGCTCTCTGGTGGCTGCTGCCGCAGCTGCTGCCATAGTCATCTTCCACATAACCTCCTTCCTTGGGGGGGCGATCCGCTGCTCGCGGCTCCCAGCTCCAAGAAGCCTGGGCGGGGGCACGGGCGGGCGCTCCAGGAGGGCAGATGGCAGGCACCAGGGCCGAGCTCCCCGATGGCTGCTCCCAGCCCAAGCCCTTAAGGCTCTATGTGTGGGCAGCAAAAGTACAGACATATAGAATGCAATGAACTTTCCACGCAAAAAATTTCACTCATCATTGGTCAGCCAATGTAGAACAAAGAGGTCCCAGCTCAATTGCACAGGTTTACATACGGTCATTTGTGTGCTTTAAACAATATATCTGTTGCTGATGGTCTTTCCTGTCCCCTAGTAATGTGGCAGGCACCTGGCTGGCTCCAGCACCCGGCAGGGCTTGTTGCCCGTGGCGGGGCTGCTGTCGCGGCTGCTGCTATAGCCATCTTTCGCATGGCCTCCTTCATCGGGGCGCAGAAAGCGAAGGCGCTCCTCCTTCCTCCTCCTTCTGCTACTGCTGACGCTCGCTGGATGGTCGACGGGGCAGCTTGAGGCAGCCGGCAGGCCTGACTTTTTTGCAGGAGGGAGGGCAGATGGTGGGCACCAGGGCCCAGCCTCCCCGATGGCTGCTCCCAGCCCGAGCACTTGGCCCTGGCGGTGGCAGGCGGTGGTGGCTTCCCGGCCAGCTCCAGCACCCGGCGGGGCTTGTTGCCTGCGGCGGGGCTGCTTCCGCGGCTGCTGCTGCAGCCATCTTTTGCACGGCCTCCTTCATCGGGGCGCAGAAAGCAAAGGCGACCCCCTTCCTCCTTCTGCTGCTGCCGCTCACCGGACCAACAAACGGTTCTGCCGAACCGATAGCACATTAGGTATCGGTTCGGCAGAACCGGTGAGAACCGGCTGAATCCCACCACTGTGTTTAACCCTTAGGGATGTTACTTAAGCATGCTTATGGCCTTTCCAGCTGTATCAGGAGTCTATATTTGGCTACCAATATAGCTGAGCCCCCCAAAAGCCAATTTTATAAAGTTTTTTTCACATGCTTTCAGCTATATCAAAACTCCTGGCCATTTAAACCTAACAGCTGAGGAGTGAAGTCAGCTGTTCATTTAAATGCTTGGCAGCCATTTCAAGGCTCCTTTTTCTCCCCCTGCTCTGGAGCTAAAGGAGCAATGGAATAGCTTCTTCTCAGAGAAACTGATCAGCTTGGTGGGTCTACCTGTCAGCTGATTTGTATTCCCTGGGAGAAAGCTTTTTTTCGTGAAAACACAATTTTATTGATAACATATGGTAACCATATCCATGAATACCTTCTTTTTATCTATCCCATATGCTATTTTCTAATCCCCCCTCCCCCCATTACTTGACTCCTGCCGAAGTTATATACGTAAAATACTAACATTTAAAGGTACCCTTAAACCATAAGAACCTATATTCATATTCTACTTTTTTCTAGTACTTGATCATTATTAAAAAAATTGTCCAATATCCTTTTATATTCCATTCTTCTACATAACATCTAAACTTTTCCCACTCCTTTTCATACACTTCCAAACCATAGTCTCTTAAGATTCTTGTTAGTTTGTCCATCTCACTCCATGTTATAACTTTTACAAACCAATCCCATTTTTCTGGTATTTTTTCTTGCTTCCATAACTGCGCATACAATGTCCTAGTCGCTGAAAGCAAGTACCAGATCAAAGTTCTATCTTCTTTTGGAAATGTTTCCATTTGTAATCCCAATAAAAAGTCTCTGCTACTTTCTTGAATTCATATCCCAAAATTCTTGAAATTTCTTGTTGAATCATTTGCACCCTGGGAGAAAGCCTTAAACCCCTCTGCTTTGTTTCTCCCCAGTCCTGAAGTGTGGGGAGTAAAATGGAGGAGTTAAATGGCTTCCTCCCGATGAAGCTGATCATCCTGGGGATTCTGCCAGTCCACTGATCGGCTTCCCTTAGAGGAAGCCTTTAAACCCCTCTTCCTCTGCTTTGCTGGGGGAGCAAAACAGAGGGGTTAAATGGCTTCCTCCCAGGGGAAGCCTATCAGCCTGGCAAGTCTGCTTTGTCTGCTGATCACCTTTCATGGAAGGAAGCCTTTAAACCTACCTTCCCTGTCATGTACTGCTGCTGAGGTGTGACCCAGGAAGGAAAGGAAGGATATTTAAACTTTAAATATCTCCCCTTCCTTCCTTCAATAATGCCACAGCGGCAGCATGTGTCAGGGGTTAAATGGAAGGTATTTAAAGGGACTTCTACCTTCCCTTCACTCCCTAAAGCATTTACCCCCACAGTACGACTTGGTAGAGAAGGGAAGATATGGAACAGAAAATAATTGGCAATGCAGATTATTTCCCAATTATATACTGATATTTTTTGTGTTTGGTATGCCCAAACAAAAAAAATACTGATTATTTTGTGCATACTTCTAGTGGCAGCTATGCGTCAATTTACTGCCTTTGCTGGCCAAGTACAGTTTGTTCCTAGAAGTTAACTGTAGGAAGGAGGTTTCTGTTTTCTGAATTAAATAGCAATTGAAACTTTAGTGTTTCCCATGCTATTTCTGGCTGGATTTTGAGACTGTGTTCTTTTCCCGATTACAGGTTGGGTGGGACTATATCAGCTTACAAAATAGTGCCCGATGAAATAGAAGAAATTAAGGTACAGTAATCTTTTCTCAGTGCTTCATTGTATTTTTGTTGTTGTTGTTGTTGAAAAACCACTGTAGTGTTGAAACTTTCATTTTTATTTGTCCTGGAATACAGTGTTGGTTTCACTGCTAAATTTTAAAACTGCCTCTTTCAATGGCTAATGTGACTATTGAAGTAATCTGCATAATTAATTAACATAATAAAATTGCTTTTGTCCTTTGTGTTCATATGTTGAAGTACCTTTTTACAGAGAAATCTGAATAATTATTTCAACTGTGTATAGTCAGAAAATTTTGATTCAACTTGGAAAGTAATTTTGTTTTTAACCAGTTTGTTCATTTATGCTGTTAAGTATTTAGTTAAACAATATATAGAGTCTTTGGTGTGGAATCCAAATACATGTCAGATCACAACTTTGGAGAAAGAGTTTTTATCTGCTTTCTCTTTATTCAACAGCCTCATGTGGTTGGGGGACCACTCAGGATGCCTTGCAGTCTAAGAAATGCAGTGAGGAGAGAGACTTGGTAGGAATTATTCTCCCTCTCTCCAGCTCAAGGAAACCTAGCTTCTGTTCATGAGATTATCATCAAAGAGGGAAGGAGAATGATTCCTGCTGAGTTTCTTGCTCACCAAAGCTCTATGCCATATGACATTCTATTCTGTAGGGTTCCCAGATCCTCAGCTGTAGGTTTTCAGGGGGTGCAGCAGTCTGCTGGTGAGGAGGAAACTGATGGAAAATTAGTTAAATCAAGTTGCTGTTGATGTAACTTTGAATCCAACCATGACTACTTCAGCCTCTCATCAGTTATCTTCAATGAGTAAGCCAGTAACTCCTTGCCAGCTTACTTGCTAGCAAAGTGCTGACTTCTGAGCTCATCCCAGGTGGGTGCATCACAGCTGAATCTGCTTTAATTTACATTATTTATGGTCCACCTTTCTCATTAAGACTCAAGGCAGATTAAACAGTGTAAGTTAATGTAGTCAACAGGATTGGACATCCAATAAACAATGCAATGCATAAATCTGAACAGAAATCTGAAGCAGAGCTGATCCTCATCATGGTCTCTGTGCATCACACCTATTGTGTTCAGTTTTGGGCACCACATTTTAAAAAGGATATAGAAAAGCTGGAATAGATCCAGAATAGGGCGATGAAGATGGTGAGGGGTCTGGAGACCAAGTCCTATGAGGAAAGGTTGAAGGAGCTGGGTGTGTTTAGCCTGGAGAGGAGGCGGCTGAGAGGTGATATGATCACAATCTTCAAGTACTTGAAGGGCTGTCATATAGAGGATGGTGTGGAATTGTTTTCTGTAGCTCCAGAAGGTAGGACCAGAACCAATGGGTTGAAATTAAATCAAAAGAGTTTCTGGCTCAGCATTAGGAAGGACTTCCTGACTGTTAGAGCAGTTCCTCAGTGGAACAGGCTTCCTCGGGAGGTGGTGGGTTGTCCTTCCTTGGAGGTTTTTAAACAGAGGCTGGATGGCCATCTGACAGCAATGAAGATCCTGTGAATTTAGCGAGAGGTATTTGTGAGTTTCCAGTATTGTGCAGGGGGCTGAAATAGATGACCCTTGAGGTCCCTTCCAACACTATGATTCTATTGGATTAGGCCACCTGAACTGACCCTGATTGGAAACTCGCAAGCTCAGCAGAAAGGATTTTTGTGCTCTTTCCCTGTGCCATGCATAGGAACTTCTGCCGTGCATGCTCACACGGACAGGCATGGACATCTCAACCGATCTCTTCTGATTGTTGGGCAGATCAGACGGTCTTCTCAGCACTCCAGAGGAGGAACTGACCTTTTGACTTCTCCAGTCTTTTTCATTCAGCTCCAACCTACCTCTTTTGACCCTCCATTTTATCTTGGTTCTTCACAATTTTTTTTTTGTAAACCCACTTTACTTCAACCTTTACCTACATCATCACCTCTCTACCTAGTCTATGGAAAAGCTGTGGGAATTTTTAAAGTGGTGTTCCCAGTGTGGGAGGAAACTCACTCCATTGGGCAGCCACTCTTTATGCCTCCTTTGCCTTGGAGAGTCACACCAGTCAGATTTCTACATCAACTGCTTTAAGTTATCTTAGCAGACAAGGAAAAACTGAGTGGTGAGACTCCAGGCAGCATTGCTGGAATCCCCCTTCTCCCACCAAAATGGCCACAAAAACCTCTGCTGTCATGGAAAATGTCAGATCAACACCTTTGTCAACTGGACACATTTCATCCTCAGAGCAAGCATTGAAGGCTTTGACAAAGGCTCCATCTGACTCCAACTGGTCGGCACCAAAGGAATTAGGCTTGGCTTAAGAACATAACTTAAGAATGTAAAAGAAGCCATGTTGGATCAGGCCAATGGCCCATCCAGTCCAACACTCTGTGTCACACAGTGGCCAAAAAAGAAAGGAGGTTCACAAGTGGGGCTAGAAGCCCTTCCACTTTGCCCCCCTCCCAAGCACCAAGAATACAGAGCATCACTGCCCCAGACAGTTCCAATAATATGTTGTGGCTAATAGCCACTGATGGACCTCTGCGCCATATTTTTATCCAAACCCCTCTTGAAGTTGGCTATGCTTGTAGCCGCCTCTTGTGGCAGTGAATTCCACATATTAATCACCCTTTGGGTGAAGAACTATTTCCTTTAATCCGTTCTAACCCTACTACTCAGCAATTTCATTGAATGCCCACGAGTTCTTGTATTGTGAGAAAGGGAGAAAAGTACTTCTTTCTCTACTTTCTCCATCCCGTGCATAATCTTGTAAACCTCTATCATGTCACGTTTCTCCAAGCTAAAGAGTCCCAAGCGTTTTAACCTTTCTTCATAGGGAAAGTGTTCCAACCCTTTAATCATTCTAGTTACCCTTTTCTGGACTTCTTCCAGGGCTATAATACCCTTTTTGAGATGCGGTGACCAGAACTGTACACAGTATTCCAAATGAGACCGCACCATTAATTTATACAGGGGCATTATGATACTGGCTGATTTGTTTTCAATTCCCTTCCTAATACCCAGCATGGCGTTGGCCTTTTTTATTGCAATCGCACACCGTCTTGACATTTTCAGTGAGTTATCTACCACAACCCCAAGATCTCTCTCTTGGTCAGTCTCTGCCAGTTCACAACCCATCAACTTGTATTTGTAGCTGGGATTTTTGACTCCAATGTGCATTACTTTGCACTTGGCCACACTGAACCTCATCTGCCACGTTGATGCCCACTTTGAAATCTTTCTGCTTTGAAATCATCATTCTCTTCCCCTATCAAAAAGTGTAGGAATGACAAAGACCTTACACCGAGTAAGCACAAAATCCCCAAGACAGGCTTCAAAAGAAAGTCTCAAAACCCCTCTCATGGCTCTAAGATTATTAAATATGCTACTATTGCTAAGTCCCCGCTTCTGGACCAGATGCTGATCTCAGTGATTCCACCTTGCAGCTTCTCCACTCAATGATACATTGGCAGAACTACCCAGTAGTGAAACTACTAGTATCAACTCCTCAGCAATCCATTTCTTAGTGTTATAGGCAGAAGAAATAGTGAAGCTCGCCTAAAACATCCCACTCCAGGTTCTCAACGTTAAGATTGACACCAAGTATCAACCCATTTGCATGATGTCCATGCGGATACCAGCCATGTCAGACCCCAACTTTGGTGTTCGTTCTCTAGACACGGCCACTGACTGTGAGATGAAGGCCCTCTATTTCAGTTCCCAGCTGCATCCCCAATGATTCCCTGGAACCAACAACAGCTCCGGTACCTATATTTTGCCATTCTGCTCCAGTCTGCCCTCTCCTGGCTTCAGATGAGTGAACTCTCTGACTCAAACTACTCACAATGTTCATACAATCATAGAGTTGGAAGGGACCTCCAAGGTCATCTAGTCCAACCCCTTGCACAATGCAGGAAACTCACAAACACCTCCCCCTAAATTCACAGGATCTTCATCGCTGTCAGAAGGCCATCTAGCCTCTGTTTAAAAACCTCCAAGGAAGTAGAGCCCACCACCTCCCGAGGAAGTCTGAGGAATCACTCTGACAGTCAGGAAGTTCTTCCTAATGTTGAGCCGGAAACTCTTCTGATTTAATTTCAACCCATTGGTTCTAGTTGTACCTTCTGGAGCCACAGAAACAATTCCACACCATCCTCTAGATGACAGCCCTTCAAGTACTTGAAGATGGTGATCATATCCCCTCTCAGCCACCTCCTCTCCAGGCTAAACACACCCAGCTCCTTCAACCTTTCCTCATAGGACTTGGTCTCCAGACCCCTCACCATCTTCATCGCCCTATTCTGGATCTATTCCAGCTTTTCTATATCCTTTTTAAAATGTGGTGCCCAAAACTGAACACAATAGGTGTGATGCACAGAGACCATGATGAGGATCAGCTCTGCTTCAGATTTCTGTTCAGATCCTTTTCACACATACTACTGCTAAGACAAATCTCCCCCATCCTATAACCATGCATTGGATTTTTCCTACCTAAATGCAGAACTTTACATTTATCCCTGTTAAAATTCATTTTATTTGTTTTAGCCCAGTTTTCCAACCTATCAAGGTCATCCTGTATCCTGTCTGTCTTCTACTGTATTTGCAACCCCTCCCAATTTAGTATCATCTGCAAATTTAATAAGCATTCCCTCTATTCCTTCATCCAAATCATTGATAAAGATGTTGAACAAAACAGGTCCCAGGACAGATTCTTGAGGTACTCCACTTGTCGCTCCTCACCAAGAGGATGAGGAACCATTCACAAGCATTCTTTGGGTGCAATCTGTCAACCAGTTACAGATCCACCTAACGGTAACAAGATCCAAACCACATTTTACCAACTTGTCAACAAGGATAGTATGTGAAGCCTTATTAAAAGCCTTACTGAAATCAAGATAAACGATGTCTACAACATTCCCCAGCAAGGTAGTGACTTTCTCAAAAATAGAGATCGGGTTAGTCTGATATGTGACTTGTTGAGAAATCCATGTTGGCTCTTGGTAATCACATCCATACTTTCTAAATGTTCCAGGACCGACTGTTTGATTATTTGTTCTAAAACTTTCCCAGGTATAGACGTCAACCTGATGGGTCAGTGGTTACCCGGATCATCTTTTTTCCCCTTCTTGAAAATGGGGACAACATTTGCCTGCCTCCAATCTTTCAGCATCTCTGCTTCTTCCAAGAATTCTCAAAAATAATAGCCAGAGGCTCAGAAATTACATCCTCAAGGTCTTTTAGATCCCTTGGATGCAATTCATCTGGCCCTGAGGACTCACAATCCTCTCTGCTTCTCACCACCTTCAACAATTTAGTGTCATCTGCAAACTTAGCCACTTCACTGCTTACTCCCAACTCCAGATCATTTATGAACAAGTTAAAGAGCATGGGACCCAGTACTGAGCCCTGTGGCACCCCACTGCTTACCATCCTCCACTGCAAAGACTGCCCATTTATACTCACTCTCTGCTTCCTATTAATTAGCCAGTTTTTGATCCACAAGAGGACCTGTCCTTTTACTCCATGACTCTTGAGCTTACAAAGGAGCCTTTGATGAAGAACTTTATCAAAAGCTTTCTGGAAGTCAAGGTAAACAACATCTATTGGGTCTCCTTTGTCCACATGTTTTTTCACCCCCTCTGTTATGTTTTAATGGTTTAGTGTTTTTATAATGGTTCTATGTTTTAAATTGCTGTTGAGCCTGTGAGTCACCCTGAGCCCACCTTGATGGGGAGAGCGGTACACAAATTGAATAAAATAAAATGTTATCTTTGACATTATTCAGTTGGACAACTTCACAGCCATAGTGCTTCCTATGACCTTGGTAATGCTTCAAGCCTTCAAAGTTCCCTGGGACAAACTGGCACCAACCCTTATTTCCTCTAGACACTGGGACCCATATGTATATAGTGCAAGAGACAGGGGCTGTATTTTTGTTTTGCCACCCCAAATCCAGTTCTCTGGAGTCGACCTCCTCTTCTAAAAGTAAACGTACACATCCCACCAGATAAAGAGGGCAAGAAGCTGGCCTCCTTTGGAAGAGAAATATTCTCAGCAGGAGCACTGGGAGTTAAGACTACCAACTGCCTAGTGTGCTTGGAGCATTATCAGTATGCTCTTTGGGAACAATTTTCTGAAGTGCGTTCTGCACTACCTGAGGACAAAAGGCTGACTGCTGGGAAAATCCAAAAAAGAAGGCATTTTGTTGGCCAAGCAGCTCCTCCGATACTTTTGCCAATACACTTACCTTTGCCATTGCCCTGCAGAGAAATTCATGACTCAGAATGACAGCCCTTCATCCAGAGACACATTCCTACATTAAAGACCTTCCCTTTGATTAGGATGGCCTGTTCCATTCCATGATGGACAAAGTTCCTTAAGAGATGGACATGAGCATTAAAGCTTCATGCAACATAAGCATCATGACCACCACCCGCACTTACAAATCCAGGTCTTTGTCATGATCCCGGTCTAGGCATTCGTGCAACAGGCCTTTGACATGGGGAACCTGGCTCATACTGCTCCTAGGTCTTCCTACACACCCAAGACCAAATTCTCAGACACGCAACAAGCACATAGGCCCAAGACCTTTAACTTACTTGCCTTTGGTCCACAGAAGCCACTGACTACCACCCACCAACCCTGCGTCTGAACCACCTGCCTCCACCCCTTCATTCCAGCCTGGTGATGGATCACATCAGACAACTGGATCCTCTCTATAATCTTGCAGGGCTATGCAATATAGTTGTTCAGATATCTCCTGCTCCAGTGCTTGTCACCATCCCTTTATCTGACACCTTATTGGAGGAGGTGAAGACTCTGCTAGAAAAGCAAGCGATAGAACCAATACTGACAGATTCATGGAACATAGTTTTTATTCTTAATATTGCACTATCCCCAAGAAAGTCAAATATAACAGAATGGGGAACATAGCATAAATATCCCAAAGCAAACACACCCAAGAATCTGTGTTCAGTAACGCTACAAAGAATATACAATGTACAAAGAAACATATTCAACAAATTCATACAATACACTGGCACAGTCCTTGCTACAAAAAAAGTCCTTCCAGCCAAGCAGTCTCTTTACTCAAGCAGTCTCTTAATGATAGTCAATGTTGCCTTCAAATGAGTATATATTCTTGAAAATAGTAGCCTCAAAATATAACTCCACACTACGCAATTTCCGGATTTTGAAGCATGTTTCTGACTGATAATGGATTTAAGGGTGCTGAACAAATTAATCACAAATTCCATATGACGATGGTCCACAACATCTTACCACTCTTCAAGGAGGGGGTATGGATGGCTACAATAGAACTGCACGACACTTACTTCCACTTGGGCATCAAACCACAGCACAGACAATACCTACGGTTCATGGTAGGAGGCTACCATTACTAGTACCAAGAGTATTTATGAAAACCACGATGGTTGTTGTGGCTTACCACTGTCTTCAGGGTACTGTCATCTTCCCCTATATAGACAACTGGTTTCTGGTGGCTGAGTTCAAAGAACACCTCCTCAGAGACATCCAAAGGACATCACTACTACAAGACTTGGGTTTCTGCATCAACTACAACCAATCTCACTCCTTCCAGAAAAACACAATTTATTGGAGCTCTGCTTTACTCAAGGGTCTGCTAGGAATTCCTTCCCCTCCAGAGGGCATCTGTGTTAATTTCCCTGATCCACCAACTGAGGCCCCAATATCCATTTGCAATATCCATCAAATGGCTGCTGGGCCTCATGGCCACAAAGAACAGTTTTACTGGTCTTTGCTAGATTCCTTATGAGGATCCTTCAACCATGGTTCCTCAGACACTTCAAATCATCCTGTCATTCACAGTGCATGATACTTCTCCTACCCCTGTATGTATTAGCATCCTTGCCCTGGTGGGAACACAGAACCAATTTAATGAAAGCTCTGTTCCAACCTCCTTCCCCTATGGAGACCCTAACTACAGACACCTCCCTCTGGGAGCAAGGTGCTCAGCTGAGGGGCAGGTGCATAGGACTGGAATGGAACACCACCACCACATAAATTATTTGGAACTGTTAGCTATGAAATTTACTCTATGCTCCTTCCAACCTGCAGTAAAAAGGAAAGAGGTATCGATCCTTACCGACAATACTACTGCCCTGATACCTACATAACTGCTGAGGGAGAACAGTATCCAGAAAACCTTGGATTGGCAACCAATTTATGGACCTTGTGCATAAACACAAGGGATCTTCCTGGTTGCCGCTCACCTCCCAGGTGCACAAAACATCCAAGTGGAACTCAGTAGTGGAGGGGTGCTCCTATATGAGTGGGGAACTCAATTGGAACTATCTACAACCCATCTTCGCCAAGAGAGGTCAACCCAAAATAGACTCATTTGTCAAAAGAGCAAACAGGAAATGTCAGGACTTTTGCTGCAGGGAGCCATGGACCTGCTCTCTCTGGAAGATGATCTTCTCTACTCTTGGAATCACAAATTTGTCTTCTTGTTTCTTTCATGACCCGAGTCATCAACAAAATAATGAGGGAGGAACTGAATTGTTTACTGATCACACCGGTGGCCATGACAGGTGACAGGCCATGACCATTATATTTCAGCTGCCCCATGGGAAGTTGTATCACTTTCCATGAGCCAACGGCCTCCTTCTTGCACAAAAGGGTCAAGTTTGGCACCACGACATCCCATGTCTGAAACTGACAAACTGGTGGATCATCTTGGACCCTTCCTTGAACATGTGATAAACAGCTGAAGGCCTTTGACTATGACTCTGAATGGCAGAAATTCCTCACCCGCATCAGAGTGTCATGGCACCTCCAGACGAGTCTGGCCTTCCCTTGATCTTTGACTACGTGTCACCCTTATGGATGCTGGCATGAGTCATTCCTCTTTGAGAATCTACCTTGCAGTTGTATTGGCACACCACCAAAGGATCAACAGTTACTCTGTTTTTGCCCATCTTGATACCAAAGGATTCCTAAATGGTCTTTAGTATATGTGCCTACCAATCAAAACTCTGGTTCCCACATGGAACTTACCTTTGGTTCTCCAAAGCCCTTCCAGGAAACAGTAGTCACCTATGCATTCACACTGCCTGCCCAAAGTCCCCCTCCACTGTCAGCCTCCAGTTGTATACCTTGGGGTTTACACAGTGGTTAGAAGGAACTGGTGGAGTGTCCTCACCCATCTCTGTGAGCATGCGTGGTGGAAGTTCCTGCTCATGGAACAGGGAAAGAGCATGAAAATAATTTCTGCTGAGCTTGTAAATTACCTATTGGGGTCAGTACAGGTTCCCTAATCCCATGGGTGTGAATGCACAGCTGACCACTAGAAGATAATCAGTTATATGTAACCAACCTGTTTATATAAAGCTGAAACAAAGCATACACATTTAAACATGATGCGTTACGCAAAAGAGAAATTACACAGTAGGAATATATATACAGCAACAGAATACAGTAGTATAGTCCACAGTTCATATACCTTTACCAAAGCATTTTCCTGAATAATTTACTACAGTATAGTACTATTACCTATGTAAAGAGGCCCTCCTGAATAATTGTTTGTTGCATAGTTTATGAAAAGAGTGGGAACCTTCCTAACTTTGTCATGAATGGCTGGGGACCCCAACAGAGAATGTACACACATACAGGCAGTTTCTTCCTTTGCCTGTTTGCATGGTAGCACCTGCAAAAGGCCCTGCTCATGGTAGGCCACTTGTTGTCAGAGGCTGACTGTCATGAACTTATTTTCCATATCTTAAAACAGCTATTTTATTCTATTTACAGTACATCACAGAAGTGAGTACACCCTCTCACATTTTGTAAATATTTAAGTAGATCTTTTCATGTGACAACACTGAAGAAATAACACTTGGATACAATGTAAAGTTGTGTGTCTACAGTTTGTATGACAGTGTAAATGTGCTGTCCACTCAAAATTACGCAACACACAGCCGTTAATGTCTAAACTGCTGGCAACAAAAGTGAGTACACCCCTAAGTGATCATGTCCAAATGGGGCCCAAAGTGTCAATATTTTGTGTGGCCACCATTATTTTCCAGCACTGCCTTAACCCTCTTGGGCATAGAGTTCACCAGAGCTTCACAGGTTGCCACTGGAGTCCTCTTCCACTCCTCCAGAACGACATCACGTAGCTGGTGGATGTTAGAGACCTTGCACACCTCCACCTTCAGTTTCAGGATGCCCCACAGATGCTTAATAGGGTTTAGGTTTGGAGACATGCTTGGCCAGTCCATCACCTTTACCCTCAGCTTCTTTAGCAAGGTAGTGGTTGTTTTGGAGGTGTGTTTGGGGTCGTTATCATGTTGGAATACTGCCCTGCGCCCCAGTCTCCGATGGGAGGGGATCATGCTCTGCTTCAGTATGTCACAGTACATGTTGGCATTCATGGTTCCCTCAATGAACTGTAGCTCCCCAGTGCCGGCAGCAGTCATGCAGCCCCAGACCATGACATTCTCACCACCATGCCTGACTGTAGGCAAGACACACTTGTCTTTGTATTCCTCACCTGGTTGCCGCCACACATGCTTGACACCATCTGAACCAAATAAGTTTATCTTGGTCTCATCAGATCACAGGACATGGTTCCAGAAATCCATGTCCTTAGTCTGCTTGTCTGCCGCAAACCGTTTGCGGGCTTTCTTGTGCATCATCTTTAGAAGAGGCTTCCTTCTGGGACGACAGCCCTGCAGTGTGTGGCATATGGTCTGAGCACTGACAGGCTGACCCCCCACCCCTTCCAACCTCTGTAGCAATGTCATGTGTCCCATATTTTAATGAGTTCATGAGAATGCTTCAAGGAAAATGGAATTTATACTTGAGATACTTCCTACTACACATTTGCAGAACTAGGAAAAAAGGCATTAAAAGAGTTGTACTGGGGTGGATGAATGGGTGGTGGTAATTTTGGGAAGGGAAGGGACAATGGGTAGTCAGGGGTGTCAAACTCATGAGGGCCAGATTTGACATAAATGGAACTTAGTGGGGCCAGGCCATGCATATCATAAAATGTAAAGCCAGGTAGTTGAGATATAAACTGTATAAAGAATACAGAGAAACTCAATTAAATATATTATATTTTTACTTAAAATACAAACATGCTTAAAACTCTTACAGTGTTTTGTTTAAAATGGAAAGGTGGGGGAATTGTGGGATTTGGCAGTGCAGTTTTAAAAATGAAACATCAAGGAAAAGCACAAAGATAACAGCAGAAATTTAAAAATATAAACCAAAAATAACAAATGCTCTGGGCTTAGGGAAAAAATGAAATGGCTGGGCATTGCAAGCTTCTCTCCCTGCCCCCCCACCCCATCTGCTCAGATTGGGCAATGGCTGTGGGTTCCCAAGTTGGAGTACTCACTAGGCAACAATTCTAAGGTCCATTCAGCAGACATGCTGGCTCAAAGCATCATTCCTTTTTGTGCAAGGTCACACAACTCCAGCAAGGAATAGCATCTAACTGGCCATAAAAACACTGAGAAGTGAAACCAAGCTCTACTCCATTAAAATACATTGCAGCATAGACAAAGCTGCAAGGAAAACACAAAATGGATCTTCCATTAAGGTCTCTGGAGCCAGATAGACTACTCTATTTGGGCACAGAGACCTTGTGGAAAGTCCATCTGACTTTTTCCTTGCAGTTTTGCAAGCCCAGAATTGCTTCCTGCTTCAGCTGGCGAAGACTTCCATAAAGCTTTGTTTACCTTGACTTCCAGAAAGCTTTTGATAAGGATCCTCATCAAAGGTTTCTGAGTAAGCGCAATAGTCATGGGGTAAAAGGACAAGTCCCCTTGTAGATCAAAAACTGGCTAATTAATAGGAGAGAGTGGCCATTTTCCCACCGACCTTACCCCGGAGCGACGTCCCTCTTCACCGCTGCGCGGATTTCCCACCAATTGCTGCGCAGAACCAGGAAGTGCCGCGGCTTTTGCGTCGCAGATGTAAACTGGTTTTTAGCGGTTTACATCTGCGACGCAAAAGCCGTGGCCCTTCCTGGTTCTGCGCATCAGTTGGTGGGAAATCCGCGCAGACGCTGCGCGGTGAAGAGGGATGTCGCTCTGGGGTAAGGTCAGTGGGAAAATGGCCAGTGAGTATAAATGGGTAGTTTTTATAGTGGAGGGTGGTAAGAAGTGGGGTACTTCAGGGCTCAGTACTGGGTTCAATGCTTTTTAACTTGTTCATCAGTGATTTGGAGGTAAGAGTAAACAGCGAAGTGGCTAAGTTTGTGGATGACACTAAATTGTCCAGGGTGGTGAGAACCAGGGAGGATTGTGAGGCACTCCAAAGGGACCTGTTGAGGCTGGATGAGTGAGTGTCAGTGTGGCTTAACATGGCCAAGTGCAAAGAAATTCACATTGAGGTAAAAAATCCTAGCTATAAATACACGTTGATGGGGTCCGAACTGGCAGAGACTGACTCCAAGAGAGAGATCTTGGAGTCATGGAAGATAACTCAATGAAAATGTTGAGAGAGTGTGTGGCTGCAATAAAAAAGGCCAGTGTTATGCTGGAGATTATTAGGAAGGGAGTTGAAAGAAAATCAGCCAGTAACATAATGCCCCTGTATAAATTGATGATGCGGCCTCAGTTGGAGTACTGTGTACAATTCTGGTCACCACACCTCAAAAAAAGTATTATAGCTTTGGAAAAAGTGCAGAAGAGGGCAATTAGAATGATTAAAGGGTTGAAACACTTTCCTTATGAAGAAAGGCTAAAGCATTTGAGGCCCTCTAGCTTGGAGAAGTGATGACTGAGGAGTGACATGATAAGGGTTTACAAGATAATGCATGGGATAGAGAAGGCAGAGAAAGAAGTACTTTTCTCCCTTTCTCACAATACAAGAACTCGTGAACGCTCAATGAAATTGCTGAGCAGTTGGGTTAGAACGGATAATCCTTCACCTAGAGAGTGATTAACACAGAGAATTCACTGCCACAGGAGGTGCAAGCATAGACAGCTTCAAGAGAGGATTGGATAACATGGAGCAGAGGTCCATCAATGGCTATTAGCCACAAGGTATAAATGGAACTCACTGTCTGGGGCAAGTGATGTTCTGTATTTTGGTGCTTGGGGTGGGGGGGGGGCAACAGTGGGATGGCTTCTAGTGTTCTGACTCCACTGGTGGACCTCCTGATGGCACCTTGGTTTTTTGACCACTGCATGACAGTGTTGGACTGGATGGGCCACTGGTCTGATCCAATATGACTTCTCTTATGAGAGAGGTTGCAAATACAGTAGAACAGGGGTGGCCAATGGTAGCTCTCCAGATGTTTTTTGCCTACAACTCCCATCAGCCCCAGCCAGCATGGCCAAAATGCAATTTTGGGCTTTATCAACAGAAGTATCGTGTCCAGTGATGGTATTGCTTTACTCTGCTCTGGTAAGACTTCACCTGAAGTATTAACTCAAAAGAGTTTCCAGCTCAACATTTGGAAAAACTTTCTGAGCATTAGAGCAGTTCCTCAATGGAACAGTCTTCCTCAGAAGGTGGTGGGCTTTCCTTCTTTGGAGGTGTTTAAACAGAGGCTGGATGGCCATCTGACAGTAATGCTGATCCCGTGAATTTAGGGGAAGGTATTTGTGAATTTCCTGCATTGTGCAGGGTGTTGGACTAGATGACCCTGGAGGTCCCTTCCAACTCTGTGATTCGATGTTCTTAAAACAACATAGAAAGTCAAGGGAATTTTGGCAGCCTCAGAGCTCCAAAGGGTGAGGACAGGAGGGGGTAGCAGGGAGAAAAAGGCCTCTCAGGGGAGCAGGGGGAGCAAAACAGAGCACTGAAATAGCTGCAAGCCATTTACACCCAGCACACCTTCCTCACTATTAGGTTTAAATGGCTGCAAGTGGGGTAGCAAAAAATACTGTTCAAGTGGCTGCCAGCCGTTTAAACCTAATAGGTGAATTATGGACCCATGCTGCTCAGCGGTTAGTTTTAGATGGTCTTAAAAGTCAAACCAGACAAAAGTCTGGGAAATGTTTGGGGAAAAAAACAGGTTGCTTACCTGTAACTGATGATCTTCAAGTGGTCATCTGTGCAGTCACACACATGGGTATTCCCGTTGGGACAAACCCAACCTTGGAGAATTTAAAGCTAGCCTAGGCGTTTATTTTGGCGCACATTCCCTCCTGCTCTGGGGAGCAGGCATCCACTGCGCATGCCTGGAGCGAAGGGAAGGCGCTCCACCCACCCAGTTTCTTTAGCCGCTGTACAAATAGTAGTATAAGTGTAGAATGCATTTAAACCAGCAGCGGGGAAGGTTGGGTGGGCGTGTGTGACTGCACAGATGACCACTCGAAGATCATCAGTTACAGGTAAGCAACCTGTTTATCTTCTTCGTAGTCTCTGTGCAGACCCGCACATGGGTGACTGGTAAGCTGAAGTGCGCGGAGGTGGGTGCTGGTTCTGAAAAAGAACTGCAAAGATTATACATGCATATAAATTAGACATTCATATAGGCACCCAAGTTGATTTCACTCACCAGAGGAGAGACTGTAGGCTTCAATCAAAGATAGAGCGGAGCACAGCCTGTCGGAAGGACGAGTCTCACCATGCACGGACATCTAAGGCATAGTGTGTGGCGAACGTCGATGCAGAAGACCAGACTGCAGCAGCACAGATATATTCTATAGGCATGCCTCTGGAGAAGGCAGAGGACGTAGAGAGAGCTCTCGTGGAATGGGCTCGTAGATGTTCTGGGACAGGTTGTTTATCTAGTTGATAACATAACGAAATGACAGCTACCAACCACTTAGAGAGTCTCTGAGTAGAGATTCTCTGCCCTTGTTTATGAGTTCCGTAGGCTATGAAAAATCTCAAGTCCTTACAAAAAGAGCTCGTCCTGTCAATATAATAAGCAAGGGCTCGACGTACATCAAGACTGTGTAAAGTTCGTTGGCCCTTGTCAGTAGGATTCTGAAAGAAGGACGGCAAAGTAGTAGGTTTCCCTAAATGGAAGGGTGAAACAACCTGCGGGAGGAACGTAAGATCAGGACGCAGAACTACTCTGTCACGGTGGAAAACAGTGTAAGGAAGGTCTGTCCGAAAAGCGCAGATATCACTGGCCCTTTTGCCCGATGTAAGCGCCACTAATAACGCTGTTTTCCATGATAAAAGATGCAGTGGGATAGATGCCATCGGTTCAAAGGGAGGTTTCATTAATTGGCTGAGAACCAAAGATAAACTCCAAGTGGGGTGTAATTGACGTACTGGTGGCTGGAGATGTAGGATGCCCTTGAGAAACGATTTTGTGGCAGGATGAGAAAATACTGTGTGTCTGTCGATATGCGGATGGAAAGCCGAAATGGCAGCTAAATGTACTTTCAACGAGGAATAGGTAAGACCAGACTCTGATAGAGAAAGGGTGTATGATAGAATTTGAGGCATGGAAGATGACATAGGTTGGAAATTGTGATGAGTGGCATACTCAGTGAAGCGCTTCCATTTCAGAGAGTAAGACCTTCTAGTAGATGGTTTTCTGGCATTCAACAGAACTTGTCTGACTTCCGCAGGAAACCCTAAAAACTGATTTTCCATGCAGTTAGTCGCAGCAGTCCTGGGTCGTGATGTAGGACCTTGCCATTCTGTTGTGATAGAAGGTCCCGAGCTTGAGGGAAGCGATGAGATATGCTGTTGGAGACGAGGAGAAGTGTGGTGAACCAAGGTTGGCGGGGCCACCATGGTGTGACTAATATACAATTGGTTTGATCCAGTTGGATCTTCTGGAGAGTCCTTGTTATCAATGGAATGGGTGGAAAAAGATAGTGGAGTGGCCCGTTCCATTGGTGGAGAAAAGCATCTCCTGCAGAGTGAGCCGAAGGGGGGCCTAGCATATAGAATTGTGTGCATTGGGCATTGTCCCGGGAGGCAAACACATCTACAAGAGGCACTCCAAATTTTTTGAAGACAGGTTGGAGGTACGACCGTTTGCGTGTCCACTCGTGATCGTTGACCAGCTGTCAACTCAGGGTATCCGCTTGGATATTCTGGATCCCAGGTAGGTGTACAGCTGCCAGGTGTATATTGTGCGCAATGCTCCAGTACCAAAGAGCTAGAGCTCTCTTGCACAGATGGGTGGGTGCGGTCCCTTCTTGTCGGTTGATGTAGAACACAGTCACAACATTGTCTGATGTGACTTGAATGTGTAGACCGTGAAGGGATGGTAGGAAGGATTTGAGTGCTCTGTGGACAGCTAGACGTTCCAAACAGTTGATGTGGAGAGATTTTTTGTAGGTTGTTCACTGTCCTTGTACTGTTAGTGTCTCGAAATGGGCTCCCCAACCCCACCTCGAGGCGTCTGTGGTGACAATGGCTGACGGAGGTTGTCTCAAGAATGGCATCCCTGCAAGGAGATGATCTTGTACTGTCCACCACTCTATAGCTGTGGTTAGTATGTCATCAGTAGTTGCATTAAACAGACCTTGACCATCAAAGGGGAGATCCTCTATCTTGAATTTTATGTCCGGCTGAAAAGAAGATGAACGGAGCCAGGCATGTCTGCGTAGGGCAATGGAAGCAGCCATAGATCTTGAGGACAGCGTGTCGTATGTTGTTGATTTGCTGCTTGCTTAGGCGATTAAGCTCTTGTAGCAACTTTGATACTTGTTTTTGAGAGGCTTCAGGTAAAGATGGTACAAAAATGCTCAATTGGGAAGAGATATTGAAGGAGTAGGCAGCGAAGTAAGCTAAGTAATTGTTGATTTTGGCTGTGGCAGTTGAAAGGGAATAGAGTTTCCTGCCTAATGTATCCAACTTCCTTCTTTTTCCGGTGGTACAGGATGGCGCGTTTGCTTAGACTGAATAAGAATAAACAATCATCGAGTTTGGAGCTGGGTGGTTAAACAGGAACTTTGACTCTGGTGCATGAATCTTATATAATGACTCTACGCGCCTAGACGTTGGTGGGATGGAGGCTGGTTTATCCCAGGCTTCCTTAAGAGCTTCCAAATGAACCGGCAGCATGGGTAAGGAGGATCCCGCAGGCAAGTCAGCATGAACCAGGTCATGGACCACGTCAGAAATCTTTGGGAGATCAGTTGTTAATTTAATATTGAGTGTGGTTGCCATGTTGGAGATTAGATCCAGATAAGCTTTGGCTCCTTCAGATGGAGACAGCTCTGCTAGTTTAACGATGTCACATGCAGGTGATGCTGGAGAGGAAACTGAGTGGGATGATGCAGAGCTTTCAGCTTCAGATTCTTCTGGAGCGTCAGCTGGAGTCGTGTCTAGTATCGGTGCCGTAACAGGAGGCGTTGTCACCAAGGCAGCCGTGGATGCAGCGGACGTTGACGGAGCCGGTGATGTATGACTCAGTTCCTGCTGGCTAGACTGGTGTGTTTCTCTATCTCTATGTTGGCAAAACTCCTCACGGTACTGAGGTTCCGCATCTCGATATCGTGGTTGGTAGGGCTCGACATGGTACCGAGGTTGATCACGGTACCGATGGTATTCGACAGAAGGCGATCTTGAAGGTCTGTAGTGGTAATGCCTGTATGGAGATCGAGCTCTAGACTGGCTGTAGTAGTAATACCAATCTGTTCCTCGACTCGGAGATCTTTCTCGGTACTGACAAGTATGCGATTCTCGATCTCTTCCTCGGCTCGGAGATTTTTCTCGGTACCGATGGGTACGTGGTTCCTGATGGTGAGGGGATTCCCGATGTAGTGAGGATACAGCAGAGTCTTTGAACTGTCTCAGCGCCGACATATCTTGGAATGACCGCAGCTCGAGTATGTTTTTCTGAGTCTGGGGATAAGGTGACTGTTCCATAGGCTCCTATGCCAAGAAGTCTTCAGGCATGTAATCATGGACAGATGGCGATTGGGACCGAATCCTTATAACTTTGTCCTCGATCATGTCTGTCGGCATTGACAATTCTGGCGGGACTACTGGAGTTGTCGACTTTGGTGTCATAGTCTTCGGTACCAAAGTTGTTGTAGCCATGAAGTCGGGAGCTCTGGAATCTCAATGTAGCTCTCGGTTCCTGATGTCATTTAGATGACGATTCCAAGTGCTTTTTCTTGAAGTCGTCCGATTTTTTTTGTATGTTTGCCAAACTTAGGCTTACTGGGAGCCGAGGCCACTGAAGCTGCCTGTTTCACCACATCGCCCTGAGAGGTCAGGGAAGGTGGTGATCTTTGGGACCCAGAGGTGTGGGACATCACAGGTCGTAGTGAGGATTCCAAAAGATGACTCTTCAGTCTCACGTTGAGGTTTTTCCTTGCCTGCTTTTCGAACTGACTACAGTGGATGCAAGAGTCTGTTCTGTGGGCTTCCCCCAAACAAAACAAACACTGAGAGCGGCTGTCAGATGAGGGAATTTTTGTCTCACAATGAGTACACTTTTTAAAAGTGACTTTTGAATCCTTTCCTTCCATACGCCCGGGAGGGGAGGGGGGGTATGGAAAGAAGGTAAAGCAGGTAATTTTTTTATATATATACGATACCAGAAGAGGAAGTAGTGAAGATCGAAAACGGAGTACAAAGATCAGTCAAGGATGAGGTAAGGATGAGGTAAATAGGCTAGGTAACGAAGGAGATGCAGCGAGGAAGGACTATCCCGGGCGGCAGTCAGAAAGAAACTGGGTGGGTGGAGCGCCTTCCCCTCGCTCCAGGCATGTGCAGTGGATTCCTGCTTCCCAGAGTGGAAGGGAATGCGTGCCAAAATAAACGCCTAGGCTAGCTTTAAATTCTCTGAGGTCGGGTTCGTCCCAGCGGGAAAACCCATGTGTGGGACTGCACAGAGACCACGAAGAAGATTACCAAATTTCCATTCATGAACCACTTTGTGCCCATTCTTAAATGAGAGGACAATCCCTTTTTGACTAACAATACATTTCAAAATAGTTAGCAGTCTTGTAGGACTCTCAGTTTGGGTGTTATTAAACAAAAGTGTCAAAGCTGGGCATCTTCCAGGGATGTAAACTTTATAATGGCAATTTCAAAATTACAGCACACTTTCTTCATGGCTCATGACATTGTATGTAGGAAATGAGAAACTGCGGTGTTCATTTATGTGTGAGTGATGTGTTACAAGTTTGTACTGGGTCCCAAAAAATAAGGCTTTGGTCATGCCTTTTTGTGCAGCCGGGGCTTTTTGGTAGCTGTCCCAAAATGTTGAGATTACCTGTCTTGAGGTTTTTGTGGTCCCATCAGTCCAGATATTCCATTAGGGATGAAAATCTTCCCATATTCTGTGACCTATTTAATCTCTTTTATGCCTACTTTGTTTTGTGTTGTTGTTGGTTTGGTTTTAAGCAGGGGTCATTTTGTAGAAAAATAGGTGGTGGAGCTCATCCAGGGATTGTTATGCAGCTGCAATACTATTCAATGGACAAAGAGGTGGAACTCTCAGAAGGAAGAGGTGGAACTCTCAGAAAGGTTCAGGAGCTGTGCTCCTATGAGCTCCCACTGAATCTGAGGCCTGGTTTTAGGTCCTGTGATTGTTTCCATTCCGTGGCCCATTGTCCACAAACAAGTTGTTCCTGTTCTAGTATCAGCTACGTACAGATTTACAGTGGTGGGTCTTTGTGTTGAAGGGTATTGCAGAATTGAAATTGTTCCATCTTCATAGTTTTGGAATTGTGATAAGTAGAGTATTCATTCTACAAATGAGTAAGGTTGCACTGGGGCAGAAATGTTAAGTGACAACTCTGATTTTTACAGTAGTTTATTATTATGTAACAAGATTATTTAAGATTAACATTACTGGTACATGGACAGTCTTTTGTTTTTGCTTATGTAAGCATCTTGGATATCTCAGCATAAATATCCATATGATCATTTACCAGAACACAACAGAAATATCTGTTGTGATTAAGGTTTATTGTGAAGTCAAAATTTCAGTACTTTTTATGTTATAAGCATTCATAATTTTAAAAATGTCAATTGGCTCACCTGGGATTGAAAATTTATTTTGCTAGACTTTAATCCCCCCCCCATCATTGCACACAGTTTGTCCTGAAAGCCAGAACATATAAAATAGTGGATATAGTATAAACTACAGAATAAATATGAAATTACACAAGTTAATATTTAGCTTTATGCATCCGAAGAAAATGAAAGGTGAACAATCAATATTTCTTTCTGATGCATATATTTTTGTTGATTCTCTTATAATTTTTGATTAATTCCCTTGGTTTAAAATTCTTGGTTCAAAATTCTTCTCTTTTGAAATCTCATTAATATATGTGTATATACTTTTTATCAGTAGGTTTCTTACTGATTTTAAGATGATTCCCCATTACTCCAACTCTTTTATCTTGTGAAATGTATTTTTATATTCCTTAAGATGTTGCCTGGTGTCTGATTTTTAAACAGGCAGTTTTCTATGTCTTTCATCTCTAAATGTTCAGCTTTCTATTTTTATAAAGAGAAAAACTCAGCTATTTAGTAATGTTTTCATACTACCTTCCTACTTACTGATACAGTGATGCAGGACTGTTAGGAAACATTTTGTAATCAGTTGTGCATTATATAAGGTTATATTCAGTGTTTTCACCATGCATTTTGCTTATTTTACAATAACCACATTGACTAACATTCCCCAAAGATAAAACAATGTAGAGCAAGGTACAGTGGCATAGATTTGGCTGTGACGTTATATTTAGGATGGGCTATCTCTGAAAACTGGAATCTTCAGTTACTTCAAAACTGTCTCTACCTCCAGTTCTCACAACATAAGAATCTTTCTTTTCTATTTCTTGTTATAGAAGAAAGTAAGAGTAATAAGAAAGTAATAGTATCTAAGAAGATGATAAATAATGCAGTAAAAGCTTTGTTATTGGGCTCTATTAGGGAGTGCGGGTTGTTGATTAATGAAATTTGCTTGGTACTTAAGCTATTGTTGTGCCCTCTCTCCTTACCTAGCAACCAACATACTCCATTGGGAATGCTGTGGCAACAGACTCAACACTAGGAAAAATGCTTCTTTTCCCCCCAAGCTATAGAGCTGTTCCATGAAGAAGGAATACTAGTGGGCCAGCTGCCTAGGAACTCCTCAGCAGAGCAGGCTCCTGATAGCTTGCGGCAGGCTGAAGGAGGCACCTGAGGATGATGTCAGCTGCCGTCATTTGCTGTCAGATGCCCAAGAATAATCAGAAGCATCAAACTGACCAGCTGGAAAGATGGGAGTGGGGCTTGTGCACACAAGAAAGCTTAGGAGCATGTGACTGAAGGGGAAAAACTTGCCCTATGGTTAATGCCAGTGAGTCAGATGTTCTAGAAAATGAAATGCTGGATAACAGAGCTTTTTCTGGGCTAAGGATATGTGTAGTGCTACACCTTTTTGTATAATTGTGTTCTTTTGCAGCAGCAGCTGTATCCACTTCGGCATGATATATTACACAGTTGCAGTGAAAATACTTCATTCTGGTTTTGGTTTCAGAACTTGGCACCAGTGTCTTCCTCAAATGTGGTTTTAACCAGCAGTCCCACCACCACTGACCATAGTCTGTCTTGCACAGTTTTTAATATCTGTGGGACATATCATCTGGCGTTTGTTAGCAAGCTGTTACAAATATGTGGATAATACCCAGCTCTGTTTCTCCCTAACAGCTCATACTGATAGATCCATGGAAGCCCTGAAAAATACAAATGCAATGGATGATCACCACTTTTCAAGACTGAAGATTCATTAAAAAAAATAATAAACTGAGTGGGTGAAATGGGTGGTACTCCAGGACTTCAAAGGATGGTGGCAGGCAGTTCACAACTTTTTGTAATTGAATGGTCAGTGGAACAGAGGGAAAGAATTCAGTGCCAAAGTACTGAAGAGCTGTGCTCAGTCATTGACTTCTGAATAGGCATGACAAGTTGGCAAAAAAGTAAGTGGCAGATTTGTTGACAGTATGTTAGCAAGTATATAAGGACCAAAAGTTGTTTTCATTCTGAATTATCAATAGTTTGTTCCTAGTAGTGTCTTTGCTCTCAGAATCTTTCTTGCAAGGGCTGCAAGATTGTCTTGAATAGTAGACACACAGAATGAGATCCTTATTATTTTACACAGCAGGGCACACTGATTTTGTCTTAGGTGTCTAGGTATGTTTTGGGAGTACTGTACAAAATGGGGAGGGAAAGATGGCAGAGAATGTCACATACAACCATCACTATCTCTCTTAGTCTCTTTCCCATTTGTCTATAGAGCCAATACTTCCATTGCTTCCATTGTTCTAAAAGTGCGTTTATACTTGGATTTCTTCCACCCCTTCTCCATGTTAAAATTTCAGAAGTGGATTGCAAAGAGTAGGTGCAGGTGCTCCTAGTGAACTCACTCCACTAATTGATGCTCACCATGTTCTGTTAGCTATAAGGAAAATTCATAGTTCCAATGTGTGAATTGTTCCAGCTGCAGCAAGGCACTAATGCAATTCCTCTTTCCAATGTGAAGTAGCACCCCTGCTGTAATGCAGTGTCTGATTTAATGTACATAATTCGGCAGTGAATTTGTTAGATTGTTTGGTTTGCACCACACATAGTTCTCTCCCCTCCTTGTTTCCCTAGGTTTTGCAGGTGCATGCCATAGGGTAGTATGCTTAGAACACATCCCCTTGTATTTATATACTATTAGCTACCCGAGGCCTCCATCTGCAGGTAGCTAAGTCTGCAGCTTGGGGCCACAGGGAAGCTAAGCAGATCTTTCTGCACACTTGGGGGAATTCCCTAGGTTTGCAGAAAAATCTGAAATATTTAAAAATACACAGGGTTTAAATCCCCCCCCCCCCAAAAAAATAAAATAAAACAGCATTCTCTGTGCAGGTGTAAAGGACACACTTATCTCTGGTGGTCAAAAGCAGTGGTGGTGGCTCTACAGCCCAGGACTCCGTGCTGGGCCCAGTGATGTTGGCCATGCAGCCCAGGAGCCTGCTGAGCCAAGAAGCTGCTCCAGCCTACCCTGGCAACAGAGGTTGGCAGCCATGGCAGAGGAGGCTAGCATTCACACCAGGCTCAGCCATGGCAGTGGTGGAGGAGGCCAGCAGCTGCACTAGGCCTGGCCATGGTGGTGGAAGAAGCCAGCAGCCACATAGGTCCCAGCTGTGGTGGCAGAGGGGGGCAGCAGCCCTGCTGAGTCCAGCAGCAGTAGATGCTGGGAGCTGCTCTGGGCCCAGCTGCCTCTGCAGCACACATCAGAACCTGCTCTGGGCTCAGCTGCAGCATCAGTGAACACTAGGAGCCACTCTGGACCCTGCTGTGGCAGTGGTGGATGCTGGGTTCTGCTCTGGCCAGGCTGCAAGGTGAGGCCTGGATATGACGATTCATCGATCCTTCCACGGGTTTCATGGGCCCTTCTCTCCCTCTCTTATCATTCCCTGTGTGTATGGAAATATAAGACTACTTCTACACCATTAAATAACTCTCTTAGGAATCCAAGTTTCAAAATAGTTAGCAGTCTTGTAGGACTCTCAGTTTGGGTGTTATTAAACAAAACCCTATACCCCACCCTCCCTGTCGAGGCAGACTCAGGGCGGCTTACAAAAGCCAAACTGACATAGTTCACCATAAAACTATTTTAATTTCAGTATCAATTTCAATTTAATATCAACTACTGCAGACTTGATAAAAGAATATAAGCATTTTTGTAAGTGCCTTCCTTAATAATTAATGAGTGAAGGAATTAGGAGGCTTGTGAAGATAATAGACTTACTGTGTTATACATTTAAAATTGCTTTCTGGCTGCCTATTTCAAGCTGCTACCAATCACTCAAATCTTTCTCATTGTTGTATATGGAGAACAAGACAACATGCTCTGAGACCGGTTTAGAGATATCACAGTACCCACCATTCACCTGTCCATCAGTGAGATTTGTAGGCATCTGTGATTCTCTACATATTTTGTATTCGTCCTGTCTTGGCAAAAATATATTTTAGCTATTTTTCTAAGGTTGCACATTTGTGTAACACACTGGGCATTAGAACTGGGTTTCCATGGTTTTGTTCTTGCAATTCTGCACCCTCATAATAATGTCTACTGAGCTTCTATTGGAAGGCCTCGCTGAGATATCTTAGGTACACTTCCGTGTTCATGCTTCCCTGTATTTCCCATTTATCTCCAAGGGTTTAACTTATTATAAATGAATTGTACTGCTAACCTATGTAGTACTGTGCCCCCATGCTTCCAGATCTCTGGTGGAATTCCATCAACTCCTGCTGCCTTGCCACTTTTCAGTTGCTTGATGGCTTTAACAGTCTCTTCTAGGGTGGGGATCTCATCCAACTCTGTTTTCACCGGTTGAAGTGGGGTGAGGTGGATTGCTGAATCTTGAACTACGCGGTTGGCACTGAAGAGAACCTGAAAATACTCCGTCCACCGGTTCAGTATGGATGCCTTGTCTGTGAGGAGCACTTGGCCGTCTGCACTATGCAAGGGACTCTGAGCCTGATATGATGGACCATATACTGCCTTCAGGGCTTCGTAGAACCCTCTTAAATCACCAGTGTCTGCACACAGCTGGGTTCTCTCTGCAAACTTGGTCCACCACTCGTTCTGAATGTCTCGAAGCTTGCGCTGGAGGTTGCTACATGCAGCGCGGGACAGGAGGGCTGAGCAAGAGCAAGCCATCAAGCAACTGAAAAGTGGCAAGGCAGCAGGAGTTGATGGAATTCCACCAGAGATCTGGAAGCATGAGGGCACAGTACTACATAGCTCACTTCACAAAGTACTTGTCACCTGCTGGGAACAAGGCAAATTACCACAGGACTTTCGCGATGCAATCATCATCACCCTATACAAGAACAAAGGGGAAAAGTCAGACTGCTCCAACTACCGGGGGATAACCCTGCTCTCCATCGCAGGCAAAATCCTTGCCAGAATACTCCTGAACAGACTGGTGCCCACCATTGCAGAAGAACTCCTCCCAGAGAGCCAGTGCGGCTTCAGAGCTAACAGGAGCACCACCGACATGGTATTTGTTCTCAGGCAGCTCCAAGAGAAATGCAGGGAACAGAACAAGGGTCTGTATGTGACTTTTGTCGACCTTACCAAAGCTTTCGATACCGTTAGCAGGAAAGGCCTGTGGCAAATCTTGGAACGTTTAGGATGTCCCCCAAGGTTCCTCAGCATGATCATCCAGCTACACGAAGACCAGCGAGGCCAAGTCAGACACTGCAACGACCTCTCGGAGCCCTTCCCAATAGGCACAGGTGTAAAGCAAGGCTGCGTTCTCGCGCCAACTCTCTTTACGATCTTCTTTAGCATGATGCTTCAAAGAGCCGCAGTAGATCTAGATGAGGATGATGGTGTCTACATCCGCTATCGCACCGATGGCAGCCTGTTCAACCTGAGGCAACTAAAGGCACACTCCAAGACAATGGAAAAACTCATCTGAGAGCTACTGTTTGCTGACGATGCTGCACTCGTCTCCCACTCGGTATCAGCTCTGCAGCATATGACGTCCTGCTTTGCAGAGGCTGCCAAGCTATTCGGCCTAGAAGTTAGTCTGAAGAAGACAGAAGTTCTCCACCAGCCTGCACCCCAGGAAGATTATCACCCTCCCTGCATCACTGTGGGTGAATCAGTTCTGAAGACAGTCCAGCAGTTCAGCTACCTGGGGTGCATCATCTCCTCAGATGCCAAGATCGACAAGGAGATTGACAACAGGCTGGCAAAGGCAAACCGTGCATTTGGCCGACTGCACAAAAGAGTGTGGAGCAACAAGCATCTGAAAAAAGGCACAAAGATCAATGTTTACAAAGCGGTTGTGATGACAACCCTCATCTATGGCTCCGAATCGTGGGTTTTATACCGTCATCACCTGCGACTCCTTGAGCGCTTTAATCAGCGCTGCCTTCGCACCATCCTCAACATCCACTGGAGTGACTTTGTGACCAACACTGAAGTCCTCAAGCGGGCAGAGGTTACCAGCATCGAGGCACTGCTGTTGAAGACGCAGCTGCGCTGGGCAGGGCATATTTCTAGGATGGAAAACCACCGCCTTCCCAAGATTGCCCTGTATGGCGAACTCTCCACCGGCCATCGAAATAGAGGGGCACCAAAGAAGAGGTACAAGGACTCCTTGAAGAAATCCCTTAGCACCTGTCACATCAACCATCACCAGTGGTCTGACCTAGCCTCAGATCGCAAAGCATGGAGGCACAACATCCACCAGGCTGTCTCTTCCTTTGAGAACACACGCATAGCTGGTCTTGAGGACAAAAGGAGATTGAGGAAGAATCGCACTGCTACAGGACCAACCCTAAATCAGACTTTTCCCTGCAGCCGTTGTGGCCGGACCTGCCTGTCCCACATTGGTCTTGTCAGCCACCAGCGAGCCTGCAGCAAACGTGAACTATTGCACCCTTCTTAAATCTTCGTTCGCGAAGCCAAGCCGAGAGAGAGACTGCTAACCACAAGTATGTTGTGTCTGGAGATATTCAGTTTTGCAGTTTTAAAACCATCAGTCTTTTAGAGGGAAGTCCCATTGAGTAAAATGGTTAATCTTTCAAAATACAGAGGAGCCCTGAGAAGTCGTATAAGAGTGTATCCTGATATATAGTATTTTATTTATTTTATATATTTATTTAATTTAATTTCTAGCCTGCTCTGCTGAAACCTGCTCAAAGCATGTAAAAATTCATACTATACAATAAAACATTCTAAAATACAATGTAACTTAATAAATAGCAATAAAATCAATCAAATAATAGAATAAAACAAAAAACCTTGTCAAGTTCTAATAATAAAACTTCTTTAGCAAGTTTAAGTAAATAAATTGCTTCACAATATGTAATTAGAAGTCAATCCGCATTTCATCGTTAGATCAGCGCTTTAACATAACCTATATGAAAACTACATGTAGGTTTTTTTTAAAAAAAATTGAAAGCATTTAAACCCCCCCCCCCCCCCCTAAAAATGCAGTTTAACAAAAAATCATTGATTTTATCAGTCATGTTGGATTTCCTGCACTGAGCCAAGGGTCGGGTTAGATGGCCTATAACAGAGGTGGCCAAATTGCAGCTCGGGAGCCACATGTGGCTCTTTTATATATATTGTGTGGCTCCTAGAGGTTGAGGGGAAACAATGCAGGCTTACTCTCAAGTAAGCATGCATAGCATCAGGACCTCAGTCAGCCTCTGAGCGCTGACCCATAGGTTGGCAACTATTTCCACAGTTTGTGGAGTGGGGAAGGAGAGGGAAATAGGCAGGCTTGCAAGCTCTTCTCCTTCACCATAGACGTAATCTGGAGACCTAGAGCAGGGAAAGAGAGCACAAGAGCTGAGAAAGAAAAGTGACTATGTAGAGAAGGGAAACTGTCAGCCGCACTTCTGAGTCCAGCTGGACACACACTTGGGATTCTTGCCTTCTCCTATTGAACAGAGTGACCGGAATGCAGCCACCACCAAGAAGTGTAACAAGATTGAGAGCAGTGAGGAAGGAAAGGAATATGAGAGGGTAAATGCCAGTGCTAGCCCTTGGCTTGGTGAGCAATTATGGTAGTGGCACTGAGGGGAGGGTGACAACTGCCCTCACCTCTCCTCTGCAAGGTGCACCAGAATGGCCAGTGGCAATCCCTGCAGCTTAGCTGAACAAGCTGCATCATAGATAAAAGAGGCTTGCCTCTCTCCCTTGTCCTGCCAGCTGGTGCAGGCCTGGTAACGAGGGGATGCATCCAGCCAAGCATCCTTGTCCCCTGACAGGTTTGTGGGCCTGCTGAGCATGGGGGAACCTCCTGCACTGGGTTTTAGAAGTAAGTGGGTTAATTAGTCTTCCACCAGCTTGCCTGCTGCTGCAGAAGCACTGGTGAAGTTGTGGTGACCTTTGGTTTGCCTGTGATAATACTTCACACCTTTTCTCAGGTGCCCCCCCCCTTTAGGCTGTCCCACTGGAAGGAGACAGAATTATAGAGGGCAGCACAGGCTTCTGCTTAGTTTCGTAGCTCTTTTAGGAGCTATATTTACTAACTTTGGTGTCAAGGCAAAGAGAGTACATAAGGATGATAAGGGAAGAATCATCCCGAAGGCACCCACTTATATGTGGTGTGCCACAGGGTGGGGTTCTGTCCCCGATGTTATTTAACATCTATATGCGCCCCCTTGCCCAGATTGTCAGGAGGTATGGGCTGGGATGTCACCAATATGCAGATGACACTCAGCTCTATCTATTGATGGGTGGTCACTCCGACTGTACCCCGGAAAATCTAGACCTGGCTCTTCAAGCTATAGCATCTTGGCTCAGGCTGAGTCGGTTGAAGTTGAATCTGACGAAGATGGAGGTTCTCTATCTGAGTCGGGGTGGTCCGGGGGGGGGGGAGATCCCTCTGCCAGCTCTTGATGGGTGTCACTAATCCCGGCCCCCAAGGTCAAGAGCTTGTGTGTGCTCCTGGAGTCCTCTCTTACAATGGAGGCCCAGGTAGCAGCCACTACTAGATCTTCCTTTTTTCATCTTCGGCGGGTGTGGCAGTTGGCCTCCTTCCTGGAGCGCAGCGACTTAGCACTGGTGATCCATGCTATAGTCACCTCAAGAATAGATCACTGTAACGCTCTCTACATGGGGCTACCCTTGGCGCTGACCCGGAAACTACAGCTAGTGCAGAACGCTGCAGCGCGGCTGCTAATGGGGCTCCCCCGGTGGGAGCATATTCGGCCAGTGCTGAGAGAGCTGCACTGGCTACCTATTGTGTTCTGAGTCCGTTTCAAGGTGTTGGTATTGACCTTTAAAGCCCTCTATGGTCAGGGGCCTGTCTATCTGCGGGACCACTTTTCCCCACACGTTCTCCGGAGAGCACTGCATTCAGGGACAAAAAATCTGTTGTCCATCCCTGGACCAAGGGAGGCTAGGTTGCGGCAGACGCGAGCTAAGGCCTTCTTGGTGGCAGTGCCAGAATTGTGAAATACTCTCCCAGAGGCCATAAGGGCCCTGCAGGATCTTTCCACTTTCCGCAGGGCCTGTAAGACCGAACTGTTTTGACAGGCCTTTGAGATCTAACCTAATTTGGGAGAGAGCTGCCACTTTATACCATTAAAGAGTACCATGATCACCATTTACATTTATATTTATGTTAAATTATATCATAGTGATACAGCATCAAAAATGCAATGGAATGTTTTAATGTTTAAGTGTTTTAAATCATTTTAAATTGTAGTTTTATTGGTTAAATCGTAAAAAATGTATGTTGTTAGCCGCCCTGAGTCCACTTGCGGAGAGGCGGAATAGAAATTTAAAGTGATAAATAAATAAATAATAAACAAACAGTGGCCGATGATCCCTATGGTATATGTGTGTTTCCTACCACTGGTGCCAAAAGATAACTCCCTAACCTTTTCCTATGCAGGTCTTATGGGAACTGTTATTCCCAGATTTTGTTTTTTTTAAGTCTCTTTATAGCATGGTCATGTTGTAAAGTGTATGCATATGTATTTTATCTTTCTGTGCAAAGAAAGCATTAAGAGTTTTAATAAAAATGTGTGTTGTTCATGTCTTGTGGCTCTCAAAACATATGATGTTTATTCTGTACAGCTTTTACATTAAGCAAGTTTGGCCACCCCTTGCCTTATAAAGTCCCTTCCAGGTCAGCTTTTGTGTTAAGAAACAAACTGAATGATCAGGTACCCAAAGACGAATGTGATAGCTGAAAAAGCCAGTAAAAGAAGAAAACTGAAGTGCAGAATAGTGAACCCCAGGACTTTTTCTATTGATGGAAAGCACGATAAGCAGAATACAATGTGTTGTCATTGCAAAATGTTTTTGAAAACATGCTTCAAATGATGTAGTTTTATGTGATAAATGCTTGCTTAAAATCACTGCTTTATTATTCTGTCTCTAATATGAACATCATTACCCACATATTGAGAACAGAGATTGCATGTGTTTGTTTTTGCTAGAACTGTATATATTCTTGAAAGGGCAAGTTGATTAAGCAAATAAATTTACAGTTTGGTTGGGTAACTTCATGGACTGCATTTATGGGAGTTTTCATTATTTATTGTGTATGTAATGGTTGAACTATTTTTAGTTTTTGTGAATGAAACATGCTTGGAATTAATAAGCATTCACAGTTCCATTGCAAATTCAGTTCCAGATTGTTGCGTTTCAGATTATAAATATAATTGTGGCATAATAATGTAATGCATTTGTTTCTGCAAGCTACATAAAATATATTGTTATGTTTGTGCTTTCATGAACTTCAATAACTCTCTTGACAGCAAGGAAGAATTTTGTATACTGCATTCCCAGTCTTACCGGCCCTGCCTTTGAAGCAGGATGTGTCAGCTTGAGCTCTATTGAGCTTGAAGATCCTGATAAGAAGAAAGAAATTGAGGTGACCAGGGAACCAGACAGGAAAATACCTAGGCACCCAAGTCTCTCTGGTATTTTATTTTTTGCTGCGGCAGCTGGCCGCATGGCTCCTTTGACACTGAAACCACAGGCTGGTCCCTCAGTCCTCTTGGAGCTTCACTGACTCCCACTTTTGCCACCAGTATCCCTCCTGGCTGGTTCTTTCATGATCCTACACTTGTGGGGACTCAAAAGTAAGCGGTAGAGTCAGCAGCACTCTCTGGAGCTGTGTTGCCTAGGCACGCTAGCCCAGAAGGCTGAGACCTCATCACTCCCGGCACAGATGATTTATTCAAAGCCAGTGGAGGTCCAAGGCTTCACCCTGCATATAAGGTAGGGTTGTACCCTGGGCACTGATCCAGCATGTTCCCTTTTCTTCTGCCTGGGCCCCAGTGTTACTCATTTGTAAAGGGAACTTGGTGGGCAAATGGCTAAGAAAATTTCCCCCCTCCCTTCCTTCTGGTGTGGTTGGGAGCCGGAGGTTTGTTTTTCCCTGGGTAATAAGGCCCCTTTGTTTCCCTCAGGTTTCAGGCCTTCAGGGAGGAAAAGAGAGGGAAAGGCAGCCATTTTAGGGGCAGCCTTATACTGAATCAGCTTCTAGGTCCTAGAGGGATTAATTCTTCAGACTGAGGGACTGCTTTCACTTTCAGTTGCAGCCCAGGGCTTCAATGTGGAGGACTCAGCATGTGAATTCTAACTGCCAAATTCCCCTTTATCCAATAATGGCACACAGTTTGAGAGTCAAACCTTGGATATTTCAGGGGAAAGTGCCAAAGCCAATCATCTTCATGGCTGAATCAGGTAGGATTGTGGAGACCTTTGGAAAGAGGACTCCCAAAACAGAGGCAGACTCTAAGCCCAAGAAATGGGGCAGAGATGAGGGTGTGGGTAAATTTTTAAATCCATTTTTTAAAAAAAGAAATTACAGGCCCCACAGGGATTGCAGTCTTCTATTTAACAAAGCAGGAGTCAAGTGCACCTTTAAGACCAACAAAGTTTTATTCAGAACGTAAGCTTTCATGTGTTCCAAGCTTACGTTCTGAATAAAACTTTGTTGGTCTTAAAGGTGCACTTAACTCCTGCTTTGTTCTACTGCTTCAGACCAACATGGGTGCCCACTTGGATCAGTCTTATGTTTAGTGACAAAAACAGAGGTTCTGAGTTCTCAGCCTTCTCTTCTGCTAAAGAAGAAGTTGAATTGTATGAGGAAGTGGAAGAGATTTTGTCTGCTGCCAGAGTAGTGAGGCTGTTTCCCTAAGAGCTTTATGTTAGACACTCATTGAAGGTCCTGGCAACCCTGGGCCTCTCTTATACCCCAAATGGGGTAATAGAGGAGGATGCTGAATTTCACAAGGGTTCTGATAAAATCACTGCTAAAGTTGGAATAAATCCACTTTGGGTTCCTCTGTCAGCTGGGGTTTTACTCAGTGATGAAGCTGAATGGGAACAGCCAGTGAAACCTAAAGCTAAATCTTCTTTTTGCTAAGTTTTATTCGTCATACCAGAAGCTTTCAAAAAATTCAGACTTGCAGCAGTGGATGATCCTATCAGTTGGTTTGCATCCTTCTCAGTGCTCCCCATGGACACAGATGGCATGCCAAAGGACAGAACAGGTCCTTCAGAGGGTCCCTGAGAAACTTTGAACAATCCCTATAGTGCCTCAGTCACATGTTCTGCCTTCACTAGAGCAGCCATCTCCTGGGCTTCTGACCTGGCCAATGTGAACAGCACCAGATACTGGGATGCAGTCCCAGCAACAAGAGCTAAAGTGGCAACAGTCACTTTCAATGGCGCTAACCATATTTTGTGATTTTTTTTTTTTTGACAGACGTGATCCCAGGCCCTGCAACAAACCCTTTAAAGGGAAGTTGCAGTACAAATCCAGAGAGAATAGATCATCTTCCGTCTCTGGCAAACAGGGTCGAGCTTTTAAGGGTACTAAGAAACAAATTCAGTGTGACTATGCCACGAACCTGCATGGCATCAGAATTGGGGGGTCATTTACAGAGGTTTGCATTCCGGTGGCACAGGTCTGTCACTGCCATAGGGATCTGGTGGTGTGGAATAGTAAGCTGCTGTACTGCAATCCAAGCTCTGCTCATAAGAGCATAACAGAAGCCATGTTGGATCAGGCCAATGGCCCATCCAGTCCAACACTTTGTGTCACACAGTGGCCAAAATTTATATACACACACACACACACACTGTGGCTAATAGCCACTGATGGACCTCTGCTCCATATTTTTATCTAACCCCCTCTTGAAGCTGGCTATGCTTGTAGCCGCCGCCACCTCCTGTGGCAGTGTTAATCACTCCACATGTTAATCACTCTTTGGGTGAAGAAGTACCTCCTTTTATCTAACCCGACTGCTCAGCAATTTCATTGAATGCCCACGAGTTCTTGTATTGTGAGAAAGGGAGAAAAGTACTTCTTTCTCTACCTTCTCCATCCCATGCATAATCTTGTAAACATCAACCATGTCACCCTGCAGTCAACGTTTCTCCAAGCTAAAGAGCCCCAAGCGTTTTAACCTTTCTTCATAGGGAAAGTGTTCCAACCCTTTAATCATTCTAGTTGCCCTTTTCTGCACTTTTTCCAATGCTATAATATCCTTTTTGAGGTGCGGTGACCAGAATTGCACACAGTATTCCAAATGAGACCGCACCATCGATTTATACAGGGGCATTATGATACTGGCTGATTTGTTTTCAATTCCCTTCCTAATAATTCCCAGCATGGCATTGGCCTTTTTTATTGTAATCACACACTGTCCTGACATTTTCAGTGAGTTGTCTACCACAACCCCAAGATCTCTCTCTCTTGGTCAGTCTCTGCCAGTTCACACCCCATCAATTTGCATTTGTAGCTGGGATTCTTGGCCCCAATGTGCATTACTTTGCACTTGGCCACATTGAACCTCATCGGCCACATTGATGCCCACTCACCCAGCCTCAACAGATCCCTTTGGAGTGCCTCACAATCCTCTCTTGTTCTCACCACCCTGAACAATTTAGTGTCATCTGCAAACTTGGCCACTTCACTGCTTACTCTCAACTCCAAATCATTTATGAACAAGTTAAAGAGCATGGGACCCAGTACTGAGCCCTGCGGCACTCCACTGCTTATCGTCCTCCACTGCGAAGACTGCCCATTTATACTCTCTGCTTCCTATTAATTAGCCAGTTTTTGATCCACAAGAGGACCTGTCCTTTTACTCCATTACTCTCGAGCTTACTAAGGAGCCTTTGATTAGGAACTTGATCAGAAGCTTTCTGGAAGTCAAGGTAAACAATATCTATCGGGTCTCCTTTGTCCACATGTTTGTTCACCCCCTCAAAGAAATGTAACAGGTTAGTGAGGCAAGATCTTCCCTTACAGAACCCATGCTGAGTCTTCCTCAATAACTCGTGTTCATCAATGTGCCTACTCATTCTGTCCTTGATAATGGTTTCTACCAACTTTCCCGGTATTGAAATCAGACTGACTGGCCCGTAGTTTCCCGGATCTCCTCTGGAACCATTTTTAAAGATGGGGGTGACATTTGCTACCTTCCAGTCCTCAGGAACAGAGGCAGATTTCAATGAAAGATTACATATTTTTGTCAGAAGATCCAGAAGTTCAACTTTGAGTTCTTTCAGAACTCTTGGATGTATGCCATCCAGACCTGGTGACTTATTAGTTTTTAATTTGTCTATCAGTTGTAGGACCTTCTTTCTTGTCACCTCAGTCTGACTCAGGTCTTTCAACACCCCTTCCAATATATGTGGTTCTGGAGCAGGCAAACACTTCCCATCTTCCACAGTGAAGACGGAGGCAAAAAATGCATTCAGCTTCTCAGCCATTTCCCTATCCTCCTTCAGTGAGGATGGACCAAGTGTCTGATTCAATATAAGACAGCTTCATATGTTCAGTAATCCTTTGACCCCTTGGTCATCCAAGGGCCCCACTGTCTCCCTGGCTGGTTTCCTGCTTCTAATATATTTGAAGAAATTTTTATTGTTGGTCTTTATGTTTTTTGCAATATGCTTCTCATAGTCCCTTTTTGCCTGCCTGATCACAGTCTTGCATTTGATTTGCCACAGCCTGTGTTCCCTTTTATTAATCTCACTTGGACTAGCTTTCCACTGCTTAAAGGAGTCCTTCTTACCTTTTACAGCTTCCACTACATTGTTTGTTAACCATGCAGACCTTCTGTTATACCTGTTTGTGCCTTTCCTAACTTGTGGTATATATTTTATCTGAGCTTCTAGGATTGTAGTTTTAAATAGCCTCCAAGCTTCCCCGAGGGTGCCCATGACTTGAGCTCGATCCCAGCAGAAGCTGGGTTCAGTTAGCTAGCTCAAGGTTTATTCAGCCTTCCATCCTTTTGAGGTTGGTACAGTGAGTATCCAGCTTGCTGGGGTTAAAGTGTACTTGCCATCATTTTCCTGGAAGTTCCCAAGAACTGATATCCCAAACAAACACAGTCCTCTCCAGCTGGCCTTTTTATATCAGCTGGACACAAGAGCTGTAGAGCCTGTGTCCTTTCAAGAACAGTCACAGTGTTCTTCATAGTCCAGGGATGGTAGGGTCATCCTGGATTTAACAGGGATGGTAGGGTCATCCTGGATTTAACACAGATTAACAAGGTGTAGGCACCAGGAAATTGAGAATGGAGACCCTGAAGGACATTGTGGCTGCTTTCCAGCAGGGAGACTTCATGGCTTTCATAGATCTATCTGAGGTATATTTCAACATTCCTATTTGCATATAGGACTTTATTTTCAATATTGGACTTTTCCTTTGGGTCTGAAGTCCCCGCCTTGGTTCTAGTTTTCTGTGGCTGCAGGGAGTTGAACCATTTTCCCTTTCCAGTCGACATCCTAATTGAGGTGGTCTCCCGGGATCAGATTCTCAAGTCCTTACAGATGACTTATGGAGGTCCTAAGAGACCACGGCTTTGTCATCAACATGCAGAGGACCACTCTGTTTCCAACCCAGGTGATGGTTCACCTAGGGGTTCAGATTGACATTGTTTGGGATGGAGTGTTCTCACAATAGATATCAAAAATTCACAGGTTATCACAGGTAATGGGGATGAATCCCATAGAGCTGATGCTTCTGGCCCATCTCCTAGGCATGAGGGTCACTGTATAAGATCCTTCAATGGACCAGGTTTTTCATGCTTACCCTCCTCAGCAGTTCCCTTTCCCCTTCTAGGTCCCTAGACCTAGATCTCACACAAAAAGACCTCACTTTCTGTGAAATTCAGATCGGAGTTGGTGGTAATGACGGATGTGAATCTGTTGAGTTGGGCAGCACATTTGCAAGGTCAACATAACAGTCCACCTGTCTGGACTGTACATTTTGTTTGACTGATACATAATAATCTAATAGCTTTCTGTATCAGATGGAACAATTTGTCTTGATTTTGTTTTATATCAATCAGAAGAAACATCTGTAAGCCTTTCATCTTCCTCTGAATAAACAGTGACCTGTTGGAATTACATCTTTTTTGGTTTATGCTAACTCTGAAAATTGCTTCTGGATTATTTTACTAACCTGGATCGTTTAACATATGTATTAAGGGCTATATCAGAGGTCTCAAACTCATTTGTTAGGAGATCCAGATCTGACACAAATGGGACTTTGTGGGGACGGGCCATGTGTGTCAGAAAATGTAATGTGAAGCAGTAGAGATATAAACTTTATAAAGGACACAGACAAACACAATTTATGATATTATATTTTGACTTAAAACACAAACATGCTTAAAACTCTTGCCATATTTTGTTTAAAATGGAAGGGTGGGGGAGTAATGGGATTTGGCAATGCAATTTTTAAAATAAAGCATCAAGAAAAAGCACAAGGATCACAGCAGAAAGAAGACGACTGCAGATTTATACCCCGCCCTTCTCTCTGAATCAGTCTCAGAGCGGCCTCCAATCTCATATATGTTGAACATATGAAGCTGCCTTATACTGAATCAGACCCTCAGTCCATCAAAGTCAGTATTGTCTACTCAGACTGGCAGCAGCTCTCCAGGGTCTCAAGCTAAGGTTTTTCACGCCTATTTGCCTGGACCCTTTTTGGTTGGAGATGCTGGGGATTGAACCTGGGACCCTCTGCTTACTAAGCAGAGGCTCTACGACTGAGCCACCATCCCTCCTTTATCTTCTTCCTGCACAACAGACACTTTGTGAGGTAGGTGGGGCTGAGACAGCTCTCATGGCAGCTGCCCGTTCAAGGACAACTCTTATGAGAACTTTGGCTGATCCAAGGCCATTCCAGCAACTGCAAGTGGATGAGTGGGGAATGAAACCTGGATCTTCTTCGTGGTCTCTGTGCAGTCCCACACATGGGTCTTGCCGCAGGCAACGGATCCGTACCTCGGAGTCTCTAATAGCTTGCCTAGAGCGCTTTTTGGTGTGCTTCCCACTTGCCCTGGGGAGTAGGCATCAACTGCGCATGCCTGGAGGGAGGGGGAGGCGCCCTTCCCACTCAGTTTCTTCCTTTCTGCCGCCCGAACAACACCTAGCTTGTTGCATTCCTCTCTTTGGCTCGTCTCCCTCCTTTTGTTATCGTATTTCTTCGTCTCTATTTCTTCTTTATTCCTTTCTCCTACTTCCTTCGTCCGTAAAATTTTTTTTAAAAAAAAAACGAGAACCCAACTCTGCGCTTGCTTGCTTTCTCCCCCCCCCTTCCTCCCTCCCCCGTTCAGAGCGTATGTAAGGGAAAATTACTTTTAAGAACTTCGGACGGACACTTCTATTGCCTTTTTTGCCTGGGTGAATCACATAGAGTGGATACCTGCCCTCATTGTGCCAGCTTTGGAAAACAGGCGTGAAAAAACCAAGTGGCTAGACTCAAAAGTTTTTTGCTCAAAAAATCTCTTCGGCCTATGCCCGCCTCGGATTCGCCGCCTCCCCCACAACGAGCGGGAGATTCAGCTGCGCCGGCCGCTTTTCACATTCTGACGAGACCGTCTAAGCATTCCGACGGCCATAAGGCTTCGAAGAAGTCTCGTCATTTGGGTTCGCCGAATTCGGCTTCGAAGTTGTGTCATCCGGACTCGCCAAAATCACATCATCCGGGCGCGTCGGCCTCGGCTCTGAAGAAGCCCCGCAATCCGGCTCCATCGATGTCGGCCTCAGTATCCACCCCGATGGCTTCGGCCACGATTATCCCAGCAGAGCTCTTGGCGCCTTCCGACGTCATCTCGGATATTCTGCAGCTGACTCCACACTCTCCACCTACCGTGGAGGTTATACCGATCGGGTCTCGCTCCCCCTCGATCCATAGCGATGTGCCATACGACATCCTGGAACCCAATCCTTCCCCGCACACGACCCGTTCAAGATTCAAATGTGGATCCTTTGGGGACATTGCAATCTCTCCATTATATCGAGAGTCTTCCACTCAAGTCTCTATGCAACGGTTCCGGTCCCGTTCTCCGATTCGACATCACTCTCCTTCTCCGTACCAGGAATACTATCGACGTCGCCATTACGACTACTCCTCTTCGCCCCGGTCACCGTCCCCTCGACCACGACGAATCCACCAACGTTACTCCCACGCCCCTTCTGAGCAGAGTTCCCACCGATCCTGTTACCATGATGTTGATACCGACCGCATGTGTGACGTGCTGACTCCTCGAATCCGAAATCTCCACGATTCCCCCCGGTACCGTGAATCCTATCGATCCTGAGCCTGAGAACGTATATCGCCCCAATACCAATACCGTCGCACATCCCCATACTATCGTCCTCCTTGTTATGGAGACCTGGAATATGACTCCCCTCAGACCCGTGAAACCCTTCGACCCCTGGAATCCTCTCGAGGCCGAGACCTATCTAAGGAGCCCTTGATACCCCGTACATCCACCACAGTATCTACAGCCCCGACAACATCACCCGTTCCAGCCCTAACATCCAACCTTCAACCTAAGCTTCCAAGAGATCAGACACCCTCCGCTCCTACCAAACCTCATATGTCGCCCCCACCTGAGGAATCTCAATCCGAGATGGGCTCATCGGATCCCTCAGACTCTGAAGGACCCTCCTGTCTCCCCTGCATCGGATTCGACCCCCCCACCCCTGTTTATCGCCCTCGGATAGTTCCAAGGCTTACCTCAACCTAATTACCACCATGGCTGAAGCCCTTAATATTCCTCTCCCCTCTGATTCTCCCAAGGTTTCCGATGTTCACGATCTAGTTCAGGTTGATTTTCCAACAGGCTCAATTCTACCCATGTTACCCATCCATCTCAAGGGCCTACGTGAGTCCTGGGATAAACCAGCCTCGATACCTCCTACCTCAAAGCGCCTCGACTCCCTTTACAGAGTGCATGCACCTGAATCCAAGTTTTTAGCCTCTCACCCGGCTCCCAACTCTATCATCGTCCATTCAGCCACTAAGGCCAAACCATCCCGATATCCAACCCCACCTGATCGTGAGGGCAGAAAGCTGGACACATTGGCTCGTAAGATTTATAGCCTTGCATCCACAAACTCCAAGCTCAACAATTATCTAGCCTACTTTGCAGTTTATACATATAATCTGGCCAACCATATTACACCTCATATTCCATCTATGCCTGACACTTCCCAGAAGGTTGTTTCCAACTTGGTCTCTGAGCTGTCACGAGTTTCTAAGACATGCTGTATTCTGCTCATCAAAGGTTTTTGCCTCTTCGGTGGCCCTTAGTCGTCACGCTTGGCTTAGGTCAACTAATCTACAATCCGACATTAAGCAGAAGATCGAAGACCTGCCTTTTGATGGCCTTGGCCTGTTCCACACCTCAACATATGAGGTCCTTACATCCGTCGATGACGGTCGTAAGAGAGCTAAGCATCTGGGTGTCTCCCAACCTACCTCTCAACACTTTAATAGGCCTAAACCTTGGAGGCCACATTTCCAACGTTGTTAGCGCTCCCCCAGGCAACCTGACTATTGGAGGAAGAAACCTCCACAACACAAACAACTTTTCCAACCTGCAAAGAAGTCTGCGCAACAACCCAAGCAGTCTCTTTGACTCCCCTCTCCATTCCACTCCACAGATGAACCCCCTCTATTGCACACGTCTCCTCCCATTCTATCCAACCTGGAGCTCAATCACCACGGACTCTTGGGTGCTCACCATAATCCATCTCAGTTATGCAATAGAGTTCGTTTTACCACCTCACCACCACTACTTTATCGTTACTCTGCCCTCCGCTCACCTCCAACAAGAGATTCTGGACCTGCTCCAGAAAAATGCCATAGAACCTGTTCATCCTCAACACCGCGTGACGGGTTTCTACTTAAGATATTTCCTGGTGCCCAAGAGGGATGGAGGCAAGCGTCCTATTCTGGATCTTCGGAGGCTGAACAAGCGTATAGGCTACAGGAAATTCAGAATGATCTCCGTCCAATCCATTCTGCCCCTCATTCCAAGGGACTCCTGGATGGCTTCCCTGGATCTCCAGGATGTTTATTTCCACGTGACCATCAGGCCTCAGCACCGAAAATATCTTCGATTCGCCATAGGACACCATCAACCTTTCCGGTACCGGTCCCTGCCATTCGGGCTCTCCACCACGCCCAGAGTGTTCACCAAGTGCATGGCAGTAGTCACAGCTGCCCTGCGTCTCTGAAACATCCCTGTCTTCCCGCACATAGACGACTGGCTGCTGATTGCACCAACACAGCACCAACTGAAGAGGAATCTCGACACAACCCTCTCTCTTCTAGCCTCCTTGGGCCTCTGTGTGAATGTCACCAAATCACACCTTACACCGACCCAGGACTTGCAGTTCATAGGTGCTCATCTATTCACATCTCCTCATCTTGTTTTCCTTCCAGAGGATCGTGCTCAAACCATCATCTCCTTAGCCCAGCTAGTTCGTCATACTCTTCTGCAGTCTGCATTCACCATACAATGGCTCCTGGGCTTCATGGCTGCAACCATGTCTGTCCTCCGTTTTGCAAGGCTGCGTATGCGACACCTTCAACTTTGGTTCGTTCGCGTCTACCATCCACACATACAACCACAGAGCACTCTTCTCACAGTCCCTCAGAAGGCTTTGCACTCTCTTGCCTGGTGAACAGTGCCACACAATTTGCTTTCCGGGATGCCTTTTCTTCTCCCTCCTCCATCTGTCGTTGTGACCACAGACGCCTCCAAGTGGGGATGGGGAGCCCATTTAGAAGACAAGACTGTCAGAGGGCTTTGGACTCCGTCCGAGAGGGCTATGCACATAAACTGCTTGGAACTGATTGCTGTGCACAGGGCCCATCATTCGTTCCTTCCATCTGTCAGAGGTCAACATGTCCAGATCACTACAGACAATATGGCCACAGTGTTCTACGTGAACAAACAGGGCGGCACCAAATCCTTCCGGTTGTGCCGCATAGCCATACTGCTCTGGGAATGGTGTATCAAACACATCTTCCTGACTGCCATTCACCTCCCAGGCGTAGAGAATGTTCTGGCCTAATCTCTCAGCAGGATTCACATAGACAACCACGAATGGTCCCTCAATCCACTCTGTCTGCATCACATATTTCTTTGCTTCGGAGTCCTCGAAATAGATGTTTTTGCCTCGAAGGACAATTCGAAATGCCCTCGTTTTTACACTAGGAGAGGCAACGATGCCTTCCTACACACCTGGAGGGGTCCTCTGCATTACATCTTTCTCCGACCCCCCTGATAACGCGGTCATTGCTGAAGATTGCTCGGGACGGTACAGACTGCATTCCGATTGCGCCATGGTGGCCACAGCAACCGTGGTTCACAAGACTTCTCCAGATGTCCCGCCACACTTACCGCCGCCTTCCACTGGCAGCCGATCTCCTGACCCAAGCTCACGGCCAGGTACTGCACCACAACCCTCAGATTCTGGCCCTCACAGAGTGGAGAATCCGTCCACATCTTTATCTGCAGGAGTAGCTGAAGTTATTCTAAATGCTTGAAAGCCTTCCACCAGGCGTTCTTACCAGTGCAAATGGAAGCGTTTCTGTTCCTTTGCATCATCCCAGCATCTACACCCAGAGTCTGTACCCCTGCACTTGATCCTACAAGGGTCAGGTCTCTGCTACTCCTCGTTGAAGGTCCACCTTTCGGCCATCTCCGTCTTCCACGATGCTGTTGATGGCCAGACTGTTTTTTCACATAGGTTGTCCAAATCCTTTTTAAGGGGCATGTTGCATCTCCACCCTCCTATCAAACCTTTTGTACCAGTTTGGAGTTTGTTGTTCGTGCTTTCACATCTTATGAAACCCCCGTTTGAACCCCTGGCCACAGTGCATCTCAATCTGCTGTCCTGGAAAACTGCTCTATTAGTTGCCCTTACCTCCGGCAAGCGTGCCAGTGACCTGTGTGTTTTTCGACATGATGCCCCTTACACAGTTTTTCATAAGGACAAGATAGTCCTAAGACCGGACCCTTCCTTCCTTCCAAAAGTTGTGTCCCACTTTCATCTGTCAACGTTCACATCGTTGCCGTTTTTTTCCAATCCAAAGGACCCTGGGCAAAGAGCTCTACACGCCCTCGATGTCAGAAAAGTTTTGTCCTTTTACCTCTCTCGTACACAACCGTTCCGTAAGGACCCTAACCTGTTTGTGGCCTATGGCAATCCCCACAAGGGGCACAAAATTTCTACCCAGAGACTATCTAAGTGGGTATCGAGTGCCATCAAGTTGTGTTACGAGTTGGCTAAGCAGCCCTTACCCGAAGGCCTTAAGGCTCACTCTACCAGAGCGGTCTCGACGTCTTCAGCCTTCCTGCACATAGAGGACATCTGCGCTGCCGCATCTTGGTCCTCACCATCCACGTTTGTCTCACATTATGCCTTGGACGTTCGTGCGAGACGGGACGTTTCTCTTTCGGCCAAGCGGTCCTCAGGTCCATCTTTCATTGAAGTGACCGGTGAGTGCATCCGCTTCTATCTATCAGTTATGTGATTATATGGTGTGACTAACACTTTCTTTTCTTACCAGCACCCACCTCCGTGACCATTTAGCTGGCTAGTCACCCATGTGTGGGACTGCACAGAGACCACGAAGAAGATAAACAGGTTGCTTATCTGTAATTGATCTCTCCCCGCATGAACCTGTACCGTCTCTCCCCGCATGAACCCCAGAGAGCGCTGAGGTCAGCTGGAAATGTAATGTTCCCCTTGACATTATATATTTTAAATTATGTTCCGGCACTGTGGGGGTTAACAATGGAACAGAAAATGTTGTTATATCGGGCAATGATAACATCTAAAAGAATCATTTTAAGACAATGGAAAGGCCCTTTTTTTGGCTCTCTTCTACAATGGAAAGATGAAATGTTACAACTGGCATTTCATGAAAAAGTATTTTGTGTACGACAAGGACAGGGGGCGAAATTTGAACGAGTGTGGTTAGATTTTGTAAATAGCATTTAGGATATGAGAAGGTTAACTAAATGTTTACGAGTGGCGAAATGCACGGGGTGTGGAGAAAAGTGACACTGGGTGTGTTTTATGTTGTATGTCTTAATACAGTGATAAAAATAAAAATTATTATATGTAATGTAAATGTAATGTAAAATTTTATTTATATCCCGCCCTCCCCCGCAGAAGCAGGCTCAGGGCGGCTTACAACATTTAAAATGAACAATACAATAATAAAACATTAAAATCACATTAAAACCAATCAGTAATTAAAACATTCCTAAACTAACAGTGGCGGTAAGTATTATTAATCTAGCCATAAACATTAGTACAATCATTAGTAAACACCTGTCTGAAGAGGGCGGTCTTGCAGGCCCTGCGGAACTGGTCTAAGTTCCACAGGGCCCGCACCTCCTCTGGGAGCTGGTTCCAGAGTTGTGGGGCTGCGGCGGAAAAGGCCCGAGTGCGGGTGCTTTGCAGTTTTACTTCTTTTGGCCCAGGGATATTCAGTCTGTTTTTGCCTACTGACCTCAGTGCTCTCTGGGGCTCATATAGGGAGAGACGGTCCCTCAGGTAGGTCGGTCCTTGGCCATATAGGGCTTTAAAGGTTATGACCAGCACTTTGTACTGGATCTGGTATACAATCGGCAGCCAGTGCAGTCCGCGCAGCCCCGCCGTATATGCTCCCATCTTGGAAGACCAAGTAACAGCCTGGCTGCCGCATTCTGCACTAGCTGCAGCTCCCGGGTCTGGTACAGAGGCAGCCCCATGTAGAGAGCGTTACAGTAGTCCAGTCTTGAGGTGACCGTCGCATGGATCACCATTGCTAGGTCCTGCCGCTCTAGGAAAGGGGCCAACTGCCTCGCCCGCCTCAGATGAAAGAAAGCTGACTTGGCAGTGGCTGTTATCTGGGCCTCCATTGATAATGAAGGCTCCAGTAAAACACCCAGGCTCTTTACCCGTTGCGCCGTCTTCAGTGGCGCCCCGTCAAAGGCCGGGAGAGATATTTCCTTCCCCAGAGTGCCACGACCCACGTGGAGAACCTCTGTCTTCGCTGGATTCAACTTCAGCCCGTTCAGTCTGAGCCACGTTGCAACAGCCTGCAAAGCCCGGTCCAGGTTCCCCGGGGCAGAGGCGGGCCGGCCATCCATTAGTAGATAGAGCTGGGTGTCATCTGCATATTGATGGCAACCCAGCCCAAATCTCCGGGCAATCTGGGCGAGGGGGCAGATATAGATGTTAAATAACATCGGGGAGAGAACTGCTCCCTGGGGCACCCCACAGTCTAGTGTGCGCCTCTGGGATCGCTCACCCCCAATCGCCACCCTCTGTCCCCGACCCATGAGGAAGGAGGAAAGCCATTGTAGGACCAGCCCCTCTACCCCTATGTCGGCGAGGCGGTGAATCAGCAACCGATGGTCGACTGTATCGAATGCAGCCAACAGATCTAATAACATCAGTATTGCCGCACCGCCTCGGTCCAGTTGCCGTTGGAGGTCATCCACCAAGGCGACCAGGACCGTCTCCGTCCCGTGGCCCGGCCGGAAGCCAGACTGGCACGGGTCTAAGACAGAAGCGTCATCTAGAAATCTCTGTAGCTGCAACGCCACTGCCCTCTTGATAATTTTACCTAAAAATGGTAAATTAGACACCGGTCAGTAGTTTGCCAATTCGGCCGGGTCTGCTGTAGATTTTTTTAAGAGAGGGCGAACCAAGGCCTCTTTCAGAGGCGTTGGAAAATGCCCCTCTAAGAGGGATCTATTTATGATGTCCCGTAAAGGACATCTAAGCTCCCTCTGGCAAGATTTAATCAGGCAAGAGGGGCAAGGGTCCAGATCACATGTTTTTGGGCGAGCAGCAGAGAGAATTCCATCGACTTCTTCCAGGCTGAGCAGGTCGAAGTGGTCCAGTATTAAATCTGAAGACAGGCGCGGAGCCTCAGTTTCACTTACTGTATCTAATGTGATAGGCAGGTCTTGGCGGAGCGACGAGATTTTATCTGCAAAATATTTCGCTAATGCCTCACAGCCCATCTCTAATTCTCTAATATTTGGTTTGCCTTGTGGCAATGTTATAAGATCTCCAATTACTCTTAATAATTGTGCTGGGCGCGATTTTGCAGATGCAATCTTGGCTGCAAAGTATTCTTTCTTTGCAGCCTTGACTGCCATCTCATAAGACCTCATAAGCGTTCTATAGGGTGTTCTCGTCGCTTCGTCCCGAGTATGCCTCCACCGTCTCTCTAGTCGTCTGAGCCCTTGTTTCAGCTGGCGTAACTCCAAGGTATACCATGGAGCCAGCCTCTTACGAGGGCGCAGAGGGCGCCGAGGTGCAATTTCATCGATAGCCCTGGATAGCTGGCCCTGCCAGACTTCCACCAGGTCATCGAGGGAATTGCCAGTGGGCCAGGGATCCCTCAGGGCTGTTTGGAACCGTTCCGGGTCCATCAAGCCCCGGGGGCGAGCCAAAATAGGCTCTCCGCTCATACAGGGTTGGGGCGACGTCTCCATACAGGCCTTAAGGGCTAGGTGATCCGACCATGGAACCGCTTCAGCCGCGATATCGTTCACCAGAATCCCGGATGCAAAGATCAGGTCTAATGTGTGCCCGGCCTGATGCGTGGGAGTTGTGACAAATTGAGAGAGCCCCAGTGTCGCCATGGAAGACACTAGGTCCATCGCCTGAGTGGAGGCCGTGTCATCGGCATGGACATTGAAGTCACCCAGGACCATAAGCCCCGGGAACTCCAATGCCCAGCCCGCCACTGCCTCCAATAGTGATGGTAAGGCGCCGGCTGGTGCGTTGGGCGGGCGGTACACCAGCCAGATCGCCAACCCCTCTCCAACATCCCACGTCAGGCCGGCACATTCAATGCCATCGATCTTTGGTGCCGGGAGAGCTTGAAAGGTGTAACCCTCCCGTATGAACAGCGCTACCCCTCCCCCCCGCCCGTTATTCCATGACTGGTGAAAGACCGAGTAACCAGCTGAATATCCCTGGGCCAAAGGAGGCCAGATTGAATTCTACCCGGGATTGGGCCTTCTCTGTAGCAGCCCCCCTACTGTGGAACCAACTCCCGAAGGAGGTACGGGCCCTGCGATGCTTAGATCAATTCCGCAGGGCCTGTAAGACCCACCTCTTTAAAATAGCCTTCACACAAACCGAGCCAAGAAAGCCCTGTTGGATATGTTCTATGTTTTATGTTTTAATCACTGGATTTTATGACAGATCTTAATTATAGCACCATAATCTTAAGTTTAATGTAATTTTAATGATTTTAGGGATGATTTTATATTGAAATTGTATATGAATTTATAATTGATTGCATATGGTTTTATTGTATACTGTATTCACATGTTGTGAGCCGCCCTGAGCCTGCTTGCGGGGAGGGCGGGATACAAATAAAAAGTTATTATATTATTATAACTGATGATCTTCGAGTGGTCATCTGTGCAGTCACACATTCCCACCCAGCCTTCCCCGCTGCTGGCTTCCTCTGCCTAATGTTTAACTCTATAGAGTGTCAGTGGCGGCTGGAAGAAACTGAGTGGGAAGGGCGCCTCCCCCTCGCTCCAGGCATGCGCAGTCGATGCCTGCTCCCCAGGGCGAGTGGGAAGCGCACCAAAAAGCGCTCTAGGCGAGCTATTAGAGACTCCGAGGTATGGATCCGTTGCCTGCAGCAAGACCCACGTGTGTGACTGCACAGATGACCACTCGAAGATCATCAGTTACAGGTAAGCAACCTGTTTTTCTCCCAGATAATAGTCCGCACAGTTAACCACTACACCAAATTTAAAATATAAAATGCTCTGAGCTTGGGAAAACAATGCAAGCTTCTCCCCCCCCCCCCCCAGTCTATTCAGATCGGCAATGGCTCTCCAGTGTAATGGCTCTCCAGTGTAGGAACCCTTTGACTATGAGTTCCTAGGTTAGAGTTCTCACTAGGTCAGGTCCATTGAGCAGAGACAAGCTGTCTCAAAGCATCAACCCTTTATTTGCAAGGACCCAACTTCAGGAAGCATGAGCTTCAGCTGGCTATAGGAATGCTGAATGTGAAACTGGTCCCCCCCCCCACTCCATTGAAACACATTGCAGCTCAGATAAAATTGCAAGGAAAACGTGGAATTGATTTTCCATTAAGGTCTCTGGGCCCTACCTATCGGGGCACAGAGGCCTTAATGGAAAATCCATTCATCATTTTCTTTGCAGCTTTGCTTCCTGCTGCAGCTGGCGAAGACAAGGCAGAAAGAGCAGCCTCAGAGCGTGAGGACAGAACGTGTGTGTGTGGGGGGAAATGGCCTGATTAAAACACTTGGTGGGAAAGTTTCTGGCCCATGGACCAAACACTTGATATCCCTGGGCTATATTACTGACAACAGTCTTGGTCATATTGAGTTGTCTTTTCATTGACGTGGTGCAGGTTGCTTTGATTGAGATGGCATTAGAAACAGTTCTCTATTATTGTGTTCTTTTAAGTTAGCGTTTGTGGTGATAACTTTTTTAGTAATGAGATCCCCCTATGTCTAGTTCATTTCTGTTTATTAATGGCTGTTTGAAATTTGTGCATGGATATAAATATCTTAATTTTCCCATCAGGTCCCACACTGTCTACAGCTGGTGTTCATTTGGAGATTAAACTTAAGAGTCTTTTGAAATGTTGGGTTTTTTTTTTAAATGACACTAATATTGGCAAGTAAAGAATTACGGTTAACATCCATTAGTAAGCTATTCTTAAATCATGGGGTTCTGTTTTCTTGAATTGTAACCTATAATTGCTGTTTTAGTTTTAAATGTTCTGGGAATAATCATAGGGCTGTATATCAGATGCTTGCAACCCTGCTGGGAAAAATAACTGGCAAGGAGGAAATATTTAATTTATTTAATTTTTAATTGTTTGAAAATCAAATTCTAAGTAGTGGCTCTGAAGTTTGTATAAGCTATAAAATTTGGTTTAATGAAATAGGGAGTTGTGGAGTAATAACGTTTCTATATAAAAATTAATGTTGCCATCTATGATAATTTGTACAATGTCTTCTTTTTCTCCCTGTGTTTTAAATGGATGTTGTAATCAATCTCAGGAATACTTTAAAATGTTTTCAAGTAAAAAAATAAAATTAAAATTTCCTCCTCAAAAAAGAACCAGCAGGGTCAGATTCCTCCATCACTCTCCCAGCAAACGTCTTCTAGCTGCATGACCATGACAATTTCCATTCCAAAACTAGGCCTTAAATCATATTGAAGCAAGCCCATTTTGATAATCTAATTCAAGAAAGCATGAAAGTGTCTAGCTATTGCGCGCTTGAGAAAGAGGATTTTTGCTATCAAGAAGCTATTAACTTCATCTTGGTCCAGAGAAGCCTTCCTTAGAAGTTGGTACTTCTAAGAAGGAGATAGTCATCTCCGTCACAGTAAACCCTTAGTTTTGGCCATGGTGGCGGTGGCAGAAACTACTTCATACCAGGCTCTGGTTCTCTCAGGCCAACTTACTGGATCCATCGTCCTCATGTCATGCAGTTGGAATGCTCCAATGCCCTGATGGTGTGAGGTGAGGGCAAATGGTGACCCCCCCGACTGATAAAATTCAGGCACCACCCAGCAGCCTCACATGTGCCTCATCTCTGCTCAGTCCCTCAGCAACTCCTGTACCTTTGGATGACCAGTAAGTGGTACAGCCCTCAACTCTTGCTGCCTACACTGATTTTTCCTTCTCCCTGTCTCACATGGCTGTGGCATCTGTTCGAAAGTGGACAGGTGGTTTCCACTGTCCATGCTGTAGCTGCCACTTGACACAGTCCAAGGAACAGGGTGGGAGGAGAGAGAGTGAGAAGGGTGGAGCCAAGAGAGGCAAGTGCTTGACCATCCTTCACCGTAGTGTCCTGGATTAGCCTAGCCTCAGGCAACAGAAACCAAGACGACAAGGCAGAGGAGCTACTCAGGTTTTTGTAGTCAGGAGTTCAGTCTAAGTCAAGCACAAGGTAAGCCAGATAAGAGTCCAAGGAACAAGGTATGAGCAGGTCCAAGAAGTGCGGTTGAGCAGGTCCGGGGGTCAAGGCCAGGAGTTCAGGGGAAAGCAGGATCTAGAGCTATAGTTGCAACATCTATAGAATGGTGATGAGTTTCTCTCACACCTTAGCTATCTGGGGCCCCTTCCTTTATGAGCACCTCGCAACTAGGTCTCATTGAGCTTGTGATGAAGCTATCTGTTTGGCCTATTCAACCCACGTGTTCTTCCTGATTTGGTAATCACTGGGTGGGGAGGTGCATGCTCCGCCTCCTCTCAAGGAGTTTGCAGCTTGCTCGCCACTTCATGCATTCACCTGGGTCTGGAGAAAGGGGTAGTGAGTCAGCCTTGGTGCTCATGAGGCTAGAGCATATGCTGTCCTCAGCAATTGGTGCACTAGGACCTGCTTCTGCTGCCTTAGAGTCCCTGACAGAGGTGGTAACAGCAACAACTGGTTGAGCATCAGAATCACTGTCAGGGGTGTTAACAGTGTCAGCTGGTTGAGCATCAGCTAACGCAGGCTGACCCACAACAGGTAGTTTTTACATATATCTTCCTGCAGTGAGGCAGTTATTACATCCAGGACACATCCAGGTTTTTACTGCGGTTCAGTGTAAAAGTGCAGTAGCAGAACACTGATCTTGTAGGTTGAGCATACCCTAGATAACTCGTCTACTTTCTCAATTGCAATAACTGAAATTAATTCAAGCCATCACGAGTAGGCAGAACACTGATATTCAGTGACTGGCTTGCTGGACTGGTGACATCCAGCTGTCACCAGATGAAAGCTGCAAAATGTTTAGCAAATATATTACAACACAATTTTAAATATTCTGCCTTTAAACTTCCAGCGGCAAGATATAAAGCTCTCCCTCACCACTTGAAACAGCACAATTTGTATGGCTTTGTGCAGATGCAGCAGTGGGAAATGTGCCCACTTCACTTCCAAGTAAGCAAACAGTTGTTTTCTAGCCAATGGCTTGAATCCCGCTAAAAATATTCATTGACAAGATTTCTGTGAATGGAGCATGACTTTCTTGCTTCCATTCTCCTCACTTCAACCCAAAATGCGGATCCTGGAAAACAGAGAAACCCATTATAGTCTGAATAAGGGAATTGGCGATCTACTGTGGGAGGAGGGAACAAGTAATCCCCCCACTGTCATTAGTGAAATGCCATGATCTGCTGACAGAAATCCTTCAATCAGCAGATACTTTCAACAGGATTGAAGCCTACACTTTGAATCATTAGCTCTGTTTTTAATACACCTAGTGGTACAAAGAAACAATATTTTTTCATCCCTTATTATTTTCAGCATTAACCTTCTAGTGAGATAAGAGGGTGAGTTATTGTAAGGATTGAGACTGATGTCAGAGGGTATGAGATTTATTTATTTAAAACATTCTGAAGTCACCTTTTCCATACAACATTTTATTTTAGGATAATTCAACCAAAATGTATACTACTTACAGAATTTGTGTGATTTCCTTATTAAAGTTTTTCAATTAAAATATTATTAAAATTTGTGATTCTGTATTTTAAAATTACAATTAAAAAGTCCCAGAAGAAAGTCAAAATAGTTTTAAAATCTCAGGCCTTCCTGGAGAATGCATCTATCTTTGTTCCATTCCATTCTGACTTCCGCCCTGGCCATGGGACAGAGACTGTATTGGTCGCTCTCACAGATGACCTCCGAAGGCATCTGGATAGAGGTGGGTCAGTGCTGCTGTTGCTTTTCCATCTTTCAGCAGCATTTGACATGGTTAATTACAATCTTACAACTGACTGCCTCGCCAATGTTAGAGTTCAGGGGATTGCCTTATAGTGGTTCTCCTCCTTTCTCTGTGGTCAGGGACAAAGGGTGGTGCTTGGTGAGCAGATCACCTTGCAACACCCACTTGTATGTGGTATCCTGCAGGGGGCAATCCTCTCACCAGTGATGTTTAACATCTATATTGTGCCCCTTTGCCCATTTAGCCCGAGGTTTTGAGCTGGGCTGTCACCAATATGTGGATGACACCCAGCTCTCTCTGTTGAAGGATGGCCATCCAGACTCTACCCCAGATCATCTGTCTGAGGTTTTGGAAGCTGTGGCTGGGGGGCTGCAACAGAGCCGGCTAAAGCTTAATCCAACTAAGATGGAGGTCCTGTACATTAGCTAAGGTAGAGTAGAGTCAGCTATCCGGCTCTCAGCCCTTGATGGTGCACCACTTTCACCGGCCCAGAAGGTGAAGAGCTTGGGAGTGACCTTGGATGCTTCACTTTCTGTGGAGACCCAGGTCACTGTGATTGCCAAATTTGCCTTTTACCATCTTCAGCAGATCAAGCAGCTAGCACCCTATCTCTCCCCTCAGGACCTAGCTACAGTGACCCTTGCAATGGTCACTTCCAGGTTGGATTACTGTAACTCGCTCTACGTGGGCTTGCCCTTGGGATGAATCTGGAAACTCAAGCTGATGCAAAATGCAGTGGCGCACTTCATAACTGCATTGATTCTATGGACGAGCATCCGGCCAGCGCTACACCAATTGCACTAGCTACCTATTGAGTACTGGATTCGCCTCAAGGTTTCGGTATTGACATTTGAAGCCCTGCATGGCCTAGGACTGACATATCTGAGGGACTATATCTCCCCGTATTTGCCCCAAAGGACTTTATGTTCAGTTAATCACCATCTGCTGGTCATCCCCAGCCCAAAGGACGTCCGTCTTTCCTTGACTAGAACCAGGGCTTTCTCTGCCCTGGCTCCAGCCTTGTGGAGCATGCTTCTGTTAGAGATTTGGGCCCTTCCTGATCTACTGCCTTTTCGTCGGGCCTTTGATTGAGGCAGGGGATGCCCCCATAGTACGGAGCTGTTCCACCAGGCCTTTGATTGAGGCAGGGGATGCCCCCACAGTACATTAAGTCTGTCTTCCCTTGCCACAGTATCCCTTCTATTGGGCCTGTTGCGATATCATCAGTTCCTGCTCTGTTTATGTTATGGCCTGATCAGTTTCTTCCACCTGAAATCAAATAATTTTGTTTTATTGTTTTTATTGTCTTAACTGTTTAAATGTATTGTTAATTTTATTGTTCACTGTTTAAACTTGATATAATCTGACCTGAACCCACTTGTGGGATAATGTGTTATAGAAATTAACAAAATAAATAAATAAATAGTCCTGGTTATGGGATAGTGTATCTTAATAGTAATTAGGTTTGCTAGGTGTGGTGGTCTTGTGCTATGTTTTTTAATAGATTCTTCTGAAAGAATAATGTTTTATTGGAATTGGAATCTTGTCATGTATTTTATGAAAGAAATGTCTGTTACATAGGTTAACAGTGACTAGTGGATGAAAAGGGGCCTTCCTTTATATTCTGTCCTGAGGGGGGGGGGGGGTTTCTCTTATCTTTAAGTGTTTCATTATGGGAAACAAATTAAAGTCAGTCCCAGTCCACTTTTCCATTGGTTCCATTTAGACACATTTAACTGCAACTAATTTCTTGAGAGTCATTTTCATTTCTGTGGCACTGGAGATCTTCATGCTTGGGAAATCAGTCGTACCCATCCCTCCTTCTCCTTCCCCTTTCCTAGCCTGCAAAAGACACTTCGTATCCTCTGAGCCAGTACAAAGTGTGGACTCAGTTACAAAAAATTGATACACATTTTCTGTTATGCAAATTATGACAAGAACTTTCGTAATATTTGTATTAACCTATTAACAATAAAACAGATTACATCTTTAACTGTTAAACAAGTTTCTGTGCTAAATTTAAACTGTCCTTAAAACCTGAGTATTAACATCAGAATGTGGGGAAATTCTCTGAGAGCAAACTTAGCCATATGTTGGCATAAGCCTCAGTTATGTCAGCATAAGTCGAGGTATGTTGATGTAACTGGCACTTACAACGGTGCATGGCCGCTGCAGCACTCCATTGCTTGGGTGTGTGGCAGGTGACTGTTGGCATGACCGAAGCATAGAACCCTATGCTGACATGTTTGGGGGTGTGGCCAGAATTAGTCAGTTTCCTGTGCCCTTTCAGCCTGGGAATGCCCTCCTGCGAGAGGCAGAAAGTTACACCAACAACAAAACTGGTGTAGGCCATAGGCACCCATAGATTGCAAAAATGAAGTCGTCCTCTGAGGGGCTCAGGATGCCAACTACATCCTTGACCAAACCCCTTCCTTCCCAGGGCAGCCAGTCCCTCTCCCCAGCACCCAATCACAGCCCCCCCATTCTACAAAAACTTCCACTAGGGCATCTCACAACAGTGTAGGTAGGGCACACAGCAGAAGATTGTCTCAGATCTCCCTCTTGTACAGACATAGAGTGCAGGGCGAGGCACCTTGGTAGTGGGAGACACACAGAGAGGGCACTTAGCACTACAGGGCAAGCATTTTGACATCCCAGGGAGAGAGTGAAATCTATACTCTCTGGCTGCCAATTCCCTTTCAGAACGCCAACAGGTACTCGGCCTTCAGACGCTTAGTGCACAAGAGCACCCGCACATAAACAGGTAAGCATGGGCAAGCATCCCAAACTTGCTTCCCCGCTCCCATCACTCGAGGTGAGGTGCCATGGCAGTGTTTCCTGAACTCAAGCCCACAATTGAGTTCAGGTGTGGGGTGGTGCAAGCTGCCACTGCACAGTAACATGGCCCCTGACATGACATGGGAAAACTCCCCTGAAAGGTTTTCCATGAGACTCAGCAGGGTACAGGGTGTGCCTGTGGTTGGGGGGTTTGACAGCTGCTCTACGGCTTGTGGTGAACCAGCTTGGCAAGTGTCTCTTTCCGATTTGCAGCAAAACCAAAAAGGAATCACAGCCCAAAGACAGTATCAAAAAGCCAAGAAACTGTGATAATGACACAATAAAGCTGTATCTAAATTATCAAAATGTTATCTGTCTGTTTTTCTTATCGGACTGAAGAATATCAAACTATTTCTATAGAAAACATATTCAGAATATAGAGTTTATAAATCATGCAGTTCAATTCCACAAGCTATATCAAGCTCATAACAGCAAATGCATTGTATAGTTCTTTGGTTGGCAGTCTCTAATGTTCTTGGAGAAACCAGGAAACTCCTGGCAGGTCCCCGTCTCAGAAAATTGTGTCCAGATTCACTTATAACACTTTCAGCCACAAAGCCTTCTTTCCAATTCACAGCTTTCAGCTGGAGCTGCTGCAGGGGAAGGATTGCAAGCTATCTGAGAGCACCTCAACACATGAAAGGTGAGTGTGCGTTGGCAGGTTCCATCATTCACCTCAGAGGGGTTTTGTGGTGAGCCCCCGCCCCTCCCCAGCTGTATTTGCAGTCCCTGTCAGGACAAGACATCCATGGCAGATGCCATGGCACTTGCACCTTCACCATGGCTCTGTTTTACTGTCTTGCAAGTGGAGATTCAACACAGAAGCACATGGGTTTTGCAAGTCCCTCCCCCACACACTGTGATCAGTCAACTATTCCAGCCCTCCTCTTGAAGTGGAACTTTTCAACCAGCATGTCTTTCAGAGTTCCACCTGCAATGTCATCCCACTTAGGCTCATGCCAAGCCAAGCACCCTTGGTCCCCAGAGTGGAAGTGGATGGGGTCATCACCCCCTGCTGTGGATACCAGAGCAATGAAGTCTGTGTTGTGGCCCAAACTTTGTCTCTGCTGCTTGGCTTCTGCTACATAGCCGGAACTTCACACCTCTCTCTGCCCCACTCCCTCTCCACCCCATCTTTCACTCCTCCTGGGGGCTTTCAAAGGAAATGTCTAAGAGGGAGGGCTCACTCACCTTGCAAGCCTCTGTGTAAATGAGTCACTTCATTGCGCTGGCTAGAGTGTGAGGCTAGGCCAGGGAGTCCTAGGGTCTGTTCCCCATTCATACTATAGAAGCTAAGTGGGTAGCCTTGGGCCAGATGTATACCCTCAGCCTGACCAACCTCATGGGGTTGTTGTAATCATGCAACAGAGAAGAGTGAAATGATGCAACCATCCCGGGGGCGGGGGGTGGCGGTGAGATTGTTAATGAAATTAGTGCATGGCTGAGGCTCCTAACTCTGTCTCTGCTCCAGGATGGTGTTCCTATGGCACCCAGGGGGGGAGGCATCTGTGCAAGTCACATTTGGGGACACTGGATCATGGGGTTCCCTGAGTCAGTGTTGGGGAGAGCCATTGCAAGGGATGGTAGAGGATAATGGGGCTTTCCTTAACTGCCATTAACCTCCCCCAACTGTCACATGCAATGGCATTTGCCCTGGACTGGCCACTCCAATCAACCCAAAGTTTCCCTCCCCTCATGCCTCACCACAATGGTGTGCAATGAGACCATGCTGCCGCAGAGTTGCCATGGACACTGCCTCGCAAGCAGCCAGCTATACTTCCCCCCTGCCACAGCATAACTTGGCCCTTAGGGAGCTGATTATTGGTGCCAAGGTTGCATGGTGGCTGCCTAGGATCGCTCTGCCCATCTGAATTCTTAGTAAATATTTAACTGCTTGTAGAACACTAAATACTAAATAAAAAAATTAAAACTATAATCAATATCTTCATCTTTAACATAACATTCAAATAATTTCAAAAGTAAAGACATTTTAATTATTCCTTTAATGTAAGTAGTAAGCTTGCTGTCTCTGCTGAAATTCTTTTAGTGGTCTTCTATTTATATAATTAATTTTGCCATTGTTGCTTACTCAGCCACTATTTCTTTTCAGATCTCTATTACCAGACAATTTTCTGTATTCCATTTCATTGTAAATATTACTCTGGCCACTATCAACATATATTTAATCAGTAGAACAAAATAGGAGTCAAGTGCACCTTTAAGACCAATTTAATTTTATTCAGAATGTAAGCTTCCGTGTGCTCTCTAAACACTTCATCAGACGAGAAATCCGGCACAGTGAGCAAAGCCACACATAGCTGATAGTCAGTGGCTCAGAATGCAAACTGGTACAAATTTAAGATCCAATGACAGTATAGTAAAATTATCTGGTAGGGAGTGGTTTAGAATGCAAAATGGTACAAATTTAAGATTCAATGACAGAATAGTAAAATTAACAAACTGAGCAAACCTTTGATCTGAATAGCTTTTGCATGCTTATGCTACTCAGATCAAAGGTTTGCTCAATTTATTAATTTTACTATTCTGTCAGTGAATCTTAAATTTGTACCATTTTGCATTCTAAACCACTCCCTACCAGATAATTTTACTATACTGTCATTGGATCTTAAATATCTTTTGTGGTGATGTACCATCTGTAGAATATCTTGTACCAGTTTTCTCTTAATATCCTTAGTCTGGGGACAGGGGGTGGGGCAAACTTGCTTAACGTAAGAGCCACATAGAATAAACATCAAGATATTTGAGAGCCACAAGACATGAACATCAGATGTTTGAGAGCCGGAAGGAAGGAAAAAAAATTGGAAAGAAAGCAAATAGATGGGGAAGGGGGAGGAAGAAATAATGCAACTTTAACTTTAAATGCTTTATCCAAGCCACCAGCTGTCTTGGCTTGGAGAAGTGATTTAAAGAGACAAGTGCCTTCTCCAAACTGGCTGATGGGGCAGTGGGAGCTTCAAGACCCACATAATTTGTTTAAAAGAGCCACATGTGGCTCCTGAGCTGCAGTTTGGCCATCCCTGCCTTAGTCCATAAGTTTTCCTATGATTGAAACTATTTACCAAAATTTTGCATCCTGTAGGGTTTAATTTTTTTTTTCAGAATCATATTGAAGCAGTAACTTGTGGCTTCCGGCTTGGTGTCATGGAGGATTGACGTGCTTCTCAATAGAGGAGCAGACCAGAGCCTCTGTTCTGGGCAAAGGTGATCTAAACGCCTGCTGCCTACATCTTCTAGGCAAGGAGATGGCCAAGACATGCTTATAAAATTCTGAGGGGATTTACTTTGGCTGATGAGGGATCCCAGTGGGGTTCCTTTTTGGCTTTGAAGAGTCCTTGGAGAAGAATTGCATTCCAACATCTACAGAGGATTTCTGGGGTCGTTAAATCGACTTAAATTCATCATGATCCAAGGCTTCTTTGGGACTAATTAATTTCTACTTTGGAAAAGAACGGTGCCTGAAAGGATCACGATCTTTAAAGGTAAAGATCTTTATCTATCACTCCGGGACTAAAATAAGATTTGGAGAAAAAATAAAGGTCTGGATTTATCTATATTATCTTAAAGTAAAGAAGAGGGAAGGGGTAAATTTGGGACTAAGAAAATTAGAGAACAAGGTTAAAAAAGAAAGAATCAATATTGTTTGACATACCTGTGGCTGGGCAGCCCCCTCCGAAACAGAAAAGAACTGCAGATCAACAGGACGTCACAGGAAGTGGCGTTATTGAAGTAACGCGAGACTTCTCAACTATAGAAAATGAGACTTTGTGGCAAGAAAGGAAGGCCATTAAGAGAAGGGAAAATTGCTAGCCTCCTAGCCCTCTCTAGGACTATAATCATAGAGAAACGTAGGCGGCCATTAAAAGACGGTCAAAGTTTAAAAAAAAATTAAAAAGACAACGGGACTTTAAAAATCAGTAGAGCCGGCAAATATCATCGTTAGAAGCCTAAACTTACTGGACTATATGATTTGAACTAATTTTGGAGCCTCTTAGAAGAAAAAGGAAATTTTTTAAAAAGGGGGGCAGAAAAGCCGCGGATGCCATTTTGGATAGAATAAAAGTTTAAAAAATTAAAATCTCAGCCTAGGAGTATCAAGGAATGGCGATTTTGGGTTTATTGGAAAAGGCAAGCTCCAAGCTATAAGACTATATAATTTAAAATTTAAAATTGATTTGGTGAGGTTAATTTCAAAGGCTATTTTTACAATGGAAAGGCAGTGATGTCTATCCACAAACCAGGAGAAAAGCTGATCCATACAAGGGCTAGGACACTGGAGGAAGTGAAAAGGCTTAAAATGCAAGTCCAAATGATGCCATGGAGGCAAGATTGGTTAAAGTGATTAAAGAGTCAATAACTGAATGCAAGAAGGAATTAAAAAAAGATATAGAAGTGCTCAGAAAAGACTCTCAAGCAGTGATGCAGAAGGTTGAAGAAAAAGTGAAAGACCATGATGTAAGAATCAATACAGTGGACTCCAGTATTAAAAAAATGCAGGAGAAAGCAGTACTACAAGATTGCAAGCTAATGGAAAACCAGATACGTCTGAGAGGGGTGCCTGAATCTGAGGGGACTGATTTAAGGACATATATAATAAAAAACATTGCTGAATTTTTGGGAGATGACCCTGATGAAACTAGTTATTTTTATGACTATATTTACAGGGTTAACTCAGACTATGCAAGGAGAAACAAACTACCAAGGGATGTGGTAGTGAGATTTGTAACAAGAGACTTGGTGGGCACGATTCTAAGCAAACAATTTGAGAAAAAACTGGAGGTGGACAGCAGTGTCAGAATTATGAAAGAATTGCTAAGAAAAGTTATAAGTGACAGAAGATTGCACAATTTTAGCTTGCCCGCGGAGCCTGATGGACCCGGAACGGTTCCTAACGGCTCTATGGGATTCCTGGCCCACTGGCAACTCCCTGGAGGACCTGGTAGAGTCCTGGAACGATGGACTCTCTAGGGCCATTGAGGAGGTCGCACCTAGTCGCCCTCTGCGTCCATGACGCCTTGGTTTAACCAGGGGCTGCGGCAACAAAAACGTGGACTTAAACGACTAGAGAGACAATGGCGGCGTACTCGAGATGAAGCGATTCGAACATCCTATAGAGAGCTTTTGAAATCCTATGATATGGCAATCAAAGCTGCAAAGAAAACATACTTTGCGACTAAGATTGCGTCCGCAACTTCGCGCCCGGCACAATTTTCTGATATAATTCGGAGTCTTACGACGCTGCCACAAGGCAGACCAAATTCTATTGAATTGGAGATTGGCTGTGAGGCTTTTGCGAAATTTTTTGCGGACAAGATCGCGTCACTTCGCCTCGACCCCCCAGCCATATTTGAGGCAGCTAGTGAAACCAAGGCTCCGGGCCTGTCTTCGGATCGTGTTCTGGACGGCTTTGGTCCTCTCAGCCTGGAGGAAGTTGACAGGATTCTCTTACCTGCACGCCCAACAACCTGTAATTTCGACCCTTGCCCTTCCTGGCTTATTAAATCCTGCCAGAGGGAGCTTAGATATCCTGTACGGGATATCATAAATAGATCCCTGATGGAAGGGCATTTTCCAACGCCGCTCAAAGAGGCAGTGGTCCGCCCCCTCTTGAAAAAAACAACCCTAGACCCGGCCCAATTGGCGCATTACCGGCTGGTCTCAAACTTGCCCTTTTTGGGCAAGCTTATCGAGAGGGCAGTGGCGATGCAGTTACAGACTTTCCTGGAGGACGCTTCCGTCCTCGATCCACTCGAGTCCGGCTTTCGCCCGGGCCATGGGATGAAGACGGTGTTGGTCGCCCTGGTAGATGACCTTCAACGGCATCTGGATCGGGGTGGCTTGGCGGTGCTGATGTTGTTGGACCTGTCGGCTGTGTTCGACACGGTCGACCATCGGTTACTGACCTGCCGCCTCGCCGATGTGGGGATTCAGGGGTTAGCTTTACAGTGGCTTTCCTCTTTCCTCGAAGGTCAGGGGACAAAGGGTCGCGATTGGGGGTGAGCTATCCCGGAGGCGCACGTTTGATTGCGGAGTGCCTCAGGGGGCGGTTCTCTCCCCGATGTTATTTAACATCTATATGCGTCCCCTTGCCCAGATCGCCCGAAGGTATGGGCTGGGTTGCCACCAGTATGCTGATGACACCCAGCTCTATCTGCTTATGGACGGCCGACCGGTCTCCGCCCCAGAAAATCTCCAGGAAGTGGCTGGGTGGCTCAGACTGAGTGGGCTGAGGCTAAATCCAGCGAAGACAGAGGTCCTTTGCTTGGGTCATTGTGGTCCGGGGAGGGAAATCCCCCTACCAGCTTTTGACGGTGCGCCGCTGATAGCGGCGAACAGGGTCAAAAGCCTGGGGGTACTATTGGAGTCCTCCTTAATGATGGAGGCTCAGATAGCAGCCACTGCCAAGTCCGCATTTTTTCATCTTAGGCGGGCAAGGCAGTTGGCCCCCTTCCTGGAGTGCGACAATCTAGCAACAGAAATCCATGCCACAGTCACCTCAAGGTTGGACTACTGCAATGCTCTCTACATGGGGCTGCCTTTGTGCCAAACTCGAAAGCTGCAGCTAGTGCAGAATGCCGCGGCCCGGCTGCTGCTAGGACTCCCAAGAAGGGAGCACATCCGGCCGGGGCTCCGGGATCTGCACTGGCTGCCAATAACTTACCGAGTTCCATACAAGGTGCTGGTTATTACCTTTAAAGCCCTATATGGCCTAGGACCTGCCTACCTGAAGGACCGTCTCTCCCCACATGTTCCCCAGAGAGTATTGAGATCGGCAACTCAAAACCTCCTTGTTATCCCCGGGCCAAAAGAAGCCCGTTTAAAATCTACCAGGGACCGGGCCTTTTCTGTTATGGCCCCTTCCTGGTGGAACCAGCTGCCGGAAGAGGTGAGGGCCCTGCGGGACCTTGCTCAGTTCCACAGGGCCTGTAAGACAACCCTCTTCTGGCTGGCCTATAACTAGCTGGCACAAGAAACTAAGTGTGGTTTTACTAGATTTCTGCTGTCCTTAATGTTTTAAATGTTTTAATTATTTTAACTGTTTATATGCTTAAACCTTATTTATGTGAGATTCTATGTTGTGAGCCGCCCTGAGCCACTTGCTGGGAAGGGCGGGATATAAATAATAAAATAAATAAATAAAATAAGTAAATAAAAAACTGACTGACAAGTTGAGAGAAAGTGAAATGAGAGAGAGATGGATACTTCCAGAGGGTTTGGATTTTGAATACAAAGGGAAGAGATTTACCATCACAAGCACACGGGACATGACAAAGTTTTTGGAGGAACATAAAGAATTTGGGGGTACAGATTAAAATCAGAAAACCATGATGGATTACAAATTAATATCTTGGAATGTAAACGGATTTAATTCACCACAAAAAAGAAGGGCAATTTTTCATTGGATTGGGAAGCAAAAATGTAATATAATTTGCCTACAAGAAGTACACATCAAACAAATGGATGATTAATTTTTATGGAATAAGCAACTTGGTGTGGAATTTTGCTCATTGGCTAAGGAGAAAAAAGGGGTGTGGTTTTTTATGTGAAGCAAGAACTAGACTCAAAGCTGATTATTAAAGATGATGATGGTAGATTTATTGCGGTAGAAGTGATGTTGAACCATTAAAGAACTTTGTTATTGGGATTGTATGCCCCAAATGGAGCAAAAGATTCTTTTTTTAAGGACATTATGCAACAATTAGATCAAGTGACATATGAGCAAATTATGTTAATAGGAGATTTTAATGGAATGGTAAAGAATATTTTGGATAGATCTGCGGAAAAAAAATAATGAAGGAAAACTTCCAAAGTCATTTTTTTAGCTAGTTAAACAAGAAAGTCTGGAGGACATATGGAGGAAATTCAATCCTAAATAACAGGACTACACTTTCTTTTCAGCAAGACATAATTCTTTCTCAAGAATTGATATGTTATGGACTACAAAAAATTTGGGACTCATAATGAAAAAAATAGAAATTCTTTCTAAAATAGGGGCAGACCACAATCCATTAATGTGGTCTGCAAAACCCACAAAAAAGACTTTAAGATGGTGGATAAATGAAGATTTGCTGCAGAAAAAAGTGGTAGTAGATTCTCTAGAAAAGGAGACTAAATCTTTCTTTCAAATAAATGAAAATGAGGACATTCAATTTCAAACAGTCTGGGATGCATTTAAAGTGGTAATGAGGGGCATTCTAATTATATTGAATAATAAAGACAAAAAACCCAAAGAGAAATGATAGACTTACTAAAATTGATTGGAAATAGGGAGAAGGAACTTAAAAGGAGGCCTGGAAAAAGGAAAATTATAAGGGAGATTACAATATTACAAAGTCAATTAAGACATTTGTTAAACAAAGAAGTGGAATGGAATTTAAAAAGGCTTCAACAAAAATCTTTTGAAGGAGCGAATAAGCCTGGAAGGTACCTGGCCTGGCAAATGAAAAGAAAAAGGGAGAATAAAATTATTAATAAAATTATTTTGGGAGGCAAGGAAATTGTTGACCAGAAATGAATCAAAATTTTATAAATATTATGCCAAGTTTTTAAAAGGTCATGTGGTAGAGAAGAAAAAGATTGATGTATATTTGCAGAAAATTAATGTAAATCCCTTAACTGAAAATATGGAGAAGGTATTAAATGAACCAATTGGAAAGGAGGAAGTAGAGGCGGCAATCAAATCAATTAAATTGGGAAAAGCACCCGGGCCTGATGGTTTCACAGCAAAATTTTATAAAGTCCTCATGGAGGCTCTACTACCAAAACTTCAGAAGTAGATGAATACTATAAGAAAAGATGGGAAAATACCTAATACTTGGAAAGAAGCAGTAATTTTGTTGATACCGAAAGAAGATAGAGACACCACGAACGTAAAAAATTATAGACCAATTTCATTACTTAACAATGATTATAAAATATATGCTAGAATATTAGCAGAATGCTTGAAGCAGCATTTGAATAACTTTACTAAAGAAGAGCAAGCAGGATTTCTTTCGAGGAGGCAAATTAGAGATAACATCAGAACAGTGATAGACATTATTGAATATTATGAGAAACATCCTGAAAAAGAAGTAGCAGTATTCTTTGCGGATGCAGAGAAAGCATTTGATAATGTGCATTGGGACTTTATGTTTGCAGTAATGGAGAGATTGAGATTGGGTGAAGATTTTATAAGAATGGTGAAGGCGATTTAGACTGAACAACAAGCAAAACTCTGTATAAATGCAGATTTGACAGAAAAAATGATAATCAGTAAAGGAACGAGACATCTATCGCCATTGATATTTATAATGACCTTAGAGGTATTGCTTATGCGAATCCAAGAAGATAAGGAGATAGAGGGACTGAAATTGAAAGGTTTTTCCTATAAATACAGAGCGTTTGCTGATGATGTAATGCTTATAAATGAAAACCCAACTCAAGTTATACCATTGCTGCTTCGTAAGATACAAGAATATGGTGAGCTGGCAGGCTTCTATATAAATAAAGAAAATTCAAAAATTTTGTGTAAAAACATGTCAAAGAATAAACAGGAAGAACTACAAAGCTTAACAGAATGTGAAGTGACTTCTAAAGTAAAGTATTTAGGTGTAGAAATAACAAAAAACATTGATTTCTATAAAAATAACTATGAGAAGCTCTGGCGGAAAATTGATGTAGATTTATTAAAATGGAATAAGTTAAACTTGTCTATACTGGGCAGAATTTTGGCCATCAAAATGACTGTGTTATCAAGAATTGTGTTCTTGTTTCAAACAATTCCAATAGTGAAGGATGACAAACAATTTAATAAGTGGCAAAGGAAACTTTCAGAATTTATATGGGCTGGCAAGAACCCAAGAATTAAAATGAAAACTTTAACTGATGCAAAAGAGAGGGGAGGCTTCCAAGTGCCGGATCTAAAATTATACCATGATGCAGTATGCTTGGTGTGGATTAAGGAATGGATAACGTTATTAAATAGAAAATTATTAACATTAGAAGGCCATGGAAATGTTTTTGTTGGCATGCATATCTGTGTTATGGGAAAAGTAAGATGGATGGCTTTTTCTTACATCATTATATTAGAAGTAATTTGTTAAAAACCTGGTCGAAATACAAAAGATACGGGGATGAGAGGAAACCTCTTTGGATTGTGCCAACAGAAGTAATAAAGTTATACTCATATATTAATGAAGAGAAATGGTTATCATATAAACAGTTGTTAAAAATAGACGGCGGTAAGGTGGAATTAAAATTGGCGGAAGAATAGGAATGTAAGTATAATTGGTTTCAGTTGCAACAAATTAAAAGTTTGCTTGAACAGGATATTAGAAATGATGGAGTAAGACAAGAACAAACAGAACTGAAGAGAATGCTGTTTGGCGAGAATGAAAAATTGATTTCAAGAATCTATAAACTATTATTGAAATGGTCTACAGAAAGTGAAGTGGTTAAATCTCAAATGATAAAATGGGAAATAAATGTAAATAAAGAAATACAGCTGGAACAATGGGAGTACTTATGGAAGAACTCTATGAAGATATCGACAAGTAATAATATTAAAGAAAACTGTTTTAAAATGCTTTATAGGTGGTACATGACTTCTAAGAAACGGTCGAAAATGAACAATCAGGTGTCGGATAGATGTTGGAAATGTAAAAAACATGAAGCATCTTTCTACCACATGTGGTGGACTTGTGAAATGGCAAAACAATTTTGGCAAATGATTCAGCAAGAGATTCCAAAGATTTTGGGTTACAACATAAAGAAGGCACCAGAAATCTTTTTGTTGGGATTACAAATGTAAAGTTTTCCAAAACAAGATAGAACGATACTTTGGTACATGCTTTTGGCTGCACGCACATTATATATGCAGATGTGGAAGCAAGACAAAATACCAGAAGAGTGGGACTGGATTATGAAAATGATGCATTGGAGTGAAATGGACAAGTTTACAAAAATCTTAAAAGAACATGATATAGAAAAGTTTAAAAATGAGTGGGGAAAATTTCAGAAGTATGTTGAGAAACAATGGAAGGTGAAAGGACATTTGGTGATTTTTGACAATAGTTAAATGCTAGGGGAAAGGTAAATGGACTATAGTTAAAAAATGTGATTATGGGATTATATACTTTCTTTTTCCCCCAACCTATTTTGATAAGGATTATCGTTAAAATGAGACTATGGGAATATACATTTCTTCAACCTTATTTTTATGAAAAGGACTGCGGACTAAAGGATATAAAGAAGATGGATAATAATCACAGTTAATGTTTTTTTCCTTATCTTTATTTTACTATAGTTATAAGATTTTTTTATAAAGATTCTTAAATTGTTAAAACTACCTTTTATTTCCTTTTAATATTTTAAGTAAATGCACCGGTGGAGGTCACAAAAAAGGGGGGGAGGAAGGTGGAAAATGTGATGCAATGTATTGGTATTAATTTTTTAATAATGAATATAAATATAATATGATGCAGAATAATGAGAGTGAGTATAAATGGGCAGTCTTCACAGTGGAGGACGGTAAGCAGTGGAGTGCCGCAGGACTCAGTACTGGGTCCCATGCTCTTTAACTTGTTCATAAATGATTTGGAGTTGAGAGTAAGCAGTGAAGTGGCCAAGTTTGCGGATGACATTAAATTGTTCAGGGTGGTAAGAACCAGGATTGTGAGGAACTCCAAAGGGATCTGTTGAGGCTGGGTGAGTGGGCATCAACATGGCAGATGAGGTTCATTGTGGCCACGTGCAAAGTAATGCACATTGGGGCCAAGAATCCCAGCTGCAAATACAAGTTGATGGGGTGTGAACTGGCAGAGACTGACCAAGAGAGAGATCTTAGGGTCGTGGTAGGTAACTCACTGAAAATGTCAAGACAGTTTGCGATTGCAATAAAAAAGGCCAACGCCATGCTGGGAATTATTAGGAAGGGAATTGAAAACAAATCAGCCAGTATCATAATGCCCCTATATAAATCGATGGTGCGGTCTCATTTGGAATACTGTGTGCAATTCTAGTCACCGCACCTCAAAAAAGATATTATAGCATTGGAGAAACGTCGAGTGCGGGGTGACATGATAGAGGTTTACAAGATTATGCATGGGATGGAGAAGGTAGAGAAAGAAGTACTTTTCTCCCTTTCTCACAATACAAGAACTCGTGGGCATTAGATGAAATTGCTGAGCAGTCGGGTTAGAACGGATAAAAGGAGGTACTTTTTCACCCAAAGGGTGATTAACATGTGGAATTCACTGCCACAGGAGGTGGTGGCGGCTACAGGCATAGCCAGCTTCAAGAGGGGGTTAGATAAAAATATGGAGCAGAGGTCCATCAGTGGCTATTAGCCAGTGTGTGTGTGTGTGTGTATAAATTTTTGGCCACTGTGTGATACAAAGTGTTGGACTGGATGGGCCATTGGCCTGATCCAACATGGCTTCTCTTATGTTCTTAATAATAAAATTGTTTTACAACCGAAGCAGTAACTTGTAAATTAAATTCATCCTAATTGGTAGTCTTTAGATTGTAAAACAACATTTTGAAATTCAATTCTTTAATACCATCTTTCTTGGTACAAATATCATTTTTTTAGTCTGGAAGCAATTTTAAAATATATCCATCATTGTATCTCCTTTCCGTTTTCTTTGATCTCTCGCCACATATTAGTCACAACTTGCAAGTTTATCATATCATCCAGAGAATTCTGGACAGGAGCTATGTTCTGCACAGGATGGTTTTGTAACTGCATTAGCGAATTGTTTATTCAAGGTGTTTTGGTGAATGCAGTTTGTATTACACATTGTTACTATTTTGTAAACGGAGAGAGTGTGTTTCTTTCGAAGTGCAATTGAGGGAGCCTGGCAGAGCTAGCTCTCCTTCTTCCATTTCCTCCCCAAGAGAGGAGCTTTGCTCTGTAGCTCCTGTTCAATTGAGAAAGACTGGCAAAGCAAGTTGTGATGCAGAAGGAAGCAAGAGAGGGAGAAGGAAGCAGAGGACACTGAGTTGCTCGTAGGCCTGATAGGAGCCCTCCAGGGGCCTGATTCGGCCCCCAGGCAGCATGTTTGACACCCAAGTTAAGGCTTCTTTAATATATTAATCCATTCAATTTACTTTTTAATAAAGTTATGGGAAAAAATTGAATCAGGCTCCCCACCTTGGATGCCGCATTACTTGTGTCAGTCCAGCAGTTAAGGAGCTTGAGATGTTAGAACATAAGAACACAAGAGAAGCCATGTTAAATCAGGCCAATGGCCCATCCAGTCCAACACTTGGTGTCACACAGCGACCAAAATAAAAATCAAAGCCCAGGCACCATCAGGAGGTCTATCAGTTGTGCCAGAACACTAGAGCCAGTTTGGTGTAGTGGTTAAGTGTGTGGACTCTTATCTGGGAGAACTGGGTTTGATTCCCCACTCCTCCACTTGCACCTGCTGGAATGGCCTTGGGTTAGCCATAGCCCTGGCAGAGGTTGTCCTTGAAAGGGCAGCTGCTGTAAGAGCTCTCTTAGCCCCACCCACCTCACAGGGTGTCTGTTGTGGGGGAGGAAGATAAAGGAGATTGTGAGCCGCTCTGAGACTCTTCGGAGTGGAGTGCGGGATATAAATCCAATATCATCATCTTCTTATCTAGAGGCCCTCCCACTGTGCCCTCCCAGCACCAAAAATACAGAGCATCACTGCCCCAGACAGAGAGTTCCAACAATACGCTGTGGCTAATAGCCACTGAAGGACCTCTGCTCCATATGTTTCTCCAATCCCCTCTTGAAACTGTCTATGCTTGCAGCTGCCACCACATCCTGTGGCAGTGAATTCCCTGTGTTAATCACCCTTTGGGTGAAGTAGTACTTCCTTTTATCAGTTCTAACCAGACTGCTCAGCAATTTCATTGAATGTCTGTGAGTTCTTGTATTGTGAGAAAGGGAGAAAAATACATCTTCTTCGTGGTCTCTGTGCATCACACCGATGGGAGAAGGCGCCAGCGCCGATCACGATCGGTAAACTTCAAAGCTGCAGATTTCCGCGCCCATGTCCCAGTGCGCATGCCCAGAAGCCCCACTGTGCATGCTCACTGAGACGGGAGCGGACATCCCGCCAGTTCTCTTCTGACCGCCGCGCTGATCAGTCGATCCTTTGCTACGGTCGGTGAACTTTGTTCTATTTTCTTGTTTAGCTGTAGTACATCCTCCCGCTTCTCAGCCTGGGCGACTGGATGGCCATGCTAGATTTAAATGATACTTACTTCCATATCTCTATCCTGCCGATCCATCGGAAGTTCCTCTGCTTTGCAATAGGGGAAGATCACTTCCAGTACAGGGCCTTGCCCTTTGGCCTTTGCACAGCCCCAAGAGTCTTCACCAAGACGATGGTCGTGGTCGCGGCCCACCTGCGGCTGCAAGGGGTGACCGTGTTCCTGTATATCGGCGACTTGTTGATACTGGCAGCCTTGAGGGAGCTCCTAGTACGGCATATCGACACCACTTTTGCTCTCCTGGCCGACTTGGGTCTTCAGGTCAATTGTGGAAAGTCCCATCTTCAGCCCTCCCAGAGAGTGCAATTCATAGGTTCGATCCTGGACACCACGGTCTGCAGAGCGTTCCTCCCTCCAAGTCGGGCGGACGTTATTGTCCAGGCGGTCCGCTCTCTTCGTCAAAACCCCACGGTCCCTGCCCGGCGGGTCTAACAGCTCCTCGGACTCATGGCAGCCACAACCGCGGTCTTGGGCCTAGCGAGGCTTCGCATGCGACCACTGCAGCTTTGGTTCCTCTGGGTCTTTCGCTGCAACATCGACCCTCTTTCCCGCATGCTCACGGTCCCTCCGGAGGTGCTGGCGTCTCTCGAGTGGTGGGGACTCGGGCACCATCTGACGGAGGGTGTGCCGTTTCAGAAACCGCTGCCGTCAATCACCATCACGACGGATGCGTCCCTTTGGGGGTGGGGGGCACACACATCGGGTCTCTGTGTGGGAGCCCCGTGGCCCAGCCACCACCTCCAGTACCATATCAACTTTTTGGAGCTGCTAGCCGCTTATCACGCTCTCCAGTCCTTCCAGATGCTCGTATGGGGCAGGTCGGTGGCCGTTATGATGGACAATACAACGGCCATGGCATACATAAACCGGCAGGGGGGCATGGTGTCTCGCAGGGTGTGCCGGCTCGCCATGGACATCTGGGAGATGTGTGGGGCCCTGGGGGTATCGCTGCTGCCGACTCACCTGCCGGGGGAGCAGAATGTCCGGGCAGACTTCCTCAGCCGAGGAGGAGCGTCGCTTCACGAGTGGGAGCTCAATTGGGAGTATCTGCAGCTAATCTTCCAGCGCTGGGGGACGCCAGATCTTGACGTTTTCGCAACGCGAAACAACAGGAAGTGTGAACTGTTCTGCAGCGGGGGGGGCAGACCCCGGGTCTCTGGGGGACGGACTCCTTGCCCCGTGGAACTACCACAGCGTGTACCTTTTTCTCCCTATTCCCCTGATCACCAGGGTGGTGCAAAAGATTCTGAGGGGCCAACCAGTGGGCATTCTTATAACGCCGTGGTGGCCAAGGCAGCAGTGGTTCCCGCTGGTCCTACGCCTAGCCGCGGGGAGCTTCCATCACGTTCCGCAGGTTCCGGACCTCCTGCTTTCCCATCGGGGGCAGGTCCTGCACCACGATGTTCCACACTTGAAGCTGACTGCGTGGCGCTTGGAGGCTCGCAGTTATCTGAGAGGGCGCGATTCGTCATGTTGAACTGCAGGAAACCTTCCATGCGGAGGTCCTATTTGTATAAGTGGGCTCAGTTTGCTGAGACCGCAGGGGTTGTCCCGCATCAGGAGGGCTTGCCCGTGATTTTTGACTTCATGCTCTCCCTGCTGGACAGGGATCTAACAGTGCCCTCTGTACGGGTTTACCTGGCAGCCATTTCGTCGGAGCATCCCGTTTTTGCTCACCCGGACACCAAGAGATTTCTCAAGGGGATAGCCAGGCTGTATCCTGCGGTTCGGGTGCCTGCCCCAGCCTGGGACTTGGCCCTGGTTCTGAAGGCGCTGACCGGGAAGCCGTTCGAACCAATGGCTACCTCTTCCCCCCAGCTTCTGGCTTGGAAGACAGCATTCCTGGTGGCCGTGACACCTGCCAGGCGAGTGGGAGAGCTGGCGGCGCTCCGTTGTGACGCCCCTTATCTGACCTTCACTCCTGAAGGGGTGGTGCTTTGCCCTGACATCACCTTCTTGCCAAGGTGATCTCTTCGTTTCATCTCAATGCCGAGATTTCTCTGCCGGTCTACTTCCCTAACCCGGCTACGGAGTCTGAGCGCAGGTTACATGCCTTGGATGTGAAGAGGGCATTTTCCTTCTACCTGCATTGTACGAAGGGGTCTCGAAGGACCCTCGGCTGTTCGTGTTGTACGCGACTGCATCGCGAGGTCAGTGGATATCGTCCCAGAGGTTTTCCAGGTGGATTACAGAAACCATCCGGCTTTGTTATCTCCTGCGCAAGATGCCGCTACCAGGGCCGGTTCGGGCCCACTCCACGCGGGCAATGGCAACCTTGGCAGCGTTTATGAAAGGGGTCCCGCTCCAGGACATCTGCTGCCGCGTGGGCGTCGGCACATACCTTCATGTCGCACTATGTGCTGGACCTGAGGCGATGCCAGGACTCCTCGGTGGGCCGTGCTGTACTTCAATCCGTTTCCTCCTGATGGACTGTCGCGCCCTCCGCCAGGTAGGCCTTGGCTTGCTAATCTCCCATCGGTGTGATGCACAGAGACCACGAAGAAGATAAACAGGTTTCCTACCTGTAACTGATGATCTTCAAGTGGTCATCTGTGCAGTCACACTACCCGCGCTCCTTCCCCTCCGCTGCCGGTCCATCTGGGGGGCTCACACAGTGGCCAGAAGGAACTGGCGGGATGTCCGCTCCCGTCTCAGTGGGCATGCACACTGGGACATGGGCGCGGAAATCCGCAGCTTTGAAGTTTACCGGTCGTGATGGGCGCGGGTGTCTTCTCCCATCGGTGTGACTGCACAGATGACCACTCGAAGATCATCAGTTACAGACAGGAAACCTGTTTTTCTTTCTATACCTTCTCTATCCCATGCATAATCTTGAAAACTCCTCAGTTGACATTTTCCCAAGCTATAGAGCGTTTTAACCTTTCTTCATAGGGAAAGTGTTTCAACCCTTTAATCATTCTAGTTGCCCTTTTCTGAACCTTTTCCAATACTATAATGTCTTTTTTGAGGTGCGGTGACCAGAATTGTACACAGTGTTACAAATGAGGCTGCACCATCAATGTATGCATTATTACTGGCTGATTTGTTTTCAGCTTCCTTCCTAATAATACCCAACATTGCATTGCCTTTTTTTATTGCAGTCTCACACTTTCTCAACATATTTTTCGTCTATAATCCACCACAACCCCAAGATCTCTCTATTGGTCAGTCTTCGCCACCTCCTGGATGTCTCCTGGATGTCTTGCTCTCCATGTAGACCCAGGTCATAGCAAATGCCAGGTCTGCCTTTTATCATCTTTGGCAGGTCAGGTAACTGGACCTGTACCTCTCCCCTCAGGACTTGGCTACAGTGACCTATGCAGTGGTCACTTCTGGACTTGATTACTACAACTTGTTCTATGGAGGCTTGCCCTTGCAATCGATCCAGAAACTTCAGCTGATGCAAAATTCGGTTATACGCCTGCTGACGGCACTGCCTATGCAAGCACACATTCAGCTGCAATTGTGCCGATTGCACTGGCTTCTGATAGAGTACCGGATCCACTTCAAGGTACTGGTATTGGCCTTCAAAGCCTTGCACGGCCTGGGACAGACATACCTGAGGGGACTACTTCTCTCCATATGTGCCATGGAGAGCTTTGTGCTCTGTTCCCAGCCTGAGGGATATCTACCTCACCCTGACCAGAACTAGGGCTTTTTTCTATTCTGGCCCCAGCCTTGTGGGACATGTTCCTGTCATAGATCAAGCTCCTGCAGGAATTCTTGCCATTTCTCAGGGCCTGTAAAGTATAGCTTTTCCATCAGGCCTTTGGCTGAGGTAGTGGGCATCCAATAAAAAAGTCATCCCGCATTTAAGACACCACTTGTATGTGGCCTGGAATGAATGAACATCAGAGTCCAGCAGCACAAGTATCTGAGATTGTATGCACAATGAATCGTGCTACTGTTTTAAATTACAAAATGCATTTTAATTATTTATCAATTATGTTCACCAAATGGCCTAATTATTATCTGTGATCTGCCCTGAGCCCATTTTTGGGGAGGGTGGAATATAAATGTTAAAACTGTGTCATAATAGGTGATTTTAACTACCCACAGATTGATTGAGTCAATATGTGTTCTGGTCCGGAGAAAGAGATTGCGTTTCTAGACACTCCCAATGACTGTGCTATGGAGTAGATGGTCACAGAACTTACTAGGGGTGCAGCGGTCCTGGATTTTGTCCTAAGTAATGCTCAAGACCTGGTGAGAAATGTTAAACTGATTGCACCGCTTGGGAGCAGTGACCATAATGTTATTGATTTCACAGTTTGTATAAATAGGGAGTTGCCCCAAAAGACCCACACAACCACTTTTAACGCTAGAAGGGGTAAATTTTCTGAGATGAGGAGGCATGTGAAGAGGAAACTGAAAGGAAAGGTAAATAGGGTCAAAACCCTTGGGGAAGCTTGGAGGCTATTTAAAACTATAATCTTAGAAGTTCAGATAAAATATATACCACAAATCAGAAAAGGCACAAATAGGTATTTTAAAAAGCCTGCATAGTTAACAAACAAAGTAATGGAAACTATAAAAGGTAAGAAGGATTCCTTTAAGCAGTGGAAAGCTAGTCCAAGTGAGGTTAGTAAAAGGGACCAGAGGCTGTGGCAAATCAAATGCAAGACTGTGATCAGGCAGGCAAAAAGGGACTATGAGGAGCATATTGCAAAAACACAAAAGTCCAACAAAAAAACTTTCTTCAAATACATTAGAAGCAGGAAACCAGCCAGGGAGGCAGTGGGACCCTTGGTTGACCAAGGGGTAAAAGGATTATTGACAGGATGATAGGGAATTGGCTGAGAAGCTGAATGCATTTTTTGCCTCCATCTTCACTGTGGAAGTGTTTGCCCACTCCAGAACCGCTAATTTTGGAAGGGGTGTTGAAAGACCTGAGTCAGATTGAGGTGACAAGAGGAGGTCCTACAACTGATAGACAAATTAAAAACTGATAAGCCACCAGGCCCGGATGGCATACATCCAAGAGTTCTGAAAGTACTCAAAGGCTAAATTGTGGATCTCCTGACAAAAATATGTAATCTTTAATTGAAATCTGCCTCCGTTCCTCAGGACTGGAAGGGTGCAAATCTTTAAAAAGGGTTTGTTTGTTTGTTTGTTTGTTTATTTATTTATTTATTTTATGATTTATATCCCGCCCTTCCCAACAAGTGGCTCAGGGCGGCTCACAACACAAAGTTTCACATAAATAGAATTAAAGCATAAAAACAGTTAAAATAATTAATAAATTTAAAATTTTAAGACATTTAAACCATTTAAAACATTAGGGACAGGTTGCAAAGGAGATCCAGGAAATTATAGGCCAGTCAGTCTGACTTCAATACCAGGAAAGTTGGTGGAAACCATTATTAAAGAGAGAATTAATAAGCATATTTATGAACACAAGTTATTGAGGAAGACTCAGCATGGGTTCTGTAAGGGAAGATCTTGTCTCACTAACCTGTTACAGTTCTTTGAGGGGGTGAACAAACATGTGGACAAAGGGGACCCAATAGATGTTGTTTATCTTGACTTCCAGAAAACTTTTGATACCTTTCCTCATCAAAGGCTCCTTAGTAAGCTTGAGAGTCATGGAGTAAAAGGACAAGTTCTCTTGTGGATCAAAAACTAATTAATAGGAACGAGTATAAAAGGGCAATTTTCTCAGTGAAGGATGGTAAGCAGTGGGGTGCCGCAGGGCTCAGTACTGGGTCCAATGCTTTTTAACTTGTTCATTAATTTTTTGGAGTTGGGAGTAAGCAGTTAAGTGGCTAAGTTTGCAGATGACACTAAATTGTTCAGGGTGATGAGAACCAGAGAGGATTGTGAGACACTCCAAAGAGATCTGTTGAGGCTGGGCGAGTGGGCGTCAATGTGGCAAATGAGGTTCGACGTGGCCAAGTGCAAAGTAATGCACATTGGGACCAAAAATCCTAACTATAAATACAAGTTGATGGGGTGTAAACTGGCAGAGACTGACCAAGAGAGATCTTGGGGTCATGGTAGATAACGCAGTGAAAATGATGAGACGGTGTGTGATAGCAATAAAAAAGGCCAGCGCCATGCTGGGAATTATTAGGAAGGGAATTGAAAACAAATCAGCCATTATCATAATGCCCCTTTATAAATCGATGGTGTGGCATCATTTGGAATACTGTGTACAATTCTGGTCACCGCACCTCAAAAAAGATAGCATTGGGAAAAGTGCAGAAAAGGGCAACTAGAATGATTAAAGGGCTGGAACACTTTCCTTATGTATAAAGTTTAAACGGCGCTCTGGAGCTTGGAGAAACGTCGACTGCGGGGTGACATGATAGATGTTTACAAGATTATGCATGGGATAGATAAGGTATAGAAAGAAGTAGTTTTCTCCCTTTCTCACAATACAAGAACTCGTGGACATTTAATGAAATTGCTTAGCTGTCTGGTTAGAACTGATAAAAGGAAGTACTTCTTCACGCCAAGGGTTATTAGCACATGGAATTCACAGCCACAGGAGGTGGTGGTGGCTACAAGCATAGACAGCTTGATTGGCTAAACATATGAAGCAGAGGTCCATCAGTGGCTATTAGCCACAGTGTATTGTTGGAACTCTGGGTGCTTGGGGGGGCACAGTGGGAGGGCTTCTAGTGTCCTGACACTACTGGTGGACCTCCTGGTGGCACTTTGTTTTGTTTTGGCCATTGTGTGACACAGAGTGTTGGACTGGATGGGCTATTGGCCTGATCCAACATGACTTCTCTTATGTTGTTATGTTCTTATAAATCCTTAAATAAAATTAATAATTCAGAGTGTTCTTGAATTTCTTTCTCTGCATAGCTGATGCCATCTTTTTTCTGTAATTTTCACCTTTCAATTTTTTTATGTAGTCAGTATTCAAGGTATCTTCCCCATTTGTTTGCATGTTTTACAAAACTCAGTTTTTTCCTGCATTTCTTTAGTTTGAAGCCTATCCAACTGATTTCTTAAATGTCTGATTTTTGCTAAAACTATTTTCTTTAAAGATTTTTATCCTGGCCTTCTAAGGTCTGATTTTTCTCATTTTTTAAAAAAATTGTACCAATCTTTTCCTCCTTTTCTTAATGGCAAGGGCAATTACCTTTCTTCTTTTATATGCTTTAGTTGCTTCCCAAATATTTGTCACAGAAAGATCCTTTCAGTTTAAGGATTTAAACTGATGTTCAGTTTAAAAAAATTCTTCTATATCTGCAGCAAGATATTACTGTTCATTCTCAATCTTCTTGTTACAGAGCCATGTAACCAATAGTGAATTATGTTAAGCAATTTTTTCCAACTAGATTTTGTGAGTAAAATCTTAGATGTCTAGGACATGTCAATTATTGACTGTGTCTGTTGTTTGGCTAAAATGAAGGTATAGTGTCTTACATGAGTTTTGAGGGTTCCTCATAAAGCTTCTAAGTTCTGCATTTTGCATATAGATGAAAAGATCCTTAAGTAGTTTTCCTCCTTTAGACTTTTTGAAATTATCCTTTTTTGAATTTAGTACTCCATACATGTCACCAAAGATTAGAATTCTTCCCTCTTGAAAATCCAAGTGTGTTTGAAAAAACATTTCATAGAATTTTTCTCTTCCATTATTTGGGGCATAGAGTGAAGCCAGTTGTAAGGATTTTATCTTCTGGAGATCTTATTTTTAACAAGATATATTTTCCCTCAGGGTCTTTTCACTTTTCTGTTACACTTAAGCATTGATCAGTTACATGAATCACAGTTTTTTTCTTCTCAGCAGATGAAGCTGCATATGCTTTGACCAGTTTCTTGTTATTTAACTTTTTCTCGTGTACCTTTTTGATATGAGTTTCTTGCATACAAATTATAGATAAATTTTGTTCTTTTAACAAATTAAATGTCTTTGATCGCTTGGAAGGAGAGTTTAAGCCATTGGTATTAACTGATAAGACCTTCATAGTATCCATTTTTGACAAAAAGCTGTGGCTTTGTCATGTTTGTCTTTTTTAAGTTTTCTTTTTCTTTTCTTGATTCTTCCAATTCCTCTAGTTCTTTCCCTGTCACTTTTTTTGCTAGAAGCCTGGCCTGTTGATTTGTCAAAATTACACTTTTGCCTGTAGATAAAGAAGAAGAAGATATTGGATTTATATCCCGCCCTCCACTCCGAAGAGTCTCAGAGTGGCTCACAATCTCCTTTACCTTCCTCCCCCACAACAGACACCCTGTGAGGTGGGTGGGGCTGGAGGGGGCTCTCACAGCAGCTGCCCTTTCAAGGACAACCTCTGCCAGAGCTATGGCTGACCCAAGGCCATGCTAGCAGGTGCAAGTGGAGGAGTGGGGAATCAAACCCGGTTCTCCCAGATAAGAGTCCACACACTTAACCACTACACCAAACTGGCTCTCCAGGGGGAATGGGATTCTCTAGTGGTATCTTATTCCTTTCTTTCGTATGATTTGCATGAGGATATTAATATCTGTTCTTTTCTCAGATACAGATGTAGGTAAATATTGGGAAATTTGTATCTCCTTATCAGAAACTATAAGTGGGGATGTGTCTGTGTTTATTCAGTTTTAAATCTCTTATTTTCTTGTGTGCAAATACAACTAGTATGTTCCAGGGCAGTATACAACTAATATGTTCCACTGCTTTCACTTTGCACTGTAGCACAAAGAGAGAAGAGTTAAGTTTTAATTGTGAGAGGTGAAGCTGAGCTTTCCTGGGGGCACCTGCTTTGAGGGGGCTATAACTTGGACATTCTAAATCCAATCTTCACCAGACTTGGAGGGCGAGTGGAATAGAGTCTGCTGAAGACTCCCAGTGGGTTCTACACCTCCTGAACCAAACAAAACAATGGACCATGAACCAGTTCAGGCAACTGGATAAATTCCAAAATAAACCTTCGACTTGGGGTGATCACGTGAGGCATGAACTAACGCAAACCATGATTTTCTCATTTCGTGCCCTTGCCTAGTAAAAAGTTCAGTTTACTCCTTATATGAATCTGATCCAGTCCTGAAAATGTCCAGTCTGCACACGTAAGAGTGGGTAAGATATATACAGTCAATAAGTTAAAAAAAAACCTAAAATTTCCACAAAGATAAAGAAGCATGGGGGAGAATCCCACAGGTCCTATAAGGTAAAAGTTCAGGCTCTTATCCTACTGTGCATTGGGGGGTGGGGGGGGTGGAACTTATTCACAGTAGTCTTTAAAAAATAAAACATTTAGCAATATCAAATACTTAGAGATGGGTAGACATCTTGGAAGTAGAGCCAGATCTTAACATCTTAACATTTGTGTTGAACAGTTTATCTGAAGATAAACCTCATTAATCTAGCATTTCCCCAAATTCAAAGAGTTCGAAGAGTTTTATGAGTTCTTTATATCTTGTTGCCATTCAGAGAGAAATATTTCCCTTCCAGAACAGGACTGTTGTAGGGAGATGAGACAACATGGAAGGGGGGGATAGCTCTTCATTATACTGCTTCCCTTAGTTTGCTGTATAATGTACTTGTATGCAAAAGAAGAAATTAAAATGAAAAAAAAAAACAAGACCTAATGAGGAGGGTTATGGAAAGAGCCAAGGGAAGTCCAAAAGGGATAGTGAAAGGTCTGTTGTTACCAGCAGGTTATGTCTCTCTTTCCCCATGGCCTTGATGTTATCAGAGCTATTCTGGAAGGAATCCAGATAAGCCTGTGTGTCAAATCCCTTCCTCAGAAACATCCTTGGTGGAGTAGAGACAACGCACATAGTGCATCTAGTGAGCAGTCATGTTCACCTGTAAATTGTCTGCTTTCTCAATATTCTTTGGAGTTATTGGCTGTCTAAAACATTTTATACCAATTTTCTTTTACATTTTTAACTTCTGTGTCTAGCTGGAGTAATATTTTCTATATTCATTGCAGTAAGTGCTGTTTTTGTTTCAAATTCAGTCACATTTGTTAGAGCTCAGTATTCATGGTCTTCTCTAATCTTGAAAGTATATCTTCAAATGACTTGATTTTTCCTGAGTATTTATCATCATACAATATGTTAAAAATAATTTTTATTTCTTGTGTTTTTATTGTGGTAGTCTTCTATTGGGAGCATGAACAGAGAATTTGAAGGGCTCAATAAATTCTGGTTTCTTACCCTAGAATTGCTGGGGTAAAGGAAAATTAAGAATGAAAAAGTTCATCCACATAAATGAAAAGTTATGTGGATGATGTAATATCAGTAACAAAACCAAATATTTATTTAAAATATATAATGGCACAAATAATTAGATTTGGAAATCATTCTGGATGTAAATTGAATAAAAAGAAGACTTAAGATAGCAGAATAGGAAGAGATAGGGAAAAAATGACAGAATGTGGTGTAACTAAAAACTGATTGAATATTTGGGAATATATGTAACAGGACAAAACGATAATTTGTAGAATGGTAACTTGAGAGTCCCTTGGACTGCAAGAAGATCCAATCAGTCAGTCCTAAGGGAAATCAACCTTGACTGTTCCCTGATGCTGATGCTGGGAAAGACAGAAGGCAAAAGAAGAAGGAGACAGCAAAAGATGAAATGGCTGTACAGCGTTACTGATGTAACAAACACGAATTTAAGCAGACTTTGGAGGATGGTGGAAGACAGGAGGGCCTATTGTGACTTTGTCCATGGGGTCACAAAGAGTTGGACTCAACTGTGTGACTGAACAAGAACAACTATCAAAAAAACCTGAGCAAACATTCCTGAAGTTTTGTGAAGATGGGAAAAATTGAAAATTATGTGGTTAGGAAGAATCTCTGCAATTAAAATGAACATATTATCAAAGTTGAGCTTTTTGTTTCAAATGTTGCCAATTAGCATAGAACAGAGATGTCAAACATGTGGCCCAGGGGTCAAATCAGGCCCTTGAAGGACTCCTATCGGACCCCTGAGCAACTGGCTGTCATTTGCTTCCTTCTTCATAACAGTTTGCTTTGCAAGGCTTCCTCAGTAGCACAGGAGCAAAGTCTCTATTTTCTACATTAGCTGAGGCTCCTCCCTTGGGGAGGAAGGGTGGGGGGGGGGAAGGGAGAGCTTGCTTTGCTAGGCTGTCAATTGTACAGCAGAACTACTGAGCCAAGCCTCTCTTCCTTCTATTGGCTGAGGCTCTTCCCCATCCTGGTCCCCTGGGGAAGGAAGGAAAGAGCCAGAGGTTCTTTTGTCGCTGGATCCCATGGAAGAGATACAAAGAAAGCACCTTTAAGTCCAACAGTGCTAATCTTTTACGCATGTTTTATTTATTTATTTATTTTTAAAATCTTTAATCGTGTTTGTGTCCTTTATAAAGTTCATATGTCTGCTGCCTAATCTTAAATAGGTACACACGTGGCCCGGCCCAACATGAGCCGCCCTGAGCCACTTGTGGGAAGGGTGGGATATAAATCCCAAATAAATAAATAAATAAATAAACAAGGTCTCATTTATGTCAGATCTGGCCCTCATAACAAATGAATTCAACACCCCTGGCATAGAAGAAAATATTTTTTTTAAAAAAAATGTCAGATGATAAAATTTTTTGTATGGAATGGGAAGAAGCCAAGAATAAGATTCAAAGTATTATAGAACGAAATAAGAAATAGGAGCCTCAGGTGTACTAAATATCAAATTGCAGCAACAGGCAGCTGTGCAAGTCTGAGCACTCTGACCTTTAGGAGTTTACAAGGTTCCATCTAGTTCCTTATGCTTTTCAACATTCATGTGAAACCATGGGGTGTAGTCATTCAGAGATTTGAGCTGGGCTGTCACCAGTATGTGGATGACACAGCTCTTATTGTTTTGGCAGATCCAGGAAGGTGTTTGGGGCCAGTGGCAGCAATGATCCAAGTTCCCCCATGCCAAACAGGAAAGTAGCCAGATGGAATGCCCAACAGCAGCCTGCCAGCACCCCAGAACTATGGCCCAAACAAGAGACTCACTTGGCCCCATTAAGCCAACTGTGGCATCTGGGTTCTCTCCTGCGACTCCAACATGGAGCATTGTGAGCCCAACACACTCCACAGGGAGCGAGCAGCCAGTGGTAAGCACTCTGCTCATCACAGCATCCCAGGAGCCACTCCTACCCTGCTGCAGGAAGGGAATTACTGGCGGTGTGCCTTCAACCTTGCTTGGGCTCTCAGGAGTCAGGGAAAGTTGGTCTTCCAGGACCCCAGATCAGGAGGTGTGGGGGGTGGGCAGCCCATGCACAGCCACATGCACTAAACAGGCCAAACCCTGCCCAGTCTTGCCCACAGCTGCTGTGCCCTCATTTGCATGTAGGTAGGCCAGAAAGATGCTATGCGGTAGGTGGAGGAGGGGAGGGAAAGAAGAACTCCAGGTTAATGGAGTTCTTCCTGGTTTGACAGACAGGAGACCAGGCAATGGTAGAGTGGGAAGGAGCTAATGAGGGACAAGAGGATATAGGGAGGGTCTGGATGATGAAGCAGAGAGAAAGCAGGCAGCTGAACTCCAGGCGGCAAGAAAGGAGCAGCTAGCCAGTGAGAAATAGGACCAGGGTGACCATAATCCCTTTCTTCCCATTCTTAGGCTCCAAGAATTCTCAGCACTAGACCATCAGTGAGATGACTGAGAGTGGTAGTTAGCTGGGATCCCTGCTGGGACGTGACAGGAGGCTGTAGACACCCTGAGCCAGTATTTGGGGGAAGTTTTTTGAGGGGATTGAGGCTAATAAACTGAAGCCAAATGCTGAAAAGATGGAAGGGCTACTTGTGAGTGGAAGGTCTTGAAGAAAGGGAGCTTTGTTTTTGATGTAGATTGTCTCAGGTATAAAATTTCATACTGCACATTTTGAATAAAACCTCATCTTTCATTTCAGTGATTACAGAAATGTGTGTGGGGGTTCATTGTCCCCCAAATTTCCCAATTTTCCCTTTGCAAAAATTCAAAAAGTGATCAAACTTGTTCATACTATACCTTTTGAGCGAGAAAAGGCTTGTCTTTAAAAAAAGCATTCCATTCATTCTGTAAAAGAGAATATTTCATGAGACTTTTCCCCCCTTGCAGCCCCAAATGTCCATTTTTTTAAGGAGGAATGAATGTTCCTGAGAAAGAAACTTTTTTTTTCATTTTTTCCATTTCTCCCCATGCCTTCGCAAATCTAGCCTTCCCAATCCTTCCACTCTTATGATGAGCATCATATCCCTGCTTCTGACATTTGCACCATAAGTTCAGCCTAGGGTTGCCAAGTCCTCTTCATTTCCCAGCGAGGGACATTCGTGTGTGCGTTGTGCACCCCGTAACGAAATGACGTCACCCGGAAGTGACATCATGAAAATGGCGGTGCCAATGTGGGGCTGCTCTAGGCATTTCTCGGAAAACTCTATGGTTTTCCCACACGCTGTAACCGTTTGGGAGGTTAAAACTCTATGGTACCTATTGTACCATAGAGTTTTACCTCCCACATGTCTAAAGCGTCCGGGAAAACCATAGAGTTTTTCCGGAAATGCCTAGAGTGGCCCTGAATGGGCGCCACCATTTTGATGACATCACTTCTGGGTGACGTCATCGCACCAGTGATTCAGGGGGAGGTTCCCCCCACCGGCTCAACATGAGCCGGCAGGTTGAGAACCTCCTGGGCGGAAGATTCCCCGCCCGGACCGGGGGGTTGGCAGCCCTAGTTCAGCCAGTCACCAAAAATTTCTTGTTCTGTCTTTTAAATATGTTTAATAATTCTCTTTGTTGCCTGTTTTCTGCCTGGTACTCATACTTTAATATCTGTGTCAGGGCACTAGTTTCTCCACCATTCAAATCTCTTCTCAGAAGGCACTTTTCCCATTTAATCCTTTAACTTTTTAATTACCCCTAAGTGTGTGTAACTGCATTTGCTTATGGTGTTTATCTGGTTATTTCTAAAAAGATGTTAAAACCATAGTAATTTTAATAGATCAGTTATGTAAATAGATTATGTGATAAAATTATTGTAATTTTCATGTGATGTGCAATTCTGGACTTCTTGGGCTCCTTTAAATGCTCTACTCTGAACAGAGTGTAACTGTCCTAAGATTGCATTGTTATAATACTAAAAGGCTTTGGATTTGCAGTGTAAAACAAATGTTTAGCTGCATTTCAGTAAGCTGTTAACAGGGGAAGGCTGACAATTTTGTTCTTTTTTCAGGAGACTCTGATAGACTGGTGTGATGAAAAGGAACTTAACTTGATTTTAACAACTGGAGGAACAGGTTTTGCACCAAGGGATGTCACACCAGAGGTGAGATAGTTTGTCTTTATAACTGTTTAACATTCTCAAACATCTGTAATATTCCTCTAGATGTAAACCTTCTGAAGGTATTATGCCCTTTTTGATATAATACACAATATCATTCTGCAACTAAGCAAGCCAAAAAATGCCTACGCTGAACAGTCATAAAGGTAGCAACTGATTTTATTGTTTTGCTAGAATTTTGTGCATTGGGCAAGACATTCCTCTATAACACTGGACCTCAGTGAATGAGTTAGAACTCCCTGCGGAGATGCTAATAGTTCCCACAGGAGGTCATATTCCTTGCCAATCCTTCCCAGTGTATGCCTTGATTTGGCAAAGAGGAACAATAAAGTACTTATATTTTTGTGTAGGCTTCCTTCCTTCCTTATCAAACAATTGTTTGATGTTCACCAATTGTTTTCTTGACCCTAATAAAGTTTTGTTTTCTTAAGTGTGTTCAGCTAGCAGTGCTGGATCTGCTTCTGCATGATGTATTCCTATACTTCAAAGGCAAATTTTTAGGGTTGCCAATCTCCAGTTGGGGAAGGAGATCAAAAACAATGCTAAACTGTCTGAACAGATTTCTTAAAGGAATAAAGACATAAAACAAATTAGCAAAATATCTAGTTTCCTTATTAGTGCAACTATTGAACGTAGAAAACCAACAAAACAAAGCAGTAAACTGGAAGAGGACGCAGCCTATTAAATATCTCAGTCTATAAGTAGTTCAACAGGTAAGAAAAAAAGGACTGAACTACTTATGGACTGAGATACTTAGTAGGCTGCGTCCTCTTCCAGTTTACTGCTTTGTTTCGTTGGTTTTCTATGTTCAATAGTTGCACTAATAATAAAACTAGAAACTTTGCTAATTTGATGGTTTTTGGCTTTATTCCTTTAAGAAATCTGTTCAGTTTACACGGAAGCGTTGCTTTTGATCTCCTTCCACCTTCATCTGTGAGTCTCACTTGTGTTTACCAAATCTCCAGTTGGGGGCAGGGGATCCCCTGGTTTGGAGGCCGGGGTGGGGTTGAATGTCAACTGGGCACTCTATATTATACTCTTTGGAGACTGGTCTCCTTAGAGTATAATGGAGAATTGATTCATGGGTATCTGGAGCTCTGGGGGGGAGGGTTGTTTTTTGAGGTAGAGGGACCAAATTTTCAACATAACATCTAGTGCCTCTCCTCAACCCCCTCCCCCCAAGTTTCAAAAAAATTGGACCAGGGGAGTCCAGAAGAAGGTGCCCCCCATTCTCCATTATTTCCCATGAAGGAAAGGAATTTAAAAGGAGCATGGTCCCATTAAGTGTGATGGACAGAACTCCCTTTGGAGTTCAATCATACTTGTCACAACCTTGCTACTGGCTCCACTCCTATAGTATCCTGGCTCTACTTCCAAAGTCCCCAGATATTTTTTGAGTCAGGCCTGGCAACCCTAATGAATAACATGACTGCATGGTGGGACCAATTGCATCCTTTTATCCCATGGTACTTAGATATTGCCAAGAGGGGAGGGAACCAGTAATACGAGTGACATCCATGTGATCAACCCCAACCATATGGTCTTACTATTAATGTGAAACCTGAAAGCATGAGATCAAACCAGCAAAAATGACTCAAACTGCTGGCTGCACCCATGAAAGGTGTTTTGGAGAACATTCCCACTCTATGTATTAAACTGCCGTTTCCCTGGGAAAGATTGGAACTTTCATTTTTATTTCTATCATAACCTAGCTGGCAGAAATAATTCGCACTGGTATCATTTCGTATAGTGTTTGGAAAGTATCACTCAGCATTATCCTGGATTGAAGTATGACTTGCATGTTGCTCCTTGCATAGTATGTATCTGTACTTTATACTATGTTGTTTATCAATCAGGGGTGGAAAATGGTCAGTAAAATCAGTAAAAGTTTTTTTCCATCTTGGTCAGTAATTTGTCAGGTGTGGGATTTTTTTTAACGCTGGTCAGTAAAGTCATTTCTTTGTTTTTGCGAATGCAATTTGTGGGGTTTTAAAAATTTATTTTCAATACTGTATTTTGGGGGAAATAGAGGACAAGAAAAAATGTTTGCAGATGCAGTGAGAAAAACTGTTGAGAAATGGAAGTTCATTAACTTTTTCAGTAAAAAATCAAAAATAAAGTAAAACAAAGACAAGACTTACAGTAATTATGTTTTGTTCTCATGATGATTATTTTATGTATGATTTTAATATGTTCTATTATTTCTTTATTATTTATTAAATTTGATTTTTATACTACTTGTTCCCTGTAAACAGTGCTTGGGGCTGTGTACAACAATAAACAAACAACATATAGGTTAAATCATTACAATTACAATAAAATATCAGTCAAATTTGCTCAGATAGCAATCTGAATTTCCAGTTATACTATCATCCTGCAAAGGGGAGGAAATGCCAGCCAGATGAAAGCTGTTACTGTCCTTAACCAAATGCCTTACATGCCCTGCGGAACTGCATCAAGCCCTGTTGGGCACAGATGTTACTCAGCAAACAGTTCCACCAGCTTGGGACCAGAACACTACAAGCTCTGGTCCTGATTGAGGACAACCAGATATCTCTTGACCCAGGGAGCACAAGCAAGTTCTTATCAGCGGCGTGTAATGCCCATCAGGGGGTTTACCAGGAGAGGCAGTCCTGAAAATACCCATACCATTAGGGCCTTAAAGGTAAGCATCAAAACCTTGAACCTGATCCAGTGTTCAACTAGTAACCAGTGCAGCTTACACAGCACAGATCAAATGTGTGCTGTTCATGGTGTCTCCGTAATGACCTGTGCTGCTCCATTCTGTACCAGCTGGAGTTTCTGGATCAGTCTCAAGACTTAGCACATGTAGAGCAAGTTACAGTAGTCCAATCTGGAATTGACGGTTGCATGGATTGCTGTTATTAGATCAGGGTGGGACAGGTAGGGGGCCAGTTTCCTGACCTGGTGCTAATGGAAAAACATCAGTCTGGCAATATTTGTGATCTGAGTCTCCAGAATTACACCCAAGCTCTTGACAGTTGTTGGTGCCTATAATATAGTGGGTTCAATGCACTGAGGAGGTGAGGTTGTAGATGCAGTGAGGAAAACTGTTGAGAAATGGAAGTTCTTTATTAGATACAGCATTGTATAGGGCTGCACTAAAAGATTGGAGAACAGGGCCAATGGGGCCAACTATATACAACTCTGGGTCCACACACAAGCATGTTATTGGATCATTCAAACCAGCAGGGGGCCTGTGTTGGAGCTCCATCAATGCACCATCCAGATACTCTCAGCTTCCTAGGTCTGTGACCCGGGAAGCCAAGAGCATTTGGGGGGGGGGGAGGGACCTCGCAGGGTTTCATAGCTGAGGTGACGCCCCAGGTTGCCACCTACCTCACCTATTCCCAATCGCCAGCCATGGACAAGCCAGGTCCCTCTGCAGTCCATCAAATATACAAATAACTTAGCAAAATTATTTAATTATACTTGATAAAATCACAACACAAATGGTTGCATGTGAATATTTTATTTTAATCCTAAAACAGCAACATAAAACATAGGTAATACCTGTTCATTCTCATAAATGGAGGCAAATGGCTATCCACAATTATAAATATCTTTGGTACTTTACATGGTATTTTTCCATGTGGGCTTTTTTTCTGTGTGGACTTTTCCCACGTGGGCTTTTTTCCTGTGAGCATTTATGAGCGTGGGGTTTTTCTGTGAGCTTTTTTTCCTGTGGGCTTTTTTCCAGTTACCAAGATTGACACTCCTGCTGTGGATAGTTCAGAAACTGATGTTTTTAAGCATCAGTATACTATTTTAATGCAGTAATTATAGATCCAATAACATTACATGCTTCTATAACACCATTGTCAACTCCAGATTTATTTACTTCATTCATACCCTTATCTTACTTTCCAGTGGGGCCTCAAAGCAACTTTCATTGTTCTTTTCTCCTGTTTTATCTTCAAAACCTTTAGGCAGAGAGTATGCGAGTAGCCTAAGGTCACCCAGCAAACTTCCATGGTAGAGTAGGAATTCAAACCCAGGACTCGCAGATCTTAGTCCAGCTTTCTAATCACAACACAATGCTGACTTGAATATTATTTGCTTCTTTCCCTTAATTTCTCTGTATTTTGGGCCACTCTGTTGGTTGTTCTGTAAGACCCAAATAGCCTTCAAAGATAGATTTCCTTTTTATATTTTCATTCTAAATGTCTCATGTAATTAATATTGCTCATTTTCCTATCAATCTAATTTTTTTAAACCAGGCAACGTAATTTTTGTATCAGCATTTCAGATTTTTGTTCGATAGCCACAATCAAGTAATTTAAAAAATGGAAGAAGAGGATTAGGATTCTGCAGAAAAACCTCAAAAATCTAAAAGTATTAAGAAGTGATTTTATCCTGGCCCATGCTAGTGTCTTCTCCTGGGATCCATATACTTGTCCCCAATCCTTTAAATATAAACAATAATAAACAGTATTAGTTTTCTGTTTAGATATTACATTTCAGTTTTGTTCAGGTTAGTGTTCAATACATTTGGATTATATTGGACAAAGCAGTTGTGGTATTTGGCCTGTAATTTAACCCCAAATATGAAAAGGGAGACAAAAGTATGCATATTTAACTCAAACTAATTAGAAACAAAAGTTTAATTTTATAGAAGCCAAAGTGGTATTCTAACAGTGCAGTCCTCTGCAGTCAGTTGAGCTCTGAAAGAGAGCGGAAAAGGGTACTGCTGAAGGTGTGAGTGCCTTTTCTTAACTGCCTTTTCTTAACTGCTGAGGAGAATTAGCTGAGTGCTACTGTGAGGAAGGAGTGAGTCTGAGTTTTTGTGTTTGCTTGCTGGGGAAGAGGAACTGCTGTTTCTGTTGTCTGTTTTGACTGGGCTGTAGCTGAGTGTAGCTGATTGCATCAGGTGATTGTTGCTGATCGGAAGTGTCTGTGTTGCCTGGGGCTGTCTGCTGGCCCCATCCTCTTTGTATTTATAAGGCTGCACCTTGCCAGAGGTGCAAGCTAAAGGGCTCTTGGCCTAGGAGCTCTGAAAGAAGCCCAGGAAGGACCAGGAAGCCAAGTGAGAAACCCAGTGCCATAGTCTCCTTGTGTTCACAATAAGGTAAGTAGACTTTCCACAAAGAGAGTCACATAAACACAAAAGTTATTAAAGGGGGAATTGTAAATTTAAAAAAGCAATTTTGAAGGCAGAATGCTAGCAGGGGGTTGGGGGCTATCCAGTGTTTTGCATGCATGTCATATGTATGACTGTCTGCCCACTGGACAGAAGTCTTGTGTGAATGCTCAGTGCAAAGAGGTCCTGGTTCTCAGGGAATGTGTTTGCACCCTTGAGGTCGAAGTGGCTGACCTGGAGAAGCAGAGACAGTTACTTGGAGAAGACTCTTGAGGACTTGTTAGATGTGTCCCACTCTGGAAATGGCAGCCCTGCTGTTGCCAGGGAGCATGAGGGTCAAGAGGCAATAGGGCACCATGCTGAGGATAAGGGGAATGTGCCCTCAAAAGGGACCTCTTCTTCAGTTGGTGAACAGGTAACCTTCCGCACCAAAGAACCATCCCTGGGTGGGGTGGAGGGCTCTTGGTAGATGATGATTTGATCCTTAGACAAGTAGACAGCTGGGTGGCAAACCTGCGTACTGACTTTATGGTAAGTTGCCTGTCTGGTGCAAAGGTAGTGGACACTACATGTGTTCTAGATAGGCTGATAGAGTTTACTGTGGAGAAGCCAATGGTCATGTACATGTTGGCAGCAACGATGTGGGGAAATGGAGTTGTGAGGTCTTGGAGGAAAAATTTAGGTTGGTACACATGAGACTCAAGGCCAGGACCTCCAAGGTAACCTTCTCAGAAGTGCTACCTGTTCCATGTGCAGGGCTGGAGAGACAGGCACAAATTAGGAGTCTCAATGCATGGATGAGACAATGGTGTAGGGAGGAAGCTTCAAGTTTGTTAGGCACTGGGATGCTTTTTGGAACAAGCAGGTACAAAAGAGATAGTTGCCACTTGTCCTGAGAAGAAAAGGCTGCTGGCACTTAAAATCAAAAACATGGCAGAGCAGTTTTTAAACTAAATCTTGGGGAATGCCAACAGGAGGTGAAATGTCTGCTTCGGAATGACGAATCTCAGAGAGATGAAGTTCGTTGTTACTTTTCTACAGGGCAATGGATTAGAGTTTTCCACTGAGAGACCATGACAAATAGTTTGGACTGCCTGGCAAAGTCTGGAGGCAGCAGGAGGAGGAAGGTTGTGGGCCTAACATGCCTGAGAAATTATAGATGTTTATATGCAAATGCTATAAGTGTCCAAGGTAAAATCAGAGAGTTGGAATGCTTCATGTTGGGGGGAAATATAGAGATTGTGGGTATTTCAGAAACTTGGTGGAATGACTCCAGGATATAAATTATATTGGAAGGATAGGGAGGAAAGGGTTGGAGACGGGGTGGCTCTGTATGTCAGAGAGGGTATACCGTCCAGTAAGATTGAGAAGATAAGAGAATTCAATTTGCTTCTAGAAATGCATTGGGTCGAAATAGTGGGCCCAAAAGGATGCTTAAGTCTGGGAGTTCGTTATTGCCCACCAGATCAAAAGATAGAGGATGATTATGAAATGATGAAGGAATTAAAGATATCGGCTAGACATAAAACTGTCATAATAGGTGATTTTAAGTAACCACACATGAATTGAGTCAATACATGTTCAGTAACTTCTCTGAGATGAGGAGGTATGTAAAGAGGAAACTGAAAGGAAAGGCAAAAAGGGTCAAACCCCTTCAGGAAGCTTTGTGACTATTTAAAACTACAATCCTACAAGATCAGATAAAGTATATACCACTGACATACCTGAGGGACTACCTCTCTCCATATGTGTCCTGGAGAGCTTGTGCTCTGCCTAACAAGATCTGGTGGCTGTTCCCAGCCTGAGGGATATCCACCTCACCCTGACAAGGACTAGGGCTTTTTCTGTCTTGGCCCCAGCCTTGTGGAACATGTTCCTGTCATAGATCAAGCTCTTGCAGGAATTCTTCCCATTTCTCAGGGCTTGTAAAATGGAGCTGTTCCACCAGGCCTTTGGCTGAGACAGTGGGCATCCAATAAAAAAGTCATCCCCCACTGAAGACACCACTTCTATGTGGCCCGGAATGAATGAACATCAGAGTCATACAGCACAAGTATCTAAGATTGTGTGCCCAATGAATTGTGCTATTTATTTATTTTTATTTATTTATTTATTTTCATTCCATTTGTATCCTGCCCTCCTCGCCTAGGCAGGCTCAGGGCGGCTCACATAGACATGCATATGCATGAGTAAACACAGTAATACATTAAAACAATAGATCATAAAATAATATAAAAACAAAAAATACATAAAATGTTTCGGTGCTATAATCTTAGTTTTCAATTCTCTGTAAGCTGAACTTAAATTGTCTTTTTCGCAGCTGCTGTACAGCGGACTACAAGGGATGATTCATAAGTTACCTAGGACTGTAGTGGCCAGCAGTCTAGTTTAAAAATGCCTGGTGGAAGAGTGCCGTTTTACAGGCCCTGCAGAATTGTATGAACTCTTTCAGGGCCCTGACCTTTTCCGGCAACTCATTCCACCAGCGTGGAGCCACTACAGAGAAGGCTCTGGCTCTAGTTGTCATGAGCCTGGCCTCCTTAGGGCCGGGGATTATAAGTAGATTTTGTGATCCAAACCGAAGTTCTCTCTGGGGAACATATGGGGAAAGACGGTCCCTAAGGTATGCAGGCCTCTGGCCATATAGGGCCTTAAAGGTGAGGACCAACACCTTGAAACGAACCCAGTATGCAATAGGAAACCAGTGAAGCGTTTTCAGCACAGGTTGAATGTGTTCCCGTAAAGGAAGGCCCATTAACGACCTGGCTGCTGCGTTCTGCACTAGTTGAAGCTTCCGGGTTTGAGACAAGAGCAGCCCCATGTAGAGGACATTGCAGTAATCCAATCCTGAGGTGACTGTGGCATGGATCACTGTCGCCAAGTCGCTGCGTTCGAGGTAGGGGACCAACAGTCTTATCAGCTGCAGATGATAGAAGGCTGATCTGGCAGTGGCTGCCACCTTGGCCTCTGTATTTAAAGAGGGATCCAGGAGCACCCCTGAACTTTTGACCTTGTGCACCGGTGTAAGTGGTGCCCCATCAAAGGTTGGTAGTAAGACCTTGGTTCCAAGCCCACCATGACTTAGGTACAGGACCTCCGCCTTCGTCAGATTCAACTACAGTTGACTCAGCCTGAGCCACCCTGCCACAGCAAAACCATGTACTGACCGTATGGTGGCTTGCCTGCCTGGTGCAAAGGTAGCAGACATTATGTGTGTTGTAGATAGGCTGATAGACAGTGCTGGGGAGGAGCCAGTGGTCGTGGTGCATGTTGGCACCAACAATGTGGGGAAATGCAGTCGTGAGGTCCTGGAGGAAAAATTTAGGCTGCTAGGCAGGAGACTTAAGGCCAGGACCTCCAAGGTAGCCTTCTCAGAAGAGACAGGTACAAATTAGAAGTCTCAGTGTGTAGATGAGACGATGGTGTAGGGAAGAATGGTTTAAGTTTGTTAGGCACTGGGATGCTTTCTGGAACAAGCGGAAGCTGTACAAAAGAGACAGTCTCCACTTGTCCCCAGATGGAACCAAGCTGCTGGCGCTTAAAATCAAAAAGGTGGCAGAACAGTTTTTAAACTAAATCTTGGGGGAAAGCCGACAGGAGATGAAATGTCTCTGGTTCGGGAGGACTCATCTCAAAGAGATGAAGGGTTAGCTGTTGCTTTTCTACCGGGTAATGGATCAGCATTGTCCACTGAGATGGTGACAAACAGTATGGACTGCCTGCAAAAGTCTCGAGGCAGCAGGAGGAAGGTTGCGGGCCTAACTTGCCTGGGAAATTATAGGTGTTTGTATTCTATTGTATTATTGGAATGTTTAGTGTTGGGGGAAAACATAGACATTGTGGGAATTTCAGAAACTTGGTGGAATGACGAGAATCAGTGGGATGCAGTGATTCCTGGATATAAGTTATATCGGAAGGATAGGGAGGGATGGGTTGGAGGTGGCGTGGCTCTGTATGTCAGAGGTATACAGTCCAGTAAGACTGAGGTCAAAGTATTAGATTCCCTTCTAGAAATGCTTTGTGTCGAAATAGAGGTCCCAAAAGGAAATTTAACTATGGGAGTTTGTTATCGCCCACCAAATCAAAAGATAGAGGACGATTATAATATGATGGAAGGATTAAAGATAGCAGCTAAATGTAAAAACTGTGTTGTAATAGATGGTTTTAACTACCTGCAGATTGATTGGGTCAATATGTGTCAGGTTGAGAGAAAGAGATTGAGTTTCTAGATGCTCTCAATGACTGCGCTATGGAGCAGATGGTCACAGAACCTACCAGGGGTGGGGCGATCCTGGATTTGGTTCTAAGTAATGCCCAAGACGTGGTGAGAGATGTAAAAGTGATTGCACCGCTTGGGAGGAGTGACCATAACGTTATTGATTTCACCATTTGTATAAATAGGGAGTTGCCCCAAAAGACCAGCATAACCACGTTTAACTTTATAAGAGGTAAATTCTCTGAAATGAGGAGGCATGTGAAGACGAAACTGAAAGGAAAGGTAAATGCAGTCAAAACCCTTGGGGAAGCTTGGAGGCTATTTAAAACTACAATCCTAGAAGCTCAGATAAAATATATACCACAAGTTAGGAAAGGCACAAACAGGTATAAGAGAAGGCCTGCATGGTTAACAAATAAAGTAATGGAAGCTGTAAAAGGTAAGAAGGACTCCTTTAAGCGGTGGAAAGCTAGTCCAAGTGAGATTAATAAAAGGGAACACAGGCTGTAGCAAATCAAATGCAAGACTGTGATCAGGCAGGCAAAAAGGGACTATGAGGAGCATATTGCAAAAAACATAAAGACCAACCATAAAAATTTCTTCAAATATATTAGAAGCACGAAACCAGCCAGGGAGCCAGTGGGGCCCTAGGATGACCAAGGGGTCAAAGGATTACTGAAGGAGGATAGGGAAATGGCTGAGAAGCTGAATGCATTTTTTGCCTCCGTCTTCACTGTGGAAGACGAGAAGTGTTTTCCTGCTCCAGAACCACTAATTTTGGAAGGGGTGTTGAAAGACCTGAGTCAGATTGAGGTGACAAGAGATTGTGGCCAAGTGCAAAGTAATGCACATTGGGGCCAAGAATCCCAGCTACAAATACAAGTTGATGGGTTGTGAACTGGCAGAGACTGACCAAGAGAGAGATTTTGCGGTCGTGGTAGATAACTCACTGAAAATGTCAAGACAGTGTGCGATTGCAATAAAAAAGGCCAGCGCCATGCTGGGAATTATTAGGAAGGGAATTGAAAACAAATCAGCCACTATCATAATGCCCCTGTATAAATCGATGGTGCGGTCTCATTTGGAGTACTGTGGGCAATTCTGGTCACTGCACCTCAAAAATATTCTGATATTAAGGAAGAAAATTAGATAACATACAAACAATTGCTAAAAATACAAGGCGGCAAGGTGGAATAAAAATCAGCGGAAGAATTGGTTTTATAAGTATAATTGGTTTCAATTGCAACAGATTAGAAGTCTGCTTGAACAGGGTATTAGAAATGAAGGAATAAGACAGGATCAATCTGAACTGGAAAGAATGGTGTTTGGCAATAATGAAAAAATGATTTCGAAAGTATATAAATTATTATTGACGTGGTCTACAGAGGAAGAAGTGATTAAATCTCAAATGATAAAGTGGGCAATTAACATAAATAAAGACATTCAGATGGAACAATGGGAATATTTATGGAAGAACTCTATGAAAATATCGACATGTAGTAATATTAAAGAAAATTGTTTTAAAATGTTATATAGATGGTATATGACTCCTAAGAAACTTTCGAAAATAAATAACCAGATGTCTGATCGATGTTGGAAATGTAAAAAACATGAAGGATCTTTCTGTCACATGTGGTGGACTTGTGAAAAGGCTATACAATTTTGGCAAATGATTCAGCAAGAAATTTCAAAGATTTTGGGTTATAATATAAAGAAAGCACGTGAAATCTTTTTGTTGGGATTACAAATGGAAAATTTTCCTAAACAAGATAGAACATTACTTTGGTACATGCTTTCAGGTGCACGGCCATTATATGTGCAGCTGTGGAAGCAAAATAAATTACCAGAAAAATGGGACTGGATTATGAAAGTTATGCATTGGAGTGAAATGGACAAGCTTACTAGAACATTAAAAGAACTTGATATAGATAAATATGACAAGGAATGGGAGAAATTTCAAAAGTATTTTTAAAAACACTGGAAGGTGAAAGGACATTTGGTGATTTTTAACAGTGGTTAATTTTTTTTAATGTAAAGTGTTAACTATAGGTAAAGTAGAATTATGGAAATATACAGTGTTTTTGCATATAAGGTTTGGGTTTAATGGATTATAATTAGGATAGATAACATTAAGAATTAAGTATAGCAATATTATAAATGGACTATTAATCAAGATAGATAATAATAGTAATAAGTAATTTTGTTCTTATTTGTATTTTATTATAGTCATAAGTTTTTTTTGTTATTGTTATTTTTAATAGGTTCTTAAAAGGTTAATATTACCTTTTATTCTTTTTATATTTTAAGTTGAATGCACTGGGGAAGTCACAAAAAGGGGGGAGGGAGATGGAAATGTGATGCAATATTTTTTATGTTTATTTTTAGATTATAACTGATTAATGTTGCTGAATAATAAAAATTGTTTTACTCAAAAAAAGGATATTATAGCATTGGAAAAAGTCCAGAAAAGGGCAATTAGAATGATTAAAGGTTTGGAACACTTTCCCTATGAAGAAAGGTTAAAACGCTTGGGGCTCTTTAGCTTGGAGGAACGTCAACTGCGGGGTGACATGATAGAGGTTTACAAGATAATGCATGAGATGGAGAAAGTAGAGAAAGAAGTCCTTTTCTCTCTTTCTCACAATTCAAGAACTTGTGGGCATTCAATGAAATTGCTGAGCAGTCAGGTTAAAATTGCTGAGCAGTCAGGTTAAAATGGATAAAAGGAGGTACTTCTTCACCCAAAGGGTGATTAACGTGAGGAATTCACTGCCACAGGAGGTGGTGGCGGCTACAAGCATAGCCAGCTTCAAGAGGCGATTGGATAAAAATATGGAGCAGAGGTCCATCAGTGGCTGTTAGCCAGTGTGTGTGTATGTGTGTGTGTTTGTGTATATTGGCCACTGTGTGATACAGAGTATTGGAATGGATGGGCCATTGGCCTGGTCCAACATGGCCTCTGTTATGTTCTTATGTTTAGTTTTCTTATAAAGGAGTTTCAAAGGGAGATTAGAGAGTCTGCTGAATTGCAACTGAAAATGCAGCTCAGTGCATCCTCCATTGAGTCCTAGGTATCTTGTCCCATTACTAATGCCTGCTATTGTCATTTTTTATCTGAATTCATTCCACTCTCCGAGATATAAGGAACAGTGGATTTACAGCTGTAACTGAAGAAATGAGAGGCCCCCAAAGCTCATGCCCTGCCAAAAATTTTATTAGGTGCTACTGGACTCTGGAGGTCCCTACCAACTCTATATGATACTAACCCATTCCCATAGTGAATGACAATAAAAGACAAATGAATATTAAACAAGTAAAATGTGGCTCAGAAGTGGCTGAACTGCAGTTGAAGGAGCTGTTGGATCTTGAACAGAGCTGCTGGTAAGCTGAGTGAGACTTGATTGGGGTAAGTTAGTTTTAAGAATTTTTTTGATCCATGTACTTATCAAAGCCCAATATTTTTTTGCATAGTCACATTGCCACCATATGTGGTACATGGACCCTTTAATTTTTTTACACTTCCAACGTTTATTATTGTAGTCAGGATATATTTTTGCTAATCGTACCGGTGTGAGATACCAGCGATATGCCATTTTATACAAATTCTCTTTGTAGACTGCAGATCTTGTCAATTTAAAGTTGTGTCTCCATATTTTCTCCCACTCTTCTAGTTCTATATTATAGCCAAAATCTTTTAACCAATTAATCCAGGCTTCTTTAACTAGTTCACCCTGCATTTTATCCTGGAGCAACCATTTATACACATTAGAAATAAATTTTGGTTTTAATTGCAACAGCCGGTCCAACTCAATTAGCTTTGATTTCTTCGGGAAGCCTTTCTCTTTATCTCTTTGATATTTAGACTTTACCTGACATTGCAGCCACCAATCTAAATTACTAATTTCTTCCAGTTTCAAGTTATTTTGCTTATCTAATAGATCTCCATATGTATTCAAGCTTCCCCACTTAAACAAATTCGGATGCGTGGAAGCCTCAATAGGTGACAACCATAAAGGAGTGTATACGTACTTACTTTTAATTTCAAGCCACACTCTAAATAAAGATTTTCTTATTTCGTGTCTTAAAAATAGACTAGCCTTGGGTGGATTTTGATACCAAAGGTAATTATGCCAGCCTCTCTCTAATCCTGCTCCTTCAATAGCCAGCAGTCTCTTATTCTCCAAGGTTAACCAGTCTCTAAGCCACACAATACAACATGCTTTATGATATAAGGTCCAGTCTGGGAGTGAGAAGCCTCCTCTAGATTTACTATCCTGTAATATTTTAAGTTTGATTCTAGGCCTCTTGCCTTGCCATATAAATTCCGAAATCATCCTGTTAAGATCATGGAAAAATGCCTTTGGTAGGATAATTGGTGCCATCTGAAAAAGAAACAGGATTCTGGGCAACACATTCATTTTAATTGTTGCAACTCTGCCCAGAAGGGAGATTTGTAGACCTGTCCATCTCTCAAGATCAGATCGGATTTCTTTTAACGTTTTTTCATAATTAGTCGAAAAAGATCTTTTAAATAATTTGTAAATTGGATTCCTAAATATCTTATTTTCTTTTCACTTTTAAAGTCAGATTTTTCTTCTAATTGTGTAATTTGTGCTTTGTTCAGGTTTTTCGTCAAAAATTTTGTTTTTTGCATATTAACTTTGAAGCCCGATACATCACTATATTGTTGTAGCCTTTCCTTCAGATGGTCTATCGATGACATTGGTTCTTCCAAAATGCAGAGTAAGTCATCTGCAAAGGCTTGTATCTTGAATTCTTCATTCTTGATTTTAGTACCTTTAATCCTTTTATCGTCTCTTATTTTTTTAGTTAGGAATTCTAAAGTTGCGATGAAAAGTAATGGGGATAATGGGCATCCTTGCCTTGTGCCTTGCTCTATTTCAATTAACTCCGTTCTAGTTCCATTAAAGTTGACTCTTGCGTTCTGTTTCGTGTATATAGCTTTTACTAATTGGGTAAATTTATTTCCACATCCCATTGCTACTAGCGATTTTAATATAAAGTTCCAATTAACTCTATCAAAGGCTTTCTCAGCATCTATCATAATCCCAGCAAACTGTTTCTCCGGGTGTTCTTTATAATACTCCATCAAATTCAATAACAGTCTGACATTTTGTCTCATTAGCCTCCCTGGTACAAAGCCAGTTTGGTCTTCATGTATCACAGATGTAATTACTTTTTTGAATCTGTTTGCCAAGATTGTCGCGAAAATCTTATAGTCGCTGTTCAATAGAGAGATAGGTCTATAATTTTTTGATATTAACAGAATCGGTTCCTTCTTTATGGATTAAAGAGATAAGAGCTTCTTGCCAGGAAGCTGGGATCTCACTAGTTTCTTGAATTTCCTCTAATACATATTTATATGGCGTTAACAGAATTTCTTCAAAAGTTTTAAAGAATTCAATGGGCAGCCCATCTGGGCCCGGTGCTTTATTCTGTTTTTGATATTGTATTGCATCAACAATTTCCTGCTGCGTAATCGGCTTTTCCATATTTTCTCGCTGTTCTTCAGATATTCGATTAATTTTAACACTTTCAGTATAATCTTCTTGCCTTAGATCCGAGATTTCTTGTCTTTTATATAATCTTTGGTAAAATTCTTGAATAATTGACTTCATCTGGCTATTTTGAGTTAATTCTTCTTTCTTATCATTTTCCAGGGATTTTATGATCTTTCTTTCTTTTTCTTTCTTCAGTTTGTAAGCTAGCCATCTACTAATTTTATTAGCGTTTTTAAAATGGGTTTGCTTGGCCCATTTCAAATTCTTCTCCATCTCTTCTGTGAGTAATATATTCAGTTGATGTTGGGTAGCAAGAATCTTAAGTCTTATTTCTTTCGTATTTTTCTTCTTTTGTTGTTCCTCTTGTTCCTTCAGTTTACTTACTAAATCACTATAAGTTTTCATACGTTCTCTCTTTCTTCTGGCCGAATATTGTATCGCAATTCCCCTAAAGAAAGCTTTGAAAGCATCCCAAACTGAATGTACCTTAGTACCTTTGTTAAGATTATGGTAAAAAAAAATCTTTCATTTCTTTTTTTGCTAACTCAATGAATCTTGGTTCTTTCAGAATTTGTAAGTTAAGAGTCCAGCGTGTATTTTTCTGTATTCTTGAAAAGGATATTTGGATTGGGTTATGATCTGCAAAGGATTTGGGTAATATATCCGCTTGATTAAGGGATGCAATCAAATCCATGGATAACCAGCACATATCAATTCTTGACCAGCTTTTATGTACTGAAGAATAATGCGTGAAATCCTTCGTCTGAGGGTTTTTCGTCCTCCATGCATCTACCAGATTAAGTTCATCCACCATTTTCAAAAACGTTTTAGGGAAGGTGTTGCAAAATCTCCGTCTTCTTTTCTTTTTTTCTTCAATTTTTTTGTCTTTATCTGGGTCAAGTACTGCATTATAGTCACCTATGATGCAACAATTTCGGGAGGTAAAATCCAATAATATTCCATGTAATGTCTTATAAAATTTTTCCAAATTCTAGTTCGGGGCATAGATGTTCACCAGTAGCATTTTGTCACCATTGAGTTCTAATTGAATGATTACTATTCTTCCCAGCTTATCAGTAAATACACAGTCCGATTTAATATGCTTTTGAACATAAATAGCAACTCCTTTTTTCTTCTTCTCTGGATCCGATGAGTAATATAGTGTGCCCAATTTCTCATTTTGTAAATACTTGATATCTTTTTCTTTGATGTGGGTTTCCGGTAGGCAGATTATTTCAGAATCTGTTTTTTTCAGTTGTTGAAAAATCCTTCTTCTTTTCCCTGGTTCATTTAAACCATTAACATTAACTGAAGTTAATCGTAATCCTGTTTTAGAAATCATTTTGGTAATTCAGTACTATCTAAGGTTTTTCTTAGTGCCTTCTTTGATTGCAGTCTTGTTTTAACCCCTCCAAAGTTTGGAGGATCTTCCTTATTTATTGTCTTCAATACTTCACCTTCTTCTAAGTCTTCTCCAGTTTCTGTTTCTGATTCACCAGTACTTGGGTCTACAAATTTCCCCCAGAAGTCCTCTAGCTTATCAACAGAGGTTATGTTATACCTTCTGGTCTGGTATAAGAAAAAGATCCCTTCCGGGATAAGCCATTTAAATTGTATTGAGTGTTTCTGTAACCAAGATGTCAATTTGCGGTACTTGAATCTGCGTTGTCTTATACTCCAGGGTATTTCTCTAAGCACTTTGATGTTGGCATCCTTCCATTTGAATTCACACTCCCTTGCTTTCTTCAAGATTTTTTCGCAAGTTGTTGCACGGAGAAATTTAACTTGTACCTCCCTGGGTAAATTAAGCTTTCTCGTGTAGTTGGAGGAAACCCTTTTGGCCCATTCAATGTCTCTTGTTCCCTCTTCTAGAAGGTCTTCTTCATCTATAATTAAGATATCTGAGATTTTGTTCATTATATCTTCCTCTTTTTCTTCCGGGATATTTTGAAAATGTAATATATATGCAGCCTTCTCCATTTCCAGTTTAATTATTCTGTCTTCTAAGTCTGTCATGGACGCTTTGTTTTCCCGGACTGAGTTAGTTGTGTCTTTTCCCTTTTCTTCTATTTTCTCTACCCTTGCAGATAGATTATGTATTTGCTGTGTATTAACTAGGAGTTGTCTTTGAAAATCTTCTACCTGTTTGTTAGTTTTCTCTATTTGCCCTAGTAGATCAGCTTTCATGGTCGTCAGAGCTTCCTGATTTTGTTTAAACCCTTCTGTCACAATTTGCTGTAATTTCTCCAGCGCATCTTGATTGACCGGTACTGAGGTCATTTCCCCCCCACCCCCTGGGGGAGTACCCTGACCAAACTTCTTTACTTTAGTATCTATTGCTGGCTTATGCTAGCAGTTGCTTTCTCAGTTCCTTATACCTTGTTCCTTGTTATATACTGCCCTCTTGTGGTTCAAGTATTTCCCTTCACACTTTCATCAACTATTAATTTTACTATACCTTATAAATTATTCTATGATGTCCAATAGTCTCAGAAACTACAAATACCTACAAATACCAATATTATCACTTCCCAGGCCTTGTTCCTAATGTCAATTCCATAATCTAACAATTACTCAGAAAAAAGAAAGAACATTCCATTTAAGCATACTAAGTAAAGTTCACTTAACAACATACCTAACTCAAATCACTATATTCCAATTAATTCAAAAGTTCATTAACTCATTAAGTTCATTAAACTATCATTTACTCACTTAACCCTCTTAACTAAGAAAATCATTTACACATGATTAATCAGTTCTGCTTATAATTCCACCCCTTCACCAGTTTTTAATATTTTTAATATTTTCCCCCTATTATTATATCAATCTTCTCTCTTACTACCAATGATTCAGTTATAAAGCAGTGTTGTTTAAGTTCTTACAATTTCTTACAGTTACTACCAATGCCTAAAATAGCCACATGCGTTGCTTACTTTCCCAGCCCCACACTCAACACAAGCTGGATCAAAATAATTACAGTCTCACACAGTCCAACTTCCAACTTAACCGTCTTCTTCTTCTTCTTCTTTCTTTTTCTTCTTCTTCTGTCAGTTCCTTCTTTCTTCCTTCCCTCTTCCCTCCAGATGTCTACCTTTTCTTTCTCACAATGTCTCTAGTCTATAGTCTCTCTCGACACGTTATGTTGTCCAGAAGCCCATCTTCGGCGAGAGAACAGCCGCGGCACAAAAACCGCTAAAAACTATTTCCTCACCCTTGCAACATTTTATGTCCGCAACTCTGTCTCTCTGCCTTCTGGCTCTTCTTCCCTTGACAACTCGGTTCTCTGTTCCTCTGTTCTGTGTTACTCCACGTTCCACATTCCACTAATTTCATACAGTCTTATTCTGCTCTCTCTTGTTGTTCTCTATAGAACGCCATTTCTTTTTCTTCTGCTTCTCTAACTACATGAGCCGCCATTAGACCTCACCGTTTCTGGTCCGCACACCGTCCTTCCACCTCTTAACTTAACTCTTCTTCCTTTCTTCTCTTCTTCACCAATCCCACCTGATCAAACTATCCTTCTCTCTCAATCTCTCAGTCTCTCTGTTTTCTTCTATTTATGTCGTTTTCACTCACCCCAGCGCTCGCCCGTGCTTCAAGCGTCTGCGTCTGCCGCCGGGCTCCGTCGGCCGCTGTACTTCTCTCTCTGCAGCTGCACAGATCCCTCAAGCCTCCTCCGCGTTCGGTGAGTTAGCTTTTCAATTTCTCAGTTCTGAAGTCTGCAGCCACTCTTCCTTTTATTCTCTATTAAGTATAAGATATCGTCTTCCAACCACAAAAGACTCGCTTACCAGCAGTCCGACGGAGGTCTGTGTTGCTGCGGTTCCTCTCTCAAGCCTCCATCGGCGCCGCGTCTCTGGCTCCAGCCGCAAGTCTGTTGCCCATTTCTGTCGGACCTTATCTTTTGTGAAAAAGTCCCAAAATGTTTCTGTTGGAATCAATTTTAGCTTCTTCTGCTCTCTTGTCCTGGAAATTTTTTACGGAAATTGCGCTCACCTCGTCAGCTCCTTACCCGGTGGCCCAGTTAGGCACCGAAGTGTTAGAGGGCATCGGCCAAGGGGACAGAATGGGGCTGAAAGAAGAGCCTCCGCTTCTCTTCCAACTCCAAAAAGCTCCCCGGACAAAGAGGTACCCCCTGGTGCCCCTTAGGAGACGCTTCCCTGGGGGAAGCTCTCACAATTGCCCTCTAAACCAGAACTGTCTCCCGGAGCTCGGAAGATTAGTTCTGTCTCACCACGCCATTACACCGGAAGTCCGAGACTTGATTTACTTTTCTAAAACTGCAGGGGAGCATTACCTAGGGTTGCTGTGGAAGGTAACTATGGAGTGCTTGGTGCCTGTTGGAGAGGGGTTTCTGATTGCTTTTGTGTAGCTGTTGGTGAGTGAGGAGAGCTTGTTTGCCTGGGAGTAATTGCTGGCCCCAGCCTCTGCTGTTGCTCTGGCTGTTGAGTCAGAGGTGGGAGGAGACTTGAGCCTTTAATTTGCAAGGCTCATCCTTGACAGAGGCACGAGCCGAAGGGCAAGAGCCAAATGGCCCTTGGCCTGTGGCTCTTGACCTGGGGGTCTAGGTTAGGGGTTCTGTAGAAAGGTGGGTAGCTACTCAAAAGTAGTTTCAAGTGGCAGTTGGTAGTGAGTTTTAAAGAGAAGTGAAGATAAGGAAAATTTTGAAATGGATTGCAGCAGTATGGCTGGTGAGGGAGCAGAGGCAGTGACGTGTAAAGACTGTGGGATGTTTGTATTTCTACCTGAGAGTAGCATGAATTACACTTGCAGCACGTGTAAGTTAGTGGCCCTGTTGGAGGAAAAGATACGGGGACTGGAGGCACGATTGTCCAAACGCAGTTTATAAAGGAAGATGAGGATTTTCTTGACAAAACATATGAGGCACTCTTGAAAGGACAAGAGGAAGGAGAGGAAATGGTATCTCAGCAATTAGAAGAGGACCCAACACAGGAGGAGGGTTCCTGGAAAAATGTAACCCAAAGGAGAAAGAAAATCAGGAGATGTTCTGAGCCCCTGCTGCTCAGCAATAGGTTCCAGAATCTCCCCACAGTAACTGATTCTGAGCCATTGGAACAAGGGCTACTTCCCCAGCCTCCACAAAGCTTGAAGAAAGTTTCTCAGGATCCTGTGGATAAGAAGCCTGGAGCTTCTGCTCCCCAATATAGGAAGAGGAAGGTGGTGGTGACTGGAGACTCCTTGCTCAGAGGGATGGAGCCCAAAGTGTGCTGACCGGACTTGTCATCCCGAGAGGTCTGCTGTCTGCCAGATGCACGTATCCAGCATGTGACAGAAAGGATTGGAAGATTTATCAAGCCCACGGATTACTATCCTTTCATGCTGATCCATGTGGGAACGAACGATACTGCCCGTCATAGCCCTTAACGTATTAGAAAAGACTATGTGGCTCTTGGTCAGAAGGTGAAGGAGCTGGGCGCACAGGTTGTGTTCTCGTCGGTGCTTCCTGTTGAAGGCCGTAGCTTAGGACGAGAAAGAATACTTCAAATAAACGACTGGCTACATGGATGGTGTCGTCAGGAAAGATTCAGATTTCTGGACTATGGCTTATGCTTTCGAGATGGCGGTCTTCTATCAGGAGATGGTTTGCACCTTACAGCGGTAGGGAAAAGGGTGTTTGGTAACAGCCTTGCTTACCTAATAAGGAGGGCTTTAAACTAAATTGCATGGGGGAGCGAGACAATAATTCAAAGCCTCGTATGATGCCAGAAACTGGGGATAAGAACATTAAAGATTTGCAAAGAGTGGTGCATACGCTAAGTAATGTGAACTTGCAGGCTTGTCTGGAAACTAAACCCTCGGGATGCATAAAACATGGATTCTGATGTCTCTACACTAATGCACAGAGTATGGGAATCAAACAGGAGGAACTGGAAGTCCTAATAAAGGAAGAAGACTATGACATAATAGGCCTCACTGAAACTTGGTGGTATGACACTCACAACTGGAATATTAGCATTCAGGGGTACAACTTATTTAAAAGAAACAGGCAAATGAGAAAGGGCGAAGGCGTAGCAGTATATGTGAAAAAGGTATATACTTGTGAGGAAATATGTGAATCTGAGCATGGCAGTTCAGTTGAGAGTCTCCAGGTAAAATAAAAGGAGTAAAAAATAACAGTGATATTATGGTGGGGGTCTGCTACAGACCACCAAGTCAGTCAGAGAACTTGGATGAGATATTTCTACAGCAGATTGCAAAGTTCTCTAAGAGAAGGAATACAGTGATCATGGGAGATTTCAATTACCTGGGCATCTGTTGGAAGTCCAGCTCTGCTAAAAATGAAAGGTCAAATAGATTCCTGACTTTTGTTGCTGACACCTTCCTTTTCCAGAAAGCGAAGAAGAAAACAAGGGGATCTACTATTTTGGATTTGATTCTTATCCACAAGGAAGAATTGATTGAAGAAGTGGAAATAGTGGGCATCCTGGGCAGTAGTGACCATGTGATTTTGGAATTTACAGTCTTAGGGAAGGGAAAAGCTATATGTAGTAGACTAACTGTTTGGACTTCAGAAAGGCAAACTTCGATAAAATTAGAACTATGCTGGGTAAAATCCCATGGTCAGAGATACTTAGGAGGAAGAGGGTTCAGGAGGGGTGGGAGTTTCTTAAAAGCAAAATACTGCCTGGACATTTTGTAATTTTTATTATTTTAAACTATAAAAGAAAGAAGCATTGCAGAGAATACATAAAAAGAGGGCAAAAGGGGGAAAGAGGGCATTAACAGAATGAGGAAAACAGAAACAGAAACCAGTACAAATATATCAATTATAATTCTACCTCCTAATCAAATCATTCTAGCTACAGGTATAAAAATCTTCGTAAATTTTACCTTCCTTTCTTCCTTTACTAGGAAAGAAAAAACATAAAAACTTCTTTTAATAAACTGGTAATAGCAATATAAAGTTAAACATTTCTTCTTAAACACAAGTAGGTATAACAAGTTAAAAAAAAATTCAAATCTCTCTCAATGCCAAATTTGATCTAATTTACCTTAAGCCTATTATAAGCACAAATTAGATTATTGGTTTAACAAGATCCTTATTAAAACAAGCACATAGGAATCATTTCTTTATCCTTAGTAAATTTCATAAGATACAACTAAATAATTTGTCTCTCAGTCTATAACATTTCTCCAAATAACATATTAAAAACAAATCTACCAAGTTACCAAACCTACCAGATTACACAGCAATTATTCTATCTGCCTTTTCAAACCTTAATCCAACTCTTACAGCTTTATAAGCAATTTCATTAAGTAGGCATACTGTAAATACATTTACTATATAGAGAAATATGTTATTTGCACTCGTTAACATTAATCCCAAATGGCTCTATATTTAATTACAATTTTACCAACTCTCTACTTCTTCAGAATCTCCCTTGTTCTTTTAAAATTGAACATATGTTCATTATTAATGGTTACGTTTGTTTATCCACAAGGAAAAATTCCAGAATCCTTCTTCCCAAAGGTTAAACACTTTTCAGTTCCTTTGATTTCTGAACCCATATTACATCCGAGGCAGCCCATTTGATCACAGTTGCCTTTTAGAATCATATACCACTTCTTAGTCAGAGTTCAATATCCAGCCATTCACAAAAATAAAAGAAAAAATCCAAAATCCTTTTTCCGAAAAGCTTTCCATATCTTAATTTGTGATTGGAGTGCAGCTTTTCTCTTCTCAACATGGCCTGCCCCCTCAACCACGGGAGGAAGAATTCAACACCATTTTCCCCTCTCAGCCTAATTCTACTGGGTCTTGATTTCCAGCCTGGTTTTAAAACTGCGACACAGGAGACCATCTTAATTTTCCTTTGTTAATCTTATCACTTCCCCCTTCCAATTTCAGAGCCATCATTACACTCTCTTTAGCATTCAGCCCCTATAGATTTACAATTTCATTAGCTGTCAGCATAAAACCACTCATTTGATCTTTAAGGAGCTGCATAAATAAGATAAGATCTTCTTTCAGAGAAATGAGATTTGAACAGATATCTTTTCCATGAGACATTTCGCTAAACAGTTCCATTTTTCTCCGATAAGAAAACTCAGTCTCTTAGATCAGCTTGTAAAATACCTTCAAGCTCCTGCTAATCCACATTCCACGACAGCTCCATATGAAATTTTAATTGTCATTCTTTCAAATACAGTCAGGCGATAGAGAGAGATCTCTCTAAAATATATCTCCTTTATGTTCAGATAGTATTGCGACCTCTTTATAATCTCTTTAGTATGTGCCCAATTATAGTCGGGTCGATTTTAGTAAATGTATTCAATCCAATTTAAATAGTTAAGACTGCTCATGACATTCTGAGGCCTCTTGTTCTTCTTTTGAGCTAGTCTCCCGTTGTTATGCAGAGTGACCCATCAGGGAGTAGAATTAGAAAAACACCTACGTAGAATCATTGCTTTAGGAGTAGAAGAACGCTACTTCAAAGACGTACTGGAGGAAACGAAAGCAAAAAAGCGGTCGGGCGTTCATTTTCTGCTGACATGCCAGCTTTCATGGTCGCGGAGCTTCCGGACATACAGGGAACACAGAGGCAGCCGCCACTGAGCCCCTCTCTCCCCATAAAAAAACCATGCCTAAGAATAAGACTCTCTGGGCTTTTTCTACAGAGGCATCACTTCTGTGACACCCCTCCAATAGTCAGAGTCAAAGTTGCCACAGAGAGATGATCTGCAAGCCCCTTTGAAGCCAAGATGACGGAGCCCGGAAGTCTAAAAATGAAATACTGAAAGCGCAATCACAAACGATTCCTATGAGAAGAAAAAATGGAAAAAGCCTAAAGAAGCCGAAGTGGCTCCATAAACAGCTTTCTAAGGACTTGAGAAATAAAAAAGACTCCTTTAGGAATTGGAAGGAGGGCCTTATAACCAAGGATGAATATAAACAAATCACCAGTGCTTGTAGAGAAAAAGTTAGGAAAGCTAAAGCTCACTATGAGCTTAGGCTGGCCGAAGATGCTAAAAACAACAAAAAGGGTTCTTTTTTTATGTTCAGAGTAAGAAAAAGAGCAAGGATACGGTAGGCCCATTGCGAGGGCAAGAAAGTGAAATTGTAACAGGTAATGAAGAGAGGGCGGAACTGCTTAATTCCTACTTTTCCTCAGTCTTTGCTTCTGAGGGAAACGGTGCTCAACATGGCAAAAACAGAACATATAAGGAGAGTATGAAGTTCCAACCTAGGATCAGCATAGGAGTAGTACATAAACACCTAGTTTCTTTAAATGAAACTAAGTCCTCAGGGGCAGATGAATTGCATTCAAGGGTTCTAAAAGAGTTTGCGGATGTAATTTTCGAGCCTCTGGCTATTATTTTTGAGAAATCTTGGAGAACAGGAGAGGTGCCAGAAGATTGGAGGCAAGCGAATGTTGTCCCCATCTTCAAGAAGGGGAAAAAAAGACTATCCGGGTAACTACTGATCCGTCAGCTTGATGTCTATACCTGGAAAAGTTTTAGAACAGATCATCATACAGTCTGTCCTGGAACATTTAGAAAGAATGGATGTGATTACTAAGAGCCAGCATGGTTTTCTCAAGAACAAGTCATGTCAGACTAACCTGATCTCTCTTTTTGAGAAAGTGACTACCTTTGCTGGATCAGGGGAATGCTGTAGACATCATTTATCTTGATTTCAGTAAGGCTTTTGATAAAAGTTCCACATACTATCCTTGTTGACAAGTTGGTAAAATGTGGTTTGAATCATGTTACCGTTAGGTGGATCTGTAACTGGTTGACAGATTACACCCAAAGAGTGCTTGTGAATGGTTCCTCATCCTTTTGGAGAGGAGTGACAAGTGGAGTGCCTCGAGGATCTGTCCTGGAACCTGTATTGTTCAACATCCTTATAATTGATCTGGATGAAGGAATAGAGGGAATGCTTATTAAATTTGCAGATGATACTAAATTGGGAGGGGTGGCAAACACAGAAGAAGACAGAAACAGGATACAGGATGATCTTGACAGGCTGGAAAACTGGGCTAAAATCAATAAAATGAATTTTAACAGGGAGAAATGTAAAGTTCTGCATTTAGGTAGGAAAAATCTAATGCATGGTTATAGGATGGAGGAGACTTGTCTGGGCAGTAGTATGTGTGAAAAGGATCAAGGGGTCTTAGTGGATCATATGCTGAACATGAGTCAACAGTGTGATGCGGTGGCTAAAAAGACAAATGCAATTTTGGGCTGTATCAACAGAAGTATAGTGTCCAGATCACGTGATGTGATGGTATCGCTTTACTCTGCTCTAGTAAGACCTCACCTGGAGTACTGTGTTCAGTTTTGGGCACCACATTTTAAGAAGGATATAGACAAGTTGAACAGGTTCAGAGGAGGGCGACGAAGATGGTGAGGGGTCTGGAGACCAAGTCCTATGAGGAAAGGTTGAAGGAACTGGTGATGTTTAGCCTGGAGAAGAGGCCCCTGAGAAGTGATATGATCACCATCTTCAAGTACCTGAAGAGCTGTCATATAGAGGATGGCGTGGAATTGTTTTCTGTGGCCCTGGAAAGTAGGACCAGAACCAATGGGTTGAAATTAAATCAAAAGAGTTTCCACTCAAGATTAGGAAGAACTCCCTGACCGTTAGAGCGATTCCTCCATGGAACAGGCTTCTTCGGGAGGTGGTGGGCTCTTCTTCCTTGGAGGTTTTTAAACAAAGGCTAGATGGCCATCTGACAGCAATGAAGATCCTGTGAATTTAGGGAGAAGTGTTTGTGAGTTTCCTGCATTGTGCAGGAGGTTGGACTAGATGACCCTAGAGGTACCTTCCAACTCCATGATTCTGTGATTCTATAAAAATGTTTTTAAAGACAACATTTCCAGTACCTGTAACCTCTTCAGCCCTGGTCCATAGGACATCTTGGGTAGGAATGAAGGAACTGTGGTTCACCACCAACTACTCAAATCATAATAGTCTTGCTCAAGCGCCACTACACCTATCCTAATAAAGATTGCAAGCTGTGCTATTAGGTTTCCTTTTTTCATTCTTCATCTTTTAGAACTGGAGATAGGGATCTCTGCAAGTGAACTAACGTGTTGATTTCAGACTGGGCAAAATCTACTCATTTCTAACGATGCTAGTGATTATAATGAAACCGTTAAAAAGCAAAAAAAAGGGGGAGGGTTATTGTGAAGAAAGGCAGCCAGTGAGATGGGAGCGGAGAGAGGGAGATATATTGAATTGGAACATATGGAACAATAAATGTATTTTAAATACTTAGCCATCTACTTCCATTCATTGAATGGAACCCAGCCCAAGTGCTGTAATTCCTAATCAGGATAGAAAATAAAAACCCAGATAGGCTCAGAGAAATCTAATCTTAAAAAACCCCCAAACTTTTCAGCATAAGCCAAAATAATTTCCTTTTAATTCTCCTTTCCCCTTATCCCAGCATATCTCTTTGCTGCACTCCTTCCTTTTAACATGTGTTTGATGAAAGCTTATACCTGGAATAAAATGTTGGTCTTAAAGGTGCCATGGGACTCCGACTTTATTTTCTTTCTTTCCCTCTCCCCTCCCATCCTCCCTGGAAGAGGAGGAAGGAGACTTTAGTCAATGTGTGTGATCATGGCTCAGAGTAAACAGTAGAACAGGGCAAGGCAATCTCAATGTAATTTGTACTTGTCATAATCATTCCCCCCTCCCATCCTCTGAAGAAGTATGCATGCACGTGAAAGCTTATACCTGGAATAAAACTTCGTTGGTCTTAAAGGTGGAACTCCACCTTTATTCTCTCTCTAGCACTCTCTCTTCCTCCTCCTTCCCTTCCTCCCCAAAGGAGGAGGAGGAAACCTCAGACAATGGAATGAAGTGAGGTCTGGTTTTTATCTCTCCCATACTTGATTGAGGAAATCAGGCAAAAGGAAGCAGCAGCAGTCCCAGAGAAGGAAGCAGGAGACAGCCATATGCTTGTGGACTGGTTCCGTTCCCTGCAGGGGCCGGTACCATCCCTTAGGCTGTATGTTTGACACCCCTAATCTAGAGAATAACATGGAGATAAATAGAACAAAGTTGGAGTCCAGTGACACCTTTAAGACTAACAAAGTTTTATTCAAAATTGAGCTTTTGTGTGCTAAAAGCACACTTCATCAGACAATAGTATGGGATGGAACCAGCAGTCCTATACGTAGGGAATAGGCAGTAAATTTTTATGCAAAATAGTGAAAATGTTTTTAACAGATTAAAAGAATAACGAATTCAGTTCTGGTTACTGTCAGCCTGGGTTCAACTGCAAAGTGGCATGTATTTGTCTCTATGTTCTGTTAGACTTAGAACCGGCCCGTGGCCAGAGGGTTAAAGCTGAAGTTCTGCAGTCCTAAGCTCTTCTCACGACCTCAGTTCAATCCCCGGTGGAAGCTGGGTTTTCAGGTAGCCGGCTCGAGGTTGACTCAGCCTTCCATCCTTCCGAGGTTGGTAAAATGAGTACCCAGGTTGCTGGGGGTAAGTGTAGATGACTGGGGAAGGCAATGGCAAACCACCCTGTAAAAAGTCTGCTGTGAAAATGTTGTAAAAGCAACGTCACCCCAGAGTCGGAAACGACTGGTGCTTGCACAGGGGACCTTTCCTTCCTTTGTTAGACTAATCTCATTTCTTTTTTTGAGGAGGTGTCAGGTTTGGTTGATCATAGGGATACCGTAGATATTATATATTGGGATTTCAGTAAGGCAATTGATAAGGTTCCCCATAGTGTTTTGAACAGCAAATTGGAGAGCTGTGGATTGGATTTTAGGATGGTTATGTGCATAAGGAATCGGTTAGATAATCACAGAGTGGCATTTAATAGTATATTGTCTAATATGAGAGTAATACCTAGTGAAGTGTCAAAGAGATCAGTTTTGGGCCAAATGCTTTTAAATATTTTTATCAATTATCTAGCTGAGGATGTTGGTATGTATAGTCATACATTAAATCTGCATAAAACATCAAATATACAACATTTGTATATAGATTTACATGTTGTGAGTGGCCCTGAGCCTGCTTCAGCAGGGAGGGCAGGATACAAATAAAATTTATTATTATTATTATTATCATTATATTGGGTGGAGAAAAGAACACTCTGTAAGATAGAAATAAAATAGAGCCATTCCTGGATATGTTGGAAAAGTGGGCATATGTGAACAAGATACAATTTCATCATGATAAATATAAGGTTTTGCATCTGGGTAGCAAAATGTTATTCACATATACCCAATGGGATACACTCTTCTAGGTAGTAATGTGTATGAATGGGATCTTGAGGGGTGGACTGTAAAATGAGAATGAGTAGGCAGCATATGTGGCAGCAAAGGAGGCAAGTTCAATTTTAGGATGTATCAACATTTGTGTAGGGTCTAGGACACAAGATGGGATTGTACCATGGTATATCCCATTTGCAGTATTATATTGTGTAAACTTTTGAGCGGATACAGATGAGACCAGTGAGGATTATTAGGTGTAACTGGGAAAGTTTAGAACAAAGGCTGTGAAGTCCGCTAAGAAGAATTTCTGCGTGGCCTCCATAGAGTCTGCGAAGTCACGCCCAGCTCAATTGTTTAGAGTGATTCAGTCTTTGACTACTTTGCCATCGTGCAATCAAAAGATAGGGAATTGGATATTGGTCTGGAGGCTTTTGCGAAATATTTCGCAGATAAAATCTTGACTCTCCACCAGGACCTTTTAGCCACAGTTGATGCAGTACATGAACTGGAAGCCCCTTGGCTGTCACATGGTCCAACATTGGACCAATTCAGTCGACTCACATTGGAGGATGTAGACAGGGTCCTGGCTGCAGTGAAGCCTTCTACCTGCCTCCGGGACGCCTGCCCATCCTGGCTTGTGAAGGCTTGCCAGGATGATGTCAGGGCTTCTCTAGGTGACATTGTTAACTTGTCCCTGACAACCGAGACATTCCCAGAAAAGTTAAAGGAGGCGGAAGTTCAGCCACTTTTGAAACTACAGGCTTTCCTGGATGAAACATCCACCCTGGACCTATTCCAATTCGGTTTCCGCTCGGGCCATGGGACAGAGACGGTACTAGTCGCCCTCATGGATGACCTAAGAAGACATCTGGACCAAGGCGGGTTGGCGCTGCTGATTCTTCTTGATCTATCAGCAGTGTTCGACATGGTTGATTATGATCTATTAACCCACCACCTCACCGTCACTGGAATACGGGGGACAGCCTTGCAATGGTTTTCCTCTTTTCTCCAGGGGCGGGGACAAAGGGTGAGGCTGGGTGAGCAAACCTCCATGCTGCACCCACTTATATGTGGAGTGCCACAGGGAGCTATTCTCTCGCCCGTATTATTTAACATCTATATGCACCCCCTTGCCCAGATTGCCCGAGGTTTCGGGCTGGGTTGTCACCAGTATGCTGATGACACCCAGCTCTATCTGCTGATGGATGGCAGACTGTTTTCTGCCCTTGAACACCTGTCCAAGGCATTAGGAGCCGTAGCGGGATGGCTACAGAAGAGCCGACTAAAGTTAAATCCAGCAAAGACGGAGTCGAGGGGGGTGGGTTTGTGTACCCAGCTCCCACCCTTGGATGGCGCGGTTTTAGTGAAAACCCAACAGATGAAGAGCTTGGGAGTGATCCTGGATGCCTCACTTTCCATGGAGGCCCAGGTTGTGGCAGCTGCCAGGTCTGCCTTTCACCATCTACAGCAGATCAGGCAACTAGCACCATATCTCTCCTCCCAGGACTTGGCCACAGTGACCCATGCAACGGTCACTTCCAGATTACATTACTGTAACTCGCTCTACGTGGGCTTGCCCTTGAAGCTGAAACGGAAACTGCAGCGGGTGCAGAACATGGTAGCTCGCCTGCTGACTGCATCACCTATATGGGTGAGCATGTGGCCGGTGCTTCGTGGCCTGCACTATCTCCGGCCCAAAAGATGCCCGTCTTGCCTCTATCAGGGCCAGGTCCTTTTCGGTCCTGGCCCCAACCTGGTGGAATCAGCTCCCTATAGAGATCTGGGCCCTACCTGGCTTACTAGCCTTTCGTAGGGCCTGTTAAATGGAGCTGTTCCGCCAGGTTTTCGGGTGAAGCGGCGGGCATCCGCCCATTAGATCGGTCAGCCTCCCCTACTGTATATACTGTATATCCTACAGCGCTGACTCGCTGCACTGTCCAGCTGCACCATCTCATCAAAACTGTTCTGCCGAGTTATTTCTTTATGGAATAATTGTAATTGCTTTTATTAATATATGATTTTAATGTGATTTTATTATGTTGTGCTCCTCCCTGAGCCCCCTTGGGGGAATGGGAGGAAGATAAATAAACTATTAATAATAATAATAATAAATTTTAAAAAGCAGGAGTCAAGTAGCACCTTTAAGACCAGAGGTTTACATTTTTAAATTAAACCTCTGAGAAACATATGCCCTCTTTTTAACCCAGAGCTAACATTACAACATTTTAAAAGCCCTGCAGCGCAGAGTGATAAAGCTGCGCACGACCTGAGTTCGATCCCAGCAGAAGCTGGTTCAGGTAGCTGGCTCCAGGTTGACTCAGCCTTCCATCCTCCCGAGGTCGGTAAAATGAGTACCCAGCTTGATGGGGGGGGGGAATGTAGATGACTGGGGAAGGCAATGACAAACCATCCCGTAAAAAGTCTGCCATGAAAGCAACGTCACGCCAGAGTCGAAAACGACTGGTGCTTGCACAGAGGACTACCTTTACCTTTTTAACATTGCAACAGACTTATTTATTGCAGGTCACAGGATACCTAATGACATAGACACCAATATGCTATTCTGACGTATATTGCCTTGTTTTTATTGTTTTAGCCCAGTCAACCCAAATTAGCAATCACCAGACCCCAACGTGATTCTTTTAATTTGCTAAAAAACATTTCCATGATTTTGCATACTAATTCACTGCCCACTTTCTCTATATTAAGGACTGCTTGCTATTCCATCCTATTGTCTGATGAAGTGTGCTTCTAGCACACGAAAGCTTACATTCTGAATAAAACGTTGTTGTTCTTAAAGGTGTTACTTGACTCCTGCTTTGTTCTACTGCTTCAGACCAACATGGCTGGATCTATCTACATGAGAAAGTTTAGCTTGGAGAAGAGGAGGTTGTGGAGCAGTATGATCAATGCTCCCTCTAAGCTCCAAAGGGCAAAAATCCTACCTCATGAGTGGAAAAAGCTAGTAGCATTAAAATTGTGAGCGAGTCTACATTTGACGATTGCACAAATTAGCTTTTTAGAAGGTTATTTCCATAACCTTGTAAAAATATCAGAATTAATCATTTTAAACTATATTTTAAGAATAATTTAAATATATAAAGAGAAAACAGAATGAAATAAAAAAATGGGAGAAATCAAAACAGAATGAAATAAAATTTCATTACAGAAAATGTACACAAGACCTCTGGGAAAACAGATCTACCCTCCCGTTTTGACTGTATTGGTAGACTTGGCCTTGGGCTGTCATCTTGCCCTGAGCCTCAGAAAATTTATCAGCACTTTGGGGGGTAGGGGCTCTTGCAGTTTAATTTTAATTTTTTTTTTAAAGTGAAATATGACATATTTACAGGTCAAGTATAACAGAGCTAGAATAATCACTGTCAGAACCCTGCCATACCTAACAAACAGGAAGTTCCTTAAACGTTATCAGCCTGCCCAAACTACTTATTGATTCAAATATTCATATCCCACTTTTATTGTGACTCAAGGCAGCTTACAAATCATACTGAAAAGCATAGCAGGGGTGTGCAAAAAATTCAGTTCTTTCCCTGCTGCATTATAGTTTAGAGAGACCACTATAGTCAATAATTATAGGCTATAATGGAGAATCGACCTAGAGATATCTGGGGTCAGGGGGGATGTTTTTTGAGGTAGAGGCACCAACTTTTCAGCATAGCTGCTGATGCTTCTCTGTGGGGAGCAGAGGATAGGACTTGCAATAAAGGGCAGGAAGGTAGCAGCTGGATATCAGGAAAAACCTTTTTGCAGTAAGAGTTGTTCAACATAAGGAGGTGGTGAGTTCCCCCTCACTGGTAGTCTTTAAGCAATGGCTAGACAAACTGTTATGGGCAGCAAGCAGTGGCAGGTTAAAGGCAGTGCTGCTTGGAAGAGAGTGAGTTAGCTGACCTGACTGACAGTGGAACTCACTCTGATTAGGAACTGCAGCTAACTGTCCAGAAGAAGGTGACAAGTGGTTGAAGAGCTGGAGAGTGAATAAAGAAGAGAGTGGTGGATTTTCAGAGATGCTCTAGTGTGAAAACAGGGTAAAAACTGAGTCTGTTTCAGAGCCAATGTGGTATGACTTTGGAAAAAGAATAGGCTCTGAATGTGACTGTTCCAATTGTCTAAACCAGAGGTGTCAAACATGTGGCCTTGGGCCTAATCAGCCCCCTGGAGGGCTGCTAAGAGGCCCCCAAGCAACTGGCTGTCATCTGCTTCCTTCTCCCTATCTCTTACTTCCTTCTGCATAACACCTTGCTTTGCAAGGTTTGCTCAATTGCACAGGAGCTACAGAGCAAAACCTCTATTTTCTCCATTGGCTGGGGCTCCTTCCTTGGGGAGGAAGGCAGAGCTTGTTTTTCCAGGCTCTCTCAATCGCATAGCAGAACTACTGAGCCAAGTCTCTCTCCCTTCTATTAGCTGAGGCTCCCCCCTGGTTCCTTGGGGAAGGAAGAGCCACTGCTTCATTTGCCACGTTCCCTGGATCCAACGGGAGAAATACAAAGAAAGCACCTTTAAGACCAACAAATGCTAACATTTTAAGCATGTTTTAAGTTTTTTAAAAAAATATTTATTTGTGTTTGTCTGTGTCCTTTATAAAGTTTATATCCAGAGCCAGCGCGTAGGAGTAGGTGGGGTAGGCACCTGCTTGCAAGGTGCGCTGGATGCAAGTGTCAGCTCCCCCTCCCCCTGCCCCAATCAGACTTTCTGCAAGGCAGGAAGCCTGATCGGGGCTGGGGCTTGTGTCCTGTGTGCCTTGCAAGACGCGCTGGACATGAGCGTCGGCTCCCCCCTGCCCCCAATCAGGCTTCCTGCAAGGCAGGAAGTCTGACTGGGGCCAGGGCTTGCATCCAACGCGCCTTGCAAGGCGCATTGGATGCAATCATCAGCTCCCCCCCGCCCCGGATCAGGCTTCCTGCAAGGCAGGAAGTCTGACTGGGGCCAGGGCTTGCATCCAACGTGCCTTGCAAGGCGCATTGGATGCAATCATCAGCTCCCCCCTGCCCCCAATCAGGCTTCCTGCAAGGAAGGAATCCTGATCGGAGCTGGGACTTGCGTTCTGCGCACCTTCCAAGGCGCACTCAATGCAATTCTCAGCTTCACCCCTGCGCTTGCATCCCACACTCCTCGTCCCCTAGCCTGCTTGATGATGTCACTTTTGTGACGTCATCTTGCTGCGCGCACAATTTATTTTCTCAAAGGAACTGGAGGGGCATTGCGCAGGGGTCTGCCTCCAGCGGCGGAACCCCTAGTGCTGGCCTTGTTTATATCTTTGCTACCTAATCTTAAATAGGCACACACATGGCCTGGCCTGAAATGGCCCAGCCCAACAAGGTCTCATTTATGTCAGATCTGGCCCTCATAACAAATGAGTTCGACACCCATGGTCTAGACAGTCTTATCTGTGTGTAAAACAAAGAATCACAACTTGAGAGGGGAATTAGTTTTCCAGTTTTAAGCTTAATATCCAATGTGAGAAGGCTGTCAATTTGGAAGACAAAAATTTGTCAGCTGGTTTGTAATGGCCCCGTGGCGCAGAGTGGTAAAGCAATACTGCAGTACTGTGGTCTGAACTCTCTGCTCACGACCTGAGTTCGATTCTGGTGGAAGCTGGATTCAGGTAGCCAGCCCAAGGTTGACTCAGCCTTCCATCCTTCCGAGGTCGGTAAAATGAGTACTCAGCTTGCTGGGGGGAAAGTGTAAAAGACTGGGGAAGGCAATGGCAAACCACCCCGTAAAAAGTCTGCCATGAAAATGTTGTGAAAGCAACGTCACTCCAGAGTCGGAAATGACTGGTGCTCGCACAGGGGACCTTTCCTTTTTTCCCCTTTGAAATGGCATTGAAAGGCCCTAAACATGCCCAAAGCCTAGGTTACTTAGACAAGAGGACAACAATCTTGCCAGAGAAAAGGGACTAGCTGAAAAATCCTAGTCTTAGGGATAAAACTGAGTACATTCTCAAGATTGTGTGCTTAACTAGTGTGAAGTTCAAAGGCAAACTAAAACAAACAATCTCTAAGAAAAAGCGTTGTAATATCTGTTATACCAGGGGTGGCCAAATTGCGGCTTGGGTGCCAGATGCAGCTCTTTCACAGATATTGTGAGGCTCCCAGAGGTTGAGGAGGAACTTAATGCAGTCTTACTCTAAAGTAAGCATGCTTAGTATTGGGACCTCAGTCAGCCTCTGAGTGCTGACCCATAGGTAGGTGACTATTTCTACCGTGTGTGAAGTGGGGAAGAGGGGGAACTAGGCAGGCTTGCAAGTTCTTCTCCACCACAGAGGTTGCCTGGAGACCTAGAGCAGGGAAAGAGAGTGGAAGAGCCAAGGGAGCCTCTGGAAGGAAGGACGGAATTAAAGATGGTGGCACAGAGTTCTCCTGTAGTTTCTTAGCCCTTTTAGAAGCTGTATTTACTTTCCTTGATATCAAAGCAAAGAGAGATGGATAATGATGCAAATCGTGGTCAATGGTTTATATGGTACATGTGTGTGTCCTTCTCCCGCTAGCGCCAAAAAATAATTCCCTAACCTTTCCATATGCTGGTCATATGGGGGTTGTTATTCCCAGCCTTTGTTTTGAAAAAAGTCTCCTTCTAGCATGGGTGTGGTGTAAACTGTGTTCATATGTATTTTATCTTTCTGTGCAAAAAAAAATAATATAACAGTTTTAATAAAGACATGTGTGTAATACTTGTTCATGTCTTGTGGCTCTCAAATACCTGATGTTCTATTCCATGCAGGGGGGAATTTTCTCCCCTATGTTATTCAGAATCTACATGTGCCCCCTCACCCAGCTGGTCTGGGGGCTGGGTTGCCATCAGTATTACAGATGACACCCAGCTCTACCTGCCCAGTCTCCACCCCAGAGTAATTGGCTAGGGCTTTAGAGGCCATGGGTAGATGGTTACAGCAGAGCCAGTTGTTGCTCAATTCAACTAAGACAGAGGTCCTTTACCTGAATTGTGTGTGTGTGTTGGATCAGAAATCAGACTACCCACTCTGGATGGTGCAGCGCTTGCATCAATCCAGAAGGTGAGAAGCCTAGGGGGTGGTCCTGGATGCCTCACTTTTTATGGGGGCCCAAGTTGCCACAGAGGCCAAATCTGCCTTTGGCAGGTTAAACAACTAGCACCTTACCTCTCTCCTCAGGACTTGGCTATAGTGAGCCACGCAATGGCCACTTCCAGACTTGACTAATGTAACTTGCTCTATGCCGGCTTGCCCTTGAGACTGATCTAGAAACTCCAGCTGGTGCAAAATGCAGTGGTGCACCTGTTGATGGCACTGCCTGTTCAGGCCCACATTCGGCTAGCGCTCTGCCAACTGCACTGGCTACTGACTGAGTACCAGATCTGTTTCAAGGTTTTGGTATTAACCTTTAAAGTTTTGTGCAGCCTGGAACTGACAGACCTTAGGTACTGTCTCTCCCCATATGTGCCCTGGAGGGCCTTGCGCTCTATGGATCAAGATATTCTGGTTGTCCCCAGCCCAAAGGACACCCATTTAGCTTCAACCAGGGCTAGGGCTTTCTCAGCCTTGGTCCCGACCTGGTGGAACATGCTCCCAGCAGAAACCAGGGTCCTGTGGGATTTATTGCCATTCTGCAGAGCTGTTCCGTCAGGCCTTTGAATGAGGCAACCGGACATCCCGGAAAATCTTAGCTCCTCTTGATGCTGCTGATACTACTGATATTATTCAAGTATCATCCACTACTGTATGTAGCCCAGTTTATGATGCTGGAGACCAATTAAATCCAGCTGGAAACCCCTGTATATTAAATATTTGCATGCTGTTTTATCAAAGGGAATTGTTATTTATATTGACTGGTTTTATATGTTTATTTTATGTTGTGATCTGCCCTGAGCCCACTTGAAGGGAGGGTGGAATCTACATTGGAATAATAAATAGATTGATTGATACTCCAATATAGGTATTTATGATCCAGAACAGCCACTTGTATAATACAAAACAGTGCTCTTTAATCCCAGGCAGGTATTTATAATTAATAAATCAAAAGAGAGATTTGTAATCCATGGTGTAAATTTGTAATCCTAGAATCCAGGACAAAGGTTTATAATCCAAAAAGAGATTTGGGGTTTAGATAGGCTAACAAACAAACAGTGTTTAGTCACTGGTAGAAGGTGCAGGTTTGTAATCCAAAAAAGAGATTAATAATCCAAGGCCCTTAGGTGGGCTAAAAAAACAACTTTTACTCACTGGTAGAGGACATCTCCAAAAATAATGCCAACTCTACTTCAACTATATACTCCACTTAAATAGAACCAAGCAACCCAGACAAAGTACAATGGCCAGCCAAGTTTCTCTTCTGATATAGTAACTTCCTGTAAACTTCACACACTCTAAAAGCAGTGTCCAGCTTCCACTCAGAGACAACAAAGTTTTATAACTTTAAATCCAAGTTTATCAGTCACTGACGTGAGCGCAATTTATTTTCAGGACGATTCATATTCTTAAAAGCAACCAGTTTTTTGTTTTTTTTAAAATAAAGCCTATGTGAAGCCTTGTAATGCAAGGATGGAGAGGGTGCCAGCTACTTGTCCCCCCTCCTCCCTTTTAAGTTCTCTACTTACGTCCACACTTCCAGGAAAAGTTTATATTCGATCTTAAAGGTTATAATAAAATGCAAAGAACTCACAACAAAGTTTGCTCAATTTGTCAGCCTTCTCTCTAAATCCGTTTATGCAGAGGGTACTTGGAAAGCAGAAGAGACAAAGAAGATATAGAAAAGAAAGCCGGCAGATGCCTCTGGGGCCATCAAAATGGTAATCGCAGCTGCAGGGGCTCCACAGCGACAATGGCTCAAGGAAATGACTACCGCCGATTTCTCGAGCTCGATGTAAAGCCGTCTGCCCTCCAGGACCCTTCCCAGACCCCAGAATCAAGTCTCCCACTCCAGGAGACCCCCCCCCCCCGGTCGCTGGATTGAAGCATGGCCACCGGAGCAAGTCCGCGGCCGGACTTCGCTGTAAGGTGCATGACCAGAAGTCCCCAAAAATGTAATCCTTCATTGAAATCTGCCTCCATTCCTGAGGACTGGAACGTAGCTAATGTCATCTCCATCTTTAAAAAGGGTTCCAGAGTAGATTCAGGAAATTACAGGCCAGTCAATCTGACATCAATACCGTGGAAGTTGGTGGAAACTGTTATTAAAGAGAGAATTAGTAGACACATTGATGAACAAAAGCTATTGAGAAAGACTTAGCTTGGGTTCTCTAAGGGAAGATCTTGTCTCACTAACCTGTTAAGAGTTCTTTGAGGGGGGTGAACAAACATGTGGAAAAGGGGGTCCCAATAGATGTTGTTTACCTTGATTTACAGAAAGCTTTTGATAAAGTTCTTCATCAAAGGCTCCTAAGTAAGCTCAGTAGTCATGGAGTAAAAGGACAAGTCCTCTCATGGACCAAGAACTGACTAATTAATGGAAAACAGAGAGTGAGTATAAATGGGCAATTTTCATAGTGGGGGGTGATAAGCAGTAGGGTACCACAGGGCTAAGTACTGGGTCCGATGCTTTTTAACTTGTTCACTAATGATTTGGAGTTGGGAGTAAGCAGTGAAGTGGCTAAGTTTGTGGATGAAACTAAATTGTTCAGGTGGTGAGAACCAGGGAGGATTGTGAAGCACTCCAAAGGGATCTGTTGAGGCTGAGTGAGTGGATGTCAGCGTGGCAAATGAGGTTCAACATGGTCAAGCACAAAGTAATGCACATTGGGGCCAAAAATCCTAACTATAAATACAAGTTGATGGGGTGTGAACTGTCAGAGACTGACGAAAAGAGAGATCTTGGTATCGTAGTAGATAACTCATTGAAAATGTCAAGACTGTGCGACTGAAATAAAAAAGGGCAATTCTATGCTGGAGGTTATTAGGAAGGGAATTGAAAACAAATCAGCCAATATCGTAATGCCCTTGTATAAATTGATTGTGCAGCCTCAGTTGGAGTACTGTATATAATTCTGGTCACCACACCTCAAAAAAGATATTATAACATTGAAAAAAGTCCAGAAAAGGGCAACTAGAATGATTAAAGGGTTTGAACACTTTCTCTATGAAGAAAGGTTAAAGCGCTTGGGGCTCTTTAGCTTGGAGAAACAATGATTGAGGGGTGACATGATAGAGGTTTACAAGATCATGCATGGGATAGAGAAAGAGAAAAAAGTACTTTTCTCACAATACAAGAACTCGTGGGCATTCGATGAAATTGCTGAGCAGTTGAGTTAGAACAAATTAAAAGAAATACTTCTTCACCCAAACAGTGGTTAGCACATGGGATTCATTGCCACAGGAGGTGGTGGCAGCTATCTGCATAAAAGCTTCAAGAGGAGATTGGATAAACATATTGATCAGAGGTTCATCAGTGGCTAATATCCACAAGGTATAGATGGAACTCTCTGTCTGCGGCAATGATGCTCTTTATTCTTGGTGCTTGCAGGGGGGAAAGTGGAATGGTTTCTAGTGTCTTGGCCCCACTGGTGGACCTCCTGATGGCACTTGGTTTTTTGGGGGGAGAGGCACTTTGTGACAGTGTTGGACTGGATGGGTAGTGCCCGATCCAACATGGCTTCTCTTACGTTCTTATTTTCTTGTGGTAAATAAATGATAGGTGTTTGTGTATAATTTATGCATGTTAAGTAAGTTAATTAAAATTGTTAAAATGTATTGCTTCACAATAAAATACCACACCTCAATAGAAGAACAGGCTCTTGTTGCAGAAAGCACTGTCATATTAATAGCGCTTCAGCAAGTCTCAGATCTTCTTTGTTGTCTCTGTGCTTCACACTTTAGGGATTGCAGTGCCAACTCCGGCAGTGGTATACAGTATGTCACAGAAGTCCCTCATATATTGTAAATATTTAAGTATATCTTTTTATGTGACAACACTGAAGAAATGACACTTGGCTACAATGTAAAGTAGTGAGTCTGCAGTTTGTATAACAGTTTAAATGTGCTGTCCCCTCAAAATTTCCTCATAGCAATAGCATTTGCCTGTTTGGTCAATGAGATTCAGGCTCTCCACCATTACCCCTCTTAAGATTTTTAAGTCCAGAGAAGTTCTATGCCCTGTCTTCCCACCCTCTGCTATCCTGGTTGGGACTGGGCAGATTCCCCTCAAGTCTCAGAATGGGAAGTTCCTTCTCTTTCTGACTCTGAGAGCTCAGTCCCTTCTTTCCTTCTCAGTCTGGTCTTGGAGCTCCCCTTTCGTTACACACCTGGGCATATCCACTGGTCCTGGGCCTAACCAATCCCTGACTCTGTTGGCGTTTAGTGTGTGGTCTCTTGAGACTCAAAGGAATAAAGTCTGCACACAGCTGGTGTTAGGCAAACTATATACACTATTTATTTACAGATATTTACACAAACTAACAAAGTGCTCCGCATATACAACCACCATCCATCCACCAAACGTAGCACTGAGCTACATTACATTTATACAGTTCAGCACAGTTCATTATCCAATCAGCTTAGTGCTGAGTCATTATACTCTTCCCCCTTACATCATTCTAGCTGATGCAATCTGGAGGACTGCCAGCTGTCAACTGTCAGTTAGATCATCTACTATCCTGTAGATCATTGCAGCTCTAGCTGTGGTCTGATGACTGTATACTCTGACACCCCTCCTCATGTCTTAGACCACTAGCTTCAACATTTCTCTCAGCTTGAATCTGTCCACTGCTACATACTTTGTAAATACATCTGCCACATTACTACAAGATTTACAATGTTTAAGAATGACCATTCCGTTATTTACAGCTTCTCTAACATTTTGGTAACGGATGTTTATGTGCTTACTCCTGCTTTTTATTCCTCTGTCAACTGCTAGATGCTGAGCAGCCGTACTATCATATTTCACCTCCACCGGTGTTGGATCTTGTATTCCCAGATCCCTCATTAGCTGTCTTAACCATTCAATTTGGATGATAGTATCACTTATTGCAGAGTATTCTGCTTCACAGCTGCTCATTGAAATATGTGTTTGTTTCAGCGCTTTTCAACTAATTAGTGCACCATACATGAATGTTGCGCTTCCAGAGGTAGACCTCCTGTCCGGTCTTTCCCCCCAACTTGCATCACTGTAAGCCATTAGCACTTGTTCACTGTCACTGCTCATCATTAATTTGTGTCCTGCTGTACCTTTCAGGTACCTAAGGACCCGTTTGGCTGCAATCCAGTCCCCTTGCCTTGGCTCTGCACATTTTTGACTTAGCAGATGTATGGCCATACAAATATCGGGTCTGGTCCAGCATGCCAAATATAGTAGTGATCCCACTAAGGACTGATACATTTGTTTATTTTCTACAACAATATCCTCTTCTTTTATATAACCAGTTGTCATAGTACTCTGCACGACCTTTGACTCAAACATCCCATACACCTTTAAGAGCTTTTGAATTTTCTCTTTCTGGCTTAATTGGTAATGGCCTTCTGCACTCTTAGTAATCTCCATGCCGAGATAGTGCTGTATCTCCCCCAGGTGTTTGATTTTAAACAGAGCTTGACCTTCTTCCACAAACCACTCAAGTTGCTTATTGCTTTTACATAGAAAACACAAATCATCTACATGGAACAAAATGTAACATTCTTGCCCATATACCTCATGACTGAATAAACAAGAGTCAGCCACGCTTTGATTAAATTGTATACTCTCCAGTGCTTTACTTAAACATTTGTTCCATTCATTCGCTGACTGCCTAAGACCATACAAGAACATAAAAACATAAGAGAAGCCATGTTGGATCAGGCCAATGGCCCATCCAGTCCAACACTCTGTGTCACACAGTGGCCAAAATTTTATATACACACACAGACACACACACACACTGTGGCTAATAGCCACTGATGGACCTCAGCTCAATATTTTTATCTAAACCCCTCTTGAAGGTGGCCATGCTTGTGGCCGCCACCACCTCCTGTGGCAGTGAATTCCACATATTAATCACCCTTTGGGTGAAGAAGTATTTCCTTTTATCCGTTTTAACCTGTCTGCTCAGCAATTTCATCGAATTCCCACGAGTTCTTGTATTGTGAGAAAGGGAGAAAAGTACCTCTTTCTCTACTTTCTCCATCCCATGCATTATCTTGTAAACCTCTATCATGTCACCCCGCAGTTGACGTTTCTCCAAGCTAAAGAGTCCCAAGCGTTTCAACCTTTCTTCATAGGGAAAGTGTTCCAGCCCTTTAATCATTCTAGTTGCCCTTTTCTGGACTTTCTCCAATGCTATAATGTCCTTTTTGAGGTGCAGCGACCAGAACTGCACACAGTACTCCAAGTGAGACCACACCATCCATTTATACAGGGGCATTATGATACTGGCTGAATTGTTTTCATTTCCCTTCCTAATAATTCCCAGCATGGCGTTGGCCTTTTTTATTGCAAACGCACACTGTCTTGACATTTTCAGTGAGTTATTTACCACGACCCCAAGATCTTTCTCTTGGTCAGTCTCTGCCAGTTCACACCCCATCAACTTGTATTTGTAGCTGGGATTCTTGGCCCCAATGTGCATTACTTTGCACTTGGCCACACAGAACTGCATCTGCCACGTTGATGCCCACTCACCCAGTCTCAACAGGTCCCTTTGGAGTTCCTTACAATCCTCTCTGGTTCTCACTACCCTGAACAATTTAGTGTCATCTGTAAACTTGGCCACTTCACTGCTCACTCCCATCTCTAAATCATTTATGAACAAGTTAAAGAGCATGGGACCCAGTACCGAGCCCTGCGGCACCCCACTGCTTACCATCCTCCATTGCGAAGACTGCCTGTTTATACTCAGTCTCTGCTTCCTATTACTCAGCCAGTTTTTGATCCACAAGAGGACCTGTCCTTTTACTCCATGACTCTCAAGCTTTCTAAGGAGTCTTTGATGAGGAACTTTATCAAAAGCTTTCTGGAAGTCAAGGTAAACAACATCTATCGGGTCTCCTTTGTCCACATGTTTGCTCACTCCCTCAAAGAAATGTAACAGGTTAGTGAGGCAAGATCTTCCCTTACAGAACCCATGCTGAGTCTTCCTCAATAACCCGTGTTCATCAATGTGCCTACTCATTCTGTCCTTGATAATGGTTTCTACCAACTTTCCCGGTATTGAAGTCAGACTGACTGGCCTGTAATTTCCCGGGTCTCCTCTGGAACCTTTTTTAAAGATGGGGGTGACATTTGCTACCTTCCAGTCCTCAGGAACGGAGGCAGATTTCAATGAAAGATTACAGATTTTTGTTAGAAGATCCACAAGTTCAACTTTGAGTTCTTTCAGAACTCTCGGATGTATGCCATCCGGACCCGGTGACTTATTAGTTTTTAATTTGTCTATCAGTTGTAGGACCTCCTCTTTTGTCACCTCAATCTGACTCAGGTCTTTCAACACCCCTTCCAAAATTAGTGGTTCTGGGGCGGGCAAAAAGTTCTCATCTTCCACAGTGAAGACGGAGGCAAAAAATGCATTCAGCTTCTCAGCCATTTCCCTATCCAAGGCTCTGTTTATTTTTGGACAGGCAAATCATTCGCATTAGGGAACCCAGAAATTGGCTGTAGCTATAATTCCTCCTTTATGGAGGCATTTAAATATGCGGTCATAACATCAAAGTGATGTACTGCCATGCCACTCACCCCTGCTTTACACAGCATTACTTTCAGTGTTTCAATTCTTACAGTAGGTGCAAAACTTTCGTAACAATCTCTGCCCTCTAGCTGTGTTAACCCTATAGCTACCAGCCTCGCCTTTTTCTGTAAAGATCCATCAGCCAGGCGTTTCAGTTTATACAGCCACTTACAGCCAAAGACTGTTTTACCCGCTGGTAGAACCACAGGTGTGAATACATTGCCCAGAATTTAAATGTGGTAAACACCTCAGATTTAATTTTCATAGCATATACCCATGCAAAATGACTTTTATTGTTGACCAATATTAAGACAAACCTATTTTTAGACACATTAGGGGGGTACGGGCCAATAACATCTGCGTGTATTAATTAAAATGGCTTCTCAGAGAGCCTGTAACTCCTTTTTGCTACAGGATAGGCTTTAGACTTAGCCTGTTTGCATATGTTACAATCCAAATATGTATCAAAGGGCAGAACCTTCTCCCCTGTTAGAATAGCCAAGGTCTTCTTTATTGTGTTGAAAGTCGCATGCCCCAGACACCTATGCAACAGGTGGATACACCTGTGATAAGAACATAAGAGAAGCCATGTTGGATCAGGCCAACAGCCCATCCAGTCCAACACTCTGTGTCACACAGTGGCAAAAAATTTTATATATACACACACACTGTGGCTAATAGCCACTGATGGACCTGTGCTCCATATTTTTATCTAAACCCCTCTTGAAGGTGGCTATACTTGTGGCCGCCACCACCTCCTGTGGCAGTGAATTCCACATATTAATCACCCTTTGGGTGAAGAAGTACTTCCTTTTATCCGTTTTAACCTGTCTGCTCAGCAATTTCATCGAATGCCCACGAGTTCTTGTATTGTGAGAAAGGGAGAAAAGTACCTCTTTCTCTACTTTCTCCATCCCATGCATTATCTTGTAAACCTCTATCATGTCACCCCGCAGTTGACGTTTCTCCAAGCTAAAGAGTCCCAAGCGTTTCAACCTTTCTTCCTAGGGAAAGTGCTCCAGCCCTTTAATCATTCTAGTTGCCCTTCTCTGGACTTTCTCCAATTCTATAATATCCTTTTTGAGGTGCGGCGACCAGAACTGCACACAGTACTCCAAATGAGACCGCACCATCGATTTATACAGGGGCATTATGATACTGGCTGATTTGTTTTCAATTCCCTTCCTAATAATTCCCAGCATGGCGTTGGCCTTTTTTATTGCAAACGCACACTGTCTTGACATTTTCAGTGAGTTATCCACCACAACCCCAAGATCTCTCTCTTGGTCAGTCTCTGCCAGTTCACACCCCATCAACTTGTATTTGTAGCTGGGATTCTTGGCCCCAATGTGCATTACTTTGCACTTGGCCACATTGAACCGCATCTGCCACGTTGACGCCCACTCACCCAGCCTCAACAGATCCCTTTGGATGTCTCACAATCCTCTCTGGTTCTCACCACCCTGAACAATTTAGTGTCATCTGCAAACTTGGCCACTTCACTGCTCACTCCCAACTCTAAATCATTTATGAACAAGTTAAAGAGCATGGGACCCAGTACCGAGCCCTGCGGCACCCCACTGCTTACCGTCCTCGACTGTGAAGACTGCCCATTTATACTCACTCTCTGCTTCCTATTACTCAGCCAGTTTTTGATCCACAAGAGGACCTGTCCTTTTACTCCATGACTCTCAAGCTTTCTAAGGAGCCTTTGATGAGGAACTTTATCAAAAGCTTTCTGGAAGTCAAGGTAAACAACATCTATTGGGTCTCCTTTGTCCACATGTTTGTTCACCCCCTCAAAGAAATGTAACAGGTTAGTGAGGCAAGATCTTCCCTTACAGAACCCATGCTGAGTCTTTCTCAATAACCCGTGTTCATCAATGTGCCTACTCATTCTGTCCTTGATAATGGTTTCTACCAACTTTCCCGGTATTGAAGTCAGACTGACTGGCCTGTAATTTCCCGGATCTCCTCTGGAACCCTTTTTAAAGATGGGGGTGACATTTGCTACCTTCCAGTCCTCAGGAACGGAGGCAGATTTCAATGAAAGATTACAGATTTTTGTTAGAAGATCCACAAGTTCAACTTTGAGTTCTTTCAGAACTCTCGGATGTATGCCATCCGGACCCGGTGACTTATTAGTTTTTAATTTGTCTATCAGTTGTAGGACCTCCTCTTTTGTCACCTCAATCTGACTCAGGTCTTTCAACACCCCTTCCAAAATTAGTGGTTCTGGGGCGGGCAAAAAGTTCTCGTGATGCGGCTTGTTATTCAACACCAACTTTGCTTTTACTGCATTTTGTTCTAGCACAAAGACATTCTCCTTAAAATTACCTTTGGCTAACAATTTACGTCTTTTAAAGATTTTACATTGCTTATCATCAAAAGACACAGAAAAACCTGCTTTGGCCAAGGCTGACACACTCAGCAGGCTAGTCTCTAAGCTTGGAACACACAGCACATCTTCAAACCTGTGTTCTAGCTCTGGGAAATATACACTCCCCATGCACAGTACCTCAGCCGTCCTGCCATCTGGAAGACTGACAGATTTTAGACTTGCTGGTGCAATGTCTTGGAGTAGTTTCTTCTCACAGCAAAACATCTGTGTAGCTCCTGAGTCCACAATCCACGGAGCATACTGCAAGTGCAAGTCTGTCCTCACCAGTATAGCCTGCTGTCTCTGAGACAACTTCTTCTTGCCTCTTTGCACCTCAGGGCAATTTCTTCTCAGATGTTTCTTGGACCCGCGGGAAAAACATTTTCTTACTTGCAGAGCTCGCTCCTCTGGCTGCTTCCAGCTGGACGTAACTGCTCTCTCGTCTGGTTCTTTCCCCAGCATCTGGCTGAGAGTAGCGTGGGCAGCTTGCTCTCTACATTCCTTCTGCCGCTGGTCCTCTGCCAAGAGCTTCTCAGTCACATAACTCAACGTGATTTTATCAGCATCCTGCGCTTCAAAAGCCATGAGCAGCATTGCAAACTGCTCATGGAGAGAGTTTAAGATTATATAGACTTTATCTTCATCAGGAATCACTTTTCCTCTCTGCTCCAACTCCTGGAAACACATTGGCAAGGCTTTGAGGTGGTCTCTCACCGACTCCTCTGGCAGCATTCTTTTATGATATAGCTTCCTTGTCAGGGCAATCAGTGAGCCAGCAGTGTGTTGCACGTACACGGCCTTCAGACCTTCCCAGGCTTCCTTTGCCTACGTCTTTCCCGACACATCCACCAACTGGTCGTCTGCAACACTGAGGATTATGGTGGCAAGGGCTTTCTGGTCCCGGATGGTCTCTGCAGGTGTGGGTGCATCGGGAGGATCGGATATGCATTCCCACAGCCCTTCTCGCTTCAGATAGTGTTCCATCCGCACCGCCCACACATTGTAGTTGACGGGAATTAGCTTCTCCACCAGCAACGTAGCTGTAGCCTGAGACATTCTACTCCGCACCTGGTTATCAGCCTCACTGGTCTCCTCCTCCGAGCAGCCTTCTCCCTCACTCCCTGAGCTTTCCTTCGTCGCCTTCCAACGAACCACCACTACTCAAGGTACGAAGGCGCAGCAGAAGCGTGCTCGGACTATAACTGTTGGCGTTTAGTGTGTGGTCTCTTGAGACTCAAAGGAATAAAGTCTGCACACAGCTGCTGTTAGGCAAACTATATACACTATTTATTTACAGATATTTACACAGACTAATAATAATAATAAAATTTTATTTATACCCCGCCCTCCTTGCCAAGGCAGGCTCAGGGCGGCTTACAGGTATGGCAAAGCCATTGAACAATAAAACAGTTACACAATTCAATAAAATTACAATTTACTGTTACATTTCTACATAATCTAAAACAATCTAAAAACAGTCTAAAATAATCTCTACTCGCTGTTATCTCAGTTATTAGTATTTGTGATGGCGTGATGTTTATTTCAAGCTCCATCTTGAAAGGCTAGCCGGAAGAGGTCGATTTTGCACGCCCTACGGAATTGACTAAGGTCCCGTTGGGCCTGCACCTCTTCCGGGAGCTGGTTCCACCATTGGGGTGCTTTTATAGAGAAGGCCTGTTCTCTAGTTATTTTTAGTTTGGCCTCCTTTGGCCCAGGTACTTCCAGGAGATTTTGTGAGCTAGATCGTAGTGCTCTCTGGGGAGCATATGGAGAGAGGCGGTCCCTAAGGTAGACAGGTCCTCGGCCATATAGGGCTTTAAAGGTAATAACCAGCACCTTGTAACGAACTCGGTAAACAATTGGCAGCCAATGCAGCTCGCGCAGCCTAGCCTGCACATGTTCCCATCGGGGTAGGCCCAATAGCAGTCTGGCTGCAGCGTTCTGCACTAGCTGCAGTTTCCGAGTTCGGCACAGGGGCAGCCCCATGTAGAGGGCATTACAGTAGTCTAGCCTCGAGGTGATCGTTGCATGGATCACTGTTGGCAGGTCACTGCGCTCCAGGAAGGGAGCCAACTGCCTTGTCCAACTAAGATGAAAAAAAGGCGGATTTGGCAGTGGCTGCCACCTGGGCCTCCATTGTCAAGACTAACAAAGTGCTCTGCATATACAACCACCATCCATCCACCACACGTAGCACTGAGCTACATTACATTTATACAGTTCAGCACAGTTCATTATCCAATCAGCTTAGTGCTGAGTCATTATACTCTTCCCCCTTACATCATTCTAGCTGATGCAATCTGGAGGACTGCCAGCTGTCAATTGTCAGTTAGATCATCTACTGTCCAGTAGATTATTGCAGCTCTAGCTGTGGTCTGATTACTGTACTCTGACAGACTCTGCCGTGTCAGCGGTAACAACTGGTGGAGAGCAAGACTCCACTTCCTCTGCAGCCTGTGCAATCCCCAAATGGGAGAATGGTGACTTACCAGGTTGTGAAAGGCACGTGTGAGCTGCCGTTTAGGAAAGATTGAAGAACCACTGTTCCAACTTATGCATCTTTTGTAGAATCTACATTCATTAAGTTATGCAGTGAAAATGTACAGGAGGAGGACCAGGTTGCCACTTTCCAGGCTGCACCACTGGAGGGACTATGGTCAATAGCAGTAGAAGTTGCTTGCACTTAAGTTGAATTATAGGACAGTCAATATGATTGCATTTACTTGTTCATCAAGCGCTCACCTGTGCATAGGATTGCTAGGCCCACTCTGGCTACCATCAGTGGATGAGAGGTAGGATTGTGAGACCCAGGGAGATATGGAGATTTGGGGATGGAGCCTTGGGAGGACAGGGACCTCAATGGGATACAGTTCTATAGTCCATCTTCAACACATCCATTTACTCCAAGGACACTGATCTCTATAGTCTACAGAAAAGCTACAATTCTGGGGGATCCCCCAGTCCCACCTGGGGGCTGGCATCTCTACCTGTGCATCCCTCTTTCCTGTCTTGTTGTGAGTTCTCTTCTGCATATTGGCACTTCTCTCTAGCAGGGAATTATTAGGAAGGGAACTGAAAACAAATCAGCCGCTATCATAATGCCCCTGTATAAATCAATGGTGCAGCCTCATTTGGAATATTGTGTACAATTCTGGTTACCGCACCTAAAAAAAAATACAGCATTGGAAAAAGTGCAAAAAAGGGCAACTAGAATGATTATAGGGTTGGAACACTTTCCCTATGAAGAAAGGTTAAAACCAGTGGTGGGATTCAAATAAATTAACAACAGGTTCTATGTCCTAATGACCATTTTAACTATATCAAAAGATATACCGAAAGGTAGTTTAATAATTCCCGCATTAAATACTGCAATAAGAACAGTAAAAGAGGTAAAGACAACTAGATTATGTTTAAAGAAAGATTTATTGAAGATATTTCCATATTGGGAGTTCTGGCCCTCACATTTAAAGGGATGGCACACCTTTTCAATGCCTTCCTTTCATAGGAAATAATGAAGGATAAGGGCACTTTCTTTTGGGGCTCATAGAATTGGACCCCCTGGTCCAATCTTTTTGAAACTGGGAGGGTATTTTGGGGAGAGGCACTACCGTCCTCCACTGTGAAGACTGCCCATTTATACTCACCAGATAAGAGTCCGCACACTTAACCACTACACCAAACTGGCTTTTAGAGGCACAAGCACCACAATCGCAGGGAAGCTGCTGGTGCCTGTCCTTTCAATCAGTGGCTCCCAATCTTTTTGGCACCAGGGACCAGTTTTGTAGCAGACAATTTTTCCACGGACTGTGGGGGGTGGTGCAGGGGTTCTTGCTGCCCCAGGCCACCCTGCTCCCATGTCCCTGCCCCCATGGGGGTCTTTAAATATGGGGGAGACTGGGGCTGCTTCTGGCCACCTCCCCTGGAAGGGGAGGCAGCCTCAGAGCGAGGCCACACTGCCTCTTTCGTCCACCACCGTCTTTGGAGTGAGGCTGTGTGGGTGGGCAAAAGGGGTGGTGGAGCAAGCCTGCTCTCCTCTATGCCTGGGAAGCAGGGCTTGGAGGAGAGCACACGCCGCTGATCCATCCCACCGCTCTCAGCTTCCCAGATCTGTGACCCAGGAAGCCAAGAGTGCTGTCCCTGTGCAGCCTGGATGCTAACACACCACGGACCGGGACCGGTCCATGGCCTGGGGGTTGGGGACCCCTGCTTTAAATAACCCCCAAGTTTCAAGTCGATTGGACCAAGGAGTGAGTCCAATTTTATGGGCCTCTGAACATTATTTCCAGTGGAAGGGGGGACAGAAAACCCTGCAAGCTGCTTCCAGGGCAACCCCCCCCCCCATGTCTGCAAGTAGGAATCACTGACAGACAGCGAGTTCAGCAGAACTTCTACAGAACTCAGTAATCCCAGAGGAACCACAAGCCAATGTGTCAAGCCAGAGAACCAAAATCAAACCAGAGAATCTTGCAGTGGAACCTGAAGCGGGGTGGGGGTGGGAGGTTCAAGCCCGTTACAACCAGTGTACAGACTGCTATGGAAGTGTCAAACTCATTTTGTTATGAGGGCTGAAGCTGACATAAAGGAGACCTTGTCTGGCTGGGCCATGTGTGTTCCTATTTAAAGATTAGGTAGCAAAGATACAAACTTTATAAAGGACACAAACACAAATATATTTCCTAAAAAACTTAAAACATGCTAAAAGCATTAGCACTTGTTGGTCTTAAAGATGCTTTCTTTGTATTTCTCCCACGGGATCCAGGGAACTGGGCAAAGGAAGCTCTGGCTCTTTCCTTCCTTCCCCAGGGGACTGGGGGGGGAGCCTCAGCAAATAGAAGGAAGAGAGGCTTCACTCAGTATCTCTGCTGTGCGATTGAGGGAGCCTGGCAAAGCAAGCTATTCCTCCTCCTTCCTCCCCAAGGGAGGAGCCTCAGCCAATGGAGAAAATAGAAGTTTTGCTCTGCAGTTCCTGTGCAATTGAGGGAGCCTTGCAAAGCAAGCTGTTATACAGAAAAGAGAAAGAAGGAAGCAGATGACAGTCAGTTGCTCAGGGGCCTGATAGGAGCCCTCCGAGGGCCTGATTCGGCCCCCAGGTCAGATGTTTGACACCCCGGCTTTGCAGAACGAAGTGTCACTCTGGCAATGTGAGCTTAAAAGGCTGGCCTCCCTAAAAAATAATAATAATAAATAATAATAAATTTTATTTGTACCCCGCCCTCCCCTGCCGAAGCAGGCTCAGGGCGGCTAACAATACGGTGACCAATGGTGCACCAACAATAAAACAGTTACATTAGAAACATTAAATTAAACATTGAATTAACCTTAAAAACCTGAATTAAAACAATTAACTAAAACATATTATAACGCTATCCTTGACACTCTTCTAGTTGATGCTGATGGCGGATTTTCAGTTATTCATAAGCTAATTTAAAAAGGGTGGTCTTGCAGGCCCTGCGGAACTGATCAAGGTTCCGCAGGGCCCGCACCTCCTCTGGGAGTTGGTTCCAGAGATGTGGGGCTGCGGCCGAAAAGGCCCGAGAGCGAGTGTTCTGTAGTTTAATTTGTCTTGGCCCAGGGGTAGTCAGTCTGTTCTTTCCTACTGACCTCAGTGCTCTCTGGGGTTCATACGGGGAGAGACGGTCCTTCAGGTAGGCTGGTCCTCGGCCATATAGGGCTTTAAAGGTGATAACCAGCACTTTGTACTGGACCCGGTATACAATCGGTAACCAGTGCAGTTCGCGTAGCCCCGGCCGTACATGTTCCCATCTTGGGAGACTAAGTAACAGCCTGGCCGCCGCGTTCTGCACTAGCTGTAACTTCCGGGTCCGGCACAGAGGCAGCCCCATGTAGAGGGCGTTACAGTAGTCCAATCGTGAGGTGACCGTCGCATGGATCACCGTTGCTAGGTCCCGACGCTCCAGGAAAGGGGCCAACTGCTTTGCCCGCCTCAGATGGAAGAAAGCTGACTTGGCAGTGGCTGTTATCTGGGCCTCCATTGATAATGAAGGCTCCAGTAAGACACCCAGACTCTTCACCTGCTGCGCCGCCTTTAGCTGCACACCATCGAAGGTCGGGAGGGATATTTCCCCCCCTGGAGCGCCACGACCCACACAGAGAACCTCTGTCTTTGCCGGATTCAACTTCAGCCCACTCAGTCTAAGCCACGTTGCGATAGCCTGTAACGCCCGATCCAGGCCTTCCGGGGGGGAGGCGGGCCGGCCGTCCATTAGCAGATAGAGCAGAAAAAGCAGTGTGCCAACCAAAGCTGATTATACAAGCTTGAGCAAACACGGGTGGAGGACTCACATGTCCAGGCAGAGGTTTTTTTTTTACCATCACCTGAAAGCTACTACAGTTGGGGCACCCAGACGCATGCCACAGAACCCATCTGAACAGATCAACCGTTGGCTGGGGAAAAGCCCGGCTATCAAGCCTTGTTTTGCATACATGGCAACACGCTCCAATATTTATCTCTCTGCAAAAAGAAAAATCTGTCACCTAATTTGACTGCCATTTGCAAAAAAACCAAACAAGCCCGATGCCCCCACAAGCGTTTGCAGCCCACAGACCTTCGCCTACTCATCCTTCCAGGAATGAAAGTGGGCGGGGCTTCCTGACTCCGCGAGCGCGCACGAGCGAGCGGAGCCCTTCTTTGCCGAGGGGCATGCCGGGTCTGGTAGTCTTTTGAGCCTCCTGCCTGCTGCGCTACCGAGCGCAAGGACTACGAGTCCCAGAAGGCGCCGCGGTGGTTAGCTTGAGCTGCTTTTTCCTCGGCGCCTGGGTTTTAATCACACGTGGGAGTGGTGAAGCTGGAAGGGGCTGGAGGGAGTGAGACGCAATTCCTGGCAGGGCGCGCGTCTAACTTGTTCGCTTGGGCTTTTTTGCAGTCTGGCGGGGAAAAGAAACTGGTGAGTTTTAGGCACTTAGAGGGGAAAGTCCCTGTTGATCCGAGGGTGCCCGACCAACAAACGGTTCTATAGAACCGATAGCGCATTAGGTAACGGTTCCATAGAACTGGTGCGAACCTGCTGAATCCCACCACTGGTTAAAACGCTTGGGGCTTTTTAGCTTGGAGAAACGTCAGCTGCAGGGTGAAATGATAGAGGTTTACAAGATTATGCATGAGATGGAGAAGGTAGAGAAAGAAGTACATTTCTCCCTTTCTCTCAATACGAGAACTCGTGGACATCCAATGAAATTGCTGAGCAGTCGGGTTAGAACTGATTAAAGGAAGTGATTAACACATGGAGTTCACTGCCACAGGAGGTGGCGGCGGCTACAAGCATAGGCAGCTTCAAGAGGGGATTAGATAACCATATGGAGCAGAGGTCCATCAGTGGCTATTAGCCACAACGTATTGTTGGAACTCTCTGTCTGGGACAGTGATGCTCTGTATTCTTGGTGCTTGGGGGGCATAGTGGGAGGGTTTCTAGTGTCCTGGCCCCACTGATGGACCTCCTGATGGCACTTGGGTTTTTTGGGCCACTGTGTGACAGAGTGTTCGACTGGATGGTTTCAAGTAGACGGATTCAATGATGAGTCAAAATTGATACTAAGACTACATTTATTGATAAAGGGTTACTTTGGCTCAAGCTGGTGGCTTGAGAGGAATGAGGCCAATACATTGATACAAGAGTTTTAAGGTACACTTCAAAGAGATTCCTAAGGGAGGGGGGAGCAAAGGAACATTCACACATAACTACAAAGATATTTTCCCAGGGCAGTTATCAAGCTGGTTGTCCTTGTATTCTTATGCAAATTTTCCTTCCTCGGGAGGCCCTGTGGGAAGGCACAGATTACTTTGTTCTCAACAGTTATCAGTCATAAAGGAAAGGGGGGCAACTAAAGGATAAAAAACTAGCAGCATTTGGTTCATCATGATTTTACCCAGGCCTGATTTTGACAGGCCAGAACCCAACAGTCTTTGGTCAGAATCCGTCGAGCTTGACAGGATGGGCCATTGGCCTGATCCAACATGGCTTCTCTTATGTTCTTAGCAGCTTCATGGAATCGAGGGAAGCATGCTCTTTTCCATTTCACCCTGAAAAAAAGCATGCAAACAGTTCGACAGAGGCTTTTAAAACCTCTCCCCTATTGGCCTGTGCACATGCAGAACCCATGTGTGACTGCACAGATCGCCACTTGTTGAACTTGTTTTATTCAGCGGAATGTTCACTATTTGATAGTAGATCATCTACAAGGGTAACAAAGGCAGTTTCTGCCCCCAAACCTGATTGGAATACATCTTAATATCCAGTAATCCCTCGAGTGATATTGAAATTACACATTTTGAACACCTTTTCAAAGTTGGAGACAGAATGAAAATTATCAGTTAGCTGGATCAAGTTTTTTTCAATAATGGGCTCACACTAATCTTTAACTGACAGAGGATCCTTTAGTAACTGTCTCCTAACCTACAATCAAGAAGGCCAACTGAAGGGTATACAAGCAGATTTACTTCTGCATGCTTCCTAAATTTTGAGAAGAAGAAAGTAAAGTATCCCTCAAAGGCAGAGAAGAAGCAACTGATCTTTTCTTCTGTTCTCCATCTATTTAAAAATGCTGCTCTACAACTTTTAACTACTGACTGGGGTTCTCCCCAGCAGCTGCTTCATCGAGCTATCTCCCTTAGGTTTTCCCACCTTTTATGGAGGTGCCAGTTCAGACAGGAAATTTTTATTAAAAAGATTTCTGAGGTACAAAAATATAAATATTTGATTTTATTTTCTGTGGGTATTTACAGAGCATGGTGTTGCCATCAATAAATGTGAGGGGTGGTCAGGGTCAGCTTGGATGGCCACTGTGAATTTTTCTGTCACCTTCACCCAATACCTCAGGCACACTAAAATCCTGTCAGAAAAATAACTAAGCACCAGACATTGCAATTGATACACACGGTTCATCCAATCAGAGTGAGCTGTTCTCTGCTCACCCAGGCTAACTTCATTGGTCCATTACAGACTCCCAACTCCAGTTTATAGACGACACGTGGTCTAAATTGACTCTTTTCCAAAGTAGCCAGTTATCATTGGAGGCAACTTTATTTTGATTATAGACCTAAAATGGGATAGATCTTATCTTAAAGCTCCGAAACCTATGTATGTTCCATCTTAACTGCAGGCTTAATTGCAACACCATAACTTATGTGACATTTGGAAGGCATTAAAAACTACACATATTACTCCCCTAGATATAACATCTTCACAATGATAGATTATTTTCTGCTCTCCTCTTATCGCTCATGTTCTGCATTCAGATATAGGCCTCTGTACATTATCGGACCATGCATGGATTGAATGTCTCCTACAATTTACCCAACAGGAATTTACTACAAAGAGTTGATCATTGAATAAATTCCTTTTATTTAACCCAGAAGTATGTCATAGCATAGAATCTAAAATTCAAACTTATTTTGACAACAATTCCAATTGTGGAGTTGATGAAACCATAGTATGGAACGCAGTGAAGGCAGTGTTGTGTGGTACATGCATTTCCTTAAACACAGCCTGTAAAAAAAGAAATCAACAACTTAGACATCAGATCCTAGACTCTATTCAAATTCTTGAAACTAAGCATAAACAAACTGGCTCTAAGAGAATTTATTGTAAATTGTTACTAGAGAAAGAAACTGGATTGCTGGAGACTTCAAAGATACGTAAACACCCGCTTTTCATAAAGCAGCAATATTGGTATAGTCACCCTAAATCCTTAAAACGTTTAGCATGAAAATTGAGAAAAGAAATTGCAGATAGACAAATAATCTCATTAGAGATCAAGCAGGCAAAACACAATCTTCAGCTAAACAAATTTTGGCAGTCTTTCAGCAGTACTATTAAAAACTTTACTCTTCAACGGAACCAAATCCCTTTGAAATCCAGACCTACCTCCAAAAACACAATTTAATTAAGGAAATCACATTAGCTCAAAAACAACTGATGGAGTCTCCTATAACAACCCAGGAAGTTCTTGACACAATTTGCCTATCTAAATTAAATAAAATTTATGGAAAGGATGGCTTACCTTCTGAATTCTACAAAACGTTTGCTGAAACTTTTTCCTCTCACCTCACTAAATTATGCAATTTAGTCTTGGATACTGGTAATCTGCCTACTTCCTGGAAACAGGCTAAATTATACCCCAAAAAGTCAAAGATCTTTTAAACACTACATCATACTGCCCAATCTCTTTATAAGATTTTCACATCATTTCTCACAAATAGACTGAGTCTTTTTATTAGTAACTATATTCATATCAATCAAACCGGATTTATCACTGCTTGAGATATCACTGTAAAACTTTAAATATCATTCAATACCACCATTATCAATGCTTTGATTCATGCATTTTAGCCTTAGACTTAGAGAAGGCCTTCAACAGTGTAGAACCCTTATTCTTAATAATTGTATTCCAGGAAAAGAAGTGTAATCCAGAATTTCTTTCTACCATCAATACTTTATACTCTTTCCCTTCAGCTCAGCTTCATATTAATGGTGCTGATTCTTCTGACTTTGTTTAAAGTCGTGGGATCTGTCAAGAAGGGCAAGAGCCAAAGGGCTCTTGGCCTGTGGCTCTTAGCCTGGGGGTCTAGCCTAGGGGTTCTTTAGAAAGGTGGGTAATTACTCAAAAGTTTCAAGTGGCAGTTGGTAGTGAGATTTAAAGAGAAGTGAAGATAAGGAAATTTTTGAAATGGATTGCAATGGTATGGCTGGTGAGGGAGCAGAGGCAGTGATGTGTAAAGACTGTGGGATGTTTGTATTTCTACTTGAGAGCAGCACGAATTACACTTGCAGCAAATGTAAGGTAGTGGCCCTGCTGGAGGAAAAGATACAGGGACTGGAGGCACGATTGTCCACGCTGCAATATATAAAGGAAGATGAGGATTTTCTTGACAAAACATATGAGGCGCTTCTGAAAGGACAAGAGGAGGGAGAGGAAACAGTATCTCAGAAGAGGACCCAACACAGGAGGAGGGTTCCTGGAAAAATGTAACCCAAAGGAGAAAGAAAATCAGGAGATGTTCTGAGCCCCTGCTGCTCAGCAATAGGTTCCAGAATCCCCACAGTAACTGATTCTGAGCCATTGGAACAAGGGCTACTTCCCCAGCCTCCACAAAGCTTGAAGAAAGTTTCTCAGGATCCTGTGGATAAGAAGCCTGGAGCTTCTGCTCCCCAATATAGGAAGAGGAAGGTGGTGGTGATTGGAGACTCCTTGCTCAGAGGGGTGGAGCCCAAAGTGTGCCGACCAGACTTGTCATCCCGAGAGGTCTGCTGTCTGCCAGGTGCACGCATCCAGCACGTGACAGAAAGGATTGGAAGACTTATCAAGCCCACAGATTACTATCCTTTCATGCTGATCCACGTGGGAACGAACGATACTGCCCATCATAGCCCTTAACGTATTAGAAAAGACTATGTGGCTCTTGGTCAGAAGGTGAAGGAGCTGGGCGCACAGGTTGTGTTCTCGTCAGTGCTTCCTGTTGAAGGCCATGGCTTAGGACGAGAAAGAATACTTCAGATAAACGACTGGCTACGTGGATGGTGTCATCAGGAAAGATTCGGATTTCTGGACCATGGCTTACGCTTTCAAGATGGTGGTCGTCTATCGAGAGATGGTTTGCACCTTACGGCGGTAGGGAAAAGGGTGTTTGGTAACAGCCTTACTAACCTAATAAGGAGGGCTTTAAACTAAATTGCATGGGGGAGCGAGACAATAATTCAAAGCCCCATATGATGCCAGAAACTGGAGATAAGTACATCAAAGATTTGCAAAGAGTGGTGCATACGCTAGGTAATGTGAACTTGCAGGCTTGTCCGGAAACTAAGCCCTCAGGATGCATAAAATGTGGATCCCGATGCCTCTATACTAATGCACAGAGTATGGGAATCAAACAGGAGGAAATGGAAGTCCTAATAAAGGAAGAAGACTATGACATAATAGGCCTCACTGAAACTTGGTGGGATGACAGTCACAACTTTAGAAAAGGGTTCTTTTCTTATGTTCAGAGAAAGAAAAAGAGCAAGGACATGGTAGGCCCATTGCGAGGGCAAGAAAGTGAAATTGTAACAGGTAATGAAGAGAGGGCAGAACTGCTCAATTCCTACTTTTCCTCTGTCTTCTCTTCTGAGGGAAACAGTGCTCAACATGGGAAAACATATAAGGAGGGTGCTCAAAAACAAAACATATAAGGAGGGTATGAAGTTCGAACCTAGGATCAGTATAGGGGTAGTACATAAACACCTAGTTTCTTTAAATGAAACAAAGTCCTCAGGGCCAGATGAATTGCATCCAAGGGTTCTAAAAGACCTTGAGGATGTAATTTCTGAGCCCCTGGCTATTATTTTTGAGAATTCTTGGAGAACAGGAGAGGTGCCAGAAGATAGAAGTCGGGCGAATGTTGTTCCCATCTTCAGGAAGGAGAAAGACTATCCGGGTAACTACCGACCAGTCAGCTTGACATCTGTACCTGGAAAAGTTTTAGAACAAATCATCAAACAGTTGGTCCTGGAACGTTTAGGAAGAATGGATGTGATTACTAAGAGCCAGCATGGTTTTCTCAAGAACAAGTCATGTCAGATTAACCTGATCTCTTTTTTTTTTTTTTAAAGTGACTACCTCGCTTTATCAGTGGAATGCTGTAGACATCGTTTATCGTGATTTCAGTAAGGCTTTTGATAAAGTTCCACGTACTATCCTTGTTGACAAGTTGGTAAAATGTGGTTAGGATCCTGTTACCATTAGGTGGATCTGTAACTGGTTGACAGATTGCACCGAAAGTATTTGTGAATGGTTCCTCATCCTCTTGGAAAGGAGTGACAAGTGGAGTACCTCAAGGATCTGTCCTGGGACTTGTTTTGTTCAACATCTTTATCAATGATTTGGATGAAAGAATAGAGGGAATGCTTGTTTAATTTGCAGATGATACTAAATTGAGAGGGGTTGCAAACACAGAAGACGACAGAAACAGGATACAGGATGACCGTGACAGGCTGGAAAACTGGGCTAAAATCAATAAAATGAATTTTAACATGGATAAATGTAAAGTTCTGCATTTAGGTAGGAAAAATCCAATGCATGGTTATAGGATGGGGGAGACTTGTCTTAGCAGTAGTATGTGCGAAAAGGATCTAGGGGTCTTAGATTATCATATGCTGAACATGAGTCAACAGTTCTAAAAAGTGGTAGTGGCTAAAAAGGCAAATGCAATCTTGGGCTGTATCAACAGAAGTATAGTGTCCAGATCGCATGATGTGATGGTATTGCTCTGGTAAGACCTCACATGGAGTATTGTGTTCAGTTTTGGGCACCATATTTTAAGAAGGATATAGACAAGCTGGAACGGGTCCAGAGGAGGGTGACAATGATGGTGAGGGGTCTGGAGACCAAGTCCTATGAGGAAAGGTTGAAGGAGCTGGGGATGTTTAGCCTGGAGAGGAGGTGGCTAAGAGGTGATATGATCACCATCTTCAAGTACTTGAAGGGCTGTTATATAGAGAATGGTGTGGAATTGTTTTCTGTGGCCCTGGAAAGTAGGACCAGAACCAATAGGTTGAAATTAAATCAAAAGAGTTTCCAGCTCAAGATTAGGAAGAACTTCCTGACCGTTAGAGCAATTCCTCAGTGGAACAGGCTTTCTCGGGAGGTGGTGGGCTCTCCTTCTTTGGAGGTTTTTAAACAGATGCTAAAGGGCCATCTGACAGCAATGAAGATGCTGTGAATTTAGGGGGAAGTGTTTGTGAGTTTCCTGCATTGTGTAGGGGGTTGGACTAGATGACCCTAGAGGTCCCTTCCAATTCTATGATTGTAAGACTGTCCACTTTCCCCCTTATTATTTGCCTTATTGAACCCCCCTCGCCACTATGATCTGTCACTCCAGTAAGTTCAAAGGCATTGACATTCAGGGAACTTCTTACAAACTAAGTCTCTGTCAATGACAAAGTTCTTTTTACCTATATGATCCAGTTCATCCCCTTGAAGAACTAACTTCAATTCTTACATCTTTTGTTTCTCTTTCAGGACTGGCTATCAATCCAACCCAAACTACATATATCTCATCAAATTATCAATACCTACCCAATTTTTTAAAAAACTTAGTTATGATTACATATGGGCTACCAACTACTGGACCTACATAGGTATCCATATCCCATTACATCTAAAAATTTGCTTAAAGTCAACCATGTTGAAACCCTGTCTGAATTCACCAAATTGCTTCATCACTGGAATTGAATGGGCCTGTCATGGTTAGTGAGAATTAACACTATTAAACCCTTCATTTCTCCCAAAGTATTATTTCTCTTTAGTGCGTCACCTGTAGAACTCCCTGTTCCACTGTTGAAAAAATGGGGGGGGAAATATTTACACTTTTTATCTTGGCAAACAAGCAACCTTGCTCTCGTCAGTCTACCATTGCAGACCTAAATCTCAAGGCAGACTAGCTGTCCATGACTTTTTTATATACTACCAAGCCATTATGCTAACAGGCATGCTCAATATTCTCTATCTCAAACCTCATCCAAAATGGGTACTAATTGAAGAATCCTATTTCACCCCCTGTAAATACTATGAATTCATCTGGCTCCAGAAATCTGCCAGACCTCCTTGGCATATTTCAAATCCCTTTGCTAATGCCTTGCCTATCTATTTGTGACATGTTAATACTGCTGCTTAGCTCTAGACCTGTCTCCCCTGTTGACTTTTATGGGTCAACCCTGATTTCCCCTGGCCTGATTACCAAACTCTTTCAGTAAGTGGAAACAGACCTTGGTGGGGAGGGCGGGATATAAATCAAATTAAACAAATATAAACTTAAACATTCCTTGACTTCTCTCTCTGATACTACTTTAAAGGGGGAAATTCTGTCTGAATCAGACATGGAAAAGAAAACTTCTTTCCCCTTACCATGGTTTGAATATCTTCAGTTATTGCATTTCTTGGACAGCTCAAAGATCAAAGAATCTCTCAAATGGCCATTTACAGCTGTTGGGCATTTATCCTTACACTTTAATCAAAATAGCAAACGTTCGATTTCAAAAATCTAACAACTTCTGTTATGCTTGCAGTTTATTCAGTTACCTAATTACAGAGTCTCTTGGCATAAGGACTGCAATTTTTCTCTGACCTCATAACAATTGGAATCTATCTGGTCCTCAGAAGCTTTTCAAACCAGATTCTTAAATGTTTTTCAACAAAACGACAAAATCATGGTTAGGTGGTAGTAGGGCCTTTTTTTGTAGTAGGAATTCCTTTGCATATTAGGACAAACACACCCTGATTAGCCAATGCTCCTGGAACTTACAGTAGGCCCTGTACTAAAAGCCTTGTAAGCTCTTGGAGGATTGGCTACATCAGGGTGTGTGTGGCCTAATATGCAAAGAAGTTCCTGCTACAAAAAAAGCCCTGCCCCAGTGAAACTATCTCACATCAATGCACATTTTTCTCCATTATGTTGGAGGAGTTATGGTTTTATTGCAGCTTATTCCCAGAGTCGAAAACAACTGGTGCTTGCACAGGGTACTACCTTTACCTTTTTATTTTCACTGTTGGTGGGATTGTATTTCAGTTAAAACTTTTTGGAATAATTTCTACATCTCATTAAAGACCTTACTGGTATCATAGTTCCTGCTAATCCAGCGTTAGTTTTACTTAATGATTGGCATCCTGTTAAATTACTTCCTCATCAGAGATCATTAATAAACCTGTTTCTTACAGTGACTAAATCAGTAATCACTCACTGCTGGAAAGGTTCTAAACTCCTCTCTGTGGTTCTGTGGTTTTCTAAAATATAGGACCATTTGATTTTGGATAAAATTTCCTCCATTTTGGATCATTCTGACCCTTATGAAATATGTCAACAGTTCGTTGCTAAATGGTTTCCAATACTGGCGAAAATAGACAATGATCCAATATATGTTTGTTCTTTCAATAAGAATAAGATTTATAGAGAGATTTTGTATTCGTAGACTGTTACATAGATTTATTGTTATTCGTAGACTGTTTCATAGATTTTGTATTCATAGACTGAGTCATAGATTTGTTGTTAAAGGTTGTTCCTGTTTTTCTGCAATCATAATGGTATTTGTAAGCTTTGTTTTTATTTTTATTTGTATTTGAATCCATTGCTTGTAACTTTTTTTTAGAAATTAAGTTTACATTTGAATTTAAACAAAATATATCTACAACAGAATTAGAATGCCCCTTGTCACTGGAGCCCTTGGAGGAGTGCTCGGAAGTCTCAAGAAACACCTGAACATTCTGGGCATTCGACAAATAACACCAACTCTGCTCCAGAACACAGTGTTACTTGGAACAGAAAGAATCATGTGAAGATACATCTGCAATTCCCAAGAACTTGGCTAGATCTTAAATTGCAGAACACATCAAATATTTGACTGTGACAATTCATTATCATCTCACTGTATACCCACTTGTGTCTCCTTTTGCACAAGATATTGGGCAACCTATCCTAGGTTTTCCAAAAGTTAACCTAGTTGCTTCCTCATTCTCAAAGTGGCTCTATGAGATACAATATGGGAGAGGGAAGATTTTGTTGTGTTTCTGGAGACCAATAAATAAAAGCCCTGCAGTTTCTCTTGAGTATGTCTTCACAGAGCTCTAGTGTACATAAAGGGACATAATGATAGATCAGGGATATCATAGGACAATCCCATAAAGCGGCAGGCTGACTTTGTGGTTCATCAGGTTACACAAAATATTGTGTGTGTGACATTAATAATAATAATAATAATAATAATAATAATAATAATAATAATAATAATAATAAATTTTATTTATACCCCGCCCTCCCTGCCGAGGCAGGCTCAGGGCGGCTTACAGGACATGGCATAAGCCATGTTATAGCAATAAAAACAGGATAATACAATTAAATACAATTCACAATTAACATTAAATAATCTAAAAACAGTCTGAAACAATATAATTTAGTGGTGCTACTATCTCAGTTGTGTTAAAGATGGCGTGATGCTTATGCCAGGTTCCATCTTAGAAGGCTAGTTGGAAGAGGGCGGTTTTGCACGCCCTACGGAATTGATTAAAATCCTGCAGGGCCCACACCTCTTCCGGCAGCTGGTTCCACCATTGGGGAGCTGTTATAGAGAAGGCCTGTTCTCTAGTTGTTTTTAATTTGGCCTCCTTTGGCCCAGGTACTTCCAGAAGATTTTGTGAGCTAGATCGTAGTGCTCTCTGGGGGACATATGGAGAGAGGCGGTCCCTAAGGTGGGCAGGTCCTCGGCCATATAGGGCTTTAAGGGTAATAACAAGCACCTTGTAATGAACTCGGTATACAATTGGCAGCCAGTGCAGTTCCCGCAGCCTAGGCCGCACATGTTCCCACCAAGGTAGGCCCATTAGCAGTCTGGCTGCTGCATTCTGCACTAGCTGCAGTTTCCGAGTTTGGCACAAGGGCAGCCCCATGTAGAGGGCATTACAGTAGTCTAACCTCGAGGTGACTGTTGCATGGATCACTGTTGCCAGGTCATCGCGTTCCAGGAAGGGAGCCAACTGCCTCGCCCGCCTAAGATGAAAAAAGGCGGATTTGGCAGTGGCTGCTATCTGGGCCTCCATTGTCAAGGAAGACTCCAGTAGCACTCCCAAGCTCCTGACCCTGCGCACTAGTACCAGTGGCGCACCGTCAAAAGCTGGAAGGGAGATCCCTCCTTCCGGACCGCAGCGACCTAGGCAAAGGACCTCTGTTTTCGCTGGATTCAATTTCAGCCCACTCTACTTAATCCAATCTGCCACAGCTCGCAACGCCTGGTCCAAATTTGCAGGAACATCGCCAGTTCGGCCGCCCATCAATAGATAGAGCTGGGTGTCATACGCATACTGGTGACAACCCAGCCCACATCTCCGGGCAATCTGGGCAAGGGGGCGCATGTAGATGTTAAATAACATTGGAGAGAGAACTGCCCCCTGAGGTTCCCCACAATTAAGTAGGTGTCTCCGGGACAGCTCTCCCCCAATCGCCACCCTTTGTCCCCGACCCTCAAGGAAAGAGGAAAGCCACTGCAAGGTTAACCCCTGAATCCCTGCGTCGGCGAGGTGGCGGGTCAGCAGCCGGTGATGGACCATATCGAACACAGCCGATAGGTCTAACAACAGCAACACTGCCACACCGCCTCGATCCAGTTGTCGCCGGAGATCATCCATGAGGGCGACCAACACTGTCTCTGTTCCATGGCCCGGGCGGAAGCCGGACTGGAATGGATCCAAGGTGGAAGCATCATCCAGGAAACTCTGTAGCTGCAACGCCACAGCCCTCTCTATGACTTTGCCCAAAAAGGGCAAGTTTGAGACCGGCCAGTAATGAGCCAATTCGGCCGGGTCTGATGTAGCCTTTTTCAGGAGGGGGTGGACCACTGCCTCTTTCAGAAGGGTTGGAAAAAGACCCTCTGAAAGAGATCTATTTATGATGTCCTGTACAGGACATCTCAGCTCCTCCTGGCAAGCTTTAATTAGCCAAAAGGGGCACGGGTTCAGATCACAAGTTGTTGGGCGTGCAGTACAGAGAATTCTGTCAACTTCCTCCAGGCCGAGTGGGTCGAAACAATCCAGGATCAAACCAGAAGACAGGCACGGAGCCTCGAGTTCACATACTGTATCCAATATGGCAGGGCAGTCATGGCGGAGGGACTGGACTTCGTCTGCAAAAAAATTCGCAAAAGCCTCACAGCCTATCTCTAATTCCTTAACATTTGGTTTGCCTTGTGGCAATGTAGTGAGGTTCTGAATTGTCCTAAACAATTGTGCCGGGCGCGAATTTACAGATGCAATCTTAGTCGCAAAGTACATTTTCTTTATGGCCTTGACTGCCATCTCATAGGACCTCATAAACTCCCTATAAGATGCTCTAGTCGCTTCGTCACGAGTACGCCGCCATTGCCTCTCTAGCCGTCTGAGACCTTGTTTCAGCTGGCGTAATTCCGGGGTATACCACGGCGCCAGCCTAATCCAAGGTCGCAGAGGGCATCGAGGTGCGATCTCATCAATGGCCCTGGAGAGCCGGCTATGCCAGGTCTTAACCAGGTTGTCGAGGGAATCGCCAGAGGGCCAGGGATCCCGCAGAGCCATTTGGAACTGTTCCAGATCCATCTGGCTCTACGGGTGAGCCATAATACGCTCGTCGCCTAGACAGGTTTGGCGTGGAGCGTCCACACGAGCCCTGAGGGCGAGGTGGTCCGACCATGGCACTGCTTCCACGATTATATCGTCCACCGTAAACCCGGCCGCAAAGATCAAATCTAACATGTGCCTGGCCTGGTGGGTGGGAGATGTAACAAATTGAGAGAGCCCTAGCTTCGCCATGGATGACACTAGGTCCGTCACCGAACTGTAATGTAATGTAATGTAAAATTTTATTTATATCCCGCCCTCCCCCGCCGAAGCAGGCTCAGGGCGGCTTACAACATTTAAATGAAGAATACAATAATAAAACATTAAAATCACATTAAAGCCAATCAGTAATTAAAACATTCCTAAACTAACAGTGGCGGTAAGTATTATTAATCTAGCCATAAACATTAGTACAATCATTAGTAAACGCCTGTCTGAAGAGGGCGGTCTTGCAGGCCCTGCGGAACTGGTCTAAGTTCCGCAGGGCCCGCACCTCCTCTGGGAGCTGGTTCCAGAGTTGTGGGGCTGCAGCGGAAAAGGCCCGAGTGCGGGTGCTTTGCAGTTTTACTTCTTTTGGCCCAGGGATATTCAGTCTGTTTTTGCCTACTGACCTCAGTGCTCTCTGGGGCTCATATAGGGAGAGACGGTCCCTCAGGTAGGTCGGTCCTTGGCCATATAGGGCTTTAAAGGTTATGACCAGCACTTTGTACTGGATCTGGTATACAATCGGCAGCCAGTGCAGTCCGCGCAGCCCCGGCCGTATATGCTCCCATCTTGGAAGACCAAGTAACAGCCTGGCTGCCGCATTCTGCACTAGCTGCAGCTCCCGGGTCCGGTACAGAGGCAGCCCCATGTAGAGAGCGTTACAGTAGTCCAGTCTTGAGGTGACCGTCGCATGGATCACCATTGCTAGGTCCTGCCGCTCTAGGAAAGGGGCCAACTGCCTCGCCCGCCTCAGATGAAAGAAAGCTGACTTGGCAGTGGCTGTTATCTGGGCCTCCATTGATAATGAAGGCTCCAGTAGAACACCCAGGCTCTTTACCCGTTGCGCCGTCTTCAGTGGCACCCCGTCAAAGGCCGGGAGAGATATTTCCTTCCCCAGAGTGCCACGACCCACGTGGAGAACCTCTGTCTTCGCTGGATTCAACTTCAGCCCATTCAGTCTGAGCCACGTTGCAACAGCCTGCAAAGCCCGGTCCAGGTTCCCCGGGGCGGAGGCGGGCCGGCCATCCATTAGTAGATAGAGCTGGGTGTCATCTGCATATTGATGGCAACCCAGCCCAAATCTCCGAGCAATCTGGGCGAGGGGGCAGATATAGATGTTAAATAACATCGGGGAGAGAACTGCTCCCTAGGGCACCCCACAGTCTAGTGTGCGCCTCTGGGATCGCTCACCCCCAATCGCCACCCTCTGTCCCCGACCCATGAGGAAGGAGGAAAGCCATTGTAGGGCCAGCCCCTCTACCCCTATGTCGGCGAGGCGGTGAATCAGCAACCGATGGTCGACTGTATCGAATGCAGCCGACAGATCTAATAGCATCAGTATTGCCGCACCGCCTCGGTCCAGTTGCCGTTGGAGGTCATCCACCAAGGCGACCAGGACCGTCTCCGTCCCGTGGCCCAGCCGGAAGCCAGACTGGCACGGGTCTAAGACAGAAGCGTCATCTAGAAATCTCTGTAGCTGCAACGCCACTGCCCTCTCGATAATTTTACCTAAAAATGGTAAATTAGACACCGGTCGGTAGAACTGGAGGCCGGGTCATCAGCATGGACGTTGAAGTCACCCAGGATCACCAGCCTTGGGTGCTCCAACGCCCAGCCTTCCACAGCCTCAAGCAGGGACGGTAAAGCGCTGGCTGGTGCGCTCGGCGAACGGTACACGAGCCAAATCGCCAACCCCTCTCCAATCTCCCATGCCAGACCGGCACATTCAATACCCTCGATCTTTGGGGCCGGGAGCGCCCTAAAGGAGTAAGCCTCTCGTATTAACAGCGCCACTCCTCCCCCCCCCACCCGTTGGTCCACGATTGGTGAAAGGCTGAGTAACCCGGGGGAGCTGTTTGTGAGAGGGCCACCGTATCTCCCTCTCGAACCCAGGTCTCAGTCACGCAAGCCAGGTCCATGTCCTGCTCGAATAAAAACTCTCGAAGGACAGAGGTCTTATTATTAACGGACCTGGTATTGCATAACACCAATGATGGAGGCGTGTCGTCCAATCTAGCCCTACTACCTGTCACCGTCGGGATGGGACACAGACTGGAAGGTGGTCGAGCACTGGCTGGTCTTGGCCCCCTTCTCCTATATCTTTGCCTGTTCCCACCGCCATACTTCCCCCTCCCCAGGAGCACTGGAATCCCTGGGCCAGTCATCCCCCGCTAGTGGAACCATTGTCGTAACCACCACCTCCAATGCCGACTACCACCACCCTCAGATAACTCCCCAATCCACTCCGCCCGCCAGCTTCCAATTTTCAAATTAACCCAATCAAGCCCAACCCACAATCTCCCTTTGTACATTAATTGGTAAAACACATAATTTAAATCTAATGGCAATAATTGATTATAAATCCCTCCCTAATAAACCACCCTCAAATTAATTTGCCAAAAATTTGTATCATTCAGACCCAATCAGTACCATAAAACAATCACAATGAGTTAATTGACCAAAATCAAATTAAACTAGCAGTTCATGAGCGGATGGGGGTAATAACTACAGGAAAGTGCTGTCATGCTGATCAGTGCAAGTTCTTCCCAACCGGGATAAAGCGCGAAGTAGAGTGCTGAGTAAAGTGCAGAGTGCAGGCGTCGAAATGGTGCCGTATTAGATGGAATACAGAGAGTAGCAATCACACACCAAGGCGTAAAGTAACACATGTCTGGCAGCAAGGGTCCAAGTCCAATATCCCCCGCATAACCTGGCAGGTCCGGGGGGGTGGAAACCCCCCTCGTGCCCCCCCCATCACGCTACAGGGCTCCACAGTTCCACCTGTGGAATTGACCAGTTTGTTGAAGGTCTTTGCTCCTTGAGGGTCCTTGCTCCACTCACGTGCCTAACAGCGCCCGGACTCTCTTCTCTGCCGATGGCACCTCAGTCGCTGCCAATCCCCCCTTCCTTGGCGCTCCTTTCCGGCGGCCGGCTGCATCAGCAACCCAGCCCCCCAATCGTCGTGCCCGTCGTATGGGAGTCTCCGGCCCCACTCCCCTCAGCGTCGGCCAGCTCCGCTCAACACCACCTGGCTTCACTCATCAATCGGTTGGCCACGCCTCAGCCCAAATCGCTGCCTCGGTTGCCTCCGCGTCCGCGGCGGGCCCCACCTCACAAAGTAACTCTTGTAAGCATTGTTAATAGCATGTTCTGCAGGATCCTTGGGCAACACTTGAGATAGCACATGCAAAACACCTTTTTCCAACGGTGATTCTTTCACTGGCAATTTACGTTTAGGCTCTAGAGTCACTGAAACTGTTTCTCTTATAGTTCCCACGTCATTGGGGTGCTTCTCAGGCAAAGTAGCACACAACTGCAGATTGCAGGTCGTGAGCAGAGAGCTCAGACTGCAATACTGCAGCTTTACCACTCTGTGCCATGGGGCTATCTATTTGGTACCTATCTGCTGTGGCCTAGTGGTACCTATCTGGGAATTTCTGTCATTTTCAGTTTGGAGGCAAACAGCACATTCTAAACAGTATTAAGCCCTTCTAATGACAACCTTGACTTCAGTTAACTTAAGACATAACGCTGCTTAGAATTGCACATTATGTATGTGTGTGTCGGAATTAGGATCAGTCCAAGCTCAATTCCAAGGTCAGAGTCAAAGTTTAGTTCAAAGGTCAGTTACCGAGAGAGCAGAGTCCATTTCAGAGCATTATTTGGGAAGCAAGGTCTAACAGCAAGGTCACTTACAAGTGCAGGGAGGAAGATTCCAGAGTCAGAGTAAAGAACTAATCCAAGGGCCACATGAACAAAACAGAACAGTGGTCAGAGCTGCAGTCACTGAGTCAAGAAGTTGGTGACTTGCTGCTTCCAGATTGAACAGTCTCCCGTGACTGGCTATTATAGGTCTCTACTGGAAGGTCTTAATTGCAGCCATCTGCTTGCGAAGCCATCTGCAGCTACCCATAATCAGTAAGCAGCTGCATCAGGCCAGGAGATGTGGGTTTTGTCTTCTTTCCAGAAGCTCCATTTTAAGCCTTTGTCGTCAGCACTCAAAGGGTGTGGGTGAAACTGGAGGACTTGTAACAACATCTGAGTTTCCTCTGTTGGAATTAGGGTTGCCAAGTCCAATTCAAGAAATATCTGGGGACTTTGGGGGTGGAGCCAGGAGACATTAGGGGTGGAGCCAAGATCAAGGCTGTGACAAGCATAATTGAACTCCAAAGGGAGTTCTGGCCATCACATTTAAAGGGACGGCACACCTTTTCAATTCCTCCCTTCCATAGGAAATAATGAAGGATAGGGGCACCTTCTTTTGGGGCTCATAGAATTGGACCCCCTGGTCCAATCTTTTTGAAACTTGGGGGGTATTTTGGGGAGAGGCATTAGATGTTATACTGAAAATTTGGTGCCTCTACCCAAAAAAACAGCCCCCCCCCGAGTCCTAGATACCCGCAGATCAATTCTCCATGATTTTCTATGGGAATAAATCTCCATAGGGAATAATAGAGTTCCCAGCAGACATTTCCCTCCCCTCTCCCCGATTTCTGACAACTCTGAAGTGGGGGGAGGGTCTCCAAACTGGGGGATCCCCTGCCCCCACCTGGGGATTGGCAACCCTAGTTGGAATGGGGCTGGAATCTGCTGGTGACATTCCAGCAGACATCATCCATCAGCTATGAACTCCTACAAGCCTGCAGGACATCTTCTTGCTTGCCATTTTTGGTGGTTCAGAGCTCATTTCCTGAGGCTTTTCTTCCCCAGAGAAGGCCTCACTGTTGCTGAGTCCTGACTGACACACAACAATGAGTATCACAAGAACTTCCACAAATCCTTCTGCAACTGGAACTACACTAAGTAGCTTAAAAGAAATCTTAATTTCTAATAGGTCATTGCCCAATCTGTAGATGTTTAAATCCTTGGACTAGGGCCAAAATAACACAAAACAGATCATTCTACAATTGGGTGATGTTTGCAGAAAAACCAGAAAACAAAAAAGGAGGGATTTACTAAAATACCTGAAACAGCGAACAATAGTGCCAGTGTAGAGAACTGTTCTTAGCAGGTGAGCAAGGAGGAGAACAGTAGGAGAGGAAGAGAAATTGGAGCAGCCCTTACAAATGAGGAAAACACAGGAGTTTGGGTGAACCATTGCTGCAGCCCTTATAAATGAGGAAAACACAGGAGTCTGTGTGAACCATTGCTGAGACAGTGAAGCAGTGGGCCAAACCTCCAGCAGAGTTGTTGCTGCTGCCACTGCAGCAGCATGACTGTGGGATAGTCAGGAGAGTTCCTGCCGTCACCACCAGGCCAGGCCTATCATGGTTCCATGCCTCAGCTGCCCTCTTTAAACTTTCCCATTGGCTTTTAAACAACAAGGCTGTTGGAAGCAGAGTTTGAGCTATGGAAAGAGCAAGGAGAATTCTTCAGATCCACTCACCTATCTGCAGCACTGCTTTTCCCTGCAGTCTCACCACTTACAAGCTGATGGGAAAATTTAAAGAAGATAGCTGAAGCAGGGGTGAGAAGGAGCCTCCTCTCACCCACCCACACCTCCTTAGCCGCCACCTCAGTTGCTCTCCACGCACTTTTCCATCAGCTTCTAATCAATTTGACTACAGGGAGAAACAGCACTAGAGACGGGTAAGTGGATACAGAGAATCCTCCTTGCTCCCCACATAGTTCCAGACTTGCTTCTCCCTATAGTCTCTCCTTACTACCCCCCCCCCCCCATTGTCACTGCCAGGTTCCCTGTCCCCTCACGTTGTTGCCCCAACCCCTGCCACTTCCACCCCTGGCCTGGCTCAGCTCCCTGCCCCCCCCCCACTATACCCGTTGCCACTACTCCGGACTCCACATGTTTTATTCAGGTTCCCACTTGTTCATTCTATTTTCCTCGTGTGCTATCCTATCTGCCTTGCATGCAAACTGATTAATAAAGCTTCCTGTCAAAGAGAAAGTAGAGATATTCAGTTAACTTAAATTTATGTGGAACAATGCCTAGGTACATATTTGCATGCTTCTTTTTTCATGAATCTCATCTGTGACATGTAATTCCTTTATACAAGTGTTGTTAGTTCGACAGTTGAGTCTGTCCTTTATTTATTTATTTAATTAGATTTTTCTCCCACCCTCTCCACAAGCTGACTCAGGGTGGCTAACAGTCAATTTAAAAACAATTTTAAGGTGACAATTTAAAATAATAAAATAACAAAATACATTTCATGGTACTGCTCAGACTTCAAGATACTCCTTGAAAAACATGTTTTCATATATCTACCATCTTTGAAGAAGCCTCCCTAATTTAGTTTTATGTGTATTTAGTCAGGATCCAAATAATTGTAAAATTATGCTTCAGGAGTTTAGACTTTTGGTTCTTGAGGAGAACCCACACACATCATAGCCAAGAAACAGGGCATAGATAACCATTTCTCCCCTGTTGCCTTCTAGCTTTAGTATGCAGAGGTTTACTGCCTCTGGAATGTGAAGGTTGCCTTGAAATAAGGGTACTTTGAAAATAGTTTTCAATGTGGAATTGGGATCAGCTATTCTTTTAAAAGACCAAAATTCTGTTTTTAGAGAGCAAGGCTTGTGTGTGATCCAAAGCAGTTCTTTGGAGCCAAGCAGTATGTGTAAGTATACTGGAGAAAGGTTTCAACTTATATAATAAATTTAATGTTAATTGTTCAGTGCAGTGATTTTGGTCATGGGATGATGTTGGTCAACAGAAGTTTTTTTCTTGATATGATTGTTCGTTGGTCTCTTTCACTTATGTAGCCTTTGAAATTGATTCCCTGTAGGTGTTTAGTTCCCAGCTTCTTAGTCCAGAATGCAAGGTTTTATTATTTTATTATTCCAGATACATTCTCTTTCCTGCTTTCCAGGTTATTAATTCATTTGGTGAAGGTATTCCTTTTTGTCTTGCTTTTGTACATATATCTTATTCTTAGGATCACGTTAAGTTGCCTCTCAGATGATACATCTGTAATTGTAACAAAATATATTTTGCATTGTCTAATATGCTACTTCTGTAAAAAAGTATTCAGAAAAAGCATTTTTGCTTGAAATGTAAAATGAAATATGTATGATTGAAATAGGGATGTTTAAGTGTCTGATCTTAAGATGTTTACATTTTTATGTAATACATTATTCAATAGTCTTCTATGTCTCCTGAATATTTTCCCTGAAAGGTATACAACTTGATGATCCTTTGCTTGATAAAGTATGATAAATTTACTTCTTCCAGCTCAGAATGGTTTCTCTGTTGTAGTATTCTAGACTGACTCTACAAAATGGCTGTGGAATCACGCATATGGTAATTTCCTATGTCACACTGGGGTGTGTGGGTATGCACTACCTTCCAGCAAATACACAGAAGTAGACTGATCAAATTCCTTACACATCTCTTAATTTTACATTTTTGCTGATACACCTCTTATATAAACTGTGTTACATTTCAAAACTATAAAATGTATCTAATTTCATTCAGTGTTATCAGATATTCTCCCTGACCTGGGTAGCCCAAGCTAGCTCAGTCTTGTAATATCTTGGAAGCTAAGCAGTGTTAGCCCTTGCCAGTATTTGGATGGGAGACTTCCAAGGAATACCCATGTCACAATTTGGAGGCAGGCAATGGCAAACTACCTCTTAATGTCTCTTGCCTTGAAAACCCCACAAGGTCACCATAAGTCAACTATGACTTGATGGCTCTTTCCGCCACCATTGAATATGCTATATTTGGTTGTCAAATGCTATCCTATGCAACTTGGTATAAACTTCAAGCCACTTTCCGTTAGCAGAAATGCAGGGATTTACTCTTTTGATGGGAGAATTAGCAAGAGATAGACCATAGGTAGAGCTGTTTTTGGAGAGGGTTCTCTCACCAAATATACAAATGTCCAGTATCAGAAAGAAGACTCCAGATTTAAATCATTTTAAAATGTTTACTTAGAAAAAATCACACATAAGCAGTCAAAATACACACACAATCAAGAGTCTAGGAAAAATAGGGGTGAGAAATACAGACTTCCAGGGATTATTAAAGAGGTATATTTACCTGTTCAAATGTGCAGAAGTCTTCGTAGTGAAAAATAGAGATGGGGATATGCATGACCAGCGTGACACATCAAGGAGACCCACTTACACAGAGTAACAGGGAGTACAAACTGTATATGGCGCCCACAGAATGCACGAAGGGGCCAAGCTTACTGTCATGTTTTATACATGTTTTATACTGCTCCCTCCGTGAAAATAATTGAGTTAACAATCGTTGATGGGCTTTCTTGGGTGTATTGAATGGATTCCCAGTTTGAAACAAAAGGTGGGAATGGGTTCCTAATGAGTGTCAGGAAGAGCCATAATGGTTTAATTTTTGAGATTAATTTTACCTCAGTACTCTGGGGAGGAGGCAGGAGGGAAAGAGGGTTTGTGCATTGGATTTGCACGTTAGCATAGGATAACACAATAGGTGCCAGGAGGGAGTACCAAGGACAAGAGAGAATTAGGCATATGTTGCCAGGCACCTTTAGATATGGAGATACTCACCTGATAGAACCCATTGTCTTGAACATTCCATTGAGGGATGAGAGGGGAAAGAAACTGGAACTAGCCTCGAGGATGCTGTTTTGTAACCTTTGCCAGAAATCCTGTTTTGAGAGCCATGACTGTCTTTTTGCACAAGCAGAGAGTGTTCTCACTTGACCTGTTTTTTATAGCGTTTCTGGTTCAGGTCAGAGCATGGGGACCCTATTGGCTATTGGGGTGCTTCCATTAGTCAGGCAGCACCTCTTGGCTGCATTTCCTTCTTCCCTGCTTTGTGCTTTCTTAGCAGATGCACCATATAAAATTATCATCAGATAGATGAAATAGTCTCATTGATTCAGAATTAATATAAATCAATGTTTAGGAAGTGGGGGTCACGTATATAATAATACCTTTATTACAATATTATTACAGTACAATATGCAAAGCTTTTGAGACTTCTAGTTTGCATAACAAGTTATTTTGATTGCTTCTAATAAAAGGTATTGAATTGCTTTTTGTTGTTAGATAATAGATTAATTTATGGAATGCAGATCAGTATTTACAATTCAGATTTTAACTGTGATTTAAAGAACCTTAAACCATTTCTGATGTTGTTAATAGTACTTCATTCTTCAATATATGTGGCTCTGTGTGGGCAACTTGAGGAAGGAAGAATGCTACCTGTAATTAAATCACTTAGAAAAGTATTGTCTGCATAAAGTCTTAGTTCAACTTTTTAATGCAAAAATGTGCAAAATTTTGCAAGTTATGAAATATTGTTTTGAATTTAGAGGATTTATTTAGAGGAAATATTGTTTTGAATTTAGAGAATTTAGAGGGTGAATACTGTTATGATATAAAATCTTTCCACTGCTTGGCATTGTCTGCAGACAGCTCTGTGTGTGTGTGCATGTACATACGTGATTTCATTATTCAAGGGGAGGGGTTGTGCCTAGACATAAAGCTTATTTCCATGAAAAATACCATCATCACCTAGTATGTAGGCTGTATGTGGGCAAACTCCTCAAGAGAAATTAATTACAGGTAAGTGATATTCTTGCTTTGTAAATGGAGGGGGGGAGAGATTGTAATATTAAATGCTGTGGGGTTTTCAAACCTTTCTCAAATCTCAGAAAACGTTTGCATCTGGGAATGGGCAAAGGTTCTATCCAGTTCTTGTTTTGCACTAAGCACATCACCATCCCTAAATTGATCTGCTTTTCCTTGAACCTGGGAGTCAGAAATCCCTTTTTCTCTTCTGTTTTTCTGCTGCAGAAATTCCCAACATTCCCATTTTGTGGGCTCCAGAAAGGGGTAAGCAACATCTTCAATCCCAGCCACATTTCTGATCTAGTTCTTTGCTAGTATTTTAGTTTGTTTTATTTTATTACTAGAAGCAGTTTTAGATGCTTTCTCATCTATTTAATTTCCTTGTGGATTCTCATTTTTAAAATTTTGTTTATAGGAGGGTCCCCAGACCTCCCTAAACACCAGGGCTCAGCTTCATTTCCATTTGTGTGCTGTACTCTTGTGGATTTTCATTATACACTTCGTCGATCTAATGCTGTTGTTGGAAGATGAGCATCCAGATTCTGGGGTTCTTTCACTTACAGTATCCTTAATTACTTAAAAATTTAATGCCATCCTGCTGCCTGGCAATCTATTCAAGAGCTTCTCTTTGTCCTTGCCAGGACCTTAATCTGGTTATTCATGGGCACTGCCCTCTTGATACTCTGCATTGTAAAAAGTATATGGCATTCATTGCTTTCTTTCTGCTTTGTCTATTTGCTGACTGTCTGGTATTGCAACTCAAGTTTTACCGAATGATTACCTGGAATGATCCTCTTCATCATTGATTGTCTGACATAGGACTACCCAAGGTACTGCCCATGACTACTTGCTGCCATTTGTATATGACTGTTAATGGGCAGTTACCTCCTGCTGAACTTCTTCCCTCTTTTGGTTGGCTAGCATTGCTCCCCTGCTGCTGTATGCATCTGCTGACTTCATGAAATTGCTACCCTGATGTTTTGAGCACCTGCTGATTGATTGATAACTGCTCTATCAACTGGTTGCGTGTCTGTCTTTTCCTTCCTGCCATGTCCGCTTGACCACTAGCTTACATTGACCCTATGCTGCCCTTGAAACCTGACTTCAGACCAGCATTGCTGTTTTATGCCATCCTGTCCATCTGCTGATTGTTTGCCACTCCTGTTCTGCTTCTTTACTGCTTACTCTTCCAAACATGCAAATAATAATGGGAGGAAGTGAAAATGCTCAGATATAGCACCAAAATGTCCTTGTTCAAGCTCATAAGCCCACATTTTTAAAACATTATCTCTTTCTTTCTGCTCTTTTTTCATCAGAATTCTCAAATCTCATCTAGAAAGATTGAGAGGGTCTGGGTCTCATTTATAGCCTTTTCTTCAGCTATTTATCACATAAATCTTTCTCAAGGTGTGTAAAGATTTAGTAATGAGGATACTTGCTGTTTATAAATGGGTTCAGACTGTTCCTTTTGGAATCGTTCAGTTAGGCTGCTTGGCATAGTTTATTACATGCCCATTTTATTGATATTCAGATCAGCTAAGAACATTATATTTTGATAGATACAAATGAGGAAAGAAATTGTAAAGGAATTGTTTCTGACTACTTGCTCCTAAATTTGGAAACTTTGTTTTCATGCCCAGAGTATAGCAAGTAATAGCAGTGTTGGTCTTAAAGATTGAGGGAGAATAATATGTAATGAATCCTGGCTCTTTTATTGATTTCAGAGGAGGAAATTATCTGCATTAAAAGCAGAAAGATGAGAAAAAAAATAATCTAGGGTATGTTATGGTGTAAAGCTTGTGAGATCTCAATGTTGATGCAGTTAGGATAATTAAAGAACATTTAGCCTGTTCCAAAAGAAAAACTAGGAACAATAATTCCATTCAATGACTAACTTTCTGGCAGTTTGCGAAGAAAGGTAGGGTTGCAAATTATTGAGCTTCATTCTTACAAGTGTAGCAAAAGGGTATAAACTTTTTAAAATATTTTAAAATAATTTTCCTTTGGAATTATATGTTTTTCTCAATGTAGCACTCCCAATAGAAAAGGACCTTCCAAAATAATATTTCCACTTCAGATGTACCCTTACAATGCTGAGAATACTTACAGTATCTACTACAAAAGCCAATTCTGTGTTTCACACAATAATCTGTGCTGCTTTTTGTTCCTGTTATCTTCTCTCTCTTTACCATATCTGTACACATGACCTAGAACCTGGCTGGACCAACATCCTTTCACTTTCATAGTTGGGTGGCAGAATGTAATGCCTGCTGAAAATTACATTGATGGCTTCATGTTGAAAATCATATATCTGAGTGTAACTACAATCTGTTTTACAATATTGTGAAACTTGTACAGGAATTACAAAGAATTCCAACCTTCCCTAAGTTCCAGACTCAGATCTTTGCCCAATTTAACTTTCACTGTTTTTTTCAACTTTCATATGGGAATTGGTCACGTTTACTTCAGAGACAATTGAGAGTATCTTGGAAGAATTCTCATTCTTCTGTTCCAGAAATCAAAAATCTTCAGTTTGTTGATTCTTTTATCTTTAACGTAGCTTATAAATGCTGCTGTAGATCTTTCGTTTTAAATTGAACCATTATGCTAGCAAGTTGCCATCTGGTTAGATTTTTTTAAAAGGTAAATATAACTGCAGTCATGTAGTACTAGTTATCTGATATTCTTTAACGTAAAAAATTATATCTGAAAAAATTATCAGAGCAAAATTTTCAAGAGGAGTTTTTTTATTAAGTAACATTGACTTCCAAGTGGGATAGCAAATTACATACAATTCCTAGAGTTTATTTTAAACATAACACAAATACATATTAATTTTAGTGGAACTTGTAGATTTTTTTGTAATTAAGGAAAATGTTTTTATTTATAATTTCTTTCTGCCTTGAAAACAGCCTGTCTAGCATTTCCAACCATGTTCTCAGATTTTGTCCTTTTTCAGGACTGCTTTGTCTTATCTGCTCATCAGTGATATCATAACTTTATTAATTATTTTTTAAAAGATCTGTGGCCTTACATGCCTGAATCGGAATTACCACTCCTAGTTCAAAGCAGTTTTTGTTGTTACCGTGTCTCTTTCAGGGAAGTGTTTTTTCATGTAGACCAAAAGCTTAATATTTTCGAACTAATAGCTTTTGGATGAATTTCTTGCTAAAATAAGAGTTTTGTATTATTTCAGTCTGTTACAGTTAAAGTAGAATTTCAGATCCTGTTTTCTTGTATGTATGCTTTTCTTTCTTCTCTTTTAAAGCATCCTAGTTGTGTATTCAGGAATTTTATCTGTCAGAGATTCTTATACTTCTAAAAATATATATGTGAACAATGACACAAAATTTCCCTAATAGAATTCTTGGTCTCCCTAAAAATTCAGAAGCTCTCTCTTTTTTATAGTATAATCACTGAATATTCTAATTTCTCTAGAACCACATGTTACATTTAAAATCCTCCTTTGTATCTTATAATATTTTACATGAAAATATTCAGATATTCTTTCTGGAATAAGTAAATTATTTAAGAGACACCAGTCTTCAGTAATGATGCAGTACGGATGTAATTTTCATGAGTGGACTTCTGTGATTATTTTTTCACAAATGTAATTTTCAAACCAGACTGTGACTTGGAACAATGATGATCTTTCTATAAATCCAGATTAAGAAGTTATATATCATCAGTATAGTACCAGAAGGTATGTGTAGCTATTCTTGTAAAATAGATGAAAGCTTGAATATCAGCTGTAGGGAAGACTAAACACAACATCAAGCTTAAAACCTTTTTACTTATTTTTCTTTCCCTTCTAACCAGGTACATCTTTTTTTGTCAAGCCATGACTTTTGGTCTCCTTTGTAATCTGCTTCCTGCAATTTTCATGGTATCAATAGCATGTTAATCCATCTGGTGTTCACTTTGAAAAGATTGAATTACTCGTATAGTGCCTATTCTGATCAACATTCGATGCATCCAGTATTTCAAGCAAAGGAAACTGCAGTTCTCAGCTTGCTTATGTGACTTCCCCTGTCACGTGAACCAAATGGATTTTTTATGGCCGCTATGGCACCAGTGTTCCTTTGCCTCCAGTTTTCAGTTCTGCAAAGTTTTTATGTTTAAGACATTTCCTCATCATTGCAGCTTCCTTTCAAATAGTGAAATACAGGACCACGCCTTTTTTTGTAGAAAAAGCCCAGCAGGAACTTATTTGCAAATTAGGCCACATCCTCTGAAACCAAGTCAGCCAGAACTGATACCAAGCCAGCAGGAACTGCATTCCCATGTGTTCCTGCTCAAAAAAAGCTCTGACAGGAACTAATGAATAAACAGTACATTTCAAAACTGAATTTGAAATATGAGTGTAAACAATCATATTCAGCATTGGTATTATCAGTGATTATTAACTACATCAACACAGACAACTCACCCTTCCAATAAAATTCTCCCAGTTATGGCCAATCCAGTCTTTATATATCATTGAAGCAGTCATCCACTACAATAAGCTTATTTTTTTTTTAAAAAAAAGAGTTTGGCTAAAACTAGGGTTGCCAAGTCCCATCTTCTCCCAAGCAGGGGGATGGGGGGGGGGTGTTCTGGGAGGGGGGGCATCCCTGGCTCTGATTTCAGGAGAGGTGTTAAAAGGCCTGAGTCATACTGAGGCAACGAGAGAGAAGTTCCTACAACTAATACATAATTTAAAAACCTATAAATCACCGGGCCCGGATTGCATACATCCAAGAGTTCTGAAAGAACTCAAGTATGAATTTGTGGATCTCCTGACAAAAATATGTAATCTTTCATTAAAAACTGCCTCCATTCCTGAGAACTGGAAGGTAACTAACATCACCCCCATCTTTAAAAGGGGTTCCAGAGGAGATCCAGGAAATTACAGGCCAGTCAGTCTGATTTCAATACCAAGGAAGTTGGTGGGAACTGTTATTAAAAAGATAATTAGTAGGCACATTGATGAACAAAAGCTATTGAGGAAGACAGCATGGGTTCTGTGAGGGAAAATCTTGTCTCACCTGTTAGAATTCTTTGAGGAGGTAAACAAACACTTGGGAAATGGGGACCCAATAGCTGTGATTTAGCTTGACTTCCAGAAAGCTTTTGATAAAGTTCCTCATCAAAGTTTCCTAAGTAAGCTCAAAAGTCATGGGGTAAAAGGACAAATCTTCTTGTGGATCAAAAACTGGCTATTTAATAGGAAACAAAGAGGGAGTATAAATGGGTAGAGTCCACAGTGGAGGGTGGTAAGCAGTGAGGTGCCACAGGGCTAAGTACTGCGCCCGATGCTTTTTAACTTGTTCATTAATTATTTGGAGTTGGGAGTAAGCAGTGAAGTAGCTAAGTTTGCAGATGACACTAAATTGTTCAGGGTGGTAAGAACCAGAGAGGATTGTGAGGCACTCCAAAAGGATCTGTTGAGGCTGGGCGAGTAGGTGTCAATGTAACCAAGCGCAAAATAATGCACATTGGAGCCAAAAATCCAAACTAAAATGTACGTAAGTTGATCTGTATGAGATTGACCAAGAGAGAGAGATTGACCAAGAGAGAGATCTTGGAGTTGTAGATAACTCACTGAAAATGTCTAGAAAGTCTGCAACGGCAATAAAAAATGGCAGTGCTATGCTGGGGATTATTAGGCAATTGAGAACAAATCAGTCAGTATCATAATGTCCCTGTATAAATTGATGGTGCGGCCTCAGTTGGAGTACTGTGTGTAATTCTGGTCACCACACTTCAAAAAAGATATTATAGCATTGGAAAAAGTGCAGAAAAGGCAACTAGAATGATTAAAGGTTTGGAATACTTTCCCTATGAAGAAGGGTTAAAACACTTGGGGCTCTTTAGCTTGGAGAAACTATGACTGAGGGGTGATATGATAGAGGTTTACAAGATTATGCATAGGATAGAGAAAGTATAGAAAAAAGTACTTTTCTCCCTTTCTCACAATACAAGAGCTTGTGGACACTCAATTAAATTACTGAGCAGTCAGGTTAGAACAGATAAAAGGAGGTACTTCTTCGTCCAAAGGATGATTAACACTTGGAATTCACTACCACAGAAGGTGGTGTCAGCTACAAGCATAGACAGCTTCAAGAAGGGATTGGATAAACATATGGAGCAGAGGTTCATCAGTGGCTATTAGCCACAGAGCTAATAGGCACTGTGGAACACTCTATCTGGGGCTTGATGCTCTGTATTCTTGGTGCTTGGGGGGAGAACAGTGGGAAGGCTTCTAGTGCCTTGGTGGACCACCTGATGGACCTCTTGGGTTTTTTGGCCACTGTGTGATCCAGAGTGTTGGACTGGATGGGCCCATTGGCCTGATCCAACATGGTTTCTCTCATTTTCTTATGATAGCATCATGTTAATTTGCCGCTTGCAGGGCAGGTGCACACAGCTCCTTCTTGGAAACAGCAGGTTGCCCCCACATGCCTGTCCTGTAAGCTGTGAATTTGCTGCTTGTAGGCAGGAACAGACACATCCCACTTGGAAAGAGCAGGCACCTTACACACCTTTCCTGCAAGCCATGAATTTGCCACTTGCAGGGCAGGAGTGAAGAGTCCCCACTGGGAAAGAGCAGGCACCACATGCACCTTCCCCACAAGCTGCAAATTTGCGGCTTGCAGGGCAGGCGTACATGGCACCCGCTCTTTTCAAGCGGGGGCTATGATCGACTGTTGGGGGTAGGGCTTCCCCTGTCAGCCAGCTGGCCACATTCAGGTTGAATTGAAATTCAGATTTTCAGTTCAGTTGCACAGGCAAGTCCCAACTCTTCCTGACTCCATGGACCACATCAGAGCAGGCCCTTCTATCTTCCGCCATCCTCCTAAGTTCACTAAAATTCACGTTTGTTGCATCGATAACACTGTCTAACCATCTCATCCCTTGCCATCCCCTTCTTCTTCTACCTTCAGTCTTTCCCAGCGTTAGGGTCTTCTCCAGTGAGTGCTCCTTTCTCATTTGGTGGCCAAAGTATTCGAGCTTCAGCTTCAGTATCTGACCTTCCAAAGAACAGTCAGGGTTGATTTCCTTTAGGATTGACTGATTTGATCTCCTTGCCATCCAAGAGACTCTTGTGTCTTCTCCATCACCACAATTTGAAAGCACGTATTCTTCAGTGCTCAGCCTTCCTTATAGCCACTAGAAATACTATTGCTTTGACTGTTAGGGTTGCCAAGTCCAATTCAAGAAATATCTGGGGACTTTGGTGGTGGAGCCAGGAGATACTGGGGGCGGAGCCAGGAACAAGGGTGTGACAAGCATAATTGAACTCCAAGAGAGTTCTGGCCATCACATTCAAAGGGACAGCACACCTTTTTAAATGTCTTCCTTCCATAGGAAATAATGAAGGACAGGGGCACCTTCTTTTGGGGCTCATAGAATTGGACCCCCTGGTCCAATCATTTTGAAACTTGGGGGGGTACTTTGGGGAGAGGCACTAGATACTATATTGAAAATTTGGTGCCTCTACCTCAAAAAACAGCTCCCCCAGAGCCCCCGAAACCTCCAGAACAATTCCCCATTATACCCTATGAGAATCGATCACATAGGGAATAATGAAGACGTTTCCCTCTCTCTCTCTCCCCCCCCCCCCTTTCTGGCAAGTCTGAAGCAGCGGATCGGCCTCTCTACTCACCAGTTGCTGCCAGCTTCTTCACAGAAACACAGACACACCATCCTAAATTGAAGCCTTTCAAGTCAAGCCTCCAGAGGTGCAAAGGCACATGGTCCTTTGCAGGCGGGGCTTCCTCTCCCCCCCCCCCGCCAGCCAGCTGATTGGGGGTGGGAAGCAGCCTGGGAAAACTGAAGAAAGGCTGCTGAGATCGGGGCTGGGTGGGAAGGGAAGGGCAAGGAGAAGCTGCTGGGATCAAGGCTGGGTGGGAAGGGCCACCATTCCCCCCTCCTCCGCTTTCCGGATGTTTGGCGAGCGGGTGGAGAAGACTCCAAATCGGGGGGGCCCCGGCTAGGCGGGGGATTTGGGAAGCCTATTGACTGTATGAACTGTATGTTGGTGGTGTGATGTCTCTACTTTTTATTATGCTGTGTAGGTTTACAGATAAGAGTCCCAAACAGGACTGCTTTGGGTTTTAGGATAGTAGATATGCTTGAACAACCAATGTGTTTTGATCAATGCAGACACTTCAGGAATCACAGAAAGAACTGGCCTTTATTTTTTCTAATGTGAGGGTAGAAGTGAAGCTCTTCAAGTTCTTCTCTGAAAAATTTGTAAAATATAGTCAGGATTTTATTGAAAATATCTTTCTTTACATGCCATCAATTTGAACTGCTGTTGGTGTGTCCTAAATACGTTGCTATTGGGGTATGATATTTGAAGGTAGTCATGGAAACTTCTGAATAATAGCAATTATTATACCAGATGCCTAGATCTTTTTTGGTCTCTTTTCTAACCCAGTTTCTTAGTTACACTGATATATGGCCTTGGGTAGGAACTAGAAAGGAATAATAAAGCCCTAGAAGTTCGTCTGTATCTTTCAGAAATGTTCAGTCCTATCAATTTGGCTGGGATGTAGCTTGGAAGCAGTGTTTTGTTCTTGAAATTGTTCCTTAAGGGGCAGGTCCTGCAATGTGTTCTTGGGGGACTTCTGCTTGACACCATGTAGTTTTGAGTCAGATACATTAGAATTTCTGTTTTCCTGTGTACTGCTTAAAAACTGCAGGGAAAGTTTTCTGAAGATATGGTGTGCAGGGTTATATTTGTTTCTTTGGTTTTTATAACATTTCTATGCCGCTTTTCCCCTTAAAGAGACCGAAAATAGTATACAGAAAATGTACTTTCAGACTCTAAGTTGCTTAGAGCCAGCATACCTAAAGCATACCCATCTAAAACTAACCCTACATCCAGGTCAAGACCTGGTTCCATGACCTATCATTGTGGTCTAAGGGATGGTTTATGGGCAAATAAGATAGACCTTTTCCATGGTGGCACTATGCTTTGAAAATCTGCCTTGAGAGGGTTGCCTACCTTCTTTGTTTTTACAGACAAAAGCATTTAAAAAAATATTTCTTTTAGAAAAACAGTGAGGATACAGAAATGAAAAAGGAAAAAATGGGTTGTACAACATAATTACATTTGTCAAAGACAATCACATAGTGCATAATGTATAGGACACAGACATTTCCCTTTCATCCTCTTCATTATAATTTTAAGGTATTATTTATAAAATAAAATAATTTTTATTTCTGTTGGGGTACAATTGCATTCCTCATTTAAGTTTTAAGTTTCAAACTTGATAACTAATCTATATTGACTACACTGGTTTCAACATATTACTACATATTCAATATAACTTATTTTTTGCTACTTCTACATATCCATTAGAACCTTTAATAGATAAATAGTATATCACAGTGGTAAAGAAAGTCTATCATATATCTCATATAGAGAACCCATTTATATTTGGGATACTATGTTTGGGATATATTTTAATTCTACTTCTTTTTCAATACTGTACATTTGTATATATTTTATCACTTTAAGTTTGTCTCCTGCTAGTGTAATGCACATAAATATGCACTCTGTCTTTCCTCAAATGTTGTAATAGACCTGCTTCTCACATTCAACAAGTTTATTTCCCATTCTAAATGAGAGCCAGTTTGGTGTAGTGGTTAAGTGTGCGGACTCTTATCTGAGAGAGCCGGGTTTGATTCCCCACTCCTCCACTTGCAGCTGCTGGAATGGCCTTGGGTCAGCCATAGCTTTCGTAAGAGTTGTCCTTGAAAGGGCAGCTTCTGTGAGAGCCCTCTCAGCCCCATCCACCTCACAGGGTATCTGTTGTGGGGGGAGAAGATAAAGGCGATTGTAAGCCGCTCTGAGTCTCTGATTCATAGAGAAAGGCGGAATATAAATCTGCAGTCGTCATCACCGACAGATGTCTAGTTTTCATTTTGCTGTATTAATAGTTCTAGCCACTATTACCATGTATTTGAATAGCTCTTCTAAAATTTTTGGTAATTTGTTAGACAGAACACCTTATAGGGCTTCCAGTGAGAATTTGAACTTTAATATATTCTGCATATTTTGGAGTATTTTCAGTATCTTTTTTCTTTTTTACAAGTCCACCGCATATGAAAGAAAGTTCCTTCTATGTCGTGACATTTCCAGTATTTTCCTTTGTGATTTTTATGTTCTTTGGAGTTACATACCACCTGAAAAACATTTTGTACCAATTTTAGTGTCTGGCTAACTAAATTTGGTATCTTTTCCCTGTAGTTGTTCCCATTGTTACATCTGTTCTTTAAGGTTTTGCATCCACTTAATCATACATTTTTTCCCTCGTATTCATCTTCCATTTCTAGCTGGAGTAACATCTTATATATCCATTGCAGTAAATGCTCTTTTTGTTTAATAATCAGCTGTTCAAATTCAGTCACATCTCTTAGAACGCCATCTTCAGTACTCATGATCCTAATAGATAGTCATGGAGTAAAAGGACAAGTCCTCTTGTGGATCAAAAACTGGCTAATTAATAGGAAACAGAGAGTGATTATAAATGGCAATTTTCACAGTGGAAGATGGTAAGCAGTGGGGTGCCGCAGGGCTCAGTACTGAGTCCTATGCCCTTTAATTTGTTTATTAATGATTTGGAGTCGGGAGTAAGCAGTGAAGTGGCTAAGTTTGCAGATGACACTAAATTGTTCAGGGTGGTGAAAACCAGAGAGGATTGTGAGGCACTCCAAAGGGATCTGTTGAGGCTGGGTGAGTGGGCATCAACGTGGCAGATGAGGTTCAGTGTGGACAAGTGCAAAGTAATGCACATTGGGGCCAAAAATCTTTGCTATAAATACAGGTTGATGGGGTGTGAACTGGCAGAGACTGACCAAGAGAGAGATCTTGGGGTCATGGTAGATAACTCACTGAAAATTTCAAGACAGTGTGCAATTGCAATTAAAAAAGGCCAACACCATGCTGGGAATTATTAGAAAGGGAATTGAAAACAAATCAGCCACTATCATAATGCCCCTGTATAAATCGATGGTGCAGCCTCATTTGGAGTACTGTGTACAATTCTGGTTACCGCACCTCAAAAAAGATATTATAGCATTGAAAAAAGTGCAGAAAAGGGCAACTAGAATGATTAAAGAATGACACTTTCCCTATGAAGAAAAGTTAAAACACATGGTACTCTAGCTTGGAGAAATGTCGACTGTGGGGTGACATGATAGAGGTTTACAAGATTAAGCATGGGATAGAGAAGGTAGAGAAAGAAGTACTTTGCTCCCTTTCTCACAATACAAGAACTTGTGGGTGTTCAGTGAAATTGTTGAGCAGTCGGGTTAGAACTGATAAAAGGAAGTACTTCTTCACCCAAAGGGTGATTAACATGTGGAATTCACTGCCACAGGATGTGGTAGCGGCTACAAGCATAGGCAGCTTCAAGAGGGGAATAGATAAGCATATGGGGCAGAGTTCCATCAGTGGCTATTAGCCACAGCATATTGTTGGAACTCTCTGTCTGGGGCAGTGATGCTCTGTATTCTTGTGCTTGGGGGGGGGGGGACTTTTAAGGACTGAACATCCTTAAAAGTCCATCACGTTGCACAGTGGCAGGGCTTCTAGCCCCACTGGTGGACCTCTTGATGGCACTTGGGTTTTTTGGCATCTGTGTGACACAGAGTGTTGGACTGGATGGGCCATTGGCCTGATTGTTCTAATATCAACAATTGAATGTTTACACCTTAATCTTTAATATCTTGCCATGACTTTATATTCCTCTGAGTGTTTATCATCTTGCCATAAGTTAAAAAATCATTTTTATTTCTCGGGGTCACATGCATAAACATTTTGATCTCTGTGATAAATAACTACCATTCTTTGATTCTGTGTTTGTTACTGATTATTACATTTTATTAGGTTCTGTCTGTATTCTTCCAATCTGTAGTTTTATTCTTTTCATTTATTGCCGTGCTAATGATACTTCATTTTTGTTTTATTGGATTTATTATAATTGCTAGCCACTTCGAGAGTCCTATGAAGATAGGAAGGAGAGTAAAAATAATTTAATAAGCAGTTATATTTACCAGTTGAGTTTAGTGTGTTCAGTAAATTTCAAGTTCCCTGTTAAGACCAAACTAGTCTTAGAACTTGATGTGAGTGAACTAAAAGTATTCCAAATCCAGGATAAAAGCCTTCCAAATCCACTTTGGCAGAAAGAATAAACAAGAACCAGCAGCTGACTTCTTCCACTTCATTTATCTGTTGTGATGGATATATTTTGGCATTCTAATATACATAACCTTAATCAAAGCATTCCTGGATGGGCTTTTCATGTCTTGCTATTAAAAGGTCATTGTATTCCACTTGAAATGGACTGAACATCCTTAAAAGTCCATCACGTTGAAACCCATCTATAAATCAGACAAGCAGGTGCCAGAGATACATAATGGGAACATTCAGGCCTTTTTTGAGTAGGAACATACAGGAATGCAGTTCTAGCTGGCTTGGTGTCAGAGGTGTGGCCTAATATGCAAATGAGTTCCTGCTGGGATTTTTCTACAGAAGAAACCCTGGGAACATGCATCCATGGTGCCATCTAACCCATAGTGGATCTGGGCAATTTTGTCTGCAAAGTAAGTAGCAATTTGATAACAGCGAGTTGACATGTGGTCAGAATCCAATTTCCTGGCATTATGATGTAAAAGCCCCTGAATCACATGAAACAGCTCAGTTGGACAATTATGTGCAGGCTCAATGGTGGTAGAGAGGTACTGCCTTTTCGCCATCATCACTTTGGTGTTTGTGTGCAGCTTTTGTCAATCACAAGAGTGTTGCTTAGGCAGGCTGTACCAAATAGTTTAAATTAAGATGGGAGAACTTATTGTTGCAGATGCTGATTTGGGAAACTTTTCTTTCTTTGGCAAATGTTAATGCAGCATTTTTCTTTTGTGGTTTATCTCTGAAAGTCTTTGATTAACAATCTCTTGGCCAGATACTGGACAACGTGAGACATCTCCATTCTAGTCCAATTAATATGATGAAACTAGTTACTCTTTTTGTTTTTGTGAATACCAAAAGCTGTTCCATGACAGAAAAAAAGAGAAAGTGATTCAGACTCAAGATGGGTTGGGGACAATAGAGGAAAGGCTGCCTTGTAAAACAATATGCAACCACTCAAATATGCTCAATGGATGTAGTGACTAAAGTGTTTTGTTTAGGTTTTAGAAAATGCACTTTAAAGCTCCTGCTTCACTACATTTAGATAGATAGCTATGGGACAAATCATTATCTCCCAGTCTTTTAAAGGTGAATGAGAACCCTATGTAACCAAACTGAGCTCCATAGAGAAAGTGGGAAACTTTAATACATATAAAATAATTTGTTGAAACCATGTTTTAGAGCAAGATACAGATAATGCTAAAGGGTTATGATCTTGGAAAGAAGTTCCATGTATTTACATAGCATCATTCTATAAAACATGAGTTCTAAATAATTCAGTGAAAATTATAAAATCACTTTACAGTTGGAGAACTGAAACCAGAAGAGAGTAAACGGCTTGCCAGATCTAGAACTGGGGGTTAATTTTGTGGATTTAATTGCATACATTAACAATGAGTCCACTATACAAAATGCACCTGAAGAATATGTTAAAAGACTCGTTATAGTCAAGAAAGAGACTCAGCATTTTAGTGAAAGTGAACTCTAGAATCCTGATCAGATTTCCACAACTGGTAGTAAAGTTTTGCATTAGTTAGCTCTGCTCACGATCTGAGTTCGATCCCAGCAGAAGCTGAGTTCAGGTAGCCAGCTCAAGGTTAACTCAGCCTTCCATCCTTCCGAGGTCAGTAAAATGAGTACCCAGCTTGCTGGGGGGAAAGTGTAGATGACTGGGGAAGGCAATGGCAAACTACCCCGTAAAAAATCTTGCCATGAAAACATCATGATGCAATGTCACCCCAGAGTCGGAAATGACTGGTGCTTGCACAGGGGACTACCTTTACCTTTTCATAGGTAGTTTGGCAGAGGAGTCTCTATGAATAACTTCAGCCTAACAAAAAATGTAAAAGTTATTTCAAATGGCATCACCGTGAAAGCTGCAATACAGATACTGCTCAAGAAATTTCAGTGAAGTTGTCATCCATGTATCTTTCTGAATTGTATTTTCCCCATCAGATATCACATACAGATTCATATTTAAGACATTTGGTTTCAGCAGTACTTCATTAATAAATAAGATATACAGGGCTAAAAATTTGGCTAGCTTAATATGTACTACATACTGTTAAAATGTCTGTCCATGCTTTTCTTTCTCTTATTGTGGTTGCATTAAAAAGCTAAATTTACTGTATATTTTTGCTGAAATTGATTGAATTAATCACATTTTAGAGAGTATTCTAATTTCAGTTGACTTTGTTGCTTAAACTTTCTCTAGTGATATTGTTCCAGTCTTCTTAATTACAAGACTGCCCATTTAAACCAGGCCCACTAATAAATGATCCTATTTTTTGTGTGTTTTTTGGGGGGGTTTAACATCCAGCCCAATAAAGAGTTCTGGAGAAGTCAAGAACTTATAGAAACAAGAGGCTGTATACTGTAGTTTGGTTCAGACATAATGCACAGCCATGGGTTAATTAAACAAAGTTATTTGATTGTGCAACCTGCACCATCATGCAAACCTGCACAATACACACAATCTGCTTGTAGTGCAAAGAGAAATATAGTGATTTCCATTTAAGGGTGTGCAAAAAAAATAATTCGGCATTACACGGATTCGGAAGTATACGGGGGGGGGGGGGGAATTCGGAATCCCCGTATACTGCTGAATACCGCATTCAGAATAGCCGCATATACGGTAGATGCGCGGCTATTTCCGAATATACAGCCCTATTATACCCTACGGGCCATTGAAATCAATGGCAAATAGAGTATATTTGAAGCTGCCTGGAGGGGAGGGGGTTTGAGGGAGAGCCCCCAAATTTGCAGGGGACCTGCAGGGGACTCTCCCCTCCAACCCCCCCAAGTCCCAAAAAGATTGGGCCAGGGGATCCCATTCCAGGGGCACCCAAAAAGGGTGCCCCTATTCCATCATTATACCCTATGGGCCATTGACATCAATGGCAACATAGGGCATAATTAGAGGCTACTGTGGGGGGGGGGGCAGGGGGTTTGAGGCAGACCTGGCTGCAGCAAACCCAGATGCCAGCTCTCCAGTCCTGCCCCAAACAACACAGGGAGAGCTGGCCAACCACAACAAGCCTGCTGGTTCTGGGTCTCTCACCCAGGTGCCAGCTTCCCTGCCACAGAACACACAATCTACAGATGCCAGCTCTCCAGCCCTGCCCCAAACAACACGAGGAGAGCTGGCCAACCACAACAAGCCTGCTGGCTCTGGGTCTCTCGCCCAGGTGCCAGCTTCCCTCCCACAGAACATACAATCTACAGATGCCAGCTCTCCAGCCCTGCCCCAAACAACACGGGGAGAGCTGGCCAACCACAACAAGCCTTCTGGCTCTGGGTCTCTCACCCAGGTGCCAGCTTCCCTGCCACAGAACACACAATCTACTCTATAAAAACAAGAAAGTGACCCAGCCCACACAGCCTACATACACCCTCGCCAACCCCCACACCAACCAGAGGTAATTTAAAAAAACCAAAACAAAACCAGCAGAATCACAAAAGGCCAAGTGTTTAAAAAGTGGCCTTTTCACCAACAAGAAAGCTCAGGCCAAATTAGTCAACAACAACACCCCCACCCCTAAAACCAGAACCAGGAAAAGGGAGACAAAAGTGGCCTTTTAAACAATGAAAATTAGGCCAAACAGCACCCCCCCCAATAACCTGAAGATAAAAGTAACAGCAGCAGCAACAAATCAAACACTGAATACTTTTAAAACAGTAAAAAAACCCTCAACTTTTAACAATACAGGAACTTTGCCAACACCCCCCCCCCCAAAAAAAACCCTAACCCCAAGAAATCCAAGCCACCCAAATCAGGAAAAGTAAAAGGACACTGCACTTTTAAAAGTCCTCTCACTAAATTAAGATATGGGCAAATTGGCAAACCCCACCCCACCCCAGGCCCCCTCCCCAAGCAGAAACCCCTAACCCCAAATAAGCTACCCCACCACCACCACCACCCAAATCTGGATAAGTAAAGGGACTCTGAGTCTTATAAAGTCCTTTTACCAACAATAAATAAAAACAAGAACCCCAAGACTGTCTTACCTTGTCTTCTCTAGTCCAGGGAAGTCTGGTAAGGCTGGTAAGGCTGAGTGAGAGAGCAGCAGGCAGCAGCTGAAGCCAAGGGCCAGCCAGCAGCAGCACAATCTCAGCAGCAATGGAGGAGTCCAGCCAGGAAGACTCCTTAAAAAGCCCTGCAAAGCATGCATTTGCAATGCATTTTGCAAATGCATGCTTTGGATTGGCTGCTGGGGCTCCTCTTCCCCCTCCCCCCCTCCCTGATCCCAGGGAGGCTATGGGAGAGGCGGGAAAAGGCAACTAAAGGCGGGAAAGTAGGCAAGCAGCTCCTTTGAGGCTGCAGAAGCTACTTTCCCGCCTTTTGAATTGACAGCCGTATACTTCCGAATAGCTATTCGGAAACATACGGCGAGCCGTATTCGGCTGCTGTGTAATGGGCGCCTATGGGGATCGGCTTCAGCCTATTCCGTATACAGCTGAATCAGTGGTGATTCGGCTGTAAATACGGTTCGGCCGAACCGAATGCACATTCCCACTTCCATTGTCCTGGCATGCTGAGTCCCATTTACTCCAACAGCTTTTTCTGTTCAGTCAAGTGCATTTAACGCAAATCACCTGTGTGTTACGTGAATGAAAACTGAAACAATGAAGCCAGGTTTTACTGAGACAACATTCACTTATATGTCAACCCAATCCTGGTTTTGCTAACTATCCACAGCTTAAGTTGTTTTTTGCATTATGTCTGAACTGACCCTGAATCGTGGTATTTTGGTTAGTCTTTAAACTTGCATTTAACTTTCATTATGTTTGCAAAACCAGAGATCGTTTTGTTACTTCCACAATATTTTTTTTTCATTTGTTCAATGATTATCTGTGTAAAGTGCCATCAAGTTACAACCAATTTATAGAGACACTTCAAGGGTTGTGATTAAGCAGAGGTGGTTTGCTATTGCCTTCCTCTGCAAAGTCCTTGATGGTCTCCCATCCAATTACCATCCTGCTTAACTTTCAAGATCTGACAAGATCAGGCTATACACACATCCTGTGTCTTGTGTACTAATTAAGGCATGTGTAATTCTCTAATAATTCCCCACCGACACAGTGCCCATTTGGAAGCTTCCCATATGCTCAACACACCTTTTTATGTGAGTATGTGCACAGGAAGTACAGTAGGCCACTGGGGTAAATGGGAGGTCTAGATACACTGGAGTATGAGTGATCTGCATTACATGGAGTTAGAAGATTTTGGAGGGGCATACAAAATCATACCTCTTGGGAGGTACCCACAAACTCTAGGATCAGACTCAGACAGGCAAAGTTTAAGAGGTAGGTACAACAACAATATGATCATTCTTAGCCTGTTACACTGCATACATAGGCAGCTGTGCATGTAGATATGCAGGGGTTCTACTAAGTCTTCTGGAATCCGATACCTATGTGCACTATGCTTATCCCATGATGGCTTGGTGTTTGTTTTAGAAATGTTTTAAAAATTTGCAAGTGTGAAATTATTGTGATTTAATCATACTAGAGAGAAATTACCTCAATACTAGAGTGAGAAAAAAGCAAATGCATAGCTTTATACAATCACTTGGCAGTCAGCCGTTCTCTAAGATATGTCAGATACATCAGAAATGCCTAAAATACACCCATTTGAATGAGGTCAGTGTGCTGTCAGCCAAACAAAATAGGATCTCAAGCTGAGCAGAAAGGTTTCTGTACTATTTATATCACAAATGTAATGGAAAAGATCTCAAGCCCACATCTGTGGACTGTCTGTTTACTGTAGTTAAGTCTTAGGAGTAACTTCTCTCTTTTTTTTACATTCTCTTTTTTTAATTAAACTTTTAAAAACGATATACAACAAGTGTAGTCAAATATTCACAAAATACTTAACCCTTTAAATCCCTCCTCCTCCACCCCCCCCCCCAGACAAAACCCTATAATAACACATCTATACCATTATTCTAGGATCAGACTCAGACAGGCAAGGTTCAAGAGGTAGGTACACCAACAACATGATCAAAATAAAAAGCTGCATAATAAATTCCCAATACAGAGAATACACGCTGGCAGAGTTCAAAAGACCTCAGCTTATAGAAAAGGAAGGTGAGGGGGAAAGGGGGAGAACAAACAACAACAACAACAAACATATGCACAATAAAGCCAAAATGCAATAGTAAAGGAGTATCACTGCTTTTAGAAAAATATCAGATTATGATAAAATTTGTTTTTTGGCAAAATGTCAAGGTCAGAGAAGTATGTAACAATAGGAAACTATAGCTTCACGAAGACTTCCTGGGATTTGTGTGTGTGCTGGAGAACTGTAAGAGGATATTTTTCCAAGTATAAAATAGTCCCAGAGCTGGATTCTCCAATCATGGACTGAGGGCATCATGTGGTTCTTCCAATGTTTTGCAAGGGTCAACCTTGTCACTATTAATAATAGTCTTTCCATTGAGATTTTATTTTGTGGCTTTTCTGGCCATCAACCTAGGAGAATGGCTTCAGGCAACAGTGGGATGACTCTCCAGTGATTGTGTTAATTTCATGAACAACATCTCTCCAGATTTATTAACTGGGATAAGACCACTAAGTATGCATGAAATCCCCAATCTCTCCACATTCTTTCCAGCAATGAAGGGATAGCGACCACTTAATTTTGTATAGCTGTGATGGTGTATAATACCACCTAGAGGCCATTTTTATTGACTAAAATTTCATTTTGAATATTTTGGACATATAACCAGGGGTGCTCCAGGCTTGTTACCAGTCTTCTTTTATCATTTCTTGTACATCTTTGTGCCACTTCTTTTGACAGGTTGCAAGCTTCACCTTACCATTAGCCAACAAAAGTTTGTAGAACAGACAATAAACCAGGGATAGCCTCCTCTCTTTCTTGTAAAATGAATTCAAATTCTGTGAGAGGGCAGGTCCTGTTATCTGTAAGAAATCTGAACAGTAACATGTTATGAGCCTGAAAGTACTGGAACCAAGGGATTGTTTCTCCTAACTTTTCTAGTTGAGCTTTATCCAACACCACATTTTTCTTTAATAGATCATCACTATAAGAGATGCCCGCTTGATGCCATGATGTAAAGGCTTGTCTATCTTTTCCTGGGGGAAACCAGTAAGTTTTTAACCATGCAGAGTAGTTGCCATTTCACAGTCTCTCTCTCTCTCTCTCCCTCCCCATGTTCATTATTCTTGTCTTTCAATCCTTTACTTTTTTGTTTGCATTCTCTTTTTTTAATTAAACTTAAAAAAAAAAAAGATATACAAGTGCAGTCAAATATTCACAAAATCTTAACCCTTTAAATCCCCCTCCCCCCAGACAAAAACCTATAATAACACATCCTTTTCCATTTTTTAGTCAGAAGAGAAATAAAACACACATTCTGAATTCTTCCGTGCTGAATTGCTGATCTTCTGGCCTCCAACTTACTCCTTTATTTGGCAGTTGTAATATAATAAATTATGGAATATAATTAACTATGTTGAACTTTTTATGAACATGAACTTAACTATGTTTAGTTAAGCCAATAAAAACATCACAAAATAGAATATCTAAAGCAGTCAATCTGATAGCCACCTTTCAAATCCTTATATATTGGCATAGTATTAAGATAATTACTAACTTCCCATGGAATAGGTGGAGAGTTACCTTTCTCCCCTAAATGTTTCTTGTTGAATGATGCAGATTTCCTTAGCAAATATACTCAATGTGTTTTAAATGCCATAACTTTTGCCAGATTAGATCCAGGTGGGTAGCCATGTTGGTCTGAAGAAGTAGAACCAAGTTAAGAGTCCAGTGGCACCTTTAAGACCAATGAAGTTTTGTTCCTATGCACGCACATTTCCTCAGACAGAATGGAGTGGAAACGTACATATAGAAGGTGAGCAGTAAATTAGCATACAGAATAATGAAGATTTTTTAACAGATTAAAAGAATAATAAGGTTAGGTATATGGCTGTCACCTGTTAGGGTTCAACTAGGGGAACAACATCACAAGCACATAAATATGTCAGAATTGGAGATGATGATGTATTTAACTTGATTAATCGCCCCATCTCGGCTGGTGCCAGGCTCTGGGTGATGTACAACAGTAAGTAAAAATACAAATATTTATAATTAAAACCAGTCTGAAGTCTGATGTGTCCTTGATGGTGTGCAGTTGTCATTAGGTTTCTTAATTGTAAGGAGTAATAAATTTAAAGTCTGTTGTCATGCTGCATTGGTCTCCTCTCAGCCATGGGTTAAGAGATGTTCTGTTCTGTCAGAGAAATCTAATATGGACATATATGGACATTTGAAGCTGCCTTATACTGTATCAGACCCTTGGTCCATCAAAGTCAGTATTGTCTTCTCAGACTGGCAGCAGCTCTCCAGGGTCTCAAGCTGAGGATTTTCACACCTATTTGCCTGGACCCTTTTTTGGAGATGCCAGGGATTGAACCTGGGACCTTCTGCTTACCAAGCAGATGCTCTACCACTGAGCCACTGTCCCTCCCCAATCTAATATGTTGCATAGTATTACAAATGTTATTCCACTACACTAATACAAAAAAAGAAAAAAGAAATACATTAGAATACAGTGGATGTATAACTCTACTTGGTGAGAAAGGGTTTAGCATAAAAACCAATATCTTCTTTGAGTACTGGGGAGGTGTTTGATCCAAGTGTAATCTGCCAGATTAGTATTTGCTAGATACTGAAAAAGGAACATAAATCCAAATGAAGATTAATAGTTGGAAAAACTAAAGGAATGTGTATGTTACATAATTACATAGTGAAAATTTAGTACATTTGATTAATGGATGGTTGTTCTGACTCAGATGGTAAACTGAATTTAATAACATCTATATGATTTGTTTTTGGAATTGAGGAGGAATTTCTAAAGCTTTGTACACAACTTTATTTTTCATGAATAAAATTACTTTTAAAAGATACTGACTAACATATCCCCCTTCCAATGTATATGCTGATCCTAAATGAACTAGGTTGTTAGTGCTGGAACTGAAAACTAATCCAACTGTTTAATTGTGCTCCTTTGTGTCCATATGAACATTGTATGATTAGAGTACTAGCTAGTGGAAGAGGGGAAAATGCAATAGGTTTTAAAGACGTAGGACAGTGATTGGGGGGGTGGAGTTAAACTGTTTTGAACATGTTATCTGACAGCTACCCAGTTCATAAGGACTGAGTAAGCCTTAACTCAGTTACAGGCAGTTGAATAGTGAAGGAATGAGTTACTTTTAGAGAAATACAGTTTCCAAAAATGTTGAAGACATTGGGGAGGAATTGTGTCTGTGTGGAAATTCTGAGAAAACAAATTATGTAATAAGAACATAAGAGAAGCCATGTTGGATCAGGCCAATAACTCATCCAGTCCAACACTCTGTGTCATTCAGTGGCCAAAAAAACCAGGCGCCATCAGGAGGTCCATCAGTGTAAATAAAAGAAAGTATATTATTTGGACAAACAGTCACATTCAGGACTACCAACAAACATATCTGAATTTCAAGTTAAATGTTATTACATTGAAAACACTAATTCCCAAAGAAAAAGATATTTAATTGAGCACAGTCATCAGGAAATCCAGACGAGAGCTGCTAACTAGGACGTGTTGAAAGTAATAGCATGAACCCTCTGCCCATACATTTTTTTCTAGGTGCTTACTCATGTGTAGATTTGGCAGCAAGGAAGGCCCCATCCTGCTACATAGCAAGCAGATATACAGCAGCCTTTCAACAGGTGCAAATCAACTGGATGGGCGGTATTATGTTTCAAGCAGCAGGAAGGAGCCCTCCCTGTTGACATACAAATTCATACATTTATTTTGCTGCCTTTAAAAAAAAAATAGATCTGCCTCTGATTGTGAAATATAGCACCACCTTGTGATGATGAAAATCAATGTTTCTGTTTCACCCAAAGGATGCAGTTAGTGATGTAGTGATTAAGAGTGGCAGACTCTAATCCGGAGAACCAGGTTCGATTCCCTACTCCTTCACATAAAGCCTGCTGGGTGACTTTGGGCGAGTTCTCTCAGAACTCGATCAACCCCATCTACCTCACAAAGTAGGGAGAGAAAGAGAAGGCGATTATAAGCTGCTTTGAGACTCCTTAGGATACAGAAAAGTTGGTTATAAAAACCAGCTATTCTTCCAAAAGTAACACCTGACTTGTTCAATGTGCTTTTTAAAAAAACTCTGGAATCAACTTGGCCATAATTCTAATGGTGTACAACTGGAAATAGGTACATACATATTCTGAAATCTACTATAGTAAATGTCACATGCAGGGAGGAGATAAAACTGCTTAGCTGTGCTTACTGCTTTTTCCATTTTTAGTGTTGCATAGCGCATACATATTTAATAATCACACTACTTTCTTGCTAAGTCTATTTGTCAAGGTCATTTTTCTTACAAAGTTAAGAATGGACCTGAATTATGCTGAAGGGCTCCCTGATCATTATTTATAGAGGGTTGATTGTTTGTTTTCCTCTTGCACTATCTTTGAAACCTTTTTAGAGCTAACCCAGCCTTCTAAATGCCACTCTGCTCAAGGGCATAATAAAGAGGTTACAGTACATAAATTAGGGGTGAACTATTTGTGAAATGCTCAGAAAAGCATTTAATTAGTTGAAGACAGGAGAACAGTGTGTATATATGTGTGGGTGTGCACACGAATGAACACATGCATTCCAAGGTTATGTATGTAATGTGTATGTGTATTACTAACATACATTTATTTACTATATCCCTTTACATATTCATCTGCACCTGAAATATAATAAACTGTAAACCACTATGAGTATCTGTTGATATGGCAGAATATATAGAGCCTGAGTGATTATGTGGTTAAGAGTATCACACTAGTGCTGAGAAAACTTAAGGCTGTGATTAGGCTTCCCAATCCCCAGGTCCCAGAGGGGGATCCCGTGGTTTTACAGGCTTCCCCCCTCCCCCAGCCAGCTGGCCAGCGGGGAAAGCCCCGCCCCCAGAGCCATCATGCACCTCTATGAACGATTCCCACAGGGAATGATGGGGAATTGATCCGCGGGTATCGGGGGCTCTGGGGGGGGGCTGTTTTTTGAGATAGAGGCACCAAATTTTCAGTATAGTATCTAGGGCCTCTCCCCAAAATACCTCTCAAGTTTCAAAAAGATTGGACCAGGGGGTCCAATTCTATGAGCCCCAAAAGAAGGTGCCCCTATCCTTCATTATTTCCTATGGAAGGAAGGCATTTAAAAATTTGTGCAGTCCCTTTAAATGTGATGGCCAGAACTCCCTTGAAGTTCAATTATGCTTGTCACACCCTTGCTCTCGGCTCCGTCCCCAATGTCTCCTGGCTACACCCCCAAAGACTCCTGGCTCCACCCCCAAAGTCCCCAGATATTTCTTACATTGGACTTGGCAACCCTAGTTGAGATTGTGACTTACTAATGAAACTCACCAGTGACGTCAGAAATATATCAAAAAGTCCTTAATGGTAGTTCACAGACAAATCCATTCATGCTTTTCCTCTATTCACAACAAAACAGGTCACATTCCAGCCACTGAAGAAGAAGATTCTGCTCTGGATAAGGTAGAAACTTCAGGCATACAGCCACACAGCTAACAAGTATTTCTGGAATATTTAGAACCCCATTTTTGCAAGAAGCTGTATTCAAGCTATATTCTTCATGGAGAAACTTCTCATAGGTCCTTCACCTTTTCACACTTAAAAGTTCCAAGCAGGTTCTAATTTAGAGGCTGGAACAGTACCTGTTTTGATGTGAATAGAGGAAAAACATGAATGAATTTGTCTGTGAACTAAGGACTTTTTAATATATTTGTCTGTGAACTAAGGACTTTTTAATATATTTCTGACACATTACCTGTTCCACCTTATGGTTGTTCTGTGGTTGTTTAGTGGTTGTTTATTATTTATTCAACTATTTTTTTTGTAAAAATGGATATTAGTTTGTGTTCTAAGTATTCTGAGTGTGTTTGAATTGTCAAGTTGAGTTACAGGACGATTTTCACGGGGGCAGTGCCTTCCTCATCTATGTCCCTGTCACAAGCGTATTAAGGAACAAAACCCATCGAAAGAAAATCAGCATGACTTCTGGAAATGAAAGTGCTGCCTCAGCAATATTTTGGAATTCTTTGAGTAGGTTAGCAAGTATATAAATCAGTAATCTAGTAGATATTATATACTTGGACTTTTTACAAGGTACCTCACCAAATACTCTTTAAGTTTTGCCTCTACCACTACTGCAGAGTGGGCACAATAATATGCTCTCACTTGCACCGTCACATATGCTTTCTTTTCTTCCATTTATGCTCCAACCGCTTACCTAACCACTTCATTGCTCTAAGCTCTTCAGTAAACCAAGGCATATTCCAGGCTCTGCAGGAGGGTAAAGGGGACTGTGGAGCAATCATGTCAGCAGCACAGGCATCCCATATTCCACAGATTAACCAAAACGATAGGCTCACCAATTGCTGATTGAACCCCCCCCCCCCTGGAGATGTTAGGAAACCATCTGTAAATAAAACTGAAAGAATAAACACACTGATATTGACAAAAATATTCAAAGGCAATACGGTAAGATAGGGGTATTGAACTCATTTGTTCTGAGGGCTGAATGTGACATAAATGGGACTTTATGGGGTTGGGCCATGTGTATCATAAAGTTTAATGCCAAGTAGAGGAGATAAGAACTATTTAAAGGTCATAGACAAACACAATTCAAAGGATTTTTTTAAACTTGAAATACAAACACTTAAAACTCTTACAATATTTTGTTCAAAATGAAAAAGTGGGGGAATAATGAGATTTGGCAATGCAATTTTAAAAATAAAACATCAAGAAAAAGCACAAGGATCACAGCAGAAACTGAAAATATAAACAAAGACTATAAAATGCTCTGAGCCTAGGAAAACATGTAATGGCTAGGCATTGCAAGCTTTCCCTCCCTCTCTAGGTGTACTCCAATTGGTAATGGCTCTCCAGTGAAATATCCCCCTTTGGCTGTCGGTTCTCAGGTTAGAGTACTCACTATGCACCCGTTCTCAGGTCCATTCAGCAGAGGCAACTCTTTATTTGCAAGGAGGGAATTCCAGCAAGCAACAGCTTCAGCTGGCCATACAAACCCTGGAAAGTGAAACTCTATTGAAATACATTACAGCACAGACAAAGTTGCAAGGAAAACACAGAATGGAGTTTTCATTAAGAGAGTAGTTTATCTGGGTGCAGAGACTTGATAATGGGGCTGAATCCCCAAAGATAGCAGATGTTTTGGGGTGGTATTGGGGTGGGGTGATCAGGCTCCAGAAGTATGCCTTTCAAATATTCTTCTTCCTTCAAAGTCCTGAAGCTCAAAAATAATGGTCTAATTCCATAAACCTAGAATTAATGCTTCCTTTTTGTACTCAGTGGTAAACACCTCAAACTCTTTTTCATCTGGCATCAGCCTACTTAACAGGGTCATGAAGTTCTCATGGAAACCATCCAGGACATTAATATCCTGGAGTGGACCCTCCTAACCATTCTCCCAGAGGTTTTAAGTCTGAATCTCATGAGTTTTGAACTGCTTGTGATCAAGATTAAAAGAGATCTTGGCTCATGATAATCCTAAAGCAGGGGATTGGTTTCTGGAAAAAATAGTTTGTCTTTCTGGAATATGTTAATAACAAGGAACCTAATTTGGGAAAAACTTCATTGAAATATATGAATATTATTTTTTTTATTTATTTATTTATTTAGGATTTATATCCCGCCCTTCCCACAAGTGGCTCAGGGCGGCTTGATTTACTAATTATAAATTTACTAATTGTAAATGATTTACTAATTGTATTTTATAATGTTTTGAAGTACTTTTTCCGAGTTGCTATGTGTTGTATTGAATGATCTACAAGTTATTGTCTCTTAATCTTTTAAATCATTAGTTACTGTATGTACTTCTTGATCGTTTTTTAGTTTTGTTTAAGTGTATATTAGTTATAAAAGTTTCAATAAAATTTAAATTATTTTAAAAAGAGAGATCTTGGCATTATAGTGGGTAGGTCAATAAAAATGTAGACTTAATATGCAACGGCAGTGAAAAAGAAACACCATGCTGGGGATTATTAGGAAGGAAATTGGGAATAAAACAACAAAAATCATAATAGTGCAGCCTTACTTGGAATACTATGTACAGTTCTGGCCATCATATTTTAACAATGAAATTGCAAAGCTGAAAAAAGTACAGAAGAGGGCAAAAAAGATAATCAAGGCACTGGAGCATCTTTCCTATGAAAAAGGGCTGAAGAATGTGATTTTTTTTGTTTACTAAACAGAAGGCTAAGAGGGGAATGATAGAGGTTTATAAATTATGCATGGGGTAGAGAAAGAAGATAGAACTCAGGAGCACCCAATGAAGTTGATAGACTGTAGGTACAAGACAGATAAAACATAATACATCATTCCTCAACAAGTAGTTAAATTGTAGAATTCACTGCCAGTAAATGTAATGATGGTTACAATAATAGATGGTTTTAAAAGGAAAAGTGTCATGGTAGGGAGGGGAGAGTGGGTTTTTTTCCCTTGCATGGAAACTCCCTTATACAAACAGTTCCCTGGAAAGCTCCCTATAAATCAGCCACCACCACTCAAAACCTCCTGATAACATCTAGACTGTCCTACTGGGAAGGTTCACCTCTAGCACAGTACTAGAGCAATAGCAAAGTGACAAGGCAGAAACCCTAGAAAATATGCAGGGGTGTCAAACTCATTTTTCTGAGGGCTGGATCTGACATAAATGAGACTTTGTTGGGCCAGGGCGGGGGGTAGGGTTGCCAAGTCCAATTCAAGAAATATCTGGGGACTTTGGGGGTGGAGCCAGGAGACATTGGGGGAGGAGCCAGGAACAAGGGTGTGACAAGCATAATTGCACTCCAAGAGAGTTCTGGCCATCACATTTAAAGGGACAGCACACGTGCTTACATTTCAATATTGATCTTTATCTTAGTCACTGGTTTCCTTACCAGCCCACTCCTCAGAACTTCACTCACACCCCCAACCAAGCTAAGGGAGCAAAGGCTACTCAGCTCTTGTTGAGCCCCACCGGCCCCCATCATTAGGGAAGCGGACAGGGCTGAGGGCACCGGTCTGCCCTGAGATCCCTCCTACTCCCCGAGAAGAGCAGACTACTATTAAAACCCCCAGCCTCCCCTCAGAGCCCCGCAGCCAGGCCCAGCGCCAGCGGCACCGCTTAACTTTCCGGTGGGGCGGCGTGGCGAAGAGCAGGAGCCCCGCAGCCAGGCCCAGTGCCAGCGGCATTGCGGGCAGTGCCGAGGCCGTGGCCAGCAGCCGCCCGTGCCGTCTGAAGCCCCCCGCCGGCCCCAGCAGCCACCAGTCAAGGCCATGCGCCGCTGCAGCCCTGAGGGGAGGGGAGGCTGCCCCGGAGCGCCGTCGAGGGTCGGTTGGTGGCGGCGCGGACGGGCCACTGGCTGCCTCCTCCTTCACCTCAGCCTGAGCCTTGGCGCCATTTCCCCCCTCCCCCCGCTTCCATTTTTTTGGGGAGCGGGGGAAGAGGCTTGAAATTTCTCCCTTTCTCACAATACAAGAACTCGTGGGCTTTCAATGAAATTGCTGAGCAGACAGGTTAAAACGGATAAAAGGAAGTACTTCTTCACCCAAAGGGTGATTAACATGTGGAATTCACTGCCACAGGAGGTGGTGGCAGCCACAAGTATAGCCACCTTCAAGAAGGGTTTAGATAAAAATATGGAGCACAGGTCCATCAGTGGCTATTAGCCACAGTGTATGTGTGTATATAAAATTTTTTGCCACTGTGTGACACAGAGTGTTGGACTTGATGGGCCGTTGGCCTGATCCAACATGGCTTCTCTTATGTTCTTATGAAATTCTGGAGTCCCCCGCCAGGGCAGGAGGTTTGGGAAGCCTAGCGGGGGGACTCTTCTCTGTGCTTCTGCAGCCTGGATGCAGAAGCACAGGGAAAGCCCAGCCACCCTGCACTCCCAGACAGTCCAGGAACGGGGGGGGGGGAGATCTTCCATGTGTTTCTGTAGCCTGGCTGCAGAAGCACAAGGAAAGCCCAACCACCTCACACCTTAAAACGCTTGGGGCTCTTTAGCTTGGAGAAACGTCGACTGCGGGGTGACATGATAGAGCTTTACAAGATTATGCACGGGATGGAGAAGGTAGAGAAAGAAGTACTTTTCTCCCTTTCTCACAATACAAGAACTCATGGGCATTCAATGAAATTGCTGAGCAGTCGGGTTAGAACGGATAAAAGAAGGTACTTCTTCACCCAAAGGGTGATTAAAATGTGGAATTCACTGCCACAGGAGGTGGTGGCGGCTACAAGCATAGCCAGCTTCAAGAGAGGATTGGATAAAAAATGGAGCAGAGGTCCATCAGGGGCTATTAGCCACAGTGTGTATATATGTGTGTGTGTGTGTATATACACACACACACACACACACATATATATATATAAATTTTTGGCCACTGTGTGATACAGAGTGTTGGACTGGATGGGCCATTGGCCTGATCCAACATGGCTTCTCTTATGTTCCAGGACAGCCTGGGAAGCACTGGGGTGGGGAGAAAAAATCTTCCTTGTGCTTCTGCAGCCACGGCTGCAGAAACATGAGGAAAGCCCAGGCATCTCCCCACCTCTCCAACAATTGGGAGAGACATGGGCAGGGACATCTTCCACGGCTGCAGAAGCATGAGAAAAGTCCAACCAGCCCTGCCTCTCCAACAGTCAAAGAGGAACACCGGGGGATATATTCCTCCTGCTTCTACAGCTGAGGCTGCAGAAACAAGAGGAAAGCCTAACTGGCCTGCGCCTCTCCGACAGCGAGGCATTGCGGGGGGGGGGGGGTCAGTTGTTTGCAGGCCGGATCCGAGCCCTTTAGGGGATGGACCCAGCCCACGGGCTGCCTGTTTGATACCTTTGCCTTATAGCCAACTGCAATTTAGTGTGCCGAGAAGGGATTCAGACAAATATTCCAGAGAAATAAATTGTACTTGGCAAAAAAAAAAAAGGTCTTTATAAAAAGTTTATTATTAAAGAGAAAAAAGAAAAGGGCAGTTGGTTTTGAAAAAATTGTGGAAGGAAGGCAAAAGAGCAACAGCACAAAGATGTCCAAATAAATAGCAATACAGTTGAACTAACTAAACTAAACACCTGCTACCTAGATGGTAGCAGGTTTCTACCTAGACCTAGACGGTAGTAGGTTTCTCAGAGCATGTGCAGAGTTCCTTTCAATAACAAGGAAGAAATTGGAAGGGTAATAAGAAGTTGGAAGAGTTGTTAACCCCTACCCAAGCTTCTGTGGACTTAGTTTCAGTATATAGCAAGGTAATTTCTTCCCATTGAGCATACTTTTTATTTTTGTTTATCATTAAATTCAGATTTTTTAAATCCTGTAGTTATAAATGTTAACAAATGTAGTATCTTCAACTGGATTTATAGGAACAGTAATATGAATTCTTCAGTTATCACAACTACGTATTCTACGTAGCTCAAAAGTGTGCAGAACAAAAGTTGACCAATGATGTACAATATTTTTAATGCTTTTTCTCATTATTACTGCTGGTGTAGCATGACTGAAATCTGTGATGAACTGAGTAACTAAAGAGTATCTGGAATATGGAACAGGCACACATAGGCAGTGTAGTTGACATCACCTAATATGGATTTTTCTCCCTATAACACCTGAGTAATGCAATCCTAAGCAGAATTACACCTTTCTAAGTCTGTTAAAATTAATAGGTTTACAAGGGTGCAACTCTGACATAGGAGACTGGCAGTACAATTCTAAACAAACACTCTCTTCAGCCTGGGACCTACATATAGAATACAAAAGACAAAGAAAATGTGTCCTTGAAACCTCTGAAAAACTAGTGCTAGTTGTTACAGGAGCTATATGGTTCTAAAGCTGTGGCCTGTGGAACTTAATTAAGGAGGGAAAACTAGACAAAATTGCCTTCCATCAACATCATCATCTTCTACCCTTGGTACAAGAGTGATGTGTGATGTTTTTGCCAGCGCCTGCTGCTAAGTGCAGTCTCCTGGGCCATGTGGTTTTCTGCCCATGTGGGCTGTGGAATCTTCAGCATCACCTTTATACTATTGTTCAGCAGAAGAAGAGATAAGGAAAATCAGCAGGTTGTTTTGCAGATATGTTTAACCCATTGAGAAATATCCCTTAATGCAATATTGGCATTCACAAGCAACGGCAAACCATTGTTGTTATCAGGGCCAGATCTAGCGGGGAGCAGAGGGGGCGCTTGCCCCAGGTGCCACCAGAGGGGGGGTACCAAATTGGGTATCGTCCATTCTATTCTATGGGCCCATAAGATAGAATGGGCCCATAAGGGGGCATCATTTTTTAATTTTGCCTCCCCTCAAAAAACATATAGCTCCACTCCTAGTTGTTATGTGAATGAACCTTCAAAATCCTCAGGTTTGGACTCTTCCTTACCTCACTTACATGTGGCTTGAATATAGAAGGCTTTCTGGTTCACAATAAGCCATTGCTTGTTGTAACATTTAAATCACAAACTAGGATTTGTTTATTGCCTATAAACCAGAATTACCATGGTTTAATCCTTGTTTGGTATTCTGCCTGTTAGATAAGAAACAAATCCTAGTTTATAGTTGGAATATTGTTTTCTTGTGATCTAGGATTTTTTTCAATGTCAGAGTTATATACAAGTATAGGAGAGGGGGGAAGAGATCATTTGAGCCTCAGCACTTCCAAGGCTCATTATCATTATGTCTGAATGCAGGAAGTGTTTTTGATTATTGGCAGCTGTTGACTTTTTAAATTGATGGAGCTACATTTATAAGTTCTCCCTTACCATACTCTGCTCAGTGCTGAGGAATAAGTGCCTTTGAACAATTGCTGTGGGCCCCCATCAGTACACCCATGAATAATGGGAATGGTTTGCTTATGAGAGGTTAGGCCGTGGCTTGCAGACAAAGTAGAGCCCCAGATCTTCTCATTAGAAATTAAGCCATATGTGGTATAAGTCCATGGATTCATGCATTTTTAAGGGAATATCTACACATCTAAAAAGAAAATACATCAAATATTTTTAAATGACAGGAAATGATCCTGGATCAATTGTAAAAAATGTGTCTTAAATAGGTTTATAGGATTTATAAGAGGCATTTATTATCTATATATCTATTTCTCAAGTTTGGCCCCCATCTGTGGTATCTAAATCTGCTGATCACAACTACACTGACACAAAGGAGATTTTTCTCTAAACTCAGTTTGCAAAAAAATCTACATTGGGAGGTGTTTAAATTCCCCCCCTGGAAACAAAAATGTTTTATGTGCAGGCATAGAGTACTTACCATCAGTGGAGCTTAGAACATAAGAACATAATAGAAGCCAGGTTGGATCAGGCCAATGGCCCATCCAGTCCAACACTCTGTGTCACGAAGTGGCCAAAAAATTTATTTATGTATATATACACACTGTGGCTAATAGCCACTGATGGACCTCTGCTCCATATTTTTATCTAACCCCCTCTTGAAGCTGGCTATGCTTGTTGCCGTCGCCACCTCCTGTGGCAGTGAATTCCACATGTTAATCACCCTTTGGGTGAGAAGTACCTCCTTTTATCCATTCTAACCCAGATGGCTTCTGGGGGTCCTACAGAGGCAGCATGGTTGCTCCTGTGGGGTGGGCTGACATAGCCACTGTGGCTTTTGATGACCAGACTGTCGCCTTGGCTCCCAGGGGGCACTGCTGCAATGGCTCCTGTGGCCCTGCTGCAGCCATGGCAGTTCTCTGGGGCCCTGCAGAAGGTATGGCATGGCAGCTCCTGGAGCCCTGCCACAGCCACTGTGACTCCCAAGGTAGGAGTAAGAAGGGGGGCTATTGTCTGAGGGAGGGGAGGAGAGAAAGAAGGAGGGAAATTGAGGAAGGGGGAGAAAAAGAAGAGGGGATATTGTCTGAGAGAAGGGAAGAGAAAAGAGGCAGATTGAGAAGGAGTGGGGGAAAGAGGGAACATTGAGAAGGACTGGGGGTTAAAGAGGGGGGATATTGACATACAAGGGGTGGGGGAAGACTGACATAGATGAGATGATGAAAGAAGAGAGGGTAAGGGAAAGAAGCAAAGATGGGGGAATGACCCCCTCCCCACAAGTTTCGGGGGGGGTGTCCCCATTTGTACTTCATAAATTTAAAAAGTCCAGTTCTAAAGACTGTTCTTAGTATTGTCTTTTAAATTCTGTTACCAGAATCAAAATAGACTCAATGGTGTGTCCTTATTTTCAATCCCATCAATTAAAATTAGACTTAATGATTAATCAACAGAAACTTTGTTAACAAGTTAAAATGATAGATTAAAGCTTGCAGCCCCGATTGAAAGTGATCCAAATAAGTAAGACAAGATTCATCACACCTGTCTGTGAATTTTTTGGCTTCTAGATAGAGACAGTACAGGTTTACTAAACCATTCATCACCCCAAGTGGATAAGAAACATATGCTGTATGCATGTCTTCATTTTGAAGAGTGCTTTGATCTTACTGACCGTGCCTAATACTAAGTAGTTTGGATTTCCTTGAGAAATCTATTGTACCCTGTGAGGGTGCATTCATTGTTTAACATTTGCATGGTTGAAGTATTTTGTGGCCAGTGGTTTCTAGCCATTGACCAATCAAATTTCATTTAATTAGTTTAGAAGTTTGACAGCTACATATGCCTCCTGTAAGATAAATCTAAGAGAAATAAAAAGTGTGTTTGGCAGCAGATTATGGAAATTTTGGCAGAATGAGACTCCCACAGGGGCTAATTTTAGTGGTAAGAGTGTAAAGTGACTCTGTGCCCTGAGTTTTTAACTCACTGCTGAAACTCATGTTAATTTTGAGGGAAAGAATGGAGTTTCTTTCATAAATTTTAGTTAGATTATATTTATTTTACTTTTTGTTGTTTTTACTCAGTCTGCTGTTTAATCTTTGATTACAGGCCACTAAAGAAGTAATAGAACGGGAGGCCCCAGGGATGGCCTTGGCAATGCTGATGGGATCACTTAATGTTACACCTCTGGGCATGCTTTCTAGGTAAGAATGTTAACAAAAATAACAAAATTAAATCTTTCTTCACAAATATTTAAGATGGCAGGATGGCTGCATTGAGTGATACACTGATTCTTGGCCCCTTTTTTTACTTGTAGGCTCATTACTCTCATGCCTGTTGAATTGCTTTTAGGTAGGTCTGGCACGTGCTGTTAAACAGGGCTTTCCTTTTCTCTGGAAATATTTTATGTTGGAGGTTCCTTTACCTGAATCAACATATACTACAAATGTATACAGCTCTTTAGTGTTCAAAGTATTCATTGTGTGTAATCCTTTCAACAGACTAGGTCAGTGTTAGAATCTAGTGTTGCAGTTTGTGAATAAGGCTGAGACTAGACAGTAAAGGCTTTATCTGCATTGTGCTGAGATTTTGTTTCTGCCTCAGCTTCCAAACAACAACAGTGTTTTTTTCAGGGAGGGGGGACAACATCGTCCTCTAATCATCCACTTTCTAAGCTTTTCCCCATACATTGTTTCTCAAACGTGGCTTGGTATAATATTTCAAGAAAGAACACAGTCTAAGTATGTTAGCAGTTTTTCTGGATGGAAAGGTAGGGGTATTTTTGAAGCTACACTGGCACCATTTTTCTTTCATCAACTTCTCAGAGAGATATTTCTCTTTATATTGCTGCAATTTAAAGAGTTTGAGAATTTTAAAAAAAATCAGAAAATTCAGAGGAAGTTGTTGATTATGATGTTATTGCAGTGCAGTGCAATAGCCCTTGCTGAGTTTTTTTTAAGCTCTGGAAAAAACCTCTCGTGGAGCAGTAAAAGGGAAATGAAGGGTGGCACTAATGAGGGCAGAAAAGTGAGGTATACAGTTTGTAAATAAATATGATGGCTAATGGAGGAAAATGCACATAAAACTCCCATGTGGGTACTCCATTGCCAGTGTGAAGGTCTTTGTATTTGTGGCAGTAATGATGTAGCCGATGCTTTTTTAGGCTGCCTAGTGAGTTAGTTCATGGCTATTGGCCAAGATTTAGGCCAAGGATTTCTAAGTTCACAGCTCAGGTTCTTCATTACTACCCTCACCCTATAATAATAATAATAGTAGTGTTTTCCATAACATGGACACCATTAAAAATATCACTGTATTTTTTCTGGATGATAATGAGATCATTGAATGGTAATTAACTTTTGTATCAGTACTATTTTAAGATGGCAAGAAATTAGCCTACATTAATGATTAAAACCACCTTTGATTAGTTTGTAGTTCCTATTGTAGCCACAGCGCCAAGGGGAGGGTGTGAGGGAGGGTGCCAAAGGGCACAAGGGGGGTTACCTTACTCATTGTACCCCATTAACCCGGTTTACAACTCACACACATAACCTGGCTTGGAATAAATTAGCCACAACTTTATTTGTTACAGCTGTAAGAAGCCTTGGCACAGCATGATACCACCCATGCTGTGACAGGTCTGAGAATGAACTGATGCATAAATGCCACATATGATGCCTCACAGCAGTAACAAGAAAAAAAGGGGAGGGTGGTTGGGCAAAAGCCCATGTGGTAAAGAAGGCAACAGAGACCCTTATATAGCCCTATTGGCTGCTCTCCAGCCCTTTCCAGCCTCCAGTTTAGGTCCAGCAGCAGGTTGGGGTGGGACCAGGATTCCTGCACTTGTTACAACCCAGCTCTCTCCCCACTGGCGAGAGATGCCACAGCTGCCATCACCCTCGTTGCTCTTCCCTCACACTCCCTGCAGTGCCACGAACAAAAGAAGATGATATTTGATCTTTCACTACACAAAGGAGTCTCAGGGGTGTGTGGCTTAGACGCCAAGGACAATGGCCGCCTAAGAGAAGTGCTCCCTCTCTTGAATTCCCTCTGAACCCCATCTATCAGCGTTATAAACAGAACTTTGACTATTTTGACATGGTCAATAAAAGTGGAGACAAGGCAGCTTTAAATCCTGCTAGTTGTAAGGACATATCTGGGTTTTTTGCCAAATCCTGTCCTGATAAAACTCAAGACCCTGATCTGCTTGCCGCCAAAAACATGGTGACTGCCGAGGCTTCTGTCGCCCCTGTTTTCCTGCCATCAACAGATCTGGTGTTTTGCTTCTAGGCTCTATGGAGATCAGACTTAAAGAGACCATGAATGCCTTAATTCAGCCCCTCACTGACCAGTTTTCTGCCTTTAAACAAGCCTTAAAAGCAGTCCATCAAACAGCTGAGGGGGCTAAAGAAATGGGGCTTTCGTTGAAGGAAGACGTAACTGCCCTACAACAAGAAAATGGTGCTATGCATGACAGAGTACTCCATTCAGAGTCGCAGGCACGCCAATCTCACCTCAAATTCTGTGGCTTTAATGAGCAATTAACATTAATTGCTGATTTAGTGGCTTTTGTCTCAGACTGGCTAGAAAACGCTATAGAATTGCCCAAAGTTACAGCTCCATTTCTCTCTAATGGTTTCCGTCTGTGTCCCCTCCACAATCCTTCATGACAGGGTCCTCGAGACATTATTGCGGTCATCCCTGATATTAGAGTGTGAAAAGCTATCCTAGAAACTGGACGAAGCCAAGGTCATCTTACATTAAAAGGGGATCGTATTTTGGTTTTTCAAGATTTACCTCTTGCAGTATTCAGCAAGCAGCGGATCCTCAAGAGCATTACTGAAGCCCTGCGACATGCGCGAGTTCACTATAAGTGGTGAAACTTGATGCGCCTCCAGATTTCTTTCAAAGATAAACTTTATTTTGTAGACGATCTGACTTCAGGACTGAAGGTGCTTTAAACCCTTAACATTAAACCTGCTGCTGATGCCCAAAAAGCCAACTCAAAATGGCGCTGTGCTTCCACGTCGTTCTCTAATGATGAAATGAATTAATTACCAGCTCTGCCATATCTATGGTTTAGTACTAAGTTCTCGTGTCTGACGTTATCTCTATACACTGGTTATTCATTGATGTTTCTATATATTGGCTTTAACATTTTGCAGTGTTCTGATGCTAGTTATTATCGGGGAGGGGGCGCTTCTCAAGTTTGCCTCCGTGTTATTGATAGTCTTTGGTACAGGATAGTCTTAATTCCAGGTCGGGGTTTTATTTTCATCTTTATTTCTTGTTCTTCTGGAGTTCATGAAACTATCACTCTTTCTTATTGCTTGTTCATTACGTTTCAAAATTGTTTCAGTAGTTGTTATCACTTAAATATAAGCTTCATACTTGTGTGTTTTTCCTGGGGTATTACTTGGCATCTGACAGTTAACTCTGGTTTTTATAGAGCTTTGTCTACCTTGTAGTGTTAATCTTTATATATCTTATCTCATAGTAGTTGCTTGTGCATTCAGCCTTCTCTGGTGCTTAGAATATAGCTTTGTGAAGCAGTATAAAATTCCAATTGCTAACATAATCAGCATTAAACTTTAGCTTCCAAAAACAAACAAACAAAGGAGTCTCAGAGTAGCTTACAGTCTCCTTTCTCTTCACCTCCCCACAATAGAAACCCTGTGAGGTAGGCAGGACTGAGAGCTCTGACAGAGTTATGATTGACCCAAGGTCACTCCAGTAGTTGCATGTGGAGGAGTGGGGAATCAAACCCAGTTCTCCCAGATAAGAGTCGGCTCACTACACCAAACTGGCTCTCAGGACCTGGGCGAGTCCAGGCCCCAGCTTGGATTTGTCCTAGCAGTCTGCAGCTCTGTTGTTTATAGAATTGTTTCAGCTGTCACAAAATTAACTGACAATAATGGATGTTGCATATCATTGAGATTTTTTGAATGGATAAATAACATAGATACAAAAACACTTCAGGATTGCAGCCTAAATCAGGTGTCTTACTTGGGTCATTGTATTCCCAGGCCTCAGTTGGGGACAGAGTTCCCCAAAGCGCCACTCCGGAAGTTCTAATCAGGCCCCAAGCATAAGACCATTGACAGCATCCTTCTCCTTTGCCTGCTTTGGCCACCATTTTCCCTCTCCTCTGTGATGAGATAGCTGAGCAAAGCAGCCTCTTGCTCTTTCACTCTTCTCCCTCCCTCTTCCCAAAGGAAGGAGAAGGGAGGAGGAACCTCAGCCAATGGAGGAGCTTGGCTCTCTAGCTCTGCTGTGTGATTGAGTCTGCCAGGATTGCCAGGCATTCCCAGTCACACTGCAGAGCTACTGAGCCAAACCTCTCTTCTTTCTGTTCGCTGAGGCTGCTCCCCCCCTCGTCCCCTTTGCCTAGTTCCCTCTATCAATTACATGGGAGAGATACAAAGGAAGCACTTTTAAGACCAGCAACATTTTATTCAAGATATGAGCTTTTTGCCTTGCTACAGAGAGAGAGAAAGAGTGTGTTTTGTTGGCTTATTATACCTGGGCTTTTCTGGGTGCAACTGAATTTGCCTTCTCCTTTTCACTGTATTAATGCCTTCATGATCCATGTCTTCATGATCCAGAAGAGGAATAACAACAAGCCAGGATTAGGCTGAGAGTGTGTGTCCAGACCAAGTTCACCCAGCAATTTCCTTTTATTTTTCTTTCACGTTTCACATTTTCCTTTGATTGACTGGAGATTTTGAACTTAAACTTCCCAGATAGTAGGCTGATACTGATCACTACATGTGGCTGTCTCTCTGTTCTTGCATTGCCTTATAGGAGTTGTAGTAATTTCTCTGGGGAAGACTATAGTTTTGTAGACAGACACATAGCCCTCAGTCTGTGTCATAGTTTCTTCACAAGTTCTTGACCAGCACATGAAACAATTTATGTCTAAAAGCTCGCAATGCCCAGACATTTCATGTTTTCCCCTGGATCTTAGAGCACGGAGCATGAAATTTCTGTAATGAATGTCAGTGAATCAAAAGTGGATTTGCAACTTACAGGCACACAACTGAAAACACCTGAACAGCATACTTAGGATTGCCACAACACAATTGTCTCCAGATTTTGATGCAATAATTGCACAAGGTGTCAGTTATCAGAGACTGTCAAAAATATTGCAAGTGTGCTAATGTTTTAAGCATGTTTTAAAAAAATCTTTGTGTTTCTTTGTGCCCTTTCTGAAGTTTATATCTCTGCTTCCTGGCATTCTGATGCACTTCTGGTGATGTCAAAGAGATGTGACATATGCAAATATTAGGCATATTAGTTACACTAATGAACTCAGGCACCTTTTTTCTACAAAATGACCCCTGTGTATTCCGAACACAGTTACACCCCTTAGTAAACAGAAGAGTTTAATGCTTAGGATTATACTGCTTGAAGTCTAAATGTACTCCATCCCCTTCAATATATAAAAGAAGAAATACTTTGAGTTGGCTATGACTGTGATTATGGGGAAATGGTATTAGCTCTATGTATCTACTCATTTTATTTTCAAAGTGAATATGGAAAAAATGAAGAATTTATTGATACGTATTTCACAGGAATTAATCTTTCTGCTTTTTCTCTATGCAAGTTAGGGATATAAAGCTATGGTTAGTTTCAGATGGAATAACAAACCACAGTTTGCTCCTAAAATAACAAGCTAGAGGATTCTTTGGGTTCATCTCTCCTCCCACCTCCTCTTTTGTACTTCCAAATAGCTAGATATTCCTGAGGTTGCATTGTGCCATAATTTGCAATTACATCCAAGTTTAGATACTATAGTTTGCACTTTCCATGAAAAGGGCTGCTCAAGGGCCACGTGTCCCACCGGTGCCCGCAAAGCACTGGGTTTGCGGTGGGGGCAGAGGGAGCGATCCCGGCGCTTGTCTCCCGGGGGCTGCAGGTCCCCTCCCCCCCGCCTCGTCTCCTTTTTTCAGCATTCGCTCCATAAGATGCACGCCCTTTCCCCACCACCACCACTTTTTTTTGGGGGGGGGAGTGCGTCTTATGGTCCGAAAAATACGGTATATCCTTCAAAGTCCAGTGAAGTCAACAGGCTTAGAATGGTGTAACTCAGTTTAGGATTGCATTGGGAAGTCTACATAGGCAAGCTGATTGATGAGTGAATGAAATCATAGGGATATACTTCCATGTAGCATGTTTATAATCAATTATCCTGATCAATGAAAGACTCCATTAAGGTCCCAACACTATGAAGCCTGAGCACAAGAACTACTGATTCAGAGACTTCGAATAGGGGCTGGCAGAAATCATAGAACAGGCAGAGAGAGAGAGAGAGATGGGTAGAGAGGGAGGAAGGGAAGCAAGCAAAGGGAAAACAATACTCTAAAATGACATAATGAGCAAATGCTAAGGAACACTGATTAGTTTCACTTATAAACTGCCTAAGTTGGAAGGCTCTAACAGTCTTAGGGATTTTTGCCTGTTTTTTATTTATTTATTTATTTATTTATTTTATTGTATTTCTATCCCACCCTCCCCTAACGGGCTCAGGGTGGCTAACAGCAGTTAAAATAATAGAGTATTCAAATCAAAGTACAATAAAATCATTAAAACATTTTAACAGTTCATACAGTTTAAAATGTGTAATATGGTTCTAAGTTCACTCACCAGGATCCAGATGGTGGGTTTTTATTCTTATGGGAAAGGAAAAGGAAAGGTCCCCTGTGCAAGCACCAGTTGTTTTCGACTCTGGGGTGACGTTGCTTTCACAACGTTTTCACAGCAGACTTTTTATGGGGTGGTTTGCCATTGCCTTCCCCAGTCATCTTCACTTTCCCTCCAGCAAGCTGGGTACTCATTTTACCAACCTTGGAAGGATGGAAGGTTGAGTCAACCTCGAGCCGGCTATCTGAAAATTCAGCTTCCACTAAGGATCAAACTCAGGTCGTGAGCAGAGCTTACTTATTGACCACTGCATATAATAATATTATAGGATGCTATTTGGTGCTCTGGATATGTACTGGGGTGGTTCAGGTGCCAATGCTGTGGGGTGGTGGAATAGTGGTCGCCTCCCCGTTATTTGTTAAATGCCAGTTTAAACAATTCTGTCTTACAGGCCCTGCAGAACTGTGGCAAGTCCCACAGGGCCCTGGTGTTTTCAGGGAGAGCATTTCACAAAGCAGGGCTGCCACTGAAAAAGCTCTTGCTCTGGTGGTGATCAGCCGTGCTTTTTTTGGCCCGGGGATCATAAGGAGATTTTGTGTACTTGATCAAAGTGCTCTCTGAGGCTCATATGGGGAAAGGTGGTCCCAGAGGTACACAGGTCCCAGACCATATAGGGCTTTAAAGGTCACAACCAGCACCTTGAAGCATTTAAAACACTTCCTCTGGAGCTGGAAGAGACGTTTGTTTTGCTCTGTTCCCAAACCATGCCTCTAAATTTTCAACAGAGGTGGAAGAGAAATCGTTGCTTCCTCTCCATGCCCTCTCTCAGAAGCCTGAAGTGGAGGACGGGGGAAAGAGTAGGCAGATTTTTTTTCTTTTTCACACCAGCCCCTGCTTCCCAACTGAAGCTGGCTTTTTGCTGACAGATGCAGGCTTGCTTTTAAAGCCATCCTGAGTGCAGAAGACTCACTGTCAGGAGCAAAAAAGGTGTGTGTGGGGGGGGGGGTCATTGCTTTGTTTTTAAGCAGGAGGGCTGTTTTTTCTACATGTTTTTTAACCTCTCCCTCCTGGGACTAATGGGAAAAAAAACCCTGTGTCTGTATGCCTCTTTTCCAGTCCCTGCTACAGAGAAGGGTAAGGAGATTCTGGAACTCCCACAGTGAAGAGAGGAAGAGAGACTGCAACAGAATCCATCCGAGGCATTGGAGTGTCTCCATTTTGGGGACAGTAAGCCCAGCTCCACTGCACACACCCCACCTCCAGCAGTCCCTGACAGGGAAAACTTCCACTCCACCCAACAAACCTGCCCGGGAGCTTGGGAGGTTGGCTATGCAACTCACCAGCTTTCCCAGAGAGGAGCCTACAGCCACTCCTGATACCTCTGGAGCACAGCCTAGAGGGCTCCTTGTCCTGGCAGGGTTGCCACTTTCTGAAAAGTTGGGGAAATGGAAATTGGTCAGGGGAAATCAGGGAAATTGGTCTGAAGTCAGGGAAATTGTGATTAAAATATATTCAAGCAGTGGATTTTTGACCTGCTGCTGCAAGAGCATGATCTGTTCTTGTGGCAACTGGAATAGAGAAGTAGTAGAAGCAAATCTTAATGATGCCCTTTCCCAGCTCCACCTTTTTTCTCAGCTCCACAATCAGCAACCAGCCTAATGTGTTTGTTGAATTCTGTCCCTGCATGATTTCCAAGGTCTGCTTGTAGCATTTGCAAAGCAAGGCTAGTTTAAAAGTTTAGCAATATACAAACTTTAAACATCTGTTTTATCCTTACCTGCTAGTACTGCATTTAACTTACATATAAAGATAAGCATGTTTTTAGATCATGCTTGTGTATGGAATGAATGTTTTGTATCCTGCTAAACCCAGCACAGAGTTTTAAATGAGTTTTGCCGCTGTTGGATTTCACAGACAACTAGCACTTTCCACTCTGTACCATGCAAAGTAAATTTTGCAAATGTGATTGCTTGTTCCTGCTGAAGTTTACAGAGTACCAGCCTTCTCACCCTCTTTCCTGACTTCTCCCATGCATAAAGATTGCAAATCAGGGTTGTCTGCTTTTCTAGAGTGCAGAAACTCCACCTCCTTTCTTACTGCTGATCTGCTCATTACACTTTCTGGAACCAGAAAGTGAAACTTTCCCAGCTTTGGAAAGTTTCTGCTTGCCAGAATCAAATCTGCTAACACCTTGGTGTCAGGCAGGTGGTTCTGCGTACAGCTGTATCAGAAACCACGTTTTGAAGTTGGCTTCTAAGAGGACAGTTTTTAATATGCTGTGACTGGATTTCAAACTTCATCCTGACTTCATTCCATGGCTATCACCAGTTGCTAGAGACAAATGCAAAGGTTATTGTAAAGTGCGCTACAAAACCTTTGAACTAAGTAATATGGGAATTAGAGCTATGGATTCTCATGCACAAGGACCATTACATCAGAAGAACCTAAAAATTAAATCAAGTCAGCACTTCATCACAATATGTCTAGGTTCAAAGCCAAGTACAAGTTCAGATAGTAAAACCAGAGAGGGTAAAGATGCAGCCCTTGCGGAAACTGGAAAACATAACCGGAGTGATGAAAGTAGCAAAGAATTACCCACCACACAAACTAGTACAGCTGCTTATGTAATCAAGGACTGAATCAGGACAGCAGAGTGCCTGTGGGTTTTGCAACTGGTGATGAAGATGTCATTTAACTCTTGTAACAACATCAGTGAGCTATTCAGGCGAATGTTTTCAGATAGCCAGATAGCTCAACAGTTTCATCGTGGAAAAACAAAAGCAATGTATGCTGTTGCTTTTGGCTTCGTAACATATTTTTCTGATCTTTTACTGAAACAGCTGAAACAATGCCAAACATTTGTTATCTGTTTTGATGAAGCTTTGAATAAGGTGGTTCCAAAGCGATAGATGGATTTAGTGGTTCATTTTTGGGATGATTTCTGACATAAAGTTTCCACACAGTATCTAACCAGTTTTTCTTCAAACTGCTACTGTTGAAGACCTTCTTCAGAAGTTTCAAGAAGGCGTGTCTTCTTTATCAGTTGCAAAATTATTACAAGTGTCTATGAATGGGCCAAATATAAATCACCTTTTTCTGTGAAAACTAAAAGAAGAAATTAAAACAAACCTTGACTGTAAAAAAGAAATACCGGGAAAGTTGGAAGAAACCATTATCAAGGACAGAATGAGTAGGCACGTTGATGAACACGGGTTATTGAGGAAGACTCAGCATGGGTTCTGCAAGGGAAGATCTTGCCTCACTAACCTGTTACATTTCTTTGAGGGGGTGAACAAACATGTGGACAAAGGAGACCCGATAGATGTTGTTTACCTTGACTTCCAGAAAGCTTTTGATGAAGTTCCTCATCAAAGGCTCCTTAGAAAGCTTGAGAGTCATGGAGTAAAAGAACAGGACCTCTTGTGGATCAAAAACTGGCTGAGTAATAGGAAGCAAAGAGTGAATATAAATGGGCAGTCTTCGCAGTGGAGGACGGTAAGCAGTGGGGTGCCGCAGGGCTCGGTACTGGGTCCCATGCTCTTTAACTTGTTCATAAATGATTTCGAGTTGGGAGTGAGCAGTGAATTGGCCAAGTTTGCGGATGACACTAAATTGTTCAGGGTGGTGAGAACCACAGAGGATTGTGAGGAACTCCAAAGGGATCTGTTGAGGCTGGGAGAGTGGGCGTCAACGTGGCAGATGTGGTTCAATGTGGCCAAGTGCAAGGTAATGCACATTGGGGCCAAGAATCCCAGCTACAAATACAAGTTGATGGGGTGTGAACTGGCAGAGACTGACCAAGAGAGAGATCTTGGGGTCGTGGTAGATAACTCACTGAAAATGTCAAGACAGTGTGCAATTGCAATAAAAAAGGCCAACGCCATGCTGGGAATTATTAGGAAGGGAATTGAAAACAAATTAGCCAGTATCATAATGTCCCTGTATAAATCGATGGTGCGGTCTCATTTGGAGTACTGTGTGCAGTTCTGGTCGCCGCACCTCAAAAAGAATATTATAGCATTGGAGAAAGTCCAGAAAAGGGCAACTAGAATGATTAAAGGTCTGGAACACTTTCCCTATGAAGAAAGGTTGAAACGCTTGGGACTCTTTAGCTTGGAGAAACGTCAACTGCGGGCTGACATGATAGAGGTTTACAAGATAATGCATGGGATGGGGAAAGTAGAGAAAGAAGTACTTTTCTCCCTTTCTCACAATACAAGAACTCGTGGGCATTCGATGAAATTGCTGAGCAGACAGGTTAAAACGGATAAAAGGAAGTATTTCTTCACCCAAAGGGTGATTAACATGTGGAATTCACTGCCACAGGAGGTGGTGGCGGACACAAGTATAGCCACCTTCAAGAGGGGTTTAGATAAAAATATGGAGCACAGGTCCATCAGTGGCTATTAGCCACAGTGTGTGTGTGTGTGTGTGTATATATATAATTTTTTTTGGCCACTGTGTGACAGTGTTGGACTGGATGGGCCATTGGCCTGATCCAACATGGCTTCTCTTATGTTCTTATGATTTTGGGACTTGTAGCCTTCATGTTGTACATGGGTCTTTTAAAACAGGATTGCAAGCAGTGAAATGGGACCTGAATTCAGTATTGCGCAACATGTATTATCTGTTCAAAGATTCCCCAGTTAGGAGGGCATAATACAGTGCTGTGACTGGAGGTACACTATTTCCCCTGAAGTTTTACTCCACTAGGTGGTTGGAGAATGTTAAGTGCCCTGATAGAGCTATAACTGTTTTTGACAACATCAAGAAATATGTGGAAGAAGCAAAACTCCCTCACAGTAAATCTGCAATTTGTATAAAAGCTGCAATGCAAGATCCACTCATGAAGTGCAAAATGGCTTTCATGAAAACGATTTCTGGAGATTGTAAGCCATTTCTACAAAGGTTTCAAAACCAAAAATTTTTGGTATGAAGTTACCTTATTATTGTGTTTTTCACTAATTGATTTTAGAGACTGTATTGTCTAATGGTATTCTTACTTTTGTCTGTTCAATAAACCTATATGTATTTTTAGTGGTTTTGATTTTCTTGTGCACATTTACCCTCAGGGACCCATGAGTTTAAGTACTGATTGTTAGATTGTGAGGCAGTAGCTCAGAGAGACCAAGGTTTGAGTTTCTTGCAGAGGTGTTACTGTCCTTTAGGCACTGCTCAGAAAGGAAATCTTATGCTGCTGAATGGTCCAAGTTTTCTTCCTGGGCGGTTACCTAAGAACATAAGAACATAAGAGAAGCCATGTTAGATCAGGCCAATGGCCCATCCAGTCCAACATTCTGTGCCACACAGCGGCCAAATATATATATATATATACACACACACACACACACACTGTGGCTAATAGCCACTGATGGACCTCTGCTCCATATTTTTATCTAACCCCTTCTTGAAGGTGGCTATGCTTGTGGACGCCACCACCTCCTGTGGCAGTGAATTCCACATGTTAATCACCCTTTGGGTGAAGAAGTACTTCCTTTTATCCGTTTTAACCTGTCTGCTCAGCAATTTCATCGAATGCCCACGAGTTCTTGTATTGTGAGAAAGGGAGAAAAGTACTTCTTTCTCTACTTTCTCCATCCCATGCATTATCTTGTAAACTTCTATCATGTCACCCCTCAGTCGACGTTTCTCCAAGCTAAAGAGCCCTAAGCGTTTCAACCTTTCTTCATAGGGAAGGTGTTCCAGCCCTTTAATCATTTTAGTTGCCCTTTTCTGAACTTTCTCCAATGCTATAATATCCTTTTTGAGGTGCGGCGACCAGAACTGCACACAGTACTCCAAATGAGACCGCACCATCGATTTATACAGAGGCATTATGATACTGGCTGATTTGTTTTCAATTCCCTTCCTAATAATTCCCAGCATGGCGTTGGCCTTTTTTATTGCAAACGCACACTGTCTTGACATTTTCAGTGAATTATCTACCATGACCCCAAGATCTCTCTCTTGGTCTGTCTCTGCCAGTTCACACCCCATCAACTTGTATTTGTAGCTGGGATTCTTGGCTCCAATGTGCATTACTTTGCACTTGGCCACATTGAACCGCATCTGCCACGTTGACGCCCACTCACCCAGCCTCAACAGATCCCTTTGGAGTTCCTCACAATCCTCTCTGGTTCTCACCACCCTGAACAATTTAGTGTCATCCGCAAATTTGGCCACTTCACTGCTCACTCCCAACTCTAAATCATTTATGAACAAGTTAAAGAGGATGGGACCCAGTACCGAGCCCTGCGGCACCCCACTGCTTACCGTCCTCCACTGCGAAGACTGCCCATTTATACTCACTCTCTGCTTCCTATTACTCAGCCAGTTTTTGATCCACAAGAGGACCTGTCCTTTTACTCCATGACTCTCAAGCTTTCTAAGGAGCCTTTGATGAGGAACTTTATCAAAAGCTTTCTGGAAGTCAAGGTAAACAACATCTATCGGGTCTCCTTTGTCCACATGTTTGTTCACCCCCTCAAAGAAATGTAACAGGTTAGTGAGGCAAGATCTTCCCTTGCAGAACCCATGCTGAGTCTTCCTCAATAACCCGTGTTCATCAATGTGCCTACTCATTCTGTCCTTGATAATGGTTTCTACCAACTTTCCCGGTATTGAAGTCAGACTGACTGGCCTGTAATTTCCCGGATCTCCTCTGGAACCCTTTTTAAAGATGGGGGTGACATTTGCTACCTTCCAGTCCTCAGGAACGGAGGCAGATTTCAATGAAAGATTACAGATTTTTGTTAGATTTTTTTGTTAGATTACAGATTTTTGTAGCCTCTCCTCTGAATCCTGCCAGTTGAAGTTTTTTGTTTGTTTGGAATATGTGTTACACTTGAAATATAGTAGCCTGACTACTACTATATAGTAGCCTGACTGCTACCTCAATCAAAGTCCAAGCCATTTCAGACTTCTCTAACCCCTTTGTGGGTTTTTCTGGGTTTTTTACCCCAATTTCTAAAAGATTCCTAAAGGATTTATTTAACTTACACCCTCTGGCACTTCCTTCCATTCCCCAGTAGGGTCTTTCTGCATTGGTATTCAAGCCCTTTGAGCCTCTTGCCATGTGCAACTTGTCCTTCCTCTCCTGTAAGGTAGCCTTCCGCACAAAGGGTAGGAGAATTGCAGTCTCCTCCACCTTTTTCCAAGTTTCACTCCAATAAGATTATTTTCCAGCCTAATCTGAAATGCCTCCCAAAGTTTTTGTCCACCTTTTACTTTGTGTGTATATAAAATTTTTTGCCACTGTGTGACACAGAGTGTTGGACTTGATGGGCCGTTGGCCTGATCCAACATGGCTTCTCTTATGTTCTTATGTACTTTTCTGAGGACACAGTTCTGCCAGTGTTTTTTCTCCCCCCCCCCAAAAAAAAAATCGAATAAGGAATGAACCCTACACACAGATGCTAAAAACAGGATTACACTTCCCTCTAACTGTTGTTCATCAAGTGATCTTCTGTGCAGGCACGTATCCCTCCTTTCCTTGCTGTGCAATCTTTGCACTATTGAGCTCCTTCCACGGTGGTGAGAAGGGACTGGGGGGAAGGAGTGCTTGCCCTCACATGTCGATTCAGTGGGAAGAAGCCAGCCTGTGAGGGGAGGAAGCTGAGTGCTCTGAACCTTCTAGAGAGTTTTTAGATAAAAAGATCTCTGTGGCAGGCCTGCACAAGTGTTGTCTCATGTGTGACTGCACAGAAAACCACTTTATGAACAACAGTTACAGGTAAATGCAAACCCTGATCTGACCACTGCATTGGGTGTGGTTGACCATACCATCCTGTTTAATTATACCAAGCATGGTTTTGGAGTTTCTGGGAATCTCTTACTTGGTTTCAGTCTTTGCTATCACATTTATAGTAGAGGATTTATTTCAAATAAATCAAGTCAGCACCATGGAAATTGTCTTGTGGTGTATCTGAGGGCTCAGTACTCTCACCTATGCTTTTCAGAATGAGATCATCTGGAATTTTAGAATTGATTGTGATTTGTAAACTACCTGCATTGGGGAGGGATGGTGGCTCAGTGGTAGAGCATCTGCTTGGGAAGCAGAAGGTCCCAGGTTCAATCCCTGGCATCTCCAAAAAAGGGTCCAGGCAAATAGGTGTGAAAAACCTCAGCTTGAGACCCTGGAGAGCCACTGCCAGTCCGAGAAGACAATACTGACTTTGATGGACCAAGGGTCTGATTCAGTATAAGGCAGCTTCATATGTTCATATGCATTCTGCTATATTTTTTCTTTGTCTAATATTCCAAGCACAGCTGTCTTTATCCAGATTCACTGCTTGGATCCTGTGATTAAGCAGATGTGAGCGAACAAGCTGAAACTGAATCCAGACAAGATCGTGATGTTATTAGTTGGAAAACAAGCTGTTCTTTTTTTAAAAAATACTTTTTTTGGTAAACAAGGGAGTAGTAACAATACATAGAATTAACCAATCCATACAGTCATTATAGATATAAAAAGCAAGCTATCTTGGCCACAACTCACCTACCCTCCCATTGGCTGAGAGCTGTGTGTTGCTCAGTCTCCATGGAGAACAACCCCACCATCCAGCCCCAGGAAAGATGAGAATTCAGTCACTAGGGAAGCTGGCTTTGCATCCTATTGGCCCGTCCTGCTAGGTCCTTCATTTTCCCTCAGTGGCTATTGCTAGGCATCCATAGTATTCCAAGCTTGGTGCTGTCAGTGGGAGGCCCTTTCCAGGCCTATTTTGGTCTTTGAGGGAGAACTCATTGGGCCAGTTGTGACTAGAGTTGCCAGAGAGAGGCATCGGCTGAACATAATGCTATATAGTCCACCCTCCAAAGCATACAGGACCACTTCTCCCCATATGAGTCCCCCCCACACACAGACTTTGAGATCACCTGCACAACATCTACTTTTGATCCCTGGTTCTAAGGATGCCCAGCTGGCCTCAACAAGGGCCAGGGCCTTTTCAATCCAACCCCTACCTGGTGGAATGAGCTCTCATTGGAGATCCGGGCCCTGCGGGACTTACCTAAGTTTCACAGGATCTGTAAAATGGAGCTCTTCCACCAGCGTTTTAATCTATCAGGCATCCTCTGAAACCTTCCCTCAACACTTTACTATCCATGTGCTTGAGTTGGGTCAGGCGTCTGAGTTACAACCTTAAGTAGTGTCAGTGACCTAAAGCTGTGCTAAGTTGTGTTAACTACCGTATTTTTTGAACCATAAGGCACTCCGGACCATAGGACGCACCTTCCTCCTGAGGGGCGATCCGCTGCCTCCACCTCTGATCCTGGCGCTTCCCCCGCGCCTGCCTGGCTCCAGCTTCTTCCAGCAAGCACTGGGATCGCTCCACGCTGCCCCCACCGCAAACCCAGCGCTTCGCGAGCGCCAGCTGCGGAGAGGGCAACGTGCTTCCTCCGTGCCTGTCTGCCTGGCTCCAGCTCTGACGCTTACAGCAAGCGCCAGGATCGCTCCCTCTGCCCTCCGATCCCGGCGCTTGCTTTAAGCATCAGAGCTGGAGCCAGGCAGACAGGCACGGAGGAAGCACCCCCCCCTCCAGCGCTTCGCCAGCGCCGGCTGTGGAGGGTGCAGTGTGCTTCCTCCGTGCCTGTCTGCCTGGCTCCAGCTCTGATACTTACAGCAAGCGCCAGGATCGCTCCCTCCGCCCTCCGATCCCAGTGCTTGCTTTTTTACCCCCACTTTTTTTTATGGTCTGAAAATACGGTAGCTGAAGTCGTACCAACTGCTGAACTATGGCCTTTGGCTGGACAGTTGTTGGAGTTATGACCCTCTATTTTATGTATTACGTTTATGAGATATTTTAAATTTGTTGTTTAATTGTTTCAAACAATTTTTATTAGTAGCATATGGCAATATATTCAATTTCTTATATTATTAATAACTACTTTTTTAATCCCATATATTACTTTCTACATACCCCTCCCCCTTTACTTGACCCCCGCCAGTGTAGTAAATTCAAAACATCATTTTAAATGGTACCCCTAATTAATAAGAACCAAAGTTCATATCTTCCCCCCACTTATACTTAATCATTATCAAAGATTGTTCAATGTCCTTTTATTTTCCATTCTTTTTCTATGTATCTTCTGAACTTCTTCCACTCCATCTTAAATATTTCTAAATCATAGTCTCTTAAAGTTCTTGTTAACTTATCCATTTCACTCCATGTCATAACTTTAACAATCCAATCCCATTTCTCTGGTATTTTTTCTTGTTTCCACAACTGCGCATACAATGTCCTAGCAGCTGAGAGCAAGTATCAGATTAAAGTTCTGTCTTCTTTTGGAAATTTTTTCATTTGTAATCCTAACAGAAAAGTCTCTGCAACTTTGTAAATTCATATCCCAAGATCTTAGAAATCTCTTGCTGAATCATCTGCCAAAACATTTTAGCTCTTTCACAAGTCCACCACATATGGTAGAAAGAACCTTCATGCTTTTTACATTTCCAACATCTGTCTGGCATCTTGTTATTCATCTTTGCCAATTTTTTAGGAGTTATATACCATCTGTACATCATCTTAAAACAATTTTCTTTGATATTCTGGCATGTTGAGAGTGTCATAGAGTTCTTTCACAAATATTCCCAAGTTTCCATCTGTATTTCTTTATTTACATTAATTGCCCATTTAATCATTTGAGATTTTACTACTTCATCTTCTGTAGACCATTGTAAAAGTAATTTATATACTTTTGAAATTAATTTATCATTGTCTCCAAGCAGAACTTTTTCCATTTCTGTTTGCTCCTTCCTTATTCCTTCAGTTTTAATATCATTCTCCACCAATATCATTCTCTTTATTTGTTGCATTTGAAACCAATCATATTTATTATTCAACTCTTTAGCAGTTTTCAGTTCTATTTTGCCACTTTGTATTTTTAACAGTTGACTATATGACAACTACTTTTCTACCCCTATCTCAGCTATTATTTTTATTACTTCCACCGGCACAATCCATAACGGTCTTCTCTCATCTCCATACTTCTTATATTTCATCCATGTACTTAACAAATTATTTCTTATATAATGGTGAGAGAAAAAAAGTCCATCTTTTTTCCATAATACAAATATGCGTGCCAGCCAAATTTATTTCCGTGACCTTCCAACACTAAATGTTTTCTGTTTAACAGCGTTATCCATTCTTTTATCCACACTAAGCAAACTGCTTCCTGATATAATCTTAAATTCGGTAGTTGAAATCCACCTCTCTGTTTTGCATCTGTCAAAATTTTCATTTTAATCCTTGGTTTCTTCCTGGCCCACACAAATTCTGAAATTTTTCTTCGCCATTTATCAAACGGTTTACTATCCTTCACAATAGGAATAGTTTGAAACAAATGCATTATTCTTGGTAGAATATTCATTTTAATTGCAGCTATTCTACCCAACAATGACAAATTAAGCTTGTTCCATTTTAACATGTCTTCATCCATTTTACACCATAACTTCTCATAATTATTTTTGAACAGATCAATATTCTTCATTGTTATCTCCACCCCCAGATATTTTACCTTAGAGGTGACTTCGCAGCCCGTTAGTTTCTGCAATTCTTGTTGTTTATTTATCTGCATATTTTTACACAGAATTTTTGATTTTTTTCTATTAATAAAAAGTCCCGCCAACTCCCAATATTCTTGTATTTTAGCTAACAACTAAGGTGTAACTTGTATGGGGTTTTCATTTATAAACATTATATCATCAGCAAAAGCTCTGTATTTATAAGTAAATCCTTTTATTCTTAATCCTTCTATATCTTTTTCTTCTTGTATCTGCATCAATAATATTTCAAGAGTCATTATAAACAACAATGATGAAAGTGGACAACCTTGTCTAGTACCTTTGCTGATTTTCATATCTTCTGTAAGATCTGCATTTATACATAACCTTGCGCTTTGTTCAGAATATATTGCTTTTATCATTCTTATAAAGCTTTCCCCAAGCTCCATTTTTTCCATTACTGCAAACATAAAGTCCCAGTTTAAATTGTCAAATGCTTTCTCTGCATCTGCAAAGATTAATGCTTCTTTTTCTGGATGTCTTTCATAATATTCTACAATATTTACAACAGTTCTAATATTGTCTCTTATTTGCCTTTTGGGAAGAAAACCTGCTTGATCTTCCTTTATAAAATTTATCAAATGCTGTTTAAGCCGTTCTGCCAGGATTCTTGTATAAATTTTAAAGTCATTATTTAATAGCGAAATTGGTCTATAATTTTTTACATTCGTGACATCTCTGTCTTCCTTAGGTATCAACGAAATAACAGCTTCCTTCCATTTGTTTGGTATTTTCCCTTTCATTCTTATCATATTCATCAGCTTCTGCAACTTTGGTATTAATTCCTCTTTGAAGATTTTAAAAAATTAGTTGTATATCCATCAGGCCCAGGTGCTTTTCCATTTTTCATTGCGTTGATTGCTGCTTCAATTTCTATTTTTTCAATTGGATCATTCAAAACTTTTCGCATATTTTCAGTTAAGGGCTCTATTTTTACCTTTTGTAAATATTTATCCATCTTCTCCTTCTTTATTTTAACACCTTTAAATAATTTGGCATAATACTTAAAAAATTCTCTTTTTATTCCCTCTTGGGTAACCACTTCTCTTCCATCTACCACAATTTTATTAATAATTTTACTTTCCCTCTTTTTTTTTCAATTGCCAAGCCAAATACTTTCCCGGTTTATTTGCTCCCTTAAAGGTTTTCTGCTGCAATCTTTTCAAACTCCATTCCACTTCTTTATTTAACAAATGTCTCATTAGAGTTTGTAATTTCCCTTATAATTTTCTTTTTCCCTGGCCTTTTCTTCAATTCCCCTTCTTTTTCTTTATCTCATTTTGAATGTCCAACATCTGTTTCTCTTTTACTCTTTTGTCCTTATTATTCAAAGTAATCAACATTCCTCTCATTACTGGGGGGTTTCTGGTTTCCGGCGGGGCGGTGCGGCGGCGTTCTGAGAAAGCTCCTCGGGACGAACTGCAATTTCAACCCATTGGGGGGGCCTTCGGGTCTGCACAACCTTCGGTCGAGGAGGTAAAGTGCGTAGGAAGAGTGAGGGGGAATAGTGGGGAGCCCTACGGGTGTTCTCCAAGTGTTTTCTCTCAGTCTTTTGCACCACGGTTGAAAACGTCTTTGGGCGAAACAGCCCCAGCCACCGGATTACTGAGCTAGACTGTGGTTGGCGGTTAAGGAGGAAGAGGCGCTGAAGGAGAAGTTTTAAGCTATTTGCTTACCTCTTCATCGGTATTTTTCTTTGTCAGACTTTAAGTGTTTTTTTTTTCCTTCAGCATTTCGCCTTCCTGAGGGGGGCAGGAGAACTGAGACGGCGCAGAGCGCGGGCTTGGAGGTCTGTGCAAGCGATTGGGGAGAGGAATAAAGAATGTCCTCTGTTTTGTTCTGACAACGTGGGTTTTTTTTCTGAGACGGGACTGATAATTAAATGCTAGAGACGAAGTTTAAAAGGAGAAAGAACTAGCCATCTTTATACGTCTTTTCCCTCACAAGGACCAGTCCAGTGGTGAGAGGGTTAAACTGCAAGAAGTGGGGGAGGCATACTGACGTGTCGGACGCCTGACGTCTGGACGTGTGGGCGTATTTGACGTTATACGGTAAAAGAACAACAGAAGACAGAAGAGACTTTGGAAGGACGGGGTAAAAGCGGAAGACAGACGTTGCGATTCAGGAAGACAGGAAAGGAACTTTCATAGATGAATTAGGTCAGGCTGGGCTTTTAGGACCTGCAGTCTCTGTTTACTTGTTTAGTCTCCCTTTTCTTTGGTCATAAATAAGATTTGACAGAGCGGATAGGGTGGATAAAGCGCACAAGAAGCCTAAGAGAAATTATATACGCTCCAACCGAACTTTAACAGGACTTAGAAAAAGGTGCTCTATTCACATCGGTGCATTTATACTGGTACCAAAGGGACTAAGACTGAGATCTTAATAGTATTAATACTGAAGTGCTCTATTCACATTGGTGCATTTATATTGGTACCAAAGGGACTAAGACTGAGATCTTAATAGTATTAATACTGAAGTGAATTATATCCTACTCTAACGGAGACTCATCAGCCTTAGCTGGTTGCTGGATGTTGGTGACCACTTTTATTTGTTTTGTTTATTTTATTTTATTTGGAGAGTTTTATTTTATTTTATTTGGAGAGTTTTGGCCTAATAACCTTATGATTTCTGTTTTCTAATACTTGTCTCCCTGTGGTATTGTTTTACCTTGGTCTGTTACAAATCTGATTAATAATTTAAGTAGTGCTGACTTCTTCACTATCTGCTGTAACCTTGCCAAATCTGCCAGACCTGTGGGTTTAGTTACTGAGACACTGTTCTAGTTCAGTTTAAAATTGACTCTGTATATTAGAACAATGTCGCAACCAGGTAAAACTAAATTTTTGCCAGGGCAGCCAAAGGCCGTTGGTGCAGCATTTTCACAGGATACACTGAAAGATGTTCAATCAAATTTTTTAGAGGCGCTAAACCAAATGAAGGAGGTATTAACGAAACAGATGGAAGGTGTCGTAAGTAAAATTGAAAGTCTTGATGATAAATTTGGCGAAACGAAGAAAGACATAGCTGAGGTGGTCAAAATGACTAAATCAATAGAGGGCAAGCTCAGACTTATGGAAGGTAAAATGGAAGAGATAGAAATAAATCAGGGGAGATCCGAGGTGAAGTTTACAAAAATGGAAATGAGTCAAGCGGAGTATGTGCTCAGGTTTTTAAATATACCTGAGGAGAAGAACGAAAACTTGGTTAAATTGATGAGTGAAGCCTTAGCAGACTTACTGATGATGGATAAGACAGAAATGGAGAAAGAATTCGATTTTGTGTATAGAGTCAACACTACATATGCCAGGAAAAATGGACTCAACAGGGAGGTCCATTTAAAATTTGCACGTAAGATGATCAAAGAAAGGGTCTGGAGAGAAGCAAGAGATCAGCAGCTGACCATAAACGGGATAAAAATAAAGATAATGAAGGAAATACCATGGTCAATTAGGATTAAGAGAAAAGAATACATGCAGCTGGCTCTTGCCTTACAGGAAAAAGGGATTTTGTACAGGTGGTTAGTCCCAGAAGGCTTGCTGTTTACTTACTCAAACAATAGATTTAAGATAGACTCGATCATAAAACTAGAAGAATTCATTAGAGTTCACAGTGGCAATTGGTTAAAGAAAACTAAGGGGATAAATTTAAATGGGGGTGAGAGACAGCTAGAACAAAGAGACCCATCATATACATTTCAACTACTGGATTTAGAGGAACAAGAGGGGGGAAAGGTTGTGCAAACGGAAGAATTACAAAGGGAGACTAGGTTACAGAAAAAAAAGAGAAACCAATAGAAAGTTGAGAAAGCTGAGAAATCAATATGACAAACAGTTTAAAAATTTATTCGATAAACATCAATGGTTTGAATTCCACCCAGAAAACGCAGCGAACTTTTCTTCAGCTAAAAAAATTTAATGCAGATATTTTATGTCTACAAGAGACTCACATGAGGAAAAAAGATGAAGTTTTGTTACATAATAAAAGACTGGGTAAGGCTTTTATTACATCGGAAAAGGATAAGAGAAAGAGAGGGTTGGTGACATATGTCAAAGAGGGACTACAAGCAGAACTAATTTTCGAAGGTAAAGAAGCTAGAATGCACGGAATTGAAATAATAAAGGATTCAAAAAAGTTCCTTTTGATAAATGTTTATGCGCCTAATGACAATCAAAGACTATTTTATAAAGAGTTATATTCTAAGATAATAGATGCTGATTATGAGAATGTCTGTATTATTGGTGATTTAAATGCAGTTGAAAACCCAGAGCTGGATAGGACTCCCAAAAATGATAAAAAGAAAGGTAAAAAGAACAGTAGTCATATCCTCCCTGAACCTTTTTTGAGATTGGTGGATGAACTTGCCCTAGTGGATGTTTGGCGTACCCTTAACCCTAGGAAAAGAGACTATACGTATTTTTCTAATAGAAATGCCTCCTGGTCTAGGATTGACTCAATCTGGATATCGTTAGGTTTAATGAAAATGGTGCAAGAAGCGGAAATTCTCCCTTCCACTATTGCTGATCACTCACCCATTATGCTATCATTAAATACTCCTAAGAGGAAATCGGGGTGGAGAATGAACCCAAGTTTGTTCAAAGATAAGAAATTTATTTGATATATAGAGGAAGAGTTGAAGTTTTTTTCTTTTCTTATAAATACACAGAAGGAGGTACCTCAGTCAATTATTTGGGAAACTAGTAAAGCCTTCTTCAGAGGGCTGGTTATTAGTTACAGTGCAAATAAGTGGCGTGTAGAGAGTAGTAACTTGTTGAAATGGACAGATCTAATCAAAACTAAAGAAAGCTTGTTAAAGACTAATCCCACATCAAAGGAATTAAGGTCTGAGATCAGAAATCTTCAGCATAAAGTTCATTTAATTTTTATAGATCATATGGAGAGAAAGATAGCCTACTCGAAAGCACAATTCTTCGAGAATGCAAATAAACCTGGTAAGTGGCTCGCATATAAAGTCAGAAAAGAGAGAGAAAAGAAAATGATAAAAACTTTAAAGGATAAAAGTGGGCGGAATACCTCTGTGCTGGAGGATATGAAAGTAATAGCCCAAGAGTTTTATGAGAATTTATACAAAAAGAAGGAGAGAGATAAGGTTAAATTAGAAGAATATCTTTCGAATAAGGTGCGAACAAAGTTAACAGCTGAGCAGAGAGAAACGTTAATGGGTTCGATAACGATGGTGGAAATTGTAGAAGCCTGGAATAAGATAAAACGTAATAAGGCCGCAGGACCCGACGGTCTACCACCGGAATTTTATATAATCTTTAAAGAGAACTTATTAGACCCATTTAAAAATTTATTAGATGAGGTTTGGTCCCTGGCTAAAATCCCAGAGTCATGGCGGTATAGCAATATTGCGCTTATTCCAAAACCAGGCAAGGACACAGATGATATTGGGAATTACCGTCCTATATCCCTGCTTAATACAGACTATAAAATATTCACGACGATCTTAGCTAATAGACTCAAATCAGTTTTGAGAGAAATTATCCATCCTGATCAAACAGGGTTTTTACCAAAGAGATACATGCGAACAAATGCTCGTATGTTGTTTAATTTTTTGGAATATTTTGGGTTTAATAGAGGTAAACAATTAGCACTTTTATTTCTAGATGCCGAAAAAGCGTTTGATAATTTGGATTGGAATTTTATGTTGGAACTTTTAGAGAAGTCAAATTTTGGTGATAAATTTGTAAATAACATCCGAGCAATTTATGACAAACAATTTGCCAGGATAATAATTAATGGAGATCTGACAGGAGAAATTTGTCTCAGTAAGGGTACAAGGCAAGGTTGTCCTTTATCCCCATTACTGTTTATATTTTCTTTAGAATTATTAAGTGAAATAATTAGGTCTGACAACAATATTGAGGGCTTGAAAGTTAAAGGTGAAGATTATAAAATACTAGCCTATGCAGATGATATGGTGCTGGTTCTCCAAAATCCTCTGGAGTCGGTAGAGGTGGTTTTTAATCATCTTGAGGAATACGGAAAAGTTGCTGGTTTGAAGATAAATAAAGACAAGTCGAAACTGTTAACTAAAAATATGACAGCACAGGCAATTTCTGATCTTGAAAGGAAAACGGGTTTTAAAAGGGACAAAAAAGTTAGATATTTAGGTTTAGTGATCTCTGAGAGATGCAGTACTGTTTATGAAGATAATTACGACCCATTATTAAAGGAAATAGATATGTTATTTAAAAAATGGGCTAATATGAGACTTTCACTTATGGGAAGAGTGTCTCTTCTTAAAATGAATATACTCCCTAAAGTTTTATTTCTGTTTCAAATGGCAAATTTTGCCGCAAAAGATTCTTTTTTCGTTAAATTAAATCAATTGTCCAAAAATTTTATATGGCAGGGAAAAAAACCTAGAGTCAGTTGGAAAATTTTAAAGGACAAAAAAGAAAATGGAGGCCTCGGCCTCCCGGACTATGAGATTTACCACACAGCCTGCTCAACTTTATGGTTGAGAGATTGGGTAACGTTAGAAGATACTCGTTTATTAACATTAGAAGGGGCTGATCTACACGCGGGTTGGCACGCAAATATGTGGTATATTCAAAAACCCCATAATTATTTTAAAAATCATTTAATTCGCAAAGCTTTATTGCAAGTTTGGACGAAAATAAAGAAGAAAATATATGATAAAACGCCCAGGTGGTTATCCCCTGTGGAGGCAGCAATTCGACCGCAGTTGTGGTCCCCTGGAATGATAATAAGATACGCAGATTTATTGGACGAAACTAATAAAATAAGAAAGAAGGAGGATTTGGAAGCTAGAGGGATTAGTTATGACTGGTGGGTCATGACACAAATTTTGGCAAAATACAATAAAGATAAAATAGCTGGATTTACTAAGAAGGACTTTGATTTTGATATGATAATAACAACGACACTTGGAAAACTGATTAGGAAGGTTTACAATTACTTTTTACAAATAAAACTTGAAGAGGAAACTGTCAAAAATGTGATGTTAAAATGGTCAAACAATTTAAAGATTAATATTACTCTGGAACAATGGGAGATGTTATGGAGAAATAATTATAAGATTATAAAGCCTGTTAATTTTCGAGAAAAATTTTTTAAGCTTTTTTATAGATGGCATATTACACCGGTATTATTAAATAAAATTAATCATGTTATCCCACCTATCTGTTGGAAATGTGAAGGAAAGGTAGGAACTTATTATCACCTATGGTGGACCTGCAGTGTCTCTAAAAAGTATTGGAAGGAGATTCATAAAATAATGGTCGATATACTTAAAGTTAATTTTCCCCTCAAACCTGAGTGTATGTTACTTTCATTAGTTAGAGAGATGGTCCCACGTGAGAATGAGTTCATCACAGTATATATTGTAACTGCGGCGAGAATTTTATTTGCCCAAAATTGGAAATCCAAAGCGCTCCCAAAGAGGGAAGAAATAATTCAAAAAATTACGCAAGTTGCTGAAATGGATATATTAGCTAATGTGATAAAAGGAAATCTGAAGGAGGATGCAAAAAAAAGATGGGAAAAAGTATATGCGTGGTTGGAAAGAAATTAAATTTATTGTGATAATATTAATATCAATTTATTATTATTTTATTACTATCATTACTAACTTAAACGGTTACTTCATGTTTGGAAGAAAGGAAAGTTACCAATTTTAGATCTGTGATTCTAATACCACAGTACTAACTCACACTGTATGAAAGAAGTAGTTATACTACTACTACTAATGTTAATCCTATTTTGGTCTGTATAATGCGATATCATGATGGTGATGTTATTTGCTTTTGAAATTGTTTGGTACCTTTTTTTTTATTTACTTGTATGATTTGATTGACCCAATAAAAACGTGAAAAATAATAATAAAAAAAAAACATTCCTCTCATTACTGCTTTGTAAGCATCCCAGACCGTCTGAAAATCTCTGTCCTCTTTGTCATTCATTTGGAAAAAGGCTTTAGTTTCATTTTCTAGGTATGTCACTGTTTCTTTATTCTGTAGCAAATCTTCATTCAATCTCCATCTTCTCAACTTCTTGGACAATTTTGTCATCCACATTATTGGATTATGGTCAGCCCCAATCTTAGGTAAAATCTCTATTTTCCTTGTTATAAGACCCAAATCTTTAGTTTCCCACAACATGTCAATTCTAGAAAAAGTTTTATGTCTTGCTGAAAAAAAATATAGTCCCGAACTTCAGGGTTAAATTTCCTCCATATATCTTCTAGATTTTCTTGTTTAACCAATTCAAAAAAAGACTTTGGCAGTTTTCCTTCTTTACTGTTGTTTTTTTTCCTTCCAGACCTGTCCAATGAGTTCTTAACTGTTCCATTAAAATCTCCCATTATCAAAACTTGATCATAGGTCAGTTCATCAAGCTGTTGTATAATGTCTTTTTAAAAAGCCTCCTTTGCACCATTAGGTGCATATAGTCCCAATAGCAACGTTTTCTTTCCATTTAATATTGTTTCTACTGCTACAAATCTCCCATCTTCATCTTTAAACACTAATTTTGGCTCCAATTCTTGTTTAATATAAAAAATCACTCACCTTTTCTTCTGTTCAGCCAATGAAAAAAAAATCTAGTCCCAATTGTTTATTCCGTCATGATGCAAATTCTTTATTTTCTTCATAAAATCTACGCATTTCCTGCACATTTGTAATTGTGATTCTTTTCCCCTGAAGTTCGAAGCTCAGACCTTCAGCTATTATCCATCTAAATCTTATTCCATTATCTCTTAATTTTTCTGTCAATTTTTTATATGTTCTATCATTTATCACTTGCCTTGGCAACTCCTTCATAATTCTTACTCTACTGCCTCCCACTATCAATGTCTTTTCAAAGTTTTTATTCATGATCCTTCCCACCATTTCCTTTGTCATAAATCTTATAACAACATCTCTTGGTAAGTCGTTTTTCTTGGCATAAAGTGAGTTCACTCTATACATATAGTCATACATGTTTTTAGTCTCTTCAGGATCTTCCTCTAAAAATTCTGCAATTATTTTTATTATATATTCTTTTAGATCACCATCTTCCTTTTCAGGTACTCCTCTCAGACGTAGCTGAGTCTCCATCAGTTTGCGGATATGGATTGTCACTTTTTCTTGCATTTTCAACAAGGTGGAATCATAGACTTTCATTCTACCTTCTACCTCCTGCACTTTCTTAGATGTTTCCTCAGTTTCCTTTCTGAGATCCTCCATATCTTTTTTAATCTCTTCGATAATTTCTTTTTTCGATTCAGTTATCATCTCTCTCATACCTCTCATCATTCTGGCCTCCATTGCTTCTAATTGGTCCTGCATTTTTTCTAATGAAGTAGCCCTTGTACGGGGTGGCTTGTGTTCTGACATTTAAAAAACAGCGAAAATTTAGACCTCACCAAATTCAAATTCAACTATCAGATTCAAAAGAATAGGACTTGCCTTTTATAATAAGCCTAATTTCGCCATCCTCCTAACTCCCAAAATCAAGATATTTATTTTAAAGTCTTTAAATGTTTCAAAATGGTGGTCGCGACTTTTTCTGCTCCTTACAATTTTTTTTCCCTTTTAAAAACTTCTAAAGTCCACACACATATGTCCAATAATACTTATCTTCTTGTCCTCTTCTGAGTTAATTCCAACAATTTTTAATGTCCCAAACACTTTAAAAACCTTATTTTAATTTTGACCTCCAAGCAATGGCTGCCGCTATTTCTCAATGGTGTTATATTTCTAGAGTAGGTTTTCCATCCACTGCTTCCTGTTTTACTTGCCACGAAGTCTCATTCACACTAGTAAGGAGATCTCACGATACTTGACGTACTTCCTATTTTGCTTGAATATGTTGCAGGTCTGTGTCGATGGTCCTCTTTTTTTCAAAACCGCAAGTAGACCAAACAATAAATTCCTTTCCACTTTTTAGCACTCTCCTTTATATTTACAAAGTCCAAATTTCACCTCTTTTTCCCTTCTTCCAAGCTTTCTAGATTTTCATTTCCTACCATTTAAATTTACTCCATTAAATTGTAAATAGTCCCGGAGTGAAAGATAGTAATCTGTATCTTCTCTTCCAATTATCCAAGTTCCCACCAGTCTTGCGTAGCTTTAGATGTTTAGCAATGTCCAAAAAGGTTAGGATTCTGTCGAACTTATCTCAAATAAATGACTCTGAAAACTTCTGCAGATGATGAAAATGCAACTCTTCCTGGAGACCCCTCAAAGGAGCCCCCCCCCCCCAGGACTCCCTTTTATCCAAGGTAAATCTCCTCAAAGTTTCCTGTGCATATCTTGGACTAATCTCTGACTGAGAAAAGTAGGCAGAAGGCATTAGTTTGCCTTCCAATACCCCGAACAGAAGTTCCAGCCTGCTCCCATTATGAGAAGCAGTTTAGCTCGACATTTTCCTCCCCCGGAAATCCAAATTTGTTGTTTAATTGGATATGTTTTATTTATTGTTATTGCAATGTTTTAATGTTGTAAGCCATCCTGAGCCCACCTTGTGGGATAGGGCGGGGTATACATCGCAAATTAAATTAAATTATTTTTTTCCAGGGAGAGAGAAATCTGTTGTCTGTAGTTCAGTTGTGTTACCAGGAGATCTTCAGGCTCCACCTGGAGGTTGACTACCCTTGGCCTGGCAGCACCCTCTGTGTGACTCAATGCCACCTGACTGACATGACTGAATTAGACCTGGCTGCTTGCTGCTGTTCAGCAGCAGCTCCCATATGAAAGCTAGTGTGGTGGAGCAGTTAGCACTTCAGAGCAGGATCTGCCAGACCCAGGTTTTTGCTGTGCAAGCTGACTGGGTGATTTTGGATCAGTCACAGACTTTCAGCCTAACCTGCCTCACAGGGTTGCTGTGCAGATCAAAAGGAGGAGAGGAGAATTATGTAAGCTGTTTTGGTCTCCCTGTGGAGAAAGACTGTCCTCATCCTAGGTAGAGACTTCAGGGAGAGGGGAGGAGATGGAAAGCTGAAGTCAAAGGGGCAGATAAAGGTTGGTTGATGAAAGATCTGTATTAACACTTTGCCTGAAGAATGCATTTGCACCTTATTAAACCATTGTTCCTTTTTATGGAATCGTGCTACTAATTTATGTTAGCATTACATGGGGAGAAATAGGTGGGACTCATGCAAGAGGATATACAGAAGAGGACATATACAGTCCTATGGCCTGCTGCAGACCCTTAAAGCCTGCTTCAAATAAGTGTAAACTAGACCTTAAACATACAGGGACAGGGAAAACAATGAACAGATATGCCTGTGGCTAATAAAATTTGGAATATCAGATTCTTATCTAGTCATTCAGCCATTAAATCGGGGGGGGGGGGGGGGGTTGCCCTCTGCTCATTTACACTTTTAAGTTATGAATAACAATGGTGATGTCAGGGGGTAAGGCCTAATATGCAAATGAGTTCTGGCTGGGCTTTTTCTACAAAAAAAGGGCCTGATGAGTAATATTATGAGTAATCTCCAAAGAAACCCTGACACTTCTAGGAGCCATGCATTAAAAAAATTAATTGCCGTCTTCTCATTTATCAAGTTTTATGTTGTTTTGACCTGTACCTGACTGTATTTCATTACTCTGGGTTGTTCTCTGAGTGTGTTTATTTATGCACCAAGAGCAATAGAGAAATACTATGGCTCTGTTCAGACGTAATGCAAAACAGTGATTTAACTATGGTCTTATATTCTAATAGCAAAGTCAGGATATCTTTGGATACTTAATTCCAGTTACTGATCTTTCTAAAAAAAACCTGAAAAGGGCCATAGGTTTGCAGAACAATGTGAAATTTGGGGGGTGGGGGGTACACCAGGCAGCTTAAAAAATTCAAAAATGATAAAGGTGCCTGTACCTTTAAACAGTGTATGTGATGCATTCTTATGTATGTGATACATTGCATAGATGTTGGGTTGCTAGTTCCTGCCTGGCTCATTGGATCCTTAAGGACTGAGCTTGGGGACATTGAAACAATGGGAAGCAGGATTCAACTCTTTACTTTCCCTGACCAATAGCAAGCCCCCTGCTGGTTTGAATGGTCCAATGACATTTTCGAGCGGGAACATGAGCTGTATATAGTTCGCCCCATTGGCCTAGTTCTCCAGTCTCAGTTTCCCAGTTACCATGCTGTAATCACAATAAAAGAGCTGTGATCAACATGACCAGTGCATCCTCATGTATCGAACCCAGAATTTGAACCCTTGGTGGCTGTTGTTAGGCAGCCATAGTATTAAAAGCTTGGTTCTGTCAGTAAAATACAGTGGGAAGGATTAGGGCCCTTTCCAGCCCTGTTTTGTCCTTTGAGGAAAAACTCATTAGGGGCCAGGCCTGGCTAGGGTTGCCAGCTTCAGGTTGGAAAATTCCTGGAGATAATGAGATGAAGTCTGAGGAGTGCAGGGTTTGGGGAAGGGAGAGGCTTCAGCATGGTATAATGCCACAGAGTCCATCCTCCAAAGCAGCCATATCCTCCAGGTGACAGATGTCTGGAGTTCAGTTGTCATTCTGGAGGGTCCTGGGCAGTGTTCCCTCTAAGCTGCAGAGTCTTGTGAGCAAAAGTTCTACTTGTGAGCTACTGGCATTAATAGGAAGCAGAGAGTGAGTATAAATGGGTAGTCTTCACAGTGGAGGATGGTAAGCAGTAGGGTGCCACAGGGCTCAGTACTGGGTCCCATGCTCTTTAACTTATTCATTAATGATCTGGAGTTGGGAGTAAGCAGTGAAGTGGCCAAGTTTGCAGATGACACTAAATTGTTCAGGGTGGTGAGAACCAGAGAGGATTCTGAGGCACTCCAAAGGGATCTGTTGAGGCTGGGTGAGTGGGCGTCAACATGGCAGATGAGGTTCAATGTGGCCAAGTGCGAAGTAATGCACATTGGGACCAAGAATCCCAGCTACAAATACAATTTGATGGGGTGTGAACTGACAGAGACTGACCAAGAGAGAGATCTTGGGGTCGTGGTAGATAACTCACTGAAAATGTCAAGACAGTGTGCGATTGCAATAAAAAAGGCCAACGCCATGCTGGGAATTATTAGGAAGGGAATTGAAAACAAATCAGCCAGTATCATAATGCCCCTGTATAAATCGATGGTGCGGTCTCATTTGGAACTGGTCACTGCACCTCAAAAAGGATATTATAGCATTGGAAAAAGTCCAGAAAAGGGCAACTAGAATGATTAAAGATTTGGAACACTTTCCCTTTGAAGAAAGGTTAAAACGCTTGGGGCTCTTTAGCTTGGAGAAACGTCAACTGCGGGGTGACATGATAGAGGTTTACAAGATTATGCATGGGATGGAGAAAGTAGAGAAAGAAGTACTTTTCTCCCTTTCTCACAATACAAGAACTCGTGGGCATTCAATTAAATTGCTGAGCAGTCAGGTTAAAACGGATAAAAGGAAGTACTTCTTCACCCAAAGGGTGATTAACATGTGGAATTCACTGCCATAGGAGGTTGTGGCGGCTACAAGCATAGCCAGCTTCAAGAGGGGGTTAGATAAAAATATGGAGCAGAGGTCCATCAGTGGCTGTTAGCCACAGTGTGTGTGTATGTGTGAGATAGATATATATATATTTAATTTTTGGCCACTGTGTGACACAGAGTGTTGGACTGGATGGGCCATTGGCCTGATCCAACATGGCTTCTCTTATGTTCTTATGTCCAGCTCAGCTCCACAGTTCCTCTGCCTTTCAAGTCACCCCGGAGCATCAGAAGAAGGCCCAAGGGCGCAGGAGAGAGCCTCACCCCCCCCCCACCATGAGAAGTCCTGTCCTCCTCATAGCCCCAGCAAATGTCTCTCACACTTCTAAACATCTCCTGAAATCTTCCTGGTGATTAAATCTCATTGGAGAAGAGCCCCGTGGCACAGAGTGGTAAAGCTGCAGCACTGCAGTCCAAGCTCTCTGCTCACGACTTGAGTTCGATCCCAGTGGAAAATGGGTTATCTGGTAGCTGACTCGAGGTTGACTCAGCCTTCCATCCTTCTGAGATCGGAAAAATGAGTACCCAGCTTGCTGGGAGGAAAGGGTAGATGACTGGGGAAGGCAATGGCAAACCACCCTGTAAAAAGTCTGCCATGATGTGACGTCACCCCAGAGTCAGAAACGACTGGTGCTTGCACGGGGGACTACCTTGACCTTTTTAATTCTCATTGGAAGCTACATCTACTAGGTTTTAATTTATGGATTTAATTGATTTTATTAGGGGTTATACAATGCTCTGCTTTAAATTGCTAACAGCCTTGGTGGCCTGTTCTGAGCCAAGAGTTGAGGTTTTTAAAATAAATAAACCATAGGCAGGGAGATCTAGCAGGCTCTTGTGGCTTTGTGTAGCTATCCCAAATGAGAGTTTATACAGGCACCCATTTCATCATAGTCTAAATCTAAAGCATGCTGTGCACTTTTCTAAAAAAGTTTTCCTAGAAAGTGGAAGCCAACTGATGGAAGCAACCCAAATACCTGAAGGATGGCAGAGGACTTGGATGAGATGCTCCTGCAGCATATTGCAAAGTTCTCCAAGAAAAGGGACACAGTGATCATGGAAGATTTCAGTTACCCAGACATCTGTTGGAAGTCCAACTCTGCTAAAAATGAAAAGTCAAATAGATTCCTGACTTGTCTTGCTGACAACTTCCTTTTCCAGAAAGTGAAGAAGGAAACAACGGGATCTGCTATCTTGGATTTGATTCTCGCCCACAAGGAAGAATTGATTGAAGAAGTGGAAATAGTGGCCGCCTGGGCAGTGGTGACCATGTGATTTTGGAATTTACAGCCTTAGGAAAGGGAAAAGCTATACATAGTCAGACTTATAGGTTGGACTTCAGAAAGCCAAACTTCAATAAACTTAGAGCTATGCTGGGTAAAATCCCATTGTCAGAAATACTTAGGAAGAAGGGGGTTCAAGAGGGGTGGGAGTTTCTTAAAAGCGAAATACTAAAAGCCAGAGGAGGGCAACAAAGATGGTGAGGGGTCTGGACAAGTCCTATGAGGAAAGGTTGAAGGAGCTGGGGATGTTTAGCCTGGAGAGGAGACGGCTGAGAGGTGAGGTGATCACCATCTTCAAGTACTTGAAGGTCTGTCATATAGAGGTTGGTGTGGAATTGTTTTCTGTGGCCCCAGAAGGTAGGACGAGAACCAATGGGTTGAAATTAAATCAAAAGAGTTTCCGGCTCAACATTAGGAAGAACTTCCTGACTGTTAGAGCAATTCCTCAGTGGAACAGGCTTCCTCCTTGGGAGGTGATGGGCTCTCCTTCCTTGGAGGTTTTTAAACAGAGGCTAGATGGCCATCTGACAGCGATAAAGATCATGTGAATTTTTAGGGGGAGGTGTTTGTGAGTTTCCTGCATTGTGCAGGGGTTGGACTAGATAACCCTGTAGATCCCTTCCAACTCTATGATTCTAAGTTGGTAAAATGTGGATTGGATCCTATTAATGTTAGGTGGATCTGTAACTGATTGACAGATCGCACCCAAAGAGTGCTTGTGAATGGTTCCTCATCCTCTTGGAGAGGAGTGACAAGTGGAGTGCCTCAAGGATCTGTCCTGGAACAGTGTGTGGTTGCAATAAAAAAGGCCAACTCGATGCTGGGAATTATTAGGAAGGGAACTGAAAACAAATCAGCCAGTATCATAATGCCCCTGTACAAATCGATGATGCGGTCTCATTTGGAATACTGTGTACACCACACCTCAAAAAGGATATGATAGCACTGGAAAAAGTGCAACTAGAATGATTAAAGGGTTGGGACACTTTCCCTATGAAGAAAGGTAAAACGCTTGGGCCTCTTTAGCTTGGAGAAACGTCGACTGTGGGGTGACATGATAGAAGTTTACAAGATTATGCATGGGTTGAAGAAAGTAGAGAAAGAAGTACTTTTCTCCCTTTCTCACAATACAAGAACTCGTGGGCATTCAATGAAATTGCTAAGCAGTTGGGTTAGAATGGATAAAAGGAAGTCCTTCACCCAAAGGGTGATTAACATGTGGAATTCACTGCCAAGGGAGGTGGTGGCGGCTACAAGCATAGCCAGCTTCAAGAGGGGATGGATAAAAATATGGAGCAGAGGTCCATCAGTGGCTATTAGCCACAGTATATTTTTGGAACTGTCTGGGGCAGTGATTCTCTGTATTCTTGGTGCTTGGGGTGGGCAAAGTGGAAGGGCTTCTAGACCCCCTTGTGAACCTTCTAATGGCACTGGGGGGGGGGGGTGGCCATTGTGTGACACAGATTGTTGGATTGGATGGGCCATTGGCCTGATCCAACATGGTTTCTCTTATGTTCTTAAAGTTGTGAGCTACTGCATAAATTATTGTGCTTTGGGGACATCCTTCCTGAGCTAAGACAAAAATGTGTGAGACAGAGGCTAAAAATCTGTGAGCTAGCTCTCTCAGCTTAACTCGGCTCAGAGGGAACACTGGTACTCGGTCCCATCTGCAGGTTGGCAACCCTAGACCTGGCAGCAGCCTCATCTGACTTGCATGACTCAAGAAGGCTTGGCTCCTTGCTACTCTACTGTTCAACAGCAGAAACCCTATGAAAGCCAATGTGATGCAGCAGTTAGAGCTTCAGATTAGAGTCTGCAAGACCCAGGTTTAGATCCCCATCTTGCTGTTGAAGTTCATTGGGTGATTTTGGATGAGCCTCGTACTTTTGGCGTAACCTACCTCACAGATTATCATATCGATAAAAAGGAAGAGAGAATATTAGCTGCTTTAGTCCCACTGTGGATGAAGCTGCGGTATAAATACAGTAAAAATAATTCAAATAAATCACAAAGCATAAATATAGCTGAAGATGGAAGGTAGCTAAAAGATAGAATGGTGAATGACTGAGAATGAGGCAGGGAGAAGTTATGGGGATTGCCAAGAGGAGGGAACGTTAGGAAACTCCTAAAAATTTGAGGGGGGGAGCCTGGGGATGGTGGGGTTTGAGGAGGGGAGGGACCTTAAAGGGTTTATAATACCATAGACTCCACCCCCATAAGAACATAACAGAAGCCATGATGGATCAGGCCAATGGCCCATCCCATCCAACAATCTGTGTCACACAGTGGCCAAAAAACCAGGCGACATCAGGAGGTCCATCAGTGGAGCCAGGACACTAGAAGCACTCCCACTGTGCCCCCCCAAGCACCAAAAATACAAAGCATCACTGCCCCAGAAAGAGAGTTCCAACAATACGCTGTGGCTAATAGCCACTGATGAACCTCTGCTCCATATGTTTAGACAGTTCCTTCTTGAAGCTGTATATGCTTGTAGCCATCACCACCTCCTGAGGCAGTGAATTCCAGGTGTTAATCACCCTTTGGGTGAAGAAGTACTTCCTTTTATCTGTTCTAACCCGACTGCTCAGCAATTTCATTGAATGCCCATGAGTTCTTGTATTGTGAGAAAGGGAGAAAAGTACTTCTATCTTCTTCATGGTCTCTGTGCTTTACACTCATGGGATATAGCACCTGCACCGATCCCACAAATCGGTACCTAAAAAGCCCGGGATTTTTTCGCGCTCAACAGCAGTGAGCATGCGCAGGCATCCCAGTACGCATGTTCACCGGAGCCAGCGCCAGTTCCTTTTATACCGCCGTGCTGAGAGGATCTCCTTTCAATTGCTCCGGTCGGTACTGTAATCCTTCGGATTTTTCTTCTTGTTATATAGCCCGTTTGTTGTTTTCTTAGTAGTTAGATAGTTAAATAGTTATAGATAGTTGTTGTTGTTAAAATAAAAAAGACTGTTTTGTTGAACTTTGCCCCTCGGGGCTTTATTTTCCCCCCCCTCATCCTCTCAGAAATATTTCTGTGTGTTTTTCGGTGCCTATGGAAAGGCGTTGGGGGGTTTTTAAATGTTGCCACAAGTGTGGTAACAAGATTGCACCTCCTGACGGTCACTCCCTCTACTTACTGTGCCTGGGCGAGGGACACCGAGTTGATTCGTGCCCGCATTGCTTGAGCTTCTCTAAGCAAACCCATAAAAACCAGGCGGCAAGGCTATCGGCAGCACTTGTGGAATCGGCTCTTCGTCCACCAAAAATGACAACGGGCCCGTCGGTATTGATGGGGGAAGCCACCCCAGCCCCAACGGTTACATCGGTCGATCCATCATCACCAGTGCAGACGGATAGGCCGACCCACGAAACGACCCTCTGAAGGGTAAGTTGTGACTCCGGCCAAGAAATGTCGAGATGATTCAGAGACCCGATCGTCCCTCCCAAAGAAGTTTAAGTTGAAGGAGAAGTGAAAGAATAGACTTTCCCACACTCCTTCTCAGGATGCTTCAGCATCGATGCAAGCTGCTCCACCTTTGAAGATCCTGGTGTCTTCACGTCCAAGGAGTCCTTTGGTGTCGAGAAACAGAGGTTCGCAGCCGATCCGCCTGTCGGGATCGGAGCAGGAGATAGACCTGACCCAGTGTACCCACAGATCGGGATTGCATTGTCAGAGTGACAGTGGTTTGATATCGGAGATCGAGGCTTCGGTACCGAATGAACCCCTGGCACCTCTTGCTTCAACTATGAAAAGGAGAGAGCTGGAACCAGCTGCTATGGTTCATCGTTTCCCACCACTTCCGCCATGGGATCAACGTCAGTGGCCTTGCTCCTACGGTTACCCTTACCCGCCATACCAGTGGTACCCTTCACGTGACTTCCCCGAATGGGATCAGCAGTCGGAAGCCTCTCATCTCTCGAGAGTCTTGCATTACTCAAAGCATCGAGCGTCGGCTTCGGTGTCGATCCCTCCCGAGAGACGTAGAGAGAGGGTGGAGGAAGTGCAGATGAGATCGTCGGTATCTCTGCGGTCACCTGAGTGAGCTTCAACTCTGATACTCTCTGAGCACTCTGTGAGAAGAGACTCTGCGTCGTCGGTTTCCAAGGTCGGTACCGATGACCCTGACAGAGCGGTGGAACCTTCGCCGGAGTCGCATATTGCTAAGGATCTTCCCATATCTCCATCGGAAGATCTGAAGTCTTATGGGGACCTGGTGAAGCGGATGGCACACTCCCTCTTCCTCACAGTGGTTCAACCGCAGCCAGTCGTCAATGACACGGTCTTCGATATTATGCAGAGGAACACATCGACGGCTGTGGCCCTGCCTATGACAAAAGTTATCCTGCAGGCGGTGAAGGAGCCTTGGGCGAAACCGGCATCTACACCTATTTCTTCCTGGAGACTGGACCATATGTATCAGGTCCAGGAGGCTGGTGCTGAGTTTTTGTTCTCCCACCCCAAGCCTAACTTGGTGGTGGTCTCCTCATCATCCAAGGAGCACAAGACCCATTCTTCCCCACCTGACAAAGAGGGAAAGAAATTGGATAATGCCGGAAGAAAATTTTATTCAGCAGGAGCATTGGGAGTGAAGGTCTCCAATTATGCCGTGTGCATAGCTTGCTACCAATACTCCATTTGGGAGCAGCTCACACCCCTTTTCTCCTCCCTCAGCAAGGAGATGAGATCTTTCTTTAGGAAGCTGCAAAAGGAGGGCTTTGCTGTGGCCAAGCAACAACTGGTTGACTATTTCCATCATAGCAGAAGGATACAAGATAGATTTCATTCAGGTTCCGACTCAGTCACCACACCCCCTTCCCCACCTCTGCTGGCGGAGGTGAGGAACCTCTTGCAGAAACAAGCCATAGAACCGGTCCCAGTAGAGGCCAGAATGGGGGGGGGGGGTTACTCTCATTATTTCCTGGTTCCCAAACAGGATGGGAGATTGAGACCAATTATGGGCCTTCGGAATCTGAAAAGTTTATCATGTACCAGAAATTCAGAAAGTCCACTCTGCAAACAATCCTTCCTCTCATCAATCAAGGAGATTGGATTGCAACATTGGATCTCAAGGATGCCTACTTCCACGTCAGCATCCACCCGGCGTACAGGCATTTCCTTCGTTTTGTAATAGGTTCCAACCACTTCCAGTACAAAGCCCTTCCATTCTGCCTGTGCACTGCACCACAGGTGTTCATCATAATGATGAGTGTTGTAGCTGCACATCTCCGGCTTCAAGGTATAGTTGTCTTTCCATATATCGACGACTGGCTCCTTATGGCGGAGTCGGAAGAACGTCTATCCGGCCATATCGCAACTACTCTTCGTCTTTTTCACACCTTAGGTCTGCAGGTCAACATGACAAAGTCTCATCTTACACCATCACAGACAGTTCAGTTTATAGGGGCCTTGCTGGACACAAGCCTTCAGCACGCTTTTCTGCCTCAGCAGAGAGCGATGGACATCATCAATCTTGAACATCTTTTCCAGAGTCGGAAATGGGGCAAGGCACAGCAGCTACAGCGGATCCTAGGGCTGATGGCGGTGACTACAAACGTGCTGCTATTTGCAAAATTGAGAATGAGAGGTCTTCAACTGTGGTTTCTCAGACAGTTTCGGCCTTTACAGGACTCACCTCGGAAGAGGTTCACAATTCCACCCTCAATCCTCTGGTCCCTGCAATGGTGGAAATCCAGAGACAACATCTGTCAGGGAGCTCCCTTCCACCTACCTTTGACAACAGTGACAATTACCACAGATGCATCTTTGTGGGCTGGGGTGTTCACATGGACTCTCTGTGTGTGGGGGGCCCTTGGCCTCTGCAATTGACTCATTGCCACATAAACTATCTAGAACTGTTGGCAATTCATTTCGCCCTTCAGTCTTTCCATCCCATGGTGGCGGGGAAGGCGGTGGCCCTGTTAACAGACAATACTACAGCCCTTTGTTATGGCAACAGGCAGAGTGGGACAGTCTCTCGACGGCTCTGTGCTCTAGCACTAGAACTGTGGATGGAGTGCCTGGAGCACGACATCTACGTAAAGGCTGCACACCTTCCAGGGGTGCTCAGTCTGCAGGCAGACTCATTGAGCAGAGGAGCAGCATCTCCGCACGAGTGGGAGATACAGTGGCGCTTCCTTCAAGCTGTGTTTCAGCTCTGGGGGTATCCTCAGGTGTATGTGTTTGCCACAGCCAGCAATCGGAAGTGTCCTCTGTTCTGTTCCAGGGGGGGGCATGGATCCAGAATCTTTGGGAGACGGCCTGATGTTCCCGTGAAACGACTGGTTCCTATACTCGTTTCCGTCTCTGCTGACAGGAGTTGTCAACAAAATTGCAAGAGAAAGTCCGCACTACGTACTAGTGACACCATGGTGACCTTGGCAGATCTGGTTCCCGATCTTGCTTTGACTTGCGAGGGGGGTTCACTATCAGTTTCCGCTGGAACCGTACCTTCTGTCAGCCCAGGATGGTCAAGTGCTCAATCACAACGTGCCTCACTTGAAGCTGACAGCACGGTTCATCGACCTTGTGAGTTCTCCAGAAGAGTCCAACACGTCTTCCTAAATAGTAGGAAGTTGTCTACCCGTACTTCTTATGACAGGAATTGGGGGAAGTTTCTTCAGTTTTTGGCTGACCCTGCAGTCTCACCCCAACGGGTGGGGCTATTGGTGATTTTTGATTTTCTGTTATCTCTGGTGAATGCTGGACTTTCCTTTTCTTCTGTTAAAGTTTATTTATCAGCAATATCAGCGTACCATGAGCCCGTGGAGGGGCATTCAGTTTTTACGCACCCTCATTCGAAGAGGTTTCTAAAGGGTCTGCTCAGATTGCATCCCCCGTCAAGGTCACCCCCACAGTTGTGGGATTTGACTTTAGTGTTGGACAGGTTAACTCGGCGTCCCTTCGAGCCAATGGCAACATGTCCGCTACAGCTTCTGTCTTGGAAGACTGCTTTTTTGGTAGCAATCACATCTGCACGCCGTGTAGGGGAGCTCATGGCTATGCGTTGTGACTACCCATATTTAGTTTTTCAGGAGTCCGGAATGTCGTTGGCTCCTGATGTTTCTTTTCTTCCCAAGGTGGTTTTCCAGTTTCACCTTAAGTCGGACGTTTGGTTACCCACGTTTTATCCCACGCCTTCCTCAGATGAGGAACGTCAGTGGCACGCTTTGGATGTTAAGCGTGCGTTATTGTTTTATTTGAGTAGTTCTAATTGTTTCCATCAGGACCAGCATCTTTTTATTTCTTATGCTGCTCCTAAGTTGGGCTCCAGAATTTCATCTCAGCAGCTTTCGAAGTGGCTCACTGAGACTATTAAACTGTGCTACTTGTTGACAAAGAAGCCGTTGCCTGGGCCCATTCATGGACACTCTACTAGAGCGATGGCGATGTTGGTGGCGTTCCTGAAAGGTGTTTCCCTGATGGACGTGTGCAGGGCTGCCACCTGGTCCTCTCCGCATGCTTTCATGAAGCACTATGCTCTGGATGTGCATGCTCAGCAGAGGACTCGTCTGGGAGCTGCGGTGCTACAAGCTGTCTCTTCTGGTTGACCGTCTTCCCGCCTCCAGGTATGTCTTGCTTGCTAATCTCCCATGAGTGTGAAGCATAGAGACCACAAAGAAGATAGACAGGTTGCTTAGCTGTAACTGTAGATCTTCAAGTGGTCATCTGTGCATTCACACTACCCGCCCTCCTTCCCCACTGCTGATGGTCTCCCTATGTTAGGAGCTTCCAGCGGTCAAGAAGGAACTGGCAGGATCCTCGCGCTGGCTGCAGTGAGCATGCGTACTGGGACACCTGCACATGCTCACTGGTGCCAAACGCGAAAAAATTCCAGGCTTTTTAGGTACCAATTCGGGCGCAAGCACTCTATCCCATTAGTGTGAATGCACAGATGACCACTCGAAGATCTACAGTTATAGGTAAGCAACCTGTCTTTCTCTACCTTCTCTAGTCCATGCATAATCTTGTAAACCTCTATCATGTCACCCCACAGTCGACGTTTCTCCAAGCTAAAGATCCAGAAGCGTTTTAACCTTTCTTCATAAAGAAAGTGTTCCAACCCTTTAATCATTCTAGTTGCCCTTTTCTGCACTTTTTCCAGTGCTATAATATCTTTTTTGAGGTGTACACAGTATTCCAAATGAGGCCATACCATAGATTTATACAGATTTATACATTATGATAATGGCTGATTTGTTTTCAGTTCTCTTCCTAATAATTCCCAGCAGGGCATTGGCCTTTTTTATTGCAGTCACACATTGTCTTGACATTTTCAGTGAGTTATCTACCACGACCCTAAGATCTCTCTCTTGGTCACCACCAGTTCACACCCCATCAACTTAAGAACATAAGAACATAAGAGAACCCATGTTGGATCAGGCCAATGGCCCATCCAGTCCAACACTCTGTGTCACACAGTGGCCAAAAAAATTATATATATGCACACACACACACACACACACACAAGGTAAACAACATCTATCGGGTCTCCTTTGTCCACATGTTTGTTCACCCCCTCAAAGAAATGTAACAGATTAGTGAGGCAAGATCTTCCCTTACAGAACCCATGCTGAGTCTTTCTCAATAACCCGTATTCATCAATGTGCCTACTCATTCTGTCCTTGATAATGGTTTCTACCAACTTTCCCGGTATTGAAGTCAGACTGACTGACCTGTAATTTCCGGATCTCCTCTGGAACTCTTTTTAAAGATGGGGGTGACATTTGCTACCTTCCAGTCCTCAGGAATGGAGGCAGATTTCAATGAAAGATTACAGATTTTTGTTAGAAGATCCACAAGTTCAACTTTGAGTTCTTTCAGAACTCTCAGATGTATGCCATCCGGACCCGATGACTTATTAGTTTTTAATTTGTCTATCAGTTGTAGGACCTCCTCTTTTGTCACCTCAATCTGACTCAGGTCTTTCAACACCCCTTCCAAAATTAGTGGTTCTGGGGTGGGCAAAAAGTTCTCATCTTCCACAGTGAGGACGGAGGCAAAAAATGCATTCAGTTTCTCAGCCATTTCCTTATCCTCCTTCAGTAATCCTTTTACCCCATGGTCATCCAATGGCCCCACTGCCTCCCTGGCTGGTTTCGTGCTTCTAATAAGAAAGTCTAATTCTCTGACCTCAGTCTTACTGGACCGTATGCGCTCTCTGACATACAGAGCCACCCCACCACCAACTCTTCCCTCCCTATCCTTCCGATATGACTTATATCCAGGAATCACCGTGTCCTACTGATTCTCCTCGTGTTTTAACAATTTATTGATAACATATGGTTACAAAACTTAATTATACATTTCCTGTCCCACTGATTCTCCTCATTCCACCAAGTTTCTGAAATTCCCACAATGTGTATGTTTTCTCCCAACACTAAGCATTCCAATTCACAAATTTTACTTTGAACACTTCTAGCATTTGCATACAAACATCTATAATTTCCCAGGAAAGCTAGGCCCGCCACCTTCCTCCTGCCGCCTCGCGACTCTGGCAGACAGTCCATACTGCTTGTCACCATCACAGTGGACAACTCTGATCCATTACCCGGTAGAAAAATAGCAGCCAACCCTTCATCTCTTTGAGACGAGTCCTCCCGAACCAGAGACATTTCATCTCCTGTCAGCTTTCCCCCAAGATTTAGTTTAAAAACTGCTCTGCCACCTTTTTGATTTTAAGCGCCAGCAGCCTGGTTCCATCTGGGGACAAGTGGAGACTGTCTCTTTTGTACAGCTCCCGCTTGTTCCAGAAAGCATCCCAGTGCCTAACAAACTTAAACCCTTCCTCCTTACACCATCGTCTCATCCACACATTGAGACTTCTAATTTGTGCCTGTCTCTCCTGCCCTGCACGTGGAACAGGTAGGACTTCCGAGAAGGCTACCTTGGAGGTCCTGGCCTTAAGTCTCCCGCCTAGCAGCCTACATTTTTCCTCCAGGACCTCACGACTGCATTTCCCCACATCGTTGGTGCCAACATGCACCACGACCACAGGCTCCTCCCCAGCACTGTCTATCAGCCTATCTACTACACGCGTAATGTCCGCTACCTTCGCACCAGGCAGGCAAGTCACCATACGGTCAGTACGGGGTTTCGCCACCCAAATGTCTACTTGCATAAGGATTGAATCACCAACTACCAAAACCCCACCTCTCCCCCTGCCCAGGGATGGTTCCTTGGCGCGAAAGGATTCCCACTCACCAACCGAAGAAGAGGTCCCTTCTGAGGGCACATTCCCCTTATCCTCAGCACGGTGCCCTATTTCCTCTCGACCCTCTCGCTCTCTGGCAGCAACGGGGCTGCTACGTTCAAAGCGGGGCTCATCTAATACGCCCGCGAGAGTCTTCCCCAAGTGCTTGACTGACTGTCTCTGCTTCCCCAGGGCAGTCACCTCGGCCCCACTCGTTCCCTGAGGACCAGGAGCTCCTTGCATCGAGCACACACGCAAGACTTTGGTCCTTTGGGCAGATAGTCGTACATGTGACACTCAGTGCAAAACACTGGAAAGCCCCCACCCCCCTGCTGGCATTCTATCTTCATGATATATATGTTTATATGGGGGGGAGGCGTGGGCTCCCTCTTGGGTATCCTGCCCCCCCAAGGAAAGTGTATGTGCAATACAAAGCCTCTCCTCTCCCGGTGTAGTGAACGCCGCGTGGTCACTGTCCGGCTATGCCTGGCAGATGGTCACTGCAGTGGCCTCTCCTGCATTACTGCATACGTGGCAACACCTTCCCGCTGGTCCCCCCCCCCCGTTTCTCACAGAGTTTGGCACATCAGGGTGCGACCGAATGTCCGGCGGTATAACCGGATGGGCAGGCTGGGCTCACCAACCTCGCCAGCCAAGAGAAGGAAAACTCTAACATCAAACCCAGGCAGATAGAGCTTGTTAATGTAATACCTACCACCTGGAGGACTCGCTGCCAGCGTCCCGGCTTACTGGGCCATGGCAGATGACCCCAAGGTGAAAGGGTGGAGCCAGTACCACGCACACTGTGCTTCACCTAAAAATTCCTCTGCGCAGACCTAAAGGGCATATCCACATCCACAACCCACAACACACCAAGTCCTGCAGCGATGGGCAACCGGCGAAACGGCAGGTGGAAGATGCCACTGGAAGCCGCAGTCCCGATCCTACATGTAGGCAGTTCAGGGTATTGGTCGCCTGATGCTGACCCGGAGACGAAAGCATTTTTCGGCAGCGCTCTGAACGACCAAGCAGCCTTATCTAGGGACAGCATTGCTTGCTCCACACGGAGAGGGGCCTAGAAAAGGTGGCCTAAACAAAGCTCGTCTCCCCCACCCCAGTTGGCTAGCCGCGGTCAACGGGCACTCTTACGATCGAAAAATAACAACAAAGAAAAGGCATGCACCTGCCTCACAAAGTGTGCAAAGACTAAAGCTTGCGTGTTGGAACATCAGAACCATGCTTGACACAGTAGGCAGTGGTCGCCCTGAACGACGCTCTGCTCTAGTTGCCCACGAACTTCTCAGGTTGAATATTGACATAGCAGCTCTCAGTGAGGTCCGTTTCCCTGAGGAAGGTAGTCTTCAAGAACATGGTGCTGGCTATACCCTCTACTGGTCGGGTAAGTCAAAGGCTGAGAGCCGCCTTTCTGGCGTTGGCTTCGTGGTCAGGAACTCCATTGCCTCCAAACTCGAAAACCTGCCAACAGGTCACTCAGATCGCATCATGTCCATGCGCCTCCCACTTCAAAACAAGCAACATGCAACACTCTTCAGTGTGTATGCTCCAACCCTTCAAGCAGATCCTGCAGAAAAGAACAAGTTCTATGCTGATCTACGCAACCTCGTACGGAAGACCCCTACAGAGGACAAGGTGATCATCCTTGGCGACTTCAATGCCAGAGTAGGTAAAGACTCGGAAGCCTGGAAAGGAGTACTTGGCAAACACGGCATTGGCAACTGCAATGATAACGGGCGCCTCCTGCTAGAATTCTGCACGGAGCACCAGCTCACCATCACCAACACCATCTTTCAGTAGAAGAACAGCCTGAAGACAACCTGGATGCACCCACGGTCCAAGCACTGGCACCTTATTGACTACATTCTGGTGCGCCAGAGAGACCTTCGAGATGTCTTACACACCCGAGTAATGCCCAGTGCGGAATGTCATACGGATCATCGTCTTGTACGCTGTAATCTCCGTCTTCACTTTAAACCCACACCCAGGAGAGGAGATATCCCTCGGAGGAAGCTTCAGGTTTGCAGCCTTCAGTCAGCCGAAGTTAAAGCTGCCTTCCAGGCAAAACTCCAGTCAAGAATTGAGGACCCCAGTTGCCCCACAGACCCTTCTCCAGAAGCACTCTGGGAACACCTAAAAACTACCATCCTGTTGATCTCTGGAGAAGTCCTCGGGTTCTCCATAAGGAAGAACAAGGACTGGTTTGACGAGAACAATCAAGAGATCCAAGAATTACTAGCGAAAAAGAGATCTGCCTACCAAGCACATCTTGCTCAGCCCTCCTGTCCCGGGAAAAAAGCAATCTTTCGCGCTGCATGTAGCAACCTCCAGCGCAAGCTTCGAGACATTCAGAACGAGTGGTGGACCAAGCTTGCAGAGAGAACCCAGCTGTGTGCAGACACTGGTGATTTAAGAGGGTTCTACGAAGCCCTGAAGGCAGTATATGGCCCATCATATCAGGCTCAGAGTCCCTTGCGTAGTGCAGACGGCCAAGTGCTCCTCACAGACAAGGCATCCATACTGAACTGGCGGTCGGAGTATTTTCAGGTTCTCTTTGGTGCCAACCGCGTAGTTCAAGATTCAGCAATCCACCTCACCCCACTTCAACCAGTGAAAACAGAGTTGGATGAGATCCCCACCCTAGAAGAGACTGTTAAAGCCATCAAGCAACTGAAAAGTGGCAAGGCAGCGGGAGTTGATGGAATCCCACCAGAGATCTGGAAGCATGGGGGCACAGTACTACATAGCACACTTCACAAAGTACTTGTCACCTGCTGGGAACAAGGCAAACTACCACAGGACTTTCGCGATGCAATCATCATCACTCTACACAAGAACAAAGGAGAAAAGTCAGACTGCTCCAGCTACAGGGGGATAACCCTGCTCTCCATCGCAGGCAAAATCTTTGCCAGAATACTCCTGAACATACTGGTGCCCACCATTGCAGAAGAACTCCCAGAGAGCCAGTGCGGCTTCAGAGCTAACAGGAGCACCACCGACATGGTATTTGTTCTCAGGCAGCTCCAAGAGAAATGCAGGGAACAGAACAAGGGTCTATATGTGACTTTTGTCGACCTTACCAAAGCTTTCGATACCGTTAGCAGGAAAGGCCTGTGGCAAATCTTGGAACGTTTAGGATGTCCCCCAAGGTTCCTCAGCATGATCATCCAGCTACATGAAGACCAACGAGGCCAAGTCAGACACTGCAACGACCTCTCGGAGCCCTTCCCAATAGCCACAGGTGTAAAGCAAGGCTGCGTTCTCACGCCAACTCTCTTTACGATCTTCTTTAGCATGATGCTTCAAAGAGCCGCAGTAAATCTAGATGATGACGATGGTGTCTACATCCGCTATCGCACCGATGGCAGCCTGTTCAACCTGAGGCAACTAAAGGCCCACTCCAAGACAATGGAAAAACTCGTCCAAGAGCTACTATTTGCTGATGATGCTGCACTCATCTCCCACTCGGTATCAGCTCTGCAGCATATGACGTCCTGCTTTGCAGAGGCTGCCAAGCTATTTGGCCTAGAAGTTAGTCTGAAGAAGACAGAAGTTCTCCACCAGACTGCACCCCAGGAAGATTATCACCCTCCCTGCAGGGCCCCAAGTGGTCTCTTTGACTTTGTCAACATTCAGCCAGCCACTGTCACTCACCCATGGACACCAGGCAGCATCCCTTCTATGATCCGTGGGATGCTAACACCACCGATGCCTGAGTGCCTTACATAATTCAGGTAGAGTATGCTATAGACTTTGTAACCATACTACAGGTTATGTCATGTCAACCTGGAAGATGAGGTTCAAACTTTGCTGGCCAAGGGGGGCGTAGAAGTATCTGCAACAATGTCCCACAAGGGCTTCTACTCCAAGTATTTCATTATTCCAAAGAGAGATGGGGGGAAAGAGGCCAGTAATGAATCTGAGCGGATTAAAAAGTATGTTGCCAAACCCATGTTTGAATTGTCACCTTGCAATCCATCCTATCACTCATACCACCTCGGGCATGATTAGTGTTGATAGATCTCCAAGATGCATACTTTCACATTACAATCAGAGCTCAGCATCAAAAGTACTTAAGGTTCATGGTTGGGAATGTCCATTATCAGTTCAGAGTCCTTCCTTTTGGCCAGGCAGCTGTGCCACAAGTGTTTACCAAACGCATATCCATAGTGGCGGCAGCTCTGAGACAACAAAATATTATTTTCTCATACATAGACAACTGACTCCTGGCTGCCAATTCGGCAGACAAGTTGCAATCAGATATCAAGGTCATGTTAGAAACTCTGAAAAGACTAGGACTCTGTGCCAACCAGGCAAAGTCTCTTCTCCAACCAACACAATATCTGCGGTTTATTGGGGTTAATCTAGACACCCTAAATCATCGAGTGTATCTGCGTCAAGACAGAGCCTTGAAGTTGCAGACGTTGAGAAGGAAACTCATCCAAAATCCAAAACAATTGCCTCAATATACAATAACCATGTTGGGGCTGATAGCATCAGTCACCTTTGTAGTGCCTCATGAGGCCTCTTTTCAATAACATTTTTTGAGAAATTTGAGAACACATCATGGTCATCTATGCATGTTGATTCCGTCGACTACTACAGACATTGAAATGATGGACATTAGAGAACATTTTGGTAGGGATGCCTTTTTATCATTCCACAGATAACAGTCTCTGCAGATGCTTCACAATGGGGTTGGGGAACCCAATGCAAAGATCTCTCAACCCAAGACCAATGATTACCAGTGGAAAGAAGACTTCACACCAGTTGTCTGGAACTGACTGCAGTACACAGGGCACTTCAGTCCTTCTTACCCAAGAATGTGGGCAAAGCAGTTCAGGTCATGACAGACAATACAACAACAGTGTGCTATTTAAACAAGCAGGAGGGCATGGTAACAAGAAAGTTGTGCAGCCTATCACTGCGTCTTTGGAACTGGTTCATACAGAAAGAAAATCTTACCATTGGCAATTCATGTGCCTGGAGTGGACAATATTTATGCAGATCATCTCAGGAGAAGAAAAGTGAATGAGCACTGATGGTCCCTGAATCCTGATAATGTGGAGAAAGTGTTCACCCTATTTGGACATCCATCAGTGGATGCCTTCGCATGCTATCACAATGCAAAGTGCAAGGCCTTCTTCAGTCGAGGCCAACCATGCCAAGGGTCATTGGGGGATGCTTTTCTGCACAGGTGGACAGGACACCTCTGCTACATGTTTTCACTTCTTCCACTTATTCCTCATGTAATCCAGAAGATTGTCATGGACGGCACATACTGTATTCTAGTGGCTCCATAGTGGCCTCATCAACCATGGTTCCCTCTTCTGTTAAGTCTATTACATCAGACCTACCACCACCTTCCAGTGGTCCCAGATCTTCTGCCACAGCAGGAGGATCAGGCACTACATTGTGACCAGGCCTTTCTACACTTCATGGCATAGTTAATTCACCCATGAGCTTTTTTGACTGAAGTGATGCATGTTGCGGAAAATGCTCATAAGCTGAGTACTAGACATTTGTACATGGCAAAGTGATAATGCTTTACAGAGACTGCAAAGAAAGACAGGATAGTCCTAGAGAAATCAGCACTGCCATACCTGTTCTCATATATAGTCTCCTTACAAAACAAATTCATTTGTCAGCAATCTCAGCTTTCCATGTACCAGTGGACTTGAGTACTATTTTTTCTCACAGACTGACAAAAATTTTCCTAAAAGGTCTGTTAAGACTAAATCCATCAGTGAAACCAATTGTTCCTACATTGAACCTATCCTGATTCTCTCACAACTGATGGGATGACTATTTGAACCTATGACCACAACACCAGTCCACTTGGTCTCATGGAAGGTGTGTGTTTTTAGTAGCTATTACATCAGTGAGAAGATACAGTGAATTGGCTGCATTTACGGCTGACCCACCTTGCACAGTGTTCCACAGAGACAAGGTGGTGCTTCGTCATGATCCCTTATTCCTCCCTCAAGTTATATCCAGGTTTCATTCATCACAACCTACAGTTCTTACAGCTTTCCTCCCCAAATCCAGCTGATAAAACCCAAAAGGCTTTGCGTTCCCTAGATATGAGACAGGCACTGTCATCCTATCTTGACCACACATGGGCATTCCGTAAAGACAGAAACCTGTTTGTCGTCTATGGTAATCCAAAGAAGAGGAGTAAAGTATCTTCCCAAAGGCTGGCAAAGTGGATTATATCTTATCTCTGTGTTATGGACTAGCCAAGCAACCCCTGACTGCCCACTCCACCAGATCACTGTCGACATCATCTGCTCTCTTTTGTGGCACTTCAATAGAAGAAATCTGTGCTGCAGCCATGTGGTCCTCAAAAGCAACATTTATCTCACACTATGCATTGGCTTGAGAGCACACCAAGACACAGCCTTTAGGTATAAAGTTCTTTGTTCTCTGTTTTCCTGTTAGACATATCTAAACATGTATAAGTTCCTGGAAAATAAAAACAAAATGTTTTGTTGACATGCTGATTGTTGATTAATACTAGAAATGGGCATACTAATTAGAACATTTCTTAACTTCTAAACAATTGAAGGAGTAATGCCAACACACACTGCCCAGTTGGGAATTGCTTGTCAGTCATCCAAGTTTGGGCTGCACAGACACCTCAAAGAAGATAAACAGGTTGTTTACCTGTAAATGATGGTCTTTGATTGGTTGTCTGTGCATCACAAATGCCTGCTCAGCCATCCCTGCTGCTGACATCTCTCATCTACTTGCCTGGTTAGTAGGACGTACTGGCAGCAGCGCATCGGAACTGAGTGAGGGGGCACCATTCCTTAGCTCCGGGCATGTGCATGGGCTCCCTGCTCCCCAGAGCTAAGGAAAGCATGCACCAGAATGGTGGTAGAGCTTTTTAATCCTCTGAGATGGACCCTGCTGAGAAACAGTACCCAAGTGTGTGACTGCACAGACAACCACTTGAAAATCATCAGTTACGGGTAAGAAACCTGTTTTTACACTTATTTTGAAGTCCTTTCACTGAACTGTTCCAGAAAGTTTTGGGAAGAGCCTGAGTCAAGACAAAAGAGGAACAACCTACTGATTGGGTTATAAATTGTGTTTGTTTTTAATGGATTACATTATTACATTGTTTATTTTGGAGTGGATCCTGCCCCCATTTTACCAGTCCACTGAGCAAAGTTTATTTATTAAAATATTATACCCTAGATATCCTTTTGGTTCAAGTTTGAAGCCTTCCTCCAGATTATGTGGTTCCTCCATTGGAGGAATCCTTCGATTTGGAGGAGGGCTCCATAGGCTTGGAGGGCAGTTGGATCCATCACACTGTTTTTACATTGTTGTTACCCATCTTGGGTTCCAGGATATCTGGTAGATAGGAGGGTATTTAAATATTTCAAATAAATAAATTATCACAAGCTCACAAAACTAGGCCATTCAAAGACAACATATGGATTTCTACATACATCAGAACTCCCGAGGAATGCAGAAAAATATGACAAAATAATGTAAAAGAAGAAAGAGTAAAATAAAAGGCCTCATGAGGATGATCCAGGTAGCATAGAGTTTAGAGAGAAATTTAATCTGTTTAACCACCTGAAAGTTTATTATTTCTTAGAGGAAGAGATTCGAAAGGGGAAAAATTTCCAAATATTTCCCCCCTCTTGTTATTCTTCCTAGCTCCATCTTTTCTTATACTATTTATCAATTAAGGTTTTAATAATCAATTGATAGTCCTATTCCAAGTATATTAGCTTGAGAGAGAGAAGGCAGATGCCACTTGGCATTCAAGCTGAGTAATAGATTCAGATGGGTAGCCAGGTTGATCTGAAGCAGCAGAACAAAGTTTGAGCCCAAACACCCTTCCTCAGATATCTGAGAAGTGTGCTTGCATATGAAAGCTTATACCTTGAATAAAACTTGGTCTTAAAGGTGCCACTGGACTCAAACTTTGTTAAGTTGAATAATTCTACTGTCCCCCTCAAGAAACTTTTCACTGTAGTACACATATTCCTCTGTAGTACACATGTTCCTTTTCTTGATTAGGCAGAAGAGTTCACTTTGTTTGGCAGGACTCTACTGTACCTAATTAATCAAGAAAAACAGAGCAGAATTTTACTTGAAGAATAGGTACAATGTCCTTTGCCATATCGTTATGGATATGGATTATTTGTTTCCTATAACCCTGACCCAGATTCCTCTTAATTCAAGCATTTTATGATTCTTGTTGCAAAAATGTCACTACTTAAATAATTCAATTTTGCGTGTTTCATTAAGAACCAAGAACTCTACTTTTATCCTCCCATTTGAAAGACTTTCACAATCACAGAAATACTTCAGCATGTGTAGATAAAAGATAGTTACATTGAATTGAACACATTCGAAAATTTGAGTTGAAAACATCATAAAATTTTCATTGTTTTAGCTATTAATCATAAAAAGTCTGATTAACAATCCCTGTTTTAATGTTAATATTTCCCACACACTGGTTTCAGCAGTGTTTCTCTCTTTTCAGGCCTGTATGTGGAATCAGAGGGAAAACTCTCATAATTAACCTTCCAGGTAGCAAGAAAGGGTCACAGGTAAGCAATGTTCATGGCGGGGGCGGGGGGGTAGATCTTAAAATATACACTGTGATCCTGAATAGAAATATTGGGGTGGATCCAGCCATTCTGCTCAGTAAGGTTTGAAGTATTCCTGCAAAGGAAGAGCCACTTATGTTGGAGGAAGTATCATTGAGTTGGAGGAAGACTTCAGACTTTGCTGAGCCAAGTGGCTGGATTCACCACAGTGGTTCTGTATAAGATCTTTTCATAATGTGTAAGCTGTGCTGCAGTTAATGGAACTGCAAGAACAACGATGATTAATGGAACAGATTTTTGGATTAGGGTATATTAGTATTATTTCCTAGAGTAAGATATTTTAAAGGAGAGAGAATTTCCAAATATTTTCCCCTGTGTCAAATAATAATAAAAGAATTGTGATGGGGAAGAAAAAATCCTTGTTATGATCAATTCCTATGTAAGTTACTGTTCTTAGTCTGGTTTATTACATGGATACTCTAATGCTTCTCCCCCTCTATCATGTGAGCACTGCTGATGCTTGTCTTTCAGCACATATTTAAATAAATAAAAATCTGATCATGAGAATGATGTGATTCAATAATATAAAAAACTGTTAAATGTCATACACATGGCAAGCAAGGATTTTCTTTGTATGAGGTTGGCATTGCTTTACATTACAGTTTGTTAACATAGCCAAAAGGTTTAATATTGGTTTTTGCTATAAAAACAGTAGTATAGTGAGCTATCACATGAGTGTAAAAACTGGCATGCCATATGAAGTTGAAGCATACATAAATACATCAAATCTCTAGATCATTGGGCTGATCTGTACTTATCTCCTCCATAAATAGAGTTGCCAGGTCTGTGTTGGAAAATACCAGGAGACTTTGGAGGTAGATCCAGGAAAGAGGGAGGGGCTCAGCATGGTACAGTGCCATAGAGTAGGGGTGGCCAACGGTAGCTCTCCAGATGTTTTTTGCCTACAACTCCCATAAGCCCCAACCATTGGCCATGCTGGCCGGGGTTGATGGGAGTTGTAGGCAAAAAAAGTCTGGAGACTGTTGGCCACCACTGCCATAGAGTCTACCCTTCAAAGCAGTTGTTTTCTCTAAGTCAACTGATCTCTACCAGCTAGAGATAAGTTGTAAAAGTGTATCTCCAGGCTCAACCTGGAAGCTGGCAACCCTATGAACTTATACATGGTAATTTTTGTATGCATGTACACCCGTTTCCATGCAGTTGACACTGACTCATAGAACTGAAGCCAGTGTGTATATATTGATGAAGCTGTTAAAATGTAAAAACGCAGAAAGCTGAACATCTAATTTCACCCAGAGAAGTTAAAAAGGAAAGTGCAGCCATGGTGAGAAAATGTATGGAGCTATCCTATAATTTCATCTACAATTTTATCTTCTGTATTTTAGTCCAGCCCACTGGTGGGATACAACTCCCCACCCCCAGCACTCTCTTTCTGTTGCCTCTCAGAGTAGCGGCAAAAGAAAATAAAAATACAGCTGGCAGCATATGTTACTTCTTGGGAAAGTGAATCAGCCCTCTCTAGGAATCACTGGAAGCTCCATGGTGTTAGAGTTTCCAGGGATTCCTATAGTGGTGTGCCATCACCATCGCTGATGGCCACCCCCATATCCCCCCTCCTGGGTCTCATACTGGTTTCCAGGTTAGACACCCCTAGCTATGCCTGTATTCTATAAATACTTGGTCAAGATGCAGAACTCCAGACCATTATGTAGGCCATAAAGGATCTAACATGGCTACCCCATAACCACACATGGCTCCATTATGGCCCATGTAACTGAGGTGGTCAGAATGGTGCTTCTTAGTTGTTCTTGCCTAGAATTACAACAAGAGGCTTCCCAGGTGGGTGTATGAAGAAGGGATGGGAGCACCACCTGCCATCTGAGAGTGTTGCTAATTCCTACCTTCTACCGAAATCCTCTCACCAAGCCCCAGCAACCATGGAGTGTCCTGTTTCTCACTGCTGGCTTGCTCAAAATACATTCTTGCAGTGAGAACAATGGATGCCTGAAGTTGACATACTTCCTGATAAAAAAGCTGCTTGGACTAGGCCCAGTGTTACGAGCCTTTCACAACATCCATACCAGCACCAAGTGAGCATTGTCGGGCTGGAGGGAGGCATAAAAACAACAATTCCTGTCTTTGACATTCTGATACCTCTCCTGCCCAGAAAGTTGCTTCCCAGGTCTCAACAGCATCATTGGGAGAGGCTTCTCAGGCAAGGAGAGGAAACACCAACCCTTAGCTGGGAGTCAGTGTTCAGATGCCCTCGAAGGACTGATAGGGTGTGATTGCCTGTGGTCTATAACTGCCAGCAGACACCATCCTCATGTCTTCCTTCCTCTTAGCTTTTCTTGGCCTGTTGGACCCCAGCTCTGCCAGAGGGCTCCCAGACAGCTGGCCTGTTTGTCTGCCTGCTGTGTAGAACAGCTCAGTGGGTGAGGTTTGATCACTGCATATTCTTCAGCGTAGGGGGCAAAGTGGAGTGGTAAACTTAAGTATCTGGCACATCTGATTAACTGGCAACCCCTATTCCCCATGAGATAACCAGATAAGAATTTTTACTATAGTAAATATAGATACTATATATTTCAATGGCAGCTGCATCAGTTTCTTCCTTTCAAATTTTGTGTTTTCATACATGTATTGAGAGTAATTCTCTATTGCCAAAAAAGCAGACATCAAACTTTTGTCGTAGTTAACATAAAAATTAGCAATTGTTTACAAACTGCTTTCATTATTTCAGAGAGTAGCCATGTTAGTCTTCAGTAGCAGCTAGATTCAAATCCAGTAGCACTTAAAGACTAACAAGATTTTGGGTAGAACAAATTTTGAGTCCAGTGGCACCTTTAAGACCAACAAAAGTTTATTGAAGGTATGAGCTTTCATGTATTGGCACACTTCGTCAGACACAATGAAATGGAAATAAAATAACAGTCATACATATAGAGAGTGGGCAGCTGACAAGAGGAGCTTTGACCCTTGAAAGTGTATGCCCAAAACCTCATTGGTCTCTTAAGGTTCTCCTGGACTTGAATCTAGCTGCTTTCATTCTGACTCATATACCCTAATAAAATTGATAAAGGCTAGACCCACTATAGTCATTGTTGGACATACTCCCCCCCCCTCAATAAACTTGTACATTTTGTCACTATATGTTCCACAGTGGAACAGTTATGTTCCAGTAATATTTTCTTAGTGCAAGAAGATAATTTTGATCCTTAAATATTTTATTTTTAGTATTTCAGGTATATAATGAAATCTATACCAGAAGTCCCCAACCTTTTTTTGAGTCTTGTGCTGTGGTGGCAGCTGCTGCCAACGTGTTAAAAAAATCTGCACAGCCAATCAAATCTCCAGTGGTCAGTCAGAAGCCCAGCGGGACAAAAACTCCACATGGCGCTGCCCACTTTCTAAGAATACTTGGCGGGCATCAAGAAAGGTGTCAGTGGGCACCATGGCACCTATGTGCATCACATTGTAGACCCCTAATCTGTACTATATTTTAAGAAAATTAACCTTTGATGCCACACACAAAATTTTAAAAGGAATTTTAAGCAGGCAGTCACATTGAGAATCAGGAATATGAGTTGATAAGAGCTCGTATCCATTTGAACATGACCCATTTCTGTTAAAATGAGATAGATTTTACAGAGCAATCTTTGCAAGTGTAGAGGATGCTATAATAATAGTTGAAAATATATCAGTTTTGTAAAATTATGGTGTGAGTGCTGATCTTTGCATAAAGCTTTTGATTGTGCAAGTGCTAAAAGAATGGAAGCATTTCCAATGGTATCTTAATATATATGGTTCTAAAAACGATACAGTGTGATTGCCTTCTATCATATCCATCATTCTGTCCAGTCGTTTTTTAAATTCATATTTCAAATCTGCCCAATTCTTTAGCCTTTTAACATTCATAATTGTAAATTTGTAACTGTAAAAATCCATCTGTCTGTCTGTCTATCTATCGCTAATTTATCCCAGGCAGAGAAGAATTTTATGTATTTTGTTATTTTTCAAACACAGGTAGTGGGATGTTGTTTAGGTTAAACAAAACTATTTGGATTTGGAGGCAAAGGGAATAGCTACAAAATTAGAAAGTAAAAACAGTTTCTTTGAGATGTATTATACAATTGTGAAAAGTATTTTGATGAGTGGAGAAGACAAAAAAATCTTCTGTGAAATACACTAGAGGAGTTTTACTGTAGGGTCATGGTCTCAATTATTGCCAGAATTTGGGTCAGGAAGGGAAGAGGAGAGCTTGTATTTCTGCAATCAGTTGTTTTTGCCATATATAGGAGTTGGTGTTATCAGGCTCATCTCCATGCCTGTACAGTAGCATCTCTTTCCCTAATTGCTTGGGTGGAAGAGACAAAGAGATTTGATCCACCTGGACATCAGTCACTTACAGTACTCATCAGTGTGCCGATGGAGACAAGGGTTTCCAGGCCTTGTGTTATATCTTGAGCTGTGGAAATACCAACTCAGTGACTCTTCCAGAGACATTGCTCTTAGTTTCATCTCTGGACGGGAATTTATATGCTGTGAGCAAAAGGACAGGGTCAATGAAATGAACTTTCTTTAAAAGAAGGAATTGGTTGTTAGAGTATTAAGATGCCAATGAAGAAATTTAATGAATTACCTAAAATGAGTTCATCACCTTAACCACTTACCCGCTCTCTAGATAGTATTAGAGAACTTTTTGTGAATATATTGAAGAATTTCAAAATAACTACCACTCAGCTTTGAAAAGAAACTTCAGTTTCTAGATAAAAGGTTAAAAATCAATGGAAATGAACAGGAGATTCTTGAAAATTCATGTAAGATTAAAGATCAACAAATACAAATTAATTGCTGGATTCAAAATGCATTATCAATGAGGCAGTTTCACAATGAAATGATGGTAAAATCTTGAACTTTATAATAAACTAAGGGGAGTGTTGTTGAAACTTAGGGGAATTAGAGAATGAGAATTGCTTACTTAGAAAATTTTATTTCAGGTGTGTTAGGATCTGATTTGGAGAAGGAGTTAAGACTAATAAAGCCCTAGAATTAATTCAGAGATAATGAAAAGTAATAGGTATGTCAAGATCAGGGCTTTTTTTGAGCAGGAACGCACATGAACTCAGTTCTGGATGACTTGGCATCAGGGAGTGTGACCTAATATGCAAATGCATTCCTGCTGGATTTTTTTCTACAAAAAAGACCTGTGTGAAACAATGGTGACATCAGAGGGTGTGGTCTAGCAGGCAAATGAGTTCCTGTTGGGCTTTTTCTACAAAAAACAAAAACAAAACTCCTGGTCAAGATATTGAAGTATCTTTTGAATCTTTATCCCATGAAAGAACAGTGGAAAAAACCTAATTATCTTTAATAATTAATGATAAGACAATTCAATTATTCCAGGATATCTCACACCTGACTATCCAGAAAAGAGACAATTTTAAGGTTTTTGACAGAAAGTTTGAGCAATAATGAAACTGTATATAGATGGGGATTTCCATTTAAACTCAATTTTAAATTTTAAGGGGAAATGCAAACTATTAGAACAGCCAAGGAAGCTGAAACACTATTTTTCATAAGTGATAGATAATTAAATGTTAAGAGATAAAATCTGTGTTAAAATCTCTTTTTTTCTACAATTGTAAATTGACTCAATGAACCATCAAAAAGCTTTAGGTTTTTTTCATAAATTAAGGAAAGAAAAAGCAATTAGTCTTTTTTCAAGAAACTCACATTAAGAAATGTCATAACTATCTATTGCATTGCCCTAAGCTAGGTGAAGAATATGTAGCCTCTGGACCAAATAACAAAAGAGACGTTGGCTATTCACATTAATTGAGGATACAGGTAGATAATTACATATAAAAGTTATTTTTAAGGAACAAAAAGCAACAGTTAATGTTTATACTCCAAATACTAAACAGAAAATCATCTATAATGAAATGGCTAGAGTGTTGGATTTGTTTGGAGGTGAACTCATTATCAGTGGTGAGTTCAATTTTGTTATAAATCCTAATTTAGATAGATATCATAGGAGTGCTAAGGACAGATGGAGACCATTAGTAAATCTAATGAAGAATGTAGTTAAAAGGTTTAGCTTTGTAAATACTTGGTAAATACTGAATCCTAAAATAAGTCATTATACTTTTTTTTCCCTTGGGATTTCACAACACATATTCACATAAAGACCTTTTCTTAATATATAAATAACTTACAAATTACATAAAAAGTGCTATAATTGAACCGATTTCTTATGCAGACCATGCCCCTATAAGACTGAATCTGTCATTTGATAAACCTAAAGATAGGTCATGGTGATTAGACAATAACTTTAAATAACTTAAAAATAAAAGAATAAATGCAGAAAGATGTACAGGAATTCTTTAGGATAAATAATGACTGAAATATTTCCCCAGTAACTATTTGGGAGACAGCCAAATCATACTTGTAGAATCTTAGCTGTTTACGCCATTGCTTATAGAAGGCAAAAGAGATAGAAATTGATGCAGGTATTGGATAGTGATGCATTGGATAGTGACCAATGCATTTTTCTTTTAGCTGTATTGACATACTCAAACAGATATATTGGCTGTTTATCCTATTACATATACAGAACCCCATCTCCCACTAATTTTAATGTATTTTTCTCCTATGGCAAACAATATGTATGTTACATGTTAAAAGGTAAATTAGTTGGATGGGAAATCTTATGAGATATAAATACTTTCCTTTTGACCCAGGCTTAATACAATATAGTCATTCTCACATTTTGACATATTACTGTTTTATTGCTTTTGCATGCTGATGCTACTCAGATCAAAGGTTTGCTCAATTTGTTAATTTTACTATTCTGTCATTGAATCTTAATTTTTTTTTACCATTTTGCATTCTAAACTACTCCCTACCAGATAATTTTACTATACTGTCATTGGTTCTTAAATTGTACCAATTTGCATTCTGAGCCACTGACTACCAGCTACATGTGGCTTTGCTCACTGTACCAGATTCCTCGTCTGATGAAGTGTGCTTATAGAGTACACGAAAGCTTATGATCTTCTTCATGGTCTCTGTGCTTCACACTCATGGGATAGAGTGCCTACGCCGATCCCCGAATCGGTATCTGAAAAGCCCGGGATTTTTCCGCGCTCGACGCCAATGGGCATGCGCCAGCATCCCAGTACACACGCTCACCGGCGCCAGCGCGGGGATCCCACCAGTTCCTTTCTGACCGTTGCACGAAGAGGTTTGCCTTTCGTGTCCCCGGTCGGTGAGATATTGGTCTTTTTGCCTTTATCGTTGTAAATAGCCCGTTTGTTGTTTTCTCTTAGCGTAGATAGTTAGTTAGTTTAGATAGGGAAAAAAAAGAGTTTGTGTGTGTGTCTGTCGGACTGCCCTTCGGGGCCTTTCCCCCCGTTTGTTTTCCCCCAAAGTTTTTTCCCCCTCAGAGGACTCTGAGCGGGTTTTTGGCGACTGGAGTCTATGGAAAGTCGCTGGGGGTTTTTCAAACGCTGCCGCTCCTGTGGGAAGAAGATTGCCCCCCCAGAAGGCCATTCTCTGTGTCTTCTCTGCTTGGGTGAAGCACACCGTGTGGAGTCCTGCCCACATTGCCTCCGCTTCTCCAAGCAAACAAGAACCAGGCAGTGCGGCTTTCGGCTGCTCTAACGGAATTGGCACTCCGCCCTCAGAAATCGGCATCGGGCCCGTCGGCATCGACCATGGCAGACACTCCGGTCCCGACAGTCACATCGACTGATGTGACCCCGATCGTGACCGAAATGCTGATCGAGCGAGGCTCCTCCACAAAACGATCCCATGACGGATCAGTGGAAACGCCTGCTAAGAAGCGTCGGGATGACTCTGAGGCCTGAGCATCCGCCCTGAAGAAGGCCAAGGAGAAGCGGAAGAGGCCCCGCACTCCATCGCCCTTACGCAACGTTTCGGCAATGACTGCTCCGCCGAGGAAGATCCTGGCGTCCCCATGCCACAGCCCATCGGCATCGAGAGGCAGTACTCAACAACACCGTCTCTCGATGTCTGAGCAGGAGATCAACCTCACCCAGCGATCCTCGTCATCCGGGTTGCGGCGTCGTAGTAGGAGCGGGTCAATCTCAGAAGTGGAGGCTTCAACGCCGATAGATCCGTCTCCCATGCCGATGGAATTCAGAGGCAAATGAGAGCCAGAGCCCTCCATGGCACCACGCCGTTTCCCACTGCTACCATCGTGGGAGCAGCGTCAGTGGCCGCCCACCTATCCATATCCTTACCCTTTTTACCAGTGGTATCCACCGAGGGAGTTTGCGGAATGGGATCAACAGTCAGAGACATCCTGCATGTCGAGGCTGTCACACCATTCCCGAGGCATCGATCCCTCCGGAGAGGCCCACTACCTCGGCGGATGAGACTCGTCGGCGACCATCGACGTCGATCCGCTCGCCGATCCGGGAATCGACACGGATCGTCTCTGAGCACTCCGTACACCGGGAGTCTTCTTCATTGGACTCTGAGAGCGCTGCCGACACCCAGGAAGGTGCTTTGGAGCCTTCGCCAAGGTCCCAGACGACCGAAGATCTTTCTATTTCGCCATCGGAGGATCTGAAGTTTTATGGCGACCTAGTTAAGAGGATGGCAACCTCCCTCTCCCTGCCTGTGACGCCACCACAACCCATCGTGGATGATAATGTCTTTGACATTATGCACAGCAATCGCTTTGCCGGTCACCAAAGTGATTCTGCAAGCAGTTAAAAAGCCCTGGAAGAAACCATTTTCGACTCCGGTGTCATCCAGAAGGCTGGACCATATGTACAGGGTCCAGGAGACGGGGGCTGAGTTCCTTTTCACCCATCCGAAACTGAACTCAGTGGTCGTCTCTTCTTCCTCCAAGGCACGGAAGGTCCACTCATCCCCACCTGACAAGGAGGGAAAGAAGCTGGACAACATGGGGAGAAAGGTTTGTTCTGCAGGGGCCCTAAGAGTAAAGATATCTAACTATATGCGGCTTGCATGGCTAGATACCAGTACTCCATATGGGAACAACTCACCCCTCTTCTCTCTTCTCTGAGCGAGGACAAAAAGGCTGTTGCTAGGAAGCTGCAGAAAGAAGGCTTTGCTGTGGCCAAGTAACAATTGGCTTTTATTTATTTATTTATTTATTTATTTATTTGGGATTTGTATCCCGCCCTTCCCACAAGTGGCTCAGGGCGGCTTCCAACAACTAGTCAACATAAATTTAACAATTTTAAATATAAAACAATTAAATAATTAACATTTAAACATTAAAACCAGTAACATTTCACTCCATAAAACAATACAGCTTAAAACCAATAACATGTCATTATATATAAACAGATGGCTGGCCAGTTACGTCAAGTTTTATCCCAGCTAGGTGTAGGCTAGCCGGAAGAGGGTCGTCTTACAGGCCCTGCGGAATTGAGCCAAGTCCCGCAGGGCCCTCACCTCTTCCGACAGCTGATTCCACCAAGTGGGGGCCATAACGGAGAAAGCCCTTTCTCGGGTGACTTTCAAGCGGGCTTCTTTTGGCCCGGGGATAGAGAGGAGATTTTGTGTTCCTGACCTCAGTACTCTCTGGGGAACATGTGGGGAGAGACGGTCCTTCAGGTAGGCAGGTCCCAGGCCATATAGGGCTTTAAAGGTAATAACCAGCACCTTGTACCGGACTCGGTACATCACTGGAAGCCAGTGCAGGGTCCAAAGACCCGGCCGAATGTGTCCCCACTTTGGGAGACCCAATAGCAGCCGGGCCGCGGCATTCTGCACCAGCTGCAGTTTCCGAGTCCGGGACAGGGGCAGCCCCATGTAGAGGGCATTGCAGTAGTCCAACCTCGAGGTGACCGTAGCATGGATCACTGTTGCTAGGTCGTCACGCTCCAGGAAGGGGGCCAGCTGCCTTGCCCGCCTAAGATGAAAAAATGCGGACTTGGCAGCGGCTGCTATCTGAGCCTCCATCTTTAAGGAAGGCTCCAACAGCACCCCCAAGCTCCTGACTCTGTCCGCCGCCATCAGCGGCGCACCGTCAAAAGCTGGCAGGGGGATCCCCCCTCCCGGGCCGCGGCGACCCAAGCAAAGGACCTCTGTCTTCGTTGGATTTAGCTTCAGCCCACTCAGTCTGAGCCACTCAGCCACGGCCCGTAATGCCCGGTCAAGATTTTCCGGGGCGCAGACCGGCTGGCCATCCATTAGTAGATAGAGCTGGGTGTCATCAGCATACTGGTGACACCCCAGCCCATACCTTCGGGCAATCTGGGCAAGAGGCCGCATGTAGATATTGAATAACATCGGGGAGAGAACCGCCCCCTGGGGCACACCACAATCAAGTGTGCGCCTCTGGGATAGCTCCCCCCCTATTGCGACCTTTTGTCCCCGACCTTCCAGGAAAGAGGAAAGCCACTGTAAGGCCAACCCCTGAATCCCCGCGTCGGCGAGGCGGCACGTCAGTAGCCGATGGTCGACCATGTCGAACGCCGCCGACAGGTCTAGCAACATCAGCACCGCCGAGCCACCTCGATCCAGATGCCGTTGAAGGTCATCTACCAGGGCAACCAACACTGTCTCCGTCCCGTGTCCCGGGCGAAAGCCGGACTGAAATGGGTCAAGGATGGAAGCGTCCTCCAGGAAAGTCTGTAATTGCATCGCCACTGCCCTCTCAATAAGTTTACCCAAAAAGGGCAAATTTGAAACCGGCCGATAATGTGCCAATTGGGCCGGATCTAAGGATGGTTTTTTTAGGAGGGGACGGACCACGGCCTTTTTAAGTGGCGTTGGAAAGTGCCCTTCCGTTAGGGATCTATTTATGATATCCCGCACAGGATATCTAAGATCCCCCTGGCAAGATTTAATAAGCCAGGAAGGGCATGGGTCCAATTTACAAGTTGTTGGGCGAGCCAATAAGAGAATCCTGTCAACTTCCTCCAGGCTGAGGGGCCTAAAGCCATCCAGAGTATAGTCCGAAGACAGGCTCGGGGCCTCAGGTTCGCTAACTGTCACCAAACTGGCAGGGGGGTCGGGACGGAGTGATGCGATTTTATCCGCAAAAAATTTCGCAAAAGCCTCACAGCCAATTTCCAATTCAATAGAATTTAACCTGCCTTGTGGCAGCGTTGTAAGTCCTCTAATTATGTCAAATAATTGTGCCGGGCGCGAAGTTGCGGGCGCAATCTTAGCCGCAAAGAATACTCTCTTTGCGGATTTGATTGCCATCTCATAGGCCTTCAAACTCTCTCTATAAGATGTTCGGGTCACTTCGTCTCAAGTACGCCGCCATTGCCTCTCTAGTCGTCTGAGCCCCCGCTTTTGTTGCCACAGCTCCCGGTTAAACCATGGCGACGGTTTCCGGCGGGGGCGCAGAGGGCGCCTGGGTGCGATCTCCTCAATGGCCCTGGAGAGCCCATCGTTCCAGGACTCTACCAGATCATCCAGGGAATCGCCAGCGGGCCAGGTATCCCGTAGAGCCGTTAGGAACCGTTCCGGGTCCATCAGGCTCCGCGGGTGAGCTAAAATACGCTCTCCGCCTAAACAGGTTTTGGGTGACACCTCCATACGGGCCTTAAGGGCAAAGTGATCTGACCATGGCACTGCTTCCATTGCAATATCAGTCACTGATATTCCGGCCACAAAGACCAGGTCTAACATGTGTCCCGCCTGATGAGTGGGTGTTGTAACAACCTGCGAGAGTCCTAGTGTCGCCATGGATGACACCAGGTCCATTGCCTGGCTGGACGCCGCGTCGTCGGCATGGACATTGAAGTCACCCAAGACCAAAAGCCTTGGGTGCTCCAGCGCCCAGCCCGCCGTGGCCTCCACCAGGGATTGTAAGGCGCCGGCCGGTGCGTTAGGCGGTCGGTAAACCAGCCAGATCGCCAACCCCTCCCCAACATCCCACATCAGGCCAACACATTCAACGCCCGGAATCTCTGGAGCCGGAAGAGCCCTAAAGGAGTAAGCCTCTCGTATGAAAAGTGCCACCCCGCCCCCCCGCCCGCTAGTCCGTGACTGATGAAAGACCGAGTATCCCGGGGGAACGGTCTGGGAGAGAGCTACCGTCTCCCCTTCGCGCACCCAGGTCTCGGTCACGCAAGCCAGGTCCATGTCCTGTTCAGTCAGGAACTCCTGCAGGACAGAGGTCTTATTATTAATGGACCTGGCGTTGCATAACACCAGTGACGGAGGCGGGTGATTCAACCTGGCCCCGCTACCTGTCACCATCGGGATGGGGCGAAGGCTGGAAGGGGGTCGAGCACTATTATGTCTCGACCTCCTTCCCTTATAATTCTGCCTCGTCCCACCGTCATATCTTCCCCTCCCCAGGAGCACTGGAATCCCCAGGCCGATCATCCCCTGTTAATGCCCCCTTGATTTGATGGAGCCGTCAGAGTTACCCTCTCTTCCACCCCCTCCTCCCAGCTAATCTATCTATTTTAAACTAATCTGCCAATTTACTAATCAGCTATTTAACTAGATCCCCTTTTAACTTCCCAACAATTATTAGCTAAAATTTAAATTAGTATAATCTAAAGGCTTATTAACTATAAAACCCTCCCAATAATTATCCCTCCTTAGTTAATTTGCCACAAGTTAATTATTAATTTCAGAAGCTCATTAATCATAAAAAACCCTCCCAATAAATTCTTCCCTAATTAATTTGCCACAAGTCAATTATTAATTTCAGAAGCTCATTAATCATAAAAAACCCTCCCCATAAATCATAAAAAACCCTCCCCATAATTAATTTGCTATAATTCCAACTCGCACTTTAGCCAATAACAATCTCTAATTAATTTAAATAGCCTATAAATCACAAACAATAATAAATAATGTCACTCAATTGGCAGTTTAGATCTGATGGGCGGGGGATAGAACAAGGAATGTAAACAGTTGAGTAATGTGCTGCAGCAAAGCACATGGTGGACTTGTCGGCAAAGGCCATCACGTCCACTGTGTGCATTCGTCGGCACTCCTGGCTACGATCAACAGCCCTGCAGCAGGACACTAGGGTTTTTGTTAAGGACTTGCCCTTTGAGGGGGATGGCTTGTTTAGCACTACCACAAATAGATAAGAGCCTGAAGACCTCCAGTAACCTGGGTGTGCAGGCCACCTCCAGGGCTCCTAAGGTGAAGCAGTGGCACAAACCGTGGGCCAAGAAGCCTTACCAAAAGTTTTTGCCAGAACAGCAATGGTGACTTCGCTCCACCCAGCCTGACAGACCATCGTACTCAGGCAACAACAGGAACCGCTATGGTTCTCAGGCCACTGGAAAATCCAAGGGTGCTCGCCCTCAAAAGCAGGGTCTTTGACTTTCTCGTGGCACGCGTCATCGCCCCCACTGGTTCAACATCTATCCGCCTCCGCCCTTTCCTACCTGCCTGGGAGTTGATCTCTACAGACAGGTGGGCGTTGTCCATTATACAAGAGGGCTACAAAATAGAGTTTGCTCAGATTCCGAACCAAACTGTGGTGATCAGCACTCCCCCTTCCCCACCTCTGCTGGCAGAGGTGAACAACCTCCTAAAGAAACAAGCCATAGAGAGAGTTCCGACGGAGGCCAGGACGGGAGATTTTTACTCTCGCTACTTCCTGGTCCCCAAGAAGGACAGGGGCTTAAGATCAATTATGGATCTTTGGAATCTGCAAAAATTTATTCTGTACCAGAAGTTCAGAATGTCCACGCTGCAAACAATCCTGCCCCTCATCAATCAGGGGAACTGGATGGCGACCCTGGACCTCAAGGATGCCTACTTTCATGTCAGCATCCATTCGGCGTTCAGGCGTTTCCTCAGGTTTGCAGTGGGTTCCCAGCACTTCCAGTTCAAAGCCCTTCCGTTCGGCCTGTCCACTGCACCTCGGGTGTTTACGAAGATGATGAGCGTTGTGGCTGCCCTTCTCCATCTCCAGGGAGTTGTCGTTTTTCCATACATCGACGACTGGCTCCTTGTGGCGAAGTCGAGGGAAAGTTTGTCAATGCACATTGCCATCACTCTACGTCTTCTCGACACCTTGGGATTGCAGGTCAATTTGGAGAAATCTCAACTTACTCCGTCAAGGACAGTGCAGTTCATAGGGGCTTTGCTGGATACGGACCAGCATCGTGCATACCTGCCTTCGCAGAGGGCAAAGGACATTGTCGGTCTGGTACAACTGCTTCAGAGGCGAAAGTGGGGCACAGCAGCTTCAGCGGATGCTGGGGCTGATGGCAGCGATGACAAGCGTGCTACTTTTCGCGAAACTGAGAATGAGAGGCCTACAGTTGTGGTTTCTTTGCCAGTTTTTCCCACTCTAGAGACTCACCTCGAAAGAGGTTCACCATCCCATCTGGGCCTCTTCAGACGCTACAGTGGTGGGAGTCAGAGAACAACATCTGCAAGGGAGCTCCCTTCCATCTTCCAACTCCTACTGTGACTATCACCACAGATGCTTCCTTGTGGGGTTGGGGGGCCCACATGAAAGGCCTGTGTGTGGGGGGCCAGTGGCCGCCAAAACTGACTCAGTTCCACATAAACTATTTAGAACTGCTGGCGGTCCACTTTGCCCTGCGCTCTTTCCGCCCGTTAGTGGCGGGGAAGACTGTAGCGCTGCTTACGGACAATACCACTGCCCTGTGCTACATCAACATGCAGGGAGGGACAGTGTCTCGTCGGCTCTGCGCATTGGCAATGGATCTCTGGTTGGAGTGTCTCCAATACGACATCTTTGTGAAGGCAGCACACCTTCCAGGGGTCCTCAACATTCAGGCAGACTCTCTCAGCAGGGATGGGGCTTCCCCACATGAGTGGGAACTGCAGTGGCGTTTTCTGAAGCCTGTATTCCAACTTTGGGGGTACCCGCAGCTGGATGTCTTCGCCACAGCCGAGAACAAGAAATGCCCCATGTTCTGCTCCAGAGGGGGAGTGGATCCAGCCTCTCTGGGAGACGGGCTCCTGCTTCCTTGGGAGGGCCGGTTCCTCTACATGTTCCCGCCTCTGCTGTTGTTGACGAAGGTGGTCAACAAAATAGCAAGGGATAGACCGTGCTGCATCCTGGTGACTCCCTGGTGGCCTCGCCAGAACTGGTTCTCGATCCTGCTCCAACTGTCGAGGGGGGTCTTCTACCAGTTCCCGGCAGAACTGGACCTTCTGTCAGCTCAGGGCGGGCATGTATTCCATCACAACGTGCCCCATCTGAAGCTGACAGCGTGGTTCATCGACCAGTAGGGTTCTCTGACAGGGTCCAGCAAGTCCTTATGAACAGCAGAAAACTGTCCACTCGCTCTTCCTATGACAGGAAGTGGTGGAGATTCACTAAGTTTTTGGTTTACCCTTTGGTCTCACCTAGCAGGGTGGGACTGTCGGCAATTTTTGATTTTTTGTTGTCCCTAGTGGATGCGGGCCTGGTTTTCTCCATCAAAGTTTATTTGGCGGCAATATCTGCCTTCCATGATCCGGTGGAGGGGTACTCCGTTTTTGCACACCCTCAGTCCAAAAATTTTTTGAAGGGGTTGTTTAGGCTGCACCCACCATCAAGATAGCCCCCACAGTTGTGGGACTTGACTTTAGTGCTGGACAAACTAACTCGTCACCCCTTCAAGCCGATGGCTATGTGCTCTTTGCAGCTCTTATCATGGAAGGCTGCATTTTTGGTTGCCATCACATCAGCACGTCACGTTGGGGAGCTCATGCCGATGCGTTGTGATTATCCTTATCTTGTTTTTTGAGAGGCTGGGGTTTCCCTGGCTCTGGACATTAGTTTTCTTCCAAAGGTGGTTTCTCAGTTCCACCTCAATTTAGAAGTTTGGTTGCCCACTTTTTACCCTAGCCCTTCCTCGGACGAGGAATGTAGGTTGCATGCTCTGGACATTAAGCGTGCTTTGCTGTTTTATTTGAACCGTTCGAAGGGTTTTCGTAAGTAGAAGCAGCTTTTTGTTTCGTATGCTGCTCCCAAGATAGGTTCCAGGATTTCATCTCAGAGGCTCTCAAAATGGCTCACTGAGATGATTAAACTCTGTTATTTGTTGGCAAAGAAGCCGTTACCTGGACCTGTTCATGGACACTCCACAAGAGCGATGGACACGTCAGTGACGTTCCTGAGAGGCGTGTCCCTTTCTGATGTCTGCAAGGCTGCCACCTGGTCTTCTCTGCATGCCTTCATGAAGCACTACGCGCTGGACGTGCATGCTCAGCAGAGGACTCGGTTGGGAACTGCGGTGTTGCAAGCTGTTTCTTCTGGTTGACCGTCTTCCCGCCTCCAGGTATGTCTTGCTTGCTACTCTCCCATGAGTATGAAGCACAGAGACCACGAAGAAGATAGACAGGTTGCTTACCTGTAACTGTGGATCTTTGAGTGGTCATCTGTGCATTCACACTACCCGCCCTCCTTCCCCACTGCTGACGGTCTCCCTCCAGTAGGGGCTTCCAGCGGTCAGAAAGGAACTGGCGGGATCCTCGCACTGGCGCTGGTGAGCATGCGTACTGGGACGCCTGTGCATGCCCATTGGCACCGAGCGCAGAAAAATCCCGGGCTTTTCAGATACTGATTTGGGGATTGGCACAGGCACTCTATCCCATGAGTGTGTATGCACAGATGACCACTCGAAGATCCACAGTTACAGGTAAGCAACCTGTCTTTCTGAATAAAATTAAGTTGGTCTTAAAGGTGCAACTTGACTCCTATTTTGTTCTACCATATCAGGAAGGTATTGCAGTTGCAAAAATGCCTGTTTCATATCCTTCAAATTAATATCTCTGTCTAAGAGGATGGAGCAGATGCAGCTATAGCGTAGGACCTGGTTTTACACAATGGATTGTTTGATGTAGTTGGGGTGGTGGTAGCTGGAAGCATGTAGATATGTGTGCTGAGCTTTCAGTTTCTGGTATAATATGGAACTTAAGTGTAACCTTGTGTATCCATATTGTGGTGTCCACGAAGTTTATTTCTTGTGTAGAGTAATTCATATTTTGACTGATGGTGGGGTAGAAGTTGTGGAAAGCCTGTTGAAATCTCTCAAGGACTTCTTTGCCATTCTTCTCTGTGTGGCTGAGATTGAAACTTGAGCAATGTTGTTAGTTGATCATTTCAGCTTGAGCTTGGCAGCAGAAGCATTCTATATATAGGTCCAGTGTAGTGTTGTGGCCTTCAGGGGGAGTCCACATGGAGCCCTTCTTTCTGTAGTGTATAAAAAATAGATCCTTCAGATTGGCTAAAAAAGATGAAGGTGATAGATAGTTATGTCTCCTGTTTAGGTGTAAAGAATTACAATCTGTTTTAGGCCAGATAAATGCAATCAAAATGATGATAATTCCCAAATTAACAACCAATAGTAATATAGGACAAGAAACTAAAGAAGTAGCAAAGTAATGAGATCATTTGGAGAGCTAAATGCCCTAAGATTAAATGACAGCCTGGTCCAAGTGGTCTGAGGAAGATATAAAGACATATATCATGATACTGCTCAGTTCAGTTGATTATGAGCATGGGTAAGCTTTTAGAATAGCTCGAATGTGATATCTGTCAAAGAAATGGAAATAAAAATGCCATTAGGAACTTTCTGGGGGGCCTCTCTGAAAATTAGGGAAAAGATATATATTAAAGGAAATCTAATAATAGATAACCTTTGGTAATTTGGGATAGATATATTATCCTCCAGTGATTTCACCATTAACTTTAACTGTGATTTTAGATTATCTTTAGCATTTTAAGTTACAATGTTTCTCTAAATGGGAAGCAAGTAAATTAGATTCTTACAGTAGTCTAATTATCTCAGGTAAAATAATGAAATTGCTTATAGCAGAGGTGTCAAACCCATTTGTTATGAGGACTGGATCAAATGTCACTTTGTTGGGCCAAGACACGCATGCCATAAACTGTAACATGAGATGTTGGAGATATAAACTTTATAAAGGTTATTCCAGATGCCAAATGGCAATAGTAGGTGAATGACAATAGCAGACTTGATTGGATTAGTTGTGATATGCAGAAGGGTAATAGATGTAGAGATACTAGCATTGGTAATGAGACAGGAAACCTAAGTCTCATTCCCTTCAGTAGGATTCAGTCCAGGAGGATAAAAAGAATATATGGACATAAATCTGACATTAGAAACCACAACATTCAGTTGCTGACCTAAGAGTAGCAAAGGAATTTCAAACAGATTAGAGACTGCTGAATTGCAGTTGATGATGCAACTCAACACAATGCATCCTCCAAGGCTGAATTGAGACCTGGTTTTCTTGTCTCGTTGCCAGTGTGTGCTCTTATCATGTGACATCTAAAATTACTGTACTCTGCAGGATATAAGGACCAATCCAAGTGTTCTAATTCCCAGAGGTTTTTTAAAAATAAATTAAAATCCAGATAGGAAGAGAAATCAAGTCTTTTTTCTTCTTTTTAAAAACTTTTTTGGTGTGCTTGCACACCAGAAGCTGGAATAAAAACATTGTTAGTCTTACAGCTGCCATGGGACTCCAACTTCATTTCTCTCTCTCTCTCTCTCTCTCTCTCTCTCTCTCTCTCTCTCTCTCTCTCTTCCCCCCCCCCCCAACGTCCCTTCCTTCCCAAAAGAGGAGGAGCAGCCCCAGATAATGAAGCAGAAGCTCTCTGTGTGTGTGTGTATGTGTGCGCGCGCATGCATGGATAAGAGTTGTCTTATCTCTCCCACAAGAAGCAGCTACAGAGCTCTCTGTGTGCCTGTGTCTGTGAGAGAGAGGGGGGAGGGAGGCAGGAAGCAAAGAGCCACTGGGGGAATTGGGAGAAAAGCAAGCTATGGTGCTGCTGCAATAGTAGCCCTGGTAAAGAAAGCAGGGAAAAGTAAGTCGCTCAAGGGACTTCCCTTCCCTGGGATCGGATGGTCAGATCCATCCCATGGGCCATATGTTTGACACCACTGGTCTATAGGAAGAGTAATGGTTGGATACTCTGTAACAACTATTTAGAAAGTCTAATGCATAATGATATTAACTTAAGACAAACAACTAATTTAGAAAAGGCCATGATTCAAGATCCAGAGCATTTATTTTCCAAGTTTCACAGGCATGTAATCAGTCAAGAAACAACATAGATACCAAAGTTTAAACATAAGTGGGATTTAACATTAGGATATGAAATATCAAATGAAGTGTGGAAATATGTATTAACAAGAGGATTCATAAGAGCAATCCTAGGAGAGGGGGCTGTGAATCGGAATAAGGAGGCAACTGACCTAAATGCCAGTGTACTAGGATATACAGTGGTGTAAAGGGCTTTTACACCAGCAGAAGTCATGAGCAGCACTGCATGGCACACTTCCACTGGCACAGCTGCACCACATGTGAACCCCAGTGCTGGCAGAAATGTGGGCATGCCTGGGGGCATGGCACCAGCCAGTCAGCTCCCAAAGCATTTTCAGCATAGAAATGCCCCCAGAACAGGTGTGAAATTGCACCGGCAAAAATTACAGAGCACTCCATTGGTGGCCATTGTAACTCCCTTTTCACTCCCCCTGCTCAGCTGGGTACCCAAGCAGCTCAGGATACCAATTAAATGTGCACCCAGTCAGCACACACTTCGCATCTTCCTCACTTCTCCTTGGCCCAATAACAGGGGAGGGACGGTGGCTCAGTGGTAGAGCATCTGCTTGGGAAGCAGAAGGTCCCAGGTTCAATCCCTGGCATCTCAAAAAAGGGTCTAGGCAAATAGGTGTGAAAAACCTCAGCTTGAGACCCTGGAGAGCCGCTGCCAGTCTGAGAAGACAATACTGACTTTGATAGACCAAGGGTCTGGTTCAGTATAAGGCAGCTTCGTATGTTCGTATGTTCATATGTAACAGCCCACCCCCATGCTACAAATGGTTCTGGAAGGTCAAACCCCCCCCCCCCAACTCCAGAGTTAGTGTGTGCAACATGGGATGCTGGCTGTCAGCTGTGTGGACAGAGAGCTAGAGTGCACAAACCTCAGTGGCAGTGAGTAAGCCCCGGAGGGTGGGGGAGAGGTCACCAGAAGAGTAAAATACACACTTGATGTCTGACCTCTCCCAGATTTCAGGCTGCACAGATACAGCAGCTTATCTGCTGGGATCCCAAGGAAGAGCCACACATGAACAGGTAAGCAAGGAACCCCTTCCCCAACCCTCTTCTCCCCACTTGGCCAACAACAGTGGCATTGAGCTGCACTGGACATGGTATCTTTCATTTCCAAACCTGGCAGCTAGAAAGCCAGATGCACTCCCCCAGATGGACATGGATCCCATGCACCAGGAAGTTCAGTGCTTTGGAGGCCAACCAAGGCAGCTGCCAGGGGAGGGGGCCAAAGGTGACACCACAGCACTAGGCTGCATACCTTGCCCATTGGCAGTGCTTCCTCTGAACAGAATGCACCAGCGGACAGAATGCACCACCTCTAACCTGAGTGCCAAGTGCTCCCACTTGATGCCCAAACTCTTCCCTTGCAGGTACAAAATGACCTGACACTGCTGACAGAATACACGTCCAGATACACAGGGGTTCTAACAGGACACTGGATCAGGTGTGGATGATTTGGATTCCATTACCTATTGGGTCCCCCTTGCAGAATTGGAGTGCCAGAAATGGCATCCAGGACTACCAAATGCCCTAAAAGCTGCCAACGAGGAATGTTGGTGGCCGTTCCCCTGTGTGTTTTTCCTGCACACAGGTTCTTATCCAATAGGAAGAGCCATCATTCCATCCATGGAGTTGAAACCCCATCATGTACACCAGAAGCAGGGCCTAAGGATCATGGAGACACATCTAGCCTCCTACGCCTTCCCTAATCCTTGTCATGTTCTGTGCAGCTGTCATCAACTCAGCCTCTTTGATTTGAATCAAAGAAGGACTTTATTGAAAAGATACATATTCACAGCAAGATCTTTCTTGTTAGAACTGACCTCAGAGGGTAGGGCCAGAAATTTATTCTCTAAGTATGGCAGTTAGTGACATCAACCTAAGGCACGCAAAAGTAACAGCAAAGCATTTGAATTATTATGTGGTCAATCCCTCCCCTCAATAGTCACTAAGTGTCTTTCTCTGAATATGAAACTTCAAGCTGTTATTTCCAGCAGTACAGATAAACACCTGCATCTCAAGGCCAAGGGACAAAGGGAGGCTATGACTTGCTTTTGTGTCTGCCATACACTCCATTCCATTATAAGATTACATGGGCTAAATAATGAGCAGAGCAAAGCATAACTGATCAGTGAATGCTTTATGAAAGACAATATATGAAAGACATATATTCAGTATTAGCAGTCAACATTGGAAATTGGCTGACATGAAATAATGGCAAGAAACCTTGTCTTGACATTCTGCCCCCCCCCCTCAAAAGAAGTTCTTACCCCCCAGGTTTGTTTGGGTATTTTTAATGAAATTGTTTAATCAGCTTGGGCTCCCTCATTTGGTCAAAATGGATCCATTCATTGTGGGAAGCAGGGAAATGAAGTAGTAAAGCATTCCTCTTTTTTAGTTTAGAGTCCAATATTTCTTAGACTTTTTAGTGAGTCTGACCATCAACCACCACAGGAGGAGGAGCCGCTGTTTGTGAGTGCCATTTGCTCGTACCAGGATCTTTCTTTAGAAAACTACAATGAAAAACAAGGTGGACATTTTAAATGTCTTTGGCAAGTCAACTTCCACAGTCATGGTATTAATTACTCACTTAATAGGAAAGGGTCTCCACCTATTTTGGCCCCAACTTTTTGGTGGGTCCCATCTATCTTTGGTTCTTAGTGGAGATATACACTAGATCCCCCCACTGTCATGTCCCATACAGGTGCATGGTGTTTGTCATATTGAGATGTGTACTTCTTTTTTACTTTCCTCAATTTTTTTGTATTAGTTGCCATTGTTTGGCTAGTTCTGACTATCACGTTAGAAAATCTCCTGATTCTTGTGTGGTGCCACTCGGCAGCCCTGGAAAGGATTTCCCTTCATAACTGTTCGCCACCATGAAAGAACTAGCCTGGGTAGAACTATGCACACTGTTATTGTATCCATATTCAGCAAAGGGGAAAAGGTCGACTCAATTATCCTTTTGGAAATTAATATAGTATCTCAAAAATTGTTCCAAAATTGAACTTAGTCTTCCCAATTGCCCATCGATTTGGAAATAACAAGCCAAACTTAGCCCTTGTTCTGTATTAGCCACTTTACAAAACTCCTTCCAAAATTTTGCTATAAATTGTGGGGCCCGATCTGAGATTATTTTCTCAGGGAAGGAGAAACTATGTGCTGTAAAAACAACTTGGCCAACTTTTTGGCCAAGGCCAACTGAGAGCAAGGAATGAAATGAGCTTGTTTAGAAAACGTGTCTACTACCACTAAGATTTCCCTTTGCTAGGTGGTAGATCTGTTATGAAGTCCACAGAAATTACTGCCCAGGGAAGATCTAGTAGCTGTCTCTAAAAACTAGGGTTGACCAGGAGCTCGTCCTCTCCTTTTCTTTGCCATGAGGCAAATGGGGCGAGTTACCTCTCTCTCTCGGCTTGTTCGCGAACGAAGATTTAAGAAGGGTGCAGTAGTCCACGTCTGCTGCAGGCTCGCTGGTGGCTGACAAGACCAATGCGGGGCAGGCAGATCCGGCCACAGTGGCTGCAGGGAAAAGTCTGATTTGGGGTTGGTGCTGTAGCAGTGCGATTCTTCCTCAATCTCCTTTTGTCCTCAAGACCAGCTATGCATGCGTTCTCAAAGGAAGAGACAGCCTGGTGGATGGTGTGCCTCCATGCTTTGCGATCTGAGGCTAGGTCAGACCACTGGTGATGGTTGATGCGACAGGTGCCAAGGGATTTCTTCAAGGAGTCCTTGTACCTCTTCTTTGGTGCCCCTCTATTTTGATGGCCGGTGGAAAGTTCGCCATACAGAGCAATCTTGGGAAGGCAGTGGTTTTCCATCCTAGAAATATGCCCTGCCCAGCGCAGCTGCGTCTTCAACAGCAGTGCTTCGATGCTTGTAACCTCCGCCCTCTTGAGGACTTCAGTGTTGGTCACAAAGTCACTCCAGTGGATGTTGAGGATGGTGCGAAGGCAGCGCTGATGAAAGCGCTCAAGGAGTCGCAGGTGATGATGGTATAAAACCCACGATTCGGAGCCGTAGATGAGGGTTGTCATCACAACCGCTTTGTAAACATTGATCTTTGTGCCTTTTTTCAGATGCTTGTTGCTCCACACTCTTTTGTGCAGTCGGCCAAATGCACGGTTTGCCTTTGCCAGCCTGTTGTCAATCTCCTTGTCGATCTTGGCATCTGAGGAGATGATGCACCCCAGGTAGCTGAACTGCTAGACTGTCTTCAGAACTGATTCACCCACAGTGATGCAGGGAGGGTGATAATCTTCCTGGGGTGCAGGCTGGTGGAGAACTTCTGTCTTCTTCAGACTAACTTCTAGGCCGAATAGCTTGGCAGCCTCTGCAAAGCAGGACGTCATATGCTGCAGAGCTGATACCGAGTGGGAGACGAGTGCAGCATCATCAGCAAATAGTAGCTCTTGGATGAGTTTTTCCATTGTCTTGGAGTGAGCCTTTAGTCGCCTCAGGTTGAACAGGCTGCCATCAGTGCGATAGCGGATGTAGACACCATCGTCATCATCTAGATCTACTGCGGCTCTTTGAAGCATCATGCTAAAGAAGATCGTAAAAAAGTTGGCGCGAGAACGCAGCCTTGCTTTACACCTGTGCCTATTGGGAAGGGCTCCGAGAGGTTGTTGCAATGTCTGACTTGGCCTCGCTGGTCTTCATGTAGCTGGATGATCATGCTGAGGAACCTTGGGGGACATCCTAAACGTTCCAAGATTTGCCACAGGCCTTTCCTGCTAACGAGTTACCACATATTGTGAAATGTCCTTCTTTATACCTGGCCACCAGAATTGTCTTTGTACTAAGTGCAATGTTTTTACATATCTCCAGTGTCCAGCAAGCAGGTTATCATGACAATGTTTTAAAATGCCCTTCCATAGTGTTTCCAGAATATACAGTCTGTCATGTTTATACAGACATCCATCAGCCTTTTCTATGAAAGGTGGATCAAGGTGGCCAGTGGTGGTTTTTAAGGACTGACTCCATGTAGTCACCACCTCACCCTATGTTGCATAAACATAGTGTCAGTAATCTCCTCCCTCTTGTTTTTGTGTTGTGGGAGGCAGGACAGGGCATCATCCAAAAATTGTTTTTCCGAGAGGGAAACCCCAGCCCACTCCCTTTCCAATACAGGGAGGACTCCAGCAAAGCCTATTTGGAAGCATGGAAGATTTTGAGTCTCCTTTAATTAGTGGACTCAGTGTCTCCCAGCTTCTGCTCTGCAGCTACCATCAAGCATGTCTCAAGAACGCTTGTTGGAAAACTGAGTAAATCTGCCTGCCCAATTACTTTTTGTGAATATTTTCAAACAGACCTTACTCAGAACATTATTTAAAAGTTCATCTTACTAACTTTTATAACTTTATTTTCTTGGTTGCATTGGAGAATCCTAACAAGATTTACTGCTCATTACAGGAAATACTTCCCTTCTATCAAGATAAAGCTTCTTTTTTAACTTTTAAATTGGACTAAATAACATAAATACATTTTTTTTTTAAATTTCCCTGGGAGGTGCTTAAGGGTGAATTTGAAACTTTGGGCGTTTTCGCACTTACCTTTTACTGGCGCGACCACCCTCCTCACGCCGGCGGATCTGCAGGGATTTCGCACCAGAAGCGCCGGCGCAGCCAAAAGAGCCGGCAACTTCCGTCGCGGAGCCAGCTCAAACGGAAACCGCCAAGAAGCAGGAAAACGTTTGAGCTGGCTCCGCGACGGAAGTTGCCGGCTCTTTTGGCTGCGCCGGCGCTTCTGGTGCGAAATCCCTGCAGATCCGCCGGCGTGAGGAGGGTGGTCGCGCCAGTAAAAGGTAAGTGCGAATACGCCCTTTGAGAAAAACTCCACCCATCTAATCTGTCTGGTGCCCAATTTGCGTAGGGTTTTGAGCACTTCCAGATTCTTATGATTGGTCCAGATTTCAAATGACATCTTGATGCCTTCCAACCATTGGCACTAAGTTTTTAAAACTAGCCTAATTGAGGCAGCTTCTTTGTCCCACACCAACCAGTCTCATCAGTTTCTTTTTACAAAAAAGCACAGGGTTGGAGGTGACCACCACCACTGCCCTGGCCACATCCCTCACATCACATTGGACCACAAATTGTTTGTTCTCATCAGGTTGTTGTAACACAGGTTCAGAGGTAAACAGTCTTTTTAGATGATCAAAGGCAGCCTGGCACTATGCAGTCCAGTTTAGTCTCCAGTTTTTTGTAATCCAGGCCCTTTCCCTTAGTTTTTAACAAATCCATCAAAGCTAGATCCATCCTGTGCAAAGTTTTTTTTGAAGCATCTATAGAAATTTGTGAATCTCAGAAATTATTGTAACTGGCACCTCATTTGAGGGGTTCTCGATATCCCAGGAAATCTAGCTCAGTTTTGTGGAATTCACATTTGGACAATTTTGTAAACAGTTTGTTTTGATATAATGTCACAAGGACTTCCCTCCCAATTTCACATGGGACTCCTTATCTTGAGAATAAATTAAAACATCAGATACAATACTATCCTCTTGTACAGAAACTTTCTTAACGTTTGTTCATTACTTTATAAAAACCCTGAGGGGGGCCTGTAGTCCGAACGGCATCACTAGGTACTCAAACTGGCCCTGTAGGGTGTTAAACGCCATTTTCCACTCATCTCCCTCTCAAATGCACACCCAATAATAAGCATCTCTTAAGTCCAGTTTTATGAAAATCTGACCTTGTGTGACTACTCTTAGTAGGTCTTTGATTAGGGGGATTTGGTAAGCATTTGACATAGAGACTGCATTAATGCCACAGTAATCAGTGCACAGAATCAGTCCTCCATCTTTCTTTTTTCTAAACAGTACTGGAACTGCATGGGGGAGTTTGCCAGGTGGATGAACCCTTGGGCTAGGTTTGTATCCAAAAATTTCCACAATTCAGTTCTTTCTTTTCTACTCATGGAATACAGTTTGGGAATTGGGAATGCCACCATTTGCAGTCAGTTCTCGATCTCGTACTCCAGTTGAATCCACCCTAGAAAGGTGTCAAGATCATCAAAATATGGAGAGAGCCATTTTGGTGCAGTGGTTAAGCGCACAGACTCTTATCTGGGTGAACTGGGTTTCATTCCCCACTCCTCCACTTGCACTTGCTGGAATGGCCTTGAGTCAGCCATAGCTCTTATAGTAATTGTCCTTGAAAGGGCAGCTGCTGTAAGAGCTCTCTCAGTCCCACCTACCTCACAGGGTGTCTATTGGTGGGGGGAGGTAAAGGAGATTGTGACCGCTCTGAATTCAGAATATAGGGTGGGATATAAATCCAATATCTTCTTCTATCTTGCATCAGGGCCTGATCTAGTAAATTAGCATTCATTTTTTTCTGGTATTGGTCCACTTTCATCTGTTCATCCCACCCCTGAATTGTGGTAGTGTGGGACCAGAAGACTTAGTCCCTTGGTGGAGTTTGTTGTAGTGACACATGGGCTCTCATCTCGTGAAGTGTGTCTTCAAACTGCAACCGAAGGACTTGTAAGAATCCACTAGCCATGCACAATTCTGGGGTGTGTGTCTCATAGAGGGTCATGTACCAATTTGCAGTGGCTCTGGCCAGTTTTGGCCACAGATAATTCACCTTACCAACTTCAGACGGGAAGCGGTATTCTCATTCTTGCATGTAACCCTGGGCCTGAATGAGAAAGTAGCTCTGGGTGTCCGCATCCCTGTCGAACTTCACCTTCAAGCCTCTGGCTCTGGGTGGGTCTCACAGTCCTGGGGGAGCTACAGAAACTGGTGCTGGTGGAGCTGCGAGCAGCTGTGGAACAGGTCCCGCTGGTTCAGCAGGGACGGCTGGTACTCTGAGTTGGCCCCTATCTCCCAGACCAGGGTTGCCCAAGGACCTGCCATCCATCTGGGGTTGGTGCCTGGGTGGAAGCACGTTGGCAGGTGGTGCCCGAACCTGCTATCACATTGCTTATATTTATCTTCCAAAAAGAGTCATTTCAGTTTGCAGCTGTTGCACCAGTTCCTCTATCTCTGCTCACACCTAGCCCATTTTCAGGGAGTGAGCTTCTCCTCGCTTCAGTCACGGTAATCCACTGACAGCGCCTCTCTCATCCTCTGAGTCGCTGTCATCACAAGGTTGGTAACCTTGCGATTTCTTCTCCTCTCTAATTCCCAAGGGTTGAGGCTGCCACTTGTTTTGGCATCTCTGTTGGCCAGTCGTCCCATACACTGACTGGCTTTGTTCTTCTCTTTACCAGCATATGCCATGGCACATCTGGTTGGTCCTTTGGTCACCTTTCAGGTAGTCCTAGGCCTCAGGAACCTCTTCATTTTGGGTGACCGACACATTTCTTGTCCCCTTCCCATTTTCCTCTTTGTCACTCACGGTGTCACGGCTGGGGCCGGGTCAGGCAAAGTCCAGAGGCAGTCCGAGGTCTGTAGCCAGTAAGCAGGAGGGTCCGAGGCGCCAAATCCGAATCACTGTAGAAGTATCGCAGGTCTGAGGTCCAGAAGCCGAGGTCAGGGAGTCCAGAAGTCCAAAGCCAAAGTCAGGGAGTCAGGAACCAAAGTCAAGCCGGAGTGGATGCTAGAATGTCAGGGAGATGACTAGTTGCTTCCACAAAGCTTCCTCCCAAAGCCCACAGCTATATAGCCCTCTGCTGGCTGTTGCCCGTTTGGGCTAATTGCTGGCTCAGGGAGGCAGCCAGGATCCTGTTACCACTCAAGCATCCTTGCTCTTAGAAGGGCCAGAATCCTCTCAGAACTCAGGGCTCAGGGAGCGTCTTGCTTGTGAGCGTGCCGCCCTCCTCCGATCCCTGAGGTCCTGCCGGAGGCGGTCACGCACACGAGCCACCCGAGAGGGCGAGGCAGGGGGGCTGGGATCTTCTCCAGCAGGAGGCAGGGGCACTGGTGCAGGTGGCAGGGGCACAGTTTCCTCATCAGACTCAACTTCCTCTGAAGGGTCCCCAGCACCCATGACACTATCCCCCCCCCAGGGCCCCCCTCCGTCGAGGGACCTGGAAGGTCGGGGTGGTCGTTGTGGAACTGGTGCACCAAGTCCGGGGCATGAAGATTGTCCTCGGGCTCCCAAGACCGGTCTTCTGGGCCGTATCCCTCCCAGTCCACCAGGTACTGGAGGCCTCCACGATGGTACCGGGAGTCCAGGATCTGGCGCACCTCATATTCTTCCTCGTCATCCACCAACACTGGTGGTGGCGGCGGTGGGGAAGGAGTCCGAGCTGGGTCAGGGGGTGCAGCCGGAACAAGGAGGGAGCGATGAAACACGGGGTGAATGCGGAGGTGGGGTGGCAACTGGAGCCTGAAGGCGACGGGGTTTATTTGTTCAACGACGGGGTAGGGTCCAATGAACCGTGCATCCAGCTTGTGAGACCGACCAGGCCGGCGCAGGTAGCGAGTTGAGAGCCACACCTGATCCCCCGGCTGCACTGGAGGGCCTTCTTGCCTCTTTCGGTCCGCAGCCCGTTTATATGCCTCCTTGGCTTGCTGTAGCTGCTCTCGGAGCAAGTCTTGGCTGGCACGGAGTTCTTGCAGGTAGGCATCGACGGCGGGGACATTCGTGGGTGGTAGGATCGCTGGGAAGAACCGAGGGTGGTACCCGTAGGTTGCAGCAAACGGGGTCATTTGGGTGGATGAATGGACCGCGTTGTTGTATGCAAACTCCGCTAGGGGCAATAGAGTGGTCCAGTCATCCTGCTGGTAACAGGTGTAACAGCGGAGATATTGCTCTAGCGTGGCATTGGTGCGCTCTGTCTGGCCATCTGTCTGTGGGTGGTAGGCCGAGGACAGGTGCACTCGAGTACCCAGGCTGGAATGGAGGGCTTGCCAGAACCGAGAGGAGAACTGAGGGCCCCGATCGGAGATCAGATGGGCTGGGAGTCCATGCAGACGAAAGATGTGTTGCAGGTAAAGCTGGGCCGTCTCCTGAGCTGTGGGGAGTTTCGGGCACGGAACAAAGTGGGCCATCTTGGTAAATAGGTCGACGACCACCCAGATACAAGTCTGACCCTTGGAGCGGGGAAGTTCCGTGATGAAGTCCATCGAGATGGTATCCCAGGGTCCTGAAGATGTGGGCAAGGGCTGCAGCAACCCTGAGGGTTTGGCTGGGATGTCTTTGGCCCGTCGGCAGACGTCACAGGAGCTGACATAGCGGGCAACATCAGCGCGAACTCGTGGCCACCAGAATTCCCTTGTCAGCAAGTGGGTGGTCTTATGCTGTCCAAAGTGCCCGGCGGGTAACGAGTCGTGGGTCAGGCGTAGCACTTCTGCCCGCAAGGGCCCGGGCGGCACATAGAGGCGTTCGCGGTGTAGCAAGAGGCCGCCTCGAGTCGTGAACTCCCCTGTTGGGTCATCTTGGAGAGCCTGGAGGTGTTGCTGGACCCAGGGATCATTGGCCTGGCTAGCCCGAATGTCCTCCACGAGTGCTGGTGAAGTGGAGGTGGCTGCAAATACTGAGGGCGGCAGGATTGGAGCAGCGGGCGCGGTCTCAGTTGAGGCAGGGGCGTATTCCGGTTTCCGGGAGAGCGCGTCTGCTTTCCGGTTCTGGGTATGGGGGATGTAGGAGATCCGGAAGTCGAAGCGAGAGAAGAATAGGGACCACCGGATCTGGCGCTGGTTGAGACGGCGGGTGGTCTGGAGGTGTTCCAAGTTCCGGTGATCGGTGAGCACTTGAACAGGGTGGCGAGCCCCTTCGAGGTAATGTCGCCAAACCTCAAACGCCGCCTTGATCGCGAGCAACTCCCTCTCCCAGATGGTATAGTTCCTCTCTGCAGCAGTGAGCTGCCGCGAGTAATAGGCGCAGGGCTGTAGTGGCTGGGACGGCTCCTCGCGCTGGGACAGCACTGCTCCCAGGGCCACGTTGGAGGCATCAGCTTCCACCGTAAAGGGAAGCTGGGGGTCGGGGTATCTCAGGAGTGGCCCGGTGGCAAAGCGAGTCTTCAGGGTGGAGAAGGCGTTATCGGCCTCTGGGGACCAGTGGAAGGGTTCTTTGGGGCGGAGTAGTTGAGTCAGGGGTGTGGTCAGGGATGCGTAGGCCGGGATGAATTGCCGATAGTAGTTGGCAAAACCGAGGAACCGCTGCAGGTCTTTGCGATTCTGAGGAGCCTGCCAGGTCAGGACCGCTTCTACTTTTTTCGGGTCCATGAGGATCCCCTGCGGTGACACGATGTGCCCAAGGAACTCGACGGAGCGCAGGTCGAAGTCGCACTTCTCCAGCTTGGCGTAGAGACCATGGGCTCGTAGGCGCTGCAGGACCTGGCGGACGTGCTCGGCGTGCTGGGCAGGATTGCGGGAGTAAATTAGGATGTCATCCAGGTATATGATCGCGAAGCGGTCGAGCAGGTCCCGGAATATGTCATTCATGAACCTCTGGAAGACAGCGGGGGCATTGGTCAGTCCGAAGGGCATTACCAGGTGCTCGTACTGCCCGTATCGGGTCCCAAACGCGGTCTTCCATTCGTCTCCGGGCCGTATGCGCACCAAATTGTACGCTCCACGGAGGTCCAGCTTGGTGTAGATTTGGGCCCCCTTTAGGCGATCCAAGAGTTCAGGGATCAGTGGTAGAGGGTACCGGTCGCGGATGGTGATCTTGTTCAGGGCCCGGTAGTCATTGCACAGCCGGAGCTCCCCACTTTTCTTCTTCATGAAGAGCACTGGAGCAGATAGGGGAGAGGTTGAGGGTCGGATGAATCCGCGTTTCAGGTTCTTGTCCAGGAAGTCTCGCAGAGCTGCCAACTCCGGCTCCGACATTGGGTACAGACGCCCCACCGGGAGTGGTGCCCCAGGTACCAAATCAATGGCACAGTCGTAGGGCCGGTGAGGGGGAAGCTGATCAGCTCCTGTCTCTTCGAAGACATCAGCAAAGTCCACATACTTCTGAGGGAGCTGAGGACCACCACTCGGGATGCCAGCTGCTAGAGTGGTGGGAGGAGTCAGATGGGGGCATGGGTCTCGGAAGCGTAGTTCCTGCTGGGCCCAGTCCACGATGGGGTTGTGCAGCTTCAGCCAGGAAAGGCCTAGAATCAGCGGGAAGCGAGGCATGCGGGCGACATCAAACCGCAGCTGTTCTTGGTGCTGCTGGACGTGGAAGGTGATGGGACAGGTCTCCTGGGTGACGGGGCCAGAACGGAGGAGGCGCCCGTCAATAGCCTCCACCAGCGACGGAATCCCTTTTGTCTGCACAGGGATCTGGTGCTGCTTCACAAAGGCGGCATCTATAAAACAGTGGGCCGCTCCCGAGTCCAGCATGGCATACACGAACAGCCAGCGTTCGTCAGGCAGACGGAGTTTGACTGGTAGCAGGAATGGCCCTGGGGTATCAGCCCGCTGTTCGGAGGACCCAGCTAGTCGCCCCAGGCTGGGGGGTCCACTTATGCCTGGGGCTGCCCTTTTGGCGGCGGTGGCAGCGAAGGTCCAGGTATCCGATGCTTAGCAGGGCAGCCAGAGGCATAGTGGCCTGCCGTGCCGCAGTAGAGGCACAGATTCTGCGTGCGGCGTCTGGTCTTTTCCTCTGGGGTCAGGCGGGGTCGAGCAGCTCCAAGCTGCATAGGCTCATCCTTGGTGCTGGTACTAGCTGGGGACGGGCGAGGAGCCAGGTAGCACGGCGCAGGGAGCTGGCGCCCTCTGGTCTTGGCTTGGCGGCGACTTTCCAGGCGGCCATCGATGCGGAGGCAGAGGGTGATAAGTTCTTGGAGCGTGGGTGGCTGCTCCACCCTGGCCAGTTCATCCAGGACCTCCTCTGCCAACCCCTCAGTAAACTGGTCCATCTGGGCAGCCTCATTCCACGCCAAGTCCTGGGTCAGGAGCTTGAATTCAGTGGCATATTGAGCCACCGAGGAGTTGCCTTGTTTCAGTGCCCTGATCTTCCGGTTGGCTGTGGCTGCTTGGACTGGGTTTGAGAAAGCAGCAGACAGGTGGGCCTCAAACCCCTGGTAATCAGTCAGTAGGGGAGAGGACGCGACCAGTAAGGGTGTGGCCCATTTGGCCGCCTGCCCCTTTAACAGACTGATGACGAAACACACCTTGGTTTTGTCATTGAGGAAGTCCCGTGCTCTCAGTTCAAAGTACAGCCGACACTGTGCTAGGAAGGCAGGAAATTCTTCCACGGCACCCCCAAATCTGTCAGGTGGGGGAACTGGGCACTTGGCTGGAGCACTGGCCGCAGGTTGTTGCTGCAAGTGCACTACTGCCTGTGTTAGCTGCTGTACCTGGGCTTGGAGCGCAGCCAGTAGTTCTGTGGTTTCACTTGCTTCAGCATCCATCCTGTGGAGTGGGTGTTTGTCGGTGGAAGCAATCTGTCACGGCTGGGGCCGGGTCAGGCAAAGTCCAGAGGCAGTCCGAGGTCTGTAGCCAGTAAGCAGGAGGGTCCGAGGCGCCAAATCCGAATCACTGTAGAAGTATCGCAGGTCTGAGGTCCAGAAGCCGAGGTCAGGGAGTCCAGAAGTCCAAAGCCAAAGTCAGGGAGTCAGGAACCAAAGTCAAGCCAGAGTGGATGCTATAATGTCAGGGAGATGACTAGTTGCTTCCACAAAGCTTCCTCCCAAAGCCCACAGCTATATAGCCCTCTGCTGGCTGTTGCCCGTTTGGGCTAATTGCTGGCTCAGGGAGGCAGCCAGGATCCTGTTACCACTCAAGCATCCTTGCTCTTAGAAGGGCCAGAATCCTCTCAGAACTCAGGGCTCAGGGAGCGTCTTGCTTGTGAGCGTGCCGCCCTCCTCCGATCCCTGAGGTCCTGCCGGAGGCGGTCACGCACACGAGCCACCCGAGAGGGCGAGGCAGGGGGGCTGGGATCTTCTCCAGCAGGAGGCAGGGGCACTGGTGCAGGTGGCAGGGGCACAGTTTCCTCATCAGACTCAACTTCCTCTGAAGGGTCCCCAGCACCCATGACACACGGTGCTGGAGGTGCAGGAATAGGGCCACAGCAGGCAGAAATGAGTTCTAACAATCTGTCAGGTTCTGTGCAGCTCTCATCAACTCAGCCTCTTAGATTTGAATCAAATAAGGACTTTATTGAAAAAGATATATATTCACAGCAAGACCTTTCTTGTTAGAACTGACCTCAGAGGGTAGGGCCAAAAATTTATTCTCTAGGTATGGCAGTTAATGACATCAGCAACCGAAGGCACACAAAAGTAGCAGAAAAGCATTTTAATGTGTTCAACTCCCCCCCCCCCCTAGTCACTAAGTGTCTTTCTCTGAAAATGAAACTTTAAGCTGTTATTTCCAGCAGTACAGATAAACACCTGCATCTCGAGGCCAAGGAACAAAGGGAGGCCATGGCTTGCTTGTGAATCTGCCATATACTCCATTCCATTAAGATTACATGGGCTAAATAATGAGCAAAGCAAAGCATTTTCTTTGCTTTGATCATACTTCCCCAGCAATAGACACATGGGTGGAAGGAAAAGACTACATGACAGGTGGCCATCCCTTCAGCAAAAAACACAGACCACATACACACGAAAGCTTACATTCTGAATAAGACTTGGTTGGTCTTAAAGGTGCTACTGGATTCCAACTTTTTCTGTTGCTTCAGACAAACACGGCTGCCCACCTGGATCTGTATGTGGTATGGTATGATGTAAGGTTGCCCAGTTTAGTGATTGTAGCTTGCTTTTATAATTTGGGCAAAAGGTATAATATTGATTGCTCCTGAGTTTGTACCTGTGCTGTGAAGTACTTTACACTTGGAGGAAGTTATGTGGGAGAAAGGTTTAGTACAAGATCTATACCCTGTCAAGCTATAAAGGGTGTTTCTATGTTTTGTAGAAGTTCCAGCAGACCAATTTCAGCTCTATCTGAATGCGCTGCAGGTTTAAAAACAAAAGAGAGATAGTAACCCTATCTTCTTCATGGTCTCTGTGCTTCACACTCATGGGATAGAGCACCTGCACCGATCCCCGAATCGGTACCTAAAAAGCCCGGGATTTTTTTCACGCTCAGCACCAGCGGGCATGCACAGGTGTCCCAGTATGCATGCTCGCCAGCGCAAGGATCCTACCAGTTCCTTTCTGACTGCTGCGCTGAGAGGATCTCCTTTCGTGTCCCCGGTCAGTAAAGTAATCTTCGGATTATTTCTTCTCGTTGTATATAGCCCGTTCGTTGTTTTTGTAGTGTAGTTAATTAGTTAGTTGTTAGATAGTTTGTGTTGTTTAAAAAAAAAATTGTAGGACTTTGCCCTTCAGGGCCCCGTTTTTCCCCTCAGAGTTATTCCTGTGTGGGTTTTTCCTTGGCGTCTATGGAAAGGCATTGGGGTTTTTTTTAAGAGGTGCCGTTCCTGTGGAAAGAAAATTGCCCCTCCTGACGGCCATTCCCTCTGTCTCCTCTGTTTGGGCGAGTGACATTGTGTTGATTCTTGCTCGCACTGCCTGAGCTTTTCGAAACAGACACGCAAGAATTGGGTGGCGAGACTTTCAGCCGCGTTGGTGGAATTGGCACTTCGTCCTCAGAAGATGGCATCAGGCCCGTCGGTACCGATGGGAGAAGCCGCGGCCCTGACGGTCACATCGGCCGATACATCGCCGATCAGGACCAAGATGCCGGTCAAGCGCAGGGGTTCCACAAAACGACCATCTGAAGGGTCAGTGGACACCCCAGCTAAGAAGCGTTGGGATGGTTCGGGGACCCAATCATCCGTACCGAAGAAGGTGAAATCCAAGGAGAAGCGGAAGAAGAGATCGTCCCGCACTCCTTCCCCTTCTCAGGAAGCTTCGACATCGATGCCAGCTGCTCCACCTAGAAAGATCTTGGCGTCCCCGCATCGTAACCCTTCGGTGTCGGGAGGCAGCGCTTCTCAGCAGTTGCGTCTGTCGGCATTGGAGCAAGAGATCGACCTTACTCAGCTGTCCCACTCTTCCGGGTCGCGGCATCAGAGTGAGAGCGACTCTGTCTCGGAGGTACAGGTGTCAGTACCGATGGAACCATCGGCATCTCTGGATCAGGCGAGGGGTCTGAGAGAGCTGAAACCATCCACCATAGCTCGTTGCTTCCCACTGCTTCCACTGTGGGATCAGCGCCAGTGGCCTTCTCCCTACGCCTACCCATACCCGCCGTACCAATGGTACCCCCCTCGTGAGTTTGCCGACTGGGACCAGCAATCCGAGGCGTCTCACATGTCGAGGCTTTCACAGCACTCTAGGCGGCATCCATCGGTGTCCATCCTGCCTGAAAGACGTGGCATGGTGGTGGAGGAGGTCCAGGCTAGGTCGTCAGTGTCGATCTGGTCACCCGGCAGAGCGTCAACGCCGGTGCTTTCGGAACACTCCTTGAGAAGAGTGTCTTCATCTTCGGACTCCGAGGTCGGTACCGACGATCCAGACAGGGCCTTGGAACCTTCACCAGTGTCACATACTGCTGAGGATCTTCCAATTTCACCATCGGAGGATCTGAAGTCGTATGGGGACCTGGTGAAGAGGATGGCACTCTCCCTCTTCCTTACAGTGACACAACCGCAACCCGTCGTAGACGATACCGTATTCGACATCATGCAGCAGGATACATCTATGGCAGTTGCCCTGCCTGTTACGAAAGTCATCTTACAGGTGGTGAAGGAGCCCTGGGTGAAACCGGCTTCTACACCTGTGTCATCAAGAAGATTGGACCATATGTATCGCGTCGAAGAGGCTGGTGCCGAATTCCTTTTTACCTAGCCAAAGCCAAACTCGGTGGTCGTGTCCTTTTCATCAAAGGCTCGTAAGACACACTCCTCCCCACCAGACAAGGAAGGAAAGAAGCTGGATAATGTGGGAAGAAAGTTTTATTCAGCTGGAGCGTTGGGGGTTAAGGTATCTAACTATGCTGCGTGCATGGCTAGATACCAATACTCTGTATGGGAACAACTCACCCCCCCCTCCTGTCTTCCCTGAACGAGAAGAGGTCTGCTGCAAAGAAGCTGCAGAAGGAAGGCTTTGCTGTAGCCAAGCAACAACTGGCTGCAGCAAAGCACATGGTAGTTGTGTCAGCGAAGACGATCACATCGGCTGTCTGCCTCCGCTCCTGGCTTAGATCAACGGCCCTCCAACAAGACACCAGGGCTTTCGTGGAAGATCTGCCCTTTGAGGGCGAAGGCCTCTTCAGCTCGACCACGGACAATGCTCTTCAGGAAATGGATAAGAGCATAAAGACGTCCAAGAACCTGGGTGTCCCAGCATCTTCCAGAGCTGCTAAACCAAAACAGTGGCACAAACCCTGGTCCAAGAAGCCATATCAAAAGTTCTCCCCGGAACAGCAGTGGAGACCTCGCTCTGCCCAACCTGAGAGGTCCCCTTACAGGGGAAACAACAGAAACCGATACGCCTCAGCACAGACCACTGGCAAGTCCAAGGGCGCTCACCCCCAAAAGCAGGGCCTTTGACTTTCTAGTAGCACGCATCACCGTCCTCATTTCTTCTTCTATCCGCCTCTGCCCATTCCTGTAGGGCTGGGAGTCCATCTCTATGGACAGGTGGGCGCTTTCCATCATCGCAGAAGGCTACAAAATAGACTTCACTCAGATTCCAAACCAATCTGTGGTAATCACCACACCCCCTTCCCCACCTCTGCTGGCGCAGAAACAAGCCATAGAACAGGTCCCGGTGGAGGCCAGAACAGGAGGCTTCTACTCTCATTATTTCCTGGTTCCCAAACGGGATGGGGGTCTGAGACCAATCATGGACCTTGGGAGTATGAACAAGTTTATTCTGTACCAGAAGTTCAGAATGTCCACTCTGCAAACAATTCTGCCCCTCATCAACCAAGGGGACTGGATGGCAACGCTGGACCTCAAGGATGCCTACTTCCACGTCAGCATCCATCCTGCGATCAGACGTTTCCTTCGGTTCGCAGTAGGTCCTGAACACTTCCAGTTCAAAGCCCTTTCGTTCGGTCTGTCCACTGCACCTTGGGTGTTCACAAAGATGATGAGTGTTGTGGCTGCTCACCTCCGGCTTCAAGGGATAGTCATCTTTCCATACATCGACGATTGGCTCCTTGTGGCAGAGTCGAAAGAGAGTTTGTCAGACCATATTGCCGCTACTCTTCATCTTCTTCACACCTTAGGTCTGCAGGTGAATTTGGAGAAGTCACATCTTACTCCATCACGGACAGTTCAGTTCATAGGGGCTTTGCTGGATATGAACCTTTACCACACCTTTCTGCCTCAGCAGAGAGCAATGGACATTATCAATCTTGTCAAGCTTTTACAGAGTCGAAAGTGGGGCACGGCGCAGCAGCTGCAGCGGATGCTGGGGCTGATGGCAGCGACTACAACCGTGCTGCTCTTTGCAAAGTTGAGGATGAGAGGCCTACAACTATGGTTTCTTCGACAGTTTTGACCATTAAAAGACTCACCTTGGAAGAGGTTTGTAATTCCACCTGTGACACTCCGAACACTGCAGTGGTGGAAATCAAAGGACAACATTTGTCAGGGAGCTCCCTTCCACCTACCTGCAACAACAGTGACGATCACAACAGATGGGGCTGGGGGGCTCACGTGGACTCTCTGTGTGGGGGGAGCCCTTGGCCTTCTCAATTGACTCACTGTCATATAAACTACCTGGAACTGCTGGCGGTTCACTTTGCTCTTCGGTCCTTCTGCCCCATGGTGGCAGGGAAGGTTGTTGCTCTGCTAACAGACAATACTACTGCCCTGTGTTACATCAACAGGCAGGGAGGACAGTTTCTCGACAGCTCTGTGCGCTGGCACTGGAACTGTGGTCGGAGTGCCTAGAGCACAACATCTTTGTGAAGGCTGTGCACCTCCCAGGGGTGCTCAATCTGCAAGCAGACTCGCTGAGCAGGGGTGCAGCTTCCCTGCACAAGTGGGAGATACAGTGGCGCTACCTTCAACCCATGTTTCAGCTCTGGGGGTACCCTCAGGTGGATGTGTTTGCCACAGCCAGAAACCAGAAGTGCCCTCTGTTTTGTTCCAGAGGGGGCACGGATCCAGAGTCATTGGGAGACGGTCTGTTGTTCCCGTGGGAAGGTCGGTTCCTATATCTGTTCCCACCTCTGCCACTGCTGACAAGAGTTGTCAACAAGATCGCAAGAGAGAGACCATGCTGCATCCTGGTGACTCCGTGGTGGCCTCGGCAGAACTGGTTCCCGATCTTGCTCCAGTTGGCAAGGGGGGTCTTCTACCAGTTTCCGGCGCAACCGGATCTTCTGTCAGTTCAGGATGGTCATGTATTCCATCACAACGCGCCTCACCTGAAGCTGACAGCGTGGTTCATTGACCCTATGAGTTCTCCAGCAGAGTCCAACACGTTTTCCTGAACAGCAGGAAGCTGTCTACCCGCGCTTCCTATGATAGAAAGTAGCAGAAGTTTCTTCAGTTTTTAGTTGATCCTACAGTTTCACCCCAAAGGGTGGGACTATCGGTAATTTTTGAATTTTTGTTATCTCTGGTGGATGCTGGCCTTGTTTTTTCTTTCATTAAAGTTTATTTGGCAGCAATATCTGTGTTCCATGAGCCAGTTGAGGGGCATTCAGTTTTTGCACACACTCATTCTAAGAGATTTTTGAAGGGTTTGCTTAGGCTTCATCCTCCATCGAGATCACCCCCACAGTTGCGGGATTTGACCTTAGTGTTGGACAGGCTGACTCGGCGTCCTTTTGAGCCAATGGCCACATGCTCGTTACAGCTTCTATCTTGGAAGACTTCTTTTTTGGTAGCCATCACATCAGCACACCATGCAGGGGAGCTCACAGCTATGCGTTGTGACTACCCATATCTAGTTTTTCAGGAGTCTGGAGTGTCTTTAGCTCCTGATATTTCTTTTCTCCCCAAGGTGGTTTCTCAGTTTCACCTTAATTTAGAAGTTTGGTTGCCCACGTTTTATCCTACACCTTCCTCGGATGAGGAACGTGGGTGGCATGCTCTAGATGTTAAGCATGCCTTATTGTTTTATTTGAGTCACTCCAAAAGTTTTCGTAAGAACCAGCATCTTTTTGTTTCTTATGCTGCTCCTAAATTGGGTTCCAGAATCTCGTCTCAGCAGCTTTCAGAGTGACTCACTGAGACTGTTAAACTGTGTTATTTGTTGGCAAAGAAGCCGTTGCCTGGGCCCATTCGTGGACACTCTACAAGAGCGATGGCGACGTCGGTGGCATTCCTGAAAGGCGTTTCCCTGACGAACGTGTGCAAGGTGGCCACCTGGTCCTCTCCGCATGCTTTCATGAAGTACTATGCGCTGGATGTGCATGCTCAGCAGAGGACTCGTCTGGGAGCTGCGGTGCTGCAAGCTGTCTCTTCTGGTTGACCGTCTTCCCACTTCTAGGTATGTCTTGCTTGCTAATTTCCCATGAGTGTCAAGCACAGAAACCACGAAGAAGATAGGTTGCTTACCTGTAACTGTAGATCTTCAAGTGGTCATCTGTGCATTCACACTACCCGCCCTCCTTCCCCACTGCTGACGGTCTCCCTCCAGTAGGGGCTTCCAGCGGTCAGGAAGGAACTGGCGGGATCCTCGCGCTGGCGCCGGTGAGCATGCGTACTGGGACGCCTGCACATGCCCGCTGGTGCCGAGTGCGAAAAAATCCCGGGCTTTTTAGGTACCGATTCGGGGATCGGCGCAGGCGCTCTATCCCATGAGTGTGAATGCACAGATGACCACTCAAAGATCTACAGTTACAGGTAAGCAACCTGTCTATTCATAGTGTAGATTCCATAGGATGAGCTTTGTTCAAAGGAAGCTCCAGCTCTGGTAAACTTTGAAGGTGTTGTTTTTTAATCTTATTTTTATGTTGCAGAGGAATGCTGTGCAAAGGCAAGAAAAAAATTTTTGCAACATATTCCAACATAGAGTGCTCATGTGATTAAATTATTTTCCTTTTCCAGAAAGCAGAACAATTGTGTGACACTTAAAGATTCACTCATGGTCCAAAGAATTGTAAGTTAGGTTACTTGCTCTTTCATTCCCAGCTTGCAACAGTGAAGGTGAGATCAGTTCTGTATAAATGTTGAATAACAGTTTGGTGACATCTTAAAATAAATAGCACGCAAGGTTCATTGAAAGGAATGTAAATTTGTTTAAGAAAGAAACACTGTCAAAGGAAGGAAGGATTATCTAATCAATTTAATAAATATAATACATTTGTATGTGTCAAAGTTATTGAAAAAATATCACTGTTCCATCCTGTCAAGACATATATCAGTAACAGATAAACACACTCCATATACATGACATAGTCTCCATAATGAACGCGCTAGCAAGAAACTCTGACCCAGCAATTCAATGAAACCCAATGGATACTTAATAACTATATATAGTCAGTTTCAGATGGAATCTTTTTTCAAGGGTATATTTTTTAATAGAAGGTCAATAAACTCACAGCTGTGCTCGCTCATTCAAAACTGCTCATTTTCAGTTCCTGGAGCATATGGAGTCCCTTATTTTAAAATGGCTGTATGTAGCTCAGTTTTTCACCTTGAAGTCAATAATTACATATCAGTGTATTTATAACATGGAATGCTCTGAAAGTGCCTGTTTTTGTCCAGGCAAGTTTATTGACCTTATATACATAACTAGACCCTTGAAAAAGAAATCCACCTGAAAAGGACTATATATAGTTATTGATTATCCATTGGGTTCCATTGTATTGCTGGGTCATATATGTCTTGACTGGATGGAAGTGTAATTTTTATTCAATAATTCTGACATATACAAATTTATTATATTTATTAAATTAATTAGATAGTTCACATATGTTTGGAATTTTTGTTGGTGTTGTAGATTGGGGTAGTTTTGTTGGGGGTAGTTGCATAAGTGTTGTACATTGGGGTAGTTACATAAGTTAAAGTGGCAGTCTTATCTTCCAATTCCCATATTGGAATTCCCATATATTCCCAATTCCCATATATTCCCATTTGAAGTGTGAGTGAATGTGTAACTACTAATAGGTAATCTGAAGAGGCTTATTGTTGTTGTTGTTGTCCTGTGATCTGTTAAACTGGAGGCTAACTATGGTTTATTCTTTTCAGAGTTGGATGAGGTTTGCAACCAGGGGGGTTGTTTGTAGTGTGTATTCTGATCCTACTGTTGCCTGTGATAAAAGGGAGTTTCAGAGTTTTGTTTTGATAATGAAATTGTTTCTAAGCACAGAGTCTATGGATCTTCCAGAGAAACTGAGTCATTATAAGCTTCCTGTTAAGTGTCACTTAAAAGCCCATTACCCACAGATAATTATAGTTGGAAGGTGGGATTTTCTGAGATTTATGTTATCCCCATCATTATCACCATCTATGAACACTCTTAAGTTTATTGGTTGCCATTTTAGATTTGGTTCTGATCAGTGTTATGTGAATTCTGCTGCTTTTTATTTCACAGTTATGGCAGTAATCATTTGTTTTTTGTTATCCAGAAAACCTTTTGAGATTGTGAAGGGAGGTAGGACTTCCGGCCTGAGCTGAAAGACAGAGCTGCAGCCCTCTAAATAAGGGGAATTTCCCCCCCCCCCTTTGTTCAGGGTAGAAAAGACCCTTTGGGGGGTCTCTGCCCACTAATCTTAGTCAGAGATTAGACCATGATGATGTCGAAATACCTTTAGTCGTAGATTTCGGCTGAAATTAGGTAGCTGAAGCTGCCTTCTGGAAGCCTTGAGATCTGACGCTTGAGAGGGAACGTCTGCTATCATCTACAAAGGATTAAAAGCCATTAAATTGGCTTAAGCCTGTTGGAACTCAGGCACTTTAAGGACTGATTTATAATTGCAACAAAACAGAAAAGCCAAAGTGCAAGAACGTAACTGATAAGGTACCTTGATTTATATTTCTGCTCCGGAACTTTTTTAAGCTAATCTAAACAGCACTGGGAATTGAAAATAGACTTAACTGAAGAGGAATAGAAGGAAGATAAGAGCCTTCCAAATTTGAACTTAGTTGAATTAAATGCTTTAATAGATTTTGAAAAAGAAGGAAGTTGTTTTGAATACCCGTGGCTGATGATGCAGGCTTCTTTGTTTGTCGCTCCACATTCCCACATGCAAGTTTCAAAGGCTGCGATACTTGATGGATGAGAACTGAGCAACTTAAACCAGGAAGTAAAAGCTACTGGTCAATGAAGTAAAGCCTCTAAGGATTATAAAGGTTGTGACATCTGAACCAGGAAGGAATTAAGACCAAGAAGGACCTCTCTAGGAACTTTGTTTAACCATAGAGAAATAACGATCGCCATTTTAAAAGGAGGGAAACCTGCCAAATTTGTTAAAAATCAATATCTCAGCCCAGGAAGCTAGGAGAAAAACGAAATTAGTCTTGTTTCAAACAGCATGTTCTAAGTTATTGGACTTGGTGTTGAACTTTGATTTGGAGACTTTTTAAGTTTTTGTGAGTTTTCTATGTCAGGAGAGAAAGTAACCCTTGCAAGGGCTCATTCTTTTGACAAAATGCAAAGCCAATTTGATGCCTTGGAAGCCAGGATTATGAAAGGGGTGGACAAAATGTTAATGGCCTTTAAAAAAGAAATGAAAAAAGATATTGGAGATCTTAGAAAGGACATTGAGGACTTTAAAGATGAACTGGGAATGGTCAAAAACAGAGTCAAAGAAGTTGAAGAGAAAGTGGATACACAGATCGGTAATTAAGGATCCGCCAATGCGGGTTGAAGATCTATACCGCTGAATAACTGTACTTATTGGATTGGTTTTAATGTTATTAAGTTTAATGTTTTAATGTTTTATATTGTTAAATCTAAAGGCTTTTATCTACTATTGTATGTTTTTATAAAATGTTGTTAGCCGCCCTGAGCCTGCCGAGGTGGGGAGGGTGGGATATAAATAAAATGTTATTATTATTATTATTATTATTATTCTACTCTGCTAAAACTCCAAGAGAGGGTCACAATCCATGATTGCAGATTGATGGAAACACAAGTGCGTCTGAGAGGACTACCCGAAAGAGAGGAAACGGACCTAATGGATTACATGGTGAAAACCATTGCTGAATACTTAGAAGAAGATCCTGAAAAATTCAGAAGTATGCTGGACAGTGTCTACAGAGTTAACTCAGCATATGCAAAAGACAAAGACCTACCAAGAGACATTGTTATAAAACTAAGGTCTAAGGACATAGCAGGAAAAATCCTAAACAAAGGCTTTCAAAAAGCTTGGACAATAGAAGGAAGCAAAGTTAAAATAATGAAAGAGCTACCAAGACAAGTGATCAATGGCATGAAGAAATATAAGAGGCTAACAGAGAAGCTGCGGGCAGAGGGCACAAGATACAAATGGATACTACCTGAAGGTCTTGGCTTTGAACAACATGGAAGAAGGATTACAATAAAGAATGAACAAGAGATGTATAGCTTTTTTGAGAAGAATAAAGATTCTGCACCATAATGGAGTACAAGTTATTATCTTGGAATATAAATGGACTAAATTCACCACAAAAAAGAAAAACATTTCATTGGATTAAAGAACAAAAATGTAATATAATTTGTTTACAGGAAGTTCATATACAACAAAAAGACTGTAAATTTTTGCGGAACAGAAATTTGGGACTGGGATTTTTTTCATTTGCAGAACAAAAGAAAAGAGGGGTAGTTTTTTATATTAAAGAACAATTAGAACCAAAATTGATATTCAAGGATAAAGAAGGAAGATATATTGCAGTAGAAGTGACGTTGGAGACAAAAAAAACCCGTTGTTACTAGGATTATATGCGCCTAATGGAGCAAAAGACAGGTTTTTTAAAGACATTAATCGGCAGTTGGACGAAATGTCATATGACCAGATCTTGATGATGGGCGATTTTAATGGGACAATACAAAATAATATTGATAGATCAAGCCAAAAAAAGAAATACAAAGAAGGAAAATTACCAAATTCTTTCTTTGAGTTGGTTAAACAAAAAAATTTGGAAGATATTTGGAGAAAATTTAATCCTGAAGTAAGAGACTATACCTTCTTTTCAGCAAGACACAATTGTTTTTTCAGAATAGATATGTTATGGGGCTCCAAAAGCTTGGGCCTCATGACTAAAAAAGTAGAGATTCTACCAAAGTTTTGTGTAGATCATAATCCAATATGCTGGACTACAAAACTGCAAAGAAAACAAGAAGATGGAGAATAAATGAGGACCTGCTACAAGATAAAGACATTGCGGCATTTTTAGAAAAGGAAACTGCAGCATTCTTCCAAATAAATGAAACTGATGATGTGGAATTTCAAATAGTTTGGGACACTTATAAAGCAGTAATGAGAGGATTATTAATCACATTGAATAATAAAGATAAGAAGGCTAAAGAAGAACGGTTGCTAGTTTTACAAAATGAAATAAACAAAAAAGAAGGGGAATTAAAAAAAGACCAGGAAAGAAGAAGTTAATAAAAGAAATTACTATATTACAATCCCAAGTGAGACATTTGCTGAATAAAGAATTAGAATGGAATTTAAAAAGTTTGCAACAGAAATCATTTGAAGGTGCGAATAAGCCTGGGAAGTATTTAGCCTGGCAATTGAAGAAAAAGAAAGAAAATAAAACCATCAATAAAATTATGGCGAATGGAAAAGAAATAGTAGATCAGGATGGAATCAAAAGAGAATTTTTAAATATTATGCAAATTTATTCAAAGGCGTGAAAATTAGAAAAGAAAAAATGGAAGAGTATCTACGAAATATTCAAATAGCACCCCTGACTGAATATATGAAAAAGATTTTAAATGATCCAATAGAAAAAATTTAAATCAAAGCAGCAATAAAAGCAATGAAAGAAGGTAAGGCTCTTGGGCCAGGTGGGTTTACATCTAAATTTTATAAAATCCTTAAAGATGAGATAATACCCAAACTGCAGAAATTGTTGAATACGATAAGAGAAAAAGGGAAAATTCCAAATACTTGGAAAGAAGCTGTAATTTCATTGATTCCTAAAGAAGATAAAGACGTCACAAATGTAAAGAATTATAGACCAATTTCACTACTAAATAATGATTATAAGATCTATACAAGAATTTTGGCAGAATGACTGAAGCAATATCTGATAAATTTTATAAAAAAAGATCAAGCTGGATTTCTTCCTAAAAGGCAAATAAGAGACAATGTAAGAGCTGTTATTCATGTTGTGGAATATTATGAGAAGCATCCTGAAAAAGAAGCAGCCTTATTTTTTGTAGATGCAGAAAAAGCCTTTGACAATTTGAACTGGGACTTTATGTTTGCAGTAATGGAAAAAATTAACTTAGGGGAACATTTTGTAAGAATGACGAAAGGAATATACACGGAACAACAAGCAAAATTGTGTGGAAATGCAGATCTCACAAAAGAATTGAAGGTAAGCAAAGGTACAAGACAAGGATGTCCGCTATCACCATTGTTGTTTATAATGACTCTTGAAATTTTATTACAACAAATACAAAATGACAAAGAAATAGAAGGATTAAAAATCAGAGGATTCTCTTATAAATATAAAGCATTTGCAGATGATATTGTGTTCATAATAGAGACTCCAATCCAAGTGACACCGTTGCTATTAGCCAAGATAAAAGAATATGGAGAGATAGCAGGACTATACATAAACAAAGAGAAGTCGAAATTTTTATGTAAAAATATGCAACCAAATAGACAGAAAGAATTGCAGACTTTGACGGGATGTGAAGTTACTTCTAAAGTTAAATATCTTGGCTTAGAAATAATTATGAAGAATATTGATTTGTTTTAAAATAATTATGAAAAGTTATGGTGCAAGATGGACAAAGACTTGATGAAATGGAATAGACTTAACTTGTCTTTGCTGGGCAGGATTGCTGCAATTAAGATGAATATCTTGCCAAGAATAATGTATTTGTTCCAAACTATCCGGATTGTGAAAGATAGCAAACAATTCAATAAATGGCAAAGGAAGATTTCTGATTTTGTATGGGCCGGAAAGAAACCAAGGATTAAGATGAAGATTTTAACAGATGCCAAAGAAAGAGGTGGTTTTCAGCTTCCGGACTTAAGATTGTATCATGATGCAGTTTGCTTGACATGGATTAAAGATTGGATAATGCTGTTAGATAAAAAACTTTTATGGTTAGAAGCTCATGGGAATAAATTCGGCTGGCACACGTATTTGTACTATGGGAAAAATAAGATGGATGGTTTTTTTTCTCACCACTATATTAGAAATAGTTTGCTAAATACTTGGATAAAATATAAGAAATATGGTGATGAGAGGAAGCCGCTCTGGATAGTGCCAGCAGAAGTAATAAAATAACAGCTGAATCTGATGAAGAAAGAGCGATGTCATACAATCAGCTGCTAAAGATTCAAGGTGATAAAGTTGAATTAAAGTCTGCAGAAGAGCTAAATAACAAATATGACTGGTTTCAAATGCAACAAATAAAAAGTTTGATGGAAAACGATATTAAGTCGGATGGAATTAGACGTGAGCAAACAGAACTGGAAAGGGTTTTGCTTGGAGACAATGAAAAATTAATATCGAAAGTATATAAATTATTATTGAAATGGTCTACTGAAGAAGAAGTAGTAAAATCTCAAATGGTCAAATGGGCAATCAATGTAAACAGAGAAATTCAAATGGATACTTGGGAGTACCTTTGGAAGAACTCGATGAAGATATCAACATGTCAAAATATTAAGTAGAACTGTTTTAAGATGATGTATAGGTGGTATATGACTCTGAAAAAATTGGCAAAGATGAGTAAAAAAGATGTCGGATAGATGTTGGAAATGTAAAAACCATGAGGGTTCTTTTTTTCATATGTGGTGGACATGTAAAAAAGCGAAAAAGTTTTGGCAGATGTATCAACAAGAAATTTCTAAAATTTTGGGTTGTGATTTCAAGAAAGTGGCAGAGACATTTCTGCTAGGATTACAAATAGAAAAATTTCCTAAAGAAGATAGGACTTTAATTTGGTATTTGCTCTCAGCTGCTAAGACACAGTATGCGCAGTTGTGGAAGCAAGAAAAAATACCAGAGAAATGGGATTGGATTGTGAAAGTTTTATCGTGGAGTGAGATGGATAAGGTAACAAGAACTTTAAGAGATTTTGATTTAGACGTGTTTAAAAATGAGTGGAAGAAATTGAAAGGATATATAGAGCAAGAGTGGAACGTAAAAAGACATTGGACAATTTTTTAGTATGAATGGGAAGAGAAAGACATTGAACTCCAATTGGCTAGGGGTACCTTTATAATTGAATTTAAATATATAACTTCGGGGGAAGTCTAGTAATGGAGGGAGGGGGGATTGAAAATATCATATGGGTTAGAGATAGAAAGGATATAATTAAATATTGTAACCATATGTTATTAATAAATTGTTTAAAACCGAGATTGTGAAGGGAGGTCAAAGGTGATTGTCATTCAGGCAAACTAAGACAAACCACCAGAACAATGAAAGACCTTCCGATATGTTGGAGCCCAACTTGGAAATGAAAAATGTTTTGGAAGGATCAAAGTTATTTTTACTGGTGTGACTATGAGAAAGAGATATTCACTGTTTTAGACCTCAATGTGGAGGTACAATAATGAAACAAGCATTGACAGCAGTCACTATAAGACAGAGATCACAAGCTTCGACAGGAGGATTGTATAGTTTTATTTGTGTGTCTGTTGAACAAAATTCAAGTTTAGTGGCACTTTTGAGACTAACAATGTTTTATTCAAGGTGTAAGCTTTTGTGTGTATGCACACTTCTTCAGATACCTTGAAATGCCAGTCTATACATATAGGCAGGCCTTTTTTTGTAGAAAAAGCCCAGCAAGGACTCATTTGCATATTAGATCACATCCCTGACACCAAGCCAGCCAGAACTGCGTTCTTGTGCATTCCCGCTCAAAAAAAGCCCTGCATATAAGTAGATGGTGAGCAGCAAATTAGCAAACAGTATAATGGCAATGTTTAATAAATGCAAAGACGAAACAGGTATAACAAGCTAAGTTTATATGGTCACCATTTGTTTGGATTTAATTCAGGGTGGGGGGGCATAGTGAAGCAAATAAATACATTACAGTTAGGGATGTGTAAATGTACCCTTCATTGTGGAATACTAAGAGTAATTAACTGAGACCCTGTTGTGATGCTCCATCTGTCTCCTCTGAAGCATGGATGTAACTAACAACATCCTTTTCTTTAAGGTGGAGTGATTGGTTGTGCATTGTTAACTCACCAGACCAGAAAAAGAGTGGCCTGAGACCAGCATACCTAAGGGACCATCTCTTCCCATATATTCCCCAGAAAGCCTTTCACTCTGTTGATCAACATCTGCTGGTTATCCCTGACCCAGAGGATGTCCACTTAGCTTCAGTTGCACCAGGGCCTTTTCTGCCCTGGTCCCTACCAAGTGAAACATGCTCCCACTAGAGGTCAAGGCCCTATGGAACTTATTGCAGTTCTTCAGGGCATATAAAACAGACTTGTTCCACCAGGCCTTTGGTTGAGGCAGTGGACACTCAGTTTTTTGGCCTACTTGCAGAAAAACCCATCCACCTGCCCATGGAGTACTGATATAAGTCTCATTGTGACCATCTGCTCCAGCTTATGGGGTTATGTTATAATGTTATCTATGTTTCACCATCTTTAAGTAGTTGAAATTGTTTTAATTGTTTTAAAGATTTTACTATGTTAATTGGTTTTTAATATTTATTCATCTCTGTTTTTACCTGCCCTGAACCTGCTTGTGGGAAGTGCAGGATAGCAATCCAACAAATAAAATAAAATACATTCCAGTCTACCATTCCAAATTACATTACATTCTATTATTCACTGCATTATGTTACAATTATTATTGCAATCTACAATTCCAAATAAGAAATACAATAAAACAAAGAGGAGGATGGCCCTTCTTGGTGAGAATACAGATGTAAGGACTCAATAAGATTAGCATATATAGTGTGTGTGTATATATTGTCTGTTTGCTAGTGGAGGGAAGGTATCATGAGGCAAACAAACATACCCCATACTCATCACTCATTAATGTATATAAAATGGAATTGTTTGGAAAAATATTCTTCAATTCTAACACCCAATTTCTAAACAATTACTGACACATATCAATTTTTTCTTTGAGAATATATATTTGCCTTGACCCTAGTGATAAGCAACCATCAGCTAAGGTTCTTCAATGAGTGGATAGAAAATTGTCTAAAAGAGGAAATTAATATGGTTGGACATGTGGCTGGCAGTATGGCACTACTGTATTTTCAGGGTATTTTTCTAAGACATGCATGGTTCCATTTCACAGGGCTGCTGGCTGAGAAAAGTTCAATGTCTTCTGTTTGAAGGAATAGAACTATTCAGCTCTCAGACAGATTATTTCTTAAAAAAAATAAATCAAGTTCAGATTACAGGTACTTCTACATCTCAGTCTTCCCAGAGATCCAAAGTGTTTTCATCCATAGGTAGGATAGAACAGTCAGCAACAGCCTATGTATTTCAGACTACTGCATATGGAGTCTATGACATATCTATGCATGCTAGCAATGACTCCGGAAACCAAAAATGAATTCAAGATCTGCTAATAGTGTGTGAGATGTCTTCAGTGACATTATCTCCCTTCAGGAAATGGTAACCAAAGATTACTACAAAATAAACTCTACTCTCTACAGGCTGTGCAGTGAACATTAAGAATATTTACCAGTTTAGGAGATCAGGGAGCTTCTCCAAGAATAAATAATAGCATTGGTACATTTAGATATAATCAGAATAGGTTCTATTAAAGATACTTTAGGACAGACAAAAAGAGTGGAGGGAAGAGACACTCCTGTTGGACAAACTATGCTGTGAGTTCAGGCAGCTTTCTAATAGGATACCTCTTGGTCTAACCACAGATACATCCCTATGATGTTGGTGTGCATATGTTGTATGGAAACAGGAGGAAGGATTGAAGGATTGGACATCAACTAATTGAACCATCAAGAGTGCTTATTTCTGTAGCCCCTGTCCTGAAGGGGAAGATGGTTCAGTTGGCTACAGACAGCATGATGACAAAATACTACATAATCAAGGTGAATCAATTTCTCTCATGTTTTTAGGAAGGCTAAACAAATTTCAAAATCAGACTTCCAGTGCCACTCACATGACATGCAATACCAGTTTGTGCTAGATACTCTCAACTGGTCAGATTCAGTAAGCAAGCATTGGGCTCTAAAGAAAAAATCATCTAGCTACAGTATTTCAATAATGGAAACACTGAGGCAGATCTCTGTGCCACAAGACCTAACATGAAGTATCCCATATTTTTCACATATTCAGTTACCAGGTCATTGGGAGACATTTTTCAGAGTTCAAGAAGGGTGGGGTTTTCTTTTCTTTTTAATTCTACCTAATGACTTACTGAATCTGATATGAGAGCAGCAGCAAAGGAACAGAAAAACTAGCTATTGCCCTGACATTGTCACAATTAACACTTTTAAAAAATTGACTCATTTTTGGGGGACCAGAATTTTTCTGTGAAGACAGCAAACAGTGAAATTCTAAACTGGGTCCAAACTAAGTTGGCAAAATAAATAATTTAAATAGGTAAATGGCATGTGTAGAAATATTGAGCTGATTAATGTAAATAAATTGGGCTATGGTTAGTGTCTAAAGGGCTTTTTTTTAAGTTTTTTTCTTGAGAACCTACCCTTCATTGTTTTGACTAAGGAGAAATCTGGCTCCAGTCTTGTATGATTTTTATTTTTAAAACTAGAATCTCTGTAATCCACCAGTTTGTGTTCAGCCTATAAAGCAAGAATACACAATCAATCCAGAGTATCTGAAAGACAAATTTACTTATTTAAATCTTCCTGCCTGTTTTCTGAGATTGTCTTTGTAGGCCATGTTCCAGGCTTTTGTTGGGAGATCATTTGAAATCATTTTTCCTGCCATTGTCATCTACTGCTGAATTCTGCTACTGCTTTCACTTTTGTTTCATATATGTATATGATTTGGTTTTATTGTTGCATTACATTTTAAAAATCTGGTGTTAGCTACCTGAAAAGTTAAATAGATAGGTTTTTGGTAAATATATAATCAGGAGTTCTTAACCATAACAAAGTCATAACTGATCTTTGTTAGTGTTGAGCTTGCACTCATGTTTAAAAACATTAGAAAAGGAGGTGTGTTTTGCTTGATCAGGCCTGCCTGAAAGCCCACCTACTCCAGCTTTTCTTTGCAAGAACCTCAGGCATTAAGGGGAACATCAATGGACAGGTATACGTTTTGAATGTCCCTGCTCCAGTACTTCAGATGTACTTAAGCCTATGTGCAACACCCCCCCCCCCCCCCCAAATTCTGACAAGAGAGAAAGAAGGACAATTTACAGTATTCTTCCAGTACTCCCGCCTCCAAGAAATAGAAAACTCAGACAGATGTGCTGTGATGCTGGGTAGAAGCCAAAGACTCTTCTGTAGGAGTAAACTGACAGGTGAATTTTACTTCATAATTATGGTCACAATCTGATAATGTTTCCACACACACATTAGGAGGGAGCCACAGTTGCATATATAGCATCTCAGGTACAGCCCCCTGCATCTTCAGTTCTTAAAAGATCCTAACCTAGTAGGAATGAGAAGAAACTCTACATGAAACCTTGGAGATCTATTTCTCAACTAGACAATATATAATGGCAACATATTACAGGGCGGCAAGGGGGATGGAGCTCATTCAAAAGTTCTTGTTTTTATTCTAAACATCATTTTAAGATGCAGAAAAAGTATGTTGAAAAGACAGAATGTGATCTTAGGATATATAAGGACACATTATTCTAAGTGCAAATGGGGTAGAAGACCTAAACAAAAAAGGCATTGTGAACTAAGGAGTACAAAGTTGAACTTGTTATGGGAAAAGCTTAGTATCTTTCCTATTAGGAGATGAAAAAGGAACAAAATTAATTTTAATAATATTTTCAAATTGAACACAATGTACTATATTCTATAGTCAAATGAAGTTGTTAATATTTAACTAGTATATATAAACACTTTTTGCAACAGTTCCTTTGTCTAAAATTTCTATTCGAATTGTTTTCAAACTACAGAATATAGTTTTGTCTACAAGGACAAAACTGCATAAAGTGAAAGCTCTAGTATGGGACTATGATGTGGATATGTTAAAGCTGAATAGAAAAATTAAGCTGCAGTATTAATATATTCAAAAAGTCTATAAAGTGTACATAAGATCATCATGCTAATTCACATCTCTAGACACCTTGAGTAAGTTTAACTGTTCTATAACTACTGTGTCCTATAGGTAAGTCTTCATTGTCATTTTTTTCATTGTGCACAGGAATGCTTTCAGTTTATACTGCCAGCCCTACCTCATGCCATTGACCTTTTGCGAGATGCCATTGTAAAAGTAAAAGAGGTGCATGATGAACTTGAGGATCTACCTTCACCACCACCACCTCTTTCTCCTCCTCCAACCATCAGCCCACACAAGCAGACAGAAGACAAAGGTGTACAGTGTGAGGAAGAGGAGGAAGAGAAAAAAGATAGTGGAGTTGCTTCAACAGAGGATAGTTCCTCTTCACATATAACTGCTGCAGCCATTGCAGCTAAGGTGAGTTGGGGGTCATTTGCCAAAGAGGCACATTGGTTTCTATCTCAGGTACTTTCCTTTAGCCTTTCAGGCATACATTTATGTTTTTTAAATGTAGTGCTATGGCAATAAGGAAAGCCTATCTTAATGTTTAATCAAATAATTTTAACTTTCAGTTTCCCTTTCATTTTTTATTTACAGCAGTTTAAACCACCCCAGAAATTAACCACCATCCTACATAACCATCCTATAAAGTGATAACTCTAAAATAATATAATTATTTTCTAATACCATTGTTCCCAAGGCTCTCATTTTTATGCTGAGAATTTGTTTTGTGGGAAAGTTGAGAAGCTGGACAAAGGGAGGGAGGCATTACCTGTGCAGCTGTAGAAAGGTACGCAGTTGGACCCAACTTTTTCATGAAGTCCAGGTTGCATGACAAAATATTAGTGGGAGTTGGATTAGTTTCATTGGTATCTATCGTGCTATGTCTGTAAGAAGAATGAAGCTCTGAATTAAATACCCTGTGTGGATTTCAGTAAAGCTTTTGACAGGGTTCCCCATGATGTCTGTTGGGTAAACTAGAGTACTGTGGACTGGACTCTAGGATAGTTAGGTGGAAAGGGAACTTTTTGGCATTTCATCTGAATGGAGGGAGGTGTGCATATTTTTATAAATATTCTGGATAAGGGTGTGGAAGGGGTACTCAATAAATTTGCAGGTGACACCAAATTGAGAGGAGCAGCAAACACACCAGAAGACAGAAATAGGATTCAGTGAGATTTGAACATGCTGGAAAAGTGGGCAGATGTAAACAAGATCCAATTTAACAAGGATAAGTGCTGATTTCTACATCTGGGTAACAAAAATGAGGAACATATATTCTGGAGGGGGGATACACTTCTGGGTAGCAGTATGTGTGAACAAGATCTTTGGGTATGGGTGGGCCATAAATCAAATATGAGCAGCCAGTGTGATGCAGCACCAAAACACTAATATGATCTTAGCTGTAGCAAGTGTGGCATAATGTCCAGATAGCAAGATGTCATAGTCCTACTGTACACTGCATTGGTCAGGCCACACCTGGAGTACGGTGTGGAGTTCTAGAGGCCTCACTTCAAGAAGGATGTAGACAGAATGGAGCAGGTGCAGAGGAGAACAACACAAGTAATCACAGGTCTGGACTCTGGAGACCAAGCCCTATGAGAAAAGGCTGAGGGACTTGGGAATGTTCAGTCTGGAAAAAAGGAGGTTGAGAGGGAACATGATTGCTCTCTTGAAACATTTGAAAGGCTGTCACTTAGAGGAGGGCAGGAAGCTGTTCCTGTTAGCTCGAGAAGATAGGACTTGCAATAATGGGTTTAAATTAAGGGCAGTAGGGTACTGGCTGGATATTAGGAAAACCTTTTTACAGTAAGAGTGGAATCAGCTACCTAGGGAGGTAGTGAGGTCCTCCTCACTTACAGTCTTTAAGCAGTGGCTGAACATACACTTGTCAGGGATGCTGTAGGCTGATCCTGCATTGAGCAGGGGGTTGGACTAGATGGCCTGAATGGCCCCTTCCAACTCTGTGATTCTGTGTGTCAAATTGGAATACCAGCAATGCATAGTTTGAGCCAAGCTTTGACAGTCTGAGTCCTGTCAAACCATAGCTGAACCTTGGACCACTTCTAGAGGTCAAAGTGTCTGAGCCATGGGATATAATTTCACAATAGCCCAACCCCTCTAGCACTTGCTTTTTTATGGACTAAACAACCAAAATCAACATTCCAAACCATCTCTATACAGTATTTTCATCATGTTTACAACAATCCTCTTTAAAAGCATTATCAGATGTTTGCAAACATAATGCAGTTAGTCATTTATTATCAATGGAAAGTTGGATTTTTACTAAGTTCACAAAGTTCTATATTGAGTATTTGCTGTCCTGGAAAGGTACAAGCAGTAAACATTAAAAGCAGAAAATACCTGAGATATAAACTAATTGAGCTCGTCTAAACTCCTATGCATCTTGCATTTGTATATTTCACTTGTTTTTACTCCTGTTCCCTCTGTTCATTTTGCTTGTTTAGTATCATGTTTTCCTGTCACTGTATTCATAGTTGTTATGTATTGTACATTAGAAGCATCCATCCTACACCAGTTATGCTGCTATCATGGCAAAAGGTGAACATCCCATCCCTGGTATCATCCGTTATTCCCATCACGCAGCAGGAGAACCGGTAAGACACACCTACCGGAGGGTTTTTAATTACTAATATCTGCAGATATTTTTCCTGTCTCCTCTCTGTGTGTAAGAAGGAGCTGTTCATTTTATTCCCACCAATATATAATATTAGTCTCTAGCAAAGAAGTCTTAACTTCCTATTTCATGCACTCTGTGGTTAATACTAAGGAGACTTGGTGGCTGCATCTGGGCTGCAAATATTTCTGGTAGAGGCTGCTATTGATCATCCATCGCTGTCATTTTTCTAGTTTTTGTCATTTACTATCTCTCATGTTCAGTTCTAGTCATTCGGCTTTGTTTCACTCACAGAATGAAATCTAAATACTACTTTTGTGTCAGTTCCCTTCTTAAATTTGCCATGCTCTGTAGTTTAAAGAAAATATGGACATTGCCACTTAGGTCAGGCATCAGATTTTCTTGTCATACTGAATAATAGATCTTCTTTGTAGCCTCTGTGTATCATATCCTTGAGATCTATGGTGCCTGCACCAACTCCAATCGGTACCTCCAGGGCTTTTTTTGAGCAGGAACACAGTTCTGACTGGCTTGGTGTCAGGGAGCGTGGCATAATATGCAAATGAATTCCTGCTGGGTTTTTTCTACAAAAAAAGCCCTGTGTGAAACTATTTATTTATGTTTATTTACATAAATTGTATTTATATCCTGCCCATTCTATACAGACTCAAGACGGCTAACAGCATAAAATAGACAGTAAACAAAAGCAATATTAAATCAATAAAAAATAAAACAATCAGATAAATGACAGTGGTGCTACTTCAGGTGGATCGTGTAATATTTTCTTTCTCACACACACAGATCCTAGTCAGTTAGTACTAAAGTGTGATAGATCCAGATGTGGTGGCAGCCCTCTCCCATTAGAAGTTATATGCCATGAGAAACAGTTCAGTCTTGCAGGCCCTGCGGAACTGCAATAAATCCTGCAGGGCTCTGATGGCTTCTGGGAGGGTGTTCCAAAGTATTGGGATTGCAACCGAGAAGGCTCTTGCTCTGATAGAATTAAGCCTAGCCTCTTTTAGCCCAGGAACAGCCAAAAGATTTTGAGAGCTTGATTGCAGTGCTCTCTGGGGAACATGTGGGGCAAGGTGGTCCCGCAGATAGGTAGGTCCTAGGCCATATAGGGCTTTGAAGGTTAATACCAGGATCTTGAAACAGATTTGGTATGCAACAGGCAGCCAGTACAACACTCTCAGCACAGGCTGAATGTGCTCCTGACAGGGAAGCCCTATTAGTAGCCTGACTGCAGCATTCTGCACCAACTGCAGCTTCTGAATCTGCGTTAAGGGCAGCCCCATGTAGAGAGCGTTACAGTAATCAATTCTTGAGGTGACCAAGGCATGGATCACAATTGCTAAGTCTCCACACTCAAGGTAGGGGATCAACTGCCGTGTTCACCGGTGAAAAAAAGCAGCTCTGGCAGTGGCTGCTACTTGGGCCTCCATAGTCAAGGAGGACTCCAGAAGCACTCCCAAGTTCTTAACCCTTGACACTGGCATCAATGGTGCCCCATCAAAGGCTGGTAGAGGGATCACCCTTCCCGGGCCGCTGCGACTTAGATAGAGAATCTCTGTCTCCATTTTCAATGGTGATGTCAGGGGTTGTGGCCTAATATGCAAGTGAATCCCTGCTGGGCCTTTTTTATTTTTTGTGGGTACCTCTAAAGCTTCAACAGAGGGATTTTTGTGCCCAATCACCCAACCATGCCCAGGAAGTCCACCATTCACACTCGGAGGGCAGGGCACCAAGATCCCGCCAATTCTCTTCTGACTGCCACATTTACAGGACTTCGCTCTCTAGTCAGTGAACCTCTTTCCTCCTTTTTTCTCTTTGTTTTTTTATCATTCTTTGCTTGTTTCTTGCTTCATTCTCCAGATTCTGCAAAATAAAACCAACAATGTGAATTAGTCATCTCAGGGGACTGGGTTTGCCATTCCAACCCCCCACCCCAGCTGCCTCAAGGCCTCCTGGCTTATGTGGGGGTTCTTCAAACACTGCCTGCAATGCAGGAATAAACACTCTCCCACGGATGGACGCTCGCTGTGCCTCCTGTGTTTGGGGGAAGCGTACCAATATTTCCGTGCACTGCCAAAAATTCAGTAAACAAGCCCGGAAAAAAGTGCAGCACACCTCCAAGCTGCACTTCTTAATCAGCACTGACACCTCTGAAAAAGGGCACCAAATCCTCCACAAAGGGCTCTGCCTCATCGAGTTTGGATCTTCTTCGTGGTCTCTGTGCTTCACACTCATGGGATAGTGCGCCTGCGCCGATCCCCGCATCGGTATCTGAAAAGCCCGGGATTTTTTCGCGCTCGGCGCCAATGGGCATGCGCAGGCGTCCCAATGCGCATGCTCACCGGCGCCAGTGTGGGGATCCCGCCAGTTCCTTTCTGACTGCTGCGCTGAGAGGTTTACCTTTCTGTTTCCCCGGTCGGTGAGAATTCTTGGCTTTGCCTTTTTTCTCGTTCTTAGCCCGTTTATTGTTCCTAGTTAGTTAGTTAGTAGTTTGATAGTTTAGTTAGTGTTAGTAAAAAAAAAAAAAGCGTTCTTTGTTTGTCTGGCGGACTGCCCCTTGGGGTATTTCGCCCTCGCTTTCCCCCGCTTTTCTCAGACCACTCTGAGTAATTTTGCGTGCGGCTTCTTTCTATGGAAAGTCGCTGGGGGTTTTTCAAGCGCTGCCGTGCTTGTGGGAAGAAGATCGCCCCTCCGGACGGCCATTCCCTGTGCCTGCTGTGCCTGGGAGAAGCGCACCGAGTAGAGACTTGCTTGCACTGTCTCAGCTTCTCGAAGCAGACCAGAAAAAATCGTGTGGATCGATTATCGGCGGCGTTAACGGAATCGGCGCTTCGGCCTCATCGACAGATGGAGTCTTCGGTACCGAAATCGACCGACACCCCAGCACAGGAGCTTGCATCGGCCGATGCTGCTCCGACACTGACTTTGACCGAACTGCCGGAAGAGCGTGGCTCCACAAAACGTTCCCGCGAGGGCTCGGTGGATACGCCCGCTAAGAAGCGCCGAGAGGACTCGGGGACCCGAGCTCCTAAGAAGGCGAAATCAAAGGAGAAGCGGAAGCGACCCTGCACTCCTTCCCCGTTGGTCAGCGCACCGGCATCGGCGATCCCTCAACCGCCGAAGAAGATCATGGCCTCTCCACGCCGAAGCCCTGTGATTCAGCAGCGTCTGTCGGCGTCGGAGCAGGAACCGGAGATCGACCTGACTCAACGCTCGTCATCTTCCGGGTCCCGTCGACGGTCGGCCAGCGGATCGACCTCGGAGGTGGAGGCGTCGGCACCGATAGTCCCACCGGTCCCATTCAGGCCCCGAGACAGGCGTGAGCCGGAACAATTCTATGCACCTCAACGCTTCCCAATACCACCATGGGAGCAACGCAGGTGGCAACCTCCTTACTCCCGCTACGAATCCTGTCATTGGTACCCTGAGGACTGCCAGGACTGGGAGCGAGCATCGGAATTCTCCTCCATGTCGAGGGTATCGCACCGATCCCGGAAGGCGTCGGTGTCGGTCCCCCCGGATCGACAGTTAGTCCCGGTCGAAACTGTACGAAGACCACCGCCGGTCCAGCTTCCACCGCGAGAGTCGACCCCGATTCTCTCGGAGCACTCCGTCCATCAAGACTCCTCGTCATCGGAGTCGGACAATGAAGCCCAAGACTTAGAACCTTCACCGGTCTCCCAGACGGCTGAGGATCTTCCGATTTCGCCTTCGGAGGATCTGAAGTCTTATGGGGACCTAGTGAAACGCATTGCTGCCACCCTCAGACTGCCTGTGACCCAGCCAGAACCCGTAGTGGACGACAATGTGTTCGATATCATGCAGAAGAACACGTCCACTGCGGTCGCCCTGCCGGTCACCAAGGTGATCCTTCAAGTTGTCAAGGAACCTTGGAGTAAGCCTTCCTCGACTCCTGTATCATCCAAACGGCTGGACCATATGTACAGGGTCCAGGAGACAGGGGCTGAATTTTTATTCACCCACCCACGGCCTAACTCGGTGGTAGTCTCCTCTTCCTCAAAGGCCAGGAAGGTCCACTCCTCTCCGCTTGACAAAGAAGGGAGGAAGATTGACGGAATGGGCCGCAAGGTCTATTCAGCGGGGGCACTCGGCATCAAGGTATCTAACTATGCCGCCTGCATGGCTAGGTACCAATATGCCGTGTGGGAACAACTTTCCCCGTTCCTTTCTTCTCTAAGTGAAGATAAGAGGGCTGCTGCAACCAAGCTCCAGAAAGAAGGTCTCGCTGTGGCCAGACAACAACTGGCTGCAGCGAAACATATGGTGGAGGCTTCAGCCAAGCAACTCACCTCTGCAGTCTGCATTCGGCGACACTCCTGGCTCAGGTCTACGGCACTCCACCAAGATACAAAAACCTTCATTGAAGACCTGCCTTTTGAGGGTGACGGGCTCTTCAGCACCACAACTGACACGGCGTTGCAAGAGTTCGACAAGAGTGTCAAGACTTCTAAAAATTTGGGCGTCCAATCTACTCCCAAGGCTTCCAGATCCAAGCAGTGGCCTAAGCCCTGGACCAAGAAGCCCTACCAAAGGTTCTCCCCCGAGCAATGGCGTCCTCGACCTATACAGCCTGAACGACCCTCCTACTCTGGTAACGGCAGGAACCGTTACGGGGCCCAACCTTCCAACAAGTCTAAGGGGGCTCGTCCCCAGAAGCAGGGGGTTTGACTTCCTGCAAGCACGCGTCATCGCTCCCACTGTTGGCTCTTCCATCCACCTATGCCCTTTCCTGCCTGCCTGGGAGTTGATCTCCACAGACAGGTGGGCTCTGTCCATCGTAAAAGAGGGCTCCAAAATAGAGTTTGTTCAGACCCCAAACCAGTCCGTGGTAGTTACCACTCCCCCCTCCCCACCTCTGCTGGCGGAGGTGAACAAACTCCTTCAGAAACAAGCCATAGAGGTAATTCCACCAGAGGCCAGGACAGGAGGCTTCTACTCCCACTACTTCCTGGTCCCCAAACGGGACGGGGGCCTGAGGCCTATCATGGACCTTCGGAGTCGGAACAAATTCATTCTGTACCAGAAGTTCAGAATGGCTACCCTGCAAACTATCCTGCCTCTCATCAATCAGGGAGACTGGATGGCGACCCTGGACCTCAAGGATGCCTACTTTCATGTCAGCATTCACCCTGCGTTCAGGCGTTTCCTAAGGTTTGCAGTGGGTGCTCGGCACTTCCAGTTCAGGGCCCTGCCGTTTGGACTGTCTACCGCTCCTCGGGTGTTCACGAAGCTGATGAGTGTGGTGGCTGCCCATCTTCGTCTTCAGGGAGTCGTTGTCTTCCCATACATCGACGACTGGCTTCTTGTGGCGAAGTCGAAGGACAGTTTAACAACGCACATTGCCATCACTCTGCGTCTTCTCGATACCCTGGGGTTGCAGGTCAACCTGGAGAAATCCCATCTTACTCCTTCAAGAACAGTTCAATTCATAGGGGCTCTGTTGGACACAGATCAACACCGAGCATTCCTTCCTTTGCAGAGGGCAAGGGACATCATCAGCCTAGTACAGCTTCTTCAAAGGCGGCAGTGGGGCACAGCTCAGCAGCTCCAGCGGATGCTGGGGCTGATGGCTGCGACGACAAGCGTGCTACGTTTCGCAAGACTGCGAATGAGAGGACTGCAACTTTGGTTCTTACGTCATTTTCGTCCCCTCAGAGACTCGCCTCGAAAGAGGTTCTCCATCCCTCCTGGGACCCTCCAATCTCTGCAATGGTGGGGATCGGAGACCAACATTTGCCAAGGGGCTCCCTTCCATCTACCAACCCCTACTGTGACTATCGCTACCGATGCTTCCATGTGGGGGTGGGGAGCTCACCTGGAAGATCTATGTGTGGGGGGTCAGTGGCCACCGCAGCTGAGTCGGTGCCATATCAATTACCTGGAACTGCTGGCGGTTCACTTTGCCCTTTGTTCCTTCCGTCCTCTGTTAGCAGGGAGGACTGTGGCACTGCTTACGGACAACACCACTGCCCTGTGTTATATAAACAGACAGGGGGGGGGGACAGTGTCCCGCAGGCTATGCTCGCTGGCAATGGATCTCTGGACAGAGTGCCTCCAGTGGGACGTTTTTGTGAAGGCAACACATCTGCCGGGAGTCCTCAACATACAGGCGGACTCTCTCAGCAGGGGTGGAGCTTTCCCACACGAATGGGAACTGCAATGGCGGTTCCTGGAGCCGGTGTTCCAGCATTGGGGTTACCCACAGCTAGATGTCTTTGCCACAGCGAAGAACAAGAAGTGTCCCTTGTTCTGTGCCAGGGGAGGTGCGGATCCAGCCTCGATGGGAGACGGACTCCTACTTCAGTGGGGGGGCTGGTTCCTTTACATGTTCCCACCCTTGCCTCTGCTGACAAGGGTAGTCCACAAGTTAGTGCAGGAGAAGCCACGTTGCATCCTGGTGACTCCTTGGTGGCCCCGTCAGAGCTGGTTCTCGATCCTGCTCCAGCAGTCGAAGGGGGTCTTCTACCAGTTCCCGACAGATCCGGACCTGTTGTCGGCCCAGGGCGGGCACGTACTCCACCACAACGTGCCTCACCTGAAATTGACAGCATGGTTCATCAACCACTAGGTTTTTCCACCAGGGTCCAGCAAGTCCTCCAAAGCAGTAGGAAGCCTTCCACTCGTGCCTCTTACGAGAGGAAGTGGAAGAAATTTAGTAACTTTGTGGCTGCCTCTCCTAGGCCGCCTGACTCTGTTGGGCTTTCAGCAATTTTTGAGTTTCTTTTATCCTTGGTGGATGAGGGGCTGGTATTCTCCTCCATCAAGGTTTATTTGGCAGCTATCTCTGCTTTCCATGGTTCAGTAGAGGGTTACTCTGTTTTCGCTCACCCTCATTCCAAGAGGTTCATGAAGGGACTGTTTCGCCTTCACCCCCCTTCTAGATCCCCCCCACAGTTGTGGGACTTGACTCTGGTTCTGGACAAGTTGACTCGTCGTCCCTTTGAACCTATGGCAACATGTTCCTTACAACTTTTGTCTTGGAAGACTGCATTTTTGGTTGCCATTACCTCAGCACGTCGTGCTGGGGAGCTCACGGCGATGCGCTGTGACTACCCCTACCTTGCCTTTAGGGAATCAGGGGTCTCCCTGGCTCCGGACATCACTTTTCTCCCCAAGGTGGTTTCCCAATTCCACCTTAACTTAGAAGTTTGGTTACCCACGTTTTACCCTAGTCCTTCCTCGGATGAGGAACGTAGGTTGCACGCGTTAGATGTTAAGCGTGCCCTCCTGTTTTATTTGAATCGTTCACGGGGTTTTCGTAAGGCAATCAGCTTTTTGTCTCCTACTCTGCCCCTAAGTTAGGGTCCAAGATTTCATCTCAGAGACTTTCCAAGTGGCTTACTGAGACGATTAAACTTTGTTATTTGTTGGCAAAGAAGCCTTTACCTGGACCTGTTCGTGGACACTCCACAAGGGCGATGGCCACGTCGGTGGCATTCCTGAAGGGTGTGTCCCTTTCCGATGTCTGCAAGGCGGCTACCTGGTCTTCTCCGCATGCCTTCATGAAGCACTACGCTCTGGACGTGCATGCTCAGCAGAGGACTCGGTTGGGAGCTGCGGTGCTGCAAGCTGTTTCTTCAGGTTGACCGTCTTCCCGCCTCCAGGCATGCTTTGCTTGCTAGTCTCCCATGAGTGTGAAGCACAGAGACCACGAAGAAGATAGACAGGTTGCTTACCTGTAACTGTAGATCTTCGAGTGGTCATCTGTGCATTCACACTACCCGCCCTCCTTCCCCACTGCTGACGGTCTCCCTCCAGTAAGGAGCTTCCAGCGGTCAGGAAGGAACTGGCGGGATCCCCGCGCTGGCACCGGTGAGCATGCGCATTGGGACGCCTGCGCATGCCCATTGGCGCCGAGCGCGAAAAAATCCCGGGCTTTTCAGATACCGATGCAGGGATCGGCGCAGGCACACTATCCCATGAGTGTGAATGCACAGATGACCACTCGAAGATCTACAGTTACAGGTAAGCAACCTGTCTTTTTCCTGACCTCCCCAGCAAAACCATCATCAGCAGTATCAATCATTGTTACCAGAGCATCGGCTCCTAAATTGGCGTCAGGGCCAAATTCATCCTCTTCTACCCCACCAAAAAAGCCAAAGAAGGATAAGGAGCATAAGTCGACTAAAGAGCACAAGTCACACTGCTCCAAGTGCAAGCCTTCCCCAAGCTCATCCATGGCTTCTCTGGCTTGCACACACCAAGCCCTTGCAGTTGGCTTACCAGATCTGATGCTTCTGTCATCAATGCCAAAGAAAATCTTGGCATCACTGCATCAGGTGAACTCCCCAGTACAGACTCAACTATTGCAAAGCATCCAATCATTGCATGTTCTGTACTCAGACATAGATTAGATTGACCTCATGCAACAATCCCAACACCCTTCCCAATCAGCATCAGCCAGCTGGGTAAGATCTCCTCAGTACTAACTGTGTCAGGCTTTGATCACCAGCAACTTTGACCATGGCAAAAACAATCCTAAAGAACCACTCCATAGTCCATATTGTCACAATCACTTCAAGGGTGATCATTATTTTTGGTACCATGATCAACCTGGACTTCCTTCATCGGACCATCAGCAGCTCAACTACATCTACAGACCCCACCATTCGCCATTTTCTTGGCTACCACTGAGAGTCCAGACAGAATGGGACTGGTGCTCCTTCTGACACTCACCCAAATCCCACAAACAGGATGCACCACCAAAACTGAAGCTGAAACATCCAGCACCCTCCACTCCGATATCTCATCCGCACAAGCCAAAAAGGGTGTCAACATTCTGATGCTGACTCATCTGACATTGACAACACTCGAAGAATGGGTGGAGCCAACTCTGATAACAGTGAATCAGATCACTCACCCACTGACCTGTCAGCTCTGACTTCAGTCATGGAGAATGTTCCTATTTCTCCATCTGAGAACCTGAAGTCCTACAGGGACCTAATAAAAAGGATGGCCACCTCCCTGGGTTTGTCAGTCTCCCAACCACAACCAGAGGTGTATGACTTAGTCTTCGACATTTGCAACAAGATGTTTCCACAGCAGTTGCTCTCCCACTCACAAATATGTTGTGAAGGGCACATTGGACAAGACAATATCTTCGGATGTATCCTTTAAATGGCTGGCTCATATATATATAAGGTAGAAGAAGAAGAAGAAGAAGAATTGCAGATTTATACCCCGCCCTTCTCTCTGAATCAGAGACTCAGAGCGGCTTACAATCTCCCGTATCTTCTCCCCCCACAACAGACACCCTGTGAGGTGGGTGGGGCTGAGAGGGCTCTCACAGCAGCTGCTCTTTCAAGGACAACCTCTGCCAGAGCTATGGCTGACCCAAGGCCATTCTAGCAGTTGCAAGTGGAGGAGTGGGGAATCAAACCCGGTTCTCCCAGATAAGAGTCCGCACACTTAACCACTACACCAAACTGGCTACAAACAGGTACAAGAGAAGGGTGCAGAGTTTCTATTCTTCCATCCCAAACGCAATTCTATGGTATGCCCTCATCATCAAAGGGCAAACACTCCATCTCCTCGCCCCTTGACAAAGAGGGTAGGAAACTAGACGCATTTGAAAGAAAATTTTATTCCACTACTGTCCTGGGAATAAAGATTGCCAACTTGGGGGAGCGGGGCGTCGCTTCACTATGGCGGACGTGTTTTAGAGAGGCTCCAACAACTCTCCCCTAAATACGTGCTATAGCGCAAAGCAATCACTTACAAACGGCGAAAAAAGTATGAGAAGAAAATTGAGATCTTCTTCCAAGTTAGCTGCTAAATCATCAGAGTTGGTAAGACTTTTTTTTCACCAAGAGAAACAGTTCATCGCTTGGGCCCCAGCAACTCTAACAAAGCCAATATGGCACCTGGCATCAGTTCCCCCCGCCTAACTCAAATGGTAATACTAATGCCAATGCAGAGGCTGATTTGGCGCCCTTAACAAAACAGGATCTTTTAAATTTGAGAGAAGATCTGTGCAACTTTTTCACCACTTCTATGTCTAAATTACTCTCTCCAGTCAATATAAAACTTGATGCTCTAACAGCGGAGCTCAAGGAAACGTCTAAAACAGCAGAAAATGCTGTGGAGTTGGCTTTCACCTTACAAGATGAAGTGAAGGCACTTCAAAGCTCAGAACAACACCTAACAGAACGTATAAATCAAATAGAAGCCAGATGGAGATCATGTCATTTTAAAATTCGTGGGATTGATGAAGGGGCAGAAGAAAGTGCCTCGACTTTTATTTTTGTAAAAAATTGGCTCAAAAAAACTTTTCCCGCCCATGGAGACGTAGCGATGTTAGTTATAAATGCTTTCAGAGTGGGATCTATGGCGTCTGCACGTAGGGGGCGACCCAGAGACATCTTAGTGCAGCTCATCTCATCAGTACAACGAGACACCATTATGAGGGAGGCAAGACGATGGAAGATTTTCTTTGATGGGAAGCGTGTGTTATTGCTGCTTGATTTATCCCCAGAAACCCTGCCTAAACGTCATTGGCTAAACTTGGTTTGCAGCAAACTCTTTGAAAATAAAATCAAATTCTGATGAAACCCCGCCTCTGACATCATTGTATATGAAAATGGATCTATTTTTCAAGCGTCAGACGGTCTAACTGGCAAAGCGCTGCTAGCAGCTCTGAATGTGAAAGTTACTCAAGAGGAGGAAAAGACTCTCATGGAAATGGCAGCACCTAACGACCCTTAAGAGTATACCTATGTGTAAGAAGATTTTCGCTGTTAAGACTCATTTTGTTCTTGTGTATTGATCAATACGTTTTGATGGATGGAGAGGTATTTGTTTTTTCATATTAAATAACCTATTAATGTTTTGCTTAGGGTAGGAGAGTTCAACATAGACGCATAGAGTTCAATGGTCTGTTTGGCTGTATGTTGGTGTGATTGTTAGTGTGGTAAAGTACTTTGTACGTTGTAAGGGAGTGCATGAGCGTTTAATCACATATTAATTCTAAATAATGGCATGAGTGAGTGTTAGGTTGTTTAGGAGATTGAATGATGTGTGGAAGTATAGGAGGTTAAGGTATAAATAATAATCCCCAATATTAATTCATTTTAAGTAATACTTAGATCAAAAAATGAATTTCAGCTTAGTTGTAATATAGTTATAAATTAATTAACAGTATGATGTCTATGTATTAGTTGTTTGTGTTGTGTGGTGTGTGTGTTTTTGATTATAATGTATGAATGCTGCTAGTTTAACATGATTGATCATAGTTTAATCGTAGTTTAACATGATTGTCAAAATAAATTTATATGTTAGTAATTATATGAGGGAATTGTATGTCAACATGAATTTTAATTTTATTTGTTGTTATAGTATACCAGATGTTAAGAACCACTAAATAGCAAACTTATACATGGACTAAAGTTTACATAAGTCCTTATAAGCTTTAATATGTTTTATTCAAATTGAGTTCATGTTTTTTTTCCTTACAAAAAAGATTGTAAAATACAAGAATAAGTGTCTTTATTAGTAGTAGTAGTATTTCTCCCTTTTGAGGTGCAGTTGGGTAAATGCATTGATACTGGCATGTACACTAGGATTTTTTTCATTCCTACTATTATTATTTGGTGGTATTTAAAGCAATGGATTTTTAGTCATCGTACCTCATGCAAAAAGTTAATAATGTAATGGTAATGCCTATGAGATGGCAATCAAGACCGCAAAGAAAATATACTTTGCGGCTAAGATTGCGTCTGCAAATTCGCGCCCAGCTCAATTATTTAGGATAATTCAGAATTTCACTATATTGCCACAGGGCAATCCAAACGTTAAGGAGTTGGAGATAGGCTGCGAGGCTTTTGCGAAGTTTTTTGCAGACAAGATCCAGTCGCTCCGCTGCGACTACCCTGCCAATTTAGATACAGTAAGTGAACTCGAGGCCCAATGCGTGTCTTCTGATTTGACCCTGGACTGCTTCGACCTGCTCAGCTTGGAGGAAGTCGACGGAATTCTTGGCACTGCACGACCCACAACTTGCGATCTGGACCCATGCCCCTCCTGGCTAATTAAGGCTTGCCAGGAGGAGCTAAGATGTCCTATACGGGACATCATAAATAGATCTCTTTCAGAGGGCTTTTTTCCAACACCCCTGAAAGAGGCAGTGGTCCACCCTCTGCAAAAGGCTACATCAGACCCGGCCGAATTGGCGCATTACCGACCGGTCTCAAACTTGCCCTTTTGGGGCAAAATTATTGAGAGGGCTGTGGCGTTGCAGTTACAGGATTTTCTGGATGACGCTTCCACCCTAGACCCATGCCAGTATGGCTTCCACCCGGGCCATGGGACGGAGACAGTCTTGGTCGCCCTCATGGATGACCTCCGGTGACATCTGGATCAAGGCGGCTTGGCGGTACTGCTGCTGCTAGACCTATCGGCTGCGTTCGATATGGTCGATCGTCGGCTGCTGACCTGCCGTCTCGCCGACGCAGGAATTTGGGGGCTAGCCTTACAGTGGCTCTCCTCCTTCCTTGAAGGTCGGGGACAAAGGGTGGCAATTGGAGGGGAGCTGTCTCAGAGACACCCACTTAATTGTGGGGTGCCTCAGGGGGCAGTTCTCTCCCTGATGTTGTTTAACATCTATATGCGCCCCCTTGCCCAGATTGCCCGGAGGTATGGGCTGAGCTGTCATCAGTACGCTGATGACACCCAGCTCTATCTATTGATGGCCGGACTGGCGATGTCCCTATAAACCTGGACCGGGCGTTACAAGCCGTGGCTGACTGGCTCAAGCTGAGTGGGCTGAAGCTGAATCCAGCGAAGACTGAGGTCCTTTGCATAGGTCGTGACGGGCCAGGAGGGGAGATCTCCCTACCGGCCTTTGACGGTGCGTCACTGATACCAGTGCGCAGGGTCAAGAGCTTGGGAGTGCTACTGGAGTCTTCCTTGTCAATGGAAGCCCAGATAGCTGCCACTGCTAAATCCGCCTTTTTCCACCTTAGGAGGGCGAGGCAGTTGGCTCCCTTCTTGGAGTGTAGCAACCTGGCAACTGTGATCCACACAACGGTCACCTCGAGGCCAGACTACTGTAATGCCCTCTACATGGGGCTGCCCTTATACCGAACGCGAAAACTGCAGTTAGTGCAGAACGCGGCGGCCAGGCTGTTAGTGGGACTACCTCGGTGGGAACACGTGCAGCCTGGGCTGCGGGAGCTGCACTGGCTGCCTTTTGTGTATCGTGTTTGCTATAAGGTGCTGGTTATTACCTTTAAAGCCCTATATGGCAGAGGACCTGCCTACCTTAGGGACCGCCTCTCCCCATATGTTCCCCAGAGAGCACTGAGATCCAGTTCCCAAAACCTTTTAAAAATCCCTGGACCAAGAGAGGCTAGACTGAAAACAATGAGGGAGCAAGCCTTCTCAATAATGGCCCCCCGATGGTGGAATCAACTTCCAGAGGTTGTGCGAGCCCTGCGGGACCTGAATCAGTTCCGCAGGGCTTGCAAAACCACACTCTTTCAGCTCGCTTTCAAGATAGAACCCAGCTAAATTGACTTTTAGCCATCTTATATATGTGAATTGTAGCACCTTAATTATTAATACATAACAGCTGTTTTATCTAATTTTAACCTAATTTACAACTGTAATTTAATTGTATTTTAATTTGTCTTATTCTATTGATTGTATTTTACTGAAATCATGGTTGTTCCATGTCTGTGAGCCGCCCTGAGCCTGCCTTTGGCGGGGGAGGGTGGGATACAAAAATAAATTTATTATTATTATTATTAATCATCTCAACTCCACCTTAGTCTTAGATACCTGTGCCATTACTGTTTTTTTATATTTCTCTCTATGCTAACCTCTATAGTTCCATATCAGTGCAGCAATATCAGACTGGACAAATGTTAGGTCATGTAAGTGTATGTGCTACAGTACACTATTTTGGACTAGTTAACAAATATGTGCATGTTATTTTAATATTGCTTATATCTTTGGTAATGTTGTTCAGACCATAATATACTTGGTTATAAAGCTCAGGACTTTGCAAACTTATACCTTCTGGTGCTTCTAAAACCTTTAATACACTTTAAATTTGTTTTATGCTTCAAATATTAACTAAAGGGAGAGATGGTTTCTCAGCAACAGTTCAGTAGTTTCCCCCCAAGTTGGTTAATATAAAGGTTTCAAAGTAGGGATCATTTTCTTGGCATCCCTTTATACAGCCTTGTTTTAAGGTTTGAAACTTATCCTCTGTTTCAGGGGATTGTATTGAGTGTTTAATAAATTTTTGTTCTGTTTAAAAAAAAAAAGATTACCAACTTACCTAGCCTGTCTAGGACACTACCGGTTTGCACTGTGGGATCAAGTCACCTCTCTTACCATGTCTGCCAGAAGACAAATGGAACACTGTGCTCAAAATCTAGAAAGAAGGCATGGTAGTAGCCAAAGAACAAGTAAATTCTGCAAAACACAACATAGATACTGTTCCAAAAAGACTTTCATCAACTGACACTCTCAGATGCCACTCTTGGCTTCGCTCTAACAGTTTTAACCAAGACACCAAATCAGCCATCAAAGATCTCCCATTCAATAGGGTGGGGCTGTTCCATGCCACTACAGATTCTTCATTGCAGGAGATGGACAAAAATATCAAGACTTCTAGTACACTCAAAGTTTCATCCTCCTCCAAACAATTTAAGGGTAAACCATACACTAGGCCATGGTTCAGACACTCTCAAAGTCGTTCCTTTCCAGAGCACTCCTGACATGGACATCCCCAAGGCCATAGCAGACCATATTCCGCAAAGCAGAATTTTTCTGACAACCAGCAGCAGTCCATTGGGAACAAACATGGAATCTTTTACTTCCTTGCTGTCGGCTCACCAGTTCTAAATCCTCCAGTTCCTTCACCAATACCCTTGGCCACCTGTCTCTCCCCTTATCTCCATGCTTGGGAGAACATAACATCAGACAGATGGGTATTTTCCATCATTGCCAAGGGGTATGTGAGTTTGAACAGTTACCTCAGCTGCCATGGGTCATCTCTACACCATCCTCTATGGTCCTTCCGGAAAAGGTACAATCCCTCCTCACCAAGGGAGTGATAGAGCCAGTCCCTGCAACTTCCAGGGACAGCAGCTTCTACTCCCGTTATTTTACCATTCCCAAGAAGGAAAGGAGACTCCTCCCCTTCATGGACCTCATACATTAAATTGTCATATCATCTGTCACAAATTCAAAATGACAATTCAAAATGTGGATCATTCAAAATGATCCACATTCTCCCACTGCTGAAAGAAGAAGCTTGGATGGCCATGATAGACTTGCAGGATGCGTACTTCTATCTAATGATAAGACCATGCCACAGGCAGTACTTCAGATTTATAGTAGGTGTTGACCACTACCAGTATATAGCACTCCTGTTTGGGATCTCCACAGTCCCAAAGATCTTCACCAAAAGGATTGTGATGGTTACCACCCACCTTCATCTGCAAGGCATTGTAGTTTTTCCTTATATCAACGATGTTACTGGTAGCCGACTCACAAAGCCAACTCATTTGTCAGATCTCTCAGACTGTCTGCTCTGAAAGACCTTGGTTTCTGTGTAAATTTAAAGAAATCCAACTTAGTTCTAAAGTTCATAGGGGCCACCATAGACTCTGCAGCCTGCAGAGGTTATCTTCTACCCCAGAGGGTTCAGATCATAATCTCTCTAATAATGCACGTGAAGGAACAGGGACAAAGTTCGGTACATTCCATCCAAAGACTTATAGGGCTCATGGCAGCTACTACCACGGCCATCATCATGAAAAGCTGCAGATGTTCCCATTGCAGCTCTGGTTTCTGAGAAGTTTTTGGCCTTCTATATGCCCTCCATCACATGCTCTCACCTTACCTTTGGAATTATCACAGTCCCTGACTTGGTGGGAAGACCAGACCAACCTCCTGGTAGGTGCCCCCTTCAGGACCCCTGTTCCTGCAGAGATTCTCAGCACGCATGCTTCCCTGTTGGGATGGGGAGCACATCTAAGAGGGTGCTTGTTGGGACTCTGGGTGTGCCTGTCCCTACATAAACTATCTGGAACTATTAGGCATTCTTTATGCTCTCTGATCTTTCCACCCCATCTTTTGAGGGAAACTGATCTCAGTTCTTACAGACAACACCACAGCACTGAGTTAGATAAATTGCCAAGGAGGGACTGTCTCCAGGAGGATGTGCAATCTGGCAATAGAACTGTGGGAACTGTGTTTGTCTCAAGGAATGTTTTTGATTGCTACACACCTACCAGGAATCCAGAATACTCAAGCAGGCCTCCTGAGGAGAGGAGGTACTGTCCTGCATGAATGGGAGCTGAATCTACACTACCTGGCTCCTTTATTTTGGGAGTGCGGAACCCATCACTTATATGTATTTGCCATGAGAGAGAACAAGACTTCTGTTCCAGAGGGAGATGGGACCCGTTGTTGATAGGGGATAGCCTACTCCTCACATGGTCTCATTGCTTCCTCTTCCCACTGATTCCACTTCTCACCATGGTAATCATGAGGATACAGAGAGAAAAACTGAGGTGTATTCTAATCACCTCCTTTTAGCTCAAGGGGGCTAGGTAGTTCGCCACAATGTCCTATACCTGAAACTCACTGTGTGGAGGATTGATTACTCCCTTCTCCACTAGAGTCCATGATGTTCTATACGATTCCAGGAAATCTGCAACATGGAAATCTTATGACTACAAGTGGCAGAAGTTTGTCTCCTTTGCTTCCCACCCCTCGGTCTCTCCTGATGGAGTAGGGTTGCCAACTATTTTTTAAAAAACTTCTTCAGCTGGTGGATAAAGGCGTTAACCATTCCTGTATTCGGGTCCTCTAGCATCCATCTCAGCTCATCACGCCCTGATCGATGGTTCATCGTGTTCTCACACTCATTCTAAACATTTTCTAAAAGGGTTGCTGCACCTGCATCCACCCACCAGGGAACCAACCCCAGCCTGGAACCTGCACTTTATTCTACAGGGATTCATGAAGAAACCCTCTGAACCTCTGGCAGCCTGCCCCATACATCCGCTATCCTGGAAAATGGCCTTTTTTATTGTGATCACTTTGGCCAAAAGCATCAATGAACTTTGAGCATTATGCTCTGACCTGCCTTATCTGAGATTTCATAGTCAAGGGGGTAGCCTTTTACCCAGACATTAAGTTCCTCCTGAAGGTGGCCTCCGCCTTTCATGTTCACATGGAAACTATGCTCCCAGCTTTTTTGCCGAATCCTCAAACTCCAGAGGAACACTCTCTTCGTGTGCTGGAAGTTAAAAGAGCTTTACTTTTCTATCTGGAGAGAACTAAAGACTTCCATTCAACCACTCACCTTTTTGTTACCTACTCTGGACCTTCTAAGGGCTCTAAGGTCTCCTCTCAACAACTCTCCAAGTGGATTTTTGAGACCATCAAGCTGTACTATTTGCAGGCCACAAAGCCCCTGCCAGGACACTTAAGGGCACATTCTACCAGAGTACTGGTGACTTCCACTGCCTTTCTCAAAGGTTCCCTCTACAGGACATCCGCAGTGCTGCAATGCAGGCGACTCCCAACACCTTCGCCAGGCATTACATGCTCAACATCTGTGAGAGGAAGTGGATGATGGTTGGATGCTCGGTTCTGCAGACTGCTGCTTTATGACTGACAGTTCCCTCCTTCAGGTAGGCCACAGCTTGCTATTCTCCCAAGTGTGTGAAGCACCAAGACCATGTAGAAGATAAACTAGTTGCTTACCTGTAACTGATGATCTTCGAGTAGTCATCAGTGCATTCACACCACCCGGCCTTTCTTCCCCTCTGCTGTCAGCCCAGTCGCAGTATTAATTATGTTCATCAGCGGTCAGAAGGAACTGGTGAGATCTTGGTGTCCCTTAATTAATCATATGCAGTGGAGTTCCTGGTCATGTTGAGAGAATCGGGCACAAAAATCCCTCTGTTGGAGCTTTAGAGGTACCAGTTGGAGTCGATGCAGGCGCCATAGATCCCAAGAGTGTGAATGCACAGATGACCACTCAAAGATCATCAGTTACAGGTAAGCAATCTGTTTCTTTCTGGATCTACAATTTCCTACATCTGTCTCTCTCTCTCTCTCTCTCTTGCCCCTAACTTCATCCTATCAGCAAATGTGACCATCCATTCAGATAGCCAGTAACGCTGGGAGACCACAGAGGTGATCTGTTTTTTTGCAGAAAAATAGACTAAGTCCACCACACAGTCCTCAAACTCCATAAAGTGGTCCATCAACTGGCAAAGCATGTCACCTGTGGATTTTCAATGCATATACTAGAAGTAAAACAGACTAGATTGGAAAGCCACTAGAGTTGGACTGAGTAAGAGGGTTATTCAATAATATTCTTCTTCTGTTCTCCCCAGCCCACCTTAACCTAGCAAATCAAATAGTAAGGTGGCTCAATTTCTGTATTAATCACTACATGTAGGAATCAGATATATGAAAAGTTCTCACCTCTGTTGCTAGCCTACCTATTCAGGGAACTGCTGGGCTGAAGTATCAATCAATCATTCGACAACAGTAACAAAGGGATACATTTGTCCTTCATCTTCATAAAAGCATGAAGTCTTGTGCAATTGTTGTTTTGTGGATCAATTTCATAGTTGACTATTCTTCAAGTATTTAGGTTGTTAGATGATTTAATTATACAAAATGTTCTCAGGCAACTGCATCTGCAAAATTAAGATCTTTATGTCACAGAATTAAGGAAAAGAAATGGCTTGGATTCAGAAATCCACATAACAGAATGCAACTTCTTGCTGCCCATCTTGCTGCAGCCCCGTAAAGCTGCTCCTGAGGAATGGGAGCCCCTAAATATAGACAGCTATTGTGGGGGGGGGGGAGGAAATTGCTGAAAATCACCCCTCTTGTGCAAGCAAAAATGTCCTCGTACAAGGGGGAGGAGGTCCTGACCAGAGTGGGTTGTCTCTGACAAAACAAACCAAACTGATGCAACTGTGGGTGTAAGTTTGAGGATGTGGATAGTACATCAGAGGATAAATTTATTCCAGTTGCTTCAATATAATTTCTCAGTCAGGGCTGGTGTGTAGGAGTAGGCCAGGTAGGCGGGTGCCCCCTCCCACTACACTGCTGTGCTGCTCTCACCTTCCCCGGTCTGTGCAGACCTGGGAAGGCAGAAGAAGCACGTGTGCTCCTTGGAGCTTGCCTAAGGTAGGCTCCACAGAGTGCAGGTGCCACCCTGCTGCTTTCAACTTCCTTTCAAGGGAAAGCAGCTTCAGAAGCGCCCAGGTGCCACCTCACCACTTTCGCCCTCCCAGGTCTGGTGAGAGCAGGGCCTTGGGTGTCAGAATCCATGGCGCCAGCCTCAGTAGTAGTTTATATAAAGAGAGACTCAACAGACTATGCTATTTTAGAGCTGGACTCAGTTATTTTAAAATGCCACAATTGGACCTGTAGGGCAGTGAGACCAGGTGATCTTGCCCCCCCCCCCCCATACACAAACACACTTTTTAAAGAGCCAAGTGTATTTGGCATTTTAAAAGCTGCTAGGGGTGGGGACAAGACCGCATGGACCTGCCATTCTTGCAGGCCTGGCTCTCACAGCATTTTTAAATGGCCAAGTTCAGCTCTAAAATGGTGCTGAGAAGCTCCTTCCTTTGAATCCATACTGAACTGTGCCAGGTATTCTCCACATTATTTTAACTTTCCCAGTCTCCTTTAATCTTCTGAATGGTATCTCACTTTATCACCTGAACGCCTTCACAATTTGTAAATCCTCAGGCTTTCTCCCCGATTTGTTACTGCCATTTATTTTCTATTTGCTTGGAAAAGGCATTATGACCTGTAAATTTAGTGCTCCTGGGATATAGCTATCAGAAGCATGAGGAGGAAGATGAAGTGGAAAGGGAATTGATCAACTTCTTCAGTACACTTGTCAGAGTCATTCTTCCAAAATAAACACATAGAATAGATTATTATTTTCAAGTATTTTCCTTTCAGTCTTCTTCTCAGTTAATTTCATTAAGCCTATTTCTTTCTCTGTTATTTATTTTATTTTTAGACTCTGTTAGCAAATGCAGTGCTGAAGTTATTCACTTTCTGAGTTTTATGCCTGATAGTTTATTAATTAAAAGTAGCATCATGCATTGATGATAAATCTAAGAAAGATTGGTAATTGCAATGTGCATATATCTGTTTTAATTGAAAGTGAAATATTAGTATAATATCCACAAAATATTAAGGCTAAACAGATAAAGAATCAAATAAACACAATGAAGAAAATGATAGAGAGGTTTTCAATATTCTTAAGGAAAATTAAGGAAATGAGTATAATGGACTTACTTTTCAATACCATACTTGGACAGCCAGATATTTTTAAAAATCCTTTTCTATAAATAGCCCAGATACAATTTAGCTCACTATTTCATGGTAATTAAAGATTCCCCTGTAAAACAAAAGAATGTGCTAACAGCTCATTTTGCCTGCAAAACTTTTCTGGAAACTTTTCCTGTCACATGACAGGGCATGGTACCAGGAGGCTGTGGCTTATGCTGTCCTCACATGAACACAATGCTTGGCCTGTTTGTGGGAGGTGGCGTTACCAGGCTAGCACCTAAAAGATATTGTCCCATAAGAAATCTCAGATTAATTTCTAATTAAAAGCTTACTGGATGGATTGGGAGTGGCTTGTTGGTATTATTGCCAGAAGAACTGTAAAGCAGGGGTATGGAAAACCAGTGTTCCAGGTTCTTTTGAATACAGATGTCTGGGTATTGAGAGATTTTATTATTCATCATGGTTTTAGAGAAATTTACTGAATCTATTTTCATGTTTAGATTCCAGATTCCATCATATCTCGTGGTGTTCAAGTGCTTCCACGAGACACGGCCTCACTCAGCACTACCCCTTCTGAATCTCCTCGTGCCCAGGCCACTTCTCGCCTCTCCACTGCTTCCTGTCCAACACCAAAAGTAAGTAAACAGCCCAGTCAGCACTCACAGTGGGGGATGGGTTGCAATCTGTCTAAATGAGAAATGGTTTCTGCTGCTCAAGTTTAGATTTCATGCAAGATTAGTGTGTTAAAAGTGATAAATGGGTAAAGAATAGTTTGTATACATATTGCTACCCAAGCAACACTGTGATACAAGGAACAATATATGAAAGGTCTTGTATTAAATTATGTAGAACAGCAAATCTATAATAAGTATACTTATCTATACTAAAACGTCTTATGTCTGAAGGTGCTTACCTGTTCTCTATTATATGTGTATGAAAATGTGGACCCTAGCAATGCTTTATTTACCTAGAGAAGTGCAGGTAAGCCTGCTCCTGAATGTGAGAGGTAGACTAACAGTATGCTTTCCACAAAAGTGTCTGAAGCTCTCTAGGTTGTGGCACTTCCCTCCCTCTGTATGGTATTAATATCTCCAAAGGACTTCCAAGCCAAACAGTTTTGCTCTAACTTGGATACTTGCTGCCTCTTATTTGGAAACTCTAAATTATATAGAAAGAAAGTTTTAATGCCAACCTTTGAGAATATTAGTCAGTAGCTTAGATATTATTTCACATTGATTTACTTATGCAGATGATCCATTCGGTTTCATATAAAACTCAATATAGTATTTTCTAGCAAAATTAGACAAGTAGCAAGGCCAGTAAAAAATCGTTCCTTTCTGCAAATAAATTCTTGTTTTGCTGGCATAATTATTATTGCTATGGTTAACAGAGCAAATGGCCAACAACATAGTTCCATCTCAACCAATTCTGGTTCTTAAAATTATTATACATATGCAATGATTAATTTTCTTCTTATTTTTTAATATTAATTATTCAGCACTTTGTTTAAATTATTGGCATTTTCAGCATGTATTATGAACTGCATGCCATGACTAGAGCAGACCAGAGGTGCTGCTGATTAGCAGGGCTCTTTTTCTAGCAGGAGCTCTTCTGCATATTAGGTCACACACCCCTGATGTAGCCAATCCTCCAAGAGCTTAGAGGGCTCTTAGTACAGGGCCTACTGTAAGCTCCAGGAGGATTGGCTACATCAGGGGTCATGGCCTAATATGCAGAGGAGCTCCTGCTAGAAAAAGAGCCCTGCTGATTAGCATAAATTAAGCTTCATAAGAAAATTCCTTGAATTATGGACAGTGCAATCCTAAGGGATGCCCACACCACAGTGGTCAAGTGCTGGCATAGGGTTCTGGCAGAGACAAGAAGGCAGGGAAAAGAGCAAGAAGCTGGGCTGTACAGGCTACAACCATGCCATCATCCACAGCAACCACGCCATTGTGACCCAAACAGCTCACAAGGTGCAGTGGCAAAGCTGTGAGGAACAGGGCAAACAGAAGCAATAAGGGGCAGCAGCACTGGGAACCCAGGCCTGTGCACATCACAGCCAAGGGGCAGGAAGGGGAGGGGCCATGGACTGCAGGGCCTTGTCCACAGCACACACTCCATTCTTTTAAAGGAACAGAACCCTGCCTAACAGTAACATTGCAGCTGACAGGGTAGGCAAAGGCTGCAGCAGTCTCTCACCAACAGCAACCCAAGACGAATCCATGACCCAAAGGGTGCAGTCGCCAAGAAAGGGGCACAGGGAAATGACAAGGTGACTGTGCCCAGCCAGGAACTCTGCTGCTCACCAGCAGGGGTGCATCCTGACAAGCCAACACTCTGCCAAGGGCACCCCTGGGCGCACTCCTGGTGGTGGAGCGGAAGGGAGGCCACTGTTGTGGTTTTGCTGTGGGGGCATGCAGCATCACTAACAGCCTCCTTAATGAAACAGAAGTATTTTGAGACAGGAACAACCATCATTCCACTGCAGAACGCTGTCATTGCTTTTCCAAAGCACTGCCTTCAGCATTGAGGGGCCGTAAGTCCACTCTGGATGATGTCATTCCAGTCCCAGAGCAATCTGTCCCTTCCAAGAGACTATCATTCTAAATCCATTCTCATTCATAGTAACTTTTGTGTATAGTAATGTATTTCAGTGGATCCCATGCAAGTCAATTGACATTCCTGGCTTTCATTATATCCAATGGGATTCCATTATATCCCGTTGTTCCCAGCGGCCATTCCTGTCATTCATTTTACTACATCTCTCAGTAACAACATAGAATCATAGAGTTGAAAGGGACCTCCAGGGTCCTCTAGTCCAACACCCTGCACAATGCAGGAAATTCACAAATACCTTCCCCTAAATTCACAGGATCTGCATTACTGTCAGTTGGCCATCCAGCCTCTGTATAAAAACCTCCAAAGAAGGAGGAGCCCACCACCTTCTGAGGAAGACTGTTCCATTGAGGAACTGCTCTAATGCTCAGAAAGTTTTTCCAAATGTTGAGCTGGAAACTCCTGACTGCCTCAGTGTCCCTCATGACAGCCACCAGCCCTTCCATGCACTCATAACTCCAGCATCCCTCCCCTTCTGGCAGATCTCCAGCCACTCTTGCTCAGTTACCATCCACATGGAAGAGAAGGTAGGGCAGATGGGCTTTGCCAGCCATAGGCCCAATGCCCAGGACCCCAGTAAGGACTCTGAGTCCCCTGCTACAGCACTTAGAGCCTGAGGAAACTGCTTGCCTCCCCCACTAGTGCCCTCCCCATTCCCGTGATTCCCTCCAAAGTCATTGAGCCTGCCTGCTGCATTGGCTCCCCACCCAGCTATTGACTGATCCCATGCATCCACAGTAATAGCCCTTCTAGATGTTTGTTGCCAAGATGACAGGGGCCCCCTTAGAGCAGGCACACATTCACCCAGAGCACCCACAGACCCATCCCCCCTTCACGCAGCAGCCAGCAAGGTGAGTGGTGGGCCAAGGTGTGAGGTCATCCTTGGAAGTGGTGCCAGACTTCTGCTATGTTTGACAAATGACCATGATGGGGGACCAGTTTCATCTGAACGATCAACTGCAACCACCGAAGCTTGGGGATTCCTGGGTCAGAGCCCTCCCTCGGATGTGTTATTGGGCAGCCTTAAAGGGGAGGGGTGGGGGAAGGAGAGGCATAGAGTTGCTGTCATGGAGTCAGAACCAGTGAAATGACACTCTCACTCCATGTAGAAAAATATATACAATTGTATTCAGTATGTATTCAGTCTTTTCCAAAACATATCCTCTTGTAAATATCTCAATGGTACAGACAAAAAAACATCTTGTGCACAACACTCCTACTGTCCAAACAATACAAAATTAATTAAAGTCCAACGAATCATAAAAAGAACCAGTCCATTTCATTTCGGGAAGAACCCTTCTTGAGGGGACTGTCTTTTATACTGGGTTCAGTAGTGTTGTAGTGCTGTATTTCATATCCTGGCCTTCCAAATTGATATTTTATATGGAATCTCTTATTGGAATGCCACTGCCAGTCTGTATCCTGAAGCATTTGATAGCATTCTGATGGATCGGTTCTTTCACCATTTGGGCCGAGCCTTCAGAGATAACGTAGCTGTTAGGGTTCTGTAGTGAGACATGTTAGCCACACAGTAAGGACTTCGTTCTCCCCAGTAGTGCTAAGTGACTCTTCTGTTCTTTTTCCATGACCAAAGTGTCACGCCACTTGTACTAAGTCTGTATGACAGGGAGTTCCAAGATAGAATTTCATACCACATGTCCTACATAGTGAGTTTGGGAGCGACCTGCCTGGAGTTTTTGTAAGCCAGGGGGTGGGGGCATGACTGGGTCCTGCGGAGGGGATTTGGCCACCACAGGGGAGGGAGATGATTTTTTATGCCTGTAGTCAGCATGTATATAACTCTGACTTACACCAGCATAACTCTGAACTAATGGATAGTTATAGTTAGCACTCCCCCGCCTTAGGATTGTACTGTAAATTTTACTAAAAAATTATTTCCTTCTTTTCCTTACCAAAATAAATTGAGGCATATTTCAGGATATTACTATTATTCAAAGAAAGCTTGGAAATTTATTAAACTTAAGACTCAACAAGATAAATTAGACTATAAGCTCAATTCTTGGTCTGTGCCTTAATTTCTCTGGGTAGAAGCCCCCAAGAAGGAAACATGCAGATTTTTGATGTTGAATTTAAATGCAATATTAATGTTTCTTTGGTTTATCTGACCTTAATGTTAGCAATTAACAAAGAGGTGGTTTGAAATAGCTACCTGCAGGAGAAAACATGTGAGGTTAAAGCAAAATGCTTTTCAGGCTAGTTTACATAACCTAAAATGAAATAGAAAACATACTGTTTTCAGAGGATTAAAATTATACTAAGAAGTTAAAATAGAAAATGAATCGTAAGTATTAATTTCTTGCAACCAAGAACCATAATTTATTTGTATGACTCTAATTTTTCATTTAAGGAACCCTGTGGCACAGAGTGGTAAGCTGCAGTACTGCAGTCCAAGCTCTGCTCATGACCTGAGTTCGATCCCGGTGGAAGCTGGGTTCAGGTAGCCAGCTCAAGGTGACTCAGCCTTCCAGCCTTCTAAGGTTGGTAAAAGGAGTACCCAGCTTGTTGGGGATAAAGTGTAGATACTGGGGAAGGCTATGGCAAACCCCGTAAAAAGTCTGCCATGAAAATGATGTCACCCCAGAGTCAGAAACGACTGGTGCTTGCACAGGGGACTACCTTCACCTTTTTACCTTTTTAACTTTTCATTATATGGCCAGATTTATTTCAGTATAGGTTACACCAGTTGCTCTCATTCATTTTAGTCCTGGTAACGGCTTTACCCATCTCCACAGCCAGTGTACACTTGTTACTCAATTTATTAACATATTAGGCTTCCGTGTACTTAAATGTAATGTTTCAGCCAATCTAGTGCCAACTAATCTATTTGCAATAGCTCTCCAAGATCTCAGGGAACATTACAAAGTCCTTGTGCCTCCTCATGTCCACCACAGTTCTATCACTGAAGCATGTCTGGAAATTTAGCACTTAGAACTTGATTTCCAGGGTCATGCAAGTTGGAACCATAGTTCATGGGGAGAAGGGAACCTAAAATGGCTCAGTTGAGGAAATTTACATGTACTGATGGGCTGCAAGTGGAGGAGTGGGGAATCAAACCTGGTTCTCCAAGATAAGAGTCCGCACTCTTAACCACTACACCAGACTGGCTCTCAAACTAGTCAAGAGGACTGGGGTAGACAAGCAGGAGGACTTTGTAATGTGTAGTTAGGCCTTCAAGTGAGGTCTTTTCCACCCCTTTTATTTGAGATCATTTCAACTGAAGTTGCCAAGACTGACCTTTAGGTGTTCAAGATCCAGAATAAACCATGGCTTGGTTTCTGAGATGCCATTTCATTAGTGCAACAGCAGTTCCTTAGACAGAACAGAGTTTGTGAAGAAAGGGAGGCAATTTATGCCTATTCCTGCTGCTGGAGCCTCTTACTTTGCTCCCCCCCCACACACACACACACAGTGCAGGAAGACAGTTTTGCAGGCACAGAAAGCTGCAGTGGGAGGGGAGGGGGGAGAAGATACTTTCCTCAAATGTGATTTTGCTTGTGCTGTTTATGATCCAAGGCTTTGATACAATGTTTCCAGTTTTCCCATCCCTCTGATTCATCCCGTTCCCAGATACATATGCTCTCAACTCCTAAACTAAAGTACATGCATCAATCTATCTCTAGTGATCTGGTCATAGAGCCATCCCTAAACTAGTAGCCACATGTGTATTCACTAACCAAAGCTTTTTAAAAAAAAAAAAATAGTGTGTTTAACAGCTGTGAGAATCAGGGAATGGGTATCACATAAACTCCAAGATTTGTCTCCCATTGGGACTGGGAATGGAGAAAAGCCATGCAGGCAACTTTAGATGCAAAAAGGCTCATGAATCATAGCTAGTGTTGCCAGGTCCTACCTGGCTGCTGGCAGCGGGATCAGACGGCAATGCGATGACATCACTTCCAAGTAACATCTTCATCTTCTTCGTGGTCTCTGTGCTTCACACTCATGGGATAGTGCGCCTGCGCCGATCCCCGAATCGGTAACTGAAAAGCCCGGGATTTTTTCGCGCTCGGCGCCAATGGGCATGCGCAGGCGTCCCAATGCGCATGCCCACCGGCGCCCGCGCGGAGGATCCCGCCAGTTCCTTTCTGACCGCTGCGCTAGAGAGGTTCCCTTTCTGTTTCTCCGGTCGGTGAGAGCACTTTTCTCTCGTTTTAGCCCGTTTATCTTTGTAAATAGTTAGTTAGTTAGTTAGTCTTTAGTATTAGTTAGTGATAGTTAGTTTTAAAAAAAAAAAGCGTTCTTCGTTGTCCGGCGGACTGCCCCTTGGGGTATTCCGCGTTCGCTTTTCCCCCGCCTTTCTCTCAGGCGTTTCTGAGTAGAAAGAAGTTGTGTTCGCGCGACTGCTTATGGAAAGTCGCTGGGGGGTTTTCAAGCGCTGCCGTGCTTGCGGGAAGAAGATTGCCCCTCCGGACGGCCATTCTCTGTGCCTGCTGTGTTTGGGAGAGTCGCACAGAGTAGAGTCGTGCCCGCACTGTCTTCGGTTCTCGAAACAGACCAGGAAGAACCGTGCGGCTCGATTATCGGCGGCGTTGACCGAATCGGCGCTTCGACCTCATCGACCGATGGAGGGATCGGCGCCGAAATCGACTGACACCCCGGCACAGGAGCTCGCATTGGCCGATGCTGCTCCGACCCCGATGGTAGAACTGCCGGAAGAGCGTGGCTCCACAAAACGTTCCCGCGAGGGCTCGGTGGATACGCCCGCTAAGAAACGCCTTGAGGACTCGGGGACCCGAGTTCTGAAAAAGGCGAAGTCAAAGGAGAAGCGGAAGCGACCCAGCACTCCTTCCCCGTTGGGGGGCGCATCGACATCGGCAAACCCACCGAAAACGATTCGGGTTTCCCCGCGCCGAAGCCCAGCGTCCCAGCAACGCCTGTCGGCGTCGGAGCAGGAGCCGGAGATTGACCTCACCCAACGGTCTTCGTCTTCGGGCTCACGTCAACGGTCGATCAGCGATTCGGCGTCGGAAGTGGATGCTTCGGCACCGGTCATAGACCCGCCATTCAAGCCCCGACTCAGGCGAGATCCACCCTTTACCCCGCAACGCTTCCCGATACCACCATGGGAGCAGCGTTGGTGGCAGCCTCCCTACTCCCGGTATGAATCCTACCGTTGGTACCCGGAGGACTACCAAGACTGGGAGCAAGCTTCGGAGTTCTCTTCGGTGTCGAAGGTCTCGCATCGTTCCCGGAAGGCGTCGGCGTCGGTTCCTCCGGATCGACAGCTAGTTCCGGTTGAAGCCCCTCGGAGACTACAACCGCTTCAACTGCCACCGCGAGAGTCGACCCCGAGGCTCTCAGAACACTCCACCCAACGTGACTCTTCGTCATCGGAGTCGGATAGTGAAGCTCAGGACTTGGAGCCCTCACCAGGTTCCCAGACGGCGGAGGACCTCCCGATTTCGCCGTCGGAGGATCTGAAGTCCTATGGGGACCTCGTGAGACGTATTGCTGCCACCCTCAGACTGCCTGTGACCCAGCCTGAACCCGTAGTGGACGACAACGTGTTCGATATAATGCAGAGGAACACGTCCACTGCGGTGGCCCTCCCGGTTACTAAGGTGATTCTTCAGGCCGTCAAAGAACCCTGGAAGAAGCCTTCTTCGACACCGGTCTCTTCTAAACGCCTGGACCACATGTACAGGGTCCAGGAGGCAGGTGCCGAATTTTTGTTTACCCACCCACGTCCGAACTCAGTGGTGGTCTCCTCCTCCTTGAAGGCAAGGAAGGTTCACTCCTCCCCACCGGACAAAGAAGGGAGGAAGATCGACGGAATGGGCCGCAAGGTCTACTCAGCTGGGGCACTCGGCATAAAAATATCTAATTATGCAGCCTGCATGGCTAGGTATCAGTATGCCGTGCTGGAACAACTTGCCCCGTTCCTCTCTTCTCTAGGCGAGGACAAAAAGGCCGCTGCAACCAAGCTGCAGAAAGAGGGTATCGCTGTGGCCAGACAACAACTGGCTGCAGCGAAACACATGGTGGAAGCCTCAGCCAAACAGATCACCTCTGCAGTCTGCATTAGGCGTCACTCCTGACTTCGGTCCACGGCACTCCACCAAGACACAAAAACCTTCATTGAGGACCTGCCTTTTGAGGGTGATGGACTCTTCAGCACCACAACCGACTCGGCGCTGCAAGAGTTCGATAAGAGCGTCAAGACCTCTAAGAACTTGGGCGTCCAATCCACTCCCAAAACTTCTAGGTCCAAGCAGTGGCCTAAGCCCTGGACCAAGAAACCCTACCAAAGGTTCTCCCCTGAACAATGGCGTCCCCGGCCTGCACAGCCTGAACGACCCTCCTACCCTGGTAACGGCAGGAACCGTTACGGGACCCAGCCCTCCAGCAAGTCTAAGGGGGCCCGTCCCCAGAAGCAGGGGGTTTGACTTCCTACAAGCACGCGTCATCGCTCCCACTGTTGGCTCTTCCATCCGCCTACGCCCTTTCCTGCCTGCCTGGGAGTTGATCTCCACAGACAGGTGGGCGCTGTCCATCGTGAAAGAGGGCTACAAAATAGAGTTTGTTCAGACCCCAGACCAGTCCGTGGTAGTTACCACTCCCCCTTCCCCACCTCTGCTGGCGGAGGTGAACAACCTCCTACAGAAACAAGCCATAGAGGTAGTTCCACCGGAGGCCAGGACAGGAGGCTTCTACTCCTGCTACTTCCTGGTCCCCAAACGGGACGGGGGCTTGAGGCCTATCATGGACCTTCGGAGTCTGAACAAATTCATTCTGTACCAGAAGTTCAGAATGGCCACCATACAAACTATCCTGCCCCTCATCAATCAGGGAGACTGGATGGCGACCCTGGACCTCAAGGATGCCTACTTCCATGTCAGCATCCACCCTGCGTTCAGGCGTTTCCTAAGGTTTGCAGTGGGTGCTCGGCATTTCCAGTTCAGGGCCCTGCCGTTTGGACTGTCTACCGCTCCTCGGGTGTTCACGAAGCTGATGAGTGTGGTGGCTGCCCACCTTCGTCTTCAGGGAGTTGTTGTCTTCCCATACATCGACGACTGGCTTCTTGTAGCGAAGTCGAAGGAGAGTTTAACAATGCACATTGCCATCACTCTGCGTCTGCTCGACACCCTGGGTTTGCAGGTCAACCTGGAGAAGTCCCATCTTACTCCATCCAGGACAGTTCAATTCATAGGGGCCCTATTGGATACAGATCGACACCGAGCATTCCTTCCTCCACAGAGAGCAAAGGACATCATCAATCTGGTACAGCTTCTTCGAAGGCGGCAGTGGGGCACGGTTCAGCAGCTCCAGCGGATGCTGGGGCTGATGGCTGCGACGACAAGCGTGCTACGTTTCGCAAGACTGCGAATGAGAGGACTGCAACTATGGTTCTTACGCCATTTTCGTCCTCTCAGAGACTCGCCTCGAAAGAGGTTTTCCATCCCCCTTGGGACTATCCAATCTCTGCAATGGTGGGGATCGGAGAGCAACATCTGTCAAGGGGCTCCCTTTCATCTACCAACCCCTACCGTGAATATCGCTACTGATGCTTCCATGTGGGGGTGGGGAGCTCACCTGGAAGATCTGTGTGTGGGGGGCCAGTGGCCTCCGGAACTGAGTCGGTGCCATATAAATTACTTGGAACTGCTGGCAGTTCACTTCGCCCTTCGCTCTTTCCGCCCTCTGCTAGCAGGGAAGACTGTGGCACTGCTTACGGACAACACCACTGCCCTGTGTTATATAAACAGACAGGGGGGGACGGTGTCCCGCAGGCTGTGCTCGCTAGCGATGGATCTCTGGACGGAGTGCCTCCAGTGGGACATTTTTCCGAAGGCAACACATCTGCCGGGGGTCCTCAACATTCAGGCGGACTCTCTCAGCAGGGGTGCTGCTCTCCCACACGAATGGGAGCTGCAATGGCGGTTCCTGGAGCCGGTGTTCCAGCGTTGGGGGTACCCACAGCTAGACGTCTTCGCCACGGCGGAGAACAAGAAGTGCCCCTTGTTCTGTGCCAGGGGAGGTGCGGATCCAGCCTCGCTGGGAGACGGACTCCTACTTCCGTGGGGGGGCTGGTTCCTTTATATGTTCCCACCCTTGCCTCTGCTGACGAGGGTAGTCCACAAGCTAGTGCAGGAGAAGCCACGTTGCATCCTGGTGACTCCGTGGTGGCCCCGTCAGAGCTGGTTCCCGATCCTGCTCCAGCAGTCGGGGGGGGGGGGTCTTTTACCAGTTCCCGAAAGATCCGGACCTGTTGTCGGCCCAGGGCGGGCACGTACTCCATCACAACGTGCCTCACCTGAAGCTGACGGCGTGGTTCATCGACCAGTAGGGTTTTCCACCAGGGTCCAGCAAGTCCTCCAAAGCAGCAGGAAGCCTTCCACTCGTGCCTCTTACGAGAGGAAGTGGAAGAAGTTTAGTAACTTTGTGGCTGACTCCCCTACGCCTCCTGACTCTGTCGGGCTGTCGGCAATTTTTGACTTTCTTTTAGCCTTGGTGGATGAGGGGCTGGTATTCTCTTCCATCAAGGTTTATTTGGCAGCTATCTCTGCTTTCCATGTTTCAGTAGAGGGTTACTCTGTTTTTGCTCACCCTCATTCCAAGAGGTTTATGAAGGGGCTGTTTCGCCTTCACCCCCCTTCTAGATCCCCTCCACAGTTGTGGGACTTGACTCTGGTTCTGGACAAGTTGACTCGTCGTCCCTTTGAGCCCATGGCAACATGTTCCTTACAACTTTTGTCTTGGAAGACTGCATTTTTAGTTGCCATCACCTCGGCACGTCATGCGGGGGAGCTCACGGCGATGCGCTGTGACTACCCCTACCTTGCCTTCAGGGAAGCGGGGGTCTCCTTAGCTCCAGACATCACTTTTCTCCCCAAGGTGGTTCCCCAATTTCACCTGAACTTAGAAGTTTGGTTACCCACGTTTTACCCTAGCCCTTCCTCGGATGAGGAACGTAGGTTGCATGCACTAGACGTCAAGCGTGCCCTTCTGTTTTATTTGGATCGTTCACGGGGTTTTCGTAAGGATAACCAGCTTTTTGTTTCCTACTCTGCCCCCAAGTTAGGGTCCAAGATTTCGTCTCAGAGACTTTCCAAGTGGCTTACTGAGACAATTAAACTTTGTTATTTGCTGGCTAAGAGGCCTTTACCTGGACCTGTTCGTGGACACTCCACAAGGGCGATGGCCACGTCGGTGGCGTTCCTGAAAGGTGTGTCCCTTTCTGATGTCTGCAAGGCGGCTACCTGGTCTTCTCCGCATGCCTTCATGAAGCACTACGCGCTGGACGTGCATGCTCAGCAGAGGACTCGGTTGGGAGCTGTGGTGCTGCAAGCTGTGTCTTCAGGTTGACCGTCTTCCCGCCTCCAGGTATGCTTTGCTTGCTAGTCTCCCATGAGTGTGAAGCACAGAGACCACGAAGAAGATAGACAGGTTGCTTACCTGTAACTGTAGATCTTCGAGTGGTCATCTGTGCATTCACACTACCCGCCCTCCTTCCCCACTGCTGACGGTCTCCCTCCAGTAAGAGGCTTTCAGCGGTCAGGAAGAAACTGGCAAGATCCTCCGCCCGGGCGCCGGTGGGCATGCGCATTGGGACGCCTGCGCATGCCCATTGGTGCCGAGCGCGAAAAAATCCCGGGCTTTTCAGTTACCGATTCGGGGATCGGCGCAGGCGCACTATCCCATGAGTGTGAATGCACAGATGACCACTCGAAGATCTACAGTTACAGGTAAGCAACCTGTCTATGTCAGGGTCATTGTGCTATGACATCCATGTTTGGGGGTGGGATTTCCCTAACCAGCCAGCGGGGTTGGGGAATGGATTGGAGCCCCAAAGACCAAGGGAACCCCTGGCCAGACCAGGGGTCTGGCAACCCTAATAGCTGGCAGCAGGAAAATTAGCAAAAGTTGAGATAAGGTCTTTCCCTGTTCCTTCAGTAAGATAGTTGAATAACCAGTTGAACATACCTGTATTACTGTTTGTATAGTACTGACTTAGAGCAACAAATATTTTCTAAATCAATAAGTCTGTATGTGTCAGTGTCTTCTCTTCACTAATAGCTAATAAAAGGTGTTTCAGTGGAGGATACAAAAATTTCAACAGTAATTAGACTTAGATTTTTAAAATGCTTTATTTACCTTTTTATTGCTAAAAGTTGGTTATTTCCAGAAAGCTTAGGATGAGTTTAATCCTTTTCAAAGCTTTAGAGGTTTACAGTTTTCACTGTTGAACACCAAATAGCCTGCCTTCTCCTATAGATAAGCTAATGCATTCAGTGATGAGTACTTGAATACCACCAGATGTACTGAAGTTATGCTTAGGCAAGGTTCAAGGTTATGGTAATATAATGCAGAGAAACAGTGGAATCTTTACATGCCATCCCTAGTTAGAAATAAGGTAATTATGGATAGTTTGTAGTAATGGTAATAAATCTCTTTTATTATCACTTTCAGTTTTTATTTTCTGTGTTCATTGCTTGTTTTAGGGGGGTTTTAAAAATTGTTTCTGCCTTCATGTACATGCATATGTATGCCTGGAATTGTGATTGACTCTGGCAACCCCTACTGGGAACTTGGACATTTAAAGAGGTGGCTTCTATTACCTGCCTCTACGTCCCAGCTCTGGTATTCCTTGGAGGTCTCCCATCCAGGTATTTGCCAGGGTCAGTCCTGCTTAACTTCCAAAAACTGACAAGATCAGACTTGCCTGCAGGGCCAGCCTTGCCACTAGGCAAAATAGGCAATTGCCTAGGGCGCCAGTCCTCGGGGGGCACCAAATTGGGCATCCCATGTGACTAAGTGACAGTCATACACTGCTACTGGCTACTGGCCCGCTTGCACAATGCTGGGCTGCACCTGCACAAAAGCGGCAAAGTGAGCCAGCAGCAGCATCAGAGCCTGTAGAGCCAGCCTTAAAAGGCGCAGCTTTCCTCACTGGCTGGCAAAGGTAGGCAGGCACCTGTCTGTGAGTGACTGCTGCCAGCCGGAAAGAGTGTGTGCTGCTGCCGCCACTCCTGTCATTTGAGGTTCCTGTGCACTGCCTTCCCTCTATCCATGCACCCTGCCCAGCCGTGCACCACCATATGCACCTTCAAGGCTGGCCTGAGTCTGCTGGCAGTGCTAGTGGCTTACCTTGGAAAATACTTTGGCAGGGGAGCAAGGCAGGCAAGGGTGGGTCATCCCCCTGCTTTAGTGGACTTTAGGAACTTTCTTGCATGTTTTGGAACAAGTTCTTTTCCTGCTCCTGCACAGGCAATCTGGAATAAAGATTGCTGGGGGGGGGGGGGAATCCTTGTAAACAAATTGCTGGAGATTGGGAGGGATAGATTGTTGCTGATGGGGGTCTCAGAGTCTTTTAATGAATTCTGGAAAGGTCACACTGACCGCACACTCCTATGCTGGCTTCAAGTTGTCAAGGTCCATTGATTCCCATGGACTTTAGACTGGAGGAGCTCTGCATAGGATCGCGGTGTGGTGGACAAGTGATTGGGTGCCCCTGGCAAGCTGGTGTGCAGGTGGCTGGCACTTGGAGCAGGGGTCAGATCTCTCACATGGATCCTTGGCCCACGAGAAGGAATCCAGCCAAAACAAAGCCTGTTTAAAGACCGGATCTAGTGGGGAAAGTTTTCAGTGCATGCCTTTCTCGGCGTATGGGCTGTGGAAAATAGCTTACCTGGATCTGGTAAATAGCTTACCTGGGGACCTGAGCACTGAATGTTAGCAGGGATCGTGTGGAGCTGGATACAGTCCCGCAAAGCAGCTCTAAGGAGAGTTCCTTAGATTTAGGAAGGAAGTAAGGGTGTTCAGGGCTGCTTCCCAAATTTCTCAAAGGGATCTACAAGCATCTTAACCAAACTGGTCTATCTCTTTCCTGCCAGCAGTTTGCCTCAAACCCAGTGTGCTAGAATGCAGGATTCTACAGGATGTTCCTATTAATTTTGCCATGTTTGAGAAATCTCTGATGGAGCTGAATGCGAATGCTTTTAATTTTTCTTAAAACAACTCAGATGAAGATGGTTCCCTGGACTGGAAACATTGTATCAAAGCCTTGGATCATAAACAGCACAAGCAAAATCACATTTTCTGAGTATTTACGGGAATAGTATTTACTTTTCATCCCAACAAGGACTGGAAGTGGCTTACACCATTCTCCTCTCCCTCATTTTGTCTTCTCAAGGACCCTGAGGTAGGTCAGATTGAGAGAAGGCGACTGGCCCAAGATCTTCCATTAAGTTTCCATGGCAGAGTGGAAGATTTGAACCTGGGGCTCTTATTCTGACTGTTGGCACTAGAAGTTTGTATGTCAGAATCTCAATGTTGCAGTCGGCAAAAGAAGACAAGGATGTCCAAATATCCACAAACTGTTGACATAATGAATTGCCTTCTCAGTACTGTCCGATTGGAAGCAAGGAGATCCCTCCTCCCCCCCCCCAACCCCGGCCATCTTTTGAAACCTTTTAAATGGCATGGAAATCCTTTTCAAAAGTTGGAGACCCCTGAGAATGAGTTTGGCACCTCCTGCCTGCAAATCCCTCCAGCAATCTTGGAGGGTCCAAAATTCTGTGTGTGTGTGTGCGCGCACGCACTGTGCTCCTTATTATGGAAGCTGTTTTTTCCAGCAATCATCATCCAAGAAATTACTGAGACCGATTTCCCACTGGCCTTACGCCGCTCTCACGCTCCTCTTCTCGTGGGCATTCGATGAAATTGCTGAGCAGAAAGGTTAAAACGGATAAAAGGAAGTACTTCTTCACCCAAAGGGTGATTAACATGTGGAATTCACTGCCACAGGAGGTGGTGGCGGCCACAAGTATAGCCACCTTCAAGAGGGGTTTAGATAAAAATATGGAGCACAGGTCCATCAGTGGCTATTAGCCACAGTGTATGTGTGTATATAAAATTCTTTGCCACTGTGTGACACAGAGTGTTGGACTTGTTGGCCTGATCCAACATGGCTTCTCTTATGTTCTTATGTTCTTCTCTTCAGGGCTTCCATCGGATTTCACACTATCTGCCTTGGGGCTGCAACTGGCTTCGCCTTTTTCGCACAGCAAACAGAAACTGGTTTTTAGAGGATCTTGTTTGATGCACGAAAAAGAGCAAGTTGCAGCCCCAGGGCAGATAGTGTGAAATCCAAGAGAAGCCCCATAGAGAAGAGGAGAGTGAGAGCGGCATAAGGTTAGTAGGAAATTAGTCTGATTGTCACGGCTGACTATGTTTACATACAGTTCAATCCACACTGACATATCTATCTTCTGTTCCATACCAGGATTTATTTATGAAAAAAATTATGTAGAATTATGTAAAATTTTATGTAGAAAAGAAAAGCCTCTGGCTTTTATGTGTCTGGACCAGGCTGAACTGTTTAAAATTACATAACTTTATTGATAAATGCAAGGATTTTTTGGTGGAAAAAGCCCAGCAGGAACTCATTTGCATATTAGGCCACACACCCTGACATCACCATTGTTTCGCGCTGCTTTTTTGTAGGAACAGCCTGGCAGGAACTCATTTGCCTATTAGCCACACCCCCAGACACCAAGCCAGCCGGAACTGCGTTCCCATGCATTCCTGCTCAAAAAAAGCTCTGGATAAATGTAATAACATGAAATCTAAAGAAAAATCAAATATATTAACGTTAGTTAGAGACAGGAAAGTTTTTCTGGGAAACCTGTTTATCACATGCACACCTCGAAGTCATGTCAACCTCTGGTGACTGACCTCTACTATGCCTGGAGGATATTCAGAGAGGTTGCTGAATAGAGCCTGTCCTCCCAATTTTGTTATTTCAAGGAGGTCTCCCATCCAAATACTTGCCAGGGTTGGCCCTGCTCAACTTCCAAAATCTGACAAGATCAGGCTTGCCTGGGCTATCCAGGCCAGGGAGCAGTTTCAAGTTTTGTGCTTTTCATTTTTCCCACAATTCAGTAGGGCTCCCAGCCCTACTGACTCCCTCAGATCCACATCTCTCCCTCAGCAACCTTGTTAGTTCTTAAGAGTAGTGTAAATATTTCTGTGACCATTCAGGCCTTTCACTGTGACACTCGATCGTCACTCTCAGCCACCTGGCTGTCTCCACAGAGCTAACAGCGAGCTTCACTTCACCAGAAGTCTCTTCACAGCTCTTTGTATCAGCCCTCTCTTCAGTTCTCCTGCTGACCATCTACTGCTCACTTCCACTGTCTCTCTCTGACAGTTGACTCTCCAGCCGTTATGTCACTCACTCATCCTGAGAGTTCCGAGCACTCCAGCCCCCACCCTCAGATCACATGACTCAGACTCCCTGAGTCCTTAGATTTCTATTAACCCTTCCAATTCTGTCACATGTCCCTCCCTTCTGAATCATTGCGTAAGGCGAAAGGTCTTAGCCTTTTGCTGAGCAATGGGCACATGGGGCACACCTACTTGGGTTATACTTCATTATAACTTTAACCATTATGCTATAATCTTAAATTCATAACTATGTACATTTTTCTTCATGTATAAGTAATAATACCTTCAATACTGGCACAATACAAAACAGTTTTTCAACATTTACATTGTTCTCAACAGTGCATCCGCAATTACATTTTGTTTTCCAGGTATATGTTGTATGTCAAAATTATAATCCTGGAGCTGTAAACTCCACCTTATTAGTTTACTGTTGGTATATTTCACCTGGTTTAACCATTTCAGGGGGGGAATGGTCTGTGCATAAAGTATACTTCCTCCCCCATAGGTATGGTTTCAATTTTCCTATGGACCATACAATTGCTAGACATTCTTTCTCAATAACTGAGAGATGTTGCTCCCGGTCTAAAAGTTTTCTACTCAAATAAAGGATGGGATGATACTGTCCCTCCTCTCCATGTTGGCTTAATGTTGCACCTATCCCATCAGTAAATAGGGTAAACTCCTTGGAAAAATCCAGAGTTCTTACCACTGGCTCAGTAGTTAGAACCACTTTCAGACGCTCATAAGCTTTCTGACACTCTGCATTCCATTTTACTGGATCAGGGTTCTTTTTCTTTGTGCACTCACATAGTGGGGCTGCTATTGAGCTAAACTCAGGAATAAATCTTCTGTAGTATCCTACTTCGCCCAAAAATGCTCTAATTTGTTTCTTCGTTTGGGGTCTGGGCCACTCATGTATGGCTTGCACCTTTCCCCAATCTGCTTTTATCTTACCTCCTCCTAGCACATGCCCTAAATATTTCACCTGGGCCATGGCTAACTGACACTTAGATGCCTTGATGGTAAGACCCGCATCTTTTATTCGTTGGAACACAATGGCCAAATGCTGTAAGTGTTCTTTCCAGGTGTTACTGTAACCAGCAATATCGTGAATATATGCAAGAGCAAATTCTTTAAGTCCCACTAACATTTTATCTATCAACCTTTGGAACGTGGATGGAGCGTTCCTCGATCCAAATGCGAGCACTGTAAACTCAGAGTCCCTCTTTGGTTACAAATGCTGTCTTCTGTTCATCTTTAGGGTCCATAGCCACCTGCCAATAACCTTTTGTTAAATCTAGAGTTGTAATAAAATTGGCAGCTCCAGTTGTTTCCACCAACTCATCTATGTGTGGGATGGGGCATCAGGTACCATAACCTTATTTAACTTCCTGTAGTCTACGCAAAACCTCATGGTTTTATCAGGCTTGGGTACTAGGACTACAGGTGAGGCCTAAGGACTTTCAGATGGTACAATCAGACCCAACTTTAACATTTCCTCTACCTCCTTTTGTACACACGAGGCATTTGGGCCGGTCACTCTATACGGTGGAAGTGCCACAGGCCTCAAATCCCCAGTATCAATCTTATAAATGCTAAGTTTGTTTTCCCTGGTACATTGGAAAAAATGGTTTGGTACTTTCCCAAAATTGCTTGTATTTGGCCTCTTTGTTCTCTAGTAAGAGAAGGGGCGAACTGAACCTCACCGACAATTCAGTAACCTCACACATTTCCTTTTTAGCAATTAGTACCAAATTACCTCTATCATAATAAGGTTTTAACATATTTACATGGAACACTTTACACTGTTCACCATTTTCACTTAGGGTTACCAAACAGTTCACGTTGGAGACCTTATGGGTGATGGTATAAGGTCCCTCCCAGGCCACATCCAGCTTGTTCTTCCTCCTGGGTTTCAAAACTTAAAACTCGGTCCCCCGGCTTAAACTCTCTGTCCCTGGACTTGGAATCATACCACAGTTTCTGCCATTGTTGTGCTCATGTTGTCTGCAGCGGCCATCCTCACCTCCTGCAGATGTTGTTGTAGCTTTTGTAGATAGGTGATGACATCTGCCTCCTGGCTATCCTCGTGCCCGGACCACGCCTCCTTCAAAACATCAAGGGGTCCTCTGGCTTGTCTCCCATAGAGTAGTTCAAATGGGCTGAACCCGGAACTTTCTTGGGGTACCTCCCTGTACCCGAAGAGCAGGTGTTGCAAACGCTGGTCCCAATCATTGGGATGCTTGTAGGCATATGTTTTCAACATATGGTTCAAGGTGCCATTGAACCTTTCATTCAATCCATTGGCTTGAGGATGATATGCTGTTGTTGTTACATGCCGGATCCCACAAGCTCTCAATAACTCCTGCATCACATTTGACATAAAAGTGGTGCCTAAATCAGTCACCATTTCTTTTGGAAAACCCAGCCTTGAAAACACATTCAGCAGGGCTTCCGCTACGGTTTTGGCCTCAATGTCCCTAAGAGGAACCGCTTCTGGAAACTTTGTGGCATAATCTATGATGGTAAGGATGTACCAAAAATACTGTACTTGTTTCTCCTTCTGGTGACTCTGGAGTTAGGACCCACAATATCTACTCCGATCTTCTCAAATGCCTCTGTGACTATAGGGTCTGGCTGTAATAGTCCTTTTGTCTTATCCAGGCCTTTCCCTACCAATTAGCAGGCCTGACAAGATTTACAAAAAGCCCTTATGTCCTTGCTCATATTTGGCCAAGAGAACATTTCCTGTACTCGGTCCCTTGTCTTGTTGATGCCTCGGTGAGAGGCCATGGGTGTTGCATGGGCCAACTCCAGCACTTGCATCCTATATCTACTGGGAAGAACTAATTGTTTCTTTCTCGCCCAGACTACGCTATATTTTCTTCTTAACACAACCCGATACAGTTTTTGGTCTATCACTTTAAATTGGCAAGTCTTTTCAATTGTGATCTCTGCATCACTCACCCCAGCTCTCTGCCACAGTTCTTTTAGGCTGTCATCCTGTTGCTGCTCTCTGAGAAATTCTGCTGCATGGATGGTCTGCAACGTTTCCTCTTCTTCTGGTTGCTGTTCTGACTCACCAGTTGGTTGTTCTGGCCTGCTTCTCGTAACAATGTTTACTGGATTAGCTTGCTGTTTCTTTAACTCAGAAGCTAAGTCATTTCCTACTAAAAGCGATGTTCCAATATCATTGAGAACTCCCACTATCCAATCTCCTTGGAATTCTCTGTACTTTAGAGGAACTTCTGCCAGGGCCACTTCAAATGCAGGTCCTCTAATGCCTTTAATGGTGTAGGATTTTCCAGGCAAATACTGATGGCTTTGTACTAATCCTGGCTGGATCAGGGAAACTTGCACCCCTGTATCTCTATAAGCTATGACTTCTTTGTCATTTACTGTTACAGTCTCAGTATATTCCTCACTCAAGCCTTCCTGCACTTTCCACACTTGCAAAACACTATTGGATCTTTCTTGTGCGTTCTCTGGAAGTGAGGGGTTTTTATCTGATTCTTGCTTTAAACACTTCATCACTTTGACTGTTTTATGTGGTGGTGTCTGTTTCCCTTTCTCCTTCTTTGGACATGATCTAATATAATGCCCTATTACTCCACATTGGAAACAGGCAGCCTCATTCTTTTTATATGGAGGTGGACTGTACCGCCTTGCAGGGTTGTTGTTACCCGCCCCAGACTTTTCTGAAGAGTTCCAGACTCTGGGTTTTTTCATAGGAGCAGTCCACATAGATCTCCCTAAGTCTGATTCGATCTCATCTAGAATCAAAGCTGCTTCTTCCACAGTTTTTAATTTCTTGTCCCTTAGAACCCATCTATACTGAGAGGGGACTTAGCTATAAAACTGTTCCAAGCCCACTAGATTTTTCAAGTTTTCCTTTGTGGTGACTTTACTCCCTTCAATCCACCTATTAAGGGCTCTATCTAACCGACATCCTAATTGAGAATATGTTTCTCCAGGCTTTCTTCTGATTTCTCTGAATGTCTTTCTGCTTTGCTCTGCTGTTAAGCCAAAGCGGACTCTAACTCTTTCCTTGTATAGCTGGTAGTTAGAGGTCTCCTCGTCTCTTCATTCAGAGTAAATTTCACTTAGCCCCCCACAAATTTGTGGTCTCAAATAGATCATTCTGTACTCATCAGCAATTTTCAAATCCTTACAGGTTCTTTCAAAACTGAACAGAAAAGCCTCTACGTCATCCCCTTTTTGATATCTGGGGAATTTCTTCTGTTCTACTGTGAGGCGACATTCATTACTAGAGTCATTTTGAAGCTCTGGCCTCGCCTGAATTTCCTGGAGCTTCAAATTATACATTCTTTCCTCATAATAATAATAATAAATTTTATTTCTATCCCGCCCTCCCCACCTCGGCAGGCTCAGGGCGGTTAACAACATTTCATAAAAACATATAATGGTTAAAACTTTTACATTTAACAATATAAAACAGTAACATTAACTTAATAACATTAAAACAATCCAGTAAGTGCAGTTATTCAGCGGTGTGGTCTTAACCGCATTGGCGGGTGCTTAATTGCCGATCTTCTTAACAGTCCAGGTATGCAAGTTTAAAAAGGGCGGTCTTGCAGGCCCTGCGGAACTGGTCAAGGTTCCGCAGGGCCCGCACCTCCTCGGGGAGTCGGTTCCATAGGGTAGGGGCCGCGACTGAAAATGCCCGTACCCTAGTATTCTGATATTTAGTCTCCCTCGGCCCGGGGATGGTCATTAGATTTTTCCCAACTGATCTCAGTGCCCTCTGGGGTTCATACGGGGAGAGACGGTCCCTCAGGTAGGTAGGTCCTCGGCCATATAAGGCTTTAAAGGTAATGACCAACACTTTGTACTGGACCCGGTATATGATCGACAGCCAGTGCAGTTCACGTAGCCTCGGCTGTATATGTTCCCGTTTTGGGAGTCCCAACAACAGCCTGGCCGCCGCGTTCTGCACTAACTGCAGTCTTCGAGTCCGGCACAAAGGTAGCCCCAAGTAGAGGGCATTACAGTAGTCCAATCTTGAGGTGACCGTTGCATGGATCACTGTTGCGAGGTCCCGGCGCTCAAGGAAAGGGGCCAACTGCCTTGCCCGCTTCAGATGGAAGAATGCTGACTTGGCAGTGGCTGCTATCTGGGCCTCCATCGATAGTGAAGGCTCCAGTAAAACACCCAGGCTCTTTACCTGGCGCGCTGCTTTCAATGGCGCGCCATCGAAGACCGGGAGAGCTATTTCCCTTCCCAGAGCGCCGCGACCCACGCAAAGGACCTCTGTCTTCGCTGGGTTCAGCTTCAGCCCACTCAGCCTGAGCCATGTCGCAACAGCCTGTAAGGCCCGGTCGAGATTCCCTGGTGCGGGGTCGGGCCAGCCGTCCATTAGTAGATAGAGCTGGGTGTCATCCGCATATTGATGGCAACCCAGCCCAAACCGCCAGCAATCTGGGCGAGGGGGCGCATATAGATGTTGAACAACATCGGGGAGAGCACTGCTCCCTGGGGCACCCCACAGTCCAGTGTGCGCCTCCGGGACTGTTCACTCCCGATAGCCACCCTCTGTCCCCGACCTAGGAGAAAGGAGGAAAGCCATTGCAAGGCCGACCCCTCAACCCCAATGTCGGCGAGGCGGCGCGTCAGTAGCTGATGGTCGACTGTATCGAATGCAGCCTCATGTTCTCTTTTCTCTCTCTCTGCCTGCAGTCTAGCCATTTGGATTTCTTTTTCTGCTTTGATGTTGGCTAACTCTAACTGTAGTTTCATAGCCTCTATGCTCTGTCTAGGATTCTCCTCAGGAATCCCTTCCTGATCTTGTCCATCCCCAGTGGCTGTGGTTGTTCTCTTTGGTGGTGCCATTTCTGACAGCAATTTTTTTTTCTTTCAAACAGCCTTAATTCCATTACTGCAGTGTCCCTTTACTGTCTGTGTGTCAGAATGACACTTATATTTGGGGTTTACTTCAAAATCCCGACGCTGGCAACCAATTATGACCGCCCTGCACCACTTAAGGCGACTTATGGCGACCCCAGCCCCTCCTGCAGACTTTGTTTCTTCCTTCTGGTGTTACCTCACAACTACTAAGTAAAGGGGGTGGGTATAATAAGGATTTCTAGTCTCTTCAGGGTTTTCTTTTCTTTTCAGATAGACGGATAACTATGCATGTACGGGACCACTGCTGATTTGCTGCTGATTCCCAAATACTCAGGCACCAGAGAACTTAACAGTTAACCACAGATTTTTATTTACATACAGCCTCCAGCTGGGGGGAAGGGATTTATTTACATAGGCTATTTTGTATCTTGGATGAATAACAGTTGTTAAACAGTTCAGGCTTTACAATACAGAGGTCCACTGAGGCATTTCAGGGTCCACAGTTCTTATATTCTTCGCTCTCCAAACTCTAATTAGGTTGGCCTCTTGGGCTTTATGTGTCTAGTCTCTTGAGTTGACTGGTGTGTCTGCTCCCAGCCCTACTGACTCCCTCAGACTCACATCTCTCCCTCAGCAACCTTGTTAGTTCTTAAGAGTAGTGTAAATATTTCTGTGACCACTCAGGCCTTTCACTGTGACACTCGATCGTCACTTTCAGCCACCTGGCTGTCTCCACAGAGCTAACAGCGAGCTTCACTTCACCAGAAGTCTCTTCACAGCTCTCTGTATCAGACCTCTCTTCATAAGAACATAAGAGAAGCCATGTTTGATCAGGCCAATGGCCCATCCAGTCCAACACTCTGTCACACAGTGGCCAAAAAAATTATATATATATACACACACACTGTGGCTAATAGCCACTGATGGACCTCTACTCCATATTTTTATCTAAACCCCTCTTGAAGGTGGCTATGTTTGTGGCGGCCGCCACCTCCTGTGGCAGTGAATTCCACATGTTAATCACCCTTTGGGTGGAGAAGTACTTCCTTTTATCCGTTTTAACCTGTCTGCTCCGCAATTTCATCGAATGCCCACGAGTTCTTGTATTGTGAGAAAGGGAGAAAAGTACTTCTTTCTCTACTTTTTCCATCCCATGCATTATCTTGTAAACCTCTATCATGTCACCCCACAGTTGATGTTTCTCCAAGCTAAAGAGTCCCAAGCTTTTTAACCTTTCTTCATAGGGAAAGTGTTCCAGCCCTTTAATCATTCTAGTTGCCCTTTTCTGGACTTTCTCCAATGCTATAATATCCTTTTTGAGGTGCGGCAACCAGAACTGCACACAGTACTCCAAATGAGACCACACCATCGATTTATACAGGGGCATTATGATACTGGCTGATTTGTTTTCAATTCCCTTCCTAATAATTCCCAGCATGGTGTTGGCCTTTTTTATTGCAATCGCACACTGTCTTGACATTTTCAGTGAGTTATCTACCACGACCCCAAGATCTCTCTCTTGGTCAGTCTCTGCCAGTTCACACCCCATCAACTTGTATTTGTAGCTGGGATGCTTGGTCCCAATGTGCATTACTTCGCACTTAGCCACATTGACCCTCATCTGCCATGTTGACGCCCACTCACCCAGCCTCAACAGATCCCTTTGTAGTGCCTCACAATCCTCTCTGGTTCTCACCACCCTGAACAATTTAGTGTCATCTGCAAACTTGGCCACTTCAATGCTTACTCCCAACTCCAGATCATTAATAAACAAGTTAAAGAGCATGGGACCCAGTACTGAGCCCTGTGACACCCCACTGCTTACCGTCCTCCACTGTGAAGACTGCCCATTTATACTCACTCTCTGCTTCCTATTACTCAACCAGTCTTTTGATCCACAAGAGGACCTGTCCTTTTACTTCATGACTCTCAAGCTTTCTAAGAAGCCTTTGATGAGGAACTTTATCAAAAGCTTTCTGGAAGTCAAGGTAAACAACATCTATCGGGTCTCCTTAGTCCACTTGTTTGTTCACCCCCTCAAAGAAACGTAACAGGTTAGTGAGGCAAGATCTTCCCTTACAGCACTCATGCTGAGTCTTCCTCAGTAACCTCAAAGTTCTACCAACTTTCCCGGTGTTGAAGTCAGACTGACTGGCCTTTAATTTCCCGGATCTCCTCTGGAACCCTTTTTAAAGATGGGGGTGACATTTGCTACCTTCCAGTCCTCAGGAACGAAGGCAGATTTCAATGAAAGATTACATATTTTTGTCAGAAGATCCACAAGTTCAACTTTGAGTTCTTTCAGAACTCTCAGATGTATGCCGTCCGGACCCGGTGACTTATTAGTTTTTAATTTGTCTATCAGTTGTAGGACCTCCTCTTTTGTCACCTCAATCTGACTCAGGTTTTTCAACACCCCTTCCAAAATTAGTCATTCTGGGGCGGGCAAAAAGTTGTCATCTTCCACAGTGAAGACGGAGGCAAAACATTCATTCAGCTTCTCAGCCATTTCCCTATCCTCCTTCAGTAATCCTTTTACCCCATGGTCATTCAAGGGCCCCACTGCCTCCCTGGCTGGTTTCCTACATCTAATATATTTGAAGAATTTTTTTTTGTTGGTCTTTATGTTTTTTGCAATATGTTCCTCATAGTCCCTTTTTGCCTGCCTGATCACAGTCTTCATTTGATTTGCCACAGCCTGTGTTCCCTTTTACTAATCTCACTTGGACTGGTTTTCCACCGCTTAAAGGAGTCCTTCTTACCTTTTACAGCTTCCATTACTTTGTTAACCATGCAGGCCTTTTCTTATGCCTGTTTGTGCCTTTCCTAACTTATGGTATGTATTTTATCTGAGCTTCTAGGATTATAGTTTTAAATAGTCTCCAAGCTTCCCCAAGGGTTTTGACCGTATTTACCTTTCCTTTCAGTTTCCTCCTCACATGCCTCCTCATGTCACGGCTGGGGCCGGGTCAGGCAAAGTCCAGGGGCAGTCCGAGGTCTGTAGCCAGTAAGCAGGAGGGTCCGAGGCGCCAAATCCGAATCACTGTACAAGTATCGCGGGTCCGAGGTCCAGAAGCCGAGGTCAGGGAGTCCAGAAGTCACAAGCCAAAGTCAGGGAGTCCAGAAACCAAAGTCAAGCCGGAGTGGATGCTAGAACGTCAGGGAGATGACTAGTTGCTTCCACAAAGCCTCCTCCCAAAGCCTACAGCTATATAGCCCTCTGCTGGCTGTTGTCCATTTGGGCTAATTGCTGGCTCAGAGAGGCAGCCAGGATCCTGTTACAACTCAAGCATCCTTGCTCTTAGAAGGGCCAGAATCCTCTCAAAACTCAGGGCTCAGGGAGCGTCTTGCTTGTGAGCGTGCCGCCCTCCTCCGATACCTGAGGTCCTGACGGAGGCGGTCACGCACACGCGCCACCCAAGAGGGCGAGGCAGGGGGGCTGGGATCTTCTCCAGCAGGAGGTAGGGGCACTGGTGCAGGTGGCAGGGGCACAGTTTCTTCTGCAGGCTCAACTTCCTCTGCAGGGTCCCCAGCACCCATGACACTTCATCACAGAGAATTTACCCCTTTTAAAGTTAAACATGGTTGTGGCGGTCTTTTTGGGCAACTCCCTATTTATACAAACGGTGAAATCAATAACATTATGGTCACTGCACCCAAGTGGCGCAATCACTTTTACATCTCTCACTAAGTCTTGGGCATTACTTAGGACCAAATCCAGGATCACCCCACCCCTGGTAGGTTCTGAGACCATCTGCTCCATAGCACAGTCATTGAGAGCATCAAGAAACTCAATCTCTTTCTCTCGACCAGAACACATATTGACCCAATCAATCTGCGGGTAGTTAAAATCACCTACTACGACACAGCTCTCCTGCTGACCATCTACTGCTCACTTCCACTGTCTCTCTCTGACACTTGACTTTCCAGCCGTTATCTGTCACTCACTCATCCTGAGAGTTCCGAGCACTCCGGTCCCCACCCTCAGATCACATGACTCAGACTCCCTGAGTCCTTAGCTTTTCTATTAACCCTTCCAATTCCGTCACACCCAGTTCCTATAATTGCTCCTACAGCTTTAGCTAATGTCACTGGCTAGGTGCAGCCGGGAAGCAAAGTCTGTGTCCTGTCCGGGGTCAAGCCAAGGGAGTCTGAACTAAAGCCAAGTCAGGTTGGGGGTCGGAGGACAAGATCGTCCGGAGCCGATAGTCAGGAATTTGATCAGGAGTGCAAGAGCCTTGGTGGATCCAGTGTCATCACGTATGCGACTTGTTGCTTCCTTGAGGAGCCCAGCCCCAAGCAGGGGGTAAATGAGTCTCTGGCAATGTTCCAGTTAGCACACGGCAAGCTCTTGTCATAACTCAGGACTCAGTGACCGTCTTCCTCGCAGGTGTACGTCTCTCCAATGCGTTGCTAAGTCCCTGCGGAGTCGCTCCCTTAGCCGAGCTACTGACAGGGGTGAGTCTGGCAGGCTTTCCTCTTGCAGCTGCACCTCCTCAACTGCTGACGGGACAGGTGCAGGGGAGGCTGACTCAGGCAGCGGCAAGCTGTTAGCTTCTGGAGCATCAGAGGGGCTGGCTGCAGCCTCTGCTGGTGCTGTCAACTCGGGCAGGAGCCCAGCATGACTGTTGCCGCCGCCCATGACAGCTGACTGCATAGGCCATCCCCAATGTCATGCAGCTGAATATTCATTCCCCAGTGAGAAAAGTGAACCTTAAGAGGTAGGAACAGGGCACCCAGGCATAGCAAAATTCTGGATGGTTAATCCAGTGACCCTCCCCATAGCTGCTAAGGTCCTGCCCAGCCTCTTGGTCACCTTCTGCCTTACTAATTCAGTCAGGATAGCATGACCCGCTCTCACCAGCAGCATCATTGAAGCCAATCAGACCAGAAAAAGGCCATATCTGGGAGTTAACCCCTCAGCCTACACAGGTCCTCTGCAGCCCGATGCACCAGTTTGAGTCCAGAGTGGGCCCCCAAGTAATTCTCACTGAGCTGTATCACCAGTACATCCTGAGGCTTATGATTATTAAATGGAACCACACCATAGGTAGAAGAGTGTTCTATCCCATCCCACGCTCACCCATCCAAGTGATTCCCAACTTATCCTGCAGGCCAAGGTCCCTACTTCAACCAGAAGAAATTACATAAATGCTTGCCCAAAGTACAATGCTGTGTCCACAAATCCAGACCAACCAGCATCATCCCCCTGAAACTGAAGATGTCAAAGTTAAAGAGTCAATGTTAAATGGCAGGCACCAGGTGTAGATGAATATAAGTCTGGTAGGCTTCAGAACACCACCTTCCTATGGTTTGGATGTTTGCAGGCTCCATGCCTAGTCTGGAAGCTGCAGTTGCCTCCCCAATGGTGGGATTGGGGGGGGGGGGAGAATGAGGTCCAAAGTTCCCAGGGGAAGTCCGACACTGGTTATGCCAGTTCTCAGAACCACAATGAACTGTTATCTTATGAGGAAAGGGATGAATAGGGAGTCTGGCTTGACATGTGGGCATATTGCCATAAAGACCCTTTACACGGAAAATAAACCATTCTTTCATACTGAATCGGACTCATGACCCTCAAGGCACCCTAGGCAGTAGTGACCATGTGATTTTGGAATTTACAGTCTTAGGAAAGGCTTACACGGAAAATAAACCATTCTTTCATACTGAATCGGACTCATGACCCTCAAGGCACCCTAGGCAGTAGTGACCATGTGATTTTGGAATTTACAGTCTTAGGAAAGGGGAAAGCTATACGTAGTCAGACTTACAGGTTGGACTTCAGAAAGGCAAACTTTGATAAACTTAGAACTATTCTGGGTAAAACCCCATGGTCAGAAATACTTAGGAGGAAGGGGGTTCAGGAGTGGTGGGAGTTTCTTAAAAGCAAAATACTGAAAGCGCACTCACAGACGATTCCTATGAGAAGAAAAAATGAAAAAAGCCTAAAGAATCCAAAGTGGCTCCATAAACCGCTCTTTAAAGACTTGAGAAAAACTCCTTTAGGAATTGGAAGGAGGGCCTTACAACCAAGGATGAATATAAACAAATCACCAGTGCTTGTAGAGAAAAAGTTAGGAAAGCTAAAGCTCAGCATGAGCTTAGGCTGGCCAAAGATGCTAAAAACAAAAAAGGGGGGTTGGCCAAAGATGCTAAAAACAAAAAAGGGGGTTCTTTTCTTATGTTCAGAGTAAGAAAAAGAGCAAGGACACGGTAGGCCCATTGTGAAGGCAAGAAAGTGAAATTGTAACAGGCAATGAAGAGAGGGCGGAACTGCTCAATTCCTACTTTTCCTCAGTTTTCTCTTCTGAGAGAAACGGTGCTCAACATGGCAAAAACAGAACTTATAAGGAGGGTATGAAGTTCCAACCGAGGATCAGCATAGGGGTAGTACATAAACACCTAGTTTCTTTAAATGAATCTAAGTCCTCAGGGCCAGATGAATTGCATCCAATCGTTCTAAAAGAGCTTGCGGATGTCATTTCTGAGCCTCTGGCTATTATTTTTGAGAATTCTTGGAGAACAGGAGAGGTGCCGGAAGATTGGAGGCGGACATATGTTGTCCCCATCTTCAAGAAGGGGAAAAAAGAGGATCCGGGTAACTACCGACCCGTCAGCTTGACATCTGTACCTGGAAAAGTTTTAGAACAGATCATCAGATAGTCAGTCCTGGAACGTTTAGAGAGAATGGATGTGATTACTAAGAGCCAGCATGGTTTTCTCAAGAACAAGTCATGTCAGACTAACCTGATCTCTTTTTTTGAGAAAGTGACAGCCTTGCTGGATCAGGGGAATGCTGTAGACATTGTTTATCTTGATTTCAGTAAGGCTTTTGATAAAAGTTCCACATACTGTCGTTGACAGGTTGGTAAAATGTGGTTTGGATCCTGTTACCGTTAGGTGGATCTGTAACTGGTTGACAGATCGCACCCAAAGAGTGCTTGTGAATGGTTCCTCATCCACCAGTGAGAGCCAGTTTGGTGTAGTGGATAAGTGCACGGACTCTTATCTGGAAGAACGGGGTTTGATTCCCGACTCCTCCACTTGCACCTGCTGAGATGGCCTTGGGTCAGCCATAGCTTTCATAGAAGCTGTCCTTGAAAGGGCAGCTGCTATAAAAGCACTTTCACCTACCTCACAGGGTGTTTGTTGTGGGGGGAGAAGGTAGAAGAGATTGTGACCGCTCTGAGACTTTGAGATTCAGAGTATAGGGCAGGATATAAATCCAAAATCATCTTCTTCTCTTGGAGAGGAGTGACAAGTGGAGTGCCTCAAGGATCTGTCCTGGGACCTGTTTTGTTCAACATCTTTATCAATGATTTGAATGAAGGAATAGAGGGAATGCTTATTAAATTTGCAGATGATACTAAATTGGGAGGGGTTGCAAATACAGTAGAAGACAGAAACAGGATACAGGATGACCTTGACAGGCTGGAAAACTGGGCTAAAATCAATAAAATGAATTTTAACAGGGAGAAATGTAAAGTTCTGCATTTAGGTAGGAAAAATCCAATGCATGGTTATAGGATGGGGGAGACTTGTCTTAGCAGTAGTATGTGTGAAAAGGATCTAGGGGTCTTACTGGATCATACACTGAACATGAATCAACAATGTGATGCGGTGGCTAAAAAAGCAAATGCAGTTTTAGGCTGTATCAACAGAAGTATAGTGTCCAGATCACGTGATGTAATGGTATTGCTTTACTCTCCTCTGGTAAGACCTCACCTGGAGAATTGTGTTCAGTTTTGGACACCCCATTTTAAGAAGGATATAGACAAGCTGGAATGGGTCCAGAGGAGGGCAACAAAGATGGTGTGGGGTCTGGAGACCAAGTCCTATGAGGAAAGGTTGAAGGAGCTGGAGATGTTTAGCCTGGAGAGGAGGCGGCTGAGAGGTGATATGATCACCATCTTCAAGTAATTGAACAGCTGTCATATAGAGGATGGTGTGGAATTATTTTCTGTGGCCCCAGATGGTAGGTCCAGAACCAATGGGTTGAAATTAAATCAAAAGAGTTTCCAGCTCAACATTAGGAAGAACTTCCTAACAGAGCGATTCCTCAGTGGAACAGGCTTCCTTGGGAGGTGGTGGGTTGTCCTTCCTTTGAGGTTTTTAAACAGAGGCTAGATGGCCATCTGACAGCAATGACGATCCTGTGAATTTAGGGGGAAGTGTTTGTGAGTTTCTTGCGTTGTGCAGGGGGTTGGACTAGATGACCCTAGAGGTCCCTTCCAACTCTATGATTCTATGATTGATTTGACTTAAATAACAGTGCCTCTCAAAGATCTCCAGGATCTCAGGCAGTGCAGGTGCTTTCACACCTACTGCCAGATCTTTGAAACCAAGGCCTTCTGTGTACCAAGCAGACGCAGAGCTACTGAGCCGCAGCCCCAAAGTCTTATACCTATCTAACTACCTGACATCTTACTTCCTAACTGCCTATCTATTATCCCCCCATTGACCTGTCTACCTTCCTCTTCTATCTTCCCTATGCCCCACTGCCTAGCTTTCCCATCATAAACATCTGTGGTCTACAAATAGGCATCCCTCCAGGTACACAGGCAAAGGACCCATACTGCATCTGTCTCTTGAACCCATATTGGGGGGTGCCAGGGACCAAGCTTGGGCACCTCAGCTTGCAGAGCAAGCAGTCAGCCACTGGTTCACAGCCCCTTCCTGAGGACCAGTGAAAACATACGATTGATTGACTGATTGGGGAGGTTACACTTCTAGCCCTGGTAGCTATTCTGTGTCCGAGGCTGGGAACAGTGCCGATTTGTGCTGGCTCCACATGGCTCCCAGCCACCCTCTATCACAGACCCCAGTTGCTGTGTGGAGCAGAGATGGGCACAACCAGTGTTCATTCAGGAGTCGGGTGTGGAAGGCAGTGGAGGCCTAAACCATCAGTGGGTTGTGCAGAAAGCAAGGCAGGTTGAGAGGCCCTCCCCCCATCAATAGGAAAGCACAGCTGCAGCTGGAAGACGCAACAGGGGCAAACCCTCAGTTATCCAGTCCCACTTAAAGGGATAAATGAAGATAGGGTGGCTTGTAGGAGAGAAAGGCCCCCCTCCCCAGCTGCAGCCACACTTCACTATTGAGGACCTCTTGACCTGCCTTGCTTTCTGCATGGCCCACCAACAGTTTAGGCCTGTATTGCCTTCCAGGTTGCTGATTTTCACCTATGTCAGAAATCTCAAATAAAATAAGATTTTATGTTAGTGCCTGCCAGCACTGCAAAGAACTTAAGAACATAAGAGAAACCATGTTGGAAGGAATGCCCCAGTTGCCTTAACAACTAAACCAATGTTCCCTGTTTTGATGTACTGCATTGCAGCAAGGAAACTGGAATGAAATGAAAAGCAAATGGGGCAGTGCCAGTCCCTAAGGAACATCCATGCTTGCATACCATTGTATTATAATGAGCTACTTTCTTAAACTAACATTTTTTCATATCCAATTGCAGTATTGAGATAGAGGAAAGGGGAGCACATCCCTGTGTTGCCAAAGCAACTGACTGACACTCCCCATCTTTCTTTTCAATAAAGGTGATTTCACAGCAGCCTGCAAAGACAGGAAGCAACATAACAACACTTCTTGATTTACCATGCTGTGATTTATAGAAGATACAATGAAATGTCTCCTACAGTGCCAAAATTGGGGGGGGGGGGGTCCTTAGTTGCCTTCACAATAAAGGAATTGTCTCTCTAGCTGCAAGTAAGATGCTGCTTTGAGTATATAGATGACCCTAAATTGTTCATATCTGATTATGATGTTGTCTTGCTCAGTGCATGATCCTAGACTGATCAAGATGATAAAGAAAGGAGAAGAAAGTTATACAAAAGACTGCAAGAGCAAATAGCTGTAGATGGCCATGAAGAATAAATGGAAAATGTCTATGGGGACATAGTTTGCAGATTGTTTCAAGACCCCTGATAGAATCTTTTTAGCATTGAAAAAATAATGTAAATAACTCTAGTAAAAACATCAACCGCAGAAGGGCAGGTCTTTATTACAGTTGTACCAGTGATTTGTAATTACTTATATTGTGAAATCAGAAAATACAACCTTTCAGATGGGTAGCCATGTGTCTCTAGCAGTAGAAAAGAGTAAGAGTCCAATAGCAACTTGAAGACTAACAAAATTTGTGGCATGGTATGAGCTTTTGTGAGTTACTGAAGTGTATCTGAAGAAGTGAGCAGTGATTCACAAAAGCTTACACCCTAGCACAAATTTTGAAAGCTTATACCCTAGCACAAATTTTATTAGTCTTTAAAGTGCTACAGAACCCTTCAGAGTGGTTATACTGCCTGTTTATGTGAGAAGACTCTTAGGCAATGAGCAGCTGTTACAGATTTGATATGATTGGTGCTGTGAAGAACCTTTTTCTTTTTGGTGTTTGTACGTATAATTACTGTTTTTGAACTGTTTCAGTATATTTGTATAAATAAATTTGTGTATGAACAAGGTGCATGTTAATATTTTTAAATAAATCCATTCTGAAAGAGTTCTGATACCGAAAACATAATTTATTTTATTACCAGGAACAATATTATACTTCATTTTCTTTGACATGTTTAAGAACAATATATAGAGGTCTTTTTAAAAACCCACATCTGTTAGAGGTTGTTTGTTATGTAACCCTGTAATCAAGAAATACAAGACTAACTAAAAGTCGCCTTAGACAATAATTTTTCTTAATACATCATGTTTAGATTATTTGAAGCTTTTTTCTATAGCAGTAAACCTGTTGTCTAATTCAATAGCATGAGAAAACTTGTGTATTTACTGCCACATTCTCCAAAAAAATCAATTTATGTATTAAATGTGCTGTTTTCAGTGAGAACTTCAAAAGCTTTGTGGAGTATGCATATGTTTCAAGGGAAATAATAGTGCTGGATATGCATAGCTACTTGTGAATGCCCCTGGCATATAATGGTTTTTTATTGCCACTTGTTACTTATTTTTCTTTTTTTTTTAGATGGGTCTCTTACTGTATAAAACTTGACTTGACTGATGGTCCATTTGATAAATTGCTGATATTTTTATATAGCTCCCAAAGATCTAGAGTATTAAACAACAAATTTGAAAATCTGCAATGGAATATTTTAAGCCCTACTTAATCAGTGTGTTTTATAAACAACATTTTTAATGTTCAATAGGCATGGGCATGAACCAAACCGGTTGGGTTAATGGTTTCTGGGTCCAACAAACCTCATTGAAAGGGACTGAAGTCCTTTTTAACAGGTTTTTCAGAAAGTAGAAACAGCTGAGCAGCAGGAGCACTCTCAGCCGCTCAGCTGTTTTGGGCCTTCTTGTGCAGTTTCTTTAAAGTTTAATGGGACTTCACAAGAAAGCAGGGAAATGGGGAGCAACCTGCCCAGGGTCAGGCGCCACTACAACTGGGGAAGCCCTTGCCCAACTCCCAGGAATCTGGGAGAGCCTGGACACTCACTATAGTGGATTCTATGCATGGAGGAGTCGCAGGATGAGTGATAACAAGCTCTTTAATAGAAGTAGCATAGTATGGCTACATTACAAAACTGGGGCCGAGGCCAATGGGGCCAAACTTATATATACATAACATCCCTCCCCCCTTAGTTCACAAGCCCCTAGTGGACATAGTCTTTTAGGTGCGCAGGCTTGCGGTGCTCTTGCATCGACTGCCTGAGCGCTGGAGTGGGTGGCGATGCAATTGCGGCTTCAAGCGCAGTGAGCAGAGGTCCAGGCGCCAAGGGAAGCTCAATCAGCTGAACCGGGACCCCAGGGATCTCTGATGCTGATGGTTGTCCCGTATGCTGCGCTGGCTCTGGCACCAGCAGGGGTGTTGCTGCTGGCCTCTCTGCTTCCTCCGGCTCATAGGTCATTGCATCTGGTGCGGTTGCTGGATTTGCAGAGCTCTCATCTTCATCTTTCACCCCGGGCGCCTCATGTGCCCATAATTGGTCGATGTGCTGCCATTGTGAACCCCCCCTCGGAGGTGACCTCGTACATGACAGGACCCAAAACTCTGAATACACCTGCTGGTATCCACACTGGGCCCCCCTCCCAAAGTTTTTTGGCAAACACTAAGTCCCCTGTATCGAAACCCCAGGGAGCCCGGACCACCTCTGGCACCTCTTGTAGATCTGGGGCATGGTCCATGTGATCAAACAGGGTTGTCAGCCGCCGGCCCATGAGAAACTTGGCTGAGCTGCGGCCAATGACAGTTCTGGGGGTGAAATGTTGTGCCAGGAGGCACTCAGCGAGACGGGCTTCCCACTCCCCATATGTGATGTGGCGAAGCGTTTCCTTTGTAGCCCGCACTATCCTTTCCGTTTGGCCATTGGTGGCTGGGTGAAAGGGGGCCAACCTTATGTGCTTTATTAAGTTCCGGCTACAGAAATCCTGAAACTCGGCCGAGGTGAAAGCTGTCCCATTATCCGATACCAATGTTTCTGGGAGGCCATATGTGGCGAAAACCCTGCGGAGTGCCCCTAATGTCGCTCGGGAGGATGTGGACACTACTGGTACTACCTCCAGCCACTTGGAGTAGGAGTCCACAATAAGAAAGAATATCTGCCCGTGGAAAGGCCCCACGAAGTTGAGGTGCAGGCGGGACCAGGGGTTGCGAGTGGACTCCCATTGTTGGGCTGGGGCATGGGGCGGCACCGGACGGGTCTCCTGGCATGGCTGACAACGGGCCATCCAGGACTCAATGGCATCAATTCCCGGCCACCATACATAGCTGCGGGCCAGCGCCTTCATGCGCACAATCCCTCGATGGGTTTTGTGCAGCACTGTTAGGACTCGCTGCCACAGTACCAGGGGCACAACCTCCCTACTTCCACACAACAGGCACCCTTTATGCACAGACAGTTTGTCCTGTTGGAATGCAAACACCAAGAATTCCGAGCCCACCTGGCCCTCAGGCCACCCCCTTCACCCCCAGTCCAGAATCCGGGAGAGGATTTTGTCCTTAGATGAGCAACAGGCAATGTCCTTGGCATGCCCTGGCCAGTCCAGAAGAGACTCTAGTGACATGATCTGGAACGCAAGGGTTGGATCCGGGTCCGTTGAGGGCAGCGGCAGGTAGCTCAGAGCATTGGCGTGACCCATCACCTTCCCTGGGTAGTACTTGAGGTCATACTGATACCCCGCCAGGAAGATGAACCACCTCAACACCCGTAGTGAAAGCATTTGGGGCGTTTGTCAGTCGGGGCAAACAGGCCCAGCAGGGGCTTGCGGTCCATCAAGATGGTGAAAGGCTGGCCGTACAGGTAATTGTGGAATTTTTTAACCCCTGCCACAGTGGCCAGCCCCTCTTTGTCTATCTGAGCGTAGTTTCACTCTGGTTTTTGTAAAGTCATAGAATAATATGCTACTGGAACCTCACGGCCATCTAGTAACATGTGGGCCAACACGGCACCCATCCTGTAAGGTGAAGCATTGCACACTAGAACAACGGGCAGCCATTCGTCGAAGTGTGCCAGCAAGCTGTTTGAAGTCAAAATGACCTTTACTGCCTGGAAGGCAGCAGCTTGCCAGCGACCCCAAACCCACGGCGTCCTTTTGTCGAACGGTCTGTGTAAGGTCTCTGCTACTGCCACCTTGTGGGGAAGGAAGGCATAGTAGAAATTGAGGAGGCTCAGGAAAGATTGTAATTATGCCTTGTTGGTGGGAGCTGGGGCATCACAAATGGCCTTTATTTTGTCCTGGGCCAGGTGAATGCTGCTTGCATCCACTGTATACCCCAAAAAGTCTATGGTGGGCACCCCCAATACACATTTCTCCTGTTTTACCTTCAACCCTGCCTCATCAAAATGCTGTAAAACCATCCAGAGGTGGCTAGTGAATTCATCTTCGGTGGCTGCTGCTATCAGAATATTGTCGAAGAATGGCTGGACCCCGGGGATACCTTTAAGAAGAGAGTCCATCAAATTCTGAAAAATTCCCGGAGCCATGCTGACCCCAAACTGCAGGCGCTTAACTCTGAAAACCCCCTGGTGTGTTACGATAGTTTGAGTTTCAGCTGTGGTGGCATCCATAGAAAGCTGTTTCCCAAAAAATTTCCCAAAATCCAGTTTCCCGAAAAAATTTGCCCCCGCTAATGGCGCTAGCACGTGGCTCATCACCAGGACCGGGTAGGCATGACCTTGCAATGCCTTGTTAATCGTACATTTGTAATCGGCACAAATGTAGATGCTGCCATTGGGTTTGATCAGGGTGACAATGGGAGTCTCCCACTTTGCATTAGCAACTGGTTCCAGAACCCCTTGGGCCATGAGGCAGTCTAGCTCCTCTTCAGTCCTGGGTCTCAGAGCTAGGGGCATGCACCTGGCCTTCAGCCGTATGAGCTGCGCATTGGGGTTCAGCTGTAATGCTACAGGGGCCCTGGTGTATGTCCCCAGGGTGCCGTTGAAAACAGTGGGGAATTCTTTGCACACCTTTTGAAAATCTCTTTGAAAGAGAGCATGACGGAAACCTGTCACTCAGTTCCCAGGGCCTTGAACCAGGACCACCCCAGGACTGCAGCCTTTCTCTTCTGAAAATCATGGACTATGAATGGGGATGGTTGTAACTGGGATTCCCCCCAGGGCACAACTCCCTGAACGTGCAGGCTGAAATGACTGTCTGGCCCATCCCAGAGTTTACCTCCATTTTGCAGGGTTTGCCTTTTATGAACACAGTCACTTGATATTTGTCTGGGGAGGGCAGGGGCAGCTGGCATACCTGGGTCCCTGTAGTGGTGAGTACCTGGATGTGTTGGTGTGGAGGTTTCCCTTGGCGCAGCGCCGATGACCGGCATACCTGTGTCAGATGCCCGACCTTCTCGCACGTGTGGCAGGTTGTGCTTTGGAACCTGCAGGTGCATCGCTCGTGTGACTCCACGCAGCTGGCTCATGTCTTGTGGGTGGTCGGTTCTGTCACCTGTGGCCTAAGTTTTTGTTGACCTGCCTGATGCAGCTTGAGGGCGTCGTCCCCATCGCAGTCGTCCGACTCTGAGGCCAGTCCCAGCTGGTGAGCGCAGGCACCCAGGCAGCAGACCTTCTTTTTGTGCGCATCCTCGAGAGCTGTGGCTATCTGTAGTGCCTTGGCCAGGGTTGGATCGGATTCCATTGTGATTTTCCTACGTGCCTTCAGGTCCCTGAGGCTGTGAGTGAACTTCACGAGCAGGGCGTTTTCAAGTTGTGCACCGTACTCCGCCTTCCTGCCCAGGCCGCGCAGGCGGGCTTGGAAGGTTGCTACAGTCTAGTTCGGTTCCTGAAACCTGTTGAGGAACTGTAGCTGTTGGATGAGACAGGTTGGCTTCGAGATGAAATGGCCGGTCAGCACCTTGATGATCTCGTCAAAGGAGGACATCTCAAGTGTTTCTGGCATGACCAGGCCCTCAGCGAGCTGTAAGGTGGTGATGCCACAGTTGCTCAGCAGGATGGCCTTCTTGATCTCCATTTCATCATCCTTGATTCGTTGCGCCACGAGGTGGTACTTGAGTCTTTTGACCCAGGTATCCCAGACCTCGAGCTGCATTATGTCAAACTCCAGAATGGAATTTTGTGATCCAGGCATGGTGACCATGGTTAGGCTGGGCGGCGGTGCCTGTTGTGCAGTGGCATTGGAGCTTGGTGTGCTTGGTGGTGCTGGGGGGCCTTGGGCCTCGCTCATCCAGATTCCATCATTGCCGGCACTATTGTATAGTGGGTTCTATGCATGGAGGAGTCTCAGGATGAGTGATAACAAGCTCTTTAATAGAAGTAGCATAGTATAAAGCTACATTACAAGACTGGGGCCAGGGCCAATGGGGCCAAACTTATATACATCTCTGGTTTCCCACGCAAGCATGTTATTGGGTCATTAAAACCGGTGGGGGCTTGTGATTGGTTCAGGTCTGCAGAGATTTGGATCCTGCAGCCCTTTGTTCCCAAGTCCCCAAACTCAGTCCGTATGGCTCCAATGAGCCAGGCAGGAACACCCAGAGTCTTCCCTTGAGTCCACATACATAACACTCACCCACCCCCATTACCTGAGGATGCCTCCTGGACCTCCCAATGGGAACTCATCCAGGAGGCCAGTGGAGGAGGAGGCCAGTATTGGAGAAGGGGCAGCCAGCTGAGGCAGTTGGCAGAGAGGATGGCTGTGGCAAGCTGCAGTAGCAACAGGTTTGTGGCCAAGGGCTGCCGTGGCAGTACAGTGACTGGGCCCACCCCAGGAGCCTCAAGCGGGGGAAGTGGTGCCGACAAGGAAGGAGGCCACTCCTGCCTGGAGACAACATCATGGGTTGGGCATCCTCTGCAGCCAGTCCCCTTCCTACTGGGCTTGACTTTTCTGCTGCCACCAAAAGACACCCAACCCACATGATCCCCAGGCTGGAGCAGCCTCCTCCCCTACCCTGGGCTCCTGGGGTGCGCCTGGCCACTGTACTTCTGCCATGACCCTGCTGCCACTGCTATCTCCTCCATTGACTACCTCAGCTGGGCACCCATTCTCTGCCATCAGCTTCCACCTCTGTTGGATTCCTGGGTGAGTTCCCAATGGGAGGTCAAGGGGGAACTCTCAGGCAATGGGAGGAGAGTGGGTGAGCATCCAGGCTCTCTTGGATCACTGAGCAATGGACAAGGGCTTCCCCTACTGAGATGGCTCCCAATCCTGGACAGGCTGCTCCTCTTCCCAGCTTTCTTGAGCAGTCTCTTTAAAGTCTAAAGGAATTGCACAAGAAAGAATGAAATAGCTGAGCAGTGGGGCTAAGTTACACTTTTCCAGCAAAAGGTGTTATTTCACCAGTCCAGCAGGGCTATTTAAAATTAACCATTTGCATTATCCTTCCCTATCTAAAATGTCCACAAACTCATAGCAGCAATTGCTAATGTTTTGCTAAACTGCTATAAAACCCACAGGCTTTTTGAGTTTTTCTCTCAAGGGAGGAAAGAGCCCCAGCTGTTAGGCAGTTCTGGCAAGAAGCACAGGGAAAGAAGCAAAAGCTGGTGTGGAGTTGTATTCTGAGCCAGTGACATCTTCAGTAGATTAGCAGATATCCTTGTCCCCCCCCCCCCCCCGGACAGAGAAAGCAATAGCCAATCTCATTTCAAACCTCAACATTGATAAGGCCCCTGACTCTGATTTTATTGTCAACAAATTTTTTAAGAGCACTTTTTACAGTTGGAGTAAGATTTTAGCCCCTTTCTTTTCAAATATTTGTAACTCTGTCTCTATATCACAATCTTGGTTTAAATCAATAATTATTCCTATCCATTAAAAAGGCAATTTTTTTTTCCTGATAATTATAGACTGATTAGTTTGCTCTCCTGTCTAGGTAAATTATTTCTTACCTGCTTATTAAATTATTATTTTGGTCGTCAGACAAGCCTTATTCCCTCTCAGATTGGTTTTAAAAGATGAGCCTCTTCTTTAGATCATTGTGCAGTACTTTCCCATCTGGCTGGGGAAAAAAAGCATTAAAGCATCTTGAGATAAACCTTACGTGGCTTTCACCAACCTAAAAGGGCCTTTTAATTGTGTTTCTCATGCCAGATTGCGGGGGGGGGGGGGGCTAGCAGTGACTTCTGTGGCTGCTCTGGTTAATCCTAGGCTTCCCAACTCTCCCGCCCTGGCGGGGGACCCCAGGATTTCCACCCGCTTCCCAAAAAAATGGAAGCGGGGGGGGGGGGGAACGGCACCAAGGAGTTCACTGTAAATGCTCCTCCTTGACTCGCTCGGCGTCCTCCTGCTGCTGCTGCTGCTGCTGCTGGCAGCGTCGGGGGCTGCCAGGGAGGATGCTGGGGGTGAACAGCATCAACAGCGGCGGTTGGGGGGCCGCCTGCGCTCGCGCTCCATGTGCTCCTCATCGGTGCGCTACGGGCGCAACGGGCGGGGCGTGGAGACCTTCTGCTATGGCTGGCCACAGCGCTCCCACACCCTCAAGCCTGTCCTCTACACCGACCACATGGTCAGCCGCCTCCAGCAGCACAGCCGCCGCCCCCCCCAAGCCCCAGCAACCCCAGGTGAGTGAGCGCCCTGCCCTGTCCCGCCGCAGCATGGGAGGGAGGGGGGATGGAGCTGCCAAGGCCCGGTGGGTTGCCCTTGCCGCCCTCCCTTCTCTGCTGCCTTCGCGGCTTCCCCGGCACGGGGCAGGCGGCTTCTGCGGCCCCATACCCTCCTCAGAGGCCCAGTTGCCCAGCGGTGTTTCCTGCAGAAACTGCCGGAAGAGCAGGGCCACCTCTTCTCGGCTTCATTTTAGCAGCTACGGTGAGCGGAGAAGAGGTGGCGGTGGCAGCCGTTTCCCCCCTCTCCCCCCTAGCTCCACCCCCGTGTCTCCTGGCTCCACCCCCAAAGTCTCCTGGCTCCACCCCCAAAGTCCCCAGATATTTCTGAAATTGGACTTGGCAACCTAGTTAATCCTTAAATTATACCAAAAATAATATTGCATAGGTGAGATGCAGAAACTATGGCTAGCTGACCAAAGAGTTCAACGTAAATAGAGCTGTTTAATAGGGCTGCCTTTTGGCTTACTACTCTTTTAACCTCTATATAAATGACACTGGTAGTCACCTTTCTGGTGAACACTTTCACCACTAGGGAAACAAACAGAGGAACAAAAACTTAACCCAAAAATGAATTAAGAACCTGAAAGATTAAATGGATACGTTAGGGGGGCCAATGTTAAAAATACAACATAAATATTACAAATTATTAAAAATACACATACACATATTAATTTAAAAACAATTATTGCCCGAAATGTAGTCATACAATATGCACAGATCATACAGATGCATTTCAGTCTGTCGGCTGTCTTCAGTGGTCAAGTATAAATGTTGCATGTAGGCTCAATTATTACAATACTAATATTAATCAATATAGGACCAAGTGAAAATTATGTTATGATAAATATCGGTGACTGAAGGCAAGGATGTACTAAACTATATGCACTGCTACTAGGGGAAATAGCAGGCAGGCTCCTTGGAATTATTTTCTTTGAGCAGCTATATGACTGCAAATCCAGTGATTTAGACACCATCTAACACTTTTTTATTGATTGCAACAAATACAATTTGGCCCATGACAAATAGATCACAGTTTACATCCAAAAATGGAATTCTGTCACAAATCAAGAGGTTGTAGCTAAGTTAGTAGCAGATACTGATCCAAATGTGACTCTTGGGTCGTTTTCGCACTCACCTTAATCAGCAGCGACGACCCTCTTCACCGCGCAGGATCTGCGCGGATTTCGCACTAATTGCTGCGGAGCACCCAGAAGAGCCGGAAAGTCCCGGGACTCTTCTGGGTGCTCCACGGCAATTAGTGCGAAATCCGTGCAGATCCTGCGCGGTGAAGAGGGTCGTCGCTGCTGATTAAGGTGAGTGCGAAAATGACCTTGGAGTTGCAAAATTTTTGTATATGGCATTTAATAGCATCACTTCCTAACATTAAAAAAGTATATTTATGTTTCTCATGTTGTCTGTATATTAATATAAATTTCCCTGATTTCTTAACAGACTGAGACTGATAACCAAATCCATCCCCACTGTTCTACTGCTTGTTACCTTTTTCTAGGCAATGAGCTGTCGTTTCTAAAGTTATCCAGCAAGTCCACAAGACTCCTCCTCTCTCCCCTTGAAATGTAGTATTTACCAGATGCTGCCCCTCCTTTCTGCTGGTTAATGAGTTGACAGGGATCATTTTGTAAAAAAAGAGGTGTCGGAGCTCATTAGCACAACTCATTTGCATGTGCCACACATCCCTGACATCGCCAGAAGGTGTACTAAATTATATCAGCTCAGCATTTACCTTAAAATGTTTGCGTTATAATGGTCATAACAAAATCTTTCTCCCATCATACTTTTAAAATTACTTTCTCCTTTGTGGCCACAGTGGCCTGAAGAAGGTTTTCATCTGTCTGCTTTATATGTTTTGGTTATTTTCCCATGGAGGGGGGAAGATTCGAAAGGTTGTCAAATATTGTTCAGCAAAATTCTCACAGGGGTTTGAACAGTGGAGCCCAGAAGCAATTTGTGGCGGGGGGTGGGGGTGGGGAAGGAAAGAGCACAATAAAATTTAGAGGTTCCAGAGTTCTGTTCCTGTGAGCTCCTGCCCCAAATGAGGCCTAGTTGGCGTACTTTCACCAACAGTCTGCCACTCTATCTCTGTGCACAGTGGATCACCTCTCACACTCATCAGATCTGAGTCCAGTGGTACCTTTCAGATCAACACATTTTTATTCTGAGTATAAGCTTTCGTGTGCATGCACACCTTCAGATGCATTGAAACAGAAGTCACCAACCATTACATATAGGTAGAGGATGGGAAGGGTGTTGCCAGGAAGGGAGTACATTTATACATGCCTTGAATTCAGCAGGAGCACAGCTTCTGACAGCCCCCCTCCTCCTCCCCACCTATCTTGTCCATTGAATAGTAAGTGCAGCTGCATAACAATTCCTAGATTAGAAGAGCTGGCAGCCAGCCAGCCACCAGGAGCTTTGCCACACCCCCAGCAGCCCTCAATAACCTCTGGAGAAGCCCATGCCACCCTTTCTCCACTTCTTATGTGATTTTGGGCAGTTGGTGGATTGCTGGCTTTTTGACTGTGGGGAGCGGGCAGCCAAGGAGATCCCCAGTTGAATGAGGCCTGCTTAGGCTGGCTGGGGCTCTCTGGGGCTCTCCTTTCTTGCGTTGGGTTGCTTTTGGCTGGTGGAGTGGCAGCTTATGGTAATGAGCTGCACCGCCTCTTTTTCTACAAAACGACCCCTGCATTTGTATATCTGTGTAGAATAGGGTTGCCAAGTCCAATTCAAGAAATATCTGGAGACTTTGGGGGTGGAGCCAAGAGACTTTGGGGGTAGAGCCAGGAGCAAGGCTGTAACAAGCATAACTGAACTCCAAAGGGAGTTCTGGTCATCACATAAAAGGGACTGCACACCTTTTAAATGCCTTCCTTCCATAGGAAATAATGAAGGATAGGGGCACCTTCTTTGGGGGCCCTGGTCCAAACTATTTGAAACTTGGGGGGGTATTTTGGGGAGAGGCACTGGATGCTATCCTGGTGCCTCTACCTAAAAAAACACACACACACCGAGCCCCAGATATCCACAGATCAATTCTCCATTTTTATGAGAATAACTCCATAGGGAATAACAGAGTTCCCAGCAGATATTTCCCTCCTCCCCTCCCGCTTTCTGATGACCCTGAAGCGGGAGGAGGGCCTCCAAACCGGGGGATCCCCTGCCCCCACCTGCAGATTGGCAACTGTAGTGTAGAAGATAATGCCCCTTTTTAGAAAGGGTCAAGTCTAATGCAGCAAACAGCAGGTCCAGGGGACCAAAGGCAGGAGAGCAAATCTGACACAGCAGAAATAGATAAAAGGGACCAGAGGCCAGAGGGCTTTAATCAGGTGTGGCTCAACAACACTATCAGGCCTAGGTATTAGACATAAGTCATTTGTCTGCAGTTAAGTCAGTTAGGACTGAAGATATAGAATTTCAGCTCTGCTCTAACTGGCTTTCCCTTGTCACATGTCTCTGCTGGGCTAGCCCAAGATACAGTCTGTCAGATGGCCTCTTGCAAGACTGCACAGTGGTTTACTTCAGGTTTTATAGGTTAGCTTGCTCATGGCAAGGTGATGGTCCTTGGTATGCAGGACTGTATGTCCAGATGTGTCACTTTCAGTCAGTATATTTTGTGGCAGAGCTGAGATTTGTACCCATGTCTTTCTAAATTAATCTAGCCACTCTGCCCTTCGCAGGGCACTTGTTTTGGAAGTCTCATTCAGACCACTTTGGATGATAGGTTCAATTGATTTTCTGTAGCATTAATGAAAAATAGATTAATTCCTCCCTCCCAATCACAATTCATTTTCATTTTGGGGACCAGAAAACAGGTTCCAAAAACTTTAATATTTCCTCTACTTGATCATCTATATATATTTTCTACCAGTTCTTTATACTTGCTTGTGCAGAGAAATGTTTACACATTTAAAACTCCCTATCCAGGCTTCATTCAACCTCTTAAACATTCAGGTGTATTGAAATTAGCTACTTGTCTTGTTCTCCTATAACTAAGATCCTTTGGCTTGAAACCAATGCAGTTCTGATGGTTATTTAAAATATAGATGGCATAAACTCAACACATGGCATAACACAGAAATTTGGTCTTTTTTGAAGAAAACAACTGCATTTAAATTAACCTACATGATTTCCTGCTACTGAATAACTTTTCTGCCTCACTTTATTTTGATATTACTGGAATATGGTTTTGCCTTTATTTTTAAGACCTTTAATTGCTGCCTGCCTAGAATAGTCTTTTAACTTCTTTTGATGTAATTCATTTTATGAACCACAAAGCTGCAAAATTTTGCATTTTTGTCATCTTTTGAAATGGACATGATATGAATGTGTCATAGGGACATACAAAATGTTAAATTCTTTAATAATAAAAATATTTTGTGCAGGACATTGTCAGAAACAAACAGCAAACATCAATCTTATCCTAAATGAATGTGCGCATCTATGTTAATATTTGTTGTTATCCTCAGGCAAATTCATTTTAATTATTTCCCAAGTAATCATCCAGATTCAATGTGTTAACAGTCATGTCCAGCTATAATCCTTGCTAATTTTAAAAACCTTGTCATATATTTAAAGATTTCAGATTCAGCAGTTTTATTTAAATTTGCAAACTGTCCTTTCTTATGGTAACAATACTTATAGATGCTTACAGAGAACAGAGAAATAATTGTTTAGCAACAAAGCTCACAAAATAAATGGAGAATTAATATAAGTCTTGTTTTTTCTCTTGTTTTCCCTCTTAGATAGGGTTTTTTGTTCCTCCATACTAGTGGTTTACGATACATAGGTTCCTTCAGGTTTTTTCCTTGCAATGATATAGGCAAGGTAATGCATTCTTTATAATTATGTATGGAAGAAAGGAATGCTATAGAATAGTTGCTTGGTTGGCTGTTTCAGCTTCAACCCTGAAGAACCTGTTCATGCTATCTCGTCAGACCCAGTTCTGGTATTTTGGAAATTGGCTTGTAGTTCATCCATTCCTTGTTCTATTTCTTCCCAGTCTGCTTGCTCAGTGTCATGTTTCATTTCATGTCATCTCAATAAATTCCATAGTTTTTCCAGCTTACGCTTCATCTGCTGTTGGGCAATGGTAAATAAAAATCTAGTCCTCTCTTACAGTTGCACCACTGTGCACATTATCTCCAATAAGCAGATACAATATCATAGGCACAACATCAGGGAACCGATCCTGGAGCTATCAACATGTTCATCATTCAGTATGGTTTTAATGATACTGTCTTCCAATGAACACTCATTACTTGTTCTGGGTCTCATATAGGGAAAAAATCTCTACAAAATTATATGGAAGAGCTGAGTAAACATGAAATTTATCAGGAAGAGTAACTTCACCAAAGTTTATGAAAAAATAAAATTTTCTGTTTTTGCTGCCACAGCCTAACACAGCTAGGATGATTGTACTACTTTTGATTTTATTATAATAATAATATTTTTTAAAGTAAATATCCACACAGTTTTAGATGCTCTCCTTTACAGAGACCACGACTGAAAATTGGTTAAAATTTCTCAGCAGCAGAGTGTATTTCCACATACCCCTGTAACTATAACATACCCCTATAACTATAATGTCAAGACAGTGTGCGATTGCAATAAAAAAGGCCAACACCATGCTGGGAATTTTAGGAAGGGAATTGAAAACAAATCAGCCAGTATCATAATGCCCCTGTATAAATCGATGGTGCAGTCTCATTTGGAATACTGTGTGCAATTCTGGTCACCGCACCTCAAAAAGGATATTATAGCATTGGAAAAAGTGCAGAAAAGGGTAACTAGAATGATTAAAGGGTTGGAACACTTTCCCTATGAAGAAAGATTAAAACGCTTGGGGCTCTATAGCTTGGAGAAATGTCAACTGCGGGATGACATGATAGAGGTTTACAAGATAATGCAAGGGGTGGAGAAAGTAGAGAAAGAAGTCCTTTTCTCCCTTTCTCACAATACAAGAACTCGTGGGTTTTCAATGAAATTGCTGAGCAGTCAGGTTAAAACGGATAAAAGGAAGTACTTCTTCACCCAAAGGGTGATTAACATGCGGAATTCACTGCCACAGGAGGTGGTGGCGGCTACAAGCATAGACAGCTTCAAGAGGGGGTTAGATAAAACTATGGAGCAGAGGTCCATCAGTGGCTGTTAGCCACAGTGTGTATATATGTGTGTGTGTGTGTATAAAATCTGGCCACTGTGTGACATAGAGTGTTGGACTGGATGGGCCATTGGCCTGATCCAATATGGCTTCTCTTATGTTCTTATTCATAACAAGATTTCTTATGCATAGTCTCAACTGCTTTTGTGAACGCAGGGTGCTTCCTGTTAGATTTTCTGTGCTACTAAAATTGTCCTAGTAGGCAATAGCCACAATTGTGAGGTTGAAACAGATCTCTGTCTGCCTTCAAGCAACCAATTTGATACTTGGTATTTCCTCAAAGGATACTCAGCAACATATTGCAATCAATATACCCTCTAAGCTGTGGAGTCTCGTGAGCAAAAATTCTATGTTGTGAGCTACTGACATTAAAATTGTGAGCTACTGCATAAATTAGTTTGCTCTGGGGCCATTTTTGAATATATGAACATATGAAGCTGCCTTATACTGAATCAGACCCTTGGTCCATCAAAGTCAGCAATGTCTACTCAGACTGGCAGTGGCTCTCCAGAGCTAAGACAAAACTATCTGAGCCAGAGGCTAAAAAGCTATGCTAGCTCACATTAATCAGCTTAGAGGGAACACTGATAGCAATCATCACCATTCGCCTTCTTGTGCTTTCCCCCAGCAAGCCCAAGTCAGTTAGATAATGTCACTGATGTCCACACTATGTTCCATAAAAACAAAACAGACTCTCAACTGCATGAGACATTCTTCCCTGTCCTAAATATGCAAAAAATAGAGTTTGCATTATTTACCACTTCATGTAGCTTCTTCACATACCAAGCCTAGCACTTTTAGCAAAGCTATCAAGTGATAGGTTTTGTTGTATATTGCAGACCATGGCAATCAGATTTTCATCACATTCCCTAGAAGCACATTGTGTTCAATTATTATTCCCTTGCTACCTTTCATTAAAATGACTTTTTCATAGGCATTGATGCAACGAAAAAGAAGTCTTTAGAGCATGCCCTCACTACCTATTGCTGTCAATACCAGAACCACATGGAAGAACAGAACACAATTTTTGTTTCAATAGGGAGTCCTCTACTGATGTCTACAGGTGAAATTCTGCTTCTCATTTGCCTCTTAGTCTAATAATTTGTCAGGACTGCTTTTCCAGAGTAGCCCCATTTATTCCTCTTTTCCTTGGAACAGAGTTTTTCACCTAGTAGAGGATTTAAAGGAACAGAGGAAACCAAATTCAAGTTGTGTCCTGATTTAAGTCAGGGGATTTTTTTCCCCCATTAGCACTGCTAGAACAAGGTATCAGGTTCTTAGTGCAGACTGTATACACATCAGTGTGAAAAATCAAGGCCAATCTGGAAGGATTCTGCATTTCAGGTAAGCAACTTTCCTGTCTTTTGTTGCATCTAGACAGTGCCAGTTTCTATTATCTAGCAAACTTCATATGCTTCCACATGGACAGGGCTAAAGCCTGGGATGGATATTAAGTACATTTTATTGGGGATGAAGTCCAGATTGTACTATGATATGTATTTATGTCATTTCAGCAATAAAGCATTTTTTGTTTTTGTCCCATGAAATGTTATATACAAGAAGGATGCTTATGTGCATGGTGGAACATTTGCTACAAGTATGTACTAAGCAAGGTATCACTTCAGTTAATTCCCTTCCTGGACAAGCAGTCTATCTACTTCATTCACTTGTAGGAGTTCATCAACCAGCTCCATTTTATCATCGTTGCTTACCATCTGCGTATTCCTGTCATTATCAGATTCCACTATATTCTTATTATGTGATTTAAATTTACAGAGTAAGTTTGCTCTCTTAGCTGTACAGATGTTTCCCCATACCAAATATTTGTAGCCAATACTTTGGTTTTGCATCTAAAAGGGAATTCTTGCTGATTTGTTACCTTATCTCATCTGATATATAATGTCTGATATATTAACAAACAGAATTCCTGAAGTATAAACTTCTGTCAATTTCCAACATTTAAAACATCACCTTGGACATGAAATTAACAGCAGGCGACCAGAAGCGGTTTCAGTAGCTGAGGTAGGATAATTGGTGGCAGAGAGCAAGATTTAAAAAAATTGCAATTATCTCACCCCAGCAAATCTCTGCTATTCCTATAGAAACCATTAAATCCTGCAGGACCCTGATGATATTTGGCAGAAAGTTCTACCAGGTTAGATCCAGGGACAGAAAAGCCCTGGCTGTAGTTGAGGGCAGATATATATCTTTAGGGCCACAGACCTCCAGTAGATTGTTCTCAGCAGAGTGTAACGCTATTCCAGGGATACTGGAGGAGCCAGATATGCAGGTCCCAGACTGCTCAAGGCCTTAAAGGTCAAAACCAAAACATTGAACCTGACTCAGTATTCCACAGGAGCCAGTGTAACTAGCACAGCATGAGTTGTATATGTGCTGTCTGTGAAATTCTTGTCAGGACTTGCGCTGCTGCATTTTGGACCATATGAAGCCTTCTGGGTCACTCTCAAGGGCAGGCCAGTGTACAGCAAGTTACAGTAGTCTAGCCTTGAGGTGACTCTTGCATGGATTACAGTGGCTAGGTCAGGGTGTGGCAGGAAAGGGGCTAGTTAGAATCATAGAGTTGGAAGACACCTCCAGGGTCATCTAGTCCAGTGGTCCCCAACCTTTTTCACCCCAGGGACCAGCCCCAGGGCCAGCCTGCTGACCACGGCCCCAGGACCGGCAGGGTGGGGACACCCAATTCAATCTCCCCCCCACAGCACCTCCTCCTCCCCCATTTCCACCTCCCTCCTTTGCCCTCCCGCACAGCCTCGCCACCCCCCTGCACAGCCTCGCAGCCTCCTCTTCCCCCCATTTTCTTCTTCCCTCCTTCACGGCCCCCCTCGCAGCCTTCCCCCCATTATCCTCCCCCACGCAGCCTCACTGCCGCTCCCCCCCCCCCCCCGTTTTCACTATTTTAAAGCCAGAGAAGGGACCATGAAGCACCTTCCAGGCTGACCCCCCCCCCAGCAATCAGCTGATTGTCAAGAAAACCGCCACAGCAGCACAAGTGAGCAACGCTGCCCTTACTTCCTACCCTTCCCTGTCCTTTAAATGGTAAAAATGGGGGGGAGGTGCCATGGGGGGGGGGGGGGCAACGAGGCTGCACGGCCCATTCCAAATAGGCCACGGCCCAGTACTGGTCCCCGGCCTAGGGGTTGGGGACCCCTGATCTAGTCCAATCCCTTGCACAATGCGGGAAATTCACAAATACCTCTTCCACACACACACCCAGTGATACCTGCCTCATGTTCAAAAGATGACCAAAAATAACCCCTGCAGTATCCCTGGCCAAACTGCCTGGAGAAAAATTTCTGCCTGACCTCAAAGTGGTGAACAGCATTCCCTGAGCATGTAAGAAACGGCCATGAGAACTAAGCACTGATGCAACCCTTCCTGCCCTCCCTCTCATGATCTGCCTAAAGTCATAGAATCAGCATTGCTGTTAGATGGCCATCTTGCCTCCCTTTAAAAACTTCCGAAGAAGGAGAGCCCACCACCTCCCAAGGAAGCCTGTTCCACTGAGGAATTACTCTTATCAGGAAGGTCTTCCTAATATTTAATTTTAAAAATCTGATTTAATTCAACCCATTGGTTCTTGTCTGACCTTCTGGGGCTACAGAAAACAACTCTGCACCATCCTCTCTATGACAGCCCTTCAAGTACTTGAGTATAGTGATTATATCACTTCTCAGTCATTTCGGGTGGTTTCACACAGGAGATTTGGCCCAACATAGCCCTGCCTCACATTCAGATTAAAAGCGCATGATCACACAAACACATCTGTCCTCCGAGCTGCACCCGTTCTCACCCCGTCTCCAGACGCCTCCTATCCACATTTAAAAGCTACCTGGATTTTCCTGGTAGCATTCCCCTGAATCAGATGTAGGTCGCATAATCGGCTGCTGTCTGAATGCCCCAGGGCAACTCATAAGTAGAAGAGCTGTGTGATTGTGCCAAGCCGTTTCCAGCAGGGTCAGGGAGGGGCTTTCCCCAATCCCTCTCAGAGGAGCGCTTGTACGCTTCTCTGCTTGAGCGCACACACAGAGGACTTTTTTAAAAAGAACTGCCCTTTGTGCTCCGTGTCCATGGTTGAGCCACACTAGCAGTGTGAATGGACAACCACAGACAGCTGCTGGGAGCCTGGCCCTTCAGCGGCTGCTGTCTGATAGCCCAGAAATGGACCAAACTCAAGTAGGTTTTTTTCCCTACGGGATAATATAGCATCAGTTTCACAGTGTGAAACCAGATCTCCTCTCCAGGCTAAACATATCCAGTTCTTTCAACCTTTCCTCATAGGACTTGGTTTCCAGACCCCTCACCATCTTAATTGCTGTCCTCTGGACACGTTCCAGCTTGTCTAGATCCTTCTGAAATTGTGGTGCCCAAAACTGAACACAGTACTCTAGGTGAGGTCTAACCAGAGCAGAGTAAAGTGATACCATCACTTCATGTGATCTGGATACTACCCTTCTGTTGATACAGCCCAAAATCGCATTTGTCTTTTTAGCTACTGCATCACACTGCTGACTCATGTTCAGTGTATGGTCCACCAAGACCCCTAGATCCTTTTTGCACACACTACTGCCAAGACAAGTCTCCCCCATCCTATAACTGCATTTGATATTTCCTTCCTAAAAGCAGAACTTTACATTTATCCCCGCCAAAATTCATTTTATTTGTTTTAGTTCAGTTTTCCAACCTGTCAACATCATCCTGTATCCTGGCTTTGTCTTCTATTGTATTTGCAACCCCTCCCAATTTAATATCATCTGCAAATTTAATAAGCATTCTCTCTATTCCTTCATCAAAATCATTTATAAAGATATTAAACAAAATAGGTACCGGGACAGATCCTTATCACCCTTAATCTGCTTTCTAAACTGAAAAGTCTCAGTTATTCTTCACAGGGACAACTCCACCCCAGTAATCATTTTGGTGGTGTGCTCTTCTTTTTGGAGGTTTTTAAAAAGAGGCTAGATGGCCACCTGACAGCAATGCTGATTATGTGAATTTAGGCAGATCATGAGAGGGAGGGCAGGAAGTGCTTAGTTTTCATGAACCTTTCTTTCATGGGGGGTGTTGTCTTGTTTTGTTTTTCATGGGGGGTGTTGTCTTGTTTTGTTTTTTGGCCATCTTCTGAGTGTGGAGCAAGTGTCACTGGGTGTGGGGGAGCAGGTATTTGTGAGTTTCCTGCATTGTGCAGGGGGTTGGACTAGATGACCCTTAGGCCCCTTCCTACTCTGTGTTTCTATGATAGAGGGTAGAGAGAGTGGACAGAAAATACTCTTTCCCCCTCTCCCAAAATGCTAGAACTCAAGGGCATCCAATGAAGTTGTTGAGCAGTAGATTCAGTATAAACAAAAGGAAATGTTTCTTAAAATGTGGAATTCACTGACTGATGAGGAAGTGATGCTGATAGGTTTTTAAATCTTTAAGACAGCTTTATGGAGGATAGGTCTATCAGTGACTACTCTTGGGGACTAAAGGGAACCTCCAAGTTTAGAGACAGTAAGCCTCTGAATATCTGCCAGGAGGCAACATCAGAGGAAAATATTGGCTCCTATGCGCTGTTGTTGGCCCTTCAGAGCAACAGGTTGGCTGCAGTATAAGACAGTATGCTAGAGGACATGGACTACTGGTCTGTTCCATAAGTTCTTAGGATAAAATGGAGGAGAAGATAATGATATAAGCTGCTTTAAGTTCCCCACTGGGGAGAAAGGTGGGATATAAATCAAGTAAATAAATAAATATAGTTGAATATGGGAGCAGATAAAAGATAGGACGGTGGGTAAGTGGGAAGTACAGAAGGAACCAGGGAAAATTTGCCAGAAAGTATGAAAGCGAAAACATTTGGGGGAGGGGGATACAGGGGAAAGTGATGTGCCCCCTGCAAGTCCTTGCATGTTCCCCAGCAGCATACAAGTGGGCTTGGCCCAGGCACTAGTAACATACCCCTTTCCCATAGTTTTCCCAGGTAGGTGCTGCCAGAGGGAGGGAAGTAGGGAAAGCTGAAGACGGGGACAAGTAAAAGTAGGTTGGCTGGGGGTGGGAAGAAGAGAAGGGATCAGGGAAAAGGGAGAGGCAGTGGGGGTTTTAATAAATGGAAAAAGGAAATAGTGAGAAAAAGAAAAATGAGGTGCCCCCTGCAAGTCCTTGTGATCCCCCACTTGTCTTTTCTAATGTATTTACAGTGCAGTTCTGTATTTTTCTTTTGAAAAATTAAAACACAATATATTAGGACTTCAAGAAATAAAATTTTTAGCCTGGATGAGGAAATATATTTCTAGCTGTTAAATTTCCATTCATGTTCATTCTTTTCTTGTGGTTCCATTTGCTTTTTAATTTTTCTTTTTATTCCTTCTTATTTGTTATGTAGTCCTCTGCACTGATATCTCTGTGTTACGTTATCAAATTCTGTTGGCTCGCCTATGTTTTTGCCAATTCCATTTTTCTGTCTAGAGTGTTTTACAAGCTTAGTGTCTGAATAGGAACTTGCAGTACTGGTATTCACAGCACCACAAGACTCCTGTTTATTTTTTTACTTCTGTATTTCTCATTTTCTCATCTACTTTCTGTATTTACACTCGCCACATTCCACTAATTTTCAGTCAGATCATTTGTTTAACAATCCAGTTTTACAAATGAGGAATTAAGATACACAGTAATCAAACAACGTACTTAATGTTACCGAAGAAATCCATGACACATGCTATTGAATTAATTGATGCTTACAAAGAATAAAGCTTCAGCTTCTGAGTTAACTACTTATTGCAGTCAGAAAGCAAAACAACTACTGGTCTGATTATCCTGTTGATCAGTTGAGTCTTCTGCAAATATAAACATTAATTTGTTTAAAATGAGCACCCATTTTATCCTACTGGCATTACAATTTGTGATCTAGCCCATTTAAGTGGGAACCTTTCTTTTTGATTCCATAGCTCTAAAATGTTTCAGCTGGATTTATGGCACATTTTATACATACAAATATTTGGTCTTGATAGCATTGTTAATATTTTTCATCAAAACTCAAAGAATAAAGCATTTGTACAATAGTATATAATTTTTCTCTATATACCTTTAAACTATTTACTAGCAATGTGAAAGTTTACTAAGCAGTAGCAATAGTACAGATTCTTCATTCCTCTACACAGTACAAGGAAAAGAACAATGCAGCTAGTATAGAAAATAAAACTAAAGGGATGTTTTGGCTATTGTTAAGTTGTTGGTATGGCATTAAAATTTTCTGGTTGGGCAGCAAAGTTATTTAATTGGGAAATAAGAACAGTGGTGCTTTCCTGATTTTTTTGTTTGTTTGTTTTAAACATGGGGTGGTTGTATGTAATTGAAATTATCCATGGTTACCTTTGACAGGTCTGACTGGCCTAAAAGACACAGACATTTGTCCTATCTTTTTGTTAATAATTCATTCTTCATGAACTAATCCAGACTGTCACAATATACTGTCGCATATGTACTCTTAAAAGTGAGATTAATGAATGAATATAGCATGCACACTTTCCATGTCAAATCTGTAGTATAATTAAAGAACTATTCAGTGAAAGAGTCATAATGTAAACCAGAAACAAGAGTCTGTGTCCTTGTTCCCTAGAAGTGTGTCAGAAAGTCAAACTGATGTCTTGCATGCACTGCTAACTGACTGTGTGGAAATTTTTTTAAGTTCACTTTTTTTCTTTATTCTTCTGTCTTTTTTACCCATCTTCCCCCATTGTAGCAAATTAGACGCCCGGATGAAAGCAAAGGAGTTGCTAGTAGAGTTGGATCCCTCAAAGTAAATATGTTTCTGACTTTTATTTTGCAAGTTTTCTTCTATAGCCTACACTTTTTGTTTGGAGGGGCGGGAGGGAAGGCAAAGGGTGGGGCTTTTACATTTCTCACCATTTCATTGTTTTTATTTAATTGTTTTTAACACTGTTGCATCATATTTTGTTTGTTTCTGTGCTACACAAGAGCCACCATAAAGCAACTAGCTGAAGGCAAGTTGCCAAGAAACTAACTCTGAATGTTACCATATTTAAAAAACAAAACGTAACTTTATTAAGGTGCCCATAATTGGGGAATAGTAAACAGTGTAGACATCAGTGACTTAATATTATAGCCATGCTGCATAGGAGAGAGGTCTCAGGCATGACTCTACACCCTCTTAAACCAGCTTAGTTCACTAAATAAGTCTTCATTTCATTTATTTAAATGGCTTAATTTGCTTAAATGTAAATATTCTGGTTTAAGTGGTTTGTGGATAACATTATTTTCAAGCTTGCTGCTTTCTTATTTCAAGAATAATTAAATTGTTAGTTTTTTGTTAGTTTTCATAGTTTGTTCTTCAAAAATAATCAGTGTATAACTGAAGTAACCACATTCATTGAGAATACATACTCTTGGAAAAGATTAAAAAAACCCAAAGTGTGAAATGGTAGAGATTCCTGTGAGAGACACCATTCATATTAAATATTAATTTAGGCACTCACCTTCTTATTGTTTTAAAGAACTGCTAACATGTATATTGTCTTAACAGAGCCAGGCAGCTTTCTGAACTAATGGTCATCTTCTATAGTATCTCATATCGTAAGAAGACTTTATTCTCTCCCTGTTCCTACATCCATTGTCAGATGCCAGATATTTGCTAGGCATATCTGAAAAACCTAGGCTTATTTTAAAAAAGAAAGAAAGTACATAGTATAGCTACCCAGTTAATATCTAGCAGCAGTAGCGGCCCCTTTTTAATCTTTTGCACTATTTCACTTCAGTTCTTTTATGCACCATATGAGACACTAACTTTGATTTCTTTTCTTCACTCTCCTTACCAATCCTGCCTTTTCAATTTTTAAAAAAACAGTTTATTTTGTTTTTGTATGTGTGCGTGTGTTTCACCTTTATTACAGGACAAGCCATCTTTTCTCTCAATATTACTACTCTATAAGCTGCTCTGTGTGAAGATATTGTTGCACTGAGCATAAACTGGGGGAAGGAAAAGTTTAATTATGCACATATTTTTCTATTCAAACCCACAACTAATTTCATAATAGAAAAAGAAAAAAAATGTTGCACCTGTATTTAAGCTAATGATATGTAAAGACATCTACAGCATTCCTCACTGTCTTTCTGTGAGGCTTAATTTATTTTTCTTTTGCTTTATTAGAAGATATTATAGCTGAGAAAAATACTGTGTGCATTCACGGACACAGTTGTTTCAATATACATTATAACCATTTCACTACACTTTCAAGAAAATTAAACTTATTTGTACATATAAATGTATTCCAAATGTATTCTTACTCCAAATGTATTCTTTACTATAAATGTACTCCAAATGTATTCTTTACTATTTAAATGCATTATTAATAAATGCAACATTTCGAACTATAAACTCAGTTTAAAAAAAAAAAAAGGTCCCCCAGTTGCAAGCACCAGTTGTTACCAACTCTGGAGTGACATCACATCACAATGTTTTCATGGCAGACTTTTTTTGCAGGGTGGTTTGCCATTGCATTCCCCAGTTTTCTGCACTTTACCCCCCGGCAAGCTGGGTACTCATTTTACTAACCTCGGAAGGATGGAAGTTTACCTAATGTAATAAAGTATGTTTTAAATCTGATTGTAATTTAAAATAATGATTTATCATAAAATATTGATATCTTCATCAGAACTCTTATTTCTGTCTACTAAATGCTAGATTTTTTTTGCTATAAATATATATTCTTAAGCATCAGAATGAAATATGACCATTCAAAAATTTCTTGAAGACCTTATTTTTGTTTTCCATTTTATTTTTGTTTTCCATGTTTTGTTATTTATTTTTGTTTTCCATGTTTTCCACCTTATTTTTAGTTTCCACAGAAACTATCTAGAATATGCTATGTACTCTGCTTCCTTTAAGTAATATTTGAAATTTTGGAAGCTTGGTTAAAGCAAATATTATTAACCTATATTTTACTCTTGTTTACATGCTAAAAATAATTGCCGATTTAATCAGATAGGTGGTTTTACATGAAACATATTTGTGTTGTAAAACAATGTTGGATGTGTGGCAAAGGCAGTGAGAAATGTGTTTCACTTTGAGCTTGTAAAAAAAAAAAGGAAACAGAGAACATAAAAGAGAACAGGTTGCTTTTTGAATTCATTTTCTGATGTTTACATGTAGCTCCATCGAAAGCTGGAGGAGCTCAGAGATCACCTAGAAGGAAATGTCAAAGGATGCTCTCTCCGAGTAAATGTACGATTTCACTCGGTGATTTATTTTTTAAAAAAACTTCTTCTGGCTGGTAACACCAAATCTGATTGGTTTGTCCTCTCATCCCCATCTCTTTTCCTTTCTCTCTTTTCCACTCTTATGTTTTGTTTTCTAGCTGGGGTTTCATTATAATATACATGGAAAATTATCAGAATTTCACAGGTTCCAATTTAAAATATCCTGTGTGGAGAGCCAGTTTGGTGTAGTGGTTAAGTGTGCGGACTCTTATCTGGGACAACCGGGTTTGATTCCCCACTCCTCCACTTGCACCTGCTAGTATGGCCTTGGGTCAACCATAGCTCTGGCAGAGGTTGTCCTTGAAAGGGCAGCTGCTGTGAGAGCCCTCTCCAGCCCCACCCACCTCACAGGGTGTCTGTTGTGGGGGAGGAAGGTAAAGGAGATTGTGAGCCGCTCTGAGACTCTTCGGAGTGGAGGGCGGGATATAAATCCAATATCTTCTTCATCTTCTTCTTCTTAATGTAGAGCAAATATTGGCTGGTTTTCAGGTTCTTACTTGACTAAAAAATCCTTTCCAAAATCAGTACTATGCTAGAATCCATTTCTTAATTGCTACATGTTAAACTAGTGCCTAGAGGATTTATTCTAAGGGAACACTATGTCATATCAAGTGTCCCTGGTTAGATTTGGCTCATATTTATTTTTGCCTTTTTCAAACCTCTCCCCTTCTCTTAGATTCTGTGTTTATAATTCCTAGGATTGCACTACTCTTACATATTAACATAGAAATGCACATATAAGCCACACCTGATGGCCAAACTACATGTTACATGTTGTTGGTTCTCTTTTCTTTTTATTGAAAAGCATTCTCCCTCAATCCCTTTCTTTATGTGTGGGAAAGGAGCTTGGGACATGTGATTTTGAATTATCAAAGTGGAGACTTAAGCAGCTCCTCTTACCTGTTTCTCTTCCACTCTTAATGGTAGTTGGTATTTAGTAACAGTAATTTTAAAAGAACAGTTAAGGGAAACATGTAAATACCTGTAATATGTATTGTGGCCATAAATCTAAAATTAAATTATATTCGAAGATGGAAAATCCATTCATGGATCCCCAGCACATCATTTACTGTGATATCACAGCTTCCAAAGATCCCAGTTCTGAATGAAGCTAATGAGAAGGGGTTAATCTCTCTCATTTTTTTCCCCTGAATTTGAAATGGCTCTTGAGAACTGCTGTTTTCCCTGTTGAGGCAACCTGTATCTTTTGCCCAACAACAAATAGCATCTCTAGGAACATTTGAGGTTGGCAAATGGAAAGAGTTGAACTCTTGTCAGCCAGTGCTATGACCCCAGTCGAAACCAGGGGATCCTGCAGTTGCTATTTAGCAATAAAACATGCTCTGTAAATGCATTCATGAATTGACTGATATGTTTGTTTATATCCCACCTTTCTTCCCAGTGGGAACCCAAAATGGCTTACATTATTTTCCAAGTCTCTGTTTTATCCTCACAACAACCCTGTTAGGGCTGACAGTGTGTGCATAGCCCAAGGTCCCCCAGTAAGCTTCCATGGCAGACTGGGGATCTCAACCTGAGTTTCCCCAGAGCTTAGTCCACTTTAACCACCACACCATGCTGGATCTTTCAGTGTCTCATTTAATTCTGAGTGAATGTCAAGAGATGAAATGTTAATACTGCTTCAAAAAAATCACAAATGTTCCTTATCCAGGTCCTAATGCCATAGCAGTACCAAATGTCCATTGTACAGGTTAAATTTGTTATTAACCATGGTGTTTTGGATCACAGAGGATCATATATAGTTAATAAATTCTTATATTTGACATTCAGACTTGAATTAGAAATCATATACACAGAAACCTCAAACTTTGGAAAGCTGACAAAATTAAGATTTGGATCAAACCTACTGGTGATTTGTGTGAAATTGAATGTTGTGAATATAGAAGTCCTACCCAGGTTCTCATATCAGATTATTATGCTGCTCCATTGTTCCCTAAAGAATATATGAAATGGCAAGTCTAAAGGAGGCTAGAGAGGACCTCTTAAATCATGGCTGTTTACTGAATGGTTTTTAAAAGCTAGTCATCTAGCTTCAATAGCTTTAAAAGCTAGTCAGTGAAGAGCATGCTACCATTGTCTTGCTTTAGGGCACAAACGTTAGGAAGCAGTGATGTATAAAATTCCCTTTGTCACATGGATTCTGTCGGTGGTATGTGTTTACATGTGAACATAAGTGGCCATGGGGTAAATGGATGTCTGTATATATACTAAGAAACTTATTTGAATCTCCTGAACCCACTCACTTAGCTTAAACATGAAATCGGATATTGTATGTTCTGTGTATACCTAACACTTGGTGACCAAATTCTTCACAAAATTGAAGTCATATTTCCTTCACAGAGACAGTGAGTCAAAAAGAAAATACAGTTAGATTGGCTGGCAGTATCCATCAGTTTATCTAATTCACAAGAATTCTTTGGCATAATTTCTTCACCAATGTTCTAAAATATTCTGTGTTGCTCTGCATGACTTGACAGGAGCGCATTGCTTTTTTACCCATTTAAAATTCATTCCTTCTCTGAAGGAAATGAAAAGTAAATCTTTACTTCCATACTCCTGGATAATTTTTTTCGATAATAGTGAACACACACAAAAAGTTGGCTACTGTTCTAGAGTTCATGGACATTTTGTTCTGATTCCGGATATTTCAACACACGAGTCTTAGAAATGTTATATTAACTATAAGTTACTCATTTTTAATGTCAGTTGTCTATTGAGACATTTAAATTTGTCTTCATCCTCACTACAGTAATATTCCTGGGGACAGTTATTTTATAGAATAAGAAAGTACCCAAGGCCTGCTGATTTTACAAAATAATCTGAAATACAAACAAATGAATAGCTAATTTTCATATCTCCTAGACTGATTTTGGAAAAGGATTTAACTCAGGAACCCAACTTAATACAGTGGAACAATCAAGATGAATGTTAAGAGTATTGTGTTAGCTTTTGGCTAGAACATCCCCCCCAGCTGCATGGTAGGCTAAACCCAGTTACACAATTCTATTCCTATTTAAGGTGGAACCTTTGTGTTATTTCAGAAACCACACCTGTGACATTAATTATTGGGCCCACTGCAATTCAAGAGGAAATGATGGGTTGTCTGAAAATGTTAATATTTTTAAAAGTCTTAATTTTCAAAAATACTTACCAACTATAGGAAGGGGCTGATAAACCTGATTTTTAGTATTCTATACTGCATTAAAAGGCATTCTTCTAGAATGGGATTTTTCTTTTATCTTTCGTGCTCTTCATATTCCCAGCATTGTGTATATTAAACAAGAATAGATAAAACAATAGAATACAGTATTTTAGGGGGGTTGCGTATTAATGTGAAAGAATTAGAGAGCATTTTAGGTCTAATATCTCTTATGAAGTAAGTATTAATGTTGACATTGAGAAGTTTGTCTCTTACATTTTAAAATCTCCAACTTTCTCAGAGTGGATTTGAATATTTCACCCAAGCCATTTTACTCCACAGGCTTCAGTTGCCTGTATAACATCTGTTGCTGTCCTGAAAACATCCTAGAAATTTTAAACTATTCAGGAAAGCATTCTCATCACTTAAATTTATGTTGAGAAATTGTAAACATGTTTCCACTGCACTGAAAATCAAGCTGAACTTTACTTTTTGACTTTCCATAAAAGGTCAGATATTTGCATAACAGGCTTGTGCATAGTTTATGGTTAACACATTATTTTATTGACTACTCAGTATAGTTCTTAGTAAATAGAGAACACTGAGTCCATATCAAGGATGTCTTTTTAAAGCTCCAAATGAAACTATATATTACCAAAAGGCAATCTAAAAACTGAATATGTCCCACAACCGATAATAAAAAAGTAGTGAAAACCTGGCATTTTTGTAGGTACTGTTTGTATTTGTGGAGGAGGGAGAACTTACACTGCAGCAACCCCGGCTCTGTGTCAGGGGTGGTGGGAAGATTTTATGTTTTACTTTATTCCATAGGAATAGATTTGGGTTTACACTTAATGGATGTAAATTAAGGAAGGCAAATTGGAGCTGGAGCTTAACTTGCCCTGGTGAGCCTACTGTCTGTAAGAGAGGGCCCCAGATTTAATTTGACCCATACAACACAATATAAGTGATTAAGAACTGAGAAATATATTCAAATAGCCTCTTCACTTCATGTGCATAAACTTGCTCTGCCTTCATTTTTTGATAGACCTGCTATTGTTCCATGGAACTCCAGAATTCTAGCTATCTGACTATCTACCTATTTACAGATAGAGAAAGTAAGCTGGGGACTGTTATCTTTCATATGGATTTTTAATTAATAATAACTGAAGGAACATAAAGTGCTTTAACTTACCAATTAAATTACTTGTTCTGAATACCCAATAAGAAGACAAATTTAGAATATTGTAGTGTTGCCTTCAAACAAATTAAAAGCAACATGAGAAGAGACAAATGGAAGTTTCCAATGTTGATTGTCAGCAGGAATAGCTTTCTCACATCATGTTTAGGTTAAAAAAAATGATGATGCCAGGGGATAATTTGACAAGACAATAAGATACTAATCATTTCATTAGAGACTAATGTAATGAGAAGATACATAAAATTTATTTGGATTTAACTTAAGATATAGTTATAGAACAATATTGCCTTGTCAGAAATGGTTAAAAGTCCTCTATGCCTAGCCAATACCTAACTTAAGGAACCCATCAAAAGTATAAAATGCTTGGGTTACTGACCTGGTTCTGTCATCCTCCAGGTGGGCCCTGGAGTTCTTCTGGGATCATAGGTGATCTTAAGATTACAAAGATAAGTTCCCCTGGAGAAAATGGCAGCTTCGGAGTATAGACTTCTTGCCATCACATTCCTGCTAAGCTCCCTCCCCTAACTCTGCCCTTCTAAGTCTCCACTCCCATATCTTCAGGAATTGGCCAGCATAGAGTTAGCAAACCTAGTTAACTACACCTGCTGACATATAAAATTATGCAGTGTATTAGTCCCAAATTCTCTCTGTCAGCAGGCCATAAACTGTCTGATTCCCAGTGAATCACTTAACTGCTGCTGCTTGCTTGGAGGCCTTGCAGAAAACATTGAACCTGGTCTTCTGCAGCATCCACTCCTTCTGTCCTTAAGAAAGCGCACTGAGAGTGACTGAATACAAATCAGTTGTGCCTAAAATGCTAACAAATCTTGAGTATTCACTCTTGCAATATAAGTTTGAAATATATTAATGGATGATGGGAATTCTCATAAAAACAGAGACTGAAGTCAGCCAACTCTTGCTATATTCCAGTGTTGTGTCCAGTGCATGGTTATCATATGGTTATGGATAGGACCAGTGTATCCTGTGTGCTTTCACTGCATGTTTAAGCTCCACCCTGTCAGTGTCCTGTGTAAATACAGCAATAAATACAGACATTTGGATGATTTATGAAAAGCTATAGCCTAAGCATATTTACTAGGAAGTACATTCCGTAGAATTCAGAAAGACTTGCATAAACATATTCATGATCATGGTGCAGCATTTGAAGCACTGGTGAAAGTATTTTCACATACAACTTCCTAATTTTCTCCAGCTTCTCATTTTTTACTGATATCTGGAAACATCAAAATAAGCCACCCAAGAGGATGCTTTTTATTTGGAAAGAAGCTCAAAACAATTTTCAGGTCTATACTTATGAAATTCAGAACTGTGTTTGAATATTCTGCATTTTGAATGAGGCTCATATTCATTAAACTCTTACCTCTCGAGAAGACTTAAAACTCAATTGTCATTTAGAATTATTGATGTAACTTTAGTCTAAAAATGCTTGCATAAAGCTTCCACCTTAAATGGCCTAACATATATAATAATTGCACCTGAAAGAATCTGGTTGTAGGAACCAAATGAAACCCTTGCTAATATTTCAGTGCTGGAACCACCTAAACAGAAAACCTTCTAAAGCCCTTACTGTGCCACCTTTTCCTTTTTTAACAATGTTTTCTTTTTCCCACTGCACAACCAGGCTCGGCTCCCTTCGTGTTCATCTACCTATAGTGTTTCTGAGGTATACTTTGCATGTGTCTGTCACTGTCAAAACTTTCACCCATCACCCTTTATTTAGTCATTTTTCTTTAATTTTATTTGGTCTTGCACTGTGCACAAGTGAGGAAAAATCAATTTGTTGGATTGATTCTGCATGCTTATCCTGCAACCATGTCCAGCATGGTTTAATACTACTATATCTTCTCAGTGTAAAGACCAATCAAGCAATTATTCCTTAGCACCATAGGAGATACCTTGAATGATTTCTTTATTAGGAAGCTGTTTAAATAGTGCTTAGAAACTCAAAATGCAGTGCCGTTTTAAACAACTGTTTTACCCAGAATCTCATTAGTATCTCTTGAACTCTGGTGATAGTTTAGCTGTTTTAACAATGTATCCAAATTATTACCTTTTTAATCTATGAATTCCTTTGGTATAGAAGCACTTTTACATTTTACCATTAAATAAGGTATTAACTACAATGTACCCAGAAATTTCAGGAATGGTGGCAGAATCACTTTTTCATTCAACATAATGCTTTCCTGTCAGTCTTTTTATTTTCAACCAAATACTTATAAACACTGGAAAACTTCAGGAACTCAGAATCATAGCTCATGTTCTCATACCCTCTATGGAACACAATTCAAGTCCCAATTGTCAAGAAGGGCTGAAGATACATTAGGTGTAAAATGTCCCCTGTGCAGATCTGTTATGCATCCTTTGTTGTTCAAGCATCATCAGAATGTAATTGCTATATTCTGCCTCCCCCTGTGCATGCAGAGTCTTTCTGCATACAGCTCCATGCATGTAGAGATATTGTTCCCTTCACATTCTCAGCCAAATGTGGTGCTGGGCAGTGCACATGACTATGCAATGCAATACAGTGCACATGGCTCCCTATGCACCCTGCACTGTGCTCATGTTTACATATTCATGCTTTCTGTGGAAGTAGCCTGCATACCAGAGATCTGAGAGCATCAGCTTGCCAGATGACTATAAGAGATGCAGCAGAGTTTAATGGGACCAAGTGTTGCAGTACAGGAAGTACAGAAAAATGTTGCAGTACAGGAAGACCAGCAGCTGTGCGCTCAGTTCAAGTCTTATTTATGTACATTGTTTATAGTTTCCCTTTCTCACTGAGACTGAAAGCAGATTACATAATATCAAATACAATCAACAGGATGGGATATTCAGTAAATTGTGGAACAGGGTTAGATTGCAGAAATCTGAAAACAAATCTGAAATAGCTGAAAACAAAGCATAAGCATTTAAACATGACATATTATATGATGCAGAAATTACACTGTAGGAGCATACTTACAACAACAGAAGGAATACAGTATTATAGTCTGCAGTCCAAAGTCTCTTTCCTGAACCAATTTATTACAATACAGCCTTATGATTTGTGTAAAAAAGCCCTCATGAGTAATTCAGTTTTGCACAGTTTGAGGAATGCCAGGAAAATGGGGGCCATTTTAATTCCAGCAGGCAGAAGAGCTGGTTTTTATACCCCACTGTTCTCTAAGAATCATAGAGTTGGAAAGGACTTCTACTGGTCCTTAAGGAGTCTGAAAGTGGCTCTCCCTGTTATGGCCAGAAGGCCAATCTATCTGAAAGAAAGGAGTTCTGGACGTGGGTCAAAGAAGCAAGCAGTTTTATTGCGTGGTTTGCAAAGCATGGGGAAGTCAGGGCGAGTGAACCCACCCAGAAATCCAAAGTCTGCAATGCAGTGCAGCTCATTTTAAGCCTCCCCTGTCCCACCTATTCTGGCTCTGTGGACCAATTGGCACACAGGCTCACAATCTATTCATCCTATCGCGTACACTCTAACACATGTGCACCCCGTGTTTCCCCCCTCCTCTCGGCGCTTTTACGACCATTAAACCTTAAGTTTCATTTTCTTACTTTTGGCTCACTTTAACTTTTGTTTCTTTATTCTGAAATACAGAATGGATAGGAAGCATAGAATGTAAGCTACATTCTTATCTACTTGGCTAAGCGAAGCATCCTGCTGCATAACTGTTTGACCCTGGGGTTTAGCTACATCCTGTTACACAGCACCACCAGGTGTCTTATAACAAAATGAAACATAATTTTCCCTGCTTCTTTATACCTTATCATCCCCACAACAGCCACCTTGTGAAGTAGGTGGAACTGAGAGGGTTCTGAGAGAACTGTGACTGGCCCGAAGTCACCAAGCAAGTCTCATGTGGAAGAGTGGGGAATCAAACCTGGTTCTCCATGTTGGAGTCTGCCGCTCTAACTACTACACCAAACTGACTCTTATGGGCAGCCAATGAAATGATTGCTGGATGGGAGTAATATGCATGTTCTGCCTAGCTCCCAATAATAACCAATTTGTGGCATTCTGCGAAGTATTCAGATAGAACACTAGCTGGGATTTCTTGTGCGTATGTGGGAGGAGGTGGTTCGTGCCTATTAGTATTACAAATGCAAGCTTAGTACCCTCCACTGATGGGCTTGATGGGCTTTTTCTCCTGGAAGTCAGTAGGAGTAAATAAAGAACTAAAGTTTATGACACAGATTGGATGGCCTCTCCACCACAGGCACTGTTGACTTCAATGTGTAGGGAAAGAGAGAATCTGCAAATAGTATTTTTTCCCCCTTGCTGCTGAAGTCCATTAATTCATTAAAAACAGAGTTGTGAGGTCACTTCAGTTCAATTGTCCCAGTACAACTTTGGACATCTTCAGATTCCCACATAACAAACTGTAGATGTGCTGTGTATCAACAAAGTGTCCACATATCTGACATGCTCTACTACTGGAATTTGGGGCAGAACCAATCATGAATATGGACGGACCAGTGACTGAGACACTGGAGTTCATAAGACTAAAATGGCAAATTAATATTCCTAATCATTAAATATTTGTATTGTTCTAACACCAAGTTAATGTAAGATGGTTAGAAGAAGACATTTTTTCACTATCTTGACCTTCAGTAAGCAACAAAATGTCCCTTTAGGTTTTGTTTTCCAGAAAATATATGCTATCTCCCCAAATTAAACTCCCAAGTACTGGTATCATTATTTATAAAGTGTAGTGTGGGTCAACATAAGGGGATGAGAGGACTTGCTAAAAGAAGATTTGAACTTTTTCACAGCTGAGTTTCTGTTGCTTTGCTCATTCATTAAGCCAAAGGTTTATTGTCCTTGATTGCCCTCCAGCCAGTGCAGTATGAGAAGCTATACAGGCTTGGCAATGATGGGGATTTATGGGACCACCAGTACATTTTGGGTGTCTTATGGTTCTCTCTTTAAGATCCTTGACACAGTCTTGAACCTTTTCACTTCTAATTATTAATTTTACATTTGTTGTTTCTGCCATTAGCCTGTTCCAAATATAAACAGTACTACTGGATCTATCATTTTTGTCATGCTTATAAATGGAGAGTGTATTCAGGTTTATTCTTGGCATGTATAGGAATGCTATGACAGCCTCATATTTATCCCTTTTGTTGATATAAGGTACAGTACACACCTGAATAACTGATGCCAGGGAATAAACGGAAGGGAAGGTTATAACCTACACAGATATAACTTGGGTGCTTTGGAGCACCCAGAGGCATACTTCTGGACAGGGCTTTTTTGTAGAAAAAGTCTAGCAGGAGCTCATTTGTATATGAGGCCATACCCCCTGACATCGCTATTGTTCTGCATAGGGTTTTTTGTGGGAAAATCCCAGCAGGAACTCATTTGCATATTAGGCCATACACCCCTGACACCAAGGCAGCTGGAAGTGTGTTCCTGTGCACTCCTGCTTAAAAAAGCCCTGCTTCTGGAAACTGAATGCTGGACTAGATGGCAGAACAGTTTATGCAGGTGTTCAGTTAAAGTTTAAACCATGCTTAAACATAATATTTTAAAGCTCAGAAACATTAATATGTGTCAGATATGACATATCACCTGGACAATAATAATCTGAATAACAGAAAACCTTTCGTTCACCTTTTCATATTTCATGCCTCTACTTCATTTTAATTGGTTCTTTGCTTAGAAAGGGAACTGGAGCTTCCTTTGAGAAGTAAAATCAAGTACTTTATTTGATTTATATCCCGCCCTCCCCGCCGAAGCAGGCTCAGGGCGGCTTACAGCAATAAAATCACAACAATCAATTAAAATTTCATAGCATTAATACATCAATTTAAAATTCAGTAATTAAAAACAATCTGGTGCTAACATCATATGTAGTTGTTTCACTTCCGATGGCTTCAGTGTTCTTACATTTTCTCCTACCGTAATGGTAACTCTAAGTCAGTTAAAGGCCAACCAGAAGAGTGTGGTTTTACAGGCATTGCGGAACTGGGCGAGGTCCTGCAAGGCACTCATGTCCTCCAGCAGCTGGTTCCAGCAGTAGGGGGCTGCTACCGAGAAGGCCCTCTCTCTGGTGGATTTTAGTTTTGCCTCCCTTGGCCCAAGGATCACTAATAGGTTTTGGGTTCCAGATCTAAGTACTCTCTGAGGAACGTGTGGAGAGAGACGATCCCTAAGGTAAGCAGGTAAGGTAAGTATTTTGAAGCAGGGTAAGAGGCATATTTATAAAGGACTGACCAATCAGTTTCATTTTTTCTTCATATTAGAGTACAGACCTCAGTTTCTGATTATTCTTAGGTTCATTCTGCAGGGCTAATTGAGTGGATTTCTGAAGAAGTGTGTTTGCACACAAAAGTTTATATCTTGAACAAAACTTTGTTTGTCTTAAAGGTGCCACTGGACTCAAACTTTATACTGCTGCTTCAGACAAACATGGCTACTCACCTGAATCTATCAGATTGATTTTAGTGTTTTCTCTGCAAATATTTGGTCTTTGCTTTGTTCTGCTGAATGCTATTTCTTGGGAAACTATCTATGTTGTGCTCTCTCTTCAATATTTTCTTGCGTTTTAGAAAGTCACTTTAATGCTATTTACAGTTAATCCTTATAGATAGGCTTTCAGATTCTTGGAACTGTTTATAATCCAAATGGATTACAAATTTTCAATGCTATACAGCATCTTGGAAGGCAATTTCTAAAAAATACTACAGAATTTAAATAGCAGAAAACCACAATTATATTAACAAGTTTGAATTTAGGAAAACAGGGGCATTTATTTTATTTAATAGGATATTTCCTATTCATATCTACCAACACTTTCATAATTTTAGTTCATTATATTCAACGAAATCAAGTACTTTGCCAAGATTATCGTTATAACATTTTTTCAAAGACCTTTAGTATATTGTCAGATAAAAAACTACAAGTCCTGATAGATGCATTCCTATTGGTGTTACAGCAGAGGCATTTTTATTGCAATACATTTTAAGATTTCTACCCAAGTTTAGAAGGCATTAGCAAAGATACAGAAAATGCCAGTCTGAACGTATGTTTGAGAAATGTATTTATTTTGTGTTATTTGTAGTCTGCCTTTTTCAAGATTCAAGGGAGATTACATAAGGAAGTACAATTGAAAGGATCAGGGGGCATCTAATAAACAATGTAATAGGACTAGGATTTCAATAATTGAAATAAAACACAAATATCAAACATAACATAAACAATGCAAGAAAGGTTATTGTGTAAGTAGCAATATTGTACAGAGGGAGCAAGAATAATGTACAGCAACAATCAAGTAAATAAATAAATATAGTTGAATATCGGGGCAGATAAAAATAGTATGGTGGGTGGGAAAGACAGATGGAACCAGCAGAAAGTGATGTGCCATCTGCAAGTTCTTGCATGTTCCCCATCAGCACACAACTGGGCTTGGCCCAGGCACTAATAACATACTCCTTTCCCATAGATAATACATAATTTCAGAGGGTTAACTAAGTTAGCTGGTCTGCAATCAAACAGATTCAAGTCCAGTAGCACCTCAAAGACCAACAAGAATTTCAGGGTATAAGCTTTTAGAACTCCCTTCATCAGGCACAAGTAAAAATGGAGATCTCAGTGTCCTTTTATTGTAGCCAAAAGGTGGGAGGGATGTTGTAAAGGATGCAGAAGTGCCATGATTATTGTAAAGAGTGCCAGTCCTCAATTGGGTCAACCTCCAGGATGCAGCTGGAGATCTGGGATTACACAACTGATTTCCAGGTCACAGAGATAAGTTCATCTGGAAAAATGACTTTGGAAGCACGATTCTATGACATTAAATCCTATTGAAGCTCCTCTCCTTCTCTTCAAGCTCCACCCACAAAATATCCAGGTATTTCTCAACCAAGACATGGCAACCCTAGTCCTTGAAAAAAAATTAAAGGAGATGTTACAATGTGTGATTGCTGAACTTAAGTTAATTCACAAGTTCATATGTTTTCTGTCCGAAGCATTTTCCATCTGCTCTAATCAAGCTGATTACAATATGCATGGTACCTTTGAATCCTTTACTAACATTCTTTACAGGAGGGATCCTCAACCGTCCGGCCACGGACCAGTACCGGTCCATGGCCTGTTAGCAGCTGGGCCGTGAGTTGTATAATTATTTTATTATACATTACAGTGTAATAATAGAAATAAAGTGCACAATTGTATCATCCTGAAACCATTCCCCTCCCCCCCAGGTTCATGGAAAAATTGTCTTCCATGAAACTAGTCTCTGGTGCCAAAAAAGTTGGGGACCACTGCTTTACAGCATCTCTCCCACTTGCTGACTAGAATAAAAGAACTCCAAGATCTCCATTTTTTCTTGAGTCTGTCAAAGGGAGCTTTGACTGTCAAATGCTTATACCCTGAAACTTCTGTTGGTCTGTGAGGTGCTACTGGAATCTAGGACTAGGGTTGCCATGTCTTGGCCTCCTCTGCCCACACTGCCCAAGTGAACTATCCTCAAGAACCAGCCTGGCTCTTGTTAGTTTGTTATGCCTTGCACCAGTGGGAGACGTTGGTGAGTGCCAGAGATGGTTGTGTACGGTGTTGTTGTCATTGTTTTTAAGTTAGGCTATTATCAATTGTATTTTTAGTTGTTACTTCATTGCTGTGAACCATCCTGAGCCTACTTGTGGGAAGGGTGGGACAAAAATCCAAAGATAAATAAAACTAAATAAATAAATAGTAATAGTGTAGTCTACAGCCCTGTTATCTCTATTGAAACATCTTCTTGAATAATTCTTTTATAATACAGCCCTGTACCTTTATTGCCCTTGTTTTACATAATTTGTCAAAATCCAAAAGTGCAGAATCCTTTCTGACCTCCTCAGGCAGACCATTCCATGGTAGGGCATCAGAGAAGAGGCAGCCCTGCAGATATGAGTCCCAAGGCCATGAAGGGCTTTGTATGCAATGGCTAGTATCTTGATTTGAGCTTGGTAACTAATAGGCAGCTATTGGAGTGGCTGTAGATTGGGAGTAATATGTGTGCACTGCCTACTTCCTGATCTTAAGTGAGCAGCAACATTCTGCACTAACTAGAATTCCCAAGTTGATTTTGAAAGGAGATGCATGGAATGCAGTGTGGTTGTCTAGTTTTGATGTTATCATTTTGTGGATCTAGGTTGCCAGATCAGCCATCATCTACCAGGCTTAACTAAATGGGAAGAAAGCAATTTTTTTTTTGCAGCTGCGTTAATTCATTTCTCCAGCATTAATGTTGGATCCAGTATAGCCCCTAAGCTCTTAACCCAGTCAGCAAGAGTCACCTGAACCCCATCAGAACTGGGAAGCACAATATCTGTCAAGACCTCAAGCTTCTAAGCCATCGTTACCTCCATCTTATTAGGGTTCAATTTCAATTTGTTCACTTTCAGCTATTTAACCACAGCAGCCAGGCAGAGACTCAAGATCTCTGCTTCATCCCCAGAAGATTTGGATAGAGTGGAATGTTATCAATGTACTGATGGCATCCAGTTCCAAAACTATTAAGATGTTTCTCATAAAGCCTTCATATATAGAGATTGAATAGCATAGGGAATAAGACTACACCCTGTGGGAACCTCACAGGACAAATCCCACACTGATAACAACTGGTCTCCACAGGCAATTCTTTGAACTACAAGGATTTAAACCAATTCAAAGTACATCCCCTGATACTTATTTCTGCCTCCAAATACTTTTACACAATAGCATGGTCTACTGTGTCAAAGGCAGCAGATAAATCCAGTAGGAGCAACAAAGAGACTATTGTCTACATTCAAACAGAAATCATCAGTTAAAATAGTAATTCCCAATTTTTTAGGCCACCTCCCCTTGGTTCTATAAACTCATCCCCAGTGTCCCCTACCCTATCCTATAAGAAGCATTATGCAAAGCAGTAGTTTGCACCAGCCACTAGTGAAGAGCATAACAATAAAATTCAAAACAGTAACAGTTAATTGCATGTTTATTCAAAATCCAATTAAAACTTTTTAGTTTATTCAACAAAATTGATGAACTTGATCCAGTGATACCAGTTTTTCAAGGAAGAACAGTTTGTTTTTCTACCCTGCTTCTCACTACCCAAAGGTGTCTCAGAGCAGCTTACAATTGCCTTCCCTTTCTCTCCCCATAACAGATATCCTGTGAGGTAGGTGGGGCTGAGAGAACTGTGACTGACCCAAGGTCTCCTATGTGGAGGAGTGGGGAATCATTCTCCAGATTTGAGTCTGCTGCCTTTAACCACTATACCATAGTGGCCCTTACAATCATTTGGCAGTTACCTGAGATACCACATTTAGTAGTTACTTCACTGTTCAGTACATTCTTAATGCAATGAATGAGCTTGCTGAAGTGATACCAGTTTTCCAATGCCTGATTCAAATTCACTTAGAAGGAGTCAAATCACCATACTGGCTTCAGCTCAGTATCAGTTTGTAATTCATTTAGTTCTTCCTCCACTACCCCAGCCTCCTTAATATCTAAAAATGGGTTTATCACCCAATCTAGAATTTACGTTGAAGAAGATCCTCAAATCACTTGCATATATCTTCATGCAGCATAATCCAGTGGTCATTTTCTTGTATCCCACCTTCCTCTTCTAGCTCAGACAAGCTCAGGAATTGGTATAGCTCATGACGGCTTATATTTCATTTCATTTTAATAGAGTTAATTGAATTAAATACAGAGATAACAGATTTGGCCTTATTAAGATTGATCTCATTTCCTTTCAACTGCAATTTCCCTTCATGGATCTTCACAAATAGTTCTAATAAATAAGCAATGTCATGCCTGATCTCTACATTCATCACTGTGCAAAGCACTAGTGTCTTTAAAAAATCCATAACAGTGTTAAAAAGGTTATAAAAGCATCTCACACAGTTGTCTTCTGATAGCCAACAAATGTTGATGCGAAGTAGCAAATGTTGAAAATGTTCGTCATTCTCAACATAGGGCTCCTGAATAGTCAGTCATTGAGACCATGGATTTTAATTTTATTCACTGCAATAATGACTGTATGTAATGACTTGTGCTGGCAATCACTGCAGTTTTTCACAACCAAATGTTGGCAGTGAATGGACACAGTTAATGGTAAAGACATATGGCACATTTTTTTTCCAAATATGCAACACACAATAGTGACCAGACATTGATGGTGCTCTGTTAGTTGCACAAGCAATTATATTAGTAAGTGGAATTTACTTGTCTTTGAAGAACTGCTCAACAACACAAAATACTGAATATTATCTGTTCTTAGTTGCCTTGCAAATAATAACTGATGAGCCAAACTATTATAAAGTGGACATAAGTGTGAAGGAAAGATTCATTGCCTGACAAAGTTGACTCACCTAGCTGTAATGCAAATTCTGTTGTCCTTAGTGTTCTGTACAATGTATTGTCCACATTTTCAGCCATTTCATCTCTGCATATTTGCGCGGCATTGTTGCTGAGAGGAATAATCTCTCGAGATTTACCAGCAAAAGCTTTAAAAATGACAGAGACAAAAACACATGTGGTGATGACAGTTTCTCAGAATGCAGTAGGCTGACGGAGTATTTAGTAAGTAAGTAAGTAGATTTTTATTTATACCCCGCCCTCCCCGCCGAGGCAGGCTCAGGGCGGCTTACAGGACATTTAGTAAAAATTCTGATCATTTCCACCATATTTCAGCACTATGCAGAGGCAGAAACTTGAAGTCCCATTTGCCAGCATGGTACCATAAATAGGTGAACAATACAGTCAAAGGCATCCACCTCCAGTGCCCATCACCAGCCCCTTGCCTCTTAGTGCCCCCCTTGGTAATCACATTGCTCCCAAGGGGTGGTACTACCCACTTTGGGAACCAATGATCTAAAGCTACCAGCACCCTATTCCATGACCTAATTTGACTTGAAGCTGGACTGAAAAGTATCCAGAGCACATAAACTATTCAAGAAAGCCTATAGTTGGTCTACAACTGCTCTTTCTCTAGAAACAGGGCAATAATTGGCCACATCATTTTTCTGTAGGGTTCGTTTTTTAAGCAAGGGATGAATGACCATCAACTTGAATGGCCTAGGGAAGATGCCCTGAGTCAGTGAATGATTTATGATAGACATAAATTTTATTTATTTACTTTTTTTTTAATTTACAAAATGTATACCCCACTATATGGTTTTAGGCTTTAAAAGTCCTCCTGGGATCCACAGCTCAAAGGTCCATATGCCAGTCCAGCAGGTCAGGCAAAAATTTTCTTAATTATTGCAGAGAAGGTGAAGTGACCTCCAATAACAGTGATTATTAAGGCAAAGCAAATTAAAGTGTTTCCAGAGGCTCACAAGCAGCAACTTCAATTAAAATCAGGCAAAAATTTTCCAGACGTCGAAGACAGGGAAAGTTTCCTACCCAAAAAAAAGATGTGCATGATTTTTTTTTTTAAAAAAAATTCCTCCTGCTTAGCTTTATTCTGAAAGAGAAAACCTTAACTCTCTGCCCCTCCCTCCATCAAGTCCAGCTATTAATTAACATGACTCAGAAGCTCTGACTAGATGAATGCTGGACTGTTTCTGCAACTACTTGCAAAGTCAATGCTCTGCTTTTAGTTCATTGGAGTTTCTCTTTTGGGCCTGAGCCAGTCTCTTTCTTACACCCACTTTTCTCCCCTCTCCCCTTTTCTCCCCTCTCCCCTTTTCTCTCCAATGACTACCAAAGGAGTTAACAAATTAAAACATAATAAAACCACATATTAAAAACAGTGAAAACCAACAAAAACCATTTAAACCATAGCTGAAATACATATAAAGCATAAAAACAAAACATAAGAATTCCCAATCCCAAGCTGGGAGACCAATTCCCATAGGGTATAATGGAGAATTGATCCACAAGTATCTGGGGGGGAGCTGTTTTTTGAGGTAGAGGCACCAGATTTGCAGCATAGCATCCAATGCCTCTCCTCAAAACACCCTCCACATTTCAAAAAGATTGGACTAGGGGATCCAATTCTATGAACCCCAAAAGAAGGTGCTCCTACCCTTCATTATTTCCAGTGCAGGGAAAGCATTTTAAAGGTACGCAGTCCCTTTGGAGTACAAGGGGACCAGAACTCCCTTTAGAGTAAAAATATGCTTGTCACAACCTTGCTCCTGGCTCCATCCCCAATGTCTCCTGACTCCACCCCCAAAGTCACCAGATATTTCTTGAATTGGACATGAAAACCCTATAAAACAGGGCAGGAAGAAGGGATCCTTGAGGAAGCTAAATGAAACAAGTCTTTTATCAACTAGTGGTAGATGACAACAGAAGGAAACAAAAAAGTTTCCCTGAGGAAAGAGTTTCAGAATTTAGTCAGTGACTTATTTATGTGGGCTTTATATGATTTCAGTAACCTAGAGTCTGTCAACCAAAACAATTTGCAAGAACCAAAAGTCTGCCCCCATCACCACAAGAAACTGTGTTATCTCTGAATACCTTTAGCCAGGGCCCCCTTTTTTTTTTTTAGAAAAAGCCCAGCAGGAACTTATTTGCATATTAGGCCATACCCCCTGATGCCATGCCAGCTGGAACTGCTTTCTTTTGCGTTCCTGCTCAAAAAAAGCCCTGCTTTAAGCCTAATTGTGTTGCATCTTTACGGATTGTTCATGGCAATCTCCATTGCACTAACCAAACTAACATTTTCTTAATATTTTTTACATCTCTAAGCATTAATGATATTACATAGTATAGCAATTCTTTCAAAATTCTTCCAAGCCAACATAATCCTGTAATGTTAAAGTTTTGATTTTTCAGTAAATATTTCATAGCATGGAGATTGCTCTCTTGCTTCATAGTGTCCTATGGCTATATTATGATGCACTATATTCACTTTACATTTTTCTCTTGTGGTAGAACTTTGCAGTCTGTGATAAAGATTTGCCCATATGGTACATATTTTTATGTATAATTCTTGTTAAGAAGATTTCTGAAGTGTACTTCATTAAACATATAAATAGAAGTTTCTGTTGTTATAAATGCATTTATTATATATATTTTTTTAAAAAAATAGACATTTCATTACCATAACTCTCACACAGAGTGTTAGATCATGTTAGCTGTGCTCATGTATAGATTTATTTGAACTTCACTTTTGCATTTTATGTAATGCCACCTATAATTGGTATGTGAGTGGATGGGCCAAAGTGTGCTTATTTATTACATTCTTTGTAGACCGTTTATCCAATGGCACATTTTTAAAAATTCGTTGTTGCCTTCAGCCTTCTCTTTCTGTATCTCTGCTCATTTGTCTCTAGCTTCTGCATGTGCTATGGTTGACAGCAGGGGTCATTTCATAGAAAAGGAGGTGCCAGAGTTCATTAGCACAACATACTGGCATAACTCATTTGCATATGCCGCACACCCCTGACATCACTGGAAGGTGTACTAAATTGTATCAGCTCAGCATCTACCTTAAAATGCTTCTTAAATTATAATTGTCATAATAAAACCTTTACTCCCATCATACTTTTTAAAATTACTTTCTCCTATGTGGCCACAGTGGCATGTTGAAGATTGCCATCTGTCTGCTTTATATGTTTTTTGTAATTTTCTCTTTTTTTGTGGGGGAAAATATTGGAAAGTTTGTCAAATCTTAGAGTTCAGCAAAATTCTCACAGGGAGTTTGAACAATGAAGCCCAGAAGCAAGCAGGGTTTTGGGGGGGGAGGGGGTAAGAAAGAGCACAATAAAATTTAGAGGTTCTGGAGCTCCGCTCCTGTGAGCTCCTGCCGAAAATGAGGCCTGGTTGACAGAATGCTGAAAGACAATGATGAAGGAAGCCTTCCAATATACTTAGGAAAGGTATGGCAGCAGTTAAATATTTATCTAGTTCAATAATTCCAACTACTAAAAATTAGGTAAGAAAGCAAATGTGAATAAGATGGTTCTTTGACAAGGGTTGCCAACCCTTGGTTGAGAAATACCTGGAGATTTGGAGGTGGAGCCTGGAGAGGGAGAGATTTGGGAAGAAATGGGACCTCAGCAGGGCAAAGTGCCAGAGAGACAAGCCTCCCAAACAGCCATTTTCACCAGGGGAACTGATCTCTGTTGCCTGGGAATCGGCTGTAAAAGCAGGAGATCTCCAGGGCCCACCTGGAGGTTGGCAGCTCTACCTTTGACCCTTGTCTGGAGTGTATTAAGAGAAAGAGGTTGTAAGAGATCTGTAATATGGCTAAGAATTGGCACAGTTTTTCATGTGGAACAGGAATACCAGTTAGGGTTCCCAAGTCCAACCCCCAAAATATCTGGGGACTTTGGGGGTGGAGCCAGGAGACTTTGGGGGTGGAGCCAGGAGACAAGGGGTGGAGCTAGGGGAGGGGGGAAACGGCGAGCCACCCCTGCGCAGCTGACGCCTCTTCTCTGCTCGCCGTGGTTGCTCCTCTAAGATGGGCTCAGGGTGAGCCCATCTCGGAGGAGCAGCCACGGCGAGCGGAGAAGAGGTCGCCGTGCCGCTGCTGCCTCTCCTCCTCCACCTCTGGGGTGGAAGTGGAGGGGGGGTGGGTGGAGGCGGGCCGGGGGCGTGGCGAGCCTCGAGTCCAGGTCCTAAAAGGGCCCAGATTCGCGGCTCACCATGCTCCTGGCCTGCCTCGCCCTCCCCTGCGCTGCTGCCGCCTCTTGGCTGCACCTCTGAGATGGGCTCAGCCTGGGCTCATCTCGGAGGAGCAGCTGCGGTGGGAGGGGAGGGGGCAGCAGCGGCGCGGCGGCCTCGCCGGCTCCGGGATGCGGCGGCTGGCCATGCTCCCCGGCGCCGTTTCCACCCCCTCTCCCCACTTCTGTTTTTTGGGGGAGCGGGGGAAGAGGGTGGAAATCTTGGGGTCCCCCGCCAGGGCGGGAGGGTTGGGAAGCCTAATACCGGTACATGCATTTTTTGAGGAACTGAATAATAAAGCTTGATTCTTTTTAAAATTTCGCCCTATTCTGTTTAGCAGGAACAAAAGAATAATTGATTGTTGTTGTTGTTCAGTAACACAGTCGAGTTCGACTCTTTGCGACCCCATGGACAAAGCCACACCAGGCCCTCTGCTCTTCCAGCATCCTCCGAAGTCTGCTCAAATGTGTGTTAGTTACATCAGTAATGCTGTCCAGCCATCTAATCTTTTGCCATCCCCTTCTTCTTTTGCCTTAATAATTTATTACCTTGGCTTTAATGACCCATGAGCAGATTTTTTTCCACCTCCCACTTCTTGGTGCAGCCCAGTGAAAAGTGAGTCCTGAGCAGGCTCATAGTCATAATGGTGCAAAAACCATTTTGTCATGCCCCACCAATCAACACTAAGCGTGAATGTGAAATTAGATATTTCAAGTGCAAATTCTTTACGTATAACAGGAAGGAGTTGAGATAAATGTTATTAATCCTGTCAAAAACCTTCCAGTGGCGACTTCTCTATGCATTTGACTAGAACAAAATTAAAAGCAGGGCTGATTTTAAAACCCTGCAGAGGGGAGGAAAGTAAAATAATGTTGGAATAAAGCAGAAAGAGAGAGAGATTAAGGGATGGGGTAAAACTCAGAAGAAAGCAAGAAAAAGCTAGAGCAGGACAGTGTCCCACAATAGTCCTGTAAAACTCTTAACACTGGGGTAATTATTTTTGACAGAACAGGAGACTAATAAGAGATTGAGGCCCAGAGGTAAGTAAATACAAATATTTTTGTCAATATATTCTACCCCACAGCAGTCTTATTCACAGGGAAGGTTTTGGTGTTTGCTCTGATGATGAAATGTTGGTGGGAAAGCATCTTTCCCACGGGAAATTCAGGGATCATGCCAGTGCTGCATGACCCTATGTTTATTCACTAGAAAAGAATCCTACTCACAGCCTGATCCTATGCATTTTATTGACTTTATTATAATCTACCTTTCTCAGTGAGACCCAGAATTGGTTACACAATGTAAAACAATGCAGCCAATCAGATAAAACATTTAATAAACAATGCAAAAAGACTAGGATTACAGCAATTTGAAAGAGATCAAAAATCATTACACATGAGATGTGAAATACTGCAGAAAGCAATAAGAACAAAAAAAAATACTTATGGCAAACAGATAATACATAATATACCATGATATAACCATAGTCCTGTTCCTTTTATAAAAGCTCTTTCTTGAACCATTCCATTATCACATAGCCCTGATTCCTTTACAAAAACTTCCTCTTGAACCATTCTATTTTACATAGTTTACAAAATCACAAAAGTGAGGGAGCTTTCCTGACTTTCACAAAATGGAAGTGCCAACAAAAAATGCATGTGTTTGGGCAGTTCCTGAGCTTACCTAATTGTTGAGTGATACTATTAGAAGCCTTGATCAACTGTTGATTAACAGAGAAAAGAAGTTTGTATTTACAGTTTCAGGCATCAGTAACTGGAAGAAAGACTTCTGTACTACTTCAGTTCTGCAAACTATGTAAAACAGTTGTTTGGCAGCACGTTTTTATAAATGTAATACAGAACCAGACTGTAGTTTATGCTACAGTGTACGCTATGTATTATTAATAACAACAACAATAATAAATATTAAATTCTGTTCGCTAGGCCGCCCTTCCCTACATGTTCTATCATGTTCTTACAGCATTGTTTTATTTTTTGTAATTCCATTTTTTGCATTGCTTGACACAGCATGTCTGATATATTTTGCATTTTTCTAATTTTTGTAATCTTTGTCCTATTGCACTGCTTATTAGATCTTTCATGCTATTGGATGGTAGCCCATCTTGAGTCTCAAGAAGAAAATTGGTAAATAAATAATAAAGTATAAATAAAGTAAATAAATAACGATGGGCTGACTACAACTATACTCATTTGCCCCACCAATAAAAAAAGTTCTGGCTATGGGCATAGTCCTGAGCATCAGGGCATCCTTGGATACTGCACGGAAGATGTTATGGTGGCTGCAGAAGGAATTGGATGAAATCTCCCTGTTACTAGGTAGAAGAACTGATCTAGATCCAAGCCAATTATATTAACAGCAAAATACACACACACATAGCTCAATGCATATCAAAGGTATCAGTTTATTTGTAGCTGCCAACAGTATAGTATAAATATAACTATCTATAGTTAACTCTTTAATTCTTGCTAATAAAACAATATTTAATTCAAGCCTTCAAAACCTGTGGTCCAAGCAAAAAGTCTACCTGCCTTTGTTTGACAGATCAGCTATGCAATCCTGTACAGGGTTATTCTAGTCTAAATCTACTGAAATCAGTGGGTTAGACTGGAATAACTATTGTGGGACTGCAATGTAAGCTGTGGTTCTGATTGTTGGTTCAAAAGTTATGGCAGTATGACTTAGCTGATAAGAGAATAACTTCAGCATGGCTCCCCAACATTTTTGAGCTACAAGCACTTTCAGAATTGTGACACAGGATGGTGGGTGCAACAACAAAATAGTTGTCACAAGAGGTGAAGCCAACCACAAAATGTCAAGAAGAAAGGCTCCATGTAACACTTCAATATTTCAGACAGAAGCTCTTTTAACAGGGTACCTTTTAATCTGCATTACCAATCAGATCTCCAGTGGCTAATCAGAAGACCTGCTGGGTGAAAGCCTCACATGGCCCCTCCCATTTTCTAAAAAGTTGGAGGGTGTAAGGAAATGTGTCAGTGGGTGCCATGGTGCACCCACAGGCACCAACTACACTGAGGACCCCTGAACTATGGACACCTCAATTTTGATCCATCAGAGTTCTTCCAATACTTAGCTTTTAGTATGTATCACAAAATGCAAGGAATAATAACCAATAATAACTAACTTCAAAATGTCTACTTTAAAAACAGTTGGTTGTACCTTGAAAAAAAAACAAGGCATAACATATATTTTAATAATATTAGGGATATTATATCATGAACAAAATTTACATTTTAAAATGCAGAACTTACATTTATAGGTTGTAAAAGAGTTTCTGGATTTAACTCATTTCACACATTTAAATTTTATTGGCAACCGTAATTCTCACAACCAGGCCACACATCCCTGATGTGGCCAATCCTCCAAGAGTTTACAGGGCTCTTAGTACTGGAGGATTGGCTACATCAGGGGTGTGTGGCCTATTATGCAAAGGAGTTCCTGCTACAAAAAAAGCCCTGCCCACAATTGTTCCTCCGTCTGAAAACAAAGAACAACTTTAAACCATGACCATGAAGCAAGTTGGGTGTGCCATGGAATACATTAAGAAAAATGTATTTTTAATCTTCTCTCTTATATTATTTTTTGAGAATGATTAACTTGACCTCAGGAATATATGCCCATTACAGTAAAAAATTTAGTTTCATTCAGACATCTCAGTTAAATTTGTTTGTTTGATCAACTCATACCTGTTTTATTCGCAGACCTGAATGTTTTCTCCTTCACTTACACATGGTACCTCAGTAGGAAACTTTTGGGTTACAAAGTCTTTAGTTTGTAATGGCTTATGAATGCAAACACTGTAACAAATGGAGTCTGTTTCTTTCCTAATAACTGGGATTCCAAACCAGAAATATTTGATCGCAGCTCTCCATGTGATAACAGACCAGAAGGCATGTGTAAGCCTTGAAAATAAACCAAATTCACCAACTGCAAAAGTCTTATTATTAGGTCTCAAATTGGGCTTCACAAACAAATGTTATTTCAACATGACCTGACAAGATAAAATTTGATGTATGATTCAATTCCAACTGTGTTAGTCTGTTGTATCAAAAACAAACAGGAGTCCTGTGGCACCTTATCAATTAACTTTTTAAATTATACCATAAACATCTGTGCACTAGAGTCCCCTTTGTTTATTTGTTTGTTTTTCACATTTATATTCTGCCCTCCCTATAAGCGGGCTTAGGGCAGATTACAGACAAACAATTAAGCAATTCAGCTTCACAGTATTACAGAATTCAAAATACATTCAAACAAGAACTTAAAAACAAATTGCGCCATTTGTTATGTGCAGTCTCCAAAACTGCTGCTTCTGGACTCTGGGTTTTGTTTAATTTAGGCCATGGGAAAGTGGTGTCTTCAGCAAGTTTGTACGACTCGTGTGGGATAATTTTTCCTGCCACAGTTTTTAATGTATGGTGAATTTGTGCTCTTTACCAAACGGTAAGGCTTCCCAACATTTTCCACTTAGTAAGCTGTCACCTTTATTTCTTTAAAGTCTGCCATATAGTTGGGTTCTTCCAAATACAGAGGAACCAAGTGCTACATTACTGAAGAGTTAGTTGCTTTCTAATTCCTATTTCCTGTTTTGTTTGTAGGGAAATTATCTTTACTTTAGAGGAGAACAGTTATTTACCCTGAAAGTATGTTAACATTCAAATACTAGATCCCCCCCCCCCCAAAAAAATTGCAACCAATATGGGCATATTTTGTTTCTTGCTTTCATTAAATTATATCTTAAATTAGGTATTTACATATTTCTATTTCTATTCTATTCCTTTAATCCACTCCCCAATTCTATCCAACTCCTTAATCCCCCATGCATGGCTGGAGTTAGCCTTTATAAATTGTGGGAACCAATCTTCATTGAAAAAACCACCTACTAGGGAAATACCCGGCACAATCCACTTTCTTAGTTTATCCCATATTCTTAATGAATTTTTCAGGAAGGGATTCGCTGGTATAGAATATGATCTCTTCTGACATTTAGACCAGAAAGTTCCTCTCAAAAAGAAGGGGATAACATACTCTTGTTCTATACTGATCCAAGTTTTTACCAGATTTGTCCTAATAATTTTAACTGTTTGGGTAAGGTTAGTTGCATAGGGTGGCCAGATCGTCCCGACCACCCGGGAAAGTCCCGCCCCTGCCCCCAAATTCCCGCCTCACGGGTTGGCTAACTCGGGACCAAGCAAATCCCGGGTTCGCCAAAATCCCGCTCTCCCGAAGGCCCCGGCGCCTTCGGGAGAGCGGGCGGCCAATCAGGAGCATCCCCTCATGGAGCCCCCTCCCCAGACCGTCTCGCCTCCCCTCCCCGCAGCCACAACCTCCAGCGCCGGTGGCGAGAAGCGAGCGAGCCGTCGGGCGCAAAGCGAAGGGGTTGCCTGTGCCGCTCTGGCAGAGCGAGGCGAGGCGAGCTCCACGGGCGGCCCAAAGCCCCGCAACTGGACTCCAGTCGCGGGGCTTCGGGCCGCCCGTGGAGCTCGCCTCGCCTCTCGAGGCCTTCCAGCTGTCGGCTGGGCCGGGCCGCTGCTCTTTCCAGGCAGGCTGCGAGAGCGCGAGGAGAAGCCAAACCCCCAAGAACCGGATTTGGAAGCACGGCGAGACTCCAGTGGGGCGGAGCAGGAGCTAGAGAAGCAGGCAAAAGGGGAAAGCATCAAGCCCGGGCCAGCCGCTGCCCCCCTCGCCGCCTCCCCCCACCTGCGCCGCGCACACACTTGTTGCCCGAGCCGGCAAGGAAAGAAGGCGGGGAGGCAGGAGCCCGCCACCACCACCCTGGGACTCTCGCTAGCGCGCGCCGGGCCGCAACAGGAAGCCTCGGGCTCGGGCAGCTGTGCGGCGGCGTGGGACGCTCGGGCGAAGCGGGTCAAGGGCCGAGCGGCTGGGCGCCACCCCCGGCGGGGCTTTCACCTCGGTGCCTGCTGCTCTCGCCGCTCCTGCAGCTGCCCCTCGCCGCACGCAGAGCCAAGCAGGCGGCTCCCGCCTGCCTTGTGAACATTGCCGAGTTAATCATTGCCCTATCCTGGCTCGGCTCCCTCCCTCGCTCGCCGCAGCGCCCCGCCGGCTCCTCATCGCCTCCTCCGGCGGCACCTGTACGGGCGCCCCGTCTCCTGCCCGTGGCCTCGGCATGGCCCGCCCCTGCTAGAGTCGCTCGCCGCCGCTTCTCCCGGAGCCCGGAAGGAGGACCCCGCCTCGACCGCTCCACTCGCCGCCGCCATGGAGGTGCACATGGGGCTGGGGCGGGTGTACGGGCGGCCGCCGGGCAAGACTTTCCACGGCGCTTTCCAGAGCCTCTTCCAGAGCGTGTGCGAGGCTTTCCAGAGCCCCAGCGGAGAGTGCGACGAGCCCACCGACCTCCGCCCGAGAGCAGCAGCAACAGCCCGGCGCCTCCTTGCCCACCTACCTGCCGCTGGTGCAGCCGCCCGTCGGCCCCAAAGGGCTGCAGCCGCCCAGCGCCGAGCCTTTTCCTGCTGCCGCCCTGCTGGCGGGGGGCCCCGGCGCGTCCTTCCAGAGCTGCTCCGGCGACCTCAAGGAGCTGCTGGACGAGAGCAGTCCCCTGGAGCGTGGGTGGATCTCTTGCAAACAAGTTGCAGGAAACTTAGGGTGAGCATATTTTGAAAAGCTGGGGCCGGGTTGTGGGGGACGGACAAGGACATGTTTCCCGACTGATCACTTCAAACTAACATACTGTTAGCTTTATTATTTGAAACGATGTCACAGGAAGTGATGTCACTTCCTGTTTCCGGCGGTGGCATGATGTCACCGGAAGTGCCGTCACTTCCTGTTTGCAGCGGTGCGCGCAAAGCACGCACACACACACACACATTCATTACCCCCTCAAGGTGTCCCTGGCTGGCCTGCGGATATTATGGCCACCCTAGCTGCATAATAGTAGATAATTGGGTATTTGAAAATCCCCCTTCTTGATAGGTGTACACCTCATTGAAAATTTTATCCTCAGCCTAGCATTATTCCAAATAAATTGATTTAAAATTTGTTGCCATTTATTCAAAGTTTTTTTCTGATATTTCTATTAGAATAGCCCAGAATAAATATAAAAAATTAGGAAGAATAACACACAATACTCATAGATCTAAGTGGGCAGCCGTGTCTGAAGCAGTAGAACAAAGTAGGAGTCAAGTGCACCTTTAAGACCAACAAAGTTTTATTCAGAATGTAAGCTTTCGTGTGCTCCAAGCACACTTCACCAGACAAATCAGGTACAGTAAGCAGGGCTATATATAGCTGGTAGGCAGTAGGCATACTCAAATGGGGATATTGTCTGTTTATCTCATTGCATATACTAAACTCATCTTCCACTATATTAATATATTTTTCTTCTAATGGCAAACTATACATATGTTACATGTTAAAAGGTAAATTAGTTGGATGGAAAAAACTACTGGGAAAGTAATGCCCTCTTTTTGACCCAGGCTTATATAATAGAGTGATTGACAGACATTCTCACATTTTGACATATTACTGTTCTATTTCTTTTGCATGCTCATGCTACCCAGATCAAAAGTTTGCTCAATTTGTGAATTTTACTATTCTGTCATTGAATCTTAAATTTGTACCATTTTGCATTCTAAACCACTGCCTAAAAGCTATATATAGCCCTGCTCACTGTATCTGATTCCTCATCAGATGAAGTGTGCTTGGAGCACACAAAAGCTTATGTTCTGAATAAAACTTTGTTGGTTTTAAAGGTGCACTTGACTCCTACTTTTTTCTACACGATACTCATGATTCTTTCATGCCAAGAAGAGTTGATTCTGTTCCATTTTAGTAATAATACTTGAACTTCCTTTAGCAATTCATCATAGTTGAATTTTATTAAAGCCTTCATTTAGGGGATATTTATCCTTAAATATAACCACTTCTTATCTGCCCATGAATAAGGGACTAGATTTCTTAGCCTTGATTCGGTATCAGCTGACAGACTGATTGGATGCAAAATTGTTTTTTCCAGGTTGATTTTCTACCCAGACATAAGACTAAAGTGTTGTAAGATCTGATTGATAACCTGTTGTGACTTTAACGAGGAAGTGATATATAATACAACATCAGCAGCAAAGAGCGCTATTTTATGGGGTTTAGAACTTATTGAGACACCCTCGATATTGTGATTTCTTCAGATACTTTCTGCCATGGGTTCCATTGAGATAGCAAAAATTAATGATGAAAGGAGACACCCGTGGCGTGTACCTATTTTATGTAACAGAATTGAGAGTAACAATCATTAACCTTGATTTGAGCAGAGGGATTGTTGTATGGAGCACGGAGACCATTTAAAAAGTTCTTGTCACATCCCATATTCTCAAAGACAGTCATAAAAAAATCTTTCTCCACAGAATCAAAAACTTTAACAATATTGATTGAAATTAAGACTGCTTCCTGTTTGGTTACTGTACAATAATTCAAGATGTCCAAAGTTCTTCTAATATTTTCTGATATATCCCTCCCAAGGATAAAACCAGTCTAATCTCACTGAATCAGATTATTGATAATCTGCTTCAATCTTTTAGCTAACATGGTGGTAAAAATCTTATAATCACAGTTAAGAAGGACAATAGGCCTGTAATTACTTGGAGCTGAAACATCTTTCATTTCTTTATGCATTTTTAAATAAAACTTTACATAACAATCTCTTTGCCCAGCCCATTACCAAACATAACTGCAAAGCACTTGAAATCCTGAATAAGATTTCCTTTTAATTCTCAAACCTTGTGCATCAGTCTAGTTTTGTCATGTTTTCTTGCTGATTTTCACATGAGTCTGGAAGGTGTTAAAGGGAATTTGCTTTATACATACTCAGTCCAGTAGCACCTCTCTATTATAGCCAGAGGTAGCATACCCAGAAGGGGCTTTAATACTTCCGGTAGTGCACTACTGCCTTAATGGACAGCAAAAGAGCTTTCTTACCTCGGCTTTGCACATTGGAAAATGCCTCACACCTCATTAATGATGATCACAAAGCTTCAAAAGGAAAGTGAAATCAGATAGGGGAGTGGGGGGTGGGAAAGAGGGATCATTTCTGACATGGCATGATCCATGCCCCCCCCCTTAATTATTCTTTTCCATGCCCCCTTCTTTTCACCAGCGGGGAAGCAGCCAGTTGTCTTTCAAGAAGCTCCTCATCAAGCACTCTGCTTGCCTGTTCTGCTGCCCCTTCCAGATCTTTGCCTCATTCCCTTCAACAGAGCTGCTATAATAAGGAAGGGCCCTGCCCAGCCAGCCCAGAACAAGTACAGAGGACCCTCCCTCCCTGGGATAACTCTGATATCCCTCAATCCTCTCATACTTCCAACAGGATCGTTCTAAAGAACTTTTATTTACTTTATTTTATGGACTTTGGTTGACATTCAGAGCAAGGTGAGCATGGCTTAGGAGGGGGCTGCTGCCTGCAGGGCTCCTGTCACCGGCTTCTTCCTCCTCTCTGCATGCATGCTCTCTCTCTCTCTCTCACCAAGGTTGCAAAAGGAGTTCTGGCCTTTTAAAAGCCCCTCTTTCCTTAGCTTTACTTCTCTACAGAATGGAAAAATATATCACCCACCAAATTCAGTAAATAATCTTTTTTTAAAAAAAATCCAGGGGATCAGCTTAATGCACATGGGAAACAGGACTTTTCTTTTGAAATGGCCAGTGGCTATTTAAGCTGGTAGCGTCATCTCTCCTGTGTTCAGAGATGCCACGGGGACCCTCAGCTTCTTCTAGCCCCTTCTACTGTCTGGCTGAGTAGCCAAGTAGAAAGAGACCTGGGGAAAGAGTTGGTGGAAGCCGGAAGAGAACCCGGGAGATGAAGACAGGTAACAAACTGGTGCCTCAGAGAGGCCAAGAGAGGCACCTCTGCAACGCAGATCCAGGCGGCTTGATATTGTCTCCTCGGGCAAGGGGAAGCAGCAGAACTCCAGTTCCACTTGAGGAGCCAGCAGGAGGTCCAGCCAGAGATCCTGTTGCCGCTGCTGTCCCTCGTGCCATGTGGATGGGAAGTGAATGTGTCTGGCGGGAAAAGGGAGCCTTGAAACATTCTTGGCGCTGCCCTCCCACATGGAAAGACTGAAGAGTTGGAGGGCAGCTGCTTCATTTGGGAAGGATATGACGGAGCAGGGCTGGGGGCCTGGACTGCTCCAATTATGCAGCCCCAGGTAGAAAGTGCAGGCAGAGAGGGTCTTTTCTTGCCTCCTCCCCAATATGAGAAGCCGGCTCACCTCCTGCAAGCACCCTGTGTCTCTCGTGGATCCTGGGTTGCACACCCGGAAAGCTGAGAGCAGCAGGGACGGGGCTACCTAGGGCTTTTCTTGTGATTCAGCATGGAGACTTCCATGGCCCGGGACCGGGTCCCAACCCAACAAATGGAAAACGCTACTTTAAACTATCCATTTTACTATACAAATTACTTCTGAAACAAATACGAAACAAATAGAGTGACCGTGCTCTCTTTACACTTCACACTCACTGAGAAGAGCCATGTGGCTCTACCTCCTCGCCTTCCCCCCATGCTGAGATTTAAAGCACACACACATTCCAAAGCACAAATAGTTTGCAAGCTTCTTCTAAACTTGCTGAGATTTAAAGGCACATCATGGCTGTTGGGGTGTGACTTCCTCCACCAGCCAGCTGGTGGTGTGGAGGAGCTTGCAAAACCAGGAGATCCCCTGCCCAGACTTGGGGCCTGGCAAGCCTAGGACATACAGACCACTGTGTGAAAATAACTGCTATGCGACAATGTGGTTTAGAACTAAAATGGAATTAGAATTAAAATGGAATCAAATGCAAGACTGTGATCAGGCAGGCAAAAAGGGACTATGAGGAGCATATTGCAAAAAACATAAAGACCAACAATAAAACTTTCTTCAAATATATTAGAAGTAGGAAACCAGCCAGGGAGGCAGTGGGGCCCTTGGATGACCATGGGGTAAAAGGATTACTGAAGGAGGATAGGGAAATGGCTGAGAAGCTAAATGAATTTTTTGCCTCCGTCTTCACTGTGGAAGATGAGAACTTTTTGCCCGCCCCAGAACCACTAATTTTGGAAGGGGTATTGAAAGACCTGAGTCAGATTGAGGTGACAAAAGAGGAGGTCCTACAACTGATAGACAAATTAAAAACTAATACGTCACTGGGTCCGGATGGCATACATCCGAGAGTTCTGAAAGAACTCAAAGTTGAACTTGTGGATCTTCTAACAAAAATCTGTAATCTTTCATTGAAATCTGCCTCCGTTCCTGAGGACTGGAAGGTAGCAAATGTCACCCCCATCTTTAAAAAAGGTTCCAGAGGAGACCCGGGAAATTACAGGCCAGTCAGTCTGACTTCAATACCGGGAAAGTTGGTAGAAACCATTATCAAGGACAGAATGAGTAGGCACATTGATGAACACAGGTTATTGAGGAAGACTCAGCATGGGTTCTGCAAGGGAAGATCTTGCCTCACTAACCTGTTACATTTCTTTGAGGAGGTGAACAAACATGTGGACAAAGGAGACCCAATAGATGTTGTTTACCTTGACTTCCAGAAAGCTTTTGAAAAAGTTCCTCATCAAAGGCTCCTTAGAAAGCTTGAGAGTCATGGGAGTAAAAGGACAGGTCCTCTTGTGGATCAAAAACTGGCTGAGTAATAGGAAGCAGAGAGTGAGTATAAATGGGCAGTCTTCGCAGTGGAGGACGGTAAGCAGTGGGGTGCCGCAGGGCTCGGTACTGGGTCCCATGCTCTTTAACTTGTTCATAAATGATTTAGAGTTGGGAGTGAGCAGTGAAGTGGCCAAGTTTGCGGATGACGCTAAATTGTTCAGGGTGGTGAGAACCAGAGAGGATTGTGAGGAACTCCAAAGGGATCTGTTGAGGCTGGGTGAGTGGGCGTCAACGTGGCAGATGCGGTTCAATGTGGCCAAGTGCAAAGTAATGCACATTGGGGCCAAGAATCCCAGCTACAAATACAAGTTGATGGGGTGTGAACTGGCAGAGACTGACCAAGAGAGAGATCTTGGGGTCGTGGTAGATAACTCACTGAAAATGTCAAGACAGTGTGCGTTTGCAATAAAAAAGGCCAACGCCATGCTGGGAATTATTGGGAAGGGAATTGAAAACAAATCAGCCAGTATCACAATGCCCCTGTATAAATCGATGGTGCGGTCTCATTTGGAGTACTGTGTGCAGTTCTGGTCGCCGCACCTCAAAAAGGATATTATAGCATTGGAGAAAGTCCAGAGAAGGGCAACTAGAATGATTAAAGGGCTGGAGCACTTTCCCTATGAAGAAAGGTTGAAACGCTTGGGACTCTTTAGCTTGGAGAAACGTCGACTGCGGGGTGACATGATAGAGGTTTACAAGATAATATATGGGATAGAGAAAGTAGAGAAAGAAGTACTTTTCTCCCTTTCTCACAATACAAGAACTCGTGGGCATTTGATGAAATTGCTGAGCAGACAGGTTAAAACGGATAAAAGGAAGTACTTCTTCACCCAAAGGGTGATTAACATGTGGAATTCACTGCCACAGGAGGTGGTGGCAGCCACAAGTATAGCCACCTTCAAGAAGGGTTTAGATAAAAATATGGAGCACAGGTCCATCAGTGGCTATTAGCCACAGTGTATGTGTGTATATAAAATTTTTTGCCACTGTGTGACACAGAGTGTTGGACTTGATGGGCCGTTGTCCTGATCCAACATGGCTTCTCTTATGTTCTTAGGCCCCCTCTTTTCTTTAGTAACTGTCACACCCCGCCGTTGCTGCCCCTGTGCCAAGCTGCTGGGCCAGGGTCTCAGTTGTGGATGGAAGACCAGGTTAACTTCACCCAGGTGGTCTCCACACCCCTGCCAGGACTGGCACCATCTCCCTCTTTGTGCTGCCCAGTCCCTGGCGATGCTCCTCCTTGATCCCTTTTGGCCCTTCCCTTTTATCTCCTGGCTTGTTTCTTTTCTCCTCCCTTCATTTCAACCCTACTCCCTTTATCAGCAAGGATGTTCTGCACCAGGCGCCTTTGTTCCTTCCCCGGATGTCTCCCCCTGCCTTCCCCTTTCTCCTCTGCCCTCCCCCTCCAGGCATGCTGTCGGCTGAATGGCATTAGCCACGAGGCCGACTTTCTGTTTGGGCGGTGCCTCTTGGTGCCCTCATGCATTGTGGCTCATCTGCCCTCCCCAGACGTGCAGTCTGGCCCATACAGTGCCCGGGGCGTCTCTTGTGGTGTTGGGATTCTTCTTGGCCGGTTGGGCTCCACTGCTGCTGTTGTCGAGCTCGCCACAGCCTCCTGTCGTCTCCCTCAGGCTGCCCCAGTAGGTCTGCCAGCTCTGGGTCAGGGGGTCGCCGCAGGGTGAGGTGGGCTCGGGGGCACCTGGCGATGAGGGGGCTGCTGCAGGGGTCTTCCACTGGAGTTCTGGTTGGGTCCCAGGACAGTAACAATATGTTAAAAAGCAGTCAAAGAAAGAAATACCCTTGGGTCAGTGAAATATCACTGTGGAAAAAACAGCTTTTTTATCTCTCTTAAACAGGAGATGTATCAGTAATTTTTGTGAAGTATGAATTATTGCCAAGTGGTATTTTTAGATCTTGGAGGGAATAATAGAAATCTGCTCACCATGTTTTTGATGGAAGCATATTGAGAAAGAAAGGGGGGGAAATCTTCAGCTCCCAGTTATTGATGTTCTGAAATGCATTTTAAGGGAATTTTTAGTAGGCAAAATGTCTTCAGTGAACACGCAAAATGTAATCTGAGACCCCAAATAAATATAAACCTATCTTCTCGTCTTCAGTGTCAGAACATTTTTTCTGCGTCACTACTATTCATCAGATGTAATAAATATGAAGGGCAAGAAAGGAAAAAATGATAGCATTGTAATAGTCATGTAATCTGTATATTTATTTCTTAAATGTGGACCCCATTTATGAATATCTAAATTGTGGATTGGTGCCACTCTTACCCAAATCAGATAGTTCTGCAAATTTGGGGTACTCTCCAAGTTTACATAAAAATCGGAAAACTTTTAAAAATACATTAAGCAGGTTAAATTCTGCCCCCCCAAGACAAATTTGTTGTCTATGCATATATAGACAAAGAACCTACCCTCCTCCTCTGTTGGATGACTTACTGCTATCTTCCTCCTTGATGGTGTGGGAGAGAAGCTTCAACATGCCCAACAGTACAGCCCAGGACATGCACAGGGCTCACCAAAATAGGAGAATGGAAAAAGTCTTGGTGGGCCCCGCTGCCTGGAGCCACACTTGCTGCTGTCAACTTTGACCAGGGGGGGGGGGAGAAGCCTTGGTGGGCCCATCAGTGGAGGCTGGGAGCCATGTGATATCCTGGCAGCAGTGAGGGAGGAGGGAAATAAAGGTGTAAATGATAGTGGAGAGATGTCTAAATGGCTCCAGGAGGGCTCACCACCATCAGCGGAGTGGGGAGCAAGCCTCAAAGGGCCTGCCACCTGGAAGCAGTCTTCTGCCTTGACAGGTGGTGGGGCTCAGCAGGCCTGGCAGTGGAAGCTGGAAGCCGTGCTAGGCCTGGCTGCAGTGATGGGAGGAAGGGATCCTCCCCTATGACTATGACAAGTTCCTACTTATTTAAGGTCATAGGACTGCATTGTTTAAAATTTCCTGACAATGCACAAAAGCACACAATTCTGAAACATAAGAGACTGAAATAAAGTAATTTATTCAAGAGACTAAGGAGTTCTAGGGAAAACCATGTTTGGAATTTCTGTTGGTACAACTTTTAATTTTTAATTAACATATGTACTCTGTCAACTAGGATCTATGTCAGAAAATATGCAAAAATGTAGTATATTGTGATATACTATATGTGAGAAAAATTATTCATAGTACAAGAACCAACAGAGAAGATCTTCTCTACAAATTTAATATATTTCTCGGGCTTCATGTATTTTTTTAATACCTTCAGCTTGTAAGTTGCTTCAGACATTGCCAAAGCAGTGCCACGAGCTGAATCTGTGTTGCTTTTCCTCTTTCAGTGATTCTCATAAAACTCAAATATATGTGTGCTATGAGAAAGAATTGCCAATTGACTGGGAAAAGTCACTAGATATTCAGTTGGGAGCACTCCAGCAACTCTCAAAGCCAGTCTTAGATACTATTTATTCATCAAAGATATTATCATGAACTCCCAACAACGGATTTAAATGAAGGGGGGGGGGGGAGAGATATTGGGAAAAACTTGGATATTAGGAAAACCCTTTTTTACGATAAGAGTTGTTCAACAATGGAATCAGCCACCTAGGGAGATGGTAAGCTCCCCCTTACTGGCAGTCTTAAAGCAGCAGCTGGACAAACACTTGTAAGGGATGCTCTAGGCTGATCCTGCATTTTGCAAGGACTTGATGGCCTGTATAGTCCCATCCAATTCTGTGATTTTATGAGAATCAGTATGTACTAAGAGTGAGTGGAGGCTAGAAACTATCTGTATGCAAGTGGAGCATTTTAAATGAGACCATATATTAACTATGAAGATATATTTCAGGGATAGATTTTAGGATCAGTATTTTCTGTTTAGTTCAGTATTTGTTGAAAAAGCCAAAGAACATTGTATGAGACTAAAACATCTTGTTGTAGTTCTTGAGATAGTAAATAAGATAGCTACCTACATCAATACAAAGCCACAACCTGAGATATATGCAATATTGAAGAATATCCTACTTATGCCTTAAATAAACGTGGAATTTATAAAGACAGAAGAAAATAGCTCTCACTTCATAGTTGCTGCTGTGCTTTGCTTATCTTGCTCCCTTCATTTTAGCTTACCTGCTAAGCTAATCCATTACCCTTTCCTTATCTTAGTCCACACTTTGTGTGTGTGTGTGTGTGTGTCTACTAATTTGGTTTCTGCTGGTGGTTCCACATTCTGCATGCCTCTGATTATAACTGATAAGCTTTCCCATAAATTATATATATTATGGGCTAGCTTTCCACTATTTCTTTTGAAAAAAATCACTTTTCTCTGTTGGTGGCAAAATTGTTTTGATGTCAGTGTTCTATGTACTGTATTAAACGTGAGTTAAAATGTTCTTCATGAGAGTTAGCTTTTCATGTTGGGCTGAAAAATCTTCATCTTTGTGTAGCAATTCATATTACCCCAACTCTTCACTTTTAATTGTACTTCCCATAATGAAGAGCTGACTTTATACTGTGTGCTAATCTTGTTATGATCTATAAAAGGTAAGTAATCTCTTGATTTTTTTTCTAATGAGTATAGTCATATGTTCAAGGTCCCTCTCTGCTTTTGCTTGTACTATGATGTTAAGTTTGATGTGGTCGGTTATCTTTTCACCATTCTCTGTGATTTAATTAAAATGCTCTATTTCACTTAAAGCTTAATGCTTGTTTTTGTGGGAAGATATGTCACCATTCACAAAACAAAAATGCAAGAACCCACAGAGAACTTCCAAACCAATAAAAACAGCAGAGTAATATGGATGAAATTCCAGTTGCTCAGATATCTTTTACCTTTCCAAAAGGAGGATAAACACAGAACAACATTGTCCAGGATAATGCTATAGAAAACATACATATTTTACTTTCTCTTGTTCAATGTGAGTGGACTGAAATTGCCATCGTTAAAAAATACACATCCCATAATGTTACAAAATTAGGGTTCCCAGCCTCCTTCTGGGGGTGGGGGTTCCCCCAGCTTTGGACCCCCAAACTCACAGGCATGGAGTTGGCCAACAGGGGATCTCCACCCCCGAAGAGCTCCATCAGCACCCAACATGCCTGGTGCAATGACGTTACCTGGAAGTGATGTCATTGCATTTGGGTAAAAACTCTATGGCACCATCCCCCACCCCAATCATATGTTTACACACTGATGTAGGCATTCGCATTGGAAGTAACCTCGTCTATTAGGCTGTCTACATAACCACTTCTCCTTATTCATGACAAGAATTGTGAGGGAAACAGCAAGGCACCAGAGCTCTCATGATATTTTGATAATGTATGAGTCAGGTCTGAGAGTGTCTTCAGATGTCTGCAGTAACAAAGAGTGCCAGAAGTGCAAGTTCTTTTTTTTGGAGGGGAGGGGGTTGTTTTGGTGCTTCTCTTTTTCACCCAAACAGAGTTTCTGTAGTAAGAACAGGAGTATATGGAGGTGAAGATTTAAAAAGATTTTATATCATATAGTATGAAGAAGTATGGGGGAAAGAGTGCAAGAAACTTGTGCTTCCCATTATTAATAAAGAGATCTTTGTATTGCAAAAACATGTATTCTTTAGAAATTTAGAATAACTTTGAATAACCCCATTTGAAATTAAGTTATTTACAGGATATTTTTATAAAGGAAATGGAAGCACTAACTAGCTATAAATTCCATACTAGCTTCAGGGTTTATATCCATAAGCTATAGCTATAGATAATAACTGGTCAAATCTTAATTGAGGCTGACTTCATTCTCATATCATTTTGTAGCCCTGCTATTTTTATAGTGATAAAATAATTTCACATTATACATGTTCATTAATAATGTAAAGGATAAACTGTAAACTTGAGGTGTACAGTGAGATCCTTCAAGGCATTCCATGAATTTGTCCTTGTATTCATTCACAAAATTCCTCTCAACACTACTTTTGAAACTGCTTTTTGCTGCCTTTTCAAGATAGCCTTTTAATATTACAGGAGTCAACATAAATCTCAGACACTTTGTTCATTGTAAATGTCTTCTTTTTGTTCATGTGCTAGCTCCACTATAAATTGGAAGGGCTTAAAGATGAACTCAGGAGGAATAAAGGCTACGACTCGAGAGTAACTATTAATGATCAAAGGAGCTGTTTTCCATTCGCAAACATTGCTTTGCGTTATGGGTTTGGGTCCTTCTGTTTCTACACTTCGTTGCAGATTTTCTTGACTTCCATGTTCTTAGAATTGTCTTTGTTAACATTTTTTTCCTCTTATTTGTACCCTATTGATTGGTTATTTCCCCACGCACCTCTGTATTTGTGTTTTGTTGTTGTACATTTTTCTTTTAGGTCTCTGTAGTTTAGTTACCTTGTACATTGCCCATTTTTCCCACCATTTCTAAAACAATGTCCTGTGTACCTAAGATGTCCATTTCTTTTGCATATCACCCCTTTCAAGTTGTTCCAGTCCAGATCTCTCTCTCTCTTCCTCTCTCTCTCTCCCCCTTTATCTCTCTCTTTTATACACATATTGTGTGCACACATATCATTTTATCTTTTTAGTCCAGAATTGTTTTACAGTAGTCGCAAGCAAACAATTTCTTTTTTCTGTTTGAATTTATATTGCTTTGATTAAGTTGGAAAAAGATTCTGGAACAAAATGTAGCATTGTTAATATTTTATTTGACATATAAATGTGTAGTGATGGGGGGCTTGTTTTTGTTTTTTAAACATTACTGTTTTTTCAGGGAAGGACAACCATAGCCACTCTAAGTTGCAACATTATTGTCATGTTACCCCATTGCAATAAAGAGATCGTGTTATAATTCTGTAAACTCCAGCTCTATCAATATGTGTTTGGGGCAAGCTACTGTGGAACAGAAGAAAGAGGTTTTAAAATAAATAATCATTATTTGGACATATGTAAACAATGGCCGTGTTCCTGAAAGTTAAGTAACTGACTGTGTTACAGGGACAGTCTTTGCCCATTCCATAACCCACATACCAAATTTGCTTCCTTTACAGGTAAACCTTCAAATACTGTATAGCGGGGGTTGCCAAACTGTGGCTCGAGAGCCATATGTGGCTCTTTCACATCTATTATGTAACTCTTGAAGCCCCCACAGCCCCATCAGTTGGCTTGGATAAGGCATTTCTCTCTTTAAAACACTGCATTTAAAGTTAAAGTTGCTGTCTTTCCACTTCTCCCTCCCTCCCCTCTCCCCATCTATTTTCCTTCCCTCCTCCCTCCCTCCCTCCCAGTTCTCAAATATCTGACATTAATATCTTGCGGCTCTCAGTCATCTGACATTTATTTTTTGTGGCTCTTACGTTAAGCAAGTGTGGCCACCCCTGATATATAGAATTTTAATTGGTAACATACTTTCCCCCCCTTTCATTCCTGTTCAGAAGTAACAAATTTTTAAAAGGCAGATGGTGTCCGTGGTGTGCCATATGAAAATTCTTACTCCCTGATTCAGCTGTTCATGCATATTCATGTATGAATATGGCACAGAGCTCCTAACATGTATGATGTTCCCATGAATTCAGAGCCTTGCTAGTGAACACTGAGAAATTGGCTCTTTCCATTGCATTGTTGTTAGGATTGGGATGAATAACTTATCTTTGCAAATGTATGACTTATTGGACCTAAGATGGAAATGTAGTGAGAGCTAAACGCTTAATACACTCTTTCCCTTTAGCTGTATTCTAAATGGTTAGCAAGAAGCAAAAGACAATTCATCCTATTAGCCTCATGAAACCAAGTTAACATTAGATCTAAATTAATTGTATATGTCACAGGATAATGTCAAGTTTACTAGTGTAAGTAAGTACTGCTGTAAGTAAGATGTAAGGAAGTTCACTAATATAAGTTCACTATAATCAGACAAGCATACAAAGAATGCTTTCAAGCAGGAAAGCAAATGCTGCCACACTCACAGAGATTGTATCCATGCAATATCTGCTCATTAATGAAGCACTTTCTTCTGAGAACTGACTACACATTTTTCTAGAGCACCTGTTTAAATAACCAGTCTGGATAACTAAAACAAACAGATACCATACAAACTCATGACATTTGGGGTTGCCTATACACTCATAGAAAATCTCATTATAGATGAAATAGGTGCTGTTATTATGCAGGCATTTTAATGAGAAATGACACTATCAGGACATGTTAGGCATACTGTTTCTTCAGCATATCAATATCTGAACAATTTTAATTCTGTCAAATCCAAGGAAAAGTCATTGATCAAATGGTAAAAGGGCTACAGAACCAATACCACATGTTGATTTTTCACCTGAGTATCTTTAAGATGATGCCTATATTGTCCTATTTTGTGGTTTGCAGTAAGATAGAACTAGATTTAGGTCCCTTTCTGTCTCCGTTATAGAACAATGAAGGTGGAATTTGTCATTCAAGTTCAAAATGCATGTTTGAACTGGTAAATTTTTGCCAAAAATTGTCTTGTAGGTCTGATTTATGTTTTAATGTTTTTATTTGATTCAGGCTGTTGTCCAAGAACCACTTGCATAAAATTTGTGTCATACGTAACTGGTAAACTGTATAGACCCTCTGTCTCCAAGTCCCAGGAGCTTGCCCATTATATTTCCATGGTAACTTGTACAGTTGTTTGTTCTGACTCATCAGTTGTGTACTTCTCTCTACAGGTCCAATCCAGGTGCAGCAGTAAGGAGAACATCCTCAGAGCCAGTAAGTATTGCATTTTTGGCTATTTGTAGACTATAATTCCCATTTAAATTGCAGCACTAGCTATCTATCTTTTGATAGTCCATGAAAGCACAGTAAAAAAATTAACAAAAAACACACATTGAGAATGTGGTTCCAGAAATAGAATTCAATTTTTATTTATTCACTGGTAATAAGGCCCATTGTGAAAAAAACTACAATGGGATCTAGAAAGAGGCTCTGAGTGAGTGCCCCCCCTCCCTTGCTGTCTTCCCACCCACCCAAGTGATGGAATTCATTCCCCTCTATCTCAGGGGGAGCTGATCTCTGCCATCCGGAAAATAGTTGTAATTCTGAGTGATCTCCAGCCCTCACCTGGAGATTGGCAATGTGGTTCCGCAGGAGAAAATGGCATTGTACCTGTCTGAGGCCCCACCCATCCTCAAACCCCACTCTCTCCAGGCCACACCCTTTAAATCTCCAGGAATTTCCTAACCTGGAGTTGGCAACATCTCCTTCCATTTATCTGCCCCTCTGATGTCAGCTTTCCATTGCCTTCTCCCTCCGTGCAGCCTCTACATGCTGGCTGGGGCTGATGGAAGTTGTAGGCAAAAAACATCTGGAGAGCTACCGTTGGCCACCCCTGACTTACATCATTCTCCTCTCCCCACTTTGAACTGCACAACAACCCTGTGAAGTAGGTAAGGCTGGAAGTCTATGACTGGTCCAAAATCACCCAGTCAGCATCCACAGCAAGAACCTGGGTCTGGCAGATCCTGCTCTGAAGTCCTAACTCCTATGCCACACTGGCTGTCATAGGGGGGCTGCTGCTGAACAGTAGCAAGCAGCCACGCATAGGGTAGCCAACCTCCAGGTGGAGCCTGAAAATTTCCTGGGATCACAACTGAACTCCAGACAGCAGATCTCTCTCCCCATCCTGGAGAAAATAACTGCTTTGGAGGGTGGAATCTGTGGCATTCTAGTCACCTGAGGTCTTTCCCTTTAATGACAAAAGCAGCCTGGGTTGCCTAGCAACAGCCTCTGGCTAGCACTTCCCAGGGGGCAGCCATTGGGCCTAAGGAAACATTCCCAGCAGGGCCTGGCCTCCCTGGATATTTCTGTGACCCTTGAAGGTTGCGTGTGCTGGGAGGCCTTTTATGAGGCTGCAATAGCTCTCCGGCCCTTTCTGAGGCCAGTTGACAGAATATAAAAGAGTTGGAGATGTGGCTGTCTCCTGAGGTAAGATGCTTTTGTCAGTTTGTTCAGCATTCCTGGGCCTGCAGTGGGCGAGGGAGGCCAGAGGGGATGATGGACATGTGATGAGCCAATAGTTGATGTCCCACAGGCCTACCCAATCCCAGCGAATCAGGTTGCTCTATATTGCCACCACAACATAGGTTTTATTACTAAAGGATTCATTTCTGCTCTGATTTGACTGGAAAATAGACTTCAAAATATATATGAAACAGCTGATGAAATGTCAAAACACAGAGGTATGGCTAAATAAATAATATTACCACAAAATAAATATTACCACATAATAGCCAAAAATAATATTACCACATTCAGGAGCATGGCTTCAGTGCCCCCACACACTTTCAGTGCCCCACATACTTTCAGCAAAATATAGGCAAATTTCTGTTTGTTCCAGAAACTATTTTTGAGAAGGTGAGGCAAGTCCACAACTGCAAGGAATAAAACACTTTTTATATATATAGTTTACAGATGACAAAAAATTATTCAGAATGATAAAAACCAAAGCTGACTGTGAATAGCTCTAGGAGGATCTCCACTAACTGGATGAGTGGGCAACGATGTAGCAAATGGAATTCAAAGTAGCTAACTGTAAGGTGATGAACACTGGAACAACAACAAAAATTCCAAGTATATGCTGATGGTGTCTGAACTGAGACTGAGAGGGAAACTTAGGATCATAAGGGGCAGCTCAATGAAAATGTCATTGTGAAAAGGGTTATTTGGACAGGGACTGAGAATAAGGCAACCAATAATATGAGGCCTTTGTATAGCTCTGTGGTGCAGCCTCATTGGAATACTATGTGTAGTTCTGGTCACTGTATTTCAAAGAGGATATTGTGGAGCTGGAAAAAAATATTTAAGAGGGCAACCAAGATAAATGGAGGCTGGAGCACCTTTCCTAAGAAGAATGGGTGAGGAGTCTAGGACTTTTTGATTTAGACAAAAGATAACTAAGGAAGATCGTAATAGAGGAATATAAAATAGCCGCCCTGAGACACTTAGGTGAGAAGGGCGGGGTATAAATCTTAATATAAATAAATAAATAAATAAAATTATGCACAGGGTATAGAGAGTGCACAGAGAAACCTTTTTCTCCCTCTCCCAAAATACTGGAGTTTGAGGGTATCCTGTGAAGTTAATGGGCTCAGAATGGACAAAAGAAAATACTTCTTTGAACAATGAGTGATTAAAATGCTGAATTCATTGCAAGAGGATGTAGTGATCAACACAGGCATAGACAACTTCAAATGGGATTAGACAGATTTATGGAGGATAGGTATATCATGGCTACTAGACATCATCACTGAAGGGAACCTCCACATTCAGAGACAGTAAACTTCAAAAACCAGTGCCAGGAGATAACATCAGAGGAAGACTTTGGCTTCTGTGCCCTGTTTTTGGCCCTCCAGAGAAACTGGTTGGCCACTGTAAGAGACTAGATGGACCAGTTGTCATCTATTTGTCTGATGTGTTTTATATATATTTGTATTTTAAATGCTTTTTAACATTTGAAATGTTTTAATACATGCTGCCTTGGGAACCCTGAATTGAGTGGAGAGGTGGCCTAGAAATGTTTTAAATAAATAAATATTTTGAAATTATTCAGTGGATTAAATCATTTTTGTAGAATTAAAAAATAAATGCTTACTCAGTTATCCTGCCTTAAATAAATAAATCCTTCTGCAGTTCTTGATATATGTGCTTTCTGTGTGATGTGGGTTTCTCCTCCAGTTTGCTTCCTTTTTTACTGTTTGCATTTCCTTTATATTTTGTGATTTTAATTGTCTTTACTGTACATTGGTTTCTGCAATGTGTATAGAAGCAGGAGAAATTTTCAAAAATTGACCCCTGTGACATTGCACTCACTGGGCAGAAGACCACAAGGAAATGACAGAGATATGTCCTACCAAGCAATCAGTGAAATATTGCTTGTTTTTCTTCGTAAATAAAATGACTAGAGACTGGAACAACCTTGTTCCTTGAAACAACCATAAGGAATATCACTAGGAGAGTCAGATCCTCTCTGCCTAGGATCTAGTTGAAGCTGTGCTTTGGGCTGAACATACTCTGTTCCTGAAATCCATGTAGCTGGGGCAAATCCAGGGGCAAAACAGGCCAACTCTTGGGAGCAGCCTGTTCTAGACTGAAGGAAAACTGACCCACAGATGTCATTGCTGCTGTAGGCACCCTCTTTTCAATACTCATTGCCAGAGGTCATTTTGTAGAAAAATAGGTGATGGAGCTCATCCAGGGATTGTGATGCAACTGCAATACTATTCAGTGGACAAGGAAGTGGAACTCTCAGGAGAGGTGAAACTCTCAGAACAATTCAGGAGCTGTGCTCCTGTGAGCTCCCACTGAATCTGAGGCCTGCTCATTGCTCCTGTAAGATTCCCAGCATAAAATTAACAATAAATCTCTCTAACATTTTCCGCTTGTACAAATGCTTTTTTTTAATGCCTTTGTTGGGGCATCTGTGTCTGAGAAAGATTACATCACAAAGAATTTCCAGATAACATTTCCTTGGGCAAACCTGTGAGAAAGATCCTAAGTTGCTGCTGCATTCTTTTAATGAAATTTGCTACACAGCCTTCTAAAATATGAGGACGTACCTCCTAGTCTTGAGTGCTTAAGCATGATAACCGTCCCCTATATAAGAAGTCTACTCTAATTTTAGTGTAAAAACCGCTTTATCTAGAGAGTTTTTAAGTAACAGAAAGAGGGAAGTGGCATTACAAATAAAAACCAAGGAGAAAGGAAGTCCTGTTCCTGCTCTCCACGCCATGCAGCAGAACATCTCAAAGCTAGATACGTAGGAAGTCCTTAGAGTGGAATGATGAGCTTCTGAAGCACATTCACATCTTTGGGGGTATCTAGAAATATAATTTCTAGCAGAATACCATGACCCATTGCCCCTTCCTGTATTAAAGGAACAGAGCTGAAGAAGTAAAAGAAATTGAGTTGAATCCCATAGATGTTCTGTTGATTAACTCTTTTCTCTAGTTTAAGAAGTATTTTACCAATGGAAGAAGAACCTCTTGCACTGAACAGAGTCACTGCCATTAGTCAACAGATCTGTAGGATCCAACCTGTTATTTCTCATCAGCTGCAGAGGTCTTTGAAATTCATCTCTTATTCCTTGACCTTTACAATGTTCCCTGACTTCATCCCAATTACAGACTATAGAATCATAGAGCTGGAAGATACCTCCAGGGTCATAAGAACATAAGAGAAGCCATGTTGGATCAGGCCAATGGCCCATCCAGTCCAACACTGTGTCACACAATGGGCAAAAAACCCAGGTGCCATCAGGAGGTCCATCAGTGGGGCCAGGATATCAGAAGCCCTCATCCTGTTGCCCCTCCCAAACACCAAGAATACAGAGCATCACTTGCCCCATCTAGGAAAATTACAAGTACTGCCCCCTGCCCTCCTTCTCATTATCTACTTAAGTTCACAGAATCAGCACTGCTGTCAAATGGCCATCTAGCCTCTGTTTAAAAACCTCCAAAGAAGGACAGCCCACCACCTCGCAAGAAGTCTTTTCCTCTGAGGAACTGCTCTATCAGGAAGTCCTTCCTAATATTTAGCAGAAATCTTTTTTGATTTAATTTCAACCTGTTGGTTCTGGTCCGAACTTCTGGGGCAACAGAAAATAACTCCACGCCATCTTTTATATGACAGCCCTTCAGGTATTTGAATATGGTTATCATATCACCTCTCAGGCCCTTTTTACCTAGCCATTTGATCCTTTCTTTGCGCGCGTTCCAAAGTGACCTTCTACATTACCTGCTGCCTTCAGTTCCGTCTTGTCTCATGGTTTCTTCTACCTTCTACATTGTTTTATGTAAATGTATACCAACACCGCTTCACCCCTGCTGTTGCCCTGTGGTCCTCAAAACTAGTTTTGATCCGGACCTCAAGACATTACTGAAACCAATGTAGCCTGCACTCCCACTCTCCAACTCATTCACACATACACATCTCCTTCTGACAGCACTGGCTAGCATGCTGATTTCTGATGGGGAAAAAAGACTTGTGTCCCCCCCACACACACACACTACCACTTCCAACTCATTCACACACATGCACATATTCTCCTGACAGTGCTGGCTGGCATACAAATTTCTGATGGGAAAAAGGACTTCTGCAGGCTCCCCCAGCTGCTACCACACTCCCGATCATTCATACACATATGCATCTTCTCCTGACAGCACTGAACTGGCATGCCAATTTCTGAGGGGGGGAAAGGACTCGCGCAGACTCCCCTCCCCCGCTAACACTCTCTCACACACTCATTCACAAACAGACACATACACACACACATGCATCTTCTCCTGACAATGCTGGCTGGCTGGCTACTCGCTTAGAGGAAAAAGGACTCTCGGGGGGCCTCACAAACCCAGAAGTGCATTAAACAGCACAAATATAGAAGTAAAAATCCACAGATAAAACTTGTTTCCTGTGGGAAGGCACAAAGGAATATTTTAAATGCAGAATCAATTTGAGTGATGTGGATCTGTAGCAGACAGGTTGAGCACTCACAAAATCTGGAGCAGAACTTAGTGTAGAAAAGACTTCAGCCAACTCCTCTTCAGGCTAGATATACCCAGCTCCTTCAACCTTTCCTCACAGGACTTGGTCTCCAGATCCCTCACCATCTTTGTTGCCCTCTTCTGAATATGTTCCAGCTTATCTAGATCCTTCTTTAACTATGGTGCCCAAAACTGAACACAATACTCTAAGTGAGGTCTCACCAGAGCAGAGTAAAGCATTTATTATTTCAGTGTTGCTGCTGCCATAATTTTGCTTGAAGCTGGAGTAGTTTAGGTTGGTGAGCATAGCATATAATGAAATTATGACCCTTTCAATGGGTGTAACATTTCTTTCCAATATATCAATTCTTTTAAATAACATAATGAGTCATTTTAGGCTATGACTTAAATTTGTGAGTACATGCAGCATAGAGTCCCACAGAGCTGTCATCCTTATAACCATTGTTTCCCTTGATAGTTATTACATAACAGAGTTTTTAAAATCTGTAGCTTTCTTTTCCCGTTGATAATATTTAGTTTTCCTTTCAGAATTTGTCTCTTGAGATTAGTTAATAATGAATGTATAATTGAAAAGACAGCAAGTGCATCTTTTGGGTATACATATATTATTTAGGGAGTCTTAATTCCCATACTATTTGCAGCCACTTACAGACAGGAACCAAGTAAACATACACTTGGTCCTTGTTTTAAAATGTTGCTGTTATGTCTCATAGAAGAACATAATCAGCCATGGGACCTAATTCAATATATAATACTCCTTATAACTCACTCATTTGAAAATATATGAAAATTAAGTGTAGATCATCAGCATCCTTTTGCTTTTAGGAAACTTTTTCTAAAATGCATGTATTTTCTTAAATCCAGGCATCCAATATATGAAAGATTCTATCCTAATATGCTGATTTTAAAAAAAATTATTAAAAGCATTGGAAGGCATTTATTTAAGTTTCTTTTCAGACATGTTTCCTACTGCTGTTGCCTAAGTATCTTGTTTTTATTCTGCTGATTGTGGAGGACTGTCTCCTGGCAGTTCAGAAACTTATTTGTATTATTCAAATTATTCTGGTGCTTTTATAACTTTTTAGTGTTTGAAGGCCATTTGTATTTTAAGACACACTGAGAATGTCAACAAAAAGCAGAATATACATTCTTGAATCAATAAATCAGTAGATAACTTCTACCAAGTTAATGCTCTGAGATTACCTTATTTTCTTCCTCTTGCTTTGTATGATTCAAAAATGAGTTGCTTGAGATCTGCAGAGCCTTGAGGAGGAGAATATAGAGAGATTTAATTTAATTTGATAATTCTATCAATGTTGTAAGAAAATGCTTATTTCACTGCTATATAAGTGGCTATATAGGTGCTTCCTTTTTACCATTGTGAGGATTCCATTTACTGATTGTTGAATTTGAATGAACTACAATAGTAGTATGAATGAACTTCAAAAGAAAAAATAATTTTAATACAGTTATTTGTACCTTTTTTGCTGTCAATTCACAGCAGACATGGCAATCACATAGGGTTTTCAAGGCAAGAGAAGAAGTGGTTTGCCATAGCCTACCTCTGCATAGCAACATTGGACCTCCTTGATAATCTCCCATCCAGATAGTAACCAGAGCTGATCCTGCTTAGCTTCTGAGATCAAATAAGATTCGGCTAGCCTGGGCTATCTAGATTGGTACTATATTAATGCATAAAATTAAGCATACATGAAGATAATTGATTAACATATCTTAATTCATGATAACCAGTGCTTAAAATGATGAAGGGTATAAACTAGCAATCCAAAGTTTGGTAGAGCACAATCCTAAAGGGGGGGGCAGAAAGTGTTTTGGGAGCAGAGGATCACTATGTTGGCGCAAGTAGCATTTGTGCCTGCGTAACTCCAGTAGTGCCATGGCGGAGGAGACTTACGTGGCCGTGGGGCTGCCGGAGCACCACCCCAGCCGAGAGCAGCGGCGCATGAGGGGTGCGCTCAAGCGTTGGCGGAAGTGCGGCGGAGCGAGCTGCTCCAGCACAGGAGGGGGTGGAATCAGGAGCGTAGCCAGGCTTAGGCGGCTCCCTAAGGACATTGGGTCATGACACACACACACCCAAGAGGCGTAAAGTTACGTCCATGGAAATGGTGGTGTAACCCATAGGCACTCGTTGAGACCGAAAACAAAGGTTGGCCCCACCACCGCGGGAGTTCGCAAACCCCTTAAGGAGCAATGTAATTGCCTCACCAATCCCCTCGCAGCCCGGCCTGGGCGAGCCCCCTCCCCAACACCCAATTGCCGTTCCCCCCTCCTATAAATACTTCTGCTCTGGCCTCGCACAACTGATTTGCTAGGGACAGCTGCACATGGCAAGGGGCTCTGCCGGGGAGCTCCCTGCCATGTGGACTTAGAGCGAGGGACAGGCACGTTGGTGACGGGGCACTGCACTGCGCGATTGCTTAGACAGTATCTTTGACCTGTGATGGAGAGAGCAACGTCTCTCCCCTGAGGCTAACTACTCTTGTTTCAAGGTCTCCACAGGTTCCTGGCTCCCGGAGGCTCAGCGTGCGAGGACTGTCGGCCATGGCTGGGTAAATGCAACTGCACACCCCCAATGTCCTCCTCCTCCCCTCCTGCAAGACCGAGTGGTGTGCAAATGTCTCTGGCACTTGAACCAAGCAGTGGGCTTCGGCAGGGAGCATTTGCTGGCCCTGCTCACCTGTACTGCTGCCGGCTCCCTTCCCTTGGTCTGTCCTCCGGCACATTCCCACTCCTGGCAGGGCACCAAGGGGGGGTGTCTGGCAGCTGCCCCGATGTGGGGAGGTGGGTGGGTCAGAGACTGTCCCTTTAAGAGAGCGCCCGGCTGAAATGGAGTCTGCTCCTCCAGCTGCTGCCCCTGCAGATGCTCTTGATCTTTGTGTTTTGCAGGTGGGAATCCAACACAGAGGCTCTGTGTGTGGCACTCTACCCCCCCCCTCCACTCAGCTGTTCCTGCCCGCCACCCCAAATGGAGCCCCACCCCCAGCGAGACTGCCCAACGAACACTAGGGAAACCGTTGCACTCTGTTCCAGAAAAATAAAGTCTGAGCTGTGCCCTCCTTTGTCTTTCCTGCTTGGCATCTGCTGCAAGTTCCCTGGACACTCCCCACCACCATTCTGTCAGTGGCCTTTCCAAGGGAATGCCTGGGAGAGTGGGCACACTTGGTTCTTGGGGGTGGGTGAGCAGAGGGCTATGAGCCACCACACTGCCCCCATGTGCCGCCCCTCAGCCTGCCCCGTCTGACAGCCTACCCTACCCCACAGGGCTGTTGTGCGCAGGGCACAAAGGGGGGGATGATGAAGTGGATGCATGCCCAGCAGATCAGACTCTGAGTTCTGCGGCCCCCAGGGGAGGTGTTCTGTGCACATAGCAGGGGGTGTCAGGGTGACACAGGGGGTCTCTGAGTGTGTGGGGGGGTGTCTGTTGGACTCAGTCTGCTCACTCTCATACACACATTCCAGCCACTGTTTATGGCAGTGAACTCCTGCACTTTGTGCTTCCTGTTCGTCTGCGCATGCCTCTGCCTATTGGCAGAGTCTCTAACAGCAGGAGTGTGTGAGGGGATTGACAGACTCTCAGGCACGGGCTTTCCACCCCCTCTTCTGGTCACATACAACGGGCTGTCCAATCCCATAGTCGGGCGCGACCCTGTCCCTTCCACCACCCTCACCTTGGCAGCGAGCCAATGGCATGGACATGGGCGGAATCACCATGGCAGCAGCTTCTCACTCGTCCGCCCGTGCTCCCCCCCCTGGCATTACGTCTCCCCTTTGGGAGCCGACTGCAGCCATTCTCAGGAATGGGCTGCCCAACACATCATCATCCTTGGTTTATTGAAACTGACGAGTTTAGCAACCATATAACTCACTTGAATCTCAAACATGCTCACAGTTAAGACATAAACTTGATACAGAGACAAGTAAAAAACATGAGCTTCCATTCCTCAGGTCATAATTGAGCTTATAATAGGGGCCATGACCGACCACATAAATAATGCTAATACCAGAGTTAAGCTTGGGTACAAGGAGTTCATATTATACACACAACTATGGCAATACAATGATTGTGCTATCTAAATAAAGATGAGGCAGTATTAATTCAAAATGACAATCTCTGAATTTTCCCTAGGTCCAATTTGTACTTTCATCCAGCTCACACTTGTTTAGTTTTGTGCTTGTAAACATAATCAAATTGCCAGCTGTAATTTGCTGTCCATGAGGGAAAAGTGCTTCAGGCATAGATCCAAGTGGGCATAGACATTTCAGAGTCTTCTTTCATAATTTTTGCAATGGGGGAGCTTCGAGAAATTTGTACATGAATGCCAGTTGCTTAAGTGCAATTAAACTGTTATGGACTATTGGATATATCCATCTCAGTTTTGTACGATGAACTTTTCTCTGACATAAGTAATGGAAGAAGAAATTAATATAGATGTTCTGTCTCATTTGTTTTATAGATCAACAAATACATTGTGGTAGTCAATAAAAACACTAATGAAATTTTTAGTGGAACAGTAATTTAATGAACATTTCTAATTCTGTTTCCAGTTTTGCCTGTGTATTATCTTGAGTACTATATATTTTAATCACTAGATCCAAGTGATTCTTTAAACGGTTCTTGCATTCCACAATAGGCTATACCAGGAGTATACTGTCAGCATATACTATACTGTCAGCATGTGATTGTTCTGTTGAGGGGAGGGGAACCCTGTATACATCACAGTATTATCTTTCTAAGAAAATACCAAGGAATATTTTCTAATTTTAATATTATTCCTCTGCAGGTCATAGTGCCGTAGACATTACAAAAGTGGCAAGAAGACACCGTATGTCTCCATTTCCATTAACATCAATGGACAAAGCCTTCATCACAGTACTGGAAATGACCCCAGTGCTTGGAACAGAAATAATCAATTATCGAGGTATATCAAACAATCTTGGACTTCTGGATAGAAAGGAAAGGGAAAACAGTTGGAGTTTTGTTTGGTTACTTTGTTGTAATATATAGTGTTCAAAACAATATATAGGAAACTTTGCAAGCACTCTGTACAGTGGATCAATAACACTATTATTGTATAGTAGATGAGAATGAGTCTAAGAGAGAGAGAGAGACTTGCCTAAGGCTGCTTAGTGAGTTTGTGCAACAGATTTAATTTAGATCCTGGGTTTTCCTGGTTCACAGCTTAGAACTGCTATATTTCACACTTGAACTTCTAAACTGGGTTATTCCATAAAGAGACTGCAGGTTTTCACTAGTGAAAAAATAGATCTTTCCTTACAGAGAGAAAATACTGCTGTGTAACCCAACACATTTAGAGAAGAAAAATGGTAACTAATTTGGCAGATTAGTCAGAACTGCTACCAAGGCCCAAAAAATTAATTCATGGAAATCACCTTCCTTTTTTTTGTATTTTATATGCGCATGTGTGTGTGCGATCATGTGAGTGTGTGCGCTCCTGGAAATCATGGAAACTTCTGGTGACTGACCCCTACTGGAGGCCTGGAATGTATTCAGAAAGGTAGTTGAATAAAGCCTGAGCCCGTCTCCCATCTCTGGTATTCCAAGGAGGTCTCCCATCCAGATACTCACCAAAGTTGACCCTGCTTAGCTTTTGCCACCAAATGAGAAGGGAGCACTTACTGGAGAAGATCCTGATGCTGGGAAAGAAAGAAGGCAAAAGAAGGAGACGGCAAAAGATGAGATGGCTGGACAGCGTTACTGATGTAACTAACACGAATTTGAGCAGACTTCGGAGGATGGTAGAAGACAGGAGGACCTGGCATGACTTTGTGCATGGGGTCGCAAAAAGTCAGACTCGACTGTACAAATGAACAACAACAGCAAAAGCTTCCAAGTTCTAACAAGATCAGGTTTGCCTGGGCTATCCAGGTCAGGGTGAAATCAGCTGAATTTATTGAGTGGTGTTCCAGCATTAGCAAGATGGCTTCTTTTGAAATGCCTAGTGTAAATGTTTTGAGCAAGTTTACATACTGTATCTTCCATTCAGGTGGTCCTGACTTTGGATGAAAATACACAGTATACAAGCTGTCAATGTAATTCCCTGTGTTAATGCTTCTGTCATGTTCTTGGCTTCTATGCTCTTCAAATTAGCACAGTACATTTTCCCTCACAATATATGTGGTGACCATTTTAGGGAAGATCAGGGTTGTTCAGGTAAAAAAAATGTATGAACCAACTCTAAGTGAGCATTTGGGAAAGAAGCCACACAGATAGCTAGAAATAAAATTATTCTGTTTTGTATACTATAGTGGAATTCTTAGGAACAGAACAAGAAATATTTTTCTGGCATAAAATACAAGCTAGATCTTGGGTTGGACACTACGGCCGTTTTCCCACTCACGTTTTACTGGCGCCACGACCATCCTGACGCCGGCGAATCTGCCTGGATTTCGCATCAGAAGCTCTGGCGCTCCCAGAAGCGCCGGCTACTTCCGTCGCTAAGCCAGCGCAAACGGAAATCGCAAAGATGCAGGAAAACATTTGCGCTGGCTTAGCGACGGAAAGCGCCGGCGCTTCTGGGAGCGCCGGCGCTTCTGTTGCGAAATCCAGGCAGATTCGCCGGCGTCAGGATGGTCGTGGCGCCAGTAAAACGTGAGTGGGAAAACGGCCTACGAGTTTTTCCATAGTTATTCATCATGAGTCAAATCATAGGTAACTTCTGTCCATTTCCTTTGAGAGCCTGAGTAATATGACTGAGATCTGAAGGCAAGACTGAAGTGTGGTCTGCATCTATCAGACTCAGTAACCAAAAAATCTGTCCCCAGATTGGAAAACAATGACAGGTTCAAGGAGACTATCAGGATTGAAACTGCTCAAAGTGAGGGAGTAAGGGCAAAAGAAGCAACAAAAGCAGAGCACATTGATGGAGGGAAAAACGACCTCAACTTTTATTGAATGCAATCATAATAACGCTGCACAGCATTTTATGTATTAACATTATATTTAACTGGCTGTGGTTTTTGTATTATTCCTGTACATAATTTTATTATGCAGTTCCACTAAAAAGTAAGGTTGAAAAAGTGCGTGAAACACGTTGAGATTCTGGACTAAGTGTCTCTCTAGGCCTTTCCTACCCTCTCTAGGCCTTTCCTACCAATCCTACCCCCAGCCTCCCTGTTGTGAGAGCAATGTGGGATGTGCATGCCCCTCTACATGATTCCCTTGCCACCTGAGTGTTAGAGCTGGCTACCTGCCCCCATGCTGGGTATGATGCAGAATGGCCCTACCCTCGAGACTCCTTATGGGGGTCCCAAGACCAGGGGAAGCAGGCATGCAGACTCAGCCTCCCCACAGAATTGCATCCAGCCCAGTGCCCAAACTGCCACACAGATGGGTGACAGCTAAGCTCCCACCAACACTCCTGCAACCACACCCAAGAAAACAGGCCTTCATGGATGCTGTGAAGCTAAATGTTCTAATCCCATTTGGAGAGATGCAGGGCATCTGCCTCAAAGAGGGCTGTCTGTCTGAAAGAAATGTCTGGATAGCCAAAAAAAATGAGGTCTCCCAGTGTGTAAAGCCAATACAAGAATCACTGAGGAAATACAGCCATTCAATAAAGTATTCAAACTTTCAAAAATTGCACCAAAAGCATTCATATATATTCAAAACTCTCAGCAGCTCACAGCAAGAGCCAGGCACAACAAGCACAATGGCAATTAAAGACGCAGTACGTATGTAACAGTAAAGAATCACAAAGGCAAAAAACAGTCCACAAAGTTGCAGTTCACAGTCACTGCCCCAGAATAGTAAGGATACTCAAACACAGGGCTTTTTTTGAGCAAGAACGCACAGGAACGCAGTTCCAGCTAGCTTGGCACCAAGGGGTGTGGCCTAATATGCAAATGAGCTTCTGCTGGGCTTTTTCTACAAAAAAGCTCTATGCTAAACAATAGTGATGTTGGGAGGTGTGGCCTAATATGAAAATGAGTTCCTGCTGGGCTTTTTCTACAAAAAAGGCCCTGCTCAAACACAAAGTCTTGATATTTACAGTGAAGACTTTAAAGAACCTTTTTGGTACAAATGAAGTCTTTCAGTTGCCAGCTCTCCTGGAGAGGACCAAAGAAGTCTTTAAAGAACCTGTTTTTTGGTGTAAAAGAAAACTTCCAGTTGCCAACTCATGAAAAAGTCCAAAACTATCTTGGAAAGACCTAGAAAGACACTTAGTCCAGAATCTCAGCATGTTTCATGCACTTTTTCAACCTCACTTTTTAGTGGAACTGCAGAATAAAATTATGTACAGGAATAATACAAAAAACACAACCAGTTAAATATAATGTTAATACATAAAAAAAAAGAAACAAGTAGGTTTACCCCCAACTTTTAAGCATTAATTTCTAGCCACAGCTTCAATTCTCATCCTGGAGTGCGTTCTCCTAGCAGATGACCACACCCCTGCTGCTTATATTACACATTAAATATAAGTGTGTGATATAATAATGCAAATATAAAGCCAGTTAAATATGCAAAAACAGAAGCAAGTAGGCTTACCCCCAACTTTAAAACATTTAATGCTAGCCACAACTTCATTTCTCATCCTATAGTGGATTCTCCTGGCAGATAAATCCACCCCTGCTTCTTACATTGCAGACTAGAGATAGCAGTGTTTGAAATTTAAAGGTACATAATATTTTAAATAGATGGAGAAATATGTAAAGCTAAATTGAGATCTAAAGGTGAATAGGATTTCAGTTTGAATATAAATTGGGTTTCCCTTTGGGAGCAATATTTGTTGGACATGTTCAGTTGTGTATCTTGGTGATCGGTAGGTATAAAGGACACAGAACTTAAGTTGTTCTGGAGTGTGACCTTTACTCAAAAAATGATCCACCATGGGTGGGTCCATATTTGAACTCCTGATTCTGCTTTGATGTTCCGATATACGAGTTCTCACAGCCCTCATTGACATCCCAATGTAATAAAACCTATGAGGGCAGATTATGAGGTAGGCCACCTGTTTTGTTACACAGGTAGCAAAAAAAGGAAATTGTAATGTTATGCCTTTATCTGCATCCTCAAACACATCACCAGTCAGCTTTCTTTCTTTCTTTCTTTCTTTCTTTCTTTCTTTCTTTCTTTCTTTCTTTCTTTCTTTCTTTCTTTCTTTCTTTCTTTCTTTCTTTCTTTCTTTCTTTCTTTCTTTCAACTTATAGCCTGCCCTTTCCCATAATGGGCTAAGGGTGGGTTCCAACACAATAAAACAATCAGATCAACAGTAAAAATAATCAAGAAATAAATAATATCAAACAATTAAAACAGATTAAAATTTAAGCTAGTTAAGCCATTAATTCAGAAGTTGAATTTAAGCAGCATGGCATGGTGTGGACACATCATTTAAGTCAACTGTCATTGGCCCAAGTTCAGCAACAGTATTGGCAGGCCAGTTTGATGACATAATAGGGTAAGGACGTCTGCCTGCCTCAGCCATAGGCCTGGTGGAACAGCTCCATCTTACAGGCCCTCCGGAATGGCAACAGATCCAGCAGGGCCCAAACCTCTAGAGGAAGCTGATTCCACCAGGCTGGGGCCAGGGCCAAAAAAGCCCTGGCCCTGGTTGAGGCAAGCTGGATGTCCCTTGGGTCAGGGACGATCAGAAGATGTTGGCCAGCTGATCACAATGATCTCCGGGGCTCATAAAGGGAGAGACGGTCCCACAGGTATGCCAGTCCCAGGCCGCACAAGGCTTTAAACGTCAGTACTGAAACCTTGAAGCGGATCCAGTACTCAATTGATAGCCAGTGCAAACTGCGCAGCTTGGCCGACTGCTCAATGCTGCATGCTCGATGCTGCATGCAGATTTGATAAATCTGCATGCTTTACAGTAGCCACATCTGTAGTTGCCATTACTAAGTATGTCTTTAGTCCTCGTCCTTTTATTAACAACTGCTCGTACTAGCAGGTTCCTAATGTTTTTCTGTCTACACAGAGCAGCTTTAGGAGGAAAAATACAACCTGGTAGATGGAAAGTAACATGCCAATGGCGTAAAATTGCTTTGTGGATGCCAGTGGCTAATTAGAAAATTGAAAAGCACAGGAGACTGATGCAAATGATTTCTTCTATTTATATTGTAAGTTTCATCCTTTTCATCCTATCCACTTTCTTCGTTGCTCCAACCACTATATTCTGGGGGGAAACAAGAATAAAACTGTTTTAAAAGATGGTTGGATTCCTGTTGATAATTGTCAGTAGAGTTACACTTGGCCATAACAAATTGGCCAAATGGTAATTTTTTTTGTAGATGCCAGGGGTGAAAAGAGTCAAATGTAAAAATGAAACCTTGTCTGTAGGTTTATGATGTAATTTAACTGCCAATTTGAGGTCCATAGTCTTGTACATCACAATGTCCAAAAATTAATAGACGATAAATCATAATGAATTTCAAACTTGATAGTTGTATGCAGGGAGTTCAGCTGATTAAAAAAATCCATAACTTCAACTTCAAACAACAAAAAGATATCATCAATAAAGCATTTATAAAACTTAATATTCTGAAAAAAGGAGTAACATCTTTGTGAACAAAATTTTTATTTTGCAATATATTGAAAAGTATTCTACTAACAAAATCTAAATATAGTTCATCAATACATTACACAATTTCTTACCCCTCCCACTCTCCAAATTGTGACCTCCACCGGTATACAAAACAAATTAAAAACCTTTTAAAAGTAAAAATTCACATATATAGAATCTTAACTGAAAGTTATTATTCACTTAACTTTATCTTAACTCCAATATAACTACTATTCTTATTCTTTTACTCATTACTTACTTCTTAATCCTCAGTATTACAGATTTAATCAGATAACCATAATCTATTCTTCTTTGCACTTTTAAAAATTCAATTATTACTTGTTAAACATTAAACATATATTTCATAGTCCTTAAATCATCACTAAAAATTATTCAAATCTTAATCTTATCTTAATTCACATAAATTTACTGTATAAACTCAGCTACCATACTTATATTTCGCTACTAAAACAGTACTCAGTAATCACAGTCCTTTTTCTCTTTTAGATTCAGTTAATATTATCAAAAACCACTAAATGTCTCTTCACCTTCCATTGCATCTCCACATAGTTTTGAAATTTATTCCAATCTTCTTTAAAGTTCTCCAAATTATATTCTTTTAAGATTCTAGTAAGTTTGTCCATTTCACTCCAAAAAAAGGAGTAATATCTTGTGTTAAAATGAAAGTATTTTCAAAATGTGCCTGGCTCTTGCCGTGAGCTGCTGATAGTTTTGAATATATATGAATAGTTTTGGTGCAATTTTTGAGTTTGAATACTTTACTGAATGGCTATATTTCCCCAGAAATGTCTGGATGCCATATGATAGATCCACCTGATGTCTCTATGAGCTGCTCAGCTGCTCTGCTCACTTTCCACCTTGTGACATCAATCTTGTTTTGGTAGAAAGATCATTTTTGTCAACTTGGATGACCAAAGCATCTGGAGGTCCATGAAATATGATGTGCCAAGTGATGGTGGATGCAAGTGTCTCTCAGCACTTTCCTCTGCTCCCAATCCAAGTGCTTGGAAGCCATTTGTACCAAATAAGTGGCACAGGCAGGACTTCTGGTGGGACTAACAAATAGGAATTATCAAGTAGTGTGTGACTTGAAGAAACTGGGCGCAGTCCTTGGCTGCCCAGTCTAAAAACATAGTGAAGGTCTAGAAGGCTGTGCAGGTGACCAAGCAGCCCTCTGTCAATTCAACTTAAAGCTCAACAGGCAAAAATCCTCAGGATGGACAGGCAGTAACCAGAATGCCAAATGCCTATTGCACTAGGCCATAAGGGACCCTAGGATCACAATACTGCAGTAGGCTAACAGCATGATCAAAGGAAGTGTACAGTACTGAATAGAATTCCTGGGGATGGCTAATCATTATTGGCCTCTATATAACGTATTGGGTTTTGTTAGATTGTTAATTGTCTTTACCATATAAATTTGCAATTTAGAATTTGTTGTTACAAGTCTATAGTAATTTTTCTCACTATAACCTTCGGGTTGTGTTACCAATACCCAGTTGGGGGCAGGGAATCCCATGGTTTGGAGGCCCTCCCTCCACTTCAAGGTCATCAGATAGTGGGTGGAGGGAAATGTCTGTTGGGCACTCCATTATACCCTATGGAGACCAATCCCCATAGAGTATAATGGAGAATTGATCCATGGTTATCTGGGGCTCGGGTGGGGGGCTATTTTTCGAGGTAGAGGCATAGAGGCACCAAACTTTCAGCATCACCAGTGCCTCTCCTCAAAACACCCCCCAGGTTTCAAAAAGAAGGTGCCCCTATCCCTTATTTCCAAATGGAGGGAAGACATTTAAAAGGCGTGGGGTCCCTTTAAATGTGATTGCCAGAACTCCCTTTGAAGTTCAATCATGCATGTTACACCCTTGATCCTGGCTCTACCCCAAAGTCTCCTAGCTCCACCCCTAAAGTTCCTGGATATTTCTTGAGTTAGACCTGGCAACCCTGTACCTCACTTTTTTCCCCATTGGGGATCCCAAGCTGCATACTTCATTCTCCTCTGCTCCATTTTATCATCACAACAACTCTTTAAGGCTATGGCTGGGTCCAGGCACTTAAGAGCTATCTTTTCCTGCTCATACAGTGGTCTAACAGTATATTATGCAAAATAAGAGACACAAGTGCAACCAAAAGGAGAGAGAAAACACAACCCTACACGAGAAAGGTAACCATAAAATTAACAAATATATACATAAAACTCTGTATGATTACGCAGAATGGACCTTACTCACACAGATGTTCACCCATGCAATAAGTGGTGATCAATATTCTTGAGATGCAGTATGGACAACCAGAGCTTTTTTTCTAGCAGGAGCTCCTCTGCATATTAGGCCACACCCCCTGATGTAGTCAATCCTCCTAGAGTTTACAGTAGGCCCTGTCCTAAGAGCCCTCTAAGCTCTTGGAGGATTGGCTACATCAGGGGGCATGGCCTAATATGCAAAGGAACTTCTGCTAGAAAGAACCTTGTGGACAACTCATCAAGGTTTACAGTATCTCATATGCCCATGGATCTGCTTAGGCCCAGCCTGCAATGCTCAAAACTGCAATGGAGTGCTCAGGTACAATTAGAAAAGAAACAGCAAAATAAGAGACGTCACACAGATATGTTTAATCTGCATAATTTGGGTGAGTCACAGAATTCAAATGGTTCTGGACTGGAGGAAACATAGTCAAGGTCATACTTTCTCCCCCTAGTGTTAAATGTATTATGATATCTCTTAATGTGAAACTCTTTACATATTGTCCTTTCTGTTAGTCTTATTGATTATTTGTGGGATCATTTTTAATATTCTAGAGGGAATTTCTCAAGGAACACAGCAATATATTTCCAAGGCAGTTTAGCAATCACACAGGCTTTTAAAAAACAACAGTAAAAAAAGTATTACTGCCAAATCAGTAAATGCCTTAAGCTAAATATTGATCCAGTTGTAAATTCATGCATTCAAAGTGTCCACATCACTTTGCAGTAAATAAAAGATACAGATATATTAAACAGCAGCCTTTCCTAAATGGATTGAGACACTTAAAAATCAAAACACTAGAGCACAAGCCTAACCATTTTATTTTGGACATACCATTTAGTAGTTCATTATAGATAAATGATTGCATTGCACAAAATACTTTATATACTTGTACAATATTTTGTATTGTCACTTTTTGTTATTACTGAATACCAAGATACCAAGAGTGCTCTTAATCTTAAACATTTCTTAATAAAGTCAGTGGGAGATAAATGTAAGGTGTGTGCTGTATAAAGAATTCTTTTTCTTACATTTTGCTATTATATATGGATCTTTTCAAAATAAAATTAACTAAAGGAATTCTAGGGGGTGTGGAATGGTATGGTATAGCTTTCCCCCTAGATTTAACTTATTTTGTCTAGCAGTGGTAGCTCATTCACTGGGATATAAAGTGCTACCTTTTCCTAGCATTATGTTATCTACCACTGTGAAGAGGAAGCAACAGCTTTCCAACAGCAGGCCCAGGTGGAGCATTCTATGAAAATAATATATCTGATTAGGGCTGCCAAGTCTGACTCAAGAAATATCTGGGGACTTTGAGGGTGAAGCCAGGAGCAAGGGTGTGACAAGCATGATTGAACTCCAAAGGGAGTTCTGGCAATCACATTTCAAGGGACTGCACTCCTTTTTAATGCCTTCCCTCCATTTGGAAATAATGAAGGATAGGGGCACCTGCATTTGAGGCTCAGAGAATTGGACCCCCTGTCCCAATGTTTTTGAAACGTGGAGGGTGTTTTGAGGAGAGGCTCTGGGTGCTATGCTAAAAATTTGGTGCCTCTACCTCAAAAAACAACCCCCCCAAGCTCCAGATACCCATGGATCAATTTTCCATTATCCCCTATGGTAATTGGTCTCCATAGAGTGTAATGGAGTGCCCCTCCCCCACTTTCTGATAACCCTGAGGTGGGGGGAGGGCCTCCAAACCATGGAATCCCCTGTCCCCAACTGGGGATTGGGAATCCTATAATCTGGCACACACTCATTTAGTTTCTGTAGGAAAGGAGGGAGTCCCACTTCAGATGAATTGACTCAACAAAAACGTCATGGCCTTCAATTTGCAAGGCCTAAGCAATGGTAGAGGTCATTAATTCATAGGGTTGCCATAAATCAGAAGTAACTTCTGCATATGATGCACACAAAGGAAGAGGAAATGAAAATTAGAGAGGCACATTCTCACTGCTAACAGGCAGGCATTTTGAGGCGGATGGGAGGCATCCCAAATCAGGCCAGCTCAAAAAGAATCGTCCCGAAGCCTCCACACATTCCAGTGTGAGTCGGCCTCATCCCATCTGCAAGGTGGCTTGGCACAATCAGATGAGAGTGCCTCAGAGGCTGGACTGCTCTTTTTCTCCCCCAACGAGTCAAGTACTCATGCTCAAATGCCCTGGGTAGTTTTTACACACACACACAAAAAGTCAGATGCAGCTTGGGGTGGCTTGGTGATTTCACAGCACCGAGGCACCTTGCTTGCACCCATCCACTTCCAGATGGTGAGGAGGCGACTGACGTGCTGCTCAAAAATTTGCTACCACTTTCAAAGTGGTAGCTTTTTGAGCCACTCTCCGACAGCTGGAGGACAGGGTGAGTATGGGATGGGGACGGGCAGCAGATGTTGCCATTTGGAAGGATTTTTCTAGTTGATTTCTGATGTAAAACAATTTTTATTAGTAACATATGGTAATAAATCTATATCTATATCTTACATCTTTAAAAATTTATTTTATCTACCTCATATATTACTTTCCACCCACCCCTCCCCCCGTTACTTGACCCCCGCCAGTGTTATTTACTTAAAAAAAAACAAATATTAAAGGTACCCTTAACTATTAAAACAAAAATTTATATTCTTCTTTTTAAAACTTAATTATTATCAAAAAATGTCCAATGTCTTATTTTCCACTCTTTTTCTATATATCTTCTAAACTTTTTCCACTCCGCCTTAAAAACTTTTAAGTCATAGTCTTTTAATATTCTTGTTAATTTGTCCATTTCACTCCATGTCATAACTTTTATAATCCAATCCCATTTCTCTGGTATTTTGTCTTGCTTCCACAATTTTTTTAGTTGATTTCTGAGGCATCTCTGAGCTGGCCCAAAAAGCTGGTCTATAATCACCCAGAGGGTCCCTGATTAAAATGCCTCTCTAAAATTTCATAGTTCCAGCACTACGAAGCTCACAACCACAGCAAGCCCATTTCAGCATAATTTTATTGAATTTTAGAAAGCATTATAAAGTGTTCTGTCTCAGATTTTTCCTTGTTAAATGTTTTGTTTTTTTAAAAAAAAGTTGGCTCAGTATCTGGCATATTTTCTTTATTGTTATATTGAATTTATAATTGAATTTTATTGCTCCACTGTAACACCAGCATTAGTATTTCCAAACTAGGTGTGCTGTAAAAGAGGCTTTCAGTAGAAATTACAACTAGCAGTTTGTGATTATACTTGTGAGTAAGTACATCTTCCTAGAAAGCATTCAAAATATGGACACAGAGGATAGAAAAGTTTTGAAGGAAATTTTAGGGGTGAAGGAAAGGACCCTGACACATACTTTGAGTAAGAAAGAATGCTGGCAGATAAAGCTTCTGTACTGTACCAAATTAAAAGAATACTCATCATTTAATATATGTTTTGATCTCTGTCTTATCTTATGTTCAACCATCTGTTTTGTTCCCCTTCCTTTATGTATTCAAATTGTGAGCCTTTCAAGGACAGTTAATCATAGCCATTCTTAGCCTTTGGAAGGAGATGGGCAGGTCAGTTAGGGTTGCCAGGCCTGTGTTGGAAAATATCTGGAGACTTTGGGGGTAGATCTGGAAAGGGCAGGGTTCAGAGAGGGACCTCAGCATAGTACATCCTTCAAAGCAGCCATTTCCTCCAGGGGGTAATACAATATAAATGACTGGTACCAGTGTGTAAATAAGAAAATAATCAAATCACCGGTCAACAATAAATATTCACACTCTCATTGTGTGTACATGCTATTGATTTAGTGCAAATATAAGACAAAATAAAGAACGAAGGAACAATAAGGTATTTGTACTCCCCCAAATTATACACTTAAACGTTTCTACATAGGAACCAGCCTTAACCAACTCCATAAGTGTTTTAGAGTGGAGTCCTTAAACATTCTGCTGTGACGTTGCAATTGAGAGAGAAAGGAGGAACCGTATATAAAGGAGTCCTCACGGTTTCGCCCTTCTCACACTTCATCAGCCGCTTTTCTCAGTGTTTTCCGGAGCCACAGTAATTATGTTACAGACATTCCGGCAGCAGAGGTTTAGAGCATGCGTTGATCCATGTCTGTAACATAATTACTGTGGCTCCAAGAAACACAGAAAAGAGGCTGACAAAGTTTGAGATGGGCGAAACCGTGAGGACTCCTTTATATACGGTCCCTCCTTTTTCTCTATTGCAACGTCACAGCGGAACGTTTAATGACTCCACCCTAAAACACTTACTTATGGACTTGGTTAAGGCTGGATCTTCTTCATGGTCTCTGTGCTTCACACCCATGGGATAGAGCGCCTGCGCCGATCCCCGAATCGGTATCTGAAAAGCCCGGGATTTTTCCGTGCTTGGCACCAATGGGCATACACAGGTGTCCCAGTATGCATGCTCACCGGCACCAGCGCGGGGATCCCGCCAGTTCCTTTCTGACCACTGCGCGGAGAGGTTTACCTTTCGGTCCCCGGTCGGTGAGATATCGGGTTTTTGCCTTTTCTCTCGTTGTATATAGCCCGTTTGTTGTTTTCTTAGAGTAGATAGTTAGATAGTTTTGGGGGGGGGGGGGGAAAGTTTGTGTGTGTTTGTTGGATTGCCCTTCGGGGCCTTTCCCCCTGTTTGTTTTCCCCCAAAAGTTTTTTCCCCCTCAGAGGACTCTGAGTGGGTTTTTTGGCGATTGGCGTCTATGGAAAGACGTTGGGGGTTTTTCAAATGCTGCCGCTCGTGTGGGAAGAAGATTGCCCCCCCAGACGGCCATTCCCTGTGTCTTCTCTGCTTGGGTGAAGCGCACCACGTGGAGTCCTGCCCACACTGTCTCTGCTTCTCCAAGCAAACATAGAAGAACCGGGCAGCGTGGCTTTCGGCGGCTTTGACTGAGTCGGCACTTCGCCCTCAGAGATCAGCATCGGGCCCATCAGCATCGACCATGGCAGACACCCCGGCCCTGACAGTCACATTGGCCGATGTGACCCCGGTCGTGACCAAAATGCTGATAGAGCGAGGCTCCTCCACAAAACGATCCCATGAGGGATCAGTGGACACGCCCGCCAAGAAGCGTCGGGATGACTCGGGGCTCCGAGCATCCATTTTGAAGAAGGCCAAGTCCAAGGAGAAGCGGAAGAGGCCCCGCACTCCATTGCCTTCTTATGACGCTTCGGCACTGATGACCTCTGCTGCGCCGAGGAAGATCCTGGCGTCCCCGTGCCACAGCCCATCGGCATCAAGAGGCAGTACTCAACAGCCCCGTCTCTCGTTGTCTGAACAGGAGATTGACCTCACACAGCAATCCTCGTCATCCCGGTCACGGCATCGCAGCGGGAGCGGTTCACTCTCGGAAGTGGAGGCTTCGGCACCAATGGACCCGTCTCCCCCGATGGAGCCCAGAGGCAGACGGGAGCTAGAGCCCTCCATGGCACCATGCCGTTTCCCACCGCTACCATCATGGGAGCAGCGTCAGTGGCCGCCCACCTACCTGTATCCCTACTCTCCTTACCAGTGGTATCCACCGAGGGAGTTTGCGGAGTGGGACCAACAGTCAGAGGCATCCTGCATGTCGAGGCTGTCGCACCATTCCCGATGGCCATCGGTATCTATCCCTCCGAAGAGGCGCACCAACCCAGTTGCTGAGACTCGTCGGCAACCATCGACGTCGATCCGTTCACCGATCCGGGAATCGACGCCGATCCTCTCTGAGCACTCCGTACACCAGGAGTCTTCTTCATTGGACTCAGAGAGCAGTACCGATGCCCAGAAAGGTGCTTTGGAGCCTTCGCCAGGTTCCCAGATGGCCGAAGATCTTCCTTTTTCGCTATTGGAAGATCTGAAGTCCTATGGCGACCTAGTGAAGAGGATGGCAACCTCCCTCTCCCTGCCTGTGATACAACCACAGCCTGTCGTGGATGATAATGTCTTTGACATTATGCAAAGGGACACATCCACAGCAATCGCTTTGCCACTCACCAAAGTGATTCTGCAGGCAGTGAAGGAGCCCTGGAAGAAACCATCTTCGACTCCAGTGTCATCCAGAAGGCTGGACCATATGTACAGGGTCCAGGAGACGGGGGCTGAGTTCCTTTTCACCCATCCGAAACCGAACTCAGTGGTCATCTCTTCCTCCTCCAAGGCATGGAAGGTCCACTCATCCCCACCTGACAAGGGGGAAAGAAGCTGGACAACATAGGGAGAAAGGTTTATTCTGCAGGGGCCCTAGGAGTAAAGGTATCTAATTATGCGGCTTGCATGGCTAGATACCAGTACTCCGTATGGGAACAACTCACCCCTCTCCTTTCTTCCCTGAGCGAGGACAAAAAGGCTGCTGCCAGGAAGCTGCAGAAAGAAGGCTTTGCTGTAGCCAAACAGCAATTGGCTGCAGCAAAGCACATGGTGGACGTGTTGGCAAAGGCAATCACGTCGGCTGTGTGCATTCGTCGGCACTCCTGGTTAAGATCAACAATCCTGCAGCAGGACATTAGGGCTTTTGTTGAGGACTTGCCCTTTGAAGGGGATGGCCTGTTTAGCACCACCACAGACAGTGCACTGCAGGAAATCGATAAGAGCCTCAAGACCTCCAGGAACCTGGGTGTGCAGGCCACCTCCAGGGCTCCTAAGGCGAAGCAGTGGCACAAACCATGGGCCAAAAAGCCTTACCAGAAGTTTTCGCCTGAACAACAATGGCGACCTCACTCCACCCAGCCTGACAGACCATCGTACTCAGGCAACAACAGGAACTGCTATGGTTCTCAGGCCATGGGCAAGTCTAAGGGTACCCGCCCTCAAAAGCAGGGCTTTTTACTTTCTTGTGGCACGCATCATCGCCCCAACTTCAGCATCTATCCGCCTCCGCCCTTTCCTACCTGTCTGGGAGTTGATCTCTACAGACAGGTGGGCTCTGTCCATCATAGAAGAGGGCTACAAAATAGAGTTAGTGCAGATTCCGAACCAATCCATGGTGATTACCACTCCCCCTTCCCCACCTCTGCTGGCGGAGGTGAACAACCTCCTACAGAAACAAGCCATAGAGAGAATTCCGGCGGAGGCCAGGACGGGAGGTTTTTACTCTCGTTACTTCCTGGTTCCCAAGAGGGACGGGGGCTTAAGACCAATTATGGATCTTCGGAATCTGAACAAGTTCATTCTGTACCAGAAGTTCAGAATGGCCACGCTGCAAACAATCCTGCCCCTCATCAACCAAGGGGACTGGATGGTGACCCTGGACCTCAAGGATGCCTACTTCCATGTCAGCATCTATCTGGCGTTCAGGTGTTTCCTCAGGTTTGCAGTGGGTTCCCAGCACTTCCAGTTCAAAGCCCTTCCGTTCGGCCTGTCCACGGCACCTCGGGTGTTTACGAAGATGATGAGCGTTGTGGCTGCCCATCTCCATCTCCAGGGAGTTGTCGTTTTCCCATACATCGATGACTGGCTCCTTGTGGCAAAGTCGAGGGAAAGTTTGTCAACGCACATTGCCATCACTCTACGTCTTCTTGACACCTTGGGGTTACAGGTCAATTTGGAGAAATCCCATCTTACTCCGTCAAGGCTGTGCAGTTCATAGGGGCTTTGCTGGATACAGACCAGCATCATGCATACCTGCCTTCGCAGAGGGCAAAGGACATTGTCGGTCTGGTACAACTGCTTCAGAGGCAAAAGTGGGGCACAGCACAGCAGCTTCAGCGAATGCTGGGGCTGATGGTGGCGGCAACAAGCGTGCTACTTTTCGCGAAACTGAGGATGAGAGGCCTACAGTTGTGGTTTCTTCACCAGTTTCGTCCACTCAGAGACTCACCTCGAAAGAGATTCACCATCCCATCAGGGACTCTTCAGACGCTACAGTGGTGGGAGTCAGAGAACAACATCTGCCAGGGAGCTCCCTTCCATCTGCCAACTCCCACTGTGACTATCACCACAGATGCTTCCTTGTGGGGTTGGGGGGCCCACATGGAAGGCCTGTGTGTGTGGGGGGGGGGGCAGTGGCCGCCAAAACTGACTCAGTTCTATATAAACTACCTGGAACTACTGGCAGTTCACTTTGCCCTACACTCTTTCCGTCCCCTAGTGGCGGGGAAGACTGTAGCGCTGCTTACGGACAATACCACTGCCCCGTGCTACATCAACAGGCAGGGGGGACAGTGTCTCATCGGCTCTGCGCATTGGCGATGGATCTCTGGTTGGAGTGTCTCCAGTACGAGATCTTCGTGAAGGCGGCGCATGTTCCAGGGGTCCTCAACGTTCAGGCAGACTCCCTCAGCAGAGGTGGGGCTTACCCACACGAGTGGAAACTGCAGTGGCGTTTCCTGAAGCCTGTATTTCAGCTTTGGGGGTACCCGCAGCTGGATGTCTTTGCCATGGCCGAGAACAAAAAAATGCCCCAGGTTCTGTTCCAGAGTGGGAGCGGATCCAACATCTCTGGGAGACGGGCTCCTGCTTCCTTGGGAGGGCTGGTTTCCACCTCTGCTGTTGTTGACGAAGGTGGTCAACAAAATAGCAAGGGAGAGACCACGCTGCATCCTGGTGACTCCCTGGTGGCCTCGCCAGAACTGGTTCGCGATCCTGCTCCAACTCTCGAGGGGGGTCTTCTACCAGTTCCCGGCAGAGCCGGACCTTCTGTCAGCTCAGGGCGGGCATGTACTCCATCATAACGTGCCCCATCTGAAGCTGACAGCGTGGTTCATCGACCAGTAGGGTTCTCTGACAGGGTCCAGCAAGTTCTTATGAACAGCAGAAAACCGTCCACCCGCGCTTCCTTTGACAGGAAGTGGCAGAGATTTACCAAGTTTTTAGTTGACCCTTCGGTCTCACCTAGCAGGGTGGGATTGGCGGCAATTTTTGATTTTTTGCTGTCCCTAGTGGATGCGGGCCTGTTTTTCTCCTCCATCAAAGTTTATTTGGCGGCAATATCTGCCTTCCATGATCCGGTGGAGGGGTACTCCGTTTTCGCACACCCTCAGTCCAAGAAATTTTTGAAGGGGTTGTTTAGGCTGCATCCACCGTCAAGATCACCCCCACGGTTGTGGGACTTGACTTTAGTGCTGGACAAACTAACCCGTCACCTCTTTGAGCCGATGGTGACATGCTCTTTGCAGCTCTTGTCGTGGAAGGCTGCATTTTTGGTTGCCATCACATCAGCACGTCGTGTTGGGGAGCTCACGGCAATGCGGTGTGAGTACCCTTATCTTGTTTTTAGAGTGGCTGGAGTTTTCTTGGCTCCGGACATTAGTTTTCTTCCGAAGGTGGTCTCTCAGTTCCACCTCAATTTAGAAGTTTGGTTGCCCACTTTTTACCCTAGCCCTTCCTCGGGCGAGGAACGTAGGTTGCATGCTCTGGACGTTAAGCGTGCTTTACTGTTTTATTTGAAACGTTCAAAGGTGTTTCGTAAGGACAAGCAGCTTTTTGTTTCGTATGCTGCTCCCAAGTTAGGTTCCAGGATTTCATCTCAGAGGCTCTCAAAATGGCTCACTGAGATGATTAAACTCTGTTATTTGTTGGCAAAGAAGCCGCTACCTGGGCCTGTTCATGGACACTCCACAAGAGCGATGGCCACGTCGGTGGCGTTCCTGAGAGGTGTGTCCCTTTCTGATGTCTGCAAGGCTGCCACCTGGTCTTCTCCGCATGCCTTCATGAAGCACTACGCACTGGACGTGCATGCTCAGCAGAGGACTCGGTTGGGAACTGCGGTGCTGCAAGCTGTTTCTTCCGGTTGAACGTCTTCCCGCCTCCAGGTATGTCTTGCTTGCTAATCTCCCATGGGTGTGAAGCACAGAGACCACGAATAAGATAGACAGGTTGCTTGCCTGTAACTGTAGATCTTCGAGTGGTCATCTGTGCATTCACACTACCCGCCCTCCTTCCCCACTGCTGACGGTCTCCCTCCAGTAGGGGCTTCCGGCGGTCAGGAAGGAACTGGCGGGATCCCCGCGCTGGTGCCAGTGAGCATGTATACTGGGACGCCTGCGCATGCCCATTGGCGCCGAGCGCGGAAAAATCCCGGGCGCAGGCACTATCCCATGGGTGTGAATGCACAGATGACCACTCGAAGATCTACAGTTACAGGTAAGCAACCTGTCTTTCCTATGCAGAAACATTTAAGTGTATAATTTGGGGGAGTACAAATACCTTATTTGTTCCTTCTTTCTTTATTTTGTCTTATATTTGCACTAAATCAATAGCATGTACATACAATGAGAGTGAATATTTATTGTTGACCGGTGATTTGATTATTTTCCTATTTTCTCCAGGGGAGCTGAGATCTCCACACTCCATCTGGAGGCTGGCAAGCCTAATTCAGTCATTGTCATACATACAATGTAACCTGCTTTATTCTACATATTCATATTTCTGAATAAATAGACATATGCTTAAAATGTTGCTGTATTGATATACTTGATGCTTTTCACAGAGTATAGAAGCATTATCCCTCTAGTTTTTTTAATCAATCTGTACATCATTAACAAAATTGATTTCAAAAGGTCTAAAATCTCTCCAACTAGTAATGTGTTACTAGTAAGGTACCTATCTAAAGAAAAAAAACCATATTACTGTTCTGCTCACAATTCTGCAATAACATCTAGCACAAAATATTATCTTTTCTAAGTTGGTTTTTAGTGTATTTTTAAAATGGTTTTTCAGGTAATAGATAAATAATTTGTTTCTTAGTTGCCTGCACACAGTCTAGCTATTAAACTATGGGTAAAACACTACCATGATAATCCTTATGCAAACTGGAGATTGATTGAACCACATATCTTACTTCTTTATTTGAATCTTAAGTTTTTCAAATCACTTTATTGATATTTGCAGAAACCAAAAGTTAACGGAGAGGTGTTATCTATAGATGAACTTAATCAGTAGAAACGTGCAGATTTAGTCTTTTTACTCTGAATTTTCTAACAAGGATTTGTTTCTTCTTTCTGTCTCTCCCACCTCTGTTAGATGGAATGGGCAGAGTTCTTGCCCAAGATGTTTATGCAAAAGACAACCTACCACCATTTCCAGCTTCAGTAAAAGATGGTTATGCCGTCAGAGGTAAGTGCTTATGACTTTGCCCATTAAGTTGATTCTTATACATCTAGCTTTATAGTGGATTACTTGCTTATCTAGGCATAACCAGTGTTTCTCCATGGCAGAAGTTTTTTTACTTGCAGATGGTGACTTTCTCATTTCCCCATCCACTGCAGCCCCAAATGTCACCTGAAATTCTGCTCTCAGTCAGCATTTCAGGGGGCATGTAGCACTACAGCAAGAGGGGAGAAACTCACTATCTATAGGCAGAAATTCTGTCTGCAGAAATGCTCTGACAGATCGAAGCTATATGCTGTATAGAGCAGCAAGTCCAATGATGGCCAAAGATCCAAGGATATATTATTTATTTATTAAATTTATGCCATGCCTTTTTTCTCTGGTGGAACTTGGCAGCATGGAAGACATTCCCAAGCAGAGTTCCATCCAAGGATTAATCCAGCACATATCATGTTTAACTTCAGAAACACTGCCAGACTGTGCCTTCAGTCTGTAGTCCTTACTCTAAGCAATCTTACTCAAGCTGTTTTAATATAATTTAAATGGTCTTCAAAAAGTTTGTTATCTGAGATTACAACTGTTATTACTTTCACTGAAGGCTTTATAAATTAGCATCTAAGGTGCTCCAGCTGTTTTGTAACTAATGCATATTCAAGTGTAGCTAGAGTACATAAAGATGGACAGATTCATATTCATCTAAGGTTCATAAGCTTTATTTATACTTGTTCTTATTGTAGTCCAATAAATGTATTAGACTGGAAGTAAATCAGTTTCACTTTTAATTTTGTGGTTCTACTGTTCTGCTATGGTTTCTTTTGCTTTTTTGTCACTGTTAGTAAGGATACTAGTGTGTGAAAAAAATCCAGACATATTCCTTGCATTTTAGAAATGTTGCCAGATGTGTTTGGCAGGGCCCAGTAGAGAGTGGTTCCCCCATATGGCATGACCCTACCAGAATACTTCAGGAGACCCACTGCTGAGCTGCAGGCCATTATAGTGAGAAAACACTGAAAGGAAAGAAGCGATTGGTGTCTACGTTATCGTAAAAATTATCTCTGTACACATTAGGGCCCATCCACATTCTGGTGATAAATAGACTGAGACTATGTGGCAATCAGGCAGGCAATCATCTTGGAAAAGACTTATTTAGAATTAGTCTAAAACTAACTATAGAAAAGTGGGGAAAGAACAAATCTGCCAGCTGATTTTTACTAGGCTATATCAAACAACTGTGCTAGGAAAATAATAACTCTCAAATATACGAAGTATCAAAAATTCATTCACAAATACACAAAGTACAAATAACACTGACAAGCACAGCACCAAAATGTAAGTGCAATATATATATATATATATATATATATATATATATATATATATATATATATATATATATATATATGGCTCCAAAATTCTCCTTAATCACTAAATTGTAAACATCTGTCCATTATTCAGAGGCGTATTAGGAGTCCATACAAAACAGTCAACTTGAAGGGTATAATTGTCCTTCACGTGCTACCTGTCCTATAATTGTCCTGTCACGTTTCGTTGTATAATAGCTTCTTCCAAAAGCCAAAATACTTACTATCTGTATCTGAACTCAAATTCTACATGCCAGTCTCTTTTAGCATTCTCTTTCCAAGGCAGCGGCTTGATTTTTACTGGCAGTAGCCAACTGGGAGGGGGAAGGTGTGTGTGGAAAGCTAGTCTTTGAAAAATTACATTGCATTTCACTGAATGTCACTATCTCCATACAGATTAGTGAATGAAAATACATGTTCTTATTTGAGACTTGAGGGTTCTGAGAGTTTCCATAATGACTGTGCCAAAACAGGCCACCATCACCCTCCACACACACCTCATTCTGCCATTGGCTTTGCAGAATTTAACTAACTGGATCAGGTCCCAAGCCATTAGTCTTTAATGAGTTTCTTCTACTAACCATCCCCCAAAATAAGATTCCTTTAACTACCACAATTCCCAGACTATTTTAAAGAGATGCCTGATTAGTTTTCTGGAATCTAAATTCTCTATTTTTGTCTTTTAAAATTCTTAAAATTAAGACACCTCCCCATGCCTTTCATCACCACATATTCCAAATTATCTGGGACATAGGGAGAAGCCCTGAAAATCTTGCTTGTTAGAGTTCAGATCCAAGCAGGAGACTCTCTCTTTGTAGATTGGTAAGCAGAGGCCAAATTAGGCTTTTATATGGGTACAGAAAGATAATCATAAACTTATACCATAAAAAAATAATTATTATCATTTAGAGGTAGTATCATTGGTTACAAAAAAAAGGAAAGTATGTAAGCAAAAATTATTTCACAAATGGGCAAGAGAAAATAAAATAAGTGGTAAACATCATCCCCTCTGCCCCTTTATGATGGTGTGTTCTTTAGGCAGAATAGACTTCTGTTTTATTCTTTTTCACTTATAGACTTTCTCATTGAAGTTCCTTATTTTGGCCTCTTTATCCAAGCTATTTCTGGCTATTACAAGCCAAGTTTCTCTTCTTACTTAAAGCTTTCCCATTCTAAAATTGTCTTCCTCTTTTTTTCTGAAAGTTTCCCTTTTAAGTACTTTCAAATCCCTTCTGTCCTACCAGATGGAAAATTACTAGGTTATCTGTAGGACCATCTATATGTTATGATTTTAATGTACTGTGTCTCTGTACCCTAACTTGACTTTGTATCTGACATTCAAACATCAGTGGCAAGCTACTTGCTGGGAAGTAATTTTCCAACTCATGCAGGGTCCTAGTTTGGACTGGGACCATGGCTGACAGGGAGACATGTGACTGACTGGTTCAAAGTCAGGTCAAGGAGCCAAGATACAACTGGCTAAAAATCATAACATTGTAGCTTGGCCCAAGGAACTTGTAATAAGTCCATTGCTTGTGAGTTCTGAGGTACTCTAGGGCCTCGGGGGGAGGAAGCTAGGGCACAAAATTCCCAGGCCCAAGTTACCTGGAGGACCCCTGAAGCCAGCATCAGGCTACCCGCAGAATGTGTCTGATTAATTTCACTTCTAATGCAGTTCTGCACTACAGCTACTAGAAGCACAGGGAAAACAGAGCACAATCATAGAATCATAGAGTTGGAAGGGACCTCCAGGGTCATCTAGTTCAACCCCCTGCACAATGCAGGAAACCCACAAATACCTACCCCAAATTCACAGGATCTTCATTGCTATCAGATGGCCATCTAGCCTCTGTTTAAAAATCTCCAAGGAAAGAGAGCCCACCACCTCCCGAGGAAGCCTGTTCCACTGAGGAATCGCTCTAACAGTCAGGAAGTTCTTCCTAATGTTGAGCCGGAAACTCTTTTGGTTTAATTTCAACCCATTGGTTCTGGTCCTACCTTCTGGGGCCACAGAAAATTCCACAGCATCCTCTAGATCAGAGGCCCTCAACTTTTTTTATCCCAGGGACCGGCCCCAGAGCCAGCAGCTGCCCCCCCCCCCGCGGCGCCGCCTCCTCCTCCTCCCCCCGTTTCCTCCTCCCTCCTCTGCCCTAGCCCCCACAGCCTTGCCGCCCGTCCCCACGTAGCCTCACCACCTCCTGTTTTTACCACTTTAAGGCCAGGGAAGGTAAAGCGCCTTCCAGACCGACCTCCCCCCCCCCATCGATCAGCTGATCCAATCGGCCGGAAAACTACGGCAGCGCAGCTGTTTCAGCGGTCGCTTGCCGCTGCTGCTGCAGGTTTCCCTGCTGATTGGATCAGCTGATCAGCAGGGGGCGGGGGAGGTCGGCCAGGAAAGCACTTCATGGCACCTTCCCTGTCCTTAAAGTGGTATAAACGGGGGACAGTGAGGCTGAGTGCGGTGACGACGAGGCTGCGCTGGTGGGGTGGGCAGGCGGCTGCACAGCCAACTCAGAAACAGGCCACAGACCGGGGCCAGTCTGTGGCCCAGGGGTTGGGGACCCCTTCTCTAGATGACAGCCCTTCAAGTAGTTGAAGATGGTGATCATATCACCTCTCAGGCACTGCCTCTCCAGGCTAAACATGCCCAGCTCCTTCAACCTCTCCTCATAGGACTTGGTCTCTAGACCCCTCACCATCTTCGTCACCCTCCTCTGGACCTGTTCCAGCTTGTCTATATCCTTCTTAAAATGTGGTGTCCAAAACTGAACAGAATACTCCAGGTGAGGTCTTACCAGAGCAGAGTAAAGCGATACCATCACATCACGTGATCTGGACACCATACTTCTGTTGATGCAGCCCAAAATTGCATTTGCCTTTTTTAGCCACTGCATCACACTGTTGACTCATGTTCAGCGTATGATCCACTAAGACCCCTAGATCCTTTTCACACATACTATAACTATGCATGGGATTTTTCCTACCGAATTGCAGAACTTTACATTTATCCCTGTTAAAATTCATTTTATTGGTTTTAGCCTAGTTTTCCAGGCTGTCAAGGTCGTCCTGTATCCTGTTTCTGTCTTCTACTGTATTTGCAACCCCTCCCAATTTAGTATCAATAAAGAGTAGTAGCTCTGCTTTTGGCTTCCTGTGCCTTTCTGCAAAGTTTACAGCTCTTTCATCTTATTTATGGAAAAGCAGGAGAAAATGCTGAAACACCTTAAGAAATCAGCAGCAATTCCATCCCTTCTGCTTGCTAGCAGGAGCCGGGGGGTGGGGGAGAAAAAGCTGTCTTGGAAAGAATGTCCCACAGTAGCCATTGGCAATGAGTTGCTTCAGGAGGACAGCATTGCTCCTTCATTTTCCAATGCCTTGGTACAAACCTCCACAATAGCAACCTTTGTGTCTTCTTCAGCTGCCACTCTCTTCTAGAGCTGCCAACCTCCAGGTGGTGGCTGGTGATCTGCTACTACAGCTGATCTTCAGGTGATACAGATCAGTTCATCTGGAGAAAAAGACCACTTTGAAAGTCAGAACCTATGGTATTATACCCACTGAAGTCCCTCCCCTTCCCCTCCTCAGGCTCCACACCCAAAATCTCCAGGTATTTCCCAATCTGGGGCTGGCAGCCCTATTCTTCTCACCCACCAAAGCACTGGCAGGGACTGGGAGTGGACAGCAGGCTCTTTCTCACTCCAAAGCACCCATAGCAGTTGGGCCCGTCAGTAGGCCACCTGCAGTTCATGCACGCTAGCACCTCTCACTCCCCCAACTATACAAGGCCAGAAAGCCCTTGAAAGTACCAGCACTGAAAGAGTGCTTCCCTAGCACCTCCACTGGCCTTGGCCATGAGAAAAGATCCCCAAGGCAGCAGAGGGGGCAATGTGAAGGCTCATTAGCTTTCAGAGGGTAGCTCTCCCCTTCACTTCCCTCAATTATCAATGGGGCTTCACTCCAACTCTCTGCCTTTATTATTCAGAAAGTGCCGAAGCACATTAAATAGCATCTGAATGAAAAAAGTGCAAAAAAAGAACACACAATAGACAAAGGGACTACAATTCCTTCTCCCCCTCTATACTTTTTCCATACCCTGGAAGAGCTGCAGGTACCAGTTGCATTTTTCTGAGGACCCTGGCTGTTATTCCTCAGATCCCAGGACCAGCCACTGCAACTTTTCCTCTAGACCTGGCAGGCCCCAAGACTTGCATTCAATGTAGACACTCTGTCCTCTTTCACCATTCCAACTTTGCTTCAGACTTCATAGCTTCAGACAAAGAAAAAACAGTTCAGTAGCACCTTAAAGACTTAAAATTTATGGTCAAGTGAACAAATTGTGTTGGTTTGTAAGGTGCTACTGGACTTTTATACTTTCCTGTTGCTACAGACAAACTGACACAGCTACCCATCTTGATCTGTCTCCATGGAAGATAAATAAGAGAGGGAGTGGTCAGGGGAAGGCACAACCTATTCTGACCCAGTCTCTGCCAGGCTGTTCCAATGGTAGGATTTTCAATGACTCTTGGGAAGGTCATATCCAGACTAAGATTCTCAGAACAAGCCACCCCTGAAGCTCATGAGGGGACATGCCAGGGGGTTTTCGGTAACCAACCCAACTTGCACTATCAGAGGGTTTATTTTATGTCACGCTTTAGGAATCTGTGTTGTTGGTTTTTTTAAAGCAAAAATAAATAATAGTGTTTTTCCAACAGACACATTTTGAAAGGTCATGGCGTAAATGATCAGTCAATTAAAAAAAGAGAGAATGCTCAGAAACTGAAACAACGCAGTAAATGCTTTTTACTTCTTAAAGCCAAACTCTAAATAAATAAAACTTGTAAAAAAGTTTGTGCTACGAAATCTTAAAATGGAATTGAGGGGAGGAGGTTAACAGAGTTTGGGAGCACTTGCACCCTGTTGCATAAATCCAGTTATGATTACTGCATTATGTTGCAACCAGTACTCCCTCTAAGCTGTAGAGTCTTGTGAGCAAAACTTCTACTTCATGAGCTGGCATTCAAGTTGTGAGCTACTGCATACATTAGTTTGCTCTGGGGCCACTGTTTCTGAGCTAAAACAAAAATGTGTAAGCCAGAAGCTAAAAAACTGTGAGCTAGCTCACACTAACTCAGCTTAGAGGGAACAATGGTTGCAACTTGTGAAAATGCTCAAATTTGGAAGCAAAAACATCCGCATTGTTTTATTTATTTTCTTTTAGTTATTTAAAACATTTATGAGTCACCTTTTCTCCCAGTTCAGGGTTTCCAAGGCAGCAAACATTAAAGCAAAACATTAAGAGCATTTAAAAATTAAATGAAACATAGTATAAACACATAAAAATATAAAAACATATAGTAGAATGAGTATAATAATAGCAATAATTCTATGATTTGTCTACAATTATAATTACCTTGCTGCTGTGTTATTTCACAGCTGCTGATGGACCTGGGGATCGTTTCATCATTGGGGAATCCCAAGCTGGTGAGCAAGTGAGTGCAATATGTTTTCCTTGTGATAATTTTAATATCAGAGGCATTTCTTCATTTGTCATGAACATAGTGGGTTGGGTCTGAAGGTTCCCTTCTGCTAACTGAGGAGACTTCCTTTGGTGGAGGACAATTCCTCTCTTAAAAGAAGGAAATCCTTAGATCCAACCCAGTCACATCATATATGGGAAAAAAATGCAGTTAGGCTAGGTCACTACTAAACAAAGAAAAGTTGTGTCAGTTACTTATGTAGAATACCACAAATGACAGAGGTTTATATTGTAAGATTACATAGTGAGTGATAGTATGGTATAGTGGTTAAGAGTGGTGAACTCTTATCTGGAGAACTGGATTTGATTCCGCACTCCTCCACATGAAGCCAGCCAGGTGACCTTGGGTCAGTTACAGTTCTCTCAGCCCCATCTACCTCACAGCGTGTCTGTTGTGGGAAGAGGAAGGTAGGATTATTGTAAGCCACTCTGAGACTCCTTAGGGTGCACACACCAAAGCAGCAACCCACATGGTGCCTTCAGGACAAAGGCTGCTGCTCCAATGATAGACTGGGACTGGACCTTTAACAGCCCACTGACTGATGATTAGGTGGAAAGCAGCCTTGAGCCACAAGTGGGAAACAAGGAGAAGAGTCACTGCTGGAATGTGGACATGGCAGCAGCTTCTCCCAGAAATTGCTTAGATCCTGTGAGAGTTCCAGAGGGGTGGAACATCTAAAGGAACTGGCCTCAGGACAGGTAGGGCTGCTAAGTCTCCTGGGACCTGGAGATCTTCTGCTTTTACAACTGATCTCCAGCTGGCAGATATCAGCTCTCCTGGAGAAAATGGCTGCTTTGGAGGGTGGCCTCTATGGCATTGTACCATGCTGAGGCCCCTCCCCTTCCCAAACCCCACCCTCTCCACCCTCAAAGTCTCCAGGTATTTTCCAACCCAGACCTGGCAACCCTAAGGACAGGACAGGGGTGGCCAGACTTGCTTAACGTAAAAGCCACATTGCATAAACATCAGATGTTTGAGACCCACAAGACATGAAATCAGATGTTTGAGAAGCAGGCAGGCAGGAAGGAAGGAAAACAGATGGGGGAGAGAGGGAAAAGTGAAAAGAAAACTTTAACTTTAAATGCATTCTCCAAGCCACCAGCTAGATTCGCTTGGAGAAGTGATTTAAAGAGAGAAATGCCTTTGAGAGCCACACAATATGTGTGAAAGAGCCACAGTTTGGCCACCCCTGGGACAAGCCCTTCATAAAGCAGAGGGAAATTGGCTGAGGAGAACATACTGACTCTTGCTCAAGTTGAAAGGAGCAGAGTTAGGAGAGAGGTACACTCTCAGTCTGAGACCTGTGGGATGATATATAGTGCCCCTGCTGGTTAGAATCTGCCAGACTCAGGTAGTTCTTTTATAGCCTCTATGAGTTAATTATACTATATAGCCAAAATTGCCTTGTGAGAATGCCAATAAGGCCTATTCACTCATTGAGTAACACATAATGATAGTACAGTCACTAACTGGAAATAGCATTTAACTGTTGAAGCATTTAACTGGTGTGCACATAGCTGGTTTAATAAAATGGCTTTGTTTGATATATGAATGGAACCGTTTTTGTCTGTATGTATCGATGAGAAAGCCTTAGACACAGGATGGCTGAACAGGTGTTATTTTGTCTAGCATGTGACTAGTGCTAATTGCAATGTGTTAAGAAAATTAGTATCTGTATTTCAAAGGTTATTTTTAACATTGCTAATTATTTCTGCAGTGTCATGCAGCTCTCAGATTTCCTCTCTTTTAAAAATTAGTTGATCTTGAGTGATATTTTTCAGCCGACTCAGACTGTGATGCCTGGTCAGGTAATGCGAGTTACAACTGGTGCTCCAATACCCTGTGGTGCTGATGCTGTGGTGCAAGTAGAAGACACAGAACTCATCAGGGAATCAGATGATGTGAGTGATAATAAAATGGTACATGGTAACATCACTATAGGAGGCATTCTATAGTCCCAGCTGTGTGGCTGTATACACTCCAGCAATACATATTTGAAACACAGAACACTGTACACGTGTTACAGTTTCTGCCACCTAAATTGAATTGGTATAATTTGTTTTTCATTGGGTTGAGGGAGAGAATGATAGGGATCAGCATGTGTAGCAGGAGAGAATATTTGGAAAGAGATGTGGAGCTTTTAGGAGACAGCTGGAGTTGTATAACTGTAAATGCTGCAACACTTAACATGACTTACACAGATCTCATTCCAGAGTGCTAAATAAAGATTTAGCTTAAGAGAAACTGTTTCCTTCCTTCAAGACCTTCTTAAAACATTTTATTTGAAATGTTAATATTTGTAAATGTATTGAAATGTAATTGATTAATAAATCAGTTTACAATTATACAGCTGTACTATATCATTTGTGGAAGGAGGTACATATACACATGCGTGCATTTTGTCATTACTTTTTATGACTACTGAACTGGGTCACAAGCAGTTATGTCAGGAATACAACCCCCTGCTCACTTTTAAAAATACAGAAGATGTACTACAATGGAGAATGAATCATCTTTCTCCTGCATTGTGGACTTAGGACCATTCTTTTCAACAGATTTTTGAAAGTCAGTTATATTTGGATCTAATAACATGCTTTGTAGAGATTATACAATAACAAAATTTGAAATTCATTCATACACAATGCAGTCTAATAATAAAATAGCAGCTATGTAATAATTAGTAAGAAATTATGTTTACTGTTTCTTTAAATGCAGGGCACTGAAGAACTTGAGGTGCGTATTCTGGTGCAGGCTCGACCAGGCCAAGATATCAGGTTAGTGAATTGCTTGTTGTCACCCTTACACTTGTTTTGAAAATAAGGATAACAGTCAGTTGAATGTGGTTTGGTATGAATAGGTTTTGAAATCTCATCTTGTTAGTTGTTTGATAACGGTCTATTAACTTGAATACATTTCAATTGTATTCCATTTTGTGTGCATTTTCAGACCTATAGGACATGACATTAAAAGAGGTGAATGTGTGTTGGCCAAGGGAACACACATGGGCCCATCAGAAATAGGTCTCCTAGCAACTGTTGGGGTAACAGAAGTTGAAGTTAATAAGTTTCCAGTGGTTGCAGTCATGTCCACAGGGAATGAGGTAATAAAATATTGCTATCCAAACATTTACAAGTCTTCTACAAGCATGATAGTACTTATTTCTTTATTACATTTATATCCATCCTCTTTTTTTGAGGAACTAAAGGTAGCGTGCTTTAGATATTTAAGCAATCTCACATCCAGACCCTGACTAGGCGATAGCAGTTAGCTAAAGCAGGGTTGTTGCAACATGTGCTTTCAGGTCATGTCCTGGAAATGATTGTGGTTTGACTACTGTTATTTTATATAGACTGTTTCCAATATTACTGATACCTTTTTTCCAAAAAAATCAGAGCTATTTTTATAGGGATAAATCACAAATTTTCCTCTCTAAAGTTGGATTGTTCTTCAGATTGCAAGGGCAAACCAGTGAGCACTCCAGTGGGGTTTACACTTTTGTTTTTTGATTTTTCCCCTCTTGTTCAAATAAACCAAAACACCGGAGATTTTTTTTTGTTGTTCCATAGGTGCACATATTTGTGATCTCAAGATTCTGAGGTTCTAGAGAAGGCTCACCTGGGCACTGCAAAACAGAACACACACAAATAAATAGAAATCTCTTCCAAATCTCTTCCAAATTACTCAAACTAGAAAGTGTCTTTTTCAAATTTTTCAGCATATAAGTGGCTAGTTTTGAAGAGGCTTTTGTTTTTTATTGTATAAGTCCACAACTGTGTTCTGCCGTACCATAGAAACAAAATATAATAAAATTATGTTCCTAATGTGCTTGTTGCATGCTGAAATTCTTGCATATTAAATATTTCAACAAAGCGCTGGTTTTGAAAGTGTTGTCTTTCATACTGTAACATGGGGATGAACAGATCAGTGGCTCAGAAGCTGATGCTGACTAGGAAGAGATAAAATTCACTGTGCAGAGATTTGGACTGTTTTTAAATAGGAACACTTAATTTGCTATGTATATAGATTTAAAAGTGAAAATGTAGAAAAATGATGAATGGAGCTTGCTTGGATTTTGAAGGAGAACAAGAAAGACAATGAGAAAGGATAAACATTTATACTCAGAAAAAACTACAGTATTTACATCATTGACAAAACTGCTTGTTAAGTAAAGGTTCAGCCTTCATCCTTTCCTCTGTTTTTCTCCTTGCTTTTGGTTCTGCTAGACAGCAGCAGGCACCTGGTTTTAAGAGAATACCAATTCAGTATGTAACAGTTCACTGAAGTAGCCCAAACCTTAGGCCTTGATTTTAATTTCTGGAAAATACTGCAGCCTAAATTTTTTGTAAATCTCTCAAGAGAGAGAAATTATAGTCAGCCACCAATGAGCAGCATGCCTTTTTCATAGGGATTACATACACATATTCATACATATATGTTATAGTCAAGTATATTATCTCAGATAAACAGTTACTGTGGAATGTAACAGCAGAAATAATAATCATGATCCAAGATACTAACACTGTAATCTTACCAGAGTTATTCTAGTCAAAGCCCATTTATTCCAGTGAGTTTAAAATAGGGCAACTGTGCATATGATTGCGTTGTTAATATCATATGTTCCTAAATTTTAACATTGTTTCAAATAAGCTATTTTCTAGTATAGTGTATAGCAAATAAACCATAATACTACATTAAAGCTCTTCCTGATTAAATGAATTTAAAAATTAAAATGACTAGCATTTTGTTTCCTAAATTCAGCTGAAATTTGAACATGTACAGAATAGATGCCTTTATGTTTCATTAGCTCTGGTTGAATATTGAAGCATTTTATTTTATGATTGCATGTATAGCTACTGAATCCTGAAGATGACTTGTTACCAGGAAAGATTAGAGACAGTAATCGTTCAACCCTTCTAGCAACAATTCAAGAACATGGGTACCCAACAATCAACCTGGGAATTGTGGGAGATAAGTATGTACTGCATTTTCATATTTATTTTTATTTGCTTGCCAAAAGGTTATCATTTTTATTTATCTGACAGGTTTGTCACCTTTGTGCAAAAGGTAATAGCCTGTTTTCGAAAGGCACACAGGTATATTAGTAGCCATTTGTGTCCACTATTTGACCAGTCAGTTCTTCTTGCAGTGTTGGCCTTTTATAGACAGAAGTTGTTTTCACTATAAATTTTCTCAGCTAACTTTTATGGTAACTAGTTTATATCCACCAGAAATTTCTCCTGCTGGAAGGGATTTCTGTCCACAGAGTGCAACTTCCCTACCTCTCTCCACCCACTGCAGCACAAAAATGCCACTCAAAATGCTGTTTCTGAAGCCCCTGGCCCAGATAGACCAAGCTAGCCTGATCTCATCAGATCTCAGAAGCTAACAGGATTGGCCCTAGTTAATATTTGGATGGGAGACCACCAGTGTTCCCTCTAAGCTGCTTCTTATGCTATGGATTACTTTTTGTCTAGCAACTTAGACTCCTTGTGAGCAAAAATTCTACTTTGTGCGTTACAAGTACGAAAATTGTGAGCTACTGGCATTAACGTTGTGAGCTACTGCATAAATTTGGGTGCTCTGAGGTCATCCTTCCTGAGCTAAGACAAAAATGTGTGAGCTGGAGGCTAAAAATTTGTGAGCTATCTCACACTAACTCAGCTTAGAGGGAACACTGGAGACCACCAAGGAATATTAGGTTGTGACATAGAGTTGGGCAATGGCAAACCACCTCTGAACATCTCTTGCCTTGAAAACCCCATGGGGTTGCCATTAGTCTGTGACTTGACTTGGGGGGGAGCCTTTTCAAGGGCTGCCTCTGAAGAATGTTCAAAAGCTACTGTTGATGCAAAATGTAGTTTTAAAATACCTGTACTGGCTGCTGGCTAGTGTCCATGCACAATTCAAAGTGACAGTCATGAGAAAGCCGTTATCACATATAGTGAAGGCAGAGACAGGCTATCAAGCCACTTCTCTGAATGTCCTCCGTGCCCCAGTAGGAGCTGCCAGAGGTCACCATTACTTCCATGCATGGACACACACACACATACAAAATGCAAAAAAGAAAAAGGAGTAGCCAAAGAAGGATGAGTGGGAGGGAAAGAAAGAGAACTTATCCCTTGAAGATTTAAGTGGAGATCTAAATACTGAGGTAGGAGTCTAAGTTGCTAGACAAAAAGTAATCCATAGCATAAGAAGCAGAGACTGAGGGGGGGTGGGTTGTCAGTGGACACCTTGCCAACTTCAAATGCTTTTACATTATGAGGTTTATTTATCACTACTTTTCTTCCTGTAGGATGTATGAGTGATTTTTCAGATGTTTTATTTCACGACTCATTTTTGCTTGCTATTGTTTAAATTTGATTAATATTTTCATTGTTTTAAATGGTTTGTTCAGGAGCATAATTACTAAGAGGCAGGTTATAAATATATTCATTTTATTTTAGTATATTTCTATTCCGGCCATTCCCCGTAGGACTCAGGGCGGAGTACAACATATGATAAAACAATAAAATACAATAAAAACATTCAGTTTGGTGTAGTGGTTAAGTGTGCGGACTCTTATCTGGGAGAACTGGGTTTGATTCCCCACGCCTTCACATGCACCTGCTGGAGTGGCCTTGGGTTAGCCTTAGCTATCGCAGGAGTTGTCCTTGAAAGGGCAGCTTCTGTGAGAGTTCTCTCAGCCCCACCCACCTCACAGGGTGTCTGTTGTGGGGGGAAAAGACATAGGAGATTGTAAGCCGCTCTGAGTCTCTGATTCAGGGAGAAGGGCGGGATATAAATCTGCAATTCTTCTTCTTCTATAAACAGACAACTCAACAGCACTCAGATTACCATGTCATCACATATTGCCCAGCCTAGTCGTCTCACATCATGGCAGTTTTTAATCCATTTCCTAGCACAGATGACAGTGCTGGTCGGGGAGGCCAACCAGATCAAGAATAGACGCCCACAGCCTCAGCTAAAAGCCTGGCGGAACAGCTCCATTTTACAGGCCCTACAGAAGGCTAATAAGCCAGGTAGGGCCCAGATCTCAATAGGGAGCTGATTCCACCAGGTTGGGGCCAGGACTAAAAAAGCCCTGGCCCTAGTTGAGGCAAGGGGGGGGATCTCTTGGGCTGGGGACGGCCAACAGATGTTGGGAGGCCAAATGTAACAACTTCCTGGGTATATGTGGAGGGAGACAGTCCCACAGGTATGTTGGTCCCAGGCCACATAAGGCTTTAAACGTTAGAACTAAAACCTTGAAGTGGATCAAGTACTCAATGGGCAGCCAGTGCAGACTGTGGCGCTCTGGCCGAATGCCCATCCATAAAGGCGGTGTAGTCGGCAGGCAAGCCGCCACATTCTGCACCCGCTGCAGTTTCTGGATCAGTCCCAAGGGTAAGCCAGCGTAGAGCGAGTTACAGTAGTCTAGTCTGGAAGTGACCTTTGCATGGATCACTGTAGCTAGGGCCTGGGGGGATAGATATGGTGCTAGCTGCCTGATCTGCCAAAGATAACAAAAGGCAGACCTGGCAACCACCATGATCTGGGCCTCCATGGAAAGGGAGGCATCCAAGGTCACTCCTAATCTCTTTACCTGTTGGGCTGGCACCAATGTGGCACCATCCAAAGCTGGGAGCTCGATGCCCATACCCACCCCACCTCGACTCAGGTACAGGACCTCCGTCTTGGCTGGATTCAATTTCAGCCAGCTCTGTTGTAACCACCCAGCCATGGCTCCCAATGCCTCAGACAACTGGTCAGGGGCGGCGACTGGCTGGCCACTCATCAACAGATAGAGCTGGGTGTCATCAGCGTACCTGTGGCAACCCATCCCAAAACCTTGGGCAATCTGGGCAAGGGGGTACATATAGATGCTAAATAATATTGGCAAGAGAATGGCTCCCTGCGGCACTTCACATATAAGTAGATGCCACAAGGAAGTCTGCTCACCAAGCACCACCCTTTGTCCCCGTCCTTGGAGAAAGGAGGAAAACCATTGTAAGGCCACCCCCCCCCCCCCGAATTCCAGTGACGGCGAGGTGGTGGGTCATAAGATTGTAATCGACGGTGTCAAATGCTGCTGACAGATCGAGAAGTATCAGCAGCGCTGACCTGCCTTGATCCAGGTGCCGTCTTAGGTCATCTGTGAGAGCGACTAGGACAGTCTCTGTCCCATGGCCTGGGCAAAAGCCAGACTGGAATGGGTCCAAGGCGGATGTCTCATCCAGGAAAACCTGTAACTGCTCCGCCATCGCTTTCTCAACTACCTTACCCAGAAACGGTAAATTCAAAACTGGGCGGTATTTGGCCAAGACCCCAGGGTCTAATGACGTTTTTTTTTCAAAAGCGGACAAACCACTGCCTCTTTCAGTTTCTCTGGGAAGGTCCCTGTTGAAAGGGACAAGTTGACAATATCACCCAGGAAGTCCCTGATACCATCCAGGCTGGTTTTCACCAACCAGGATGGACAGGGATCCAGGAGGCAAGTGGTAGGCTTCACTGCAGCCAGCATCCTGTCCATATCCTCTGGTAAGAGCCCGCTGAAGCAGTCCAATATAGGACCAGAAGACGGCCAAGGGGTTTCCAGCTCGTGTAATGTATCAATCGTAGCAGGTAGGTCCTGGTGGAGAATCAGGATTTTATCTGCGAAATATGTTGCAAAAGCCTCAGAGCCAATATCCAATTCTCTACCATTCTGATTGCCTGATGGCAAGACTGTTAATGACCGAATTAGTCTAAAAAGTTGGACTGGGCGTGACTTCACAGACTCTATGGAGGTCGCATAGAACTCTTTCTTAGCGGACTTCACAGCCTCTTCATAGACCTTCATAAACGTTCTATAAGAGCTTCTTGACTCTTCGTCATGAGCACATCGCCATACTCGCTCTAGCCATCTAAGTTGCCGTTTCATCCTCAGCAGCTCCACGATATACCAAGGGGCAGCTTTGATGCGACAACGAAGAGGGCGCCGGGGAGCAATGTCATCGATGGCAGTGGAGAATCGGGAGTACCAGTCCTCCACTAACTCATTCAATGACCCGCCAAGGGGCATCAGATCCCACAGGGCCTCCTGAAACCGCTCTGGGTCCATTTGGCTCCGCGGGCAAGCATAAATCTGCTCACCACCTGAACAGGGGGGAGGTTTCAGGTCTAACCGGGCTTTTGGGGCATAATGAGATCTGACCATGGAACTCGCTCTGCTGTCACCAGATCTGGTAATATACCTGCCCCAAAGATCAAATCCAGCGTGTGACTGGCCTGATGCATGGGAGCTGATACAAATTGGCTGAGTCCTAGTGACTCCATGGTTGACACCAGGTTCTGTGCCTGTTGAGATGCTGCGTCATCAACATGGACGTTGAAATCCCCCAGAACTAATAGCCTGGGGAAGTCCAATGCCCAGGTGGACACAGCATCCAGCTGTAGGTTCAGTAGGCAGTCAGCACACCACCCAGATTGCTAAACTCTCCTCAGCTTCCCACACAAGGCCGACACACTCAGTGCCAGCGATGTTTGGGACAGGAAGCACCCTGAAAGAAAAAGAATCCCGGACAAACACAGCAACTCCCCCCCCCACCCCCGCCTATTTGTCCAAGACTGGTGGAGGACAGAGAACCCGAGTGGGGTAAGCTGGTTCAAGGCAAAAGTGTCGCCTTCCCACACCCAGGTCTCCGTCATACATGCCAGGTCCACCTGCTGCTCCACAAGAAAATCTTGCAGAGTAGCAATCTTATCATTGATGGACCTGGCATTAATCAACACCAGTGTCGGAGATGGGGTCTTCCTAGCCCCACAACCAGCATGCTTTGGGATGGGACATAGGTGGGAAAGGGTCCGAGCATTTCCATATCTCTGGCCCTTTCCTTGTCTTCACACTCTATGCCCACCGCCATACCTTCCTTGCCCCTCAATGACCAATATCCCCGACCCTAACATGGCCTCCCCAGTGTAGTGCTATCAGGCCAGGCAATGACCCTGCTAGCATTTACTGGTGGGCCAAAATGTGGGCCTTCTATATCTCTGCCCAGTTCCTCCTATACCCACTCCCCACTGACCCCTGACAGTAACAGTCTACCCTTCTCACTCTCCCAGCAAATTCAATGCACTAGCTAGCAAAAGCCACGTTACAATCTATATTTAAAATCCTAATTTGTTCCTATTAATATGTACATTAATTAATTAATCAATTTCCACAGCTAAATTTCCTAATTATAATCTATCTCATCAATTAACTAATTAACCACTAAAAATTCCAATTTAGTCAATTAATAACGATAAATTCTAATACAATCAATAAATAATCACAATCTGTAGAACTAACAATAACTTGCATTAATGGTTACAAAAAAATACATTTCATTAGCATAAAACTAAAATCTTGCATAGCTTAGCAGCAGTAAATTTGATCCTATATGGCTATAGCAGCAAGTTTAAGGTAAATAGTTATGAGTACTAGTTATCAAGCACTGGGTGTTAAGTGCTAAATCTAAAGTGCTGCATGCTGATGAAATTTAATAATTAAATTAAATTGAAGGTGGTCATAACAGAAACATAAAAGGCTTCTCCATTGGTCATAAAAACAGTTCACAGCAAGAATCTCTGCAACCGATCTCATCTTCTCTTCTTTGAGAGGCCTCTGGAAGGTCTCTGTGTGCTGATAGCTGTCAGACTGAATCGATGTGGCCCAAAAATTGCTGAACTGAGCCGAGACTGTTGAATCAAGTCCAACACTATAATTGGGGTGACCCCCTGCTCTTCTTCCTTTGGCCACTCCTCCAAAAGGATTCAAAGTCTATTGGTATGTCTTGGAAGGGAGCTAACATTACTTTAAATATATTAAATGAAATTTGCTTAATTAAATGAAATAAGAGGCACAGGTTATTAAAGCAGCCGCACCAGATAATGGCAACAGGCCATGGCACCTCTAAGCAGCTGTGCCCTCTGGAGGGTGTGGCTAGGAATGGGCATGAACCAGAAAAATACTGTTCCATTCATGGCATGCCTGGTTTGCAAACCACAAACTATCATGAACATTTAGGGGCCAAACGAACCAGTGAGGTTTGTAACCAGGTAAAACAGCTCCCACAGCATTTAAGGGGCCTGAGTTATGCCCCCTCAAAAAAAAGGTGCCCCCAAGGAAGTGCTTTCTGGAGAAACATTTATCCAGAAAGCACTTTCATGGGAGCATCTTCTTTGGGGGCCATAACTCAGACCCCGTAAACCCAATCCTCACCGAACTTGGAGAGTAGGTAGAGGAGAGTCAGTCGGAGAACCCCTGTGACTTTGGTGTCTCTAGCTTGCACAGGATCTATTCTATACACTCCTGAACAGGGGTATTCACACACACAAAAAAGTCTTTTTCAGGTGCAGGTATATTGAACCTAAAAAAAAAAGCCCAATATTCCCAAATCCCAATACTGATATGGTATTCAGATTTAGTAACTATTCAGGATCTGGGAACATCTGGAGGACAGTTTTTGAGGTAGAGGTACCACATCTAATGCATAGCTGCTGGTGCCTCTCCTCAACACTCCCCCCCCCCAAGTTTCAAAATGATTGGACTAGGGGTCTAATTCCAGGGGCCCCAGAAGAAGGTGCCCCCATCCTCCACTGTTTCCAATGGGGGGAGGAAAAAGGTGTTTAAAGGTATTGCTGTCACTTTAAATGCCTTCTCTAAGCCATGTAACTCCACAGCAAGATTCTGAAGACTTTAATGGGTTTTATTTATTTATTTAGAAAACTTATATTCCACTTTTTCCCATACTGGGCTCAGGGCGGATCACAACATAGATTACACAGTAAAAACCAACAAGTCAAATTTAAAACAATACAATAAGACCAAAACAACAACGATAAAACTAAATACGGTTCTTCACCGATGGAAAGGGCACATTCCACAAAATACAGTTTTTGGCCCAAGAAGTGATGGCATTAAAATCAGATTCAGCACCTCAACAGGCTGTAAAGCATGATGTCATAACAAGGGAGGCCGACAGATAGAATAGTTGGTGGAATAGGACACCCACTGCCTCAACCAAAAGCCCGGTGGAACAGCTCTGTCTTACAGGCCCTATGAAATGGCAGTCTCCTTAAACACAGTTCCCTGATCCAGCCTCCTTGCAACCACTCACTTAAAACAAAGTCCATATGGGCTCCAGGGAAGAAAATGTGGGAGCTCTCCAACTGCTCGAGAAGAGGATTCAAACTACAGGTGAGTGGTAACCCCCTCCTGTCTAAACACCGAGGCAGCCCTAAAGCCCCATGAAAAGGATGCTGAAAGAAGCTTCAAGCCAGAATTCTAACCCCAAGGAGGTGGTTCCTGACAAGTATTAAACACTGAAGTGCAATGATGTCATACAGTTCGGACTTACGTTTCAATGAGGTATTGTTAACCTAGCATGCTCCTTTTTCAGGATTATTTTTATGTGACTCTAATGTACTTTAAAATATGTCTCTGAATCCTGTGTCTGATTAATATTATCAGTCATTCTTCCTATTATATGGAATTCCTATTTGGATCTCTGCAGCCTTAGATAGGTTGGAGAGCATGCAGGCTTCCTTCCCATGCACACTTCTGCAAGCTCCCAAATGTATTTCAAATTCTAATTTATTATGAAATAAGCTGTAGTCAAATTTCTCTTATGGCCTGGGCAGCTGTAATAAAATCTAAACTCTTCCTGGTAGAATGTGAGTTCTTACCTGAGCTTTTAAAATGGACTCCACTTGATTCTCATAAATTATCCTGGGATAAATTAATGGAGGATAAATTGCTTAGTCTAGAGTTTAATCAATGCCTGTCCCCCATGGATGTCCCAGAAGTAAGAAAGAAGACTCTCATCTTGCTGAGGTGATTAGATGTTGAGGCTATTAATTTAGACATCAAGAGACACTGCATTTTTCTGGGGCCTTTCAACCCCTCTTTTTTCTGTTTTGCCACAATATTTTACTTTTTTAATGGTCCCACTTTATCACCAACTATTTCTACTTGATGGAACAAATGGTTTACTACTTACAGAATTGTTAAGTCATTGTTAGGGTATTAGCTGCTTCCAGGTACTCTGCCCTTGTGAAAGAGCTGTAACTGAAACTTTATCCCATTTCCTATTTAGTTGTTACCAGTAGGGATGGGCATGAACCAGCTCACAAACCTAAATTTGTGACCAACCGGGCCCAGTTTGTAGTTCACCACCACAGACCTCCCATGACCCTCCCAGGTGGCTTTGGGAGGTTCATGAGGTTCATGTCAGCAGAACAGCCAGATCTCTCTTGGGCCTTGATCTTACTGACTCCTTAAAACATTCTAGCAAGTCTAATAGGTAATGGCTAGGTTTAAGTAAACCATTAAATAGGTTTAAGCAAGTAAGTTTAAGTAAGAGCCAGTTTGGTGTAGTGGTTAAGAGCATGGACTCTAATCTGTGAGAAGAACTGGGTTTGATTCCCCACTCCTCCACTTGCAGCTGCTAGAATGACCTTGGGTCAGTAACAAGTTCTCTCAGAGCTGTTGTCTTAAGAGAAGTTCTCAACAGAGCTTTCTCAGTTCCACCTACTTCACAGGGTGTCTGTTGTGAGGAGGAAGGGAAAGAAGATTGTAAACTATTCTAAGACTGTGGATGAAGGGCAGGATATAAATCCAATCTCCTCCTCCTCCTCCTTTTTATGGCATTCTCTCTTAAACAATAGAGAAAGATGTACCAAAGGATAGCAGATAGTTCAAACACTACTATCAATCAACCTCATAACCTAAAGAAATGTTACACTTTTTAAAATAGCTAAATTCTAATCCAAAATACGTGGGACTGAAGAACTGTATTTTAAAAATACATTAAAATCCCCTAGTTAGTTTCCATTTATGTTTAGCTGTAAGAAAAATCTTTAAAGACTGCTGTTTCAATTATTGAGCATTCTTATATTTTGAGTAACTTACTGCAGTCAGTTAGTAAATACTATAAATCTCCCCATTAAGCACTTTCCATGTTGTTGATCTGCAAAGCAAAAAAAGTCTAATGGTAGGGGGGAAATACCATAGAATCATTGAGTTGGAAGAGGTCATAAAGGCCATCTAATCTAACCCCCTGCTCAGTGCAGGATCAGCTTAAAAAATCCCTAACAAGTGTTCATCCAGCTGCAGCTTGAAGACTGCCAATGAGGAGGAGGTCACCACCTCCTTAGGCAGCTGATTCCACTGCTGAACTACTCTTACTGTTTAAAAAAATCCCTAATATCCAACCAGTATATTTCCACCATTATTATGGGCCCTATCGTCTTCTGCCAGCAGTAACAGCTTTCTGCCCTACTCTGACAACCTTTCAAATGCTTAAAGAGAGCTATCATGTCCCCCATCAGCCGCTTTTCCTGATTGAACATTCCCAGATCCCTCAGCCCTTCCTTGTAGGGTTTGGTCTCTAGGTCCCTGATCATCTTTGTCGATCTCCCTACCTGCTCCATTCCGTCCACATCCTTTTTGATGACAGTACTCCAGGTGCAACCTGACTAATGCAATATACAGCAAGATGATGACATCCTGTGATCTGGACGTTATACACCCCAAGATCGTGTTTCACAAATTTGTGCTCTAAGTGTTCTTGACCAATAGAAACAATCAGCAAAGTCTAATGGAGGAGGAAGAAAAAAAAGTTTCTTGCAATAAACTGAGAGCAAAGCTATCCCAAAGCCTGTATACTGGGCTGCTCTACCCTCTTCCAGAGTGAGCAGTACTTTATATAGCCTTGATGACATGTTGGTGGATGTTGGCATATAAACATATTAATTGGCTGTAACATCCAGCATAATTTTGTCATGAGAGCCAACTACACATTAGTTGGCTCTCATGACACACAGTTTTGCCAGGCTGGTGCCAGTTAACTGGTCAGAATTTACGTTGCAGAAAGAAATTCTACTTCGCATGAACCTTGACCAGATAAATCCAGTTTGGGGGTTTAGGGCCCCCTTTACTTTATTGTTAGAAACAAAGTAGAGATTCCATAAGGCATAGTGTAAGTTATGTTTCTGTTATAGAAAGGACTGGAATGTTGTTACTCTTCTGTCTTTTCTTCTTCTCAGTCAGGCCTAGCTGTGTGAATTAACCCTTAAAGATGTTACTTAAGCATGTGTGTGGCCTTCCCAACTAAAGCTGTGTCCCACAACCACATTAGCCTTTTTTGCCACTGCATAACACTGGCTGCTCATATTTAGCTTATATTCCACCCATACCCCGAGATCTTGTTCACAAACTGCTATGTAGAATTCTTTCCCTGTCTGTATACATGCGTCTCAATTCACATCCACTCATTTTTTTAGTGTGTTCAGATCTTTTTTAATTCTCTCTCTGCCTTCTGGTGCGTTTGCAACTCCTAATTTGGTGTCATCAGCAAATTTAATGAGTAGTCCCTCCACCCCCTCATCCATATTCTTTATCAAAATATTAAAAATTACTGGGCCCAGAACCAAGCGCTGTGGCACCCTACTGGATACCTCCCTCCAGTCAGATGAAATGCCATTGACAACTTACTATTTCAGTGAAGTTCTTTAACCAGTCACCTATCCACCTTATTATCCTAGAATCCAATCCATATTCCTCCAGTTTACACATCAGAACATAATGGGGAACCTTGTCAAAAGCTTTCTTGAAGTCCAGATAAACAATATTGACAGCATTCCCATGATCCAGTAAGCTCATCACTGATAAAAAAAGGAAACAAGATTGGTCTGGCAGGACCTTTTGGGGACAAATATATACTAACTTAACCATATCACCAAGTTATCATTCAGATGCTAGCAGAATAATCACTTTAAAATCTGGCCCAGTATTTTCTCTAGGACAGAGGTCAGACTGATTGACCTGTAGTTTCCTGGATCATCCTTCCTCCCTTTTTTGAGGATTAGGATAACATTTGTCCTCCTCCAGTCTTGTAGCACATCTCCCATCCTCCGAGAGGCCTTGAAGATGATAGAAAATGTTCTGCAAGCTCTCTAGAAAGTTCTTTGAACCCTCTTGGATGCACCGCATCTGGTCCAGGGGTTTTGTACTCATCCAGTGCAGCCAGATCCCTTTCAACAGCCTCTCTGTTCATGTCAACCAGCAGCCCAGACATCATGCTTACCAACTACCATCTCTAAATAATCCTATTCTCTTATTCAGGGAAAAGAGTGGGGCAAAATAGTCAGTGAGTCTTTCTGCTTTCTCTCTGTCCTCTGTATCCATGTTTCTCCATTTTCACCAAATAGTGGGCCTATCACCTTTCCCCAGGTTCCTGCCAAACACATTCTTCCCCAACCTTGTTAGGTGAAGTCTATCACATGCTAGTAAGCTGTGTTCCAAAAAAACTAGCCCATGGTCTCAGAATCCAAATTGCTCCTGTTGGCACCACCAATACACCCAATGGTTCCCCTCCATTATCTTCTGTTCCCATTGCGTTCCCCTTCCTCTTATGGGAATGATTAAAGAGAATACCACTGTACCCCCATTGCCTTCAGCTTTCTCTTGAGAACTTCATAGTCATCCTTAATGCTTGTGATGGTGTTCATGGATGTGTCATTTGTTCCCATGTGGACCATCACAAATGGGTTATCTGTAGATCTGACCAATTTTGGCATATGGTTTGCCACATATTTAATCATTGCCCCTGGCAAGCAATGGGGAGGTGACCGCTATTCCACCAGCCCACAGCACTGACACCTGAACCATCCCAGTACAAATCCAGAGTGCCAAATAACATCTTACAATATCATTAAATGTGGCACTCAATAAGAATGAAAACCCGCCATGTGGATCCTGGCGAGTGAGCCTGGAACCATACTACATATTTTGAACTGTTGAAATGTTTTAATGATTTTATTGTACTTTAATTTTAACACTGTGTTATTTTAACTGTTGTTAGCTGCCCTGAGCCTGTTAGGGAAGGGTGGGATATAATTGCAATAAAATAAAAAATAAGGGATCAGGCCTGGACACATGACTTCTGTACCCCTCAGCAGAGAGTTACCTTCCAGGAATGTGCATAAACGTTTACAGTGTGCATCATAGCTTGCTCAATCACACAGGAACTGCAGAGCAAAACCTCTATTTTCTCCATTGGCTGGTGCTCCTCCCTTGGGGAGGAAGGGGGGAGGGAGAGCTTGCTTTGCTCAGTTGCACAGCAGAACTACTGAGCCAAGCCTCTCTTCTGTTTATTGGCTGAGGCTGCTCCCCCTCCTGGTCCCCTGGGGAAGGAAGAAAGGAACCAGAGCTTCCTTTGCCCAGTTCCATGGATCCAATGGGAGAGATAGAAAGAAAACACCTTTAAGATCAATGAGTGCTAATGTTTTAAGCATGTTTTAAGTTTTTAGAAAAACACCTTTAATTGTGTTTGTGTTCTTTATAAAGGTTATATCTCTGCTACCTGGCATTACATTTTATGACACACATGGCCCAGCCCAACAAGGTCTCATTTATGTCAAATCCAGCCCTCATAACAAATGAGTTTGACACCCCTGGAGTAAGTTATCTGGAAAGTCCAACATGCTCATATTCAACTTCAAAAAGACAGCTTCTCCAAGATAATGAGATTAATTAAAAGAAAATTGAAAGGGAAAAGGAGGCTCTTGATGTTGGAGATTATTTAAAACCCAAATGATAGAAACTTAATATAGCATTTAATTAGGAAGGGTAGAAACAATGCCATGAAGAGCCCAGCATGGTTAATGAACTATATCAAGGAAACTATAAAAGGCATGAAGGCTTCTTTTACTAAGTAGTAGTCTAGCCCAACTCAACAAAATATGAGGGAGTACAAATTGTGGCAACAGTAATGCAGGACAGAAGTAAGGCAAACAGAAGGGAACTTGAGGAGTGTATTGTTAGAAGCCTTTGGACAAACAACAAGAATATATTTAAATTTCTCAGAAGCAAAAAAAAAAAAAAACCAGCAAGGGAAGTTGTTGAATCACTAGATGACAATGGTGTGAGAAGATTACTGTAGTGAGGAGGAGTTTGTGGATAAGATGATTGAATTCCTTACATCTGTCATCATTATGGAAATGGTTGAGCAGATACCTGTTGCTGAAGCAAATATCTCTGGGAAAATGTGTGAAAAATGTAATGAAACTATAAAAGGCATGAAGGCTTCTTTTACTAAGTAGTAGTCTAGCCCAACTCAACAAAATATGAGGGAGTACAAATTGTGGCAACAGTAATGCAGGACAGAAGTAAGGCAAACAGAAGGGAACTTGAGGAGTGTATTGTTAGAAGCCTTTGGACAAACAACAAGAATATATTTAAATTTCTCAGAAGCAAAAAAAAAAAAAAAATCAGCAAGGGAAGTTGTTGAATCACTAGATGACAATGGTGTGAGAAGATTACTGTAGTGAGGAGGAGTTTGTGGATAAGATGATTGAATTCCTTACATCTGTCATCATTATGGAAATGGTTGAGCAGATACCTGTTGCTGAAGCAAATATCTCTGGGAAAATGTGTGAAAAATGTAATGAAATGTTTATTTATATTATAAAAATATTTGCTTATAGATCACTTTTTTCAATGAGACTGAAAAGTAATTACAAATTATTAAAAAAAAAACAATTTAATCAGACAGCAAAAGACACCCAATAAACAATGCACTAGGACTAGGATTACAGAACTGAAAAACAATACAAACAAAAAACTGTCAAAAGCACGATGTACCATAATGCAGAAAGTGGATCACAAATTAACAAGCGCCGGCTGCGGAGGGGGCAGCATGCTTCCTCCTTGCCTGTGTGCCTGGCTTCAGCTGTGATGTTTAAAGGAAGCGCTGGGATCGGAGGGGGGAGGGAGCGATCCCAGCGCTTGCTTTAAACATCACAGCTGAAGCTAGGCACACAGGCAAGGAGGAAACACCCGCCGCCTCCGCAAACCCAGCACTTTGCGAGCGCCGGCTGTGGAGAGGGCAGCGTGTTTCTCCTTGCCTGTGTGCCTGGCTTCAGCTGTGATGTTTAAAGCAAGCGCTGGGATCGCTCCCTCCCCCCTCCGATCCCAGCGCTTCCTTTAAACATCACAGCTGAAGCCAGGCACACAGGCAAGGAGGAAGCATGCTGCCCCCTCTGCACCCAGCGCTTGTGAAGCGCTGGGTTTGCGGTGGGGCCACGTGGAGCAATCCCAGCGCTTGCCTGAAGAAGATGGAGCCAGGCAGGCAGGCGCGGGGGAAGCGCTGGATCGGAGGAAGAGGCAGCAGATCGCCCCCCCAAGGTACGTACCTTCGGACCATAAGACGCACACACTTTCCCCCCCACTTTTTTTGGGGGGAAGTGTGTCTTATGGTCCGAAAAATACGGTAAATCCAAAGATGAATGGATCATGGATGGATGGATGGATGGATGGATGATAGACAGACAGACTGACTGACCAGGCATACAGATATTACTTGGTTCCTTTGTATCCAAATCTTTTAAATACTGATTTTTTTTCAATGTCCACATTCCTAGATGCCAGTGGAAAATTGTCTGAAATACAATATGTTAGATTATGACAAGTTGTGAGGCTTATAGAAAATCACTGAGTAAAGGGTGAATAAATGACTAAAATGACTCTGATACTCCATAGCTTGACATGGCTGGTTTTTAGGGCTGGGCAACTCTCTCTTTGATTGCCAATGTTATTTATTTTTTTACTTTATTTATGCCTACCTTTCTTCCCAGTTGTCTTACAGCACCGATGGCTTATTTCATCCCAAATCTGAGTAGTGTCACATAGGAAAGGAAAGAAAGGTCCCCTGTGCAAGCACCAGTCGTTTCCGACTCTAGGGTGACGTTGCTTTTACGACGTTTTCACAGCAGACTTTTTACGGGGTGGTTTGCCATTGCCTTCCCCAGTCTTTTACACTTCCCCCTCCCCCCAGCAAGCTGGGTACTCATTTTACCAACATCAGAAGGATGGAAGGCTGAGTCAACCTTGGGCTGGCTACCTGAATCCAGCTTCCGCCGGAATCAAACTCAGGTCATGAGCAGAGAGTTCAGATCACAGTACTGCAGTACTACAGTACCGTGTCTCATAGGAAGGGCGTGATCGCCTGCGCCGATCCCTGAATCAGTACCTAAAAAGCCCAGGATTTTTTCACGCTCAGCACCAACAGGCATGCGCAGGCATCCCAATGCGCATGCTCGCCAGCGCCAGAGCGAGGATCCCGCCAGTTCCTTTCTGACCGCTGCGCTGAGAGGATCTCCTTTCGTGTCCCCGGTCAATAAAGTAATCTTAGATTGCTTTTTTCCTGTTGTATATAGCCCGTTTGTTATTTTCTTAGTGTAGTTAGTTAGTTGTTAGATAGTGTTGTTTAAAAAAAAAAAGGTTGTTGGACTTGCCCTTCGGGGCTCGGTTTTTCCCCCGTGTTTTCCCCCTCAGAGACTTTCCTGGGTGGGGTTTTTTTCCTGGGCGTCTATGGAAAGATGTTGGGGGGGGTTAAGAGGTGCTGCTCCTGTGGGAAGAAGATTCCCCCCCCCAGCGGCCATTCCCTTTGTCTCCTCTGTCTGCGCGAGTGACCAGGGGACTTCCTCTGGTCACCTCTGCCGCATTGCTGTGCAGTACTTCTGGATTTCAAGACACAGCACTCCTCCCCCCCCCCCTAGTTCAAGATACATAGTCCTTCAAGTAGGCTGGGGCCCTGCATTCCTGGGTTGACCGCCTCAGGGTTACTTGGGGCGTTGGAGCTGCCGCCATGGAAGGGGTCTCTTCTCGGGGACTCGCCACCGGCGGCTGGCTGCCCGGCACTGGTTGCGGTTCCAGAACCGCCAGTCGGTGGGTCGTACTCCCCACTGGTTGGCCCTTCCACTCACATTGTCGGTAGGGTCGGCGGCTGCAGGGCCGCTTCTGGGGGTTCCGATGCTAGCTCTCCCCCGCTTGCCGCTTCCCCAACCCCTGTTGGTTCTTCCGGCAAGGTGCGGCGGCGCAGCTGGTCTATGTGCCTCCTTAGTATCTGACCCCCCTTGGACGAGACCTCGTACGAGCGGGACCCCGTTACCCGAAGCACCCGGCCAGCAACCCACTCTGGGCTGCTTGCGAAGTTCTTCACATAGACCGGGTCCCCCGGAAAGAATCCCCGTGCCGCTTCCCTGACTTCGGGGGAACTGCGGATGTCTGTGGCCCTGTCTGGGTGTAGCCTGTCCAGCCTCGTAATCAGTTTCCTCCCCATTAGTAGTTCGGCGGGGCTTGACCTGGTGACGAGGTTGGGGGTAATTCTGTTATGAAATAAGAAGTCTGCCAGGCGGTGGTCCCAATCCCCCTGTATAATGCGACCCAGGGCCTCTTTGGTGGTGTGCACCATGCGCTCTGCCTGGCCGTTGGTGGCCGGATGGAAGGGGGCGAACTGGATGTGCTTGATGAGGTACCTATTTACAAACTCCCAGAATTCCTGGGAGGTGAAAGCGGTCCCATTGTCCGTGACCAGGGTATCGGGGATCCCATGCGTGCTAAAGGCCCTTTGCAGGGCTCTGACCGCCGCTGCTGTGGAGGTGGAAGCTACGGGGATCACCTCTAACCACTTAGTATATGCATCGACCAGGATGAAGAATATTTGGCCCTGGTATGGCCCTGCAAAATCTAAGTGAAGGCGAGACCACGGCCGCCGGTTGGACTCCCAGTGGTGGACGGGGGCGCTCGGCGGATCGGGCCGGGATTCTTGGCAGGGTTGGCACCTTCTCACCCACCCCTCTATCTCCTCATCCATACCCGGCCACCATACGTAACTGTAGGCCAGGGCTTTCGTCCTCGCTATCCCCGGGTGTGTTTCGTGTAAAGCGTCTAATACTTGCTTCCGCATAGGGGGGGAACCACCACCCTGCCCAGAGTATGCATCCCTTGTATATGGATAGCTCGTCTCTGCATGATGTGAATGCCCTGAATTCAGTGTCCACTTTGCCCGTAGGCCACCCCCTTCCCACCCAGTCCAAAACTTGTGCAAGTATACGGTACTTGCCTGTGGCCCGAGCCACCTCAGCAGCATGGAGGGGCCACTCGGGCAAAGACTCCAGAAGCATCACATGGTGGGCCGGGGTGGAATCTGGGTCCGTCAAGGGAAGCGGCAGGTGGCTAAGGGCGTCGGCGTGCCCCATGGCTTTGCCCAGGTGGTGCACCAGGGTGTATGTGTATGAGTTCAGAAATTGGTTCCACCTCAGGACTCGCTGTGATAAGATTTGTGGGGTCTGACGGTCTGGAGCGAGGAGGCCCAGGAGCGGCTTATGGTCCATGGCAATCATGAAACGCCTACCATACAGGTAGTCGTTGAATTTGTGTATGCCCGCCACGATTGCCAAAGCCTCCTTGTCGATCTGAGCGTAGTTGCAACTTACTTTAGAAGCACTACACGCTGGACGTGCATGCTCAGCAGAGGACTCGTTTGGGAGCTGCGGTGCTGCAAACTGTTTCTTCCGGTTGACCGTTTTCCCGCCTCCAGGTATGTCTTGCTTACTAATCTCCCATGAGTGTGAAGCACAGAGACCACGAAGAAGATAGACAGGTTGCTTACCTGTAACTGTAGATCTTCGAGTGGTCATCTGTGCATTCACACTACTCACCCTCCTTCCCCACTGCTGATGGTCTCCCTCCAGTAGGGGTTTACAGCGGTCAAGAAGGAACTTGCGGGATCCTCGCTCTGGCGCTGGCGAGCATGCGCATTGGGATGCCTGCGCATGCCTGTTGGTGCTGAGCGTGAAAAAATCCTGGGCTTTTTAGTTACCGATTCAGGGATCGGCGCAGGCGCTTTATCCCATGAGTGTGAATGCACAGATGACCACTCGAAGATCTACAGTTACAGGTAAGCAACCTGTCTTTTTTTTACTTCTCCATGACCTGCTGTTTGGAGAGAGAGATTGGGGTTTGGGAATGTATATGCTTCATGGCATACAATCCCTTGATCTTACATTTGTCACCTAATCCTGAAAGTTAAGTATTAGTTGTATCCCTTTAGCAGTTTAAAAATCTTAACTGATTAGATCAGGGCAAATTCTAATAAAGGTGGGAAGAATTTAATATATTGAACGGAATTTTAAAGCCAAATCCAACTTTAGAATTTCATTCTTTTTGATGTCTACATGCATGTTTAAATACCCTTCATACTTTACCTATATGCATACATTTTTATCCGTTCTTTCTTTATTATGTTATGTGGGACCTTTTACAGTTCCACAGGGCCTGCAAGATGGAGCTATTCCACCCAGCTTTTGGATGAGGAAGCGGACATCAAATACCATCTGGCCCCTCCTACTATCACCAAGGTCTTCAATCTTCAAGGACTTGGATGACCCCCACACACACACACACACACCTTAGCTAGCCAAGGGAAGGATATTTACCATCTGGATACCTATATAGCAGGGGTGGCCAACAGTAGCTCTCCAGATGTTTTTTGCCTACAACTCCCATCAGCCCCAGCCAGCATGGCCAATGGCTGGCGCTGATGGGAGTTATAGGCAAAAAGCATCTGAAGAGCTACCGTTGGCCACTCCTGCTATATAGGATTCAGCCCTCTCTGTTTACAATTGTCTGATACTGGGACAGCATGGAAATAGTTCTGAATGCCATGGTTACAGATGTTATAGTTTTTAAAGTCTGATTTTATTGTGTATAACCAATTTTGTAAACTGCTCTGAGCCCATTTGTGGGAAGAGTAGGATAGAAATTGAACCAAATAGATAGATAGACAGACAGACAGACATAATTTTATTCTGCCCTTCCTCCAAGGAGCTCAGGGCAGCATACAGCATTACTACCCTTCTGTATTTTATCTCACAGTAATCCTGTGAGGTACATTAGGCTGGGAGTCAGTGAGTGGCCCAGTTTCACCCAGCAACCTTCATGGCTAAGTAGTATATGAACTTGGATCATAGTCTACCACTGTAACCACTGTACCATGCTTTTAACTCAAGCAAGTTTAGTAAAGTTAACTGCGTGATAGTTCATTATTTTATATATCACATTATCTGCACTTTCTTACGTGATTTCCTATAAGCCTGCAATGTCATTATTTATTATGGTGTTTAAATACTCTTCCCCTGAATCTAATGAATCCCACCACTTGAATGTTTTAAGTCTAAAAGAGTGTTCATGGATCTAAAATGTATTGCACCCTAGACTGATTGGACACCAGGAATTATATCTGGTTATGCTCTTCATTTAAATCTGTTGATGGGCAGCCAGTTGGATACTGGCCCAGTGAATCTCATATAGACATGCCTGGTATACCCCCTGAAGGGACTAGAGGCTGTGGTGAGATGACTGAAATAGTGCAACTGAGACTCAGTCCTACTAAGATAGAATCAGGTTTGGGGAGGATTGGGTTTGTGGTGCCAACTCCTCACCCTTGACGGTGTGCCCCTAATACAGGCACCAGCTGTCAAGAGCTTAGGTGTGGTCTTGGATGCTTCCTTATCAATGGAGACCCAGATCACAAATGTTGCCAGACTGGCATTTCTCCAGCTGCATCAGGTCAGGCAACTAGCCCCCTACCTGTCTCATGCAATGGTCACCACCAGACTAGACTACTGTAGCTCACTCTACACAGTGCTACCCTTGAGACTCACCCAGAAACTCTGACTAGTACAGAATGCAGCAGTATGGGTTCTCACAGGAACCCCATGAAGGGCACATATATTCACCCTGTGCTGTGTGAGCTGCACTGGCTCCAGATGGAGTACCAGATCAGGTTCAACGTTCTGGTATTAGCCTTTAAGGCCTTAAATGGTCAGGGACCCAAGTACCTTTGAGGCCGCCTCTCCTGGTATACCCCCTGAAGAATACTGTGTTCTGCTGATTTAAAAAAACCTATTAATGCTCCCCAGCCCAAGAGACACTCGGCTGTCCTCTTGGCCCTGGCTCCAACCTGGCAGAAGTTTCTGCCAAGTAACATCTTTGCCCTGTGGGACATAAGTTCTGCAGGGCCTGCAAGGGGATCCCAGTTATCCAGGGCAGGGGGAGATATGGCAATGGGAGAAGGTCTTGGTATGGAAGGGGATGGAGATATGGACATGCCTGGTCCCTTTCCAACCTTCGTCCCATTCCACGAAATTGGCGAGAAGATGTGGACTATATACTCCCCTTCGACACTGATGCTATGCAATGCCAGGTTTATAAACAACAAGATTATCTTGCAGCTCAGTCAGTAGACCTGGCTTGCATGACTGAGATGTGGGTCTGGGAGGGCAAAACAGTTGTCCTGGAAGAGCTTGCCCCGCCAGGTTTCTCAGTCTTGCGTCAGTCCCGAACCCATGGGCGGGGGGAGTTGGCTTTGCTCATCTGGCAGTCTTTTCATTCAAGCCACTCACCATCCTAAAGATCACTGGAATTGAATGTGTTGGCCTGGTGTGGGAGTCAGAGGTGAGTCTCACCATCTGTGAGACTCTCACCATCAGCCTAGCGCACCAGCGGATGGCCTTCTGAGCCTGTTGGAGGCAGTGGCTGGGTGGGCCCTGGAGTACCCACAGCTGCTGGTCTTAGGGGACTTCAGTGTCCATGCGAACGAACCTGCGGCCTCTGTCCAGGCTTCAGGACTAATGTCTTCCGTGGCAGCATTATGACTCAAACAAATTATCTCGAGCCCTACACATCAGGCAGGCCACACATTGGATTTGATCTTTGGCATGGGGCTGAATGTGGACCTAACCTCAAAAGAAGAGTTGCCATGGTCAGACCACTTGGTTTTGAAGGCCCAGCTGGACATTTCTGCTCCTCCCTATCTAGGTGATGAGCCAATTTATGCTCGCCCATGGAGACTAATGGATGCCATTGGGTTCCAGAATGTTCTGCGGGATCCACAGTCCTCCTTGCACCTCCTTAGGTGAGCTGGTAGGAAACTAAATTCCCGTCTCACTGAATCCATCAAAGAGATTGCATCAAAGAGATTGCAGAGTTCTACTCAGCCTCCATCACACCCACGGGCTCACGCCAAGTTCATTTGTTTAGGATAATTCGGTCTTTAACATCCCTCGCAACAAGAGGTTCAAAAAGAGGTAGTAATTTGGCCATTGATTCTGAGGCATTTTTGATCTTCTTCACAGATAAAGTCGTGTCGCTGCATCACAACCTACCTGCCAATTTTGTTACAGCGAGTGAACTGGAGGTCCTTTAGCTGTCTTTGGGTTCAGTTTGTGATTCTTTCAACTTGTTCTCCTCTGCTGACGTTGACAGGGTCCTGAGAGCCATTAGGCCAACCATTGCCTGGTAGACCCATGTCCCTTGTGGCTGGTTAAGGCTGGTGATGAGAGGATCTGGGATCCTATGAAGGAAATTATCAACTAGTCCTTAGAGAGTTGGGTGTTTCTAGAGGACCTAAAGGAGGCAGTGGTCATACCACTGTTTAAAAAGCCATCAATGGATCCTGCAGATCTGGCGCATTACCACCCAATATCAAGCTTACCATTTCTGGGTAAGGTAATTGGGAGAGCTGTAGCAGAACAGCTCCAGGGCTTCCTGGAAGACACATCAGTGCTAGACCCATTCCAGTCGGGTTTCCACCCTGGCCACAGAACTGAGACTGTCCTGGTCAGTCTAACTGACAGTCTCTGAACACAGCTGGATTGAGGCAAGTTGGCACTGTTGCCTGATCAAACCACTTCTCTTGACTCTCATGCCGTTTTCGCACTAGCGTTTACTCCGGCGTAGCACCCCATTTACCTCCGGATCTTTTCCTGGTTTTCGCACCTGTTGCTCCGGCGCTGCGTCTTGCTCCGGTGCTGCAGGGGTTTCACGCCGGAGTATCTAGATCCACCTCCTTCCAGAGTTTTTGAAAACCTCCGGATCCACACCGGATCCACTCTGCGGAGTTTGCTGTGGGAAATCCATCCACGCCGGATCGACTGCTTTGTGGGCGTCACCCTCTCCCTTTCCGTCCTCCCACCCCATCCACCCCCTTGGCCAATCATCAGCTGTTCGCGGCGCTTCCCAAAAGTGCCCGCAGGGCCATTTTTTTTTTAAACTTCATCTTTCTTGCGTAATAGCGATATTTCGAAATTAACAAATAGAAAAAAAAAACCCCTCCTGGAATAGCCTCAATTGCCACTTCAATTGGTTTCGTTAGAATTTTTTTTTATTATTATTGACTTTAGTTGCGTTATTTCGCTGTTGCGTTATCTCGCAACTACATTATACATTGTTGGGGGGGGGGAAATCTAGTGCCGGCGCGGGCCAAAGCGTTCATGTGTGTGTGTTTTAAAAAGGCAATGCCTCCCTCAGCTGTGCCACCAGGATTTCTGGACCTGCACAAAATCGCCATGTATAAAATGGGAAGTTGGAGTCCTGAATTCTTCTCCCTGGCTACATTCCGCTCGGTTAGAAAATAGACGCGAGCTCGCTCTTCACACGCGCCACAGAAGGGGAAGGAGAGAATGGGGCGGGGGGGGAGCTCTGGCAGCAGGAATCAGGTCCCCGTTGCAAGCGCCAGCCGGGGAGGGGAAAGAGCGCGGAGGAAATCCCAGCTTCGCCACCCGGGAGGGAGCGAGGCTGGGAAAGGAAGAAGCTGCCACACACACACACACACACAAACCCCTCGATTTCTCTCTCTTCGTTATTGCGATATTTCGCAACTTCAGAATTTGGGGGGGGAATCTAGTGCTAGGATTCTCCACTGTGAATGCTTCTGTTAATACATAAAGGGCTGTGGAGGATACTACAGCTGCAGCCAATCCATAAGCAGCAGCAGCACACGTGATGCGGTTTGTCCACAAAAAGAAGGGGAGGGAACAGCTGTGGCTGCTCGATGTTATGTTATTACGTCCTTACGCAACCAGACTTGCGCTTAAAAAAAAATGATTGACAGGGCATCGAACTCAAGTCGATGCCAGTGGGGAAACGATTTGAGCCGGGGCTTCATGGAAAGCGACTCCGCAAATGAGTCCATGTGCGAAAACGAGGAAAATGAGCCAGACATAATTGCGCCGTGGAATAAGGGGAGCAAACGCTAAGTGCGAAAACGACCTCAGTCTTGCGACAAATAGATGGGATAGCGTTCTTGTTGGCTGATAAATGTCCCTCAATCACCAAGCAGGTGGCAGAGTTTCTGGCTCTAGCAGCGAAAGAGATAGAAACTAAAAGTGGTAAAGGAGTTAGATAGGAGAAGATTATGTTTCTACTCGTCTTGGTTGAGTTCTGATTGTACTTATATTTTACTTTACTGAGAACTCTTGTGGACTGTTTTTATTTGCCCTCTAATTTCCCTTGGGTTTTGTATTCTTCCATGTTATGCCAATAAAGTTTGTGTCTGTGTGTGTGTTAGATCTTACAGCAGCATTCAACACAATCAACTATGATCTGTTGATTCACCACACTGCTGATCTGGGAATTTGTGGGTTGACCTTTCAGCATGGCATGGGTTCACACTATTAAATTCTGGTTACGACTCCACTTCAACTCTGATCCACTTAGTTTTCTGTACCAGCTAATTTCCAAATCTGATAATTTCAGCTGGCTATGTTACATTGAAGCTAAAATAAGTTTCCTGAATCTATCTTTAGATTCCTTATCCTTGCTTTCTGAGTTCGAGGCTATTTTAGAAATAAAATCTAGCCTACTGACCTCAGAGCTACAAACTGTTTATAGTCTTGCCAACAGAACCTGTTCTCCCCTAAACTTAGGGATTGTTCCAAATGCAAATATTCCAGCTGTGTACTTCTACCAACTTCTAGCTCCAAATTTGCACAGAGCCTTTTCCTTGGCCAGATTCAATGCCCTTCCGTCAGCCATTTTAAGCAGATTCCAAGGGACTCCCTATTCAAGTAGGTGCTGTCCCTGTAAAATGGATTGTGTTGAGACTGTTGCCCATGTTCTTCTCCAATGTCCCCTCTATTTGGCGTACCGCTGGGATCTTTTATACTCCATATTGGCCCAAATTTTAGAGACCTCTGATGATTTTAAGGTGCTTTTCTTGCTAGATAATTCTGATCCAGAAATAACAGAATTTGTAGCACTTTTTTTTATAGAGTCATGGTTACTCGTCCTGATAAGTAGTACTATGTATCAGGTTTTACTATATTGCTACTTTGTTTTTATCTTGTAATCCTAATTTTATTCTGTATGGATTATGTATTCTTTTAATATGTAACCTAGTCAACCCTCTATTTTATATTCTTACATATGCCAATAAAGGCTGTCTTCTTGTTGGTTGGCCTTTCAATGGTTCTCCTCATTTCTCCACGGTCAGGAACAAAAGGTGGCACATGAGGAGGATGTGTTTTCAAGATACCTCCTGGTCTGTGGGGTTCCCCAAGGGACATTCCTCTCCCTGATGTTGTTTAACATCTATATGCACCCCCTTGCCCAGCAGGTATGGAGTTTTGGGCTAGGGTGTCATCAATATGCAGATGACACTCAGCTGTATTTGCTGTTGTGTGACTAGTCAGCCTCAATCCCATCATCTCTGGCTGAGGGTTTGAAGGCCATGGTGGGCTGGCTAAAGTAGAGTAGGTTGGAACTGAACCCTTCAAAGACGGAAGTTCTGTTGCGGGGGGGGGGAGGGGGACTGGGGTTGGAGTTAGAGTGCAGATTGCCTGCCCTTGATGGGGCACTACTAACACCAATGCCAACTGTAAAGAGCTTGGGAGTGACCCTGGATGCCTCTCTCTCAATGGGAGCCTAAGTCACACACATTGCTAAAGTGGCATTCTTTCATCTACACCAAGGTAGACAACTGGCTCCCCTCCTGCCTTGCTTAGACCTAGCCACAGTAATCCATGCAACAGTCACCTCCAGGCTAGACACACTCTACACTGGCCTGCCCTTGACTTTGACCCAGAAACTCCCAATGGATCCAGAATGTGGTAGCGTGAGTCCTGATGGGAACACCACAGATGGCACATAGTCTACCTGCGTTGCGCCAGCTACACTGGCTTCCAGCTGAGTACTGAGTTAGAGTCAAGGTTCTAGTTATGACCTTTAAGGCCTTGAGTGGTCAGGGACTGTTGTATCTATGGGACCGCCTCCTCTGCTATGTCTCTGGAAGAGCATTATGCTGTACAGGTCGAAATCTACTGGTGATCCCTGGCACCAAAGAGGTCCAGCTGTCCTCAACAAAGGCCAGGACTTTTTCAGTCCTGGCTCCAACCTGGTGGAACGCTCTGCCAGAAGATACTAGGGCCCTGCGGGATCTTCTACAATTCCACAGGGCCTATAAAGCTGAGATGTTCCACCAGGCTTTTGCCTGAGAACAATGACAGTTGTTGGGCTGTCACCCTCCCTCCTTCCCCCTCCTCTCTGCTCCCAGTGCCTTGAAAGCTGAATTGTTGCACATTTACAAAGGATGTCATTGGGTTGTAAATTTGTTTAATTGATTGGATTTACTGCTTTTATATATATTTTATGCTGATGTCTATTTCCTAGAGCCCAGCACTGGCTGGGATAAGGCAATTCACAAATCTTAAGAATAAGAATGTTCCACAAACAGTGACAGTTTCCATCTACTCTGGCACTCCTGTTCCCTGCCGCTGCCCCTCCCCACCCCATGGGACAGAAGTACAATCTGATGTAGTCTTGTGCCATCTAATCAGAATTATTGTTATATTTTATTGTTTTGACTTTGTATTTTAATTATGAATGTGTTTCTGTTCTTGTACACTGCCCCAAGCCCCAACCTGTGGGGGAGGGCGGTCTAGAAATTTAATAAATAAATAATAATGGATTAATATCCCCGCAACCAAAACTATTTCTCTAGGATACTAACATTCACTGAGGATCTAGAAGACCATTTCCTCTCCCGCTCCACTTTCCCCCTGCAAGATATGCACCACTGCCATCAACAGTGGCTCCTCAGTGGCAGTAGACATATTCAGTGTTTATCAGACTGGTTAAATATTTTTCTGCATACTTTTGGAGACCCCAAAATATGAAGAAATCCTGTCTTTATCTGTGGGCGGTCCCATTTTGCTGCCCTACTAGGAGACCCTAGACCATTAATGTTGCTATTAACAGGGGTTGTAGACATGATTTTAATGTATTAGCTAACAATATCTTCTGGCCAGCCGAGACTGTCATCTGTAGCTTGGAATCCCATTGGAATATAAAAGTGATCCCATCAGAACTTACATGATTAGAAAGACAGTGCAAATTTAATTTTATCTTCTCTCACTATTAATTTATATTTCTAACAGCAGGCACTAGGTTTTAGCCAATCATTCCACTCAGCTAAGGATGCCATGTTCTATTCGCAGAAGGTGTGTCCTGCTGATGGAGGAGGGTCTTTCATCAGTGTGTTATGCCCTGCATAAATGACATTCATCATTGTAGGGAGGTTGGATACAACCCAAAACACTCAAGCAGTTCGTTATCTTTGTTGTTTATAATGAATTGTTGAGAATAATCTTATCTAGCAGTCCATCAGGCTAAAATTCTTGTTAAGTGATTATGAATTGATACGTATGTTGCTGTATTTCTAGCCAGACTGTACAAGCATACTATATACAAAAGAGATTCCCAGTGCATTAATATTTGCTGTTTATGGAGAAAAAGGTCTCATAACTAGTATAATATCTTGTTAGTCTTATTTTTTAATTATATGTTTTGTCTACTTAGAGCTTTTAAAAAAGAGTTACATTGCAGATACATATTTAGTTTTTCTTAGAAAGCACATTATTGTTAATCTGTTCGTTTTTATTATTTTTTGCAGCCCAGATGATTTACTTAATGCCTTGAATGAGGGAATCAGCCGTGCTGATGTCATCATCACATCAGGGGGTGTGTCCATGGGAGAAAAGGTATGTGTACAGAACTGTGTTGGGTTGAAATGGAGAGAAGTGCAGCATGGACAAGCTTGTGATGGGAATGAAGCACATTAAGGAATGGTAGATTCCATTGAAGAAGGATTGGGATCAGGTCTGAATTGGCTCACCAACACATTAATTTTTTTCAGTTCTGCTTTGAATAAGGAGTCTTGTTGCACATTAAGTACTAACAAATTCATTACAGCATAGATTTTAATGGCAAAAGTACACTTAACCAAACACAAATCGAAACAGTGAGTTGATGTTGTTGGGTTGCTGAACATACTGTATCATTGAGGCTACGATGTTCCGTTTTCCTAAGTGGGGCTGTCTGATCTACAGATGGGTACGAATGGGTAAAATGGAGGTCTATGAAGGTTTGTGGTTCGTCTCACAAACCACAAACCTTTTTGTTTAATGAACTGACTTGTAGTGCAGCTTGAAAAGCCATTTAAATGGCTTTTGCAAGCTATTGTGCCACTGTGTTTTCCATGCCCTGCTGCCGGTACCAGCAGGATGGCACGAGCCAAGGTTCGCAAACCACAAACCGTGCCCAGTTTATGATGAATTTTGGCTCATAACTCAGTTCATGCCCATCCCTAGTCTCACTTGCTACAAAGGTCTTCTCAGACTCCATCCCATTCTATTAGGTTGCAGACTGGTGTTTGTACTACTTGTAAGAATATTTCATAGGGGATAAAATGTGCTACTATTTCAGCAGTTATTTTGAAAGGCCTTCGCAGAACTGCTTGTCTTATATTTAATAGTGTAGCACAGTTATCACAGATAATTTATGGATATCTTTACCCTTCACTAAAGGATGGTGATAATTTTATACAGCACTTTCAGTGGTCAAAGGAGGCTCTTCTTCACCCAACGGGTGATTAACATGTGGAATTCACTGCCACAGGAGGTGGTAGCAGCTACAAGCATAGCCAGCTTCAAGAGGGGGTTAGATAAAAATATGGAGCAGAGGTCCATCAATGCCTATTAGCCACAGTGTATATATATATGTATATATGTGTGTATATATACACACACATATACACACACACACATATATATATCTCTCTCGGCTTGGCTTCGCGAACGAAGATTTAAGAAGGGTGCAATAGTCCACGTCTGCTGCAGGCTCGCTGGTGGCTGACAAGACCAATGCGGGACAGGCAGGTCCGGCCACAGATATATATATATATATACACATATATATACACAAACATATATATACATATACATACACACACACACACATACACACACACACACACACACACACACACACACACACATATATATATATATATATATATATATATATATATATATATATATAAAAATTTTGCCACTGTGTGACACAGAGTGTTCGACTGGATGGGCCATTGGCCTGATCCAAAACATGGCTTCTCTTATGTTCTTATGGTCAAAACATATCACATAGATGATATCGGTAATCTTTATGCAGCCTTATAAGGCAGCCCTTTGTTACTAACCTGTTATTGCACGAGGACTTTGCTTAAGGCTACCCAGTGAGAGCATGGCAGATGTCAGATTTGAATCACAGTTCATTCACTAGTCAGTGTGCTACACCAGCTCCAATAGAAGCTGACTTGCATCAGACATTATATTTATAACACTCAGGACAGGATAGGGCTTCATTCCACAATTCTTGGGACTAATTACCTTTTTTTTAAAGCTCTCTTTGCTTTTTTAAAACAGGACTATCTTAAACAGGTGCTGGACATTGATCTTCATGCTCAAATTCACTTCGGCAGGGTTTTCATGAAACCAGGGTAAGAAATATTTTCATACGCAATGTTAGTCTTAGATATACTACAAAACAGTGTGGGGACATTTTATGTTGATGTTGACATTTTACATGGCTCCCTACAGTTACATATCTCTAAGTATCAAAAAGAGGATGCTATGGTGTAAATCTGCTGAGCTGTTTCATTGATTATAAATATTCTTTCAAATATTAAACTAAAATTGCCTACTGGTTAACTTAAGCTCCTGACCATCTTTGAGTATCTGAAAGTAATTTTAGATGAGCTTTTGGCTGTTTTAATCTGTTCGATTGTTACAGTCACAAATATCCAATGTCACTGTTGGTTTTATTTTAATTCTGTACCCAAATGCTTTATGCATATTGATTGCAAGCTGGTTGTTGACTGTAACAACACACTTGAGTATCTGAAATTGCTCCGTTTTTGGCAAATATTCCTATGAACCAGACCCCAGACATCAAAATGCCTACATAATCTATCACTGTCAAATTTATCCAAATTTTTGGATTTTGTATTATTGGAAATAAATATTCCAGGGCAGAACTCATAATGCCACACTTTAGGATTCTTCTAGAGTAATAGTTCCAAAATGTATGTGTAAATAGGAATAAAATATGATCAACCCCTTCAAAAATAACCTTTTGAAAATCAAAAATATGTTTTTAAAATGTTTTCCCATAGAAAGAGGTTTAGAAGGATTGCTTGTTTTTAGGTTTGAGAAGAGTATAAGTGAATTCCTAGCACAAGATAAAAATTAGCACTTTAAAAACATAACTATATAGTCTGTCAAGAACCTGGCCCCTTTAAGCAGTTTCATGCTAAATTCCAACAATGGTTCAAGCTGAGGCCTAGCTAAAAACCATGGAAGCTTCTATCTCTGAGAACTCAAGTAAAGCTGCTTGTAGCTTCAAAGAGTCAGATAAAGGAGATGGGAGGGAACCATTAGACCACAAGAATCTAGGAGGGTACATTCCACCTCCTTAGCTCCCAAATTCATGGATGGGAGAAGGAGTTTGCTTAATTGAACCCAATGCAACTGCAGAGTGTCTAATCTAATTGACAAACTCATCTGATTGGTTAAGTCACCTGGTTAGCAACTTACTTGATTGGTCAAGTTACATTATTTGTTATATATGTGATTGGTCAACTAGTATCAGGCCAACAGAAGTCATTGAGCATAAAGGAAAGATATTGCATTCTAGTTTCATTCTAGTTTTGTCCTTTTTCTGGATTAAATTGAACTTTGGGACACTTCTTGATTCTGAGTGAGTCACTGTCTTAGAGCCCTTGTCTTGGATTTTGAAACCCTTTGGGACTCAGTTTTGCTGGATAATATCTGAATTTTGAAACAGTGCTTGAAAATGTACTTATTAGAGATGGACATGAATCGGGAAAATGGTGGTTTGTGTTGCTTTGTGGTTTGTTTAATTTCCTGAACCATTTCATGGTTCATCCAGTTTGTCCCATCCTCAATGAGCTCCAAAGACAGGTGAGCTTCAGACCTCAGTTTCCCTTGTACATGATTAGTTTCAGCAGATTGAAACTGACCAGCTGTCTCTTCCCTTCCTTCTCCCAGCCAGCCAGTGGGCTGTGAGAAGTGAAAGGCAGGTAGAGCAGGTCAGTTTCAGTCCCTTCGCTTGGAAGCCAAGGGGAGTGAAACTGACCCACTCTACCTCCCACTCCCTTCCCCAGCTGGCCTACCACAGACAAGCTGGAGAAAATAGTGTCAAGTGGTCTTGCCGTGAATTATGCTTCAGTACCAATTGTTAATTGTGCTATGCTCTGCGCTGCCACTTTTGCCTCTTTATCTCTGTAACGAATAACAAGATTCCTTTCCTTTGGCCAGAGGCAGAACCTCAAGGCCAGGCCATTGATAGCACTGCATCTCTTTAGAGAAGGGACTGGACAACTGGGTAAGGGTTATGTTTGCCCACACTTCGCTTCCCGCCTTGCTTTGAAAATGTAACTGTTATTCTAAAGTATATATAAGGAGGCCATTGCCTTGACTCACTAGTCTTAGCAAAACCCGTTTTGCTACCAGAAGCATTAGTGACTGAATAAAACTGCCATTTATTAAAGTGGACTATTTGCATTGCTTGAGATACTGGGGTCTTGACATATTGCTAAGACTCCCAACCCTAGTGGACCACCTAACTCTGAAAATGTCAAAAGAGAAGGTCAAATCTAAGGACATTCAAACTGACTGGGTCGAACCAGAGTTACTTCCATCAGAAGGGCTACCACTGGTACCTACATTCGTAATGGTCAGAAGAAGAGAACACAGCGTGGGGAACTATGGGGACAGAGAGACCAGAGACACTACTGGTCGCCATTGGCCCTGTTCCTTGGCCCTCCATGGGGCTTTTCGAGCCTGGGGGTCAGAAGAAGAAGTTGAAGAGTCCGAGCTAGCAGCGCGCCATTGAGGGAGTGACAGATTGCCCAGCTGGCTCCAGGATGCGATGCTGATGCAAGGCCATCAGATGAGAGACAAAATGCTGACCATGAATGACTATTTTATGTGGGAGGTGAAAAATCTTGCCCGTCAGCTACAGGATTTAGCTGTTCAGGTTGCTGGAACACCTCCCGCTCAACACCCACCCACGCCCCCCAGTACCCCCTGACGAAGCAGGAGCACTGGGGCGGGGTTTGCTGGCAGCGCCAGCTGGGGGGGGACCCAGCCAACCGGTCGACCCAGGGCAACCACGTGTTCCTCTGGGGGGACCCCCAGAACCCAGAGCCGCCCCAGGGGGACCAAAGGTCCGCAAAGCCTACTTCAATGGAGGCTGGGGTATTCCCTGGTCCTAGTCAGAGGGCACCTGAGAGTCTGGGCAGAGAATTTCCCCACTACATTGGGGGGTGCCTGGAAGAAGCGGCAGTGGATTGGTTCATGACTCTCTATGAGGCGAAGTCCCCCACCCTGGGCATGGCTTGAGACCTCCTGAGGGTTCTTAGGGTGCAATTTGAGGACCCCTTGCAAGAAACCAATGCCATATCGACGTTCCAGGACCTCCATCAGGGGGCAAGTCAGTGCAAGATTACATGGCTGAATTCTGACTCCTGAATACCAAGATCCATCGCTGGGACAACAGGGCCCGAATCAAACAGTATAAGAAGAGCCTTAACTCCTCCATCTTTGCAGAGGCCATAAAATTGGGGATCCTCCAGACCCTGGTTGAGTGGATCCAGCTGGCATGTGAGAATGAAGATCACCAGAAAGTCATCACCCTCCACTGCAAGCAGCAAGCAGGGCAAGGGACGAAGGAGTTCAAGGACTAAACTGGGGAGAAGGGGGGGCCAAGCAAAGTTCCCTATCCCCTGGTGAAAAGGAGAGGCGTTCAAAAAGCCATCTATGTTTAAAATGCAGGAGGAGAATCACCTCACTAACAAATGTCCCAGCAAGCCTCAGGAGCCCCAACCCCAACTCCTGAAGAAAGGGGACCAGAAGAAGAAGCCAGGAGGAAGCACTACAAAACAGCCCGGGGGGGAGAGGCGGCCGCCTTACACTACATAGACCAAGCAGCCGAGGCTTCGGATGAGGGGAGCGACAATGACCTGATGTGAAGAGCGTGCACCAGTAGGTCACTTTGACAGCCGCTCCTTTATGGGTGAGAGTTTCTGGAACTTTATATTTTATACCAGTCACCCTAGTGAATCCGGTAACCAAGAGGTTTTCGTGCGTGAGAGCCCTCCTAGATTTGGGCTGCTCCAAGGACCTGCTATCCCCTAGTGTGGTGGAAGCATTAGGCCTTAAACAGGAAACACTAACCACCTCCTTGCTGTTTTAGCAAATGGCCCTGGGGGTAGGGGAACGCTGGGAGGCCAGGACGTTTGTGATCACACCGGCCGCACGTTTTCAAGCGGTGCTGGGCCTTGAGTGGTTGTCCGATCATGACCCTTTTGTCAAATGGAGCGGGCAAGCTATCTGTTTCCAAGATGAGGGGTGCCAAAAGCATAGGTGGAATGCAGACTGGGGTCCCGAGCCCCCCCCCCCTGGGATGGAAAAATTATGCCTCACCATCCAGGAGGTTTCCAGCATCCCAGCGGAGTACAGGGACCTCTGAGGGGGATTGAGCCTGCCGAGGCTGATGAGCTTCCCCCCACATCAGCCCATCAACTGTGCAATCGAGTTCAGCAAAGGGGAGCCCCTGCCCAAGGCCAGACTCTACCCAATGAGTCGACAGAAATTTGTGGACACTAACTTGCAGCAGGGATTTATCTGGCCTGCCCAGTAACCCCATGTGGCCCCCATACTATTTAGGAAAAAAAAAGACGGGAGCCTTATACTTTGCACGGATTAGTGCAGCTATGAACAATGCTTATCCCTTTCCCCTAATTCAGGACCTCCTCAGTGAGGTCTCCCAGGGCAAAATTTTCACTAAATTGGATTTATGCAATGCCTACTTCTGTGTGCACATCAGGGAGCAGGATGAGTGGAAAACAGCATTCAATACCCCCTTGGGACAGTTCGAGTACCTAGTGATGCCATTTGGACTAAAGGAGGTGCCCGGCATCTTTATGCACTTGATCAATGAAACCTTGCAAAAATTTCTGTATAAGGGCATGGTTTGTTATATGGATTACATTTTAATTTATTCCGAGGACCTCCCTTCCCACATCAAGCTAGAGTGGGAGGTCCTACAGACCCTCTATGAGAATAAACTATTTGCCAAACTATCCAAATGTGAATTCCACAAAACAGAGTTAGACTTTTTTGGGCTACAGTGTGTCAGCGGGTGGACTCGGGATGGACCCGGCCAAAATAAAAGCTGTGGTAGACTGAGTGCCCCCCCCAAACCCAGAAACAACTACAAAGTTTACTTAGATCTTCTTCATAATCTCTGTGCATCACACTGATGGGATTAGGCGGCAGTGCCGATCTCGATCAGTAAACTTAAAAGCTGCGGATTTCCGCGCCAACATCCCAGAGCGCACGCCCAGAAGCCCCACTGCGCATGCCCACTGAGACAGGCGCGGACATCCTGCCAGTTCTCTTCTGACTGCCGCTCTGATCAGTCGATTTTTCGTCGCTTCGGTCGGTGAACTTCTTTATTCAAAAATAAATATATATAGTTATAGTTGTAGTTAGTTATAGTTCTTAGTTATAGTAGTTAATAAGCATTTGGGGGAGCGCGGGTTTGAAGACCTTTTTTTTTAAATCAAAGGGGACTCGTTTTTTACTCACGCTACTTCACGGTCCCAAAACGAGATGGAGGTCTTCGGCCGATCATGAACCTTCGAGCCTTGAATTTATTCATCACCTACCACAAATTCAGAATGACCTCACTACCCAACATCCTCCCTCTTCTCAATCGAGGAAATTGGATGGCCACGTTGGACTTACATGACGCGTACTTCCACAGCTCCATTTACCCCTCCCACAGGAAGTACCTAAGATTCACCATTGGAGAAGCCCATTTCCAGTATCGGTCATTGCCCTTCGGTCTTTCTACAGCCCTTAGGGTTTTCACCAAGACTATGGTAGTTATCGCAGTCCATCTGAGATTGCAGGGGATAACCCTGTTCCCGTACATAGACGATTGGCTCCTCATGGCAGAATCCAAGACCAGTCTTTTGCAGTACATTACCGTCACTCTCCCTCTTCTTTGGGAGCTAGGACTACAGGTCAACCAAAAGAAGTCGCACCTACAACCCTCTCAGAGGGTGCAGTTTATAGGAGCCATAATAGACACCCTTGCCTGCAAGGCTTTCCTGCCTCCAAATCAAGCGGACGACATAATCAGTCTTGTTCAGACCTTTCGGCGCAGTCCCACAGTCACAGCTCACCAGGTACAGTGTCTTTTGGGCCTCATGGCAGCCACCACTTCGGTTCTGATCTTCGCCAGGCTGCATATGAGGATCCTGCAACTATGGTTCCTCAAACACTTCAAATGCAATCTCGATTCTCCATCTCGTCTGATGACCATCCCTCCAGAAGTTCTATCCTCTCTTACCTGGTGGCAACAGCGGCAGCACCTGATGGAGGGGACTCCCTTCCACAGACCATCCCCTCAGTCACAATAACATCATATGCGTCCCTATGGGGTTGGGGAGCACATATGAACGGCCTCTGCGTGGGGACAGGTGGACCAGTCAGCACTCACACCACCATATAAATTTCTTGGAACTGTTGGCGATCTTCCATGCTATCCAATCTTTCCAGTCGCTTCTCAAGGGCAAAATGGTAGCCATTCTGACAGACAACACGACGGCCATGTTCTACATAAACCGGCAAGGAGGTACGGTCTCCCGCAGTCTCTGTATACTTACTGTGAACATATGGGAGATGTGCATGTCAATGAGTGTGTCCTTGGTGGCGACGCATCTCTCGGGGGACTTGTATGTGTGTGCAGATTTCCTCAGTCGAGGGGGAGCTTTGCTCCATGAATGGGAACTCAACTGGGAATTCCTTCAACCCGTCTTTCTGCATTGGGGAACTCTGGAGATAGACGTTTTTGCCACACGCAACAACAGGAAATGCAAACTCTTCTTCTGAAGGGGGGGCGGATCCCCTGTCCTTGGGGGACGGCCTCCTCGTTCCATGGAGTCAACATCATGTGTACCTGTTTCCTCCCATTCCCCTGATCAACAAAGTGGTGCAGAAGATATTGAGGGAAAGACCTGTAGGCATCCTCATGACACCCTGGTGGCCCAGACAGCATTGGTTCTCCCTGGTCCTTCACCTAGCCAACAGAACATTTCACCACTTTCCTCAGGCCTCAAATCTTCTCACTCACCAGGGGCATGTGGTACACCACGATATTCCTTATCTGAAATTAACAGCGTGGCGTCTACAGTGACTTTACTGTCAGACAGAGCTCAGTTCATCATATTGAACAGCAGGAAGCCCTCTACACACAAGTACTATGCCTATAAATGGGCAAGATTCGTTCAGTTTTCTTCTAATCTTTCCTTAGACCCATCAGCAGCAGGCTTATCTACAATTTTTTATTTTCTTCTTTCCCTTTTGGATAAGGGATTAGCAGTCTCATCGTTACGCGTTTATTTGGCTGCCATCTCTGCTAAACATTCCCAGATTGATGGACATTCTGTTTTCATGCATTCTGATATGAAGAGGTTCCTCAAGGGTCTCTCTAGACTGTATCCTGCTGTGAGACAGCCTACTCCGACTTGGGACCTATCTTTGGTTCTACATGCGCTAACAGGGAAACCCTTTGAGCCGATGGCCATTTGCTCTCTTCAATTATTGGCGTGGAAAACGGCCTTTTTGGTGGCAATTACTTCTGCAAGAAGAGTGGGTGATCTAGCAGCACTCAGATGCGACGCCCCCTATCTAATTAAAGTGTAGTGCTTCGTCCAGATATCACCTTCCTTCCCAAGGTGATTTCTTCCTTTCACTTGAACACTGAAATCTACCTGCCAGTGTTTTTTCTTAATCCGGTTAATGACGCAGAACGGCGACTTCATGCCTTGGATGTGAAACAAGCACTATCGTTCTATCTCCATCGTGTAAATCCCTCTCGGAGGGACTCCAGGCTTTTTGGTTCCTATGCCACTGCTTCTTTAGGGCAGCGGATCTCGTCCCAAAGACTTTCTAAATGGATAACTGAAACCATAAAACTCTGTTATCTATTGAGCAAGAAGCCCCTGCCAGGGCCCATACGAGCCCATTCCACTCGAGCTATGGCAACTTCGGCGGCTTTCATGAAGGGTGTTCCGATCCAGGAAATTTGTAAGGCTGCCACCTGGTCCTCCTTGCATACCTTTGTGAATCACTATGCGCTGGACCTACGTTTTCGCCAGGACTCGTCGGTGGCCGTGCTGTTCTGCAGTCTCTTTCCTGCTGATGGACCATTGCACCCTCCTCCAGGTAGGATTTTGGGCTTGCTAATCTCCCATCAGTATGATGCACAGAGACCACGAAGAAGATAAACAGGTTGCTTACCTGTAAATGATGATCTTCAAGTGGTCATCTGTGCAGTCACACTACCCGCCCTCCTTCCCCTCTGCTGCCGGTCCATCTTTGGGCTTATGCAGCTGTCAGAAGGAACTGGCGAGATGTCTGCGCCCGTCTCAGTGGGCATGCGCAGTGAGGCTTCTGGGCATGCGCACTGGGATGTCAGCACAGAAATCTGCAGCTTTTAAGTTTACCAATCGAGATCGGCACTGACGCCTAATCCCATCAGTGTGACTGCACAGATGACCACTCGAAGATCATCAGTTACAGGTAAGCAACCTGTTTTTTCGCAGACGTTTATAGGGGATTCATAAACAACTTTGCAACAGTTACCCTGCCCCTCACAGATCTCCTAAAGACAAAAGGAAAGGGACCCAGTGCTCAAAAACCCAGCGCCCACTTAGCATGGTCATCAAAGAGTGTTTAATGAACTCAAGCAACTATTCACTTCTGAACCTATCCTAATACACCCCGATAAAAATAAAAAAAAATTGTGGTGCAATGTGACGCAAGCAATGTGGCCCAAGCGGCAGTGTTGCTCCAGGAGGAGAAGGACAGGAAATTACATTCCAGTGCCAATCTGTCCAAGAAGTTCTCCCCCACTGAGCAGTACTGGTTAGTATGGGACAAGGAGGCATCCACCATTGAACTATCCTTAGAGACTTGGCGACACTACCTAGAGGGAGCTAGAGTGCCTTTTGAGCTCTGGACCGATCATAAAAACTTAGCGTTCCTGGTAGCCATGAGCAAACTCAGCACCAAACAGGTCCAATGGGCAGGGTTCATTCATAGATTCCGCTGTACCCTGGGGCACATTCCGGGGAAGCAAAACTTCTTGGCAGACACCCTATCCCGCCTCCCACAACATGAAAGCAAGAGGGAGGTGATCATTGACTCGTTCTCCCCCACACACCTGGGAGCCCTCATCACCACACGCAGTCAGACACAGGCGCAATGGGAGGTGGGCCTGGATGAGACTTTCTTCACTGCGTTGTGAGATAAGCTAGCCAAGCTCCCACCCACTCCTGACTTGGCGCTTTCCCAGTCTCCAGATGTGCTATGGCTTAGAGACTCTAAAATATACAAACCGGAATCATTATGTCCCACAGTATTGCAGCGGTCGCATGACTCGAAACTGGGGGGAGCACTTTGGGTTCATCAAAACTCTACACCTGGTGCAATAGCAATTCTGGTGCCCCAGGCTATGGCGGGACATCTCCCTATATGTCCAAGGCTGTCTTACCTGCATCATGGCTAAAAAACGAGGGGGGGGAACCCTTTGAAGAACTTCAGCCACCACCGATGGCTTCCCGGCCATGGGAATGCAACTCCATGGACTTTATAACCAGGGGAAGACCATTGTTTGGGTAGTAGTGGATACTTTTTCCAAACAAGCCCACTTTATTCAATATAAGCAATTACCCACCACTACGAAAATGGCCCAGCTGTTCCTACAACACATTGTTAGGATTCACGGCTTCCACGACCATGGGCCCCAGTTCATTGCCAATTTCTGGGGCCACCTATGCCAATTGACCGGTATCAAACAGGGCTGTAGCTCTGCCTACCACCCTCAGACAGATGAACAGACTGAATGCACGAATGCCATGCTGGAGCAATTCTTGCACTGTTATGATTCTTTTCAACAGGATAACTGGGTCATCCTCCTTCCCTTTGTGGAATATGCTTATAATAATAGTGTGCACAGCTCCACCAACTCCAGCCTGTTCCTAATCGTGGATGGCTATGAGGGCAAGCTGTTTCCAGAACTCCCTTCACAACCACAAGGGACCCAGCAAATATTTTAGCTCTAGAGAAAAAGGCCCAGCAACGACTATACTACTTAAGACTCTTAAGATCACTACAACTGTCAGGGAGTCTGCTGGTTGCCTTTTATCGTAGTTCCATTGAGAGCATTTTATCTTATTGCCTCTGCGTGTGGTTTGGGAGCTGCACGGAAGCAGAGAGAAGGGTGCTCCAAAGAGTGACGAGAAGAGCACAAAAGATTTGTGGATGTTCTCTCCCCTCATTGGTGGATCTGTATAATATGGCATGTAAGAGGAAGATACAAATGATCCTAAGGGACCATACACATCTGGGCCATTTGCTTTTTGAGATCTTACCGTCAGGTAGACGATATAGAGTGTTGAAGGCTAGGACAAACAGATTTAAGGACAGTTTCTATCCAAGTGCTGTGGTTAGGTTAAATGCAGGGTTATGAAGGATTATCTGTTTTAGATGTATTTAATGGTTTAAATGGTTTTAATGGTTTTATGAATGTTTAATGGTTTTATGAATGTTTATTTAATGGTTTAAATGGTTTTAATGGTTTTATGAATGTTTATCCGTTTTAGATGTATTTAAATGGTTTTAATGGTTTAAATGGTTTAATGGTTTCAGATGTATTTAAATGGTTTATGAATATGTGTGTTTGATGTGTTGGTATGTTTGTGGAAGAGCACCTCATTTCGTTGCTCTCTTTTTGTTGAGAACAATGACAATAAATTCATCTATCTATCTATCTATCTATCAGAGTTTAATGAGTGATGGAGTTTGATAACCTGAGGGTGGGGCATAATCCAAAAGGAACTTGTCAAAGCTAAAGAAACCTACAAAGGCCAGTATGATAAACAACACTCCAAATTGTGGGACCTTAAAGTGGAAGATTCCATATATATTTCCACCAAACATCTCCCTAATTCGCAGCATTCAAAGAAGCTGGGGCTTAAATATCTGGGACCTTCTCCAGTCAAACGGATTATTAATAATATGACTATTGAACTGGAATTCCCTAAAGCTCCCGCCTAAATCACTTCCTGCCTTGCTTTGAAAATGTAACTGTTATTCAAAAGTATATATAAGGGGGCCATTGCCTTGACTCACTAGTCTTAGCAAAACCCGTTTTGCTACCAGTAGCATCAGTGACTGAATAAAACTGCCATTTATTAAGGTGGACTGTTTGCGTTGCTTGAGTTAGTAGGGTCTTGACCAGTAACTCCCCCACATGGCTGGGGGAGAGAGGGGGAGGGATTTAAATGCCACTCCCTCCGTTCTCCAGCCCATGATCTCTCTATTGTATGCTATAGAGCCATAAGGTACAATGGAGAGATCTCTCCCTTTTTCTCTTCCCTTCTGCAACCAGCCAATCCTGGCAGGCTGGTTGGGGAAGTGAAGAATGATCGGTGAGAGGTCTCCCCATTGGCTCAGCTGGGGATCTTCTGGGCTGCCCAGTTGAGATTGGACAGCCCAGCAGAGCTCGCAAGACAGCTGATCCTGCAGGGAGAGGTCTCCCTGTAGGCTCAACTGGGGAACTAAGGGAATGCAGCTTGCACCGCCTTTCCTCCTGGGATTAGCTTCTCCAGGAGCCCCATGGTCACAAGACACCTAGGGAAGTTGAGACTTGGAGGGGTGGGAAGTTTAAACTGCCTCCCCTTGGCTTCTCCGGGTGCTCCACAACCATGGGACACCTAGGGAAGTTGAGGCTTGGAGAGGGGGCAGCTTAAACTGCCTCACCTTTATTTCTCCAGGCACCTCATGACTGCAGGTCACCTAGGGAAGGCAAGTCTTGGAGAAGGACAGTTTAAACTGCCTCCCCTTGGTGTCCTCAGGAATCCTGCAGCTATGGGGTGCCTGGGAAAGCCAAGGCTTGGAGGGAAGGAATGAACCCAACCTGAGCCTCCATGGGAGGTTCAGGGAGAGTTCATGGGAGGCACTTTCTCTCCAAAACAATTTGAAATGAGCCACAGACAATCCAAGTTTGTGCTCAAACCTTTGGTTCATGTCCGTCCCTCGTGCTTAGCTTAGATATACAGCTTTGTTATCTAATCCTCACTGTTCACTGCTCTTTTATGATATATTGCTGCAAACTTTTATAATAGGTCACATATTTTGTGATGTTCTTGGGGTTTGGGCCTTCAATCCTTTATTAGCTATAGCTACCAGAGTTATTGTTTCTAGAACTTGCCTTGGAAATATCCTACTTTACAGGGTTGACGTCTTTCTAACCAGGAGGCTTATTCCCTCAGTCTCTGATTGATAAGGAAGTAGGGGGACTGCTGGAGGTGATACCCTGAGGTGTGAGGACTCCAGACTTGATTTTGGCTAGTCCAGCCTGCCTCTTAAACAGGACTTTGGCTTTAAGGTCCTTTGACATGGTCTATTTCTCAAAATTCTCCTTTGTTAGCTTCAGTTAGGCAACCAGACCAATAACTCAATTCACAATAGAACTTCAGAACTGAGGAAATATGCTCATTCATAATTAACAGATGTAAATGTCTTAGGTTAAAGTGTTTAGAAGGCTCTTAACCATTGGAATATTGCAGCTGACATGTGAACAGAAATCCTAGGGAGTAAGTCTCATCATTTCAAAATGGTATACTTCTAAGGTATTTATAGATCTTGTTAGAAACCAAATGTTTTGGAATATTTGGCAAAAGCGTGTCTTTGGAGACTGTTATGGTCAGGATCCAATCATATTGCAAAATGTTAAACTTGACAGTGATTCCCAGGGTATAGAAGTTGGCAAGAAACCCCAGAATATATACCAAATGTAAATATCTATATATTTCAATAGTACTCCAAAGCTTAATTAAAGATTATTGTATAGTTTTAACACTTAGTCTTTCTTCCTAGCTTGCCAACAACCTTTGCAACTTTGGATATTGATGGAGTAAGAAAAATAATATTTGCACTCCCAGGTAAGTCTTGCTAAAAGGAGACATATAATTGTTCTTGACAGATGCACAAAAAGTATAAAACAGCAGAACTTGAGTATGGAAATGTAAACCTCCCGTTACATCTTCCATATGGTCTGGTGGAATTAGGCCAAGGTGGGTAGCTATGTTAGTCTGTCTGTAGTAATAGAATATGAGTTGGAAGGGATCTCCAGGGTCATCTAGTCCAACCCCCTGCACAATAGAAAAGAGCAAGAGTCCAGTAGCACTTTAAAGACTAATAAAATTTGTAGCATGGTATGAGCTTTCATGAGTCACTGCTCTCTTCTTCAGATACAGCTAGAATGCGAGTCCATCTGTCTTATATATTGGGAAGCAGAGTGATTTCAGATACCTAATGGCATTAGCAGGTAAATTACAACAACAGGAGTGATTGGATCAAGTGTGATATGCAGAGGGATGGTAGATATGGAGAAATCATTAATTGTTTGTCAAAGGGACTGACCAGTTTGTCGAATATAGAAGTTGGAAGGACACTGCTGATAATAAATCACATTAGATGATGGGCAGGAGCATGAACTTCAGAAGGTATGGCTGATAGTACTGTGGGGAGGGGTGAACCTTTTCTTGCTTATAGACAGTCTGTTAACCTAAAACAACCTCTCACTTGCAATGATAATTTAACAGTAACATAGACTCTGGCACCAAGGCCTGCAACAAACCAATTTTTGCTGTCATATGGATCTTAGCAACACTGGCAGTGGGTTCAGCAACATCAGCCATACCGTGTGGGGTTCATACTCGTGCTCATCCTCTAGTGTGATTTATGCCATCACATGTCAGCAATCCCTTCCACCCTCTATATTGGACAAACAGGCCAGTCCCTTCAACAAAGAATTAATGACATAAGTCTGACATTAGAAACCACAACATTCAAAAACCAATGAGGCAACATTCTAACCCTCCAGGACATTCAGTTGCTGACCTAAGAGCAACAGTTCTCTTACTAGGAATTTCAAAGGGAGATAAGAAGGTGACCACTGAATTGCAACTGATAATGAAACAATGCATCCAGCTGGATTTAATTGAGACTTATGTGTCCTGCTGCATAACCAATGTTGATTTCTCCAAGCCTACTATCCCTCTGCATATCACACCTAATCCAATCATGCCTGCTAATATCATTTGGCATCTGAAATCAATCCACTTTCCAATATAAAGGACAGATGAACTCCCATTCTAGCTGTATCTGAAGAGGTGAGCAGTAACTCACAAAAGCTCATACCCTCTCACAAATTTTGTTAATCTTTAGGGCGCTACTAAACTCTTGCTCTTTTCTTCTATTACACAGTGGGGTAATCTTGAATACTGTTATAGCAGTGTAATCATTGTCTTTATAATTCCATAAATAATTCAAAATAGCTCATATGTACACTGCTATTGTTTCTTGATCTCCAGGGAATCCTGTGTCAGCTGTTGTTACCTGCAATCTCTTTGTTGTCCCAGCACTGAGGAAAATGCAGGGAATCCTGGACCCTCGGCCCACTATTATAAAAGCCAGGGTAAGAGTTTTTAAACATAAGATGAGCCTCTGAGTTGCTCCATCTAGGTATGAGTTTTACAGTATTAAAGAAATCTCCTATAAACTACAGAAACATCTTTGGCCTAAAATCCCATCCCCTCCCCCTCCACTCCCGATCATCCATGAAATAAGCAGCACTCTGGCAAAGGTTATATTGCCTAATATGCCTGCCTTTTCTTCTTCTTCAGCCTCAGTATGGAGAGAGATTGTTTTGCAAAACTATTTTTGATTTGACTTCTTCTCCTGTTCATGCTCCCAATCCAAATTGGGCTCATGCAGCTGCTATTGGCCTTTTTTAAAAATGCTGGAAAGAACTTATTCTGGATCTCCCAACATCTTTTCTAATTAAGCTATACATGTAGAATAGAGAAGAGATAGACTGTGGATATTCTGTGAGAAAGGTACACATTTTAATTAGGTGTGATCAGGTTTACTTTTGTAGCTTAAGAACATAAGAAGACCCCTTCTTGATGAGACCAATTGTCCATCTAGTTCAGCATCCTGTCTCACACTGTAGTCAACCAGAAAGCCAAGGCCTTCCCCTGATGTTGCTTCCTGGTTCTGGGATTGAAAAGTTTAGCGCCTCTGAATGTTGAAGTTACCCTCAGCCGCGACCATGGCTATTAGCCATTGATTGACATCCTCCATGAATCTAACTAATCCCTTTTTAAAAACTGTTTATTCCTGTGGCCATCACTATATCCTCTGTCAGTGAATTCTACATTTTAATCACTCTCTGTGTAAAGAAGTATTTTCTTTTGTCCGCCCTGAATCTTCTGCCCATCAGCTTCATTGGATGTCCTTGAGCTCCAGCATTTTGGTGTGTTAACCAAATTTATTAAATTTTTGCAATATATTGAAATGTACATCAAATAATAAAAAGGAAAAAAAACAATATTTCAATCCTTATCAATACATTACACATTTTCTTTTTTTTCCCCCTCACTTCCCTCCCCTCTTTTCTTTGATCTCTGTCGGTGCTTCAAGCTATTGAGAAAAAACAATTAAGGTACCATCCGTTTTAGAATCTTGCACTATAAAACTTACATAAAATCTAATAACATCTCTATATCTCTATTTATAATTCGGTCTTCTAGATTTCCTTCAGGACATTGTTAGCACATCCTGAACTTATTTATCTCAATATACTAAATCATATCACCTTAACCTTTTAGTTCACCCATAGTATTACACTTATCTTTCATCTATTATCACACCAGTTATAGCTATTTAATTCTTTTTAAGTATTACACTTATCTTTCATCGATCTATTATCACATCAATTATAACTGTTGTAATTATCATTATATTTTCTAACTGCTAATAAAAGGAGCTATCGTATATTGATTCAAAAAATTCTTTCTAATCACCTGTCTCCCCATTTTCCCCAATTTCAGGTTATACTTTCAAAAACCACCAAATGTCTCTTAACTCTCCATTGCTTTTCAATATAGTCCCAAAACTTCTACCATTCATCTTTAAATTTTTCTGCATCACTGTCTTTCAAGATTCTAGTAAGTCTATCCATTTCACTCCAATGTAAAGTTTTTAAAATCCAGTCCCATTTATCTGGTATTTCAGCTTGCTTCCACCTTTGTGCAAACAATGTTCTTGCAGCTGACAACATATACCACACCAAAGTCCTGTCTTGCTTTGGAAAACTTTCCATTTGTAATCCTACCAGAAAGGTATCTGGTGCCCTTTTAACTGCATATCCCAAAATCTTCGACATCTCTTGTTGAATCATTTGCCAAAATTGTCTTTCTTTTTCACATGTCCACCACATATGGTAAAAAGAGCCTTCATGCTTTTTACATTTCCAGCACCGATCAGATGCCTGCTTGTTCATTTTTGCTAACTTCTTAGGTGTCATATACCACCTGTATTGCATTTTCAAACAGTTTTCTTTTATATTATTACATGCTGATATTTTCATAGAGTTCTTCCATAGGTGTTCCCATGTCTCCATTGAAATTTCTTTATTCATATTTATTGCCCATTTAATCGTTTGAGATTTTACTACTTCGTCTTCTGTAGACCATTTCAATAACAATTTATACATTTTTGCAATCAACTTTTCATCTTCCCCTAATAGCACTTTTTCCATTTCTGTCTGATCTTGCCTTATACCTGTAGTCCTGATATCTTTATCCACTAAACTTTTAATTTGTAGCATCTGGAACCAATTAAATTTGTCTTGCAGTTCTTCCTCTGCTTTTAATTCTACTTTGCCACCCTTAATTTTTAGCAATTGTTTGTATGTAACCCATGAGTCAGAAATCCATTTTATAACTTCCATTGGTACAATCCACAGTGGTTTCCTCTCATCACCATATTTAAAATATCTTTTCCAAGTATTCAACAAACTTCTTCTTATAAAATGATGTTGGAAGAAACCATCCATCTTCTCCTTCCCATAATACAAATATGCATGCCAACCAGATAGATTTCCATGACCTTCTAACGCCAATAACTTCTGGTTGGATAAGGTTATCCAGTCCTTGAGCCATACTAAACATACTGCTTCATGATATAATTTAAGATCCGGCAGTTGAAAACCTCCTCGTTCTTTTGCATCAATTAGTATTTTCCTTTTGATTTTTGGGTTTTTTTCCCGCCCATACAAATTCAGAAATCTTTTTTTTGCCATCTATTGAATTGTTTAACATCTTTCACAATTGGAATTGTTTGGAAGAGGAACAACATTCTTGGTAAGACATTCATTTTCACGGCAGCTATCCTGCCCCAAAGAGACAAGTTCAGTTTGTTCCATTTCATCATATCAGCTTCAATTTTATGCCAAAGTTTATCATAGTTATTTTTAAACAGATCTATATTTTTCATCATGATCTCTACACCCAAATATCTTACTTTCGAGGTGACTTCACATCCAGTTGCATTTTGAAGTTCTTTCTGTTTGCACAATAATAAATTTTTACTTAAAATTTGCAATTTTTTTTTATTTATGTAAAACCCAGCAAGGTCACCATATTCTCTGATTTTTTCCAATAACAATGGTAATACTTGTATTGGATTTTCAGTAATAAACATCACATCATCTGCAAAGGCTCTATATTTATAAGTCCATCCTTTCAATTTTAGCCCCTCTATTTCCTTATCTTCTGTTATTTGCAACAACAAAATCTCTAGAGTCATTATAAATAGCAATGGGGATAGAGGGCAACCTTGTCTTGTACCTTTGCTGATAACAATTTGCTCCGTTAAATCTGAATTAACACATAGTTTAGCTCGCTGTTCAGTATATATCACCTTCACCAAGTCTTTTCCCAACTATACTTTTTCCATCACAGCAAACAAAAAGTCCCAATTAAGATTGTCAAAGGCTTTCTCCACATCAGCAAAAAAGAGTGCCACTTCTTTTTCTGGATGTTTTTCATAATAGTCTACAATGTCCACCACTATTCTGATATTGTCTCTAATTTGCCTCTTCGGGAGAAAGCCTGCTTGCTCCTCACAGATAAACCTATGCAGGTATTGTTTTAGCCTTTCTGCCAAAATTTTTGCAAAAATTTTGTAGTCATTGTTAAGCAATGAAATCGGTCTATAATTTTTCACATTTGTAGCATCTCTGTCTTCTTTTGGTAACAATGAAATAACTGCTTCTTTCCAAGTATTTGGCAGTTGCCCATCCAAACGGATATTATTCATCAATTTTTGGAGCATTGGAACTAATATATTTATAAGAACTTTGTAAAATTTTATTGAAAAGCCATCTGGTCCCGGTGCTTTTCCTATTTTTATTGAACTGATTGCAGCTTCTATTTCACCTTTTTCAATTGGATCATTCAATGTTTCTTTCATCATTTCTGTTCACATTTTGTAAATAAGCTTCTATTCTTTCTTTATCAACTCGCTGGCCTTTAAATAAGTTAGCACGGTACTTGTAGAATTCCCTTTTGATGCCCTCCTGGTCTACAATTTCTTTGCCACCGGTTTTAATCTTGTTTATGTATTTATTTTCCCTACTTTTCTTCATTTGCCACGCCAAATACTTTCCAGGTTTGTTTGCCCCTTCAAAAGATTTTTGTTGGAGTCTTTTCAAATTCCATTCTATCTCTTTATTCAGTAAATGACTTAACTGACGCTGTAAAATTGTAATTTCTCGCAAAATTTTCTTTTTCCCCGGTCTCTTTCTTAATTCAATTTCTTTTTTACTTATTTCCTTTTGTAAGTCCAACAATTGCTTTTCATTTGCCCTTCATTCCTTATTATTCAATGTAATTAATGTTCCTCTCATCACAGCCTTATAGGCATCCCAAACCGTTTGAAATTGTACCTCTTGGTTGTCATTTATTTGGAAAAAAGCTTTGGTTTCTTTTTCTAGAGATGCCATTACCTCCACTTTCTGTAATAAGTCATCATTTATCCTCCACCTCCTCTCTTTTTTCCTCCCTTTAGCCAATCACATCAACGGGTTATGGTCTGCACCTATTTTCAAAAGAATCTCTACTTTTTTTGTGATCAGCCCCAGCTCTTTTGTAGCCCATAACATATCAATCCTAGAAAAGGTATTATGTCTGGCTGAAAAAAAAGTATAGTCTCATACCCTGGGGTTGAATTTTCTCCACACATCTTCTAAGCTCTCTTGTTTAATTAGTTCAAAAAATGCTTTAGGTAGTTTCCCATTTACATTTTTTCCCCCAGATCTATATAAGGAGTTCTGGATAGTTCCATTAAAGTCACCCATAAGCATTATCTGATCGTATGTTACTTGATCCAGTTGTTTCATAATATCATTGAAAAAATCACTCTTAGCTCCATTAGGAGCATAAAGTCCCAACAATAGAGTCTTTTTGCCATACATCAAAACTTCTACTGCCAAATATCTACCTTCATTATCTTTAAAAATCAGTTTGGGCTCCAGCTCCTTTATGTAAAAAATCACTCCCCTTTTTTTTTCTTTAGCCAATGAACCAAATTCTTCCCCTAAAAATTTGTTACGCAAAAATTTGTAATCCAATTGTCTAATGTGTTCTTTTTGTAAACAAATTATATTACATTTTTGTTTTGTAATCCAATGAAATGTCGCTCTTCGTTTCTGTGTCGAATTTAGGCCATTAACATTCCAAGAAATTAATTTGTAATCCATAATGATTCTTCAATTAAGCTGTGTCCCCCAAATCCTTATTGTCCGCCAAAAACCCTTCCATGCCTTGAATGTCTATTATGGAATACTTCAGCCCTTTATACTCAAAAGTAAGTCTGGCTGGTAAAATCCATCTATATCTTGTACCTTTTGCCTTTAATTTATCCGTCAAAGGTTTAAATTGTCTTCTGTCACTGATGAGCTTCCTTGGTAGTTCCTTCATTATTCTGACTCTACTCTCCTCCACCAATTCTTTTGCAAATTGTTGGCTCAAGAGCCTTCCCACTATATCTCTAATGGTAAATTTAATTACTGTGTCTCTTGGCAATTTACGCCTTCTGGCAAACTCTGAATTGACCCTGTACATGTAATCACATTGATCTTCAGTCTTCTCTGGATCTTCACTCAAATATTCAGCAATAATAGTCATGATGTATTTCTTTAAGTCCTCTTGATTATTTTCTGGCACCCCCCTCAGACGTACAAAGTTCTCCATCAGCTTACAGTCTTGTAGTAGAACTTTTTCTTGAATCTTCTTTATTGTAACATCTTGATTTGTAACTCTATTTTTCACTTCTTGCATCTTCTGTGTTGTTGCTTGTGACTCCTTCCTCAGATCTTCAATTTCTTTCTTGATCTCTTTCTTTACAGCTTCAGCACTGGAATTTATTTCTTTTGCTAGTTCCTTAGTTATCTCTTTTGTTATTTCTTTAGTCTCTTTAGTCAACTTTTTCTCACTTGTAGTTATCAAATCTTTTATTGCCTTTGTTAATCTGGCCTCCATAGCATCCAGCTGTTCTTGGGCAATCTTAGACATTTTGCCCTCTACTGAGCCAGCTCTTCCACGTGTTCTTAGTTCGTATTTTGGATCAGACATCAGACGTCAGTGTTCCCATATCATATAATAGACCCCAGGTTGACCTCACCAAACTACAAACCGATAACAGGGTTCAATAGATTAGAGCATGCCCTCTTCAGCAAGCCCAAAATCGCCGTCCTCAGAGCTTCCTGGGCCAAGATATTAATATTTAAAGTTTTGTAAACATTCAGAATGGCGGCTGCAACTTTTTCAGGCCCCTACTCTATGATTTTTTGGGCTAGAGTAGGCCTGGAGGTCTAGGATGTGTCCCTCTTCTCCCAGCGCTGTTTCTTGACTCTCTGGAAATGAAGTTCTGTTCTCAATGGTTTCCACTCTCGAGATATTTCGATCGTCACTTCCTGTTTCCCAATTGCAAGCCGAGGCTTTGTTATGACGGGGGATTTTTTTGCAGAAGCCACAAAGGTAAACAAATCTTGTGGGGTTTTTTGAGTTTTACAGCACCTATTAAAGTCCCAAAGCCACGATTTTACCCCCAGCCTCTGTAACACAGCTTTACTTCTTTGCAAATAGTTCCAAATCTTTGTTTCTTTAGTTTAAAAAGTTCTTTTAGACCCGGAATGAAAGATAAGAATTGTACCTTATCAAGTGTCCAAAACTTCCTTACACTGATCATTCCAATCTTCAGTAGTCTATAGTCCATAGAAAGTTGGGGTTGGGTGAACTTATGTCAACTTAATGACTCCAAAAAGCCTTTGTAGACGTTATGCAATTTTTCACGGGAGATTCTTCAAAGCCAAAAAAGAGCCCCAGCAGGACTCCTCGCCAGCCAAAGTTAAACTCCTCAAAATCTTGCAAGCATGTCTTGGACTCTTCCCATAACTGGGAGGGTAGGCAGCAGGTGATAAAAACACCTTTTATGTCCAGAACAAAGGCGTTGGTCCACGCCACGAAAGGGAGATGCGTCAGTTCCCCATCTTTCCAACTCCGGAAGTCCCTTGAGTTCTTGCATTTTGGGACAGAGAGAAAAATTTATCTTTGTCATCTCTCTCCACCCCATGCATATTTTTATAAAGCTTTTCAGTAGTCAAAGCAGTATGCTTTTCTTGTAAATCTGAGCCAACTACAGAATAACATTTTGCACTTGTGGGCTAGGTTTTGGGGTGATTTTGTGGATGTTTAGCCATTACAGTTCAGAGTCCTTTTAATTTTTGTTGTGGAATGACCTACCTGAGGAGATCAGGAAGGCCCCCATACTTCCATCATTTTGCAAAGTATGTAAAACAAAATTTTCCAGGAGGGTATTTTTATAAAGATAATTTGGCTATATTATAACAGAGTGATTCAGAAAGCTGTTTCAATAAAGGGGACAGGTCTGTGGACTGTGATATTGTGTATAATACATGTTATCTATTGCATATATAATCTTGCTCTGATTGTATTGTTTTTGTAGTTATGTAATAACATTTTCTGCATTGTACATGTCTAATATTCTGTGCTTTGTTTCAGGTTTCTGTAATCCTAGTCCAACCACATTGCTAATTAGATGTTCCATCCTATTGATAAATTGATTTTTCATCCTATTGATTAATTGATTTACACTGTGTAATCTGCCTTAAATCTCAGTGAGAAATATGAACTATAAATAATGTAAATAAATAGTATGAAGGAAATTATATTTTATTTCTCTGTATGCTTTCTTCAGTTATCATGTGATGTGAAATTGGACCCTCGTCCAGAATACCATCGGTGCATACTGACTTGGCATCACCAAGAACCACTGCCTTGGGCACAAAGTACAGGTTAGCTACAGAATATCTCTCTCTCTCTCTCTCTCTCTCTCTCTCTGGCAGAAAGAAGAAATACAAGTGACTTTCACTCCATCATAATTAGTGTGAAATGTCTGAAACAAAGTTGTACACGTGAGATGCATAAACTTCCTACCCCTACCTTCTTCACATTATGGAGTTCATGCACTTCAGTAACTTTGGATAAAGCAAAAAATAAGGAGTTTAAACTTCCTGTACTGCTTCTTTTAAAAACATTAGGAAACCTACTTGCTCTAGAAAAAATACTAATTTAAGCTGGCAGGATTTTCCCCTTAGATTTTTATATCACAGCTTGTGCTGGTGTTCCAATTCAGAATTATTATTACTTCTGCAGCTGCTATTTAGTGGGAATCAGGTGGAAGTAAGTTGACAATGGGCAGTCAAATGACTTTAAAATCATCCTGCTTCAAGCAACCATGGTTTTGTATGTCACATTTTATATGTGATTGATTAAATCTAAGACTTTGTGACAAGTGTTACTTACAGAGAATGACACTTAATAGAATCTGAGTTTGAAGCAAAACCCATTCAATGAAGTGTTCCAAAAGAAAAATCTCTTGTCACTTAGGCTGATGTCTATGGCTTTCTGTTATCACAATTTGAGATGCTACAGAAAAAGAAAAAAGGGATCCAAGATCTTCGGACAAATAATAATAATAATACCTTTTATTTATATCCCGCCCTCCCCGCCAAAGCAGGCTCAGGGCGGCTAACAACAAAGTTCAAATATACATAATACAAAACAACATTTTAAACCATAATTAATTAAAACTATTAAAATTCTAAAACAGTAAAATTAAATTGTGCTATTGTCTAAATGGCGAACTTAATTAGCAGTTCTAGTCTGCGAAGGCCATTCGAAACAAACTGGTCTTACAAGCCCTGCGGAATTGCTCAAGGTATCTTCTGGAAGTTGGTTCCATAGCTGTGAGGCCATAACAGAAAAAGCCCGGTTACGGGTACTTTGGAGTTTTACTTCTTTTGGCCCGGGGATAGTCAGCAGGTTCTTCCCTGCTGACCTCAGTGCTCTCTGGGGTTCCTGTGGGGAGAGACGGTCCCTAAGGTAGGCAGGTCCTCGGCCATATAGGGCTTTAAAGGTAATGACCAGCACTTTGTAACGAATCCGGTAAGTAAATGGCAGCCAGTGCAGTTCACGCAATCCTGGCCGTATGTGCTCCCACTTTGGGAGCCCCAGCAGTAACCTAGCGGCCGCGTTCTGCACTAGCTGCAGCTTTTGGGTTCGGCACAGAGGCAGCCCCATGTAGAGGGCATTACAGTAATCTAATCTCGAGGTGACCGTTGCATGGATCACTGTTGCCAGGTCTCGACGCTCTAGGAAGGGGGCCAACTGCCTCGCCCACCTCAGATGAAAAAAGACTGACTTGGCTGTGGCTGCTATCTGGGCCTCCATTGATAATGAAGGCTCCAGTAGAACTCCCAGGCTCTTGACCTGGTGCGCCGCTGTCAGCAGCGCCCCGTCGAAAACCGGGAGAGATATTTCTCCTCCCAGAGCGCCCTGACCGAAGCAAAGGACCTCTGTCTTTGCTGGATTCAGTTTCAGCCCACTCAGTCTTAACCAAGTTGCCACGGCCTGCAGTGCCAGGTCCAAATTCCCTGGGACGCATCCAGGCCGGCCGTCCATTAGCAAATAGAGCTGGGTGTCATCTGCATATTGGTGACACCCAAGCCCATACCTCCTGGCAATCTGGGCAAGGGGGCACATATAGATATTAAATAGCATCGGCGATAGAACTGCTCCCTGAGGCACCCCACAATGTAGTGTGCGTCTCTGGGAAAGCTCTCCCCCGATTGCCACCCTTTGTCCCCGATCTTCGAGGAAGGAGGAAAGCCATTGTAAGGCCAACCTCCGAACCCCGACATCGGCGAGGCGGCGGGTCAGTAGCCGGTGGTCGACCATTTCGAACGCAGCCGACAGGTCTAACAAAATCAGCACCGCCAAACCGCCTTGATCCAGATGCCGCTGGAGGTCATCCGCCAAGGCAACCAGCACTGTTTCCGTCCCATGACCTGGACGAAAGTCAGACTGGCAAGGGTCCAGGATGGAAGCGTCATCCAGAAAACCCTGCAACTGCAACGCCACTGCCCTCTCTATAATTTTACGTAAAAACGGTAAATTTGAGACCGGCCGGTAGTTCTCCAATTCGGCCGGGTATGCTGTAGTCTTTTTCAGGAGGGGACAGACCAGGGCCTCTTTTAGAGGCGTTGGAAAGTGCCCCTCCAAGAGGGATCTGTTTATGATGTCCCGTAAAGGACATCCAAGCTCCCTCAGGCAAGATTTAATCAGCCAAGAGGGGCACGGGTCCAAATCACAAGTTGTTGGGCATGCAGAGGAGAGAATTCTGTCGACTTCCTCCAGGCTGAGTGGGTCGAAATGATCCAAGACTAAACCAGAAGACAGGCACGGAGCCTCCAGTTCATGTACTGTACATGTGATGGGCAGGTCCTGGCGGAGCGACGTGATTTTGTCTGCAAAGAATTTCACAAAAGCCTCACAGCCTATCTCCAATTCTCTAACGTTTGGCCTGCCCTGAGGCAGTGTAGTTAGGTCTCCAATTATTCCAAATAATTGAGCCAGGTGCGAATTTGCAGACGCAATCTTGGCTGCGAAGTAATCTTTCTTCGCAGCCTTGAGTGCCATCTCATAAGACCTCATAAACGATCTATAGGATGTTCTCGCCACTTCGTCACGAGTGCGCCGCCACTGCCTCTCTAGTCGTCTAAGCCCTTGTTTTAGCTGGCGTAACTCCAAGGTATACCATGGAGCCAGCTTCGAACAAGGGCGCAGAGGACGTCGAGGTGCGATCTCGTTGATTGCCCCAGACAGCCGATCTTGCCAGGCCTCGACTAGGGTGTCAAGGGAATCGCCAGAGGGCCAGGGGTCCCGAAGGACTATCTGGAATCGTTCCGGGTCCATCAGGCCCCACGGGCGAGCCAAAATAGGCTCTCCGCCCTTACAGGGTTGGTGTGGCGTCTCCATACGAGCCTTGAGGGCTAAGTGATCCTACCATGGCACCGCCTCCGTTGCGATATCGTTCACTTGAATCCCGGACACAAAGATCAGGTCCAATGTGTGTCCCGCCTGATGCGTAGGAGTCGTAACAAATTGAGAGAGTCCCAGTGTCGCCATGGAAGACACTAGGTCCATTGCCCGATTAGAGGCCGCGTCATCGGCGTGGACATTAAAGTCGCCCAAGACTACCAGCCTCAGGTAATCCAACGCCCAGCCCGACGCCGCCTCCATCAGGGATGGTAAGGCGCTGGCTGGTGCATTAGGCGGACGATACACCAGCCAGATTGCCAACCCCTCTCCGACATCCCACGCTAGGCCAACACATTCAACGCCCTCGATCGTTGGGGCCGGGAGAGCCCGGAAGGAGAAAGCCACCTTTCATTGGTCCCAAACAAACAAAAGAAAAATCATAAATCATCCTTCATCTATTTTGCTAACACTGTTCAGAAATCAGGCAGGTTGTTCGCTCCTACAACTTACCTGTAATGGCTATGTCAATATTTTATACTTGTAATAATAAAAAACCTTAGACAACGGGTGTCGAACTCATTTGTTATGAGGGCCAGATTTTACATAAATGAGACCTTGTTGAGCTGGGCCAGGCCATGTGTGCCATAAAATGTAATGCCAGGTAGAGGCATTAGCACACTTGCAATATTTTGTTTTGCAGTCTCTAATAAATGTCACCTCTTGCTATGAATTATTGCATCAAAAACTGCAGACAATGTCTGTGCTGTATCAATCTTGAATATAATGTTCAGGTGTTGTTCAAGTGTGCAAACCTACTTTTGATTTATTGACATTCATTACAGAGATCTCATAGTCAGTGCTTTGAGCCTAAGACTCAGAGAAAAACATGAAGCAGCTGGGCATTGTGAGATTTTGTACATAAGTTGCTTCATGTGCTGGTCAAGAACATGTGAAGGCACCATGGCATAGACTGAGAGTTATGTGCTGGTCTACAAAACTATAGTCTTCCCCAGAAAAATAACTACAACTCCTATGTGGCAGTGCAAGAACAGAGAGACAGCCATGTACAGTGGTCAGTATCAGTCTACTATCTGAGAAGTCTAAATTCAAGATCACCAATCAAAGGAAAATATGAAAGAAAAATCAAGGGAAATTTGCCGAGTAAACCTGGGCTGGACACACACACTCTCAGCCTAATCCTGGCTTGTTGTTATTGCTCTTCTAAATAGTTCACATGCATTCTTATTGAGAAAGACTGGATGGCATGAATACAGTGAAAAAGAGGAGGGGAACTCAGTTGCACCCATAACAAGCCCAACAAAACTCTATCTCTTGCTCTCTGTAGCAAGGCAAAAAGCAGCCACAAGTATAGCCACCTTCAAGAAGGGTTTAGATAAATATATGGAGCACAGGTCCATCAGTGGCTATTAGCCACAGTGTATGTGTGTATATAAAATTTTTTGCCACTGTGTGACACAGAGTGTTGGACTGGATGGGCCGTTGGCCTGATCCAACATGGCTTCTCTTATGTTCTTATGTTCTCATACCTTCAAATAAAATGTCACTAGTCTTAAAAGCCCTTTCTTTGTATCTCTTCCAATGGTGGTGACAGGCAACGGAAGCTCTGATCCTTTCCTTCCTTTCCCAGAGGACAAGAGGGAGGAGCTTTAGCCACTAGAAGGAAAAGAGGTTTGGCTCAGTAGCTCTGCAGTGTGATTGATTGAGCCTGGCAAACTTAATCACACAGCAAAGCTATAGATCCAAGCTCCTATAGATCAAGCTCCTCCTTTCTCCTCCTCCCTTTGGGAAAAAGGAGGAGGAAGAGGGAAAGAGAGGAGAGGCTGCTTTGCTGGCTGATCGCAGGGGAGAAACCCAAAATGACAACCGAAAAAAGCAGGCAAGGGAGAAGGAAGCAGACAATGGCCAGTTGCTGGTGGGCCTGATTAGAGCCCTCTGGGGTCCAGATCAGGCCCACGAGCCATATGTTTGACACCCCTGCATTAGACCCTCTAGTTTTTTTAGTAGTCAAGGTAGTATGCCATTCCTGCAAATGTGACTACCAGTGTAACATTTTCATCTGCTAACTAGGTTTTTGAATATTTTTGTGGAAGTTTAAGCTGATTTCTGTTCAGGATCCATTTAGTATAAAGAAAATAACATTCAGATCTCCACTGTAAATTTACTAAACAGACCCTATTGCCAGTCTGGTATAGTGATGTAGAGAGCCAGTTTGATATAGTAGTTAAGTGCGTGGACTCTTATCTGGGAGAACCGGGTTTGATTCCACACTCCTCCGCTTGCAGCTGCTGGAATGATCTTGAGTTAGCCATAGCTCTCACAAGCGTTGTCCTTGAAAGGGCAAAACTCACAAAGAAAAAAGATCACCAGAAATTAACAAAGCTCCCTGATGCAGCTATCTTACTTAGTCCCTACTCTGTTTCAATACCTGGTCCAAGTAGACCAGACTAACCCCACCAAGGGGCAAGGGAATAACTCCTTCCAAGAGCAGCCTCATTGCTGCTTAGCTTCAAGGAGTGACCCCCTTCCATCTAGTGGGAGGCCTCCTGTTGGCAGTCTTGTTTGCCCAGTGTTGCTCTGAGTGGAATAATTTAAAAAAAAAAACCCTGGCTATGTCATGACATTACTTTCAGAGAAAACCTGGAAGTGACATATGGTAGCTCTAAGAAGCACAAGAAACTATGTGGTTTTATTGCAGACTTTCTGCTGATTTCTAGAGCTATACTACATCACCTTGGGGTTCTCCCTGGAATGACATAGCTGAAGTCCCTCAACTCCCCCATTTCCCTGCCCTCAGCCCTCTTGCTGGTTGCCAGGCTTACCAACCCTAATGCAGGGCCTTATTTGCTTTTTCTCCAGGCTGTACATCACCTGTGATTAGCTTCTGCTTCTTCATCAGCCCAATCATAAGCCATAGAGGTTCTTGGGAACTGTAGGCCTATCGTAAAATTTACACAAAAGACTCAGAACTCTGTAGAAGAGAGGGTTCATTGAGGGCCTACAGACTGCTTTAGCCTGTGACCCAAGGTAGTGACAGCACATGTTCCAGTTTGTGTATTCTTCTTGATTATAGATGATTGAACTTGAGAGAACTGCCCTGACATTAATAATAATGACATACAGTATTTAATTTTTTCTGACAACAACGAAGACAAAATCCATTGATACTGTCTACTGTTTCCTATTCAAATATATAAGACAAGCATGTGCATTTTATTCCAGGGGGAATCAAAGTCTGGAATACAAAGAAATAACAATAATTATTAGATAATAAACACGAAACCTGCATATGTTAGATTGAGACTGTTTGGAAATCCAATCCTGGGTCCTCTTAGCTACCGCCTTACTGCCCAGCAAACAGTGCCTTTAAAAAATACATACAGATTTACTGAACAGACAAAATTAAGAATACTATTAAGTAACACAGTCTTTAGAATCAATTAGAAAAAACAATATAATTTTCTTTCTAACACTTTAGTACCTAGCAATAACTGGTGCACCATTAAAAATAGCAGAATCCAGGCTAGAAGGTTATACATCTGTCCCATGGGATAAAAAGCTAGCATTGTGTCACCATTATCTAAGGCCCAATTATAATTCTCTGCTCTGTGACATCAGGTGGTCTTCAGAATCCAATCAAAGTGCTCGTTCACTGGAGCCCTCCAAGATATGATGCAATTTACTCCTGACTCCCCCTCCCATCTAATTTCTGAATTGAGCACAGGCCTTTTCACTTGACCAGTTATTACGTTCCACTATCACACATTGAAAGAGATACAGATAGGCTAATTACAAACACCTGCAAGCTGAAGCAGATGCACTATTATTTGTGTTAACCCTTGGTGAAACTTGGATGCTTTGCCTCACAGCGACCCTATTCTTTAGTTTACTCAGTCAAATTACCATCAGTACTTACTACAATGGGCCATAGCTCCTTTTTTATTTTAAATAATATTTTATTTAATTAAATAATATTATAATCTTTCAATAGAAATTAGTACATTAATCAGAGTATACAGAAATGAAATATAATGTTACAGATCGTCAGTAAAACTGAGTCTAAACATCTGCACACAGTAAACTAAAAATACAAATGCAGAGCTGAGAAGTAAATTGGACAACAGAGATTAACACCAGCAGTATATCAGTGTATTAGATTAGGGAATAGATATCATCTAATCAGTGTGAACAGAGAAGAGAGAGGTGACTTTTACTTACAACACAGCAGTCATTTGAGAGAGCAGACCAACACTTGAGCATTTCTCTAGGAGACTGAGGCTGATTACGCACTCATCTTGCTCTGGGGCAGGCTTCTGTTTCTATGCACAGCAAGCTGGCGATTTTTCACCAGTTGCTCCGCACCGCCATTTTGTGCTGGACAAACCCGTGATTTGCCACGGCGCAAGATAAACCTGAAGCAACAGGTTTACACTGTATGGTGCGGCAAATTGTGGGTTTGCCCCGCACAAAATGGCTGCATGGAGCAACCAGTGCGAAATCGCCAGCTTGCTCCGCACAGAAACGGAAGCCTGCCCCGGAGCAAGGTGAGTGCAGAATCTGCCTGGATTGGCCAGATGTATCTTTAAACTTATCTAAAGTATATGTAATCTTACCTAGGATAAAGTATATGTAATCTTACCTAGGATAAATAACTCCCATAACTTCAAGTGCCATTCTTGGAGTGATGGAATTGAAGTAGACCTCCAATGTGACGCTATAAGAATTTAGCAGCGATTATCATTATCATAATTAGGTCTTGTTTTGTTTTGGAAATTGTTCAAGTTTCCCACAGATTGAGAAGAATTAATTCCAGAGTTAAGGGGATCAAATGACCTGTTATTATATGGATTTGGTGTTAGATTTGTTTCCAAAATTTACCTATCAAATTACAAGATCACCAGCCATGGAAAAAATGTCCCGGTTCCCCACATTGTCTCCAGAAGGTTGGAGGCATCATGGGGTTTGAGTGAGCTAATTGCACAGGGGTTAGGTACCAACATGAAATGACCGTTACTATTGACTCTTTTTATGATGTAACCCGCCCTGGGCCTGTTCTACGGGAAGGGCAGGCTAAAAATCGAATAACATAAATAAATTTTGAAGTTGAATATTCAGAACTCTTCAGGTGGTGAGCAGGGAGTCCCAGATTTGGTTCCACTGGTCTGCCGTGAGCTCTTTATTCAAGTCTGCATGCCCAGGCAATTGATATTTTATCTTCCTAATGGAAGCTGGCTGTAATAAAATTTTGTAAATTGTAGAGAGCAGACCCTGAACCAGACTAATTTTGCTGACCAGCAATCTTTCAAATTCTGTTAAGGATTTCGAAAGAGGGTACCTTTCAGAGTTCAAAGTAGAGATAAGTTGTATATATTCAGACCAAGGCAAGGATACCTGTTCAAGTTTTGATTTATTATGTGGTGCCCCCTTGCTGGTAACATCCCAAAATGGAGTCAGACACGTTGTTCTCCATTTCTAAAAGGAATTACATTCTTGTTCTGGGGGAAACCAGGACCTGCCTACAAAGGTTATCAATATGGAGGGTGGTGGAGCCAGCCTTGAACAAGTCTTAGTCCAGATTTTTAATGTAGCTTCAATGAAGGGATTATTATAGTTTGAATACAAATGTTTATCAGTTTCAGTTTCAGTTTGCTTTATTACGGTCCATGACCAAATACACAGCACAATGCAGGCCAACAACAACCACATAAAAATTGTAAAAATCAAGATGGACCTAAATAGGTGAAACGTAAGATATTTTAAAAATAAATGTGAAAATAAAATATAGGACATTAGTATGAATAATGAGATATGACAAATAATACGGTAGTGGTCAAACATCTTCTAGCTTAATAAATATAGTACATATAATAAAAATTTAAAAATTATACAGCTCCAGAAAAAATATTAACTAGAATACACTGGTTAAAATTACAATCTGTTACCTCGACATTAACTTGTAAGAACCATAAAATGCAATTTGATTGCATGGGAACAAAATTTGGCAACTTTATGCATGGTCTCTGTATTTATATCAGTTTCAGTAGCATTTGTGATGGTATACAGAGTACTCAGGCACTTAAGAAAAGATAAAATACAAGCTTGGAAATATTCAAAAAAGAGTCAGTTCAGGACCCCTTCTTTACATAATCCTCACAAATGTTTATCATGTATAACCCACAAGATTTCCTGAAAAAATCTGAGGAGGAAATAATGATTTTCAATACATTTCCAGTCAGCTTCATGAGATTCTCTATATTGTTTAATGAGATCTGCTAAGAGTATTGCCTGATAACAACACATTGAATCTGGTACTGCCATAGAGGAGTTTCTGGTTTCAGCGCAATGACGAATGGACATGTTCTGCAGGGCTCTGCAGAAATGTGCTGGACTGCACAGCTTTGGGGGTCTTCTGAGGTGGGAAGACTCGATAGGGCCCTGGTCGGGGGGTTTCTTAGGCAGGGGTTTTTGGGGGGAGACATGTATTGCGGCACAAGTTACGGTTTGGGCTCCCCCTTTCCTCCCCCAACCCAGGCTGAGACGGGCGCCATATTGGCAACTAAGATACAATTGCTAGACAAGAGGAGAGAAGCTGCAAAGATTTTTAAAAACAACCAAAAAAGGTTTCCCCCCCCCTATCTTTTCTTTGAGTATTCTCACCCCTTGAGGCAAACCTTTTGGAAGACTGAGACAGATGCAGAGGACAGAAGGGAGGTGAGGAGCGAGGAGGCGGAGGAAAATAATAATAATAATAATAATAAATTTTATTTCTATCCCGCCCTCCCCACCTTAGCGGGCTCAGGGCGGCTACTGGAGAGGGGGCGAAGGCAAGGCGAAGGAGTTGAAAATTATAGAACACCCAGTGAAAGTTTCAGAAGAAGTCAAAGAGAGGAGAGGAGCTAAGTGGAGTGACTATCAGGACGCCAGAGAGCGAGGAGGCAGAGGGGAAGATCACTGGTGACAGAGTAGAAAGTGAGGCGAAGGAGTAGAAGGCTAGAAGAATCTCAGGTGAAGTGGAGGAGAGGAACAGAGTGACAGAGTGGGCTCGGCGTGATCAAACAGACTTTAGACTTGAGTAAGATCAAATTATTATATACTGTCTAGTTTGTAAAAGCCTCAGAGGAAGTGGAGGAGTGGAATGGAGCAGTAGTGTGGGTTCGGCATGGTGGAAAAGAAACTGGACTGAGCAAACTGAAATTATTGAACATTGTTAAAATTGGCACTACTTTTGAGAGTATTTTGAGAGTATCTTGATGAATTTTGACGGGGAGAAGAATGGCAAGTGAGAAGAAGTAAGAAGAAGAGAGAAAGGACTATGCTATGAGATGGTAGTGAGAGTAATGTAAGGAGAAGCTAAAAAGAAAGGAAGACAAGACGAAGAGAAGCGGCTACATATGTAATAGTGAGAGTGAGTTTAGGAGTGAGTGTGAATGAATGTTTAAGGATAAAGTGATATGATTGTGTTGTATGAAGAGAAGTTAATATATAGGCTGAGTTTTGGTTGAAAGATGTGGCAGTGCGTGTGAGGGGAAGTGCTGGAAGTATGGAGTATGAAGTGGTGAAAGTCTGTAGTAAGGAGATTATGTAAGAGATGAAATTTAGGAATGATGAACTTGAAGCTATAGTTTATAAAATTTTTGGACCATAAATCTTGTCTGAGAGATAAGAAAAATTGAAGATATAGTAATTGGGATGTGAATACTAATACAAATAAGGATAAAATGTCAGTCAATACAGTAGCCTCACTAGATGTTCCGAAATCATTGGGGCCTGCAATATTTCAGGACATGATTAAAGAGTTACAAGATAACATGCAAATGTATTTTAGGACAGTACTAAATCAGATGCAGGAAAATCTAGTAGAGCAGATGGGTGGATTACATTTAAAAATGGATGGCCTACAGAAACAAATAGTAGGAATTAAGGAAGAGTTTTTGGACTTAAGCCAGTCTTTAAAACCTCTGGATGTTAAAATGAAGGCTGAGAATCAAATAGTGGAGGTAGATGAGACAACTCAAGTGATTAAAGAAGGAAAGCTAGTCAGTTCTGAGCTGAAAAAGGTTATTTATAGTTTGAGACCCCAAGAGGTTTTGAAACAAAACCAAGAAAAAGACTTTTTACATGGTGCAAGTGATGTATTGGTGGTAGTAACAGAAATTGAGTCCTTGGATACAGAGGAAGAAATAGAGGATCCATATAAGGGTAATTCAGCCCATAATAAGAACTATCCCTCTCAGAAGGAAGACCATAGTACTGTCAATAGAAAAATGAGTAAGGAGACGAGGTGCAAAGTCCTAATAGACCAGCCATTAAAAATTATGGAACCCTCCAGAAATGAAAGAAAGAAAGAAAGAAAGAAAGAAAGAAAGAAAGAAAGAAAGAAAGAAAGAAAGAAAGAAAGAAAGAAAGAAAGAAAGAAAGAAAGAAAGAAAGAAAGAAAGAAAGAAAGAAAGATGCTTGTTTTGTTGTGAATCTCCCAGTTGGGTGAGAGTGGTCCCCCCCTCTCCCTAGAATGTTGTTTTCTTGTTCTTCCTTCTGCCAAATATGTTGGGAACAAAAAGAAATAAGGTAAATTATTGGATAGGTAAATGTAAATAATGGTATGTGGATATACTTAATATTTATTCAGTGAATAGTAAGTGAATATGTTGAGAAATGGAGTTAAAAATAACGGTGAAAAAGATATAGGGTTGTGCACTATTGAATGTATGGAGGCTGCATTCTCCATCCTGATTTATGTTATGTTATTTGTTTAGTTTTGTTGTTGTCAGGATGGTTGTTGGCTTTGTTTGTATCTTGTTTGTGTTTTTTTGGGTTTTGGAAAGAAAATAAAAAGTAATAACAAAAAAAAAGAAATTTTTTTAAAAAAAGAGAATCTGGTACTGCCATAGATCTGACAGTTGTTGTGTCCATTTTAGGAATGGAGATACTTCTGTTTTCAATAGCATACTATGTTTAGTTTGGACTTGTATATAATATCTGTTGGTAAATCATATCTACTGACACCATAACACAATTCTTCATCATGAGTGTATGTGTTAGGTGTGTAACTATTGTACAGTGCCCATGATGCTACTTACGAAAATGGAAGCAATCCCTCTTTTATCACAACACCATGCGTGGGTAATTATAAAGATTTTTTAAATATATTTTATTCTTTGAAGGGTGCATTCCTTCTCTATCACAAACACATTCAAGAAGGCCTTTCAAAAAAAAAAAATTGCCTCAAATACTGCAAGTCACTCCCTTTCTTTTGAAGAGTCTTCTTGAAGTATGTTCACTGTCCCCATCCATTGTTTGAATAAACATTTCCTTTAGGAAACAAAAAAGGAGTAGAAGAAAAATGAATCCCTTTAAAGGAGGTTCATTTAAACATCTGAAGGACTGTCATGCAGGTGTGTAGCATTACATGGGCTCTTGTTCCCTTTCTTCCTTATAAAAAGTAATGCCCCTAATTGAAAATGGAAACTATATAGTGCAACGTACCTGCATTGCACAAAATGGGGTAAGCTACAAACTGGAACAACTAGAATGGGGAAACCAAAAGAGGCAACATGTTGGACTAAAAATTTACTCATAAAACATTTCCTATTGATTGCAGAAATGAACCAAGAAGACTCTCCAGGTTTTGGAAGGTATCTTAGGAGGCTTTTTAGATAGAACTAGCCAGGGGATTTTATTAAAATGTGAAAAGACTTTGGACCACATCTGTTTTCCAGCTGCTGAGACAGCCATGTTTATGATACAGATTAATGACTAAGGGTACTGCTATGTAAAATAAATATAAATGGATAAATTGCATTTGTGGGGGTTTTCAATGTGTTCCAACCCAAATCAAAATTTATTACAGAAAATTTTATTTCCTGGACATCTGCCACATTTTATTTTCAGACAACTTGAAGCTGCCTTGAAGCATGAGGAAAGGCAGGGTATAATTAAATTAAATATAAAATAATATGAATAAATAAATAAAATTGTCCCTACTAGTCTAATGGGAAGAAAATAAGTCTGCACTAGTAAGTAGGAGAGGAAAAAGGAAAACAAGGTGCGAGGGAGAATGATTTATGTGACTTTTTAGACCCCAGTGCTTTTTGCAATGAGCTTTGTTGGAGATTCTCAGAAACTTCTCTCATTGCCATTCTGGACAAACCCTACTATTCTAAACCTAGAATTCATCTTTGGAAATTGCTGTATGTGTTACACCACTTTGTGGCATTTGCCCAGCTAACCAGATTGTTCTGTTTCTCTATAGGGAATCAGATGAGCAGTCGTCTGATGAGTATGCGCAGTGCCAATGGACTGTTGATGCTACCTCCAAAGACAGAGCAGTATGTGGAACTTCATAAGGGAGAGGTGGTTGATGTCATGGTCATTGGAAGGCTATGATGTCATCAGCAAAAGAAGTTTTGATGCATGTCCACATATCATTGACTGTATCCTGTAATATGCAACGGCACAGCTAGTTTTTCTGATTTGGATAAAAGTTGATCAGTATAGTCAACACCTTGAACTATATTTCAAATGGATTTAAATAAATACCTTTTAAAAAAACTTTAAAAAACAAATATTAAAGAAATCTATTCTGATTATATCAAAGCAGCTTTTTCCTTTCTTGCAATTGCTTTGTGTGTTCAATGCTAGTTCTGATAGCGGTAGCTTTTAGTAGACAGCGGTAGGTGCCTGCAGAACTTGTGTTTTTTCTCATCTTTAAGATACAACTACTTATGCTCTTAAAACAAGGCTGTCTGCTTATTTATACTAGCGTAGACAACACTTGGATTTCCCTTATTAGTATGCTTCATAACCGCTTCACAGAGAGCTTCTGCTTGTTCTTTATCTTGTATCTCGTGTTGATGTGCACAGTGCCAAAAGCAGAGTGGCTGGATTGGAAACCCGATCAAGTCCCGAGGTTTCCCCCCTTGCTGCGCATTCAGGGATATCTGTCATCCCAGCAGCCACCCAGCTCAGTACTCTTGGGCAGTAACTGGATATCTTTTGTTTAAACAAACAACAAAAATTGCTTCCTTAAGTGCTGACAGCCTTTTTAACCAATACATTTAAAAATGTACAGAATTAAAATCTAAAAAAATCAAAGACTGATCTTGTACAGATATTAGTGTTACCAGCATTTGTGTGCAAATTAAATGAGCAAAGAGATAAAACTAATGTTAAACAACTCTGTACCATAACATTTTCTGTAATGATACTGAAACTTAAATGAATAAAAAAAAATCCTTGATCATTATTTAAAAGATGAGTGATTAGCCTTGTTATTTGATAAAGAGAAAGAATATTGTTTTCAATTGGGGGGATTTCTTCACTCAAGAATTAAATGAGCAGAATTATATTTTAACAAAAAGAGCACTAGTGGAGAGATTTTACAGTGTCTCCTGAACAAAATATAGTGGGGTCCTTCTTGGTGATTTTAGACTAGAGTTCCTGGATAAATTTCCAGTCAATATGTGACCCTGACAAACATTAATAAGTTAAAATTGAAGAACTGTGTATTGATTTTACCTGGTTCCTAGTCCTCACGGCAGCCTTCCCCCAGTCACATGACTTTTTATCACAGAAAATTTCAGGAACCAGTGTTTTGGAAATCTCAGGGGGCTGCTGGGGAAAGGGGAAGGACAAGAAAGGAAAGAAAGTAAACATGCTCCATAGGATCCAACTCATTTTTTTAAATGAATCACAAAAATCAACATACAGATGTACCTTGTACATTAAACTGTTTGAAGGGTTAAGCTGACTTCAAAATAAATATAATCAAATATATATTTTTATTTATGGTGTATACAGTAGCAAATATTTTAAAAGTAAAAACAGTCTAAAAATATCAACATGAGCTGGTATATTTTAGGATTGAGTTTGTCTTTCCCCTTTTCCATCCCCTGTATGTTAAACTATATAATATAACACAAAACCCAATGTTGTAATAGGTTACATATACACTATATTTTCAAACCAAGAACAACTATCAGAAACAACCATTGAAGAGTAAAATACATAGATATAGCAACAGGAATAAGGTAGATTTTCAGCAAAAACCAAACAATAATTGATGTCCCTTTGTCAGATGCTGATCCACTGATTAAGTATGATCCTGGCATCCTGCTGAAGAGACTGGAGTGCTCCACAGCATACCTTTATAATTAAAACTGCATTGTTGTCTTGTCTTGTATTCCTGTGTTTTTCACACTTCATTGTGAATTATATAACATGGTTGTTTACAACTGTGGTGTATGTGTTAGTCTAGTGCACAGGAACTTCTTTACTGTAGTCTTTTCACTGGTTATTATTTACTTCCCTGCTCTTTTTTGTAATAATATTTATTATGCATAGACATAAGCATTTGTTAATTTCAGAGAAAATTAATGACAAAAATACTTTCTGGTAGGCTTGCTGAAAACCTCCCAGTAGTATACGGAAGACTTGGTTCTGTTTCAATTTCCAGTAGTTCAGATCATTTCTTCCCAGGATGTGCACTGCTTTTGTAACTGACCAATACACTGCAAGCATGATGAGCAAATGAATTGAGATTTTTTTCCCATGTTCGCCCCTACATCTGTACTTCCTCCAATGACATCTTTCACTAAATCTCAAGTGACTTTTTGTAGATAGGAGTCAACTGTTGGTTAAGTCACCTTCAAGTGTCAAGTCAGCTTTGATCTTCAAGCTGCCACCATCATAGAAACTGTGGTGGCCATATGTGTAGCAGTTCCCTGAGAGCGTTGTCTGGCTGCAAGCCCAACAGTATCCCCATGCTCTCTTGCATCATCATGAATTCATACATAAACCCTTATTCTGTTGGAGGAGAAGGAAGTTGGGGAAAAGCAAACAGTAGATTAAACGTCTGGTTTGGGAGGACTCATCTCAAAGAGATGAAGGGTTAGCTGTTACTTTTCTACCAGGCAATGGATTAGAGTTGTCCACTGAGATGGTGACAAACGGTATGGACTGTCTGCTAAAGTCTCGAGGCAGTAGGAGGAAGGTTGCAGTTCTAACTTGCCTGGGAAATTATAGATGTTTGTATACAAATGCTAGAAGTGTCCAAGGTAAAATCAGGGAGTTGGAATGCTTAGTGTCGGGGGGAAACATAGACATTGTGGGCATTTCAGAAACTTAGTGGAATAAGGAAAATCAGTGGGACACAGTGATTCCTGGATATAAATTATACCAGAAGGATAGGGAGTGAAGGGTTGGAGGTGGGGTGGCTCTGTATGTCAGAGAGGGTATACAGTCCAGTAAGATAGAAATGGTCAGAATTAGAATCCCTTCTAGAAATGCTTTGGGTCAAAATAGTGGGTCCAAAAGGAAATGTAACTATAGGAGTTTGTTATCGCCCACCGGATCAAAAGTTAGAGGATGATTATAATACGATGAAAGAATTAAAGATAGCAACTAAATGTAAAAACTGTCATAATAGGTGTTTTTAACTACCCGCAGATTGATTGGGTCAATATGTGTTCTGATTGGGAGAAAGAGATTGAGTTTCTAGACAATCTCAATGACTGTGCTGTGGAGCAGATGGTCACAGAACCTACCAGGGTTGGGGCGAGCCTGGATTTGGTCCTAAATAATGCCCAAGACCTGGTGAGAGATGTAAAAGTTACTGCACCACTTGGGAGCAGTGACCATAATGTTATTGATTTCACCATCTGTATAAATAGACCAGCACAACCACTTAAAAGGGGCAAATTCTCTGACATGAGGAGGCATGTGAAGAGGAAACTGAAAGGAAAGCTAAATAGAATCAAAAACATTTGGGAAAGCTTGGAGGCTATTTAAAACTACAATCCTAGAAGCTCAGATAAAATATATACCACAAGTTAGGAAAGGCACAAATTGTAAAAGTTACTGCACCACTTGGGAGCAGTGACCATAATGTTATTGATTTCACCATCTGTATAAATAGACCAGCACAACCACTTAAAAGGGGCAAATTCTCTGACATGAGGAGGCATGTGAAGAGGAAACTGAAAGGAAAGCTAAATAGAATCAAAAACATTTGGGAAAGCTTGGAGGCTATTTAAAACTACAATCCTAGAAGCTCAGATAAAATATATACCACAAGTTAGGAAAGGCACAAATTGGTATTTAAAAAGCCTGCATGGTTAACAAACAAAGTAATAGAAGCTGTAAAAGGTAAAAATGGAAAGCTAGTCCAAGTGAGGTTAATAAAAGGGAATACAGGCTGTGGCAAATCAAATGCAAGTCTGTGATCAGGCAGGCAAAAAGGGACTATGAGGAGCATATGGCAAAAAACATAAAGACCAACAATAAAAATTTCTTCAAATATATTAGAAGCAGGAAACCAGCCAGGGAGGCAGTGGGGCCCTTGGATTATCAAGGGGTAAAAGGATTACTAAAGGAGGATAGGAAAATGGGTGAGAAGCTGAATGAATTTTTTGCCTCCATTTTCAATGTGGAAGATGAGAAGTGTTTGCCCAATCCCGAACCGCTAATTTTGGGAGGGGTGTTAAAGGCTCTGAGTCAGGTAGAGGTGACGAGAGAGGAGGTCCTACAACTGATAGACAAATAAAAAACTGATAAATCGCCAGCCCCGAACAGCATACATCCAAGAGTTCTTCAAGAACTCGAAGGTGAACTTGTGGATCTCCTGACAAAAATATATAATCTTTCATTGAAATCTGCCTCCACTCCTCAGGACTAGAAGGTAGCTAATGTCACCCCCATCTTTAAAAAGGGTTCCAGAGAAGATCCGGGAAATTACAGGCCAGTCAGTCTGACTTCAATACCGGGAAAGTTGGTAGAAACCATTATCAAAGAGAGAATGAGCAGGCACATTGATGAACACACGTTATTGAAGAAGACTCAGCATGGGTTCTTTAAGGGAAGATCTTGTCTCACTAACCTGTTAAGAGTTCTTTGAGGGGGTGAACGAACATGTGGACAAAGGGGACCCTATAGATGTTGTTTACCTTGATTCCAGAAAGCTTTTGATAAAGTTCCTCATCAAAGGCTCCTTAGTAAGCTCAAGAGTCATGGAATAAAAGGACAAGTCCTCTTGTGGATCAAAAACTAGCTAATTAATAGGACGCAGAGAGTGAGTATAAATGGGCAATTTTCACAGTGGAAGGTGGTAAGCAGTGGGGTGCCTCAGGGCTCAGTGCTGGGTCCTATGCTCTTTAACTTGTTCATTAATGGAGTTGGGAATAAGCAGTGAAGTGGCTAAGTTTGCAGATGACACTAAATTGTTCAGGGTAGCGAAAACCAGAGAGGATTGTGAGGCACTCCAAAGGGATCTGTTGAGGCTGGCAACTGAGGTTCACTGTGGCCAAGTGCAAAGTAATGCACATTGGGGCCTAAAATCCTGGCTATAAATACAAGTTGATGGGGTGTGAATTGGCAGAGACTGACCAAGAGAGATATCTTGGGGTCCTGGTAGATAACTCACTGAAAATGTCAAGACTGTGCAATTGCAATAAAAAAGGCCAACACCATGTTGGGAATTATTAGGAAGGGAATTGAAAACGAATCAGCCAGTATCATAATACCCCTGTATAAATCGATGGTGCAGCCTCATTTGGAGTACTGTGTACAATTCTGGTCACCGCACCTCAAAAAAGATATTATAGCATTGGAAAAGGTGCAGAAAAAGGCAACTAGAATGATTAAAGGGATGGAACACTTTCCCTATGAAGAAAGGTTAAAACGCTTGGGGCTGTTTAGCTTGGAGAAACGTCAACTGAGGGGTGACATGATAGAGGTTTACAAGATTATGCATGGGATAGAGAAGGTAGAGAAAGAAGTACTTTTCTCCCTTTCTCACAATGAGAACTCGTGGGCATTCAATGAAATTGCTGAACAGTCGGGTTAGAACGGATAAAAGGAAGTACTTCTTCACCCAAAGGGTGATTAACATGTGGCATTCACTGCCACAGGAGGTGGTGGCAGCTACAAGCACAGACAGCTTCAAGAGGGAACTGGATAAACATATGGAGCAGAGGTCCATCAGTAGCTGTTATCCACAGCGTATTGTTGGAGCTCTCTGTCTGGGGCAGTGATGCTCTGTATTCTTGTGCTTGAGGGGGGGCATAGTGGAAGGGTTTCTAGCCCCACTGGTGGACCTGTTGATGGCACTTGGTTTGTTTGTTTTTTGGCCACCATGTGGGTTGTGTTGTGTGGAGGGGGTTTTTTGGCCACTGTGTTGGTGACCGGATGTTCTGTTGGCCTGATCCAACATGGCTTCTCTTATGTTCTTATAAAGTTGTCATGCCTTGGAGGGGCCTGGTGTTTACTTGCTAGAGTCTCTGCTGGGTATCAGAGTGCTTCCTGAATGGGTCTTGCCATACAAGAGAGAGAGGCTAATATCAATCTAAGAGATTAGGCAGTTCTCTTGTTAGGAAGCCAACCTAAATTCAGTCCAAGGAAGCAGTCAAGTTGATAAAGTGGAATAGAGAGGGCTGGGGAGAAGGGAGAATAACTGTGAGAAGGGTTTAGGATGGCTCAGGAATTATGCAGGAATTGAGACAAATGATAAGTGTAAGATACACGCAGGAGCCAAAAGCTTAAATATGAGCCGGGAATAGCAGTGGTTAGTCTTATTATGAAAGGGGAAATAAGGTAAGTGGTTGGTGAAGTTGCTTGGGGTCCAGGAGATTTGTGGTTTCTCATACAGCAGAGCTCCAGTTTCCTGTTCAAGGCAAAAGCATCTTAGAAAGCAATACAACTATGAAACTCTCCGCATTTCTTGGAGAGTGTGTATACTCATATGCTCATGTAGTGCATGTTGTTTTGGAGATGAGCTGTCACTAAGAGTTGGTATGTTAAGACTGTTAACAACTTCCTTTAAAATTCCTTGAGGGAAAACAATTTCTGGTTGTTTCTCAAAATGTGTTTCTTCAGCAGAAAGGACTTGGTGTGCTTTCACACTGAATTAGCTACATTGGAACTAGGGTAAAAGGTAGCAAGAATGCATTGCTGGCACATAACTTTGGGTTATGGAATCCTTTTGTTGGAAAGGTTCTGTGGTTCATTTGAGACATCAAAGCAGATTGTTGTGTCCTAGGCTCAAATGGGAGAACTGTTACTTTTGGAGGGAACTGTTACTTTTGGAGGGAAACTGAACAAGCCAAAGCTTGTACTCCACACCAGGGTTCCAGAGAAGGCCTAAGCGTGCCCAATCAGGGGAAGGATTGAAACATAAGTAGCCAATTAACATCTAGGCTCATACTGTACCCTGATAGGCCCTTAGGCCCCTGTAAATAGCCAATCCATGTACATAGTTAAGGACCAATCAGAAGGGGGCAAGAATTGTATAAAGGAGCGGGAGGTTTGAATAGAGCTCAGTCTGTGTTTGTGTTCCTGAAGTAAAGCTTGCTGAAATCACTCTCCGACTCTGGTCTCTTACTGCGTCGACCCCAGTACTTTACACTGGCGACGAGGATGGGATGCCAGTAAGAACCAGCAACAGAACCAGGAACACGGAAAGGTGGCTAAATCCAAGCCATCTGGGTCCACACCTCCGCTCTGCGCACACCCCATCTCTCAAGCCGCCCAGACACGCTGCCAAGAATGGAGGCTTCAGCTAACCTCCTGCAGCCCTTTAGCATCGATCGCCCCGAGCTGTGGGACTCATGGGTCGAAGGCTTCCAGTCATACCTGACCTTCCGGAAGATTACAGAGACTACCATGCAAAGAGCTCTGCTTATCAATACGTGTGGCACGGAGACCGTGGACTTAGCCAGGGCTCTTCTCCAACCCAGGAAGCTCTCAGAGACGCCGGTGGACGACATCATCAGCGCTCTGGAGAAGTATTTCCAGCCCCAGCCAACCAAGCTCACCCGGCACTGGGACTTCCGACAAAGGACACAGAAGGCAGGCGAAACCACCATGGCGTTCTTGACAAGCCTGCGCCGGGTGGCAAGCCGATGCAGTTTCGCAGACCTCAATGAAGCCCTGCTTGACCAGTTTGTATGGGGCTTGAGGGACGAAAAACTAGTACAGAAACTCCTGTCCCTCTCCGAGTGCGACCTAACAAAGGCAATCGACGTGGCCACCAGCTGGGAGAAGGGCAGATCAGCAGAGCCGCGGCTGACAAGACAGGCTGCGACACACCAGACCAACCCTGAACCATCTATGGAGGACTCGGACGAGCACAGAGCTCTACAAACCGGCTATCATTCAGCAGGAAGGAAGACCACCCATGTCCCACAGGGCATGAGACACAAGACACCACCTGCATGTGCAAGTTGCGGGGGCCAGCACGAGCGGAAGACCTGCCGATTCCGGAATGCCACCTGTCGACGCTGCAACAAGGAAGGCCACATCGCCTGTGCCTGCAGATCTACATCCCGAGCACGCGTCCCGCAAAGATCTGCGCACTCCGAAGGCCAGCCAGACTTCGAGACCGACGCTCTCCACGCCCACCCATACCCGGTACAGTACCTACCCTCGCCAGCCAGGCCCTCCAAAATCCGGGTCAATGTAGGGATCGGGGGGGGGGGTGCCCTGCCAAATGGAGGTGGACTCTGGGTCAGCATCATCTATTATAGTGGCAGAGACATTTTTTAAAATCCCCACCAGGCTGAGGCCTCGTCTCAGGGACCCGGGGTTTACCTTAGTGGACTTCCAGAAGAATAAGGTGCCTATCTTGGGAGTGGGCCAGGTCCCTGTCCAATACAAGGGGTTCAAGGGCCAGCTACAAGTGCTAGTGGTCAAGAACCACCTTACAAACCTTTTGGGTCTCGACTGGTTCAAGCCCCTGGGAATAGAGATCAGGGGGGTCAATAAGACTGTCGGAGTGGACTTTAACAAGGTTTGTGAAGAGTTCCCGGCCGTTTTCGATGGCACCTTGGGCTGCTACACGGGTCCCCCGGTTACACTACACCTCGACCCCACAGTGCGGCCTATTAGGCTTAAAGCGCGGCGAGTTCCATTCGCGCTCAAGCCTAAAATTGAGGAGGAACTGGATAAACTGATTGCACAGGGAATACTAGAGCCTGTCACCCACGCAACCTGGGAAACTCCCATCGTGACTCCAGTCAAGCCCAGTGGGGAGGTGCGGATTTGTGCAGACTATAAGTGCACCCTCAACAAGGCTCTTCAGGCCCACGCATACCCTGTGCCCATCGTCAGCCACGTTTTAGCCACCCTAGCCGGCGCAAAATTTTTTGGCAAGTTGGACTTGGCCCAAGCTTACCAACAGCTGCCGGTGGATGAGGCCACGGCCAACACCCAAACAATTGTGACCCACCGGGGGGCCTTTAGAGTAAAGCGGTTGCAATTTGGCGTGAGTGTGGCTCCGGGGTTGTTACAGGAACTCATGGACTCTCTTTTAAAAGGACTTCCCGGAGTCACTCCATTCTTCGATGATGTGCTGATCGCTGCAGCCTCGCCTGAAGAATTCGCCGCCCGCCTTAGAGGAGTCCTACAACGTTTTGAAACAGCCGGCCTCAAGGTCAAACGGGAGAAGTGCCTCCTGGGCGTGGATCGGGTGGAATTCCTGGGGTTCTCCATCGATGCCCAGGGGGTCTACCCCTCCGACGCCAAGCTGCGTGCCATCAGAGATGCTCCAGCGCCCACCAACAAGCAAGAACTCCAGGCCTTCCTCGGCCTCCTAAACTTTTATCATGCTTTTCTCCCCCACAAGGCAGCGGTGGCCGAACCCCTGCACCGGCTTCTAGACAAGAACCGACCCTGGGCGTGGGGCCGCCAGCACGCTAAAGCCTTCCAGGATATCAAGGGCCTCCTGATGTCTAACTCTGTCCTTGCCCATTTCGACGAGACCCTGCCCTTGGTCCTTGCATGCGACGCATCCCCTTATGGCGTGGGGGCAGTTCTGGGCCACCGACTCCCTGATGGGACCGAAGTCCCTATCGCGTACTACTCGCGGACCCTCTCGTCGGCGGAGCGGAACTACGCCCAAATCGACAAAGAAGGGTTGGCAGTTGTGGCCGGCGTCAAAAAATTTCATGATTACATCTATGGCCGGCCCTTTACCCTCTATACGGACCACAAACCCCTCTTGGGCCTCTTTGCATCAGACCGGCAGACCCCTCAGGTGTTGTCCCCACGGGTCCTCCGTTGGTCCATTTTTCTAGCCGGCTACACTTACACCCTAGTGCATCGCCCGGGCAAGGCAATGGGCCATGCTGACGCCCTGAGCCGCTTGCCCTTGCCTGACGTGGATCCCGATCCAGCCCCGGCTCATCAGATCCTACTGATGGACATGCTTCCAGACAGGCCATTGCTCGCCCGCGACGTTGCTGCCCGCTCCGCTCGTGATCCAGTCCTCTCCTGTGTCTTGGACTGGGTGGGGAGGGGGTGGCCCAAGGGCTCAACTGGGCCGGAATTTACTCCGTTTGCAGCCCGGAAAGACGAACTATCCACCCACAAAGGCTGCCTACTATGGGGCAACAGAGTCGTCATCCCCAAACCCTTGCAAGACCGAGTGCTTAGAGCCCTGCACGAGGCACACCCGGGCATAGTCCGCATGAAGGCTCTCGCACGGAGCTATGTCTGGTGGCCCGGCCTCGATGCTGAAATTGAGGCTTGGGTTAAAAGGTGCCCGACATGCCAGGTGTCAAGGCCTGACCCCTCACGTGGCCCAGTGCAACCATGGGAATCTACCAAAACCCCCTGGTCAAGACTGCATATGGATTTTGCTGGCCCCTTCCATGGGCGGACTCTACTCATACTAGTGGATTCATACTCCAAGTGGTTGGAGGTGTTCCAGGTGCCCTCGCCATCATCGCAGGCGACCATCACGGCTCTGAGGGCCATCTTTGCAACCCACGGGTTGCCAGAGACCATCGTCACCGACAACGGCACAGCATTCACGTCCGCAGTGTTCCAGGACTTCTTAGCCAGGAACCTCATCAGGCACATTCGCTCTGCCCCATTTCATCCAGCCACCAACGGCCAGGCAGAGCGGATGGTGCGCACGGCAAAGGAGGCCTTGAACCGTCTGGGCCCCTCAGACTGGCCAAAAGACTTGGCGTGTTTCCTAATGGCCTACCGGACCACACCCACCGCCTCCACAGGTCGCAGTCCAGCCGAACTCCTCATGGGCCGCCGCATCACCACCCTGCTGGAAAAGCTGCACCCTGACCGAGCCCCAGACAGGCGACCGGCGCCGGAGCACCTTAAAGCCCCCAGAGGGTTCTACCCAGGTGAGACAGTGTGGGCACGGAACTATGCCACCACAGGCCCCGCCTGGCTCCCTGGAAAGGTGGACCACGTTACCGGACCGGTCTCCTATGCAGTGACCTTGGAGGGTGGACATCTCCTGAGGCGACACATCGACCAACTCCGTGGTCGCCTGCCTGCCGGGGAGCCAAGGTCAGAGGCTCCAGATCCGGACAACGTAAGTCCCCGTGAGACAGACACAGAACAGGGTTCCGTGGAGCCCGCTTCGGCCCAGCAGGAGGAGACCCCCGACCGCGCAGCTGAACCCAGGTCTCCCGGGGCCGCCGTCCCAGATGTCTCCAGCTCTGCAGCCACGGAACCACCAACCGAGTCGGAACGCCCAGTCCCCTCGGAGCTCCGACGCTCGACACGAGACCGCCGCCCTCCGGCATATCTCCAGGACTATGTCACCTGATAGCTGGAACTATGGGGGGAGGGGTGTTGTGTCCTAGGCTCAAATGGGAGAACTGTTACTTTTGGAGGGAACTGTTACTTTTGGAGGGAAGCTGAAAAAGCCAAAGCTTGTAGTCCACACCAGGGTTCCAGAGAAGGCCTAAGCGTGCCCAATCAGGGGAAGGATTGAAACATAAGTAGCCAATTAACATCTAGGCTCATACTGTACCCTGATAGGCCCTTAGGCCCCTGTAAATAGCCAATCCATGTACATAGTTAAGGACCAATCAGAAGGGGGCAAGAATTGTATAAAGGAGCGGGAGGTTTGAATAGAGCTCAGTCTGTGTTTGTGTACCTGAAGTAAAGCTTGCTGAAATCACTCTCCGACTCTGGTTTCTTACTGCGTCGACCCCAGTACTTTACACAGATTGTGGTCAAGGAACTCAACTGGCTTCATTTCATGTGATGCTTGGAGTCACACATTAGGTCTATTATCTGGCAAACTAGAATCAGAAACTGTAGAGTAAGTGGATTTGCAAACCATGTTTTCTGCTATAATTTGGTAGAATGTATAAATTGCTAACCATAATTAAAGAGATTGCTCTATTTCCAAGGGATGCTGAGCAGAACATATGGAAAATGAAAGCAAACAGCTCAAAATAGTGGCTTGCCTGTATATTCAGAAGTGCAAACCATGGTCTGGATTCTAAAATATGTTGGGTGTTATTTCTGGATTGAGACTGTTCCAGCGATCTAGTCCAGTTACCAAAAGATGTTGCTCAAGAGAGATGTTCCTTAAGATGGCTGGAATTTTTGTGAAATTTAATTTGCATTTTTAAACTTTACTCATATATCTTACTTGTGTCTGTTAGAAAAGGCAGATAGAGCTAGTGCCTTTTACTTAGGATAGTTGCCTATCCTAGCCTGAAGTTTTAGGCAAAATAGTAATAGTTTACAGATATTTGCAGCTCTTCTATATTCCCCAAAGATAATAAAAAGTCTTCATCTACCAGAGTATATAATAAAGTAAAAGTCCTGCTAGGTCCATCGTTCAACATCCTTCCCAAAATGGCCATCTAGATGTCCTAGGAGGTGCACCAACAAAGGCATAGAACCCAAAGCCTCCCAATGTTGTCACCTCACAGCAAATAGTATTAGAACAAAGTTTGAGTCCAACAGCATATTACCTCTTGAAACAGAGGTTCCTATTAGCCATGACTAATAGCCATTAATGGATATATGCCCCATGAATTTCTATTTTCTTTTTAAGAACATCTAAAACAATGGTGATCACTGCTTCCTGTGGGAGTAGCTGTGAAGTTATTCTAAAGTTTCCTGAAGACAGTGAAAGAGCATGCCATGGCATCCTTGCCATGTGGTATACCTTGCAGAGATGCTTAACAATGCTGTCTATTTCAGCTTTTTCAAGATGCTTTGTCTTATGCGTTATGCTTCCCTGGAGACTTCCTTGCACTCAGAGTTTGGGCTTCCTTTCAGTATACTCTTGAAGCTATGACTGGCTCTCCAAAATCCTATTGCAACCAATTAAAAGAATAAGGCCTGTTTATCACAGCACAGTGTGTGACTGTGGTGCTTGCACAATAAACTGGGATTAATAGCGGGAATTAATGGTCGCTTGGTTCCCCTCAGAAAGCAGAGATCTGATCTACATTGGGGTTTTAAACTTTACTCCTAAATTTTCACTTAGAATTTGAACTTTTTGAAGCCTGGCTATATCTGCCTTATGGATATAAACCCTGTAGACTAGAGTAAATGGAGTCAAACTGGTATGAATCCTAGAATTAAAAACAGCATATTGAATGGATGAGATATGTTATTTCTGTTTTCATTTAATGTGGTTTTACTTTTACTTTTGTACTCTGAAGATTACCTTTGAGCTATATCATGAGAACAGTCCATATCAAAATCTTTTTCAGTGGTTCCAAATTCAGTTCATCCAACTCTGCAAATCTATGTGACACTTCTCTGTGATATGTGTCTGCTGGTAACAAACTCCTTACTGGATCTCTGAGCACAGCACTTGCATATGGAACATTTATTACACTATTTTCTGGGTGAGCAGAATGATGAGCTGTCCTAATAGCTTTTTTTTCCAGCATGGATTACAACAATTACATTTTTTTTCGTTTTCTCTTGTAGAAGGATATTAAATTCTGCCAGCCTTCATGTCACATAAAAGAGATAATGCATCATGTTTAAATAACTGGATGACTAAGGGTTTTGCTAATAGATATAGAGTCTTTCATTTGTCACTAGTTCAAGTCTCAGAGAAAATGATTAGGACTAAAAATTATCATCTGAAAGCTGTTCAGCACTTCTTGTAAAAATCACTAATGTAATGAACTTGTCAACTCAGCTGTCAGAAACAGCTGTGAAAACAGAAGGTGGTGATGGAGGGTTTAAAGCATAGTCCTTAAACATTCTTAAGGATTCCTGATACTGAAACCTTTATTAGGCATTTGTTCATAGGAATCCAGGTAGCAGGAAGTAGGAGGCAATACAATTATATAATAAAAAGAAAATGCCATTTAAAACTATAAACATCTAAATTTGGGATAAAATCAAGGATAGATTTTTTTAAAAAGATCCTGTCAGTACTTTGTTTCTTCCCTATGCCCATCCAACTCAATTTGATTATTGCCCAACAGTGAAAATAGACAAGGAAATAATAATATTTATTGAGACATGCATACAAGTAGAGTAAAGACATATTTGATTAAGGTTAAAACAACACAGATCTTACTTTCCAGCTTTGCTAAGAATTCTCAGCCTCAGTTAGTAACAATACTGGTGGAGGGGAAAATAAACTGAAAGGTTTATAAGATGAGATGGAATTGGAATAGTGAAACTGGAGGAACAAGTAAGGCTAAAAAAGAAGAAGGGTGAAGGAGGGAAGGGTGTCTTAAGGATTCCTATATCCTTCAGAATAGTAAGATTCTTATTAGCCTGGTCAAATTGTGCCTGAGATAATATATGTTTGTCTCTTTGTTAGACAATGACAGTTCCACTTGTTTCTTTTCTTTCTATTAATCTTTATTGCCCATCTATAAATGTTCTCTAGCACTACACCACCTTACATATAAAGAATGCTCTTCTCAATTTAATCTACAGTTCCCATCCCCACATCAAAATCCTATTGACTCCAAGGCTAAAACTAACATATCTATAGCAGATAGGGTTGCCAAGTCCAACCCCAGAAATATCTGGGGACTTTGGGGGTGGAGCCAGGAGACTTTGGGGGTGGAGCCAGGAGACACTGGGGTGGAGCTAGGGGGAGGGGGGAAACGGCGCCGGGGAGCGTGGCGAGCCGCCCCGCAGTTGCCGCCTCTTCTCCGCTCGCCGTGGCTGCTCCTCCGAGATGGGCTCAGGCTGAGCCCATCTCGGAAGAGCAGTCACGGCGAGCAGAGAAGAGGCGGCAGCGGCGCGGCGGCCTCGCCCGCTCTGCCTCTGGGGTGGAAGCGGGGGGGGGTGGAGGCAGGCTGGGGGCATGGCGAGCCGCAAGTCCGGGTCCTAGAAGGGCCCAGATTCGCGGCTCGCCATGCTCCTGGCCTGCCTCGCCCTCCCCTCCACTGCTGCCGCCTCTTGGCTGCTCCTCTGAGATGGGCTCAGCCTGGGCCCATCTTGGAGGAGCAGCTGCGGTGGGTGGGGAGGGGGCGGCAGCGGCGCGGTGTGGCAGCCTCGCCCACTCCAGGATCGGGCGGCTCGCCATGCTCCCCGGCGCCGTTTCCCCCCCTCCCCCCGCTTCCATTTTTTGGGGGAGCGGGGGAAGAGGGTGGAAATCCTGGGGTCCCCCGCCGGGGGGGAGGGTTGGGAAGCCTAATAGCAGACTGAATATGAAGGGTATACCCCAATGGAATCTGGCTGAGCCCAGCTTGGTATTTCCTTCTGCCTTGGAGACAGCCATATTTCTGTTACATACCCCAATTCCCAAAATTTCCAGTTAATCATGCACTCAATAACATCCTTGTTTCTCCACTTCCTGAGGGAAGCCATTCTCATTATGGATCACAGGTTCAAGAAACCATCTTCAGGAACAGCAGATTTAAATAATTATGTCTGTACCCAGCTTCCCATATATGTTGGAGATGGTAATAGCTAAATAACTCTAGATATTCCTGGAAAGGATTATGTAGATTTTTTTCAGTGGTGAATTCATTCTTGATAATGGAACAGAACCACCTTGATCGCCAAGATATGAAATAGGAAGTTTGTCCCTAATGGTCCTCAGGAAGATATCTCTATAGCCTTTGATACCATCAGCCATGAAATCTTTGTGGACTGCTCAGTCAACATGGCCCTGTGAAGGCAGAATGCAGTATTGATTTTGGTCCTGTTTCCAGAATGTGTTGGTGGGAGACTTCTGTTCAGCCTCCTGGCATTTGGCTCCTGGGGTACTGCACTTTTTAACATCTACATGAAGCTGTTTAGATCATCTGGAGATTGGAAGCACTATAATCTACTTTGCCTGTCATCTAAATCCAGAGAGATAGCATGTCCTAAAACAGGGTCTGGAGAGTTGTAGTCAATGGATGGTGCTTTCCTGCGGGAATTGGGCATACCTGAAGGCTGGGATCCCCAGGAAAACTTTCAGCAGCAAACTTCAAATTGTGAAATTCTCTCCCCTAGAAAGTAAGATTAGCACACACCCCTTGTAGGTTTTCTGGAGTAAAGTGTTTTGTTCTAGAAGGTTTTTGAGCTAAATTAAGTGAATTGTGCGCCTCTTGGCTTTTACAGTCCATGAGATTGCTTATGGATTTAATATTTATATTAAGAGCAAAGAACTTATAGTAGTTTTCTGAAGTTTGGTTTTTATTGTCTATTTTATTTATAATTTTGATTTATGTGTGCTAAATTATATCTTTTAACCACCTTGAAACATATATAACGGGGGGGCGGAGCGTCGCTCGATCATGGCAGACGCAAAATAAGTGAGCTCTGACTGCCTCCTTCCCCAACCTACTACTTTGACATCAATACAAACTCAAATGTCCTCTAAAGTGAAAGGAAAGGTGGTGCAACAGAAGAAAAGTCTGACTTCGGCGAAAAAAGCGGTGGTTCCAAGCTATTTTTCACCAGAAAACTCGTTAAAGGTTGGTGGCCTACTTGCATGCTCCCCGGCCCCTGAGAAAATGGCGCTCAGCCCTGTTCCCGCTCTTTCAAATCAGTCCTCTTCCCCCTCTTCAGTGGGAAATGATGAAGATGGTCCAATTCGCCGTAGCGATCTAGATCTATTAAGGCTTGACATCCACAAATATTTTAATGACTCTATACTTGAGCACATTAAGCCTTTAAAGGATAAAGTACAGGAGTTGACGGAGTATCTTGCTACTACTGCTAAAATAGCAGAGACATCTGCAGAGCTGGGGCTGTCAATTAAAGCTGAGCTTACCTCCTTAAAGAATGATGAAATGAAGCTACAAAACAGAATATTAATGTTGGAAAATAAGTGGAGAGCCCTTAACTTGAAGCTACGCGGTTTTGGGGAGGGGGCTGAAGATAAAAACGATCTTTTATTGTTTATTGCGCAATGGCTCCAAGAAAAGCTCTCAATCCCGGGCAACATGGCCAGTAACATGGTAAGAGTGCAGAGGCTGGGCCCAAGGAAGTCAGTAAGAAGTGACTTTTCTAGAGATATCTTAGTACAATTCTCTAATTCCAGAATTAAAGACATAGTTCCACAAAAAGCACGACAAGCGGACGCTCTAACGTGCAATGGAAAAACAATTTTATTTTTACTAGATTTGTCTCCTGAAACGTTGGAAAAAAGAAAAAATTTAAAAATCATCACCAATAAACTCCATGCTAGCAACCTAAGGTTCCGCTGGAGCCCAACGTCTGAGGTTTTGATTTTCAAAAATGGTGTCATGCATAGAGCCTTTGATGCACAGTCAGGAATCACCATGATGGAAGCCTTGGCGCTAAAACTAACTCCGGAAGAGAAGGACGACTTATGGCAGCTATTTCCGGCAGGAAGCCCACCGCCTGATGTGAATGACTGCATAGCGACTGCATAGAGACCTAATCTTGCTGCAACCCTTTTAGATTGTTGATCTCTGCTCCTGACTTTCCCTCTGCACTTTACTTGGGGGAGCGGGGCACGATGTTTCCTTCTTGAAGACTGGAGCCGCTATGTTTGAAGCCTTGACGCCAGGACGATCCTTAGAAGAGAAGGACGCTTTGAGGGTATTGTTTCCGGCGCGGGAAAGCTCAACGCTTAAAAAGACAGCTGGTGAAGTGCCTACTTAACGCTCTGTTGAAGCGCCCTAAGGCGACTCCCTGCGGGTCTTTTTCTTGTTTGATGCCTGTTTTTTTGTGTTCAAACCTTTAACGAAAGAGGGAAAGAGGAATTGTGGAATAGGAAAGCTACTGCGTTAAGTCTGAGAATGGAAATAGGCTTTTCCCCTCTCTTGGATTAATTAAATTAATCTAGTTTATATTGTTATTGTTACCTGTCACTAGGAGGACTAGATATTGAGAACTTGTTTCAAAATAGGTAACCAGCCAGCTTGTTCTTGAGCTATGTTGGTTTTGAAATAGATCTTTTTTTTTACCATCTATAGGTAATAGATGGGCTTTGTATTAACTTAGTTCTTGCAGGGCTGAATGTGGTTGGCAATCTACTTTATTTTTATATTAATGCAGAAGTAACATTAAGTCATTTAATTCACAGGCTCTGGATTGACATTATAGTATGCTAGGTTTATAATCAAATATTATGAAATCTAAAAGGGAAGGAATTTTTTTTTTAAAAATGAGTTCTTCTATTTTGAAGTCTAATGAATTCTTTCTGGTACTTGTATTCTCTAAACCTAATCAATTTTGTATTTCTACAGGACTGTTAGATCCTTTATTCTTCCTTAATGGGTCCAACCAAAGGGAAATTTGTTTTACCTATTTATGGCGTGGAGGAGTGCCTATGATACCCAGTATTGTACTAATTTATTTATTGACAGTAGAGGTTTAAGATCTCTTAGTCATGCATTTAAATATTGATCTGCCTTAAATGAATTTTAGGACACAATTTTTTTAGTTATCCCTATTTCCTAGAGCGTTTAATGGACACCGTTTGGATCCCCTTGAATAGAAACTTAAGTGTGACTGGGTGATATTATTAGTACAAGTTACCTTTTGTTTTGTTGCATGTATTTTGTTAAGACAAATGGTAAGAGGAAATGTCATGTCAAAAGTGCTAGTAGGAGTAACTGTTGTTGGGACTATGAATGTTACTACCTTTGCTTTAAGTTGAATTTGCTTGATGCACTTGGTTAGAAAGAGTTTGTAACTTATTAATACTGTTGGGGAAGGAGGAATGGTTAGGAATTATAATATAAATTCTTATTGGTTATTCTCGCCCTCTGGTGAGGAGAGTAGGTGTTTCAAAGAAGGGAGACACGAACATACAGGTGCTCTCCCTAATCTCCCTATCTAAGGGAGACTTTGAAAAGTTACCCATATTAGGGTATTAGTATTTAGTTGCTGTGTTTTGTTTGTGTGCTGTTTCTATTTTAAGTTTATTTTACCTTTCTTTTGTGTTGCAAGAAAGCTAATAATACCCCTGTTATTATTTTTACTTGTTACCTTTTTTTATAAGGACACTTTGTCCTTATTTTCTTTTGTTTTTTTTTAACTTACCTTGTGTGTTTTCCCTAGTTTTGTCTGGGTGTAAGAATAAGCTGTTGCTCCAGTACTCCACGGCGGGGTGGAAGGTTCTTGATCCTGTGTTAATTGTTTGTTTTATTACGTTTTCCAGAATGGCCAACCCAGTAAAAATTCTCACTTGGAACTGTAGGGGTTTTAAAAATCCAATTAAGAGGGCACGCATTTTTAATTTCTTAGCTAAAGAGAGACCTCAAGTAGTTTGTTTGCAGGAAACCCACGTAAAGAAACAAACTACCTCATTGCTACGTTCTAAATGGTTTACCCAGATCTTTCAGGCCACTGGGTCTTCCAAAGCCAGGGGTGTGGCAATATTGATTTCGAAAACATCCTCTTTTACCTTGCAAGGCATGAAGGCAGACCCTAATGGTAGGTATATATTTGTGAAGGGTATTCTGAATGGCCACTTATTAACTATTGCCTCTATCTACTCTCCAAATAGTGGCCAATTAAAGTTCTTGGAAGACACCTTTGCTGATTTGATGGGCTTTAAAGAAGGGGAACTCATCATTGGTGGGGATCTGAACTACATCGTGGATCCTACCCTGGATAGATCGGTCCGCAATGGAAACAAACTTAAGACAACTAAAAAGACAGGTTTATCTGAACTGTTTCATTCTTTTAATGTAGTGGACGTCTGGAGGGCATTCAATCGGGGAGCAAGAGACTTTACCTTCTTTTCCCACGTGCACAACTCTTATTCCAGAATTGATTACATTTTAGTTTCACCAAATCTGTTAAAATCAGTTAAAAGTGTAGATATTGGCTCGAGAAATATTTCTGACCACTCTTGGGTGTCAGGTAAACTGGAGTTTGTATGCTCTGATGATAAAGGCCCCTCTTGGACCTTAAACAAATTACTTCTCTCTAAAGAGAGTGTCTGTGGGAAAATTAGGAAATCAATTCAGGAATACTTTTTGCATAATGAAGATTGTGGAGTTTCTCAACATGTCATTTGGGACGCATTCAAAGCTGTGCTTAGGGGGAATTTAATCTCAATTGCGGCGGCCTGCCACAGGGATAGAACCAAACAAATAAAAGAACATCAGCTTAAGATAGCTGAATTGGAAAAGAAACATATTAAATTTGGTGGGAAAAAACTGCTGAAAAAGTTGACTATGGAGAGGAAAAAATTGGAACTGCTAGAAACCTCTGATATACAAAAAAAGTTGTTATACTTGAAACAAAAATTCGTTACTAAAACTTCGCAGTCGCCAAGGTTTTTAAAGTTTAGGTTGCATCAAAAGAAGTCTACCACATTGATACACTCTATTAGTTCATCTCAGGGTGATATCTGTATTACTCCTCAGGAAATCACCAAGGTTTTCCAAGAGTATTACTCCTCCTTATATACCTCCTCTATTGATGGTGACCTAGATTTTAAATCCTTTCTAACAAATGCTAAGTTTGACAGGAAACTAACAATGGAGGATACTGACTTCATGGATAGACCGATTTCGGAATCGGAAATTTTGGATGCACTATCGTCTATAAAAAACAATAAGGCGACAGGCATGGACGGGTTTCCGATAGAATTTTATAAGAAATTCAGTTCCGAATTGTTGCAACCCCTTTTGAGAACCTGCAATTTGGCAATGGAAAAAGGAGCTCTCCCAGACACGTGGAGGGACTCCAGAATGATAGTGATTCATAAGGAGGGCAAAGACAAACAAAACCCCAAATCATACAGACCAATCTCAATATTGAATCACGACTTTAAAATTTTCTCAACTATATTAGCCCGCAGATTAAACAAAATTATTTGTACCTATATCCATGAAGATCAGGCAGGATTTATTCCTGGTCGCTCTATCTCCGACAACATCAGAAGGACCCTTAACTTAATACATCATAGCAAGTCATCCAAACTAACTTCACTAATCCTTTCTTTGGATGCGGAGAAAGCATTTGACATGCTTGAAATAAAATACCTAAAAGCGGTCCTAAATCACATGGGTTTTGGCCCAAACTTTCTTAATTCAATTTCGGCTATTTACAAAAATCCTAAAACGCAATTAACTATTAATAATTATAGGTCAGAGGAAATAAAACTGACTAGAGGTACGCGTCAAGGCTGTCCGCTTTCTCCGATCTTATTTGCAATATCGTTGGAACCACTAGCACATGTAATCAGATCGGACCCTGAAGTTGAAGGCATCAGAGTGAAAGATGTATCCCATAAAATCAGTCTCTTTGCGGATTATACGGTTTTTTATCTGAGTAATCCAGTGCATTCTTTAACAAAAGTAATGAAAACTTTGGAGTTATTTAGGAATTTTTCAGGTCTAACTATTAACATGACTAAATCTGAGTTGTACCCGGTTCATGTACCACCAGACGTCTATCTACAGATTGAACAGCTGTTTCCTTTTAAATGGGTTGCCAGGTCATGGCGCCACCTGGGGATCCATATACCTTTAGATTTGTCCAAATTATTTGATGCCAACTTTAGACAACGATTTGCGTCAATTAAATCTAACTTAGTTATTTGGGCTAAACTCAAACTCAATCTGATTGAAAAGATTGACTTATTAAAAACTTTTGTCCTGCCCAAATTTTTTTTTTATTCCAGAATTTACCTATTCCTATTCTGAATAAGGATATGAAAACGTGGCAACAATGCCTGTCTTCTTTTATTTGGGACAACAAAAAACCCAGGATTTCATATCAGGTTCTTTCTAGGCCACTCATTAAGGGAGGATTGGCAGCACCACTACTGAACAGCTACTACGTGGCGGCCCAGCTACGAAGTGCTTTACTCTATGCTAGGAAAGAATGTCATCTGTCCTGGGCCCAAATCGAAGCTGCTAGCATCCATCCTTTACACCTTAGGGAGTTCCTCTGGAATTCTAAAACGGACAGAGCCAAAGTACGGCTAACTAACCCTTTTTTACGTTCCACTCTAGAGACATGGGATAAGTATAGGATGCACGTGGTCCAGCCTTCCTCACCGGTTATGGCTTTCTTGGGCCAATCTTGGTTTCCTCCGGGAAATTCCGAAGGAAGCTTTAAAACATGGAGACAGTTAAACATCTTAAGAATAACCGATGTAAGTTCAAGGGGAAAGCTGCTTACCAGGGATCAATTGGAATCTAAACACAGGACCAATATTCCTTGGTATGAATATCATCAGCTTTTTGACACTCTAAATAAGATAATTCCGGTTATGATTCCTGCTGATCAAGTAAATATTTTTGAGAAATTAATTCTAAAAGAAGACACGAACAGGAAAGGAGTGATTTCAAAAATTTATACTTTATTGAATCAAAAAAACTGGTCACAGGAGTCACATCAGCAAAAAGCATGGAGCAAAGATTGTCCTCTTGACTTATCGGAGGAGAAATGGTCTATATTATGGTCATCTCCTTTAAGTAAATCGAGGTGCACAAACTTCAAGCTCCAACAGTACAAGTTATCTCTACGCTGGTACCTAACCCCTTTGTCTCTGAGCTATGCGCGAAAAGGTTTTGCTCCCCTCTGCTGGAAAGGATGTGGAGAAATAGGGTCCTTTTTTCATTGCTGGTGGACTTGCCCAAAACTTCAAATTTTTTGGAATGCCTTGATAAACAAAATTGAAGCCATTACAAATGAATCAATTCCCCGTACCCCTGAGTCTATTTTATTTAATTTCTGGCCAAACAACAACTTTACTAAACAAAAGAAAGATCTAATTGCTCTCTTGATACTGGCAGGGAAAACTCTGCTAGCAAAATACTGGAAAGCTGCTAGAACTCCTTCGCTGACCCTATGGTTCCAGAAAGTGTGGGATATAATCATTCAAGATAAAATTACCTCACAACTTATCTTTACAGACAACCCTAGTGCAGCCGAAAACTTTACGGAAAAATGGTTTATTTTCTTTGATTATGTAAATGCTAATTCATCGAAGAAAAATGAAATGCCAAGAAAATATTTAAACTTCATCCTATTTTAGGATGTATAATTTCTTTAGGGCAAGACCTTCGTGCCCGGCTGTGGGTTCTCTCTCTCTCTCTCTCTCTCGGCTTGGCTTCGCGAACGAAGATTTAAGAAGGGTGCAATAGTCCACGTTTGCTGCAGGCTCGCTGGTGGCTGACAAGACCAATGTGGGACAGGGTAATAACAGGCCGTAGGTGGGTTCTTTCCCCTTCCCCCTCTTTTTTTTTCTCCTCTTTAATGTTATATTTTGTATTACTGCTTGTATCTAAAATGTGTGTGTTTGAAACATATATAACTGAAAAAGGTAGTATATAAGCATCCTAAAGAAATAAATAAAAACAAGCAAATTGCTAACTACTCTGATGGCTACTGTGATGTGAGATAAAATTAGCATAATCCCTGACACTGGCCACAAGATATACATATATGGTGAAAGTCAAATAATGAACTTCCAACCTTATCACAACACTTATATTCTAGTGTACTCTCAATACATGCACACAGACCTAAGGCCATTAACATCAACTTGGGCAGTCACAAAAATGAAGTTGTTTGCTCCCCTATTAATGGTGAAACACTGGGCACTTGCTCTTCAAAATCTGGGATGGGGGGAAGCATCACTGATTCACTGATTCATCACTAATCACTGAGATTAGTTTGAAGATGGCTTGAAATCAGACTTAAAGGGGACTGTGGACATATACCCACATGAATCTGCAACACTTTTCAGAAATCCAAAAGGAAAATTGGCTTCCACATTCTGGAAGTCTTGAATGAAAAAGATTTGCATATTGCCAACTGAGAGACACAAGGGGAGGCTTTGTAAAATTCGGAGCACTACAGTTTAAGTACAGATTGCTAACTAGATGGCTTTGTTTTACTGTTTTATTGTTTTTACTGGTTTATTGTTTAAATGTTGTAAATTGATGTATTTTAAAACTTAATTCTATGTTAGAACTTTTGTGTTGTGAGCTGCCTGAGCCGCTTTGGTGGGAAGGGCGGGATATAAACTAAATAAAATGAAATGAAACTAAACTAAACTCAAGAGTATTTCCCAGATACTTCCTGCATCATTCCAGAGACAGCATACAAATTCTACAAGAATCTGCTGAGTTACAGAGATCAGTTTCCGTGTGCCTATAAACAATTTTGAGCACAGATGGCTAAGATGGAACAAAGCATTGTGGGCTACTTCAGCATAAATGGAAAATGTCCTTCAGTCCAGTAATTTGCTGCTATGTCTCAGTTCAAAAACTGATCCCAAGAATCTACTGGATACCCAAAAAGTTTGCAAAAATAAGAGCACATACATGAAATATGTACTTCATTGACAGTGTCTGATGGTGGCTTTATTTCTGAGAGAGGTAGGAAATAAAAGAGATTTCCCCTGCTACTGCTATCTTTGGCTTGCACCAGCAGTGTCAACTGTAGTCAAGTACATGCAAAGTGGTCCCCACAGAGCATTCTTGTTGAATAATCCTGAAAGCCCCACCTCTGCCTGCAGTGTTTGGCAAGATAATGTGCTCACAAGAAGAGCATGTGTATTATTTTGTAGAAGGGGAACCTGGACATATATGAACAAATCCAGCCAACATATCTAGAATCTAATTAGAAATGTGCTAATCATATCTAAAACTACTGAATAGCTGGCTAATCCACTTCCCCTTCTCTTTCTTTCCCTGTCCTATGTTTGCATTATCCCAGTTCACTTGTTACCTCCTCCTTTCAGTACTGCCTGCTGAGAATATGGGAATCCTCCACACTACCTCTAGTCAGAGTCTGGCCAGAGGTCTACTACCGTTCCTCTGAAGCCTATTCCACAGGCATCTCCACTGGACTTTTAAAAGCACAAGTGCTTGAAGACAAGCTGATATTTCAGTATTGCTGACTGTTTTCAGGTCTGCATTTTGAATCTCTGAGCTGTTTTTAAACAGTATCATATATTTGGGGAGTTCTGTGCTTTAACTGCTTTTTAAAAGTGCTTTTACTATTTTCTGTGAGTCTTTTCATTCTCCCTTGAAACATCCTGTTCACCTTTTTTACTCTTATTTCACAGGTCATTGTCCACCACCTGAGAAGGTTTATTTTGCTCAACTCCTTTGTGTGACTCAACTATGCTAATAAGGCATTATTACCTCACACATGAGACAAAGGAAGTCAGTTTATTTTTCAAAAGTTTTTTACCAGGTTGACTGTTTGCTCTTGACTAAGCCAATGACCACCTTCCAGGAACAAAATTCATGAAAGATTAAGAGGCACTTGGCACTCCTTGGAGTAAGCCATGGGATGCCAACTCAGCTGGTCAGCTTTACAGATATAAGTTTATCAGGCAATTTATCCTCACCTGCCATCTATCTCCTGCATCAAGACTTTTTTTTTTTAAAAAAAAGACACGGTAAGTTCCTTAAATTCTGCACAGGAATCCTAAATCAGTATGAGTAATAATTTGATTATACTTTTGTTATATTCAGTTTTCTCCATTTATTCTCTAATTGGTTGTTTTATTGATTATAAAAATATATTCCTGTTACTTAGCACAAAAGGTTTTTGATATTGCTGTTTTAAGTTTAAAATATTTATTGTCTAAATCAATTTTACTCAGGGGTCATTTCATAAAAAAGAGGTGCTAGAGCTCATTAGTGCAACTCATTTGCATATGCCACGCACCCTTAACATCACCGAAAGGTGTACTAAATTATATCAGCTCAGCATCTACCTTAAAATGCTTCTTGAATTATAATTGTCATAATAAAACCTTACTCCCACCATACTTTTAAAATTACTTTCTCCTACATGGCCACAGTGGCATGATAAAGATTTCCATCTGTCTGCTTTATATGTTTTGGTTATTTTCCCCTTTTTTGTGGAGGGAAATATTAGAAAAATTGTCAAATCTTAAGAGTTCAGCAAAATTCTCACAGGGGGTTTGAAAAATGGAGCCCATAAGCAATTATTGGGGGGGGGGGTTAAGAAAGAAAGAGCACAATAAAATGTAGAGGTTCCAAAGCTGTGAGTTTCTGCCCAAAATGAGGCCTGATTTTACTTGTGTTTGGTGATTTGTTATGTTGTAAATTAGCAGCAACAAAACCCGCTGCTCAGCACCTGGTCATCAAGGGGACAATTCTCTACCTTTTGCGCCCCTGGAGGAATAGCCACTTGCCAACTGCCTGCCTTTCCCTGGTGCTCCTCTTAAAATAGTGTGTCTGAAACAATGGAGGTCTATGTGGTACATGCCACCATCAAAAGTTATAAAATATTTATTTAAAAGAAATTGTGTGCAAGCATACTTTTAGCACAGCACCAAGTTGAGCAAGAAATGGGTAAAACACAAATCCTCTTTCCCTCTCTCTCTACATGCCCTATCAGCTGTTAAAACAGGGCAAGTGCCTTTTGCTTAGGAAGTTACAGATCTTTACAGAGTGTTCATTACCTTGAAGCGTGCTCCAGCTTTTTAGGCAAGCAAATAGTCAGTGCCTGTCTTCCCAGTGGTGAGGTCTGTGTGCTCTTCTGGACTCTACCTTTCCCTTCCCACTGACCTGGTCAGACCAGGTCAAAGAGGCTTTTCCTGGAAATCTCCAGGAATCTCCTTTCTGAAGACTCTAGCATTTTATTTTAGCATTTATCCAGAGGCATCTGGATAAAGGTGGCTCGACAGTACTGATGCTTCTAGATCCATCAGCCACATTTGACACGGTCGATCATCAGTTGCCGACCTGCCACCTTGCCGACGCTGGGATACGGGGGTTGGCCTTACAGTGGCTCTCCTCTTTCCTTCAGGGTTGGGGACAAAGGGTGGCAATAGGGGAGGAACTGTCCCGTCAGCACCCACTTGTGTGTGGTGTGCCACAAGGGGCAGTTCTATCCCCAATGTTGTTCAACATCTACATGCACCCTCTTGCCCAGCTCACCCAGAGGTTTGGGCTGGGATGTCATCAATATGTGGATGACACCCAGCTTTATCTACTGATGGGCGGCCAGTCCAACTCCTCCATGGAAGATCTGACATGGCACTTCAAGCTGTGGCAGGGTGGCTCAGGATGAGTCAACTGAAGTTGAATCCGACGAAGACAGAGGTCCAGTACCTAAGTTGTGGTGGTCTGGGAACCGAGGTCTTACTACCGACCTTGGACGGGGCACTACTTACACCGGTGCCCAAGGTCAAAAGCTTAGGGGAGCTCCTGGATTCCCCTTTAAATATGGGGGCCCAGGTGGCAGCAACAGCCAGATCAGCCTTCTATCATCTACAGCTGATAAGGCAGTTGGTCCCCTACCTCGAACGCAGTGACTTGGCGAAAGTGATCCACGTCACCGTCACCTCAAGATTGGATTACTGCAATGCCCTCTATATGGGGCTGCCCTTGTCTCAAACCCGGAAGCTTCAATTGGTGCAGAACGCAGCAGCCAGGTCGTTAATGGGCCTTCTTATATGGGAACACATTCAGCCTGTGCTGAAAGCGCTGAACTGGTTGCCTATAGCATACCGGTTTTGTTTCAAGATATTGGTTCTCACCTTTAAGGCCCTATATAGCCAGGGGCCTGCATACCTGAGGGACCACCTTTCCCCACATGTTCCCTGGAGAGCACTTCAGTCTGGATCACAAAATCTATTTACAATCCCTGGCCCTAAGGAGGCCAGGCTCATGTCAACTAGAGCCAGAACCTTCTCCGTAGTGACCCCAAGCTGGTGGAATGAGTTGCCGGAAGAGGTCAGGGCCCTGCGAGAGCTCATACAGTTCCGCAGGGCCTGTAAGACAACAGTCTTCCACCAGGCATTTGTGAACTAGGCTGCTGGCCACTACAGTTTATAGCAACTTGTGAACCACCACCAACAATCTGTTGTATAGCAGCTGCAGAGAGGATAACTTAAGATCTATACAGAGAATTATAAAATTGGAAAATATAAGATCATGGCACCGAAACATTTTTTATGTATTTTATGTCTATTTTACTCTATGTTTTATGGTTTTAATGCTGTACTATTATGTTGAATCATGAACATGCATGTCTGTGTGAGCCGCCCTGAGCCCACCTTGGTGGCGAGGGTGGGATAAAAGTGGAATAAAATAAATAAATAAAATATTCCTCCAAATCTATGTTCCCAGCTTGGGGAAAGGGGAAATCTTGACCTACCCATTATCTCCCCTGCTAGATCTATTAACATTTGTATGAAGGTGAGCTGAGGTATGTCTGGGAAGCAATTAAACTTATTCCTTCCCCTCCCCCCACAACCTGTTCCCTGCCCAGAGGGGGGGGGGGGACTTTAAATGTACAGTTGAGGTTTTGCTCAGCTTAAACCTCTCAGGGGAAAAGGCATTTATTCACAGCTGTGATAAAGCGTGATTGTAAATAATTTTTAGAATTTTCCAAATAAATAGTTAACAATCATCAGAACAATATTTCAGATTACACTACTTTAAAACAGTTTGCATTTTTGCAGCTACACGTAATTTATTCATACTAAGAAAATTACCAGTTGCAATACATATTCAGGGAACTTTCTAAAAACTATGTTAGGGTTAGTTTTACATCAGCAGAATCAAGTGATAAACTTTCTGAACTGTCCTCCTTCAGGCTTCGGTTGGGCAGCTGCTTGTTTGAATGCTCAGGTCTGGAAAAGTTCCTTGCACACAAAATTAGTAGGCCTGTCTTTCTTGACATGCTGCTTTCCTGTGTCTCACACATACTGATGACTTCCCATATCAGGCTAAACCACAGCATTATGATGCTACTTCAACAAGACAGTGTGTCCCTATTGCGACATGGATTTTATCTCACCTCTGGATATTTGCATTGGTTAGAGAAAATGAAAGATAAATATTTGCTGTTTGGCTTGGGCAGAAAGTTATGGTCTTCTGTCTTCTTTGGTTTCCATGTAAGAAATTTAATCATTTAAATCTTACAAGAGTGCATGGGGAGAATAAGATAGTAAACCTCTTTTAGGGAGCCACTGTATGAAAGAGAGGTGTTATTAGGTATCAGGAATGTGACCATTTACCATTAATGTAATGTGAACCATTGTTTAGTGATAAGATATTAGTATTTTACATTTCAGTGATTTCTTAAGAGATTTGGAGAAATTTTCCACCACACAGTTAAGGCCAAGATACAAACACAATCATAAAACACTACTTACTTAATTTATAGTCCATGTTTCTTGCTGAGACTCAAGGCAGATTACACAGCTAAAAACAATGCAATAGACAGTATAATTAGGGTTGCCAAGTACAATTCAGTAAATATCTGGGGACTTTGGGGGTGGAGCCAGGAGACATTGAGGGTGGAGCCAGGGCACAAGTCTAATAGAACTCCAAAGGGAGTTCTGGCCATCACATTTAAAGGGACTGCACCCCTTTTTAATTCCCTTCCTTCCATAGGAAATAATGAAGGATAGGGGCACCTTCTTTTGGGGCTCATAGTATTGAACCCCCTAGTCCAATATTTTTGAAATTTGGGGAGTATCTTGGGGAGAGGCACTGGATGCTATACTGAAAATGTGGTGCCTCTACCTCAAAGAACAGCGCCCCCAGAGCCCCAGATACCTGTGGATCAATTCTCCATTATTTCCTATGGGAATCAGTCTCCATAGGGAATAATGGAGTGGCCAGCAGACATTTCCCTACCCTCCCTCCGCTTCCTATTGACCCTGAAGCGGGGGGAGGGTCTCCAAACCAGGGGATCCCCTGCCCCTATCTGGGGATTGGCAACCCTAAGTATAATAGGTACAACCAGAAGTGGAATAAAACTGGATTATGAAAATTAGAGAGCACAGCTCTAAAAATGGTATAGAATAGTTTAATACATACAACAAACAATACAAAAATGGGTAGCAACATTAGAGAAAAAAACAATATAATGGTAGGTTGGATCCAACCAATTTATCTGTTGGTGAGAAAAGGACAAGGGTCTCCCCATGGTCCACCAAAAAGCCCATGCTGGGGATCATAGCACCTGCATGGAAAAAACGATGTGGAACAGGGGCATAGTAAGAAGGATAATTAGGTAAAATGGATAGGGAATGTTGGATGGATCCAGCCCAACATATACAATGAACAAAGCAGTAAACACTTTCTAAATGTCACAAACATTATCTGCAATCCGATTCCCTTTATAAAAATATTCCCTGAACAGACCTAAAAGAGACAATAACAGAACACCACTAGTGGTCACATACTGCTCTCAAATGAAAACAGTTCAATGCATCATCAGCAACTTAACAACCTCTACTGGATAATGACAATTCTCTTTCACGAGTACTGGTAGACAAACCTTTTCATGTACACAGACAGCAGCCCCAGTCTCAAACAACTCCTCACCCACAATAATACAACAACTAATTTGAATATGGGCACTGATATCAGAGCTTGCAACAAACCCAGATGCAACTTTGCTGCCACATACACGCAGACAACAGTCATAGGACCTAACAACATCAACTATACTATCTTAGGCTTATTCACATGCTCATTTTCTAACATTGTATATGTCATTAAATGCCAACAATGCCTTCAGTTCTCTACATAAGACAAACAGGTCAAACCCCACACCGAAGGATTAATGGACACAAACCTGACATAAAGAATCACAAAATGGAGAAACCTATAGAACATTTCTGCCTCCCAGGGCACTCAGTGGAGGACCTCAAGGTAGCTATTTTATAACAGCGGAATTTCAAAAACAGACTAAAACAGGAAATTGCTGAATTACAAATTACAAATTAGAATTACAAATTGCTGAATTACAAATTAGAAACTGAATTACAATTAGAAAGGATTAGAAATTATAATATTTGTTTTTTCCTTAATTCTCTATATGAGATAGCCTATTACAGTACTTTCTCCCACCAGCAAATTCTTCCCCGTATCCATTTCTTTCCCATGTTGGTTTATTCTCTTCTTGTGTTTAGGGCTAATAAGAAGTGACCAGTTTTTAGGAACCTCACCAAACAGACAATCTGCAAGTTAGCTACTCATAATGGGAGATCTTCAAAAAATTCTTGATAGAGGAGAGTATCTTCCTTTGAGATCAGTTCCAGTATTTGAGAGCAACTTTATTCAGGTAATCAGTTTGCAGAAAGGTTGTTAGACTAACAATTTAGCAGACCATGAGTTCTTTCATATTGTATTAAAAACTTACTTTCTCATTTTTAAACTTTTAATTTCCACTTTTTATTCCATAAATACAAGCTCACATCCATCTTTGTATGTATAAATACTATATTTCCATATAAAACACAGCAGCAGAAACAGCTGCATCATGCTTTATCCTCTGGTTTTTGCCCTAGTCACATCTCAAAGTGAAATTGTCCTGTTGGCACCAGGGACCAGAACGTGATAAACACTACCACAGCTGTTGATCCCACAATAACCAGAGCCGAAAGGATGTTATTTGTAGGAGTGAGTGCCTGTCACTGTAGTAGTGGCCTGGAGACTGCAGGCAGCATCCCACAAAGCTATATAGATCTGGTTCTACAGATGCCCTGTGGTCAACAAAGAGGCCTCAGGCAGCTAATCATTCACTCCACCATCTAAGCTGTGTTTATGACTGGGCTCAGATTATTTTTTGTCATCTTTCAGGTGTTCGTGGGGAGAGGTATTTATGAATTTCCTGCATTGTGCATGGGGTTGGACTAGATGACCCTGGAGGTCCCTTCCAATTCTATGATTCTATCTTCTCTGCTATTGGGGTCCTGGGGAAAATAACCACAAAGTTCTTGACAATTGGCCATGCCCCTTCAGAGCTCCCTCAGCAGATTCTCTTGCCCTTCAAAGTGGCCCCTCTGTTGGTGGAGGCTATCAATGGTCATCTTTTGGTCTCAGGGCTAGTTGTGCCTGCCTCAATGTGACTCCTGCCAGGGTCTCTGGGTGTGAACAGGACAGTTTAATCACAACACATGGCAGATAGAGGACACTGCAGCTGAGAAGCAAACACTGTGGGCCCAAGTGGCCCAACTGACTGCAGCTGTGGCCACGCTACAGTAGCAGAACCATCCGTGCAACCTGTACCAGTTGCATTTGTTCCTGGGAACTGTCCAGTGAGTCCCCCTGAGAAATTTAGAAATAATCTCAGGTTCTGCGGGGTGGCTCTTGCTCCTGAGCCTCCATGACAACTTCCTGGAGATCCAAGGGCCCAAATACTGCAGGGATCTGTCATAATTGTGTCCTTCATAGGATCTACCACTCTGGTGTTATCATCCTCTGAGTATTCATCAGGTCCAATCATAACCAAAGCAGTCAGATCAGATGTGCAAATGACTCACACTTCCATTGTTTGTTTTGTAATCAGCCCTTAGAAGACCACAAGAATCTGAGTATTATTATAGATGGAAAGAGTCACAGAACTACCCTGAACTGAATGTGATACCAGCCATAGGAAACTGGAATAAGGTGCCCCCCTAGGACTTTTCCATAAACTTCTATCTTGTAGTGACACCCTCCAAGCCAGAGGAGTATGTTAACTATAGAGGGATCCACCCCAAAGATGTTTACTCACAGAGTTGCCCCAGTGGTTTAATGCTAACATCAACTGCCCAAACCACAATTCATTAGATAACCACTCCTGCTCAGGTGTTATTAGAGTGCTCAAAGCTCTAGAGTCTAGACCAAGATGCATGATGTGGTGAGTGTCTCTCTCCATGGGCATGTGTAGGTTCTTCACTACCATCCACCTCCTTTTCCATCTCCTCTACATTGTGTTGCCTTTCCTTGTAGCTCTTTCCTCTTCTTCTACCACTGCTAAGGGCTAGCCTGCCTTCCCAGCTTTCTATGTTTGCCTCCAAAGAACATATAGAAATGTTCCCTTCTTCCTACCACATCTAGCATGTTTCCCACTCCTCTATCTCCATTGGTCCCTAATAATTCCAGAAAATGGTCTCTTCCCCAGGATTGAGCACTGAGTTCAGTGGAGGCCAGACTGAAGGGAAGTTTGCTAATGTAGAGGTTGCCTTTCCTTGAGGACAGACTATCAGGACCCATCTCCCCACTCCAGCATCAGTGAGCACCCAGTCTTCCTATCAAGCATCCACAAAAGAGATCCTGACCTGGATAGCCCAGGGAAACCCAATCTCATTAGCTTTCAGAAGCTAAGCAGGGTTGACTGTGGCAAGCACATCGATGGGAGACTCCTTGAAATACCAGTAGTCAGAAGGACTGGGGCAGGCCTTATTCAGCCACCTCTCTGCATATCCTCTAGGCCCCCAGTAGGGGTCAGTCACCTGAAGTTGCCATGACTTCTAGTGCATACACACACATGCACACCGAATACAAAAATACCAAAAAAGGACCCACAAAAGAAAATCTATATGCACTCTCCCAAATCTCACAGTAGCCAGTCATTCAGATCCTGTTTTATAGGAACAGCAAAAATAATATGTAAAGAAATAGGAGAATGCAAAAGAGAACTGTATAAATAGTTGGTTTTTACTATCCATTTTAACAAATCAAATCATTATTTTCTAACTTTAGGTCTATATTGTTCTCAGTTCTTCTCTTCCTTTGCTATCATGTGAATCCTAATAGTAATACAGCAGGTTATAGCTGCTCTTGAAATAACATTATTTCTTTAATATGCTTTAATACTGTTTTCACAAGGTCAATAGAAGAGGTGAATCAATTTACCTTCATAATCGGCCCAACTATGTGACAATGGGTGTCTGTGCCGCCAGTCCAAATCAGTCATTGCCAAATGTGATGCTGCTCGCACATACCGTTCCTGTATCCTCTCAGGAAAGCATTTCAACATCTTCATCATGTACAAAGACGTCATATTCAGAGGATGAGTTAGTACTCACCAGGTATGTTGGTACTGGGGAGAAGTGAAAGACTGACACACAAAGCATAAGTTCCAGGCAGTGTTCCCTCTAAGCTGAGTTTAGTGTGAGCTAGCCCACAGTTTTTTAGCCTCCAGCTCATGCATTTTTGTCTTAGCTCCAGAGCAAACTAATTTATGCAGTAGCAAAATGGCCCCAGAGCAAACTAATTTATGCAGTAGCTCACAACTTTAATGCCAGTAGCTCACAAAGTAGAATTTTTGCTCACAAGACTCTGCAACTTAGAGGGAGTATTGGTTCCAGGTGCTCTGTAATACCATGCCAGGGTGGGGCAGGGAGTGGGGAATGCTGGCCAAATAGTCACGAGTTTTCCTGACTACTGAAATCACAAGACATACATAGAAAAACCGTGCCCAAGACCTGGTGAGAGATGTAAAAGTGATTGCACCGCTTGGAAGCAGTGACCATAATGTTATTGATTTCACCATTTGTATAAATGGGGAGTTGCCCCAAAAGACCAACACAACCACTTTTAACTTTAAAAGGGGTAAATTCTGTGAGATGAGGAGGCATGTGAAGAGGAAACTGAAAGGAAAGGTAAGTAGGGTCAAAACCCTTGGGGAAACTTGGAGGCTATTTAAAACTACAATCCTAGAAGCTCAGATAAAATATATACCACAGGTCAGGAAAGGCACAAATGGGTATTTTAAAAAGCCTGCATTGTTAACAAACAAAGTAATGGAAGCTGTAAAAGGTAAGAAGGATTCCTTTAAGCAGTGGAAAGCTAGTCCAAGTGAGGTTAATAAAAGGGAACATAGGCTGTGGCAAATCAAATGCAAGTCTGTGATCAGGCAGGTACAAAGGGCCAATGAGGAGCATATTGCAAGAAACATAAAGACCAACAATAAGCATTTCTTCAAATGCATTAGAAGCAGGAAACCAGCCAGGGAGGCAGTGGGGCCCTTGGATGACCAAGGGATAAAAGGATTATTGAAGAAAGATAGGGAAATGTCTGAGAAACGGAATGCATTTTTTGCCTCCGTCTTCACTATGGAAGAAAAAAAGTGTTTGCCCACCCATGAACTGCTAATTTTGGGAGGGGTGTTGAAAGACCTGAGTCAGATTGAGGTGACAAGAGAGGAGGTTCTACAACTGGTAGACAAATTAAAAACTGATAAGTCATCAGGTTCGGATGGCATACATCCAAGAGTTCTTCAAGAACTCAAAGACTAAATTGTGGATCTCCTGACAAAAATATATAATCTTTAATTGAAATCTACCTCCATTCCTCAGGACTGAAAGGTAGCTAATGTCACCCCCATCTTTAAAAAGGGTTCCAGAGGAGATCCGGGAAATTACAGACCAGTCAGTCTGACTTCAATACCGGAAAAGTTGGTGGAAACCATTATCAAAGACAGAATTAGTAGGCACATTGATGAACAAAAGTTATTGAGGAAGACTCAGCATGGGTTCTTTAAAGGAAGATCTTGTCTCACTAACCTATTAGAGTTCTTTGAGGGGGTGAGAGCAAACATGTGGACAGAGGGGACCCTATAAATGTTATTTACCTTGACTTCCAGAAAGCTTTTGACAAAGTTCCTCATCAAAGGCTCCTGAGTAAGCTAAAGAGTCATGGGGTAAAAGGACAAGTCTTCTTGTGGATCAAAAACTGGCTAATTAATAGGAAACAGAGAGTGAGTATAAATGGGCAATTTTCTCAGTGGAGGATGGTAAGCAGTGGGGTGCCGCAGGGCTCAGTACTGGGTCCCATGCTTTTTAACTTGTTCATTAATGATTTGGAGTTGGGAGTAAGCAGTGAAGTGGCTAAGTTTGCTGATGACACTAAATTGCTCAGGGTGGTGAGAACCAGAGAGGATTGTGAGGCACTCCAAAGGGATCTGTTGAGGCTGGGTGAGTGGGCATCAACATGGCAAATGAGGTTCAATGTGGCCAAGTGCAAAGTAATGCACATTGGGGCCAAAAATCCTAGCTATAAATGCAAGTTGATGGGGTGTGAACTGGCAGAGACTGACCAGGAGAAAGATCTTGGGGTCATGGTAGATAACTCACTGAAAATGTCGAGACAGTGTGCGATTGCAATTTTAAAAAGGCTAACGCCATGCTGGGAATTATTAGGAAGGGAATTGAAAACAAATCATCCAGTATCATAACGTCCCTGTATAAATTGATGGTGTGGCCTCATTCAGAATATTGTGTACAAATCTGGTCACCGCACCTCAAAACATATATTATAGCACTGGAAAAAGTGCAGAAAAGGGCAACTAGAATGATTAAAGGGTTGCAACACTTTCACTATGAAGAAAGGTTAAAACACTTGGGGCTCTTTAGCTTGGAGAAACGTTGACTGGGGGGTGACATGATAGAGATTTACAAGATTATGCATGGGATAGAGAAGGTAGAGAAAGAAGTACTTTTCTCCCTTTCTCACAATACAAGAACTCGTGGACATCCAATGAAATTGCTGAGCAGTCGGGTTAGAACAGATAAAAGGAAGTACTTCCTCACCTAAAGGGTGATTAACACATGGAATTCACTGCCACAGGAGGTGGTGGCTACAAGCATAGACAGCTTCAAGAGGGGATTGGATAAGCATATGTAGCAGAGATCCATCAGTAGCTATTAGCCGCAGCATATTGATGGAACTCACTGTCTGGGGCAGTGATGCTCTGTATTCTTGGTGCTGGGGGGATGGGCACAGTGGGAGGGCTTCTAGTGTCCTGTACCCACTGGTAGCCCTCCTGATGGCGCTTGGGTTTTTTGGCCACTGCGTGACATAGAGTTTTGGACTGGATGGGCCATTAGCCTGATCCAACATGGCTTCCCTTATGTTCTTCTGGTTTTATGTTTTACCAATGGTTTTCATTGAGGAATTTCTGTATTTTACCAGGAGTTCAGTACCCAAGAGTTTATTTGGTATGGTATGTTTACAGAGGGAATAAAAGTATGGTTCTTTCATTCCACCTCCAGTGGCAAAGTCCTCTTGAAAATATGCTTGACTCTTTGATCCTGCCCAAAGGAGTAGCAAGAGGACCAATGCAAAATCTTCGTTCTAAGCTCAAAGCAAGGGGTGTGTGGCAAGGAGAAACAGGCAAAGAGCCAACCAATGTATTAGGATTTGTTCACTAAGTAGCACATTGCCAGAGTTTCAATTAATAGCAGACATATTTAAAGTGTAAGTCATAATTGTCACCATAACTCTCTAATCAACATGAAACAATAAATGAGTTCTTTGTATGCAGAGTACAAATAGAGTTATGGACTCCCCCTCCCCCCTCAAATGACAGAGCAGCACCCATCCATGGGTGACATACACTATATGAGACATACACTATATGCATTTCTCTTCTGCTGTACACACATGATGATGATAAAATTACTGTTCCATCAACCTATTGTGAAGCTATTCGACAAGCCAGAACAATTGATAGAAAGTTGGCTATGGCCAGAGTGAGCTGCAGACACATAAACCTGGTTTGAAAACCCAAAACTGTGCCCTTTCAGAAATGAGTCCAATTCCAGATCACTTCCCCATGCTCTTGATTCCAGTGTTTCCACTCCTTTCAAATACTCACGTGACATTTTTTAATAGGTTCCTACCCTTGAAATATGTGAAGATTTCTATTCACTCTCTTAAGAGGAATCGCATCAAATTAAAGCTGGTGAGCGGTCGTGCCTACTACTTAGAGCTTTCTGGTCCACCACAGAAACAGGCGTTCCTTTTCCGTCAATGGGTGCGACTCATCAATTTATTGAAATCTAAGAATTCTGATGCCAGTATTGTATTTAAAAATTTTGACATGCAGGAGGAACAGAAAGCTACCAGCAACACACCATGGAAAGTGAGTATTAATCAGGCAGGGACCTCCTCATAGACTGGGATTATTTTGGAAAATAAGACCTTGGGGGGCTGATGGCCTACAACAGATATTTATGAAAGTCATCAAATTTAAGATCCATTTAAAACGCTCAGCACAACAGGGCCTGCAATAACAAGCCCCTATGGGGATGATGAATGCCAAGAAAAGCACCTTACAAACCATTATTCTAATTGTCTTGGTATATGTAAAAAAGTGGCTTGAAGGGGAATATGTAAATGCTTTCTTTGGAATGTTCACATAAATATTAGGGCAATGGGGTCTGCAGGGCTGGCACCCCCACTAGGTGCCCCTGCTGGCAGTCCAAATTGTGTGGGAGAGGCGGTAGAAGCAGCCACACACCTCCCCACTTGATTTAAAAGACCTTTAAATGAAGAGGGAGGCCAGCCCAACTGCTTCTGCTGGTGCTCCCCATGCCAGTGAAAGGTCCCACCAATCAACTGATCAGTGTGGACCTTTTACTGGTGTGGGGAGGGCAAGGGCAGTTCTGGGGGCCCTCCTGCACAATTTAAATTGCCCAGGAGGAAGAGCATGACCCCCACCCTCCCAGCCTAGGGTGCTAGGAAGCCTGGCACTGGCCCTGGGGGTCTATCTATATGGTGAGGATTCTGTTTCTTTGTCAGTGCTGCTGCAAATGCAGGGACATTCATACTGCTGATGTAGCATTCACACAAGAGTTTCAAGTACAGTTTCCTCCAACATCCACCAGTTCCCCTGAATTTACCGCCATACAAAGATTTTTCCCAATGTGGACAGCTGCCTCTTCCTCATCATTTGCACTGCTTCTGCAGCAGGGACATCTTTTCCACCCCTCGGTGTAGGCAGCCTAAGTCTCCAACCCTTATTGTTGTGGAGATTATTATTTATTGGATTTATATCCCTCCCTTCCTGCCGAAGCAGAAGGAGAACGGCTATCCCCACAACAAAAAAGCTAAGTTTTTGTTTTGTTTTTAGAGACAGCTGAGAATTTAGAGGAATGTGTAGACAGAGGCTCTAATTGTGATGTTATAACATTATAGCGATCCAGCAATTACTTATTTTTATTTATTTACTTTATTTAGAACATTTCCCTGGGTTGCCAGCCTCCAGGTGGGGCCTGGAGATCTCCTGTTTTTACAACTGATCTGCAGCTGGCAGAGATCAGCTCCCCTGGAGAAAATGGCTGCTTTGAAGGGTGGACTCTACAGCATTGTATCACACTGAGTCCCCCCTCCCCACCCCTTTCCCAGATCCAAAGTCTCCAGGTATTTTCCAGCCTGACAACCCTAAAATTTCCATACATCTCCTCAGAGTTGTGCTGAATGCAGTTTACAATTAAAAACCAAAGGGTGAAAACACAAACGACTAAAACACAAGCCACTGGACACAAAGCATCATTTAAAAGATGCATAAAACAAAACCTGGTAAGATAAAACCCCTAATTAAAAGCCATGGGGAAGTGTTTTAGCTGAGTGCCTAAAAGAAAGTAAAGTAGGCATCAAGTGAGCTTCAAGGGGACGTTTCAAAAGCTCAAAAACTCTTCTGATGACTTGGGGAGGGGAAACAACTGACGCAAGGAAAATGGTGCCAGTGTGAATGAGAACTTTAAAAAAGCTCACCTCACCTTGAAAAGCAATCTTTTTAAACAATTATATCAAACCAGGTTTGAGAAAGAACGGAGCAAAAAATGGAAACCCTGGAAATTGGATGATAGGGGATCACATTGTGTAGATACTTCACAAAAATACTGCTCTGGTTTGGGTTCCAAATGAGCAAAATCACTGCCTGGAAACAATCAGGGAAGAGCAAGAAGTGTAAGCAGAAGTATAGCAGAAATTCTGTACTGAGGCTTCTGGCTGGCAAGATATTATCTACATTACAGAGGCTTCCCAATGCCATTTTAGATACATTTGATTTAGATACATTTTGACCCACTGAGTTGCTGCCTGAAATAAGCAGGACCATGAAAACAGGACTCCTAAATGCTGAGAATTCGTTCCCATATGCTGGTGTTACTTCTATGTGAACCCACTTTTTTCTTTCAACAGAAAGAATAAGTAATATATACTTTCAACTTATGTTGGTTTTAAGCTAAAATAATTCATTTTAGACTGCAATCCCATGCATGCTTATTTGGGAGTAAGCTCCTCTGAATTCAGAATTATAGGACATAGAAGTCCAACTGCCTGCTTAATTCAAGATATCCAAAGTAGAGCACATACACATATGGTAACTGGTTCTATTATGTAACTTTTCTTACCATTAGGAAGTTTCTCCAAATATTGAGTGGGGCTGACTTCTAAGTAAATATGTATAGCACTATCTACACAATGGGGTTTAATGAGACTTAATTAAGGTAACACCACAACTGTATGTATGTGGTTGCAACAAACTGTTGTTACTATTATTAAGATGGTACATTATATCCATTATAGTCCCTCTGTGCTTTAAAGTGTTCCAAAGCAAACTGTTGATAATGTCATGAGTTAAATTTTCCTTGCTTACATCCCAGGACTGTAGAACAGATGTTGTTATTTCTTGATTGTATGTTGGTGTTTTCTCCCCTTTTAATTTTTAGACCTTCTAACTATTCAGAAAATGTCAGTCCATCACAGTAATAACTCTGAACTCTTCACTGTTGCAAGTACACAGAATCTCAACTCTCACCTGTGCCCAGTTTTTAAAAACTATATATTGTTTGCTCCCCAAAGAGAAACAATCAAGAACAGTCTGTCCGGGACCAAGAGAAAAGACAGGAACCAGAGAAAGCACAAATCCTTAAACAAATATCTTCCAAGCGAGTCACCATTTCTGAAATTGTGGATCCTATTGAACAGGTTGGAAAGAGCAGAAGCCAAGGGGCAGTTTCTTCCTACAGCTTCATCAGAAAATCCAGTATGGGCTCAGGGAAACAAAATAAGCAACATCAAGAATTAAGGAAGAATGACACCAAAAAGAAATCTAGGTATGTGGGCTACACAATGTTTAGTCTTAGGCTTCTCAATATTATTTTGCATTAGATTCATCTGCTCAGTAACACAGCCTTTAAAATTATAAGGCTCCTTTGGTTGCTAGTCTACCCTTTAAGCAAACAAAGAAAGCTATGAACCTCTATTCCTTTTTCAGAATTTGGAATATCAGTATTGGGCCCAAGGTGGAGAGAGTCTCGGACAGAATAAGATGCCTAGATATGCATATCCTGAACAATGTGTTACCAATCTCATTTTAAATCTCATTCCATTTTTTTAAAAATCTCAATATTTTGGATCATTTTCTTGTAGACAGCCGCTTCGCCTAGTTCCATATTACAGAAACCAAAGATTTACAAGATAGTACTGATTTAATTTTCTTCATTTCTTCAGGATCCTTTTAACAGCACCTTCTGCAAGTAGAAAACATCCTAAACGTGAGGCATTTAATAGTAGAAGATGTTCATGCTTGTACTGAGAACAGATGCAATTCAAGAGCTATTATCCTCCACTTACAGCTGCTGGAATGGCCTTGGGTTAGCCATAGCTATCGTGAAGTTGTCCTTGAAAGGGCAGCTGCTGTGAGAGCCCTCTCAGCCCCACCCATCTCATAGGGAGTCTATTGTGGGGGGAGAGGATATAGGAGATTGTAAGCCTCTCTGAGTCTCTGATTCAGAAAGAAGGGCAGGGTATAAATCTGGAGTCCTCTTCTTCTTCTGGGCTTGTGATTGCAAGTCCCCTGCATTTTTACAGATTCAGTACTCATTTTTTAAGTGATACTAAAAAACACCTTTAGTGTCTAATGCACCATTTCCAAATGTAACTAATGTGATGTAGTAAGTGGGAAAGAGCCCTTTCTAAACTGAATGTATTTTCTGGTCAATGTGGCTTCTTCCTTCAATTAAACAGCCTCATTTCCTTCTCTGTATAATAGAAAGACTGTTATTGGCATCTTGTATTAGATGGTTGTGCACTTGAAGCTATTTATTGGATTGCAAAATGCCTGCTAGGATTTATCAGTGATTCCAAATAGGCCATGAACCTTAAAAGCTGGAGAACCATAAGTCTATGCTTGTACTTCTTTTTATGTTAGTATGCTCACATATATCCACCAAAGGCAGAACAGCTGTATGAAACTGACAAAGGGTGATTTGTCAATTTCCAAATTATGAAGCCAGAACTAAATGTTATGTCAGGAAATGTGGCCTCAAATTCCAATGCCTTTACTGAGTAACAGGAATGCAGGGACTGAGGGCATTTTCAGGGAGAAATGATGGCCAAGGTAATATGAAAGCTTCCCTGCCCTCTATTTATCACACAATCCTCCCCCCAGTCCATTTCTCCTCCAAGTCAGCTTACTTCCAGTTGTGAAATGCCCTCATGATGTAAAAATGGGGGTAAAACAGTAAGACGAAGAGAACTGGGGGCTGGAAGGGTTAAGTACTGCACCACTTTCCCCCGGCAAATGCCCCCTACATTCACTCATTTTGAATCCATGTTCACTGACATCATATGTAGGGCTGCCATGAAATTACAGTGCAATTTGTAACCCTTTTTATGTGCTAACTCTTGTGGCTTAAAAATGTGATCGTCTTTTTTGGTTCTAGGGAACGAGAGCCTTTTTCTTATTCAGAAAAAAGACTGCAAACTTCAGGTATTAGTTGTTATTTGACATTGTTATGTATTTTTCTATTCTGCCCTTCTAATGTTTCTCTGTGACAAATGTGAGTTCTAATTCATGCAACTGAAATATCTGGCTTTTCTCTATGGCTTGTGTGTATAGCAAAGATTATTCTCTAAGACAAAGTAGATGATTTCTCCTGTATTCTATGTACTTCCTAGAATGTTCACAATCATTTTGTTATCAGTAGTGCAAGTTCCTATGAGCTGCCATTCATGTCTACATTTCAGCACCACTCACTCTGATGCATGAATGCCTGAACAATAGCAGTCTGGTAGTGTATTGCATGCAATATCAACTGTTAAAGGGTTTTTTTTCTTACATTAACAATGAATTTATTTGGCTGTTGTACCTACATGACAATTATGGAAAAATACTGGAGTTGACCTTGTTGCTATAAAAATCTTCAGCTTGTTTGATTTAAAGTCTGTGCTGCCTCTGTGTGACTTAGAGTCACTGCCGCTTGGAATACAACTTTGTGTGTCCTATGCTTTTAATTTCAAATATATTTTTAATTTTTTTAGTCAAAGATAACATATAGAATTTAAGTACATTATTGCTACAGCATAATACGATATAGATATATAAGGTGAAACACATTTGGATTAGATATACAATAATGTTCCTTGTATTCATTGATACAGTTGTATAACAAACAAAAGGCATAATATAAAAAAGATATAAAGAAAATTTAAACACAAACCTACCAAAGTGACATATCATCTATTGTTTTAGGAATTTCATTTTGTACTCTTAAGTATTCCAAAATAGGAAACCATACTGCCACAAAGTTTGAAGATGAGGTTGGATGTTCAGTGTTTCTAATATTATTAGTTATTTTTGCCATAATATAGGCATCCCACTTTTTTTTTTGCCAAAAATTCAAGTTGGGAGGTAGTTCCACCATGTGGCAACTGCTGTTCAGGCAGCAAAGAGGAGGAGGGAAACCATGTCCTTTTTGTATTGTGCACAATCTGATAGAATCTCCCCGTTTAGAAATAGTGATCCAGAGTGTAACTGAAATCTAGATTTGTGACTGAGTTAATTCTTTCCAAAACTGATCCCAAAAAGGCACCACTGAAGTGGTTCAGCTGCATTAGAGGAAGGTGCTTGGAGCTGGGACAGAACTGCTGATAAGCTGTTGCTGAGAGAGGAGAGCTTGTTTGCCTGGGGGTGGTTACTGGCCCAACCCTCTGCTGTTGCTCTGGCTGTCAGAGGTGGGTGGGGGTTTGAGTCTTTAATTTGCAAGGTTCATCCTTGCCAGAGGCAGAAGTGGCTCAGCTGCATTAGAGGAAGGTGCTTGGAGATGGGACAGAACTGCTGGTAAGGTGAGTGTTGATTTGCTTTTCTAAAACTGCTGGGGAGCATTACCTAGGGTTGCTGTGGAAGGGAACTGTGTGAGTGCTTGGTGCCTGCTGGAGAGGGATTTCTGATTGCTTTTGTGTGTCTTTTATGTAGCTGTTGCTAAGAGAGGATAGCTTGTTTGCCTGGGGGTGGTTGCTGTCCCCACCCTCTGCTGTTGCTCTGGCTGTTGAGTCAGAGGTGGGTGGGGGCCTGAGCCTTTAATTTGCAAGGCTCATCCTTGCCAGAGGCATGAGCCTTTGGCACGAGCCAAAGGGCTCTTGGCCTGTGGCTCTTAGTCTGGGGGTCTAGCCTGGGGGTTCTGTAGAAAGGTGTTTCTACAAGTAGTTTCAAGGGGCAGTTGGTGGTGGAATTTACAGGGAAGTCAAGACAAAGAGAATTTTGAAATGGATTGCAGTAGCATGGCTTGTGAGGGAGCTGAGGCAGTGGTGTGCAAAGACTGTGGGATGTTTGTATTTCTACCTGAGAGTAGCAGCAATTACACTTACAGCAAGTGTACGTTAGTAGCCCTGCTGCAGGAAAAGATACAGGGACTGGAGGCACGATTGTCCACACTGCAGTGTATAAAGGAAGGTGAGGATTTTTCTTGACAGAACCCATGAGGTGCTCTTGAAAGGACAAGAGGAGGAAGAGGAAGTGGTATCTCAGTAATTGGAAGAGAACCCAACATAGGAGGAGGGTTCCTGGAAAATGTAACCCAAAGAAGCAAGAAAATCACCAGAGGTTCTGAGCCTCTGCTGCTCAGCAATAGGTTCCAGGATCTACCCACAGTAACTGATTCTGAACCATTGGAACAAGAGCTACTTCCCCAGCCTCTGCAAAGCTTGAAGAAAGTTTCTCAGGCTCCTGTGGATAAGAAGCCTGGAGCTTCTGCTCCCCAATATAGGAAGAGGAAAGTGGTGGTAATTGGAGACTCCTTGCTCAGAGGGGTGAAGCCCAAAGTGTGCTAACTGGACTTGTCATCTCAAGAGGTCTGCTGTCTGCCAGGTGCATGCATCCAGGATGTGACAGAAGGGATTGGAAGACTTATTAAGCCCATGGATTATTATCCTTTCTTGCTGATCCACGTGGGAATGAATGATACTGCCTGTCATAGCCCTGAATGTATTAGAAAAGACTATGTGACTCTGGGTCAGAAGCTGAAAGAACTGGGTACACAGGTTGTGTTCTCATCAGTTTTTCCTGTTCAAGACTGTGGCTTAGGACAAAAAAAAGAAGAATACTTCAAATAAATGACTAGCTACATCGATAGTGTCATCAGGAAAGATTCGGATTTCTGAACCATGGCTAACACTTTCGAGATGGTGGTCTTCTATCAGGAGATGGTTTGCACCTTTCGACGGTAGGAAAAGGGATGTTTGGTAACAGCCTTGCTAACCTAATAAGGAGGGCTTTAAACTAAATTGCATGGGGGAGCGAGACAATAATTCAAAGCCTCGTATAATGCCAGAAACTGGGGATAAGAACACTAAAGATTTGCAGAGAGTGGTGCATACACTAGGTAATGTTAACTTGCAGGTATGTATGGAAACAAAACCCTCGGGATGGATAAAACATGGATTCTGATGTCTCTACACTAATGCACAGAGTATGGGAAATAAACAGGAAGAACTGGAAGTCCTAATACAGGACCGAGACTATGACATTATAGGCCTTATTGAAGCTTGGTGGGATGACACTCACAACTGGAATATTAGGATTCAGGGGTACAACTAAAGTGCTGGTTATTACCTTTAAAGCCCTATATGGCCGAGGACCTGCCTACCTTAGGGACCGTCTCTCCCCGTATGAACCCCAGAGAGCACTGAGGTCAGCAGGAAAGAACCTGCTGACTATCCCCTGGCCAAAGGAGGTAAGACTCCAGAGTACCCATACTCGGGCTTTCTCTGTTATGGCCCCACAGCTGTGGAATCAGCTTCCAGAAGAAATGCGGGCCCTGCGGGACTTTGAACAGTTCCGCAGGGCCTGCAAGACCATCTTGTTCCAAACGGCCTTCACCAGCTGAAACTACTAAACTACCAAGTAAACTTGCCAGCAATTATAGCACTAAATGCACTAATGTTTTTAGAATTTTAATGGATTTTAATTAATTGCAGTTAAATGTTATTTATTGTACAATGTATGTATTGAGTTTTTTGCTGTTAGCCGCCCTGAGCCGCTTGGTCGGGTAGGGCGGGATACAAATAAAATATTGACTGACTGACTGACTGACTGACTGACTGACTGACAACTTATTTAAAAGGGACAGACAAATGAGAAAGGGCGGAGGCATAGCAGCATATGTGAAGGAGATATATACTTGTGAGGAAATATGTGAATATGAGGTTGGCAGCTTAGTTGAGAGTCTCTGGGTAAAAATAAAAGGAGTAAGAAATAACAGTGATATTATTGTGGGGGTCTGCTATAGACCACCAAGTCAGGCAGAGGACTTGGATGAGATACTCCTACAACAGATTGCAAAGTTCTCCAAGAGAAGGGATACAGTGCTCATGGGAGATTTCAATTACCTGAACATCTGTTGGAAGTCCAACTCTGCTAAAAATGAAAGGTCAAATAGATTCCTGACTTGTCTTGCTGACAACTTCCTTTTCCAGAAAGTGAAGGAAACAAGGGGATCTGCTATCTTGGATTTGATTCTCACCCACAAGGAAGAATTGATTGAAGAAGTGGAAATAGTGGGCACCCTGGGCAGTAGTGACTTTGGAATTTACAGCCTTAGGGAAGGGAAAAGATTTTAGAATTTACAGTCTTAGGGGAGGGAAAAGACTTATAGGTTGGACTTCAGAAAGGCAAACTTCGATAAACTTAGAACTATGCTGGATAAAATCCCATGGTCAGAAATACTTAGGAAGAAGGGGGTTCAAGAGGGGTGGAAGTTTCTTAAAAGTGAAATACTGAAAGCACAATCACAGACGATTCCTATGAGAAGAAAAAAAATGGAAAATGTCTAAAGAAGCTGAGTTTGCTCCATAAACAGCTCTCTAAAGGCTTGAGAAATAAAAAAGACTCCTTTAGGAATTGGAAGGTAATAGGAGGGCCTTATAACCAAGAATGAATATAACAAATCACCAGTGTTTGTAAAGAAAAAGTTAGGAAAGCTAAAGCTCAGTGTGAGCTTAGGCTGGCCAAAGATGCTAAAAACAAAAAGGGGGGGTTCTTTTCTTATGTTCAGAGTAAGAAAAAGAGCAAGGACATGGTAGGCCCACTGCGAGGGCAGGAAAGTGAAATTGTAACAGATAATGAAGAGAGGACAGAACTCCTACTTTTCCCCAGCCTTCTCTTCTGAGGGAAAAAGTGCTCAACATGGCAAAAACAGAACATATAATGAGGGTATGAAGTTCCAACCTAGGATCAGCATAGGGATAGTACATAAACACCTTGTTTCTTTAAATGAAACTAAGTCCTTAGGGCCAGATGAATTACATCCAAGGGTTCTAAAAGGGTTTGCGGATGTAATTTCTGAGCCTCTGGCTATTATTTTTGAGAATTCTTGGAGAACAGGAGGTTGGAGGCAGGCAAATGTTGTCCCATCTTCAAGAGGGGGAAGAAGAACTCAGATGGACTGTATCACTAGACATAGATTAGAAACTATGCACACATTTCCAAAAGAAGATAGAACTGTAATTTGGTACTTGCTCTCAGCTGCTAGGACATTGTATGCACAGTTGTGGAAGCAAGAAAGAATACCAGAGAAATGGGATTGGATTATAAAAGTTATAACATGGAGTGAAATGGAAAAAAATTGACAAGAATTTTAAAAGACTATGATCTAGAAACTTTTAAGTTGGAGTGGAAGAAGTTTAGAAGTTATATAGAAAAAGAGTGGAAAATAAAAGGACATTGGACAATGTTTGATAATGATTAAGTCTTAAAAGAAAGAAAAATAGAAATGTTTGTTTTATTAGATAGGGGTACCTTTAAGTATTAGTATTTTAAGTATACAACACCAGCAGGGGTCAAGTAACGGGGGGAGGAGGGGTTAGAAAAGTAATATATGGGATAGATAAAAAGAAGTAATTAATAATGCAAGAATTGATTTTTACCATATGTTACTGGAATAAAATTGTTTTAAACAGAAAAGAAGGGGGGAAAGGAGGATCCGGGTAACTACCGACCCGTCAGCTTGACATCTATACCTGGAAAAGTTTTAGAACAAATAATCACAGTCAGTACTGGAACATTTAGAAAGGATGGTTGTGATTGCTAAGAGCCAGCATGGGTTTCTCAAGAACAAGTCATGTCAGATTAACCTGATCTCTCTTTTTCTTTTTTAAGAAAGTGACTACCTTGCTAGATCAGGGGAATACTGCAGACATTGTTTATCTTGATTTCAGTAAGGCTTTTGATAAGGTTCCACATACTGTCCTTGTTGACAAGTTGGTAAAATGTGGTTTGGATCTTGTTACCGTTAGGTGGATCTGTTACTGGTTGACAGATCGCACCCAAAGAGTGCTTGGAGAGGAGTGACAAGTGGAGTGTCTCAAGGATCTGTCCTGGGACCTGTTTTGTTCAACATCTTTATCAATGATTTGGATGAAGGAATAGAGGGAATGCTTATTAAATTTGCCGATGATACTAAATTGGGAGGGGTTGCAAATACAGTAGAAGACAGAGACAGGATACAGGATGATCTTGACAGGCTGGAAAACTGGGCTAAAACCAATAAAATTTTAACAGGGATAAATGTATAGTTCTGCATTTAGGTAGGAAAAATCCAATGCATGGCTATAGGATGGGGGGGGGGCAAGGATCTAGGGGACTTAGTGAATCATACGCTGAACATGAGTCAACAGTGTGATGCGATGGCTAAAAAGGCAAATGCAATTTTGACCTGTATCAACAGAAGTATAGTGTCCTGATCATGTGAAGTCATGGTATCGCTTTACCCTGCTCTGGTAAGACCTCACCTGGAGTATTGTGTTCAGTTTTGGGCACCACATTTTAAGAAGGAAATAGACAAGCTGGACCGGGTCCAGAGGAGGGCAACAAAGATGGTGAAGGATCTGGAGACCAAGTCCTATGAAGAAGGTTGAAGGAGCTGGGGATGTTTAACCTGGAGAGGAGGCGGCTGAGAGGTGATACGATCACCATCTTCAAGTACTTGAAAGGCTATCATCTAGAGAATGGTGTGGAATTGTTTTCTGTGGCCCCAGAAGGTAGGACTAGAGCCAATGGGTTGAAATTAAATCAAAAGAGTTTCCAGCTCAACATTAGGAAAAACTTCCTGACCATTAGAGTAGTTCCTCCATGGAACAGGCTTCCTTGGGAGGTGGTGGGCTCTTCTTCCTTGGAGGTTTTTAAACAGAGGCTAGATGGCCATCTGACAGCAATGAAAATCCTGTGAATTTGAGGGGGGGGGGTATTTGTGAGTTTCCTGCATTGTGTAGAGGGTTGGACTAGATGACCCTAGAGGTCCCTTCCAACTCTATGATTCTATTATTCACTTTGGGGGCAGAGAGCCCAGCAGTGTATATAGTCCCCTTTCATTCCACAATTCTTCCAACACAGGTTTAGCAGAGTGTAGCATATGTGGTAACTGCTGTTGGGTGAGGTAACACAAGGATAAGATTTTAAAAGTTTGCAATTTTATACCAGCAACATTGGACTTAAAAGAAGGGGTATTCCAGAGACGCCCCCAGTGATTTTCTGAAATGATATGACCACATATTTTGTTCCACAAGAGCTGATAGTTAAGGGGTTGAGATGAAGCAATAGCGAAGAAAGCTGAATGCAAGTAAATGTCAAGCATGCGGGTTCAATGACGAGTGGAAGTTGATACAAAGACTACGTTTATTGATAGACCGATACTTTGGCCAAAGCCATTCCTTGAGAAGAATGAAACTGATACATTGATACAAAGCTCTTAAAGCTTACTTCAAAGGGATTCCAAAGGTGGGGGGACGTGGGAGAGCATTCACACATAAACTATCAAAACTACATACGTTCTCAGGGCGTTATCAGACATTCGTCCTTGCTATGCCCAGATGGCTCATCCTCCTGGAAGAGAATTCATGGGAAGGTGCTGATTACTTCGTTCCCTTCACACTGCTTCTAATTTAACAGCCATAAAGCGGAATGAAAGCCAGGAAGGAATAATAAACTAGCAACATTTGGTTCTTGGGGACATTTCCCAGACCTGCCTCTGGCAAAGCCCTAAAACCATCAGTTATTCATCAGAATTAGCCATGCTTGACCGTAGAGATCCAATGTTTCTTAGAGCTCTGGGCTCTTTTAAAAATTAATTCTAGAGTTCTCAGAGGTTGTTTTAAGATGTTAGTCAGATTACTCTGTGAGCACATATGACTGACCTGTAGATGTTGCCCCCAAGGTCCTGATAATTTCAGTTTGGCTTCAAAAAATTATTTGGATAGCATCAAATTATTGGATGCAAGATCTTGGAGGCTAGTAATACCAGCTGCTTTCCATAAATCAAAATGTGAAGTTTTGTAAGCAGGCAAAAACTATGTCTGATTGAATGTCCTGTGCTTTCTATTGCCTATCATTAATTTGTATGTATTAAAATATTTATACCTTGCTTTCTCCTTGTGGCTCATGTCAGCTTTTAAACAAGTGGGGCCACACATAAACTTGTCATTAGTTTGTTTGTGTGTATATGTATCTATACCCTTACACACACACATTCAACACTGCACTACATTAATTTATATCAACTCCCATCTCCTTCACCTAAGTGCCCTTCAGACAACTGATCTTGCAACTGGTGTGGCTTCTCCCATTGATTCCATCACCCATCCAGCTGCACTTGCTTTGCTGCCATCTGTGGCTCTCTTGGATGTTCCGCCCTGCTAGGAGCCACTGTTAACCACCCAGTCGTTCCCCACATGGGCCCTTCATCCAAGCTTGGCTGCTCTCTACCTGCCCCTTGCCCCCCCCCCCCCTGAACTGCTCCTGCTGCAGGCCCTGTTAAATACCGCCCAGACTTTCGCAGCTTGCAGAGGCCTTGTTCCTGGGCTCCAGCAGCAGCATTCTTCTCCAGTAAGCCCAGCTAACCAGCAGTGTTTCCTTAGCAGAACCCAGGTGAGTCACTGCACACCACCTCCCCCACATCCAGATTGCCTCTGTCACTCATTCTAAGCCAGAAACAGACAATCATGGTGGGGGAGCACCCAGGGCTCCAGGCAGCCCCAGACACATTTTGCTAATGTTTTCATAGACATACCATTTATATGAGGAATTTAACATACAGTTCAGTCCTTTTCTTTTTAAAACTCTTCTGATCAATAGATCTTGAGCAATGACTAGAACAGGGGTGCCAAACTGTGGCTTGGGAGCCACATGTAGTTCTTTCACACTCTTGAAGCCCCCACTGCCCTGTCAACCAGCTTGGAGAAAGCATTTCTCTCTTTAAATAATTTCTCCAAGCCAAGTCAGCCAGCAGCTTGGAGAATGCATTTAAAGTTGTTTTTTCTACCTCTCCCTCCCCTGCCTGCCTGTCTGACTGCCTTGTGGCTCTCAGACATCTGATATTCATGTCTTGCAGTTCTCAAACATCTGACATTTATTCTGCATGGCTCTTAAGTTAAGTAAGTTTGGCCACCCCTGGACTAGAAGAATACTAAATGTGTCCTCTAGTGTCCTCTAGTGGGTGTCCCTCAGGGGGTGCTTCTCTTCCCAATGTTGTTTAACATCTTTATGCACCCCTTCAACCAGCTGGTGTGGAGTTTTGGGCTTGGGTGTCACCAGTATGCTGATGATACCCAGCTGTGTCTGCTATTGGGCAGCCACCCAGATACCACTCCACCAAATTTGGCTGCGGGTTTGGAGGCCATGGTTGGGTGGCAAAATTCTTAGTTGGATTCAGAGGTTCTGTGGCTGAGGGGGGGCCCTCATGATTGGGGCACAGATTACTCGATCTTGATGGGGTGCCACTGACACAGTCTGTCAAGAGGTTGGAAGTGATCTTGGATGCCTCTTTGACTATGGAGGCCCAAGTCATACATATTAACAGGTTGGCATTTTTTCACCTGTGCCAGGCTCAGCAATTGCCCCCTTTCCTGTCATGCCCTGACCTAGCCATGGTAATCCATGCAACTGTCACCTCCAGGCTAGACTACAGTAACTTGATCTATGCTTAGCTGCCCTTGAGACTGACCTGGAAGCTCCAACTGACCCAGAATGTGGCAGTGCGAGTGTTACAATGAGAATGTCACGAACAGCACATATACCTCCAGTGCTGTGCCAGTGGAGTATCGAGTCAAGTTCAAGGTCCTGGTATTGATCTTTAAGGGATCAACATTTCTACAGGTCCGTTTCCTTTGTTATGTCCCCAGGAGAGTGATACACACCTTGGACAGCAATCTGCTGGTGGTCCCTGGCCCCAAGGACGTCCGACTACCCTAGACCAGGGCCAGGGCCTTTTCAGTCCTGGGCCCAAACTGGTGGAACTCTCTGCCGAATACCATCAGGACCCTGTGGGATCTGTTGCAATTCCACAGGGCCTGTGAGGCAGATGTGTTCCATCAGGCTTTTGGTTGAGGACAGCGTTAGTTACTATCTTGGCTGGCACCCTCTTCCGCTCTCTGCATTCATCTTGCCCTCTTTCCCTGTGCTCGCAAAGTGGCTGGCCCCTTTGTAATAGCTAAGATTTTGCCAGCTGATTTTAGACTGTAAATAACTCTTATTTTGTTCATTTATGTTTGATGTTTTTATCTCTGTTGTACATCACCCAGAGCCCTGCTATAACAGGTATGGGCGATTCATAAATCCAATAATAAATAAATAAATACAATTGATTCCTCTTTTATAATATTTTCTTTATATTTTGGGGGGAAAGCATATAGGGATACAGAAAAAGACAGGGAAGGGAAGATAACATATATAAAGAAAAAGTTTTAGACATTTGCATACATCAAAGACTGTTCATAAATACAAATTATGCATATGGAATATATATATATATTCCATCTGTTGTGCATATATATACATATGAATTATACAAAACACGTCCAACTGTATTCATATACATACACTATACACCCTATTTACTTAAAAGACAGATCAAAACTGATAATTCCAATATTATTTTAATCTTACCATGATATTGTATTACTTCTTAAATGATTTTAGAGTGTTATCTTAATTACAAACACAAATAATATATTTCAATAAAGCATATTAACAAAGTATGCATGTGTAAAATACTAGCTATTCTAATTATATTGACCAATGTAAAGACCTCTGACAAAAACAATAAACAGTATTTCAATTGTGTCTTGCAAACCGAACCAGATAACGATTATTTCTATCCCGTCTCTTCAACTTTTATCTAAGCAAACATTTCTGTTTCTCTAAATTGATTTCTGAATGACATTATGATATAAAAGAATTTAACAACCAATAAGGTTGGATCACTGACTAGCATCAGATAGGGAATAACATTTCTTTGAAAATTATTAAATGAGAAATGTGAAAAAACAGCTGTCACACAGCAGGGGACCAGGAAGGGCCTTCTACTGGCTGCCACCACTCTGGCTAAGGTCTGTCTGGAGGTGCCAGAGCATCCACCCAACCCCTCTATCCCTTAAAAACAGATACCTTTTAACCATGGCCAGACCCAGGCGTGAGGATCCAGGCAGTTTAACAATAACAACAACAGTTTTTTTATACCACCCAAACAACAGTGGGTAGCAAAACATTTAATGCAACAGTGAAATAAGAAACAGTAAAGGTTGGCGTAAATAAATTAAAACCCTGACGCATCTGACTAGACATTCCCTGTCTCTATTGCCCCAAACTCACCACCTCTTTAGGGTGAGGGATCCCTTTCTCCAGCTGCCTTCTCCCTTGCAGGCTTTCCCAGAGAGAACCTTTCTCTCTGCAGCCTTTCCAAGAAGAGAACAAACCTTCCCATGTAGCTAGGCCTTTTATCCTTTCCTCCCAAGTCCCACCCCCTCTGGGCTAGTTTTCCCTCCAGAAACTCTGGTACCCAGTCAGAGGGACAGAAAGAATCCTGAGAGGTGTAGGCCCCTGTATATCTACTTCTAGGCAGGCTTCTCTAGGCCGCACTAGGCCTCAGATCATGACAACAGGTAAGAGCCATCAATTTATAAGTACTGTAAAAAAAACATTCTGATACAGCTGAGGGAACTAAAATACAGCTGAGGGGTGCACGGATTATATACCTTCATTGTGACCATTAGGGTCCTGCCAGAATTCAAGCAAAAAATCCCATGCTTAGCGAAACGATTAGTTCACACAAAAAGTTGAAACAGTTACAGACACCATGAGATAACAGTAACCTAGAAGGTCAGTCAGAGCTGGGAATGCTGACCTTCTTCATGGGGAGCATCTTTAAGTTTCTTTTCCCTCAGACATAGCAAGCAAGCGTTACTTGTGTGGAGAGTAGGATGGTGTCTACTTCATTCTGTCGGCATACTGCTCTAACCACAGACACATCTCATACACACTGAATGTAACATTTGAGGACTACAAAACAAGGCTTTACCCAACATGCCCGTGTGTTGATCAATATTATGCAAAATGAACATGCTCATGCTGGACTCTATGTCATTAGCATTTGACCAGCCTTTTATCATCTGTCAGGAATGGTCTTCCCTTCTGTATCAAAGATTAGTGGAATGGATTGACACCAATTAGATTTTAGGTTAAGAACAATTTGTCCAATAGGCAGCACTCCTGCAGAAAGCAACACATGCAAGGGACTATATTCCATCAGAACATTGTATCTTACTGAACCATGTCTCAGCACTAGGACTTAGGGACACCCTATATGGTTGTTGTTTCAGTCCTATCTGAAACTTAATCCTGAAAGCAGAGGTTCTCTACATTTGTTGAAAGGCAGACCAGGGACTTCAGATCTCCTGTCTTGGCTGGGGTTATACTTCCCTTGAAAAGTCTAGTTCACAGTTTGGGAGTGCTGCTTGACACGGTAGTCATTTTAGAAACCCAGATTGCTACTGTGGCTCAGAGTGTTTTTGCCCAGTTCTAGCTGGTGTGTCAACTGCATCCATTCCTGGTTCAGTCTGATCTAGCCACAGTAGATCTTATCTACATCTACACTGGACTACTGCAATGCACTCTAATTGGGGCTACCCTTGAAGAGTGTTCATAAACTTCAGTGAGTGCAGAATGCTGTGGCTAGATTGCTGGTCATTGCCAGCTATCAAGTCCATATGTTACAGAAGCAATTACACTGGCTACTGATTCACTCCTAAGCCCATTTCAAGGTGTTAGTTTTGTCTTACATAGCCTGGGACCAGGGTGTTAGAAAGACCTTCCATGTGTTCCTGCCCATGAATTAGGATTGCAGGGTGATGCCCTCCTGTTTGGTGGGTACTTGAGAAGGGCCTTTACTGTGGCAGCCCCACAATTATGGAACAACCTCCCCAAGGAGGTGTGCCTGGCCCCCTCACTGATGATCTTCAGGAGGCAGGAGGCCATCAGAACATTGTATCTTACTGAACCATGTCTCAGCACTAGGATTTAGGGACACCCTATATGGTGGTTTAAGTCCTATCTGAAACTTAATCCTGAAAGCAGAGGTTCTCTACATTTGTTGAAAGGCAGACCAGTTTTATTTAGGGCTGCATTTTGATTGATTAGTTTTTATTATTGGCCAACCTCATTGGAGTTTTTAATCTGTGACTTTTATGAGTTTTATAATAGTTGTTTTATTATGGTTTTTCATCATGTTTTATTTATATTGTAAGTCACTTTAAGTTCTGCAAGGTAGAAAGGCAGCTAACAAATGTTCTAAATAAAATAAATACTGACATTAAAGGTGTTAGCAAGCAGTTTGTCTACTGCATAAATTAGTTTGCTCTGGGGCCATCCTTCCTGAGCTCAGACATAAATGTGTGAGCTGGAGGCTAAAAAACTGTGAGCTAGCTCACAATAGCTCATCTTAGAGGAAACACTGACTTCAAATATTTCCCAAAGTCATTAGGACCAAAACTGACTTTTAGATTTCCCTATGTGGATCGACAGCCAAAAAAATTCAACCAAATAGTGTCAATGCTGTATGCAAAAACATGCACAATCATTCATGTCATTACCTTAAATTCAGTTATATACTGTCCACTAGTTTAGCAAATGTCTTCAGTTATACTTTACAGAACTGAGAGTAAAGTTATAAAATACCAGTATGTTTTGTGAGTTTCTTCAGGATGCTTCTTTAACCAATCAGAAACTGACTTTCTCCTCTCATTATTTTCTTGTTCTCTTCTTTACACCATTACTTTTTCCTGCTATGCTGGATTCTTCATATTCTTTAGCTGTTTCTAGTGCAACAGTTTTCTCTCTTGTTAACTTTTCTTTCCCCATTCTACTCTAAGTTACCTCTTTTTTCCTAAAAAAACCCCTTTGATTTCAATATGTCTTGGATCCACTATACCTTCTCCCTCCTTCCTGGTCTCTTTCAGTCTGTTTTATTCTCTATATTCCTCTCCAACTCCTTTGTATTCTTTCCAACCTTCTCCTGCAAATGATGTACTCATTCCCATAAGCCAGCTAGGCTCTCCTCAAGAAATATCAGCTGTCCATTGGGGATATTTAATTTCCATATTATATCAAATAGTCGAGATACATGACACCTCTCCAAAACTGACAAAACTGCTCATATCAGACACGTTCATCTTAATTAAGATTATATCTGATATCTCCCTCTTTGAAACAGACAGCTGAGAACTGAGGTTACCTAAAACTGGAGAAAATAGTCCCATGATTTAATAAAAAAATTCATAAATCCATGTCCCAACCTGATTCCTCAGATTCTCTCTATGTTACTGGCTCACCATCCTTCTTTTTTCTCTGCTTTCCTCAACTGTATTTTCCTCATGTTCCTCCTGTTTCTTTACAGGAATCCTCAAGAATGTCAGTAAGCCTGAAGTTGTTTATTACAAGTAACATTGACAATGGATTCTCAGATAAACAGAAATAAAAGAAACTGAAGATACCAAGTGAAAGAAGAAAACAGACGTACACATGGAGATGGGTAGAAATATAGAACCTGAAGAGCTGTTCAGTTCCAATATTACAAAATTAAACATTATTGAAACCATGATATTATACACATATATTTCTTGTTCCTGTTCTGTGAGTGGAAGGAAATATCTGAATGGATCCATCTAGGAATGCTCATTATTTCTGTGGGTATAAGAACTAATTTGACTCCAGCAAAAGGCTCAAACATGACTTCCTTTAAATACTTGTGCATAAATAAATTTCTCTTATATACATTTACAACTAATATATAATTTAGACAGAAGTGGCGCCCAGAGCATTGTCTGTTCTTTTTTATGGATCACTGTAACTCACGTACCAGGATAGATGTTGACAGAATCCTGGGATCTGTCAAGGTTACCACTTTTACTTTGGATCCTTGTCCATCCTGGTTACTGGAATCATGTTAGGATCACATTAACATGTCTCTGATCATAAAACAATCACTTAATCTGTCTGTCAAAGAGGAGATTATCTGTATATTACTTTTGAAAACATTGCTAGAGAAGAATTATGTGGCCAGTTATCATGTGGTCTTCAGTCTGCCCTTTCTGGACAAGATGATTGACAGTGGTTGTTAAATGACTCCAGTTCTTCTCAGATGACTCCTCTGCTCTGAACTCTTTTCAGTCTGATTTCAGGTCAGAGTATAGAATGGAGAGGCACTAGTAGCTTTAGCTGATGATCTCCATTTGGATGTAGACAAGGGTCATGCCTCTTTGTTGCTCTTACAGAAGATCAGTGCTTTTTTGTAGAAAAAGCCTAGCAGGAGCTCATTTGCATATTAGGCCACACCTGCCCAGCCTGGGAGCACATGGCAGCCGCATGGTGGGTCGGGCTAGCCAGGGCCCTGGCCAGCCCAGGCAGAACTCCGCTCCTGTGGGCTCCAGCAGAAAAAAAGCCCTGCAGAAGATAACAAATTAATCTCCCTGAGGAGAGAATTCCATAACTTTGGAACTATGATAAAGAAGGCCCTTCCTCAGGTTGCTGCCTATCTAGCCTCAGCATTCTGCTGGATACTCTCCAAGGTCAGTCCTACTAATCTAGATGGTTCCAGGCCACACACCATAGTGGCAAGATCTTTTTCTTCACAGGAAAGGTTGCAGATGGCCCACCAACCGAAGCTGGTGAAAGGCCCTCCTGGCCACTGCTGACACCTGCTTTTCCAGCAGGAGGCCTGGGTCCAGCAGCACTCCCAAGCTATGGACCTGCTCTTTGTGGAAAATGCAGCTCTATATCAAACAGGTGACACCTCAGTTACTGGGCCAATCCTTCCCTCCACCAATAGCACCTCCATTTCTCAGGATTAAGTTTCAGGTTGCTAGCCCTCATCCATCCCAAAACTGCTTCAAGGCACTAGTTCACAGTTTCCACAGCTTCCCTGAAATTTGCTGGAAAAGCCAAGAGATCATAGAGAAGCAATAGGGTTGCACATAATTCCCATGTCACAAACTTAGGTTGTGTCAGGGGTGTCAAACATTTGTTATGAAGCTAGCTCTGACGTAAGTGAGAACTTGTTTGGCCCGGCCATGTGTGTCATAAAATGTAATGCCATGTAGCAGAGATATAAACTTTATAAAGGACACAGGCAAACACAAATATTTTTAAAATATAAAATAAAACATGCTTAAAACATTAACACTCTTGCAATATTTTGTTTATTTAACAATCTCTGATAACTTGCACTGAATTAATGCATCAACCTGGAGACAATGTCTGTGCTATAACAATCTTAAGTAGGCTGTTCGGATATTGTTCAGGTGTGTATCTGTAAGTTGCAAACCTACTTTTGACATTTTCATTTCATTTATTAAATTTATACCCTGCCCTACCCCAAAATGGGCTCAGGGTGGCTTACATCATAAAACTAGCAGGAAAACCAGGAAAAACCAGGCAGGAACCACGAAGGAAGCTTGAAGCAGATTTATTGGCACACCAGAGCTCAATTGGTCTCACAAAGAATTGAGCTGCCCCCGAGGGGTTTACATACACTTTTATATTATGAGCGAGGTGCTACTTTGAGCGAAAGCATGGGTTATATGATGCGATTCATTAGCATACTCCTTTGCCAACAAAGTTTCCTATGAAGGTGGTTTGGCTTTGTTAACTAAGTGCTTTTGGCACCCTAGCAGAACATATTTACTGTTTTTCTAGCTCTTGCGGTTGAACTGCTATTTCTCTGAAAGCTACTATTTCCCTTAAATGAAGCATAACACATCACAAATACTTAAACCTCTTGCGTTCTGTGTGAGCACAAATCTACAGCACTGACCCTTCAATGGCATATAATTTGACCTATTAATTGCATAATATTTTCCATGCCTGCCACATTCCCCCCTTTCAGACCTGAGTAACCCTGACCAAAGGGGAAGAGGGTCTGACCATTCTTGTCTTAAGGGCACATATGCATATAACTTGGCTCTCCATTATTGGCATAATCACTAAGGGGATCAAATATTTGGAAGCCAAACTGTTTGCATATATGCTCTTCCTTGCTTTCAACAGCAGGACTGTATCTGGTTTTGGGGCAGGCTGCAGTTTCTTCACACCGCTAGTGACCATGGTTCTAATAATGGAGAGTAGGCAGAGCAAGGCTATTATCCTTTAAACCTGAGGCTAATCTTTTCTATTATCATTTATCTGGAAGCAGCAATTGGTGTGGTTAAACTTTTTACAGACCCAGCATTCAGTAGCTGACAGGAAATCACAAAACCACAGTGAATAAGATTGGTAGATTTTACTTCATCTTCTCCTGTGCGTAGACCTGCCAGCTTCCAGTGTGGTGGGAGCAGAGGACTTGCAGCCACTGCCCGTGATTTTTAACAGCTTAGGAAAATAGAAGTGTTCCAAACAATGTGGAGATACTGTCCCCTGCCACAGGAGAAAGAGTAATTGTGGAACACTGATCCTGCATTTTTATCCCAAGGGCTTTTTCTTGTATGTTTGCCCTGATTCACTTAACCTAGGACATAAGGGTTAAAAGACTTTAGTGGTTTTTTTTGGGGGGGGGGGTTGTATTTGTTATTATGAATCTTATTCCGTCTTTGACCATATAAGGGTCGGTGTCAGAAGAGAGTCTGTTCTGACCCTTGGAGCCATCTGGAGATGCATCCCTTGATTGCATTGCTGCAAAGGGGAAACGGACTGGCTGCCGAGCTGAACCCGAGAACTGAGGTCGGCAACATTTACAGGACAGCTTTTACCACCAGCTGGCCTACTGGTCATAGTCAGGAGTACACCAACACAACCATGGCTCTTTATACCTACTGGTCGAGTGTCTAAGTTTTTTTTTTCTTGGGTTTCTAACCAGTAAACGTGCCTGTCAGGACTAACTTATCACCCATCCATTGCACCCAGTCAGCATTGGTCTTGGGACATTTGCATGGTCAGACTCTGCACATGCTCCAACCCGAAGCCAGGATGCAAGGAAGGATGGGAAATGAAGTCCTTTCCCCTTCATAGATGTTTTCAGTCTGTCTTTTACCATGTAAAGGAGGGCTGAAAAGCCCTGGGAGTTGTGGAGGGGGGGGGGTCCAAACCAGAGAGTTCCCTAGAGCAGGTATTCCCAAACTCCTGATACCTGAGTGGTTTTGAAAGTATTGTGTGTTGGGACTGCGATGGCAGAATTAAAAGTTCCAATGCACAATAGACAATCCTTCACTACTGGGTTCCGAGTTGGCACCCAGAAAGAAACTGTTCTGACCCATGGAGCCCTCCAGAAGTCAGACAGCCAATGCACAACAAGCTGTTGTACACTGTGGGTTCTTTTTGGACCTCCATGAGCCTTCAGTGCAAACAGGGTCTGGAGGAAGGAGAAATTTGCCCAACGGCACCCAAGTTCAACACCTGAGCAGAACCTGTTCTGACCCACAGAGCCATCTGGGTATGCAGCCCTTGACTGCATCATTGCAGAAGGGAACCAGAGTGGGTGCAAAGAGCCAAACCAGGGAGCTGAGATCGACCGCTTTTCCTGGACAGTCCTTGCTCGTCGATTAGCCTTCTGGTCATAGCTAGGGTTGCTCAGGCACGGCTTCTTGGTGGAAATGGCTCTTTGGGTTCCCTGTCACAGGTTTATAATCTTCCCCTTGGTTTTCTACCTGCAAGCATGTTCGTTTTTGATTAACCTGCCACCTACCCACTGCCCCAGCCAGCCGTGGTTTTGGATCATTTGCATTTTTACACTCTGCACGTGCTCCAACCCAAGGCATGTGTGCAGGGGAAGATGAGAAATAGAGTTCTTTCACAGCGTATGGACACAAGTTTGTGTATTGATTGAAATCTATCTTTTACCAAAAAAGGTAGGGCCGTACCATCGGCCCAAAGGGTTAAAAGAGGACAGGCAGTGACACTTGCCCTCTGGAGCATGGAGCTCCAGCTAAGAAATTCTCCCTTCCAGGGACTCAGGGGGCCAGAACAGATCCTACTCAGACATCTAGGGTGTCTAGAGTTTGGATCGGGCATTTGAGTCCCTGGTGGGAGAGGAATGGTTGGGTCCATCTCAGCCGGGCCGAGACACGCAATGGAAGGCACTAGGCAGTTACAGTAACAGAATTCAACTGCATGTTTTACTGCCCAGTACAGAGATATTATTGTACACTGTGTTTTGCCAATGTCAAAATATTATGTGTTTATGGAAAATAACACACAAAGGTCTGGAAGTCCTGTTTCCATTGAAAGGGGTAATCTACATAGCTCCTCCTATCCAAACCCGTGCTTACACTCCCTCCTTAGCCTCTTGTAAGCCGCCTCAGCCGCCAGCGGGAGGCAGCACTGAGTAAAGTGTGTGACGTATCCAGTTGACGGGTGCCATCTCCCGGGTGGGAGATGTCACTAAAATTGTGTTTTCAACTAAAATATGGATATGTGTATGTATTTTTCAATCTATTCTTTACAAGAAAAGGGAGCCAGCCCTGGGAGGGCTGGATTTTGAGATAGTTTGTCAGCCAAACCAGAAAGTATGAACTTGTATCAGGACCCTGAGGGAGTCCAGAAGGTGGACAGGGCAACTCCCCAGAGGGTTCAGAGGCAGCAGCCTCTACCTAGGTCTGTATAAGGACCCCAAGGGAGTCCAGTATCAGGCCGTAAATGGCAGAGGTAACCAGCAGCATTTCACCAGAGGGGTCAGAGAAGACAGCCTCTACCTGGATTTCCCACCTAACATGCCAGCAGTCCATCTTATCTGACCCATTGTTAGGTCTAAGTGTCCAAATTTACCCTAGGGTAAATGACCAGCACCTAAGACAGTGGTTTAACTGAATACAAATGCTTGCTAAAAATGAGGATATTTCTAACACGGTTATGTTTGTATATTATTACTATGAAATATACTGTACCATCATGCATTGCAACCACTCGGGTCTATTTGCATAAGACAGCCCACACTTTAAAGGGGCCCGGGGAAATCCGAGAGAAATGTGCACGTGTACAATGAGTTCTGTGGCACAACGCTGTGATAACCCCTCCCCTTGAGGGACGGACATCCGAGTGAGTGACAGGCTATGCGTATTATAGATTATTCTATCTTTTACTTGAAAAGGGGAAGTCCCCCCCTCCCAGCCAGGGAGGGACTCCAGGGAGGCCCTAAAAAGGGGCCAAGCGGATACTGGGCCCCTCAGAGCCACAAAGGCTCTAAATTAAAAAGGAGAAAAGCACACATGGCTGGCTTCTCCGAACCCAATGCAAGGGGAGGGGCATCATAGAGGTGCATACTCCCTGGTTTGGAGCGCTAACCCAGTGGCCATTTTCACCCAGGAAACATGACCAGCTGCTGCAGCTAGCAATCAGGGCATGCCAATGGACACGCCTTGAGAATATAGTGTGCAGTTTTCAATAAGCACAAAGGTGACCTTAGGGTCTGGGTGATATAAAAAAAATCATTGTATTGGATGGTATATGTATTGTTTGAGGACCACTTACATGCAACAAGGGCACAAACATCTCCCCCAGGAGTCCTTGCAAGTGCCTATTTACATATGTAAACGCAAAACTCCTCTTAATAGGATCCCACTATGACATGTGATCCCAGGACTGGGGAACACGGAAATACCCGATTCGACTCAGGAAACTTCGAGAAGTCCTGCATTGAGCATGCTCTGTGGAGAATTGGCTTCAGATCGGGCATTCCCTATGTGAGGGGGGGGTGACTATTAATGACTGCCACCAGGCATTCTCTATCTCTCTCCCTCCTCCAGGAAGCGTACCTACTTAAGTGAGGCAGGAAAAAGATCCTCTTCCTCCCCCAGCACGAGAAGACTATCGAGGGGGGGGGAGGAGAAGACTCAAGGCTATGTAGTGAATAGGAAACCTATGTATTAGAATAGTTGTAGGAAAATGATGTATGAATCTAACTTGTAACCATGAAATCTGATTCAATTATGTATCATTTCATTTAAGCATTGATTTAAAGGTATACATAGCCAATCAGTAGTTGTTATCTCGTTTGAGTAACAACAATATTGTTATGAGATCACCAGTTTTATTAAAATTGCAACCTTGTGTTCAAAGACACTGCATGATGAACAATGTTTCCAATGTCAGTCGCCATCACATCATAGTCTTTAAGGAAGTAGCCTCTGGCCCTTTGGAAACTGTATTTTCAAATTTATTTTTGAGTATTATTAGCTTAGTGGCTCCAACCTTTAGTTAGGAGGTGCACCCAGGTTAACACTTGGCCCTTAAAGAAAACGTCACCTATCGAGATCAGCTGTGGACGTTGTTACCAGTCAAGACAGCGTAACCATTTGATAACGTCAGGCTTGAAGGGGGGGAATTGTGAGCAAAGAGCCCCCAACTGCAGAATGTCATAGTCACCCATTTGGTTGCCAGGCTGCCTGGAGATTAAACTTGCACACATCTGCCAGAAACTTTGGGTTTTGTCTACCAGAATATAAAGGGACTTATGTGAGTACTAACAGCCATAACGTTGCAGCAGCACTCCATGTCTTTGGAGGAATGCTAACCAGGAGAACAGATGGTTTCCAGTCGCTCTGCGCAATCCCCATCTCAGCCATTGTAGCGAAAGAAGTTGCACCACCAGGAGCTGTCCAAGCAAGCGGTTTTCAGTCTCAACCACCGAATCGCTAGGGAAAGGCTAACAGACCCAGCAACTATCTTTCCACAGCGCCAGACTCCATAACAGCGAAGCAGGAGGCTCACGTACTCAGCGGATGTCACCTGTGCATAGGGCAATCAAGCTCACCCCAGGAGGAGACCCTGTCAGACTGCATAAACTTTTGTCCCATGGAACCCAAAACAAAGGATGGTGCCAGCCAAGGAGCAACATCTTCACCTAAAGGCCAAGTATCTTTGTGTAGACCTGGTGTCACCTAGGTAGCTATTTGGCTATCCATTGTCACCTTTTAGACATGTTTAACAGCTTTTAATCACCCTCACCCCAGGAGTTTCCCCCCATTCTTTCCATTAATGGTCATCCTGGAGCCTCCCCCTTGGCTCATTGTTACCTGGAAGTCCAATCAGATAACTAAGGCCAAGTCTGCTCATTGGATAGCTATGAGCATCCAATCAGGGGGTGCCAATTAACTGGCTATTGGCTACTGCATAAGTCCAGCCCTTATGGTCACTGTAGAGCCTCCCCTTTTTTTGAGGTCATGCACCAGCTGACCACCTGTTATCCGCCCCTGTACCTCCCATCCCCTAAGAGCTCAAGGGAAGCCTTATAACCCAACCTTTTACACGTGTGCATCTAGCAGAACCCCAGTTCCGCTGTCTAGATACATCCCCGATTCTTGTCCAGTTGAGGGTCCCCTCCCCCTAGTCCTCATTTTTCTGCCATTGGAGCCTTCCTTGGAGACTACGATTGGTAATTATCACCCTGTTTGTACATCCTTGTGTTAACTCTGAATCTCTCTCTATTTTTATTAGAACTGTATGTGTGTTGTATAAATTCATGACCTTGTATGTGTATGTTCTATATTTTTCTGTAATAAAGTTTAGATAGTTTCTCTTAGTTAGTGTCCTTGGTAGATTTAAGCAATAATTTCTGGAGGTGGAATCCTGTACATATCGATTCTAAATCCTTATTAAGCTAAAGGTGCCCATCTAACAATTCTCCAACCTCTTTTTGAGGGCATTTTGGCTTACACGCTCCCAGTGGACTAAGAATCAGGTGTCAATTTCTGGATCTGGAGGTTTTAGGCATTTCTCAGCGACAGACTGCTTTGCCCAGGATTTGGTTGCTGGCTTAAAGTGCGACCAGTGAACCCAGGCAACAATCCCCGGACACTTCAACAGCTGTGGGGGAGCTTACCAGCATCACATAAGGACCTTCCCATTTAGGCTACAAGGTCTGAGTTTTGTTTTTGTTTTTTCCTTTCAACACACTTTGACATTTTGTTTACAGCTTTTCTTAGTGTTTACAGTTTTATTAAATGATTACGTTTCTTAACTGTGTCAGGAGTTTTGGGGGGTTTTTTAGACTTGATGCCTAAGGGTGGTCTGAATAAGGCAATTTGGCAGGACTTTAACTCAAGGCAGCCTTGTTTTTTGACAGATTTCAGACATAGTCAATTTTAATTATCTGTTGGCTCACTTGACTTTACCAGAACTCTGGAGTTATTATTTAGACAATGAAATAGGGTACAGTGAGCAGCGTTACATATGGATGATGGGCAGTGATTAAGCCTGCAAAATAATACCAAATTTGAATACTATCACCCAAGGTTCTCAAACTGGTTTACAGCTTTAACAGTTTGCTATCACACCATCTTCTGAAATACTTATTTTATCATATATCTAATTTCCATGGGAAACCCTACTATGTGGATCGGACCATTCACAAGAGGAAAATTTCTTGGGGGTTTGGTGGAGTTTTTGCAGACCTGGGGAGTGGGTCTTATGGTCTTTTACAATGCATGCATGTTGAATGTATACATATTGTTTTACTTATGAACTCACACCTTGTAGATTAGAATATACCACATGCCAGGAATATGGTTGAACAAATTTCCTCATGCCAGAAGATCTACTCAGTGCAAGGATGATAGAGTAAAACCTCTAGATACAATTTAATTTATGCTAACTGATAATTTAAAAATGGAATTATTAGGGTTTGTAGAATCTTTCGGGCTCAAGTGCCGTGTTCTACTGGAGAAAGTTTTTCTTCCAGACGTTTCGTTCTCGGCTGCGGAGAACATCCTCAGTGGCGTTGCAACCGGAGCAGGCGCTCTGACCTTCTTGGCTGACCTTCTCAGCCAAGAAGATCAGAGCGCCTGCTCTGGTTGCAACGCCACTGAGGATGTTCTCCACAGCCGAGAACGAAACATCTGGAAGAAAAACTTTCTCCAGTAGAACATGGCACTTGAGCCCGAAAGATTCTACAAACCCTAATGATGTTACCAGCCGTGAAAACCTGAAATCTTTGATAAAAATGGAATATTCCCAGATCAAAATCCAAAGACACAAGAAATTAGTTCCTCTGAGCTAGAGGAGATATTATGTTTCTTGAGGAGCAATTCCCCCCCTTTGTTCATGTGTGAGACAACTCACTATTCACAAGAGCTATAGAGAAGACTTATGTGGCATGAATAGAAACTAGCTGGTTTACTGACAAAAGATTCACAAGCTAGAGCACATCTTTGAATGCATGAAGGGAGCTTCAGCCCACAAAAGCTTCTGCTTTAAAAATCTGCAGCAGTTTTCATGTGGGAAGAATCTTTCATGTTACATTTATTACCATTTCTGTTCAGTTTTAGAGCGGTTTCCTGTTTTTGTTACCTAGTTAATGTCTTAACCTAACCACAAGTCTACTTTCAGGCAGCAACTAGCAGATTTCTAACAGCAAGCAAGCAAACCCTTTTTTATTATTCCTAATTGCAAGCATTTTATATGGCTTTTACCTGCAGTCATGGCCTTATAAATGTGTATCTGCCATTTGATGAGTAATATAATTCATTAAATTATGTACCTTATACATCCCTTTTACTTTGTTTAGGTGTAGGCTCTTGTTTAAATGCCAGAGTGAAAGGTATAGCCAATTGTACTGCTGCACAGGTTCCAGACCAATCAGACAGAAGAGTATACCTCAACATTTTTCCTCCACAGTATTGCCATAGGGAGTAGATTCTTTCCTCTGTTCCCACCCCTGTGAGATTAAGGATTCTTGTGCACGTTCTCAGAGTGCCTAAAACCTTGGTGTATTGTTTCCTTGCCTCTTCAGGCAGGCAGAGTGGTTTTCGTAGGCCTCCGAGAATGCAGGGGGTACCCTTAGGTCCCTATCCTTAAGAGATGGGGAAAGCAATGAGTGAGATCTGCATGACTCATTGCCCCAGGGCGCCTTCTGCTGATGTGAGGGTAACATGCACCATATTGTGTTGGGGTCTTCTGTCCAATGGGAAGGGAACCTCTTGTGCTACTGGTCTGCCTGATGCATAAGCATAGCAGTTACTTTTGTTCAGGCTTGCTACAGTATATTTGACCCATTCCACCCAGGCATTTGCATCCGCCTCTGACTTTCAGGGCATAGATATTTATCACCACTATTTAATTTCCTTTGTTCTATTAAGTTTCCTCATTTCAATATTAACTAGGCATCAAATTGTACAGTTTGGGCCCCTGTCATCTTTGTGAGGTTGGTCCATAATTTAACTGGATATTCGGCTCCTCTTTAGCACCATTTTCTTTTAACTGTTCTATATAGGGGAGGGAGCCAGAATCCCTTTCTTTCCAATCTGCTTTTATAGTTTGTGGAGAGGCTCATCCTCCTCCCAAGAGAAGGAGGAGGGCCCACACTACAGCCAATAGGTGTCCCATATCCAAACAAATATAGCAAAAATAATTAGAAGGGGGAACAATATGCATATACATGCCTCTTGTTGTTCTGGTTCTCCAGTTACATTCCCCTCTGGAATCATTTCGTGTCACGCTCTACCTCAGAAGGCGTGTATTCAGGGGTTTCCTGTGAGGATGGGGGCTGTGTGGGTGGTGGCGTGCCCTTGGAACAATTTAGGGAGTGTAATCCTGTCTTATCTATTAATTTTCCTTCGGAAGAGATTACTGGACTGGATGTTTCCTGTGCTAAGAACAATTCTGGTTGGTGAAATTTTGATATTTGCCTGAACATCCAAAACCTTTCAGGCTTTCCTGGTCTGTGCTGAAAATAAAAATGAATTGTCCAAATTCGTGTGGGGAAGTGGAGTCGGGTTTTGTATTCTATCCTACCCCAGCCTCCTGCACTTTCTTCGTTATAATACCAAATTCTATATTTAAACCAAGGGCAGAGATTTCCTGATTCAGTAATTATTGGACCATAAAAATGTTGAAGGGGGTCTTCAAATTGAAGACCAAACGTAGTCCAATGCCAAGTTGGAGACCACTCTGGATTATCCTCCTGTCCAAAGTCTTGGGGGTTAAAGGCAAACATGTGATTCGATATTCCACTTCTATTTTCTCGTTTTCGTTACCTCCTGGGGCCTCTTCAACTATTGCCAGTTCTTCTTCTTGTGGGCTGTAAACAAATAGGCCTCCTGCACTGCTTCTATGTCTTCTGGTTCCCAAGGATGTAGTCCCTGGATTAGGGTTTCCTCCCACCAATATTCCTCAGAATCTATTGACCCTTCCAAGCTTAACGTGTCTGACTCGGATCAACTTCCTGTGTGTAATTCCATCTCTCCAAACCGGAAGCAATTATCTGAATGGAAATTGTTTAGATATGGAATCTGATTTTCCCATCCTCCTGTATAACAGGTAGTCTTCTCTCCAGTCCTTGTGTTAGTTATTTCCCACGCCCGAATGCAGTTGTTACCAAAGGAATTTGCCAAAGGAAATACCAGTTATTCCACCAGGCCCTCCAATTCTCATTCCGTGTTTTCCCTTGTCTTTTAATCACCCATGCTGTTGTATCCTGATCTATTCCTTTCCAAAGTTGTAACCTATACTTAGGGCACAATTCCCCCTCCCAGCAAACAGATAACTTCCCTTCTATTTCTACCCAAAGATGGACCAGTGCCTTGAATCTCTCCTTCTGTGTCCAGTGTCTCCAATCGTGTTTACAAAAGTCATTCATGAATTGTTACCTTTTCCAGGCACTTACCCCTTTTTGTGACCCAGACTCCTGGCTTCGTGACCCAGGTCTCCTGGCTGGGAAATGCACTACTCAGGAGTCCACACTTGCTTGGCAATCAAATTGCCTCTCAGTCACACATGCAATCCACAATTCCCAAATCCAAACCTTATCTCTGAAGGTTGAGCGAGATCCCTCTGATCTCCTCTACAGGTCGGGATATAGGGGGTGATCAAGCCCCTCTTCATTCCAAACGGGAGTGGCCAGATACCCAGTTACAGATACTCACCTCCGGAGGATTTTTCCCAGGACTCTGGTTCAGCTTCCTGCCAGGGTTGTTGGGTGATCTGGGCAGCAGCACAGGTGGCACAGGACTCAGGGAGCAAGACTTAGTAAAAGAGATCATTGCGGCAGTCATGGTCCAAGAGTCCTGCAGCACGAGGCTGGCAGAGCCTAGGGCCAAGGGGTCCCAAGTACTCTCCTGCTTGGGATTTTCCCGTGGAATTTTCCTGTGGGATTTTCCCTTTTCCCAGCCAATGCACAAAAAATGTAGCAGGAAAACCAAGAAAAACCAGGCAGGAACCACAAAGGAAGCTTGAAGCAGATTTATTGGCATGTCAGAGCTCAATTGGTCTCACAACCGAAGAATTGAGCTGCCCCCGAGAGGTCTACACACACTTTTATACTATGAGCGAGGTGAAAGCATGGGTTACATGATGCGATTCATTAGCATATTCCTTTTCCACCAAAGTTTCCTATGATGGCGGTTTGGCTTTGTTAACTAAGTGCTTTTGGCACCCAAGTATAACATATTTCCTGTTTTTCTAGCTCTTGCGCTTAAACAGCTATTTCTCTGAAAGTTACTATTTTCCTTAAATGGAGTATATATGATTGAGGGAACAGGGCAAAGGAAGCTCTTGCTCTTTTCTTCCCTCCCTCTCTCTTCCTCCCAGGGACAAGGAGGGGGAGAAGCCTCAGCCAATAGAAGGAAGAGAGGATTGACTCAGTAGCTCTGCTCTGTGACTGAGAGAGCCTGTCAAAGCAAGCTCTCTCCCTCCCCTTCCTCCCCAAGGGAGAAGCATCAACCAATGGAGAAAACAGAGGCTTTGCTCTATGGCTCCTGTGCAATTGAGAAAGCCTAGCAAAGCAAGCTCAGATGCAGAAGAAAGCAAGAGAGAGAAAAGGAGGCAGATGACAGTGAGTTGCTCGCAGCCTGATAAGAACCCTCTGGGGGCCTCAGTCGTCCCAAGGGCCACACGTTCAATATCCCTGTGGTACCATGTCATCTGTAGGATAATGCTGAGGTGAATGCCTTTTGTGCTGCACATTTAAAAGGTTACCACATCTTTCCAGAAGAACAAGAAGTCTTCTCGTGCACTAGTATACAAAAATGCATGGATCAAAAAAGCTTATGGACACAATGCAAGCTTTTGCATCAGCCATGGTTGATAGTAAGGGGTAGCAGTTTTCTGATGCCTCATTTCAGACTAAGGCCTTAGCTGTCATAATATAAATCATTGCTTACCACTGTTGCAGTTTTAGATATCTCAGTGGATTAAGGTGCCACTTTTCCAACAGTTTTGGAGCGTAACTTGAGGCAGATAAATGCCTAACAATTATTCTAATTTCTAAGCAATAAAACCATGGAATATTATTCACAGAGATCGGAAAATGGAGTTATCTTTTAGCTGGGTCAGTCTTACTGAACTGTATTAGACCTGACTATATTAGACCCCAAGTAACTTCATCTTGCTCAGGGACTGCTGTTGTTACCTAGGAGCTTCATAATAACATTCTAATTCTGTCACAGTAACTACACAAAAATCAATTTTAGTTTATTATGCTTAGAGCACCTCCACCTGAGAAATGGGCTTTGTGTGACATTTCAGTCTCTTCCTTTACAAGATAATAGAGCCATATTGTACATTGTAGACATTTGTTAACATCACTTATGGAACTGTACACTGATAAATACCTAAGCTTAAAATAGTATTATTTGGAAATAGGATAAAAGTGGTTACCATGGCAAAAATCAAGTTCTTTAATGTTGATGATCTGAACATATATTTGTCTCAAAAAGTGGCCCAGTTTTATGGCCTCTAAAGTTTTCAACTTCTGAATATCTTATTAATGATAGCACTTGCTCAGCTCTAACTGCCTTGACCATCTGAATTTTTGAAGCCACCATCCACACTTTTGCTGCACCTATGTATGTATATTGTTTCTTCCATCACTACCACTTGAACTATTCTGAATGTGCTTTCTGCAACTGTTTTCTACCATCAATTTGTCGGTGCGGACGCTAGCAGAGGGAGCGATGTGATGAGCCCGACACAGAGCTCCAGGAAAGAAATCAGCCAGACACCTGCAGCTAGTGCCAAAGTAGTGTATTTACAGTATATACAATACGTGCTCACTAGTGCAGTCCAATATATTGATCACAGGAACAGAATGCTCCGCCAGCAAGTCAATTCTCAGAAAGAGACCTGTGCATTAGAGAATCAACACCATATCATCCGCGTATGCTAGAAGTTTATATTCCTCCCCTTTTATCTTTGGACCTCTAATTTTATTATTCTTTCTTATAACATTATTAAGGATTTCCAATGATAAAATAAATAAAAGAGGTGATAGGGGACAGCCTTGTCTTGTACCCTTGCCTACTGTTATCTCCTCGGTCAAGTCCCCATTTATAATTACTCTGGCTACCTGTTTGTCATAAATTGCTTGTATGTTCCTGATAAAATCAGACCCAAAATCCATTTTAATTAATATTTGGAATAAAAAATTCCAGTCTACATTATCAAATGCCTTTTCTGCATCAAGAAAAAAAAAAAGCCACGGCCTTATCCCTATTTAATTCATAATATTCTAATAAATCTAATAACATCCGAATATTGGTACGCATGTGTCTCCTGGGAAGGAAACCTGTCTGGTCTGAGTGTATTATTGTATTTAGAATTTTTTTCATTCTATTGGCCAAAATAAGGGCATATAGTTTGTAGTCCACATTGAGTAAAGAGATGGGTCGATACATTCTAATATCATCAGCTTCTCCCTCTGTTTTTGGGATAAGGATAACATTACTGGATCTCCAAGATGTTGGTAATTTGGCTGAGAACCAGACCTCATCTATTAAGTTTTTAAAATAATTTATAATAACATCTTTAAAAGTAATATAATACTCTGGAGGGATACCGTCTGGACCAGCCGCCTTATTTTTCTTTAATTTAGTCCAAGCTTCCTCTACTTCGCACATCGTAATCGGGTCATTTAGAATCTTCTTCTTTTCCTCTGTTAACTTTATCAATTGTTTATTAGATAAATAATCATCTTGTTTTTCCTTATTCAATTCGACCTTATTAAATAGCTTAGTATAAAAATCTCTTACTATTATCTTCAAATCTTCTATTCGGGTTTTATATCTTCCTTCTTTATCTTTCAGAACTTTAATTGTTTTCCTTTCTTTTTCCTTCCTGATTTTGTACGCTAACCATTTTCCTGGTTTGTCGGCCTTTTCAAAAAATTGTTGTCTAGAATAAGTTATCTTCCTATCCATTTCTTCTAAAAATAATAAATGAACCTTATGTTGCAGATCTCTAATTTCCGTCTTAATATCCTGCAGAGACGGAGTCATCTTTAATTGTCTTTCTTTTCTCTTAATTAGGTCTGTCAAATTCAGGAGAGTTTTGCTTTCTTCTCTTTTTTTATTTACGGAAAAATTAATAACTAATCCTCTAAAAAAAGCCTTACTGGTTTCCCAGACTGTTGTATGTGAAACCTCCTGCTGTGCATTTGTTTTGAAAAAAAAATTTAATTCTGCTTTTATAAATTGTATAAATTTTTTGTCTTTCATCAGACCTGCATGCATCCTCCATCCTGAGGGTCTTTTTCTCCTGGGCCCTATAGATAGAAGAATAGGGCTATGATCAGCTATAGCAGAGGGTAGAATTTCTACATCTTCGATCAATTTCGCTAGACCTAACGAAGAAGAAGAAGAAGAAGAAGATATTGGATTTATATCCCGCCCTCCACTCCGAAGAGTCTCAGAGCGGCTCACAATCTCCTTTACCTTCCTCCCCCACAACAGACACCCTGTGAGGTGGGTGGGGCTGGAGAGGGCTCTCACAGCAGCTGCCCTTTCAAGGACAACTTCTGCCAGAGCTATGGCTGACCCAAGGCCATGCTAGCAGGTGCAAGTGGAGGAGTGGGGAATCAAACCCGGTTCTCCCAGATAAGAGTCCGCACACTTAACCACTACACCAAACTGGCTCTATCCTTGACCATGACTTATGCCTATTAGAAAAAATAGTATAATCTCTCTTATTCGGGTTGATAGAGCGCCATGCGTCCACTAAAACAAATTCTTCTGCCATTTTGAAAAAAAACCTCGGGTAGTACATTACTACCTGACAATTTATTGTTCTTGTTTCTTTTCTTTTTATTGGGATTTCTAGGACTTCTGTCAATTTTGGGAACACTGACTGCATTAAAATCGCCGATAACACAGATATTTTCATATTTAGACTTTAACACTTGATTATACAAGTCCTTATAAAATGGGCCCTGTTTATCATTGGGTGCATAGACGTTTATCAAAAAAAATTTATGTTGGTCTTTCATTATTTCGATGCCTTGGCATCTTGCATCCCTAGTTTCAAAAATTAATTCAGCTTGGATGTCTGACTTAATATATGTTACTAATCCTCTCTTCTTTTTTTCTAATTCTGAAGTTATAATCACCTTTCCTAATCTTCGATTAGTTAACAAGTGTTCATCTTTCTTTTTTATGTGGGTCTCTTGCAAACAAATAATGTCCACGTCTAATCTTTTAAGTTGTAAAAAAACTCTTTTTCGTTTCTGCGGGGAATTTAGACCGTTAACATTCAGCGAGACAATTTTCAGTTTGCTAGCCATCATTTTATTATAAAGCTTCTACTGTTCTGTTAGTTGAAACTTCTTTTTTTTCTGCAGCCTCGTTTCTCTCTGGGACAATTCCTCACCTGCGGGTACCTCTCCTTCCTCTTTTTCACTTACATCCAGAAGGTCCACCAGATGCGTGGACTCTCTCGGTAGTGTCTGCTCCTCCGTCTCTTTGAAACTTTTCCCTCTATGTTTCCTTTGCCAATGCTTTGTGTGATTCTTAATAAATTCATCTAATTTGTAAACAGAGTCAATCTTGAATCTAGTATTTGCATAGGTAAATAAAATACCTTCCGGGACCAACCATTTATACATAATACCTTTTTCTTGTAACAACTCAGTTAATCTCGTATAATCCTTCCTCCTGGTCCTTATACACCATGGAATTTCTTTCATAATCTTAATTCTTACCCCTTTAATCATTAACTGTTGTTCTCTGGCTTCTTTCCATACCTTTTCTTTTATGACCTTGCGCACAAAACGGAGGATTAGGCCTTCCTGACCTTGAGATCTATCATATGGCATGTACTACTTTATGGTTAAAAGATTGGATAACATTACAAGATAATCGCGTATTGGCTCTGGAAGGGTTCGATCTCCAGGCAGGTTGGCACGCTAATCTTTGGTACATAGAAAAAAGCCAAAAATATTTTAGAAGTCACTTGATCAGAAAGTCCCTCTATGAGGTCTGGTTGAAAATTAAGAGAAATGTATACGGTAATACTACACCTAGATGGGTCTCTCCCGAAGAGGCCTCAGTACAACCCCACTTACGGAACAAGATGAAGGTCATCAGATATATAGATCTGCTTGATGGAAAGAATAATTTGAGAAAGAAAGAGGATTTAGAAGTCCTGGGGATAAAACTAGACTGGTGGACAATGACGCAAATAACAACTAAGTACAATAAAGATAAACTGCTTGGGTTCACCAAGGAAGATTTTAACTTTGATAGAATATTAACTACAGGACAAGGTAAAGTGATTAAAAAAGTGTACAATTATATGCTACAAAGGAAACTTCAGGATGAATTGGTTAAGGTACCTATGATAAAGTGGGCAAAAGATCTTAACAAAAATATAACTTTAGAACAATGGGACTTATTTTGGAAGGTCAACTATAAAATTCTCAAACCGACTAATCATAGGGAAAATGTTTTTAAGCTCTTCCACAGATGGCATATTACACCCTTCCAACTTAATAAAATTAATCCATCTATCTCGCCGAAGTGTTGGAAGTGTGGCACAAAAAACGGCTCGTTCTTCCACCTATGGTGGTCATGCAAAATAGTGAAAAGATATTGGGTTGGTGTGCATAAGATGCTATCCGAGATATTAAAGACAAACACACAACTTAAAGCAGAACTAATATTACTCTCCTTTGTTAGAAACGAGATCCCACGGGAAGATGAATACATAGTAGTTTATATTTTGACGGCGGCTAGAATTCTGTTTGCCAAATTCTGGAAACAAAAGAGCCCTCCTCAGCAAGATGAATTAGTTTCAAAAATACTACAGGTTGCCGAATTGGATGTCTTAACTAATTTGAATAGAGGAATGTCAAAATGTGAAGCTTTAGAAAAATGGAAAATTTTTTATGATTGGTTGGAAAAAAAAAATGATGTAAGGTCTGTATCTATGTAAATATTTCTCTCTTGCTATTTGACTTACCTAAACAGGAGATGCTAACAAAGATTGGAGAAAATCCACAATCAACCCCTTCGGATATGAATTTAGACTGTATAAATTGGGAAAGGATGTTTATAATTTGGTATATTGTTTATTTTTGTGTTCCACATCTGTTTCAATAAAGTCAAAAAAAATGAAAAAAAAGAAAAGAAAAAAAAAAAGAAAAAAAAAAGAAAGAGACCTGTGCATTACACACACAGTTCATTTATAGTCCAGTCAGCCAATCCTAGCAGTGCATTGTCATGCTGACTCAGCAGGTTCCTTCTCTTGTCTTCAGCCGGCTCAAACCAGCCTGTTGATAAGGTCACTGTGACCTAGCATGCCGGCTAGATCACCAGCTGTCATTACAGAGCTGTCAACCTGGGTCAAGATAGATTCTTTAACCAACACAATTTCCCTTTTCCATCTATAGGGGTGGATCAAACTAGCTTTTCCACTAGACAAAATGGAGGAGATGGTCCTTTTCTGGCAATCAAAAACTCTACCTGGGGGATTATGGGACTTGCATGGGCAAAAACCATGAGAGGAGGGTAATTGGGTGAGATTGAGTAAAAACATTGGCTGAATCCACTACATATTTCTCAAGTACAGAAGCTACATACAATTTGGAGGATGAGAACCAGCCACACTATTGCCACTGAAGCAGAAGTTCAGTGCTCACCACTAATATTCTCACATGAATAAGACCAGAAAAATAAGAAGTAGTTTTCCACAGAGACCACAAGAAGCATGACTAAACCTTGTCCTCTTAACCCTCATCCGCCACAGGAACTGAGCAGACAGACCATCCCATTAGTACTCAGACACTTCTTTAAAAGGTATTAAATTATCCAAGTCCACTAGCTCCTAGTAGTTGCCATTCATAAATGAACATGTATGTTTCAGACAAACATTTAGAAAGTTAACTGTATATGATGACCTGTCAAATCTGAGGCATGAAGGCACAAAAATAAACTGAAATCAGATATATCAGTTATGACATTCTATCACCAGTCACCAATAGTTAGGAAATTATTGACATTTGAAAAATATGTTACCTCAAATACTAACACTAATAAGCATCTGGTCTCAAAAATGAATAGATATTTAACCCTCCTTAACATGACACCAGTTCTTTATGACTTGTCTGGGGAACAGATATTGGAACAAGCTTGCTTCAAGAAGAATGGAATGATATTGGAAATTGCGAGACAAGTCCCCTAGTCTGTACCATTTAGGGTTGCCATCCTCCTGGTCCAAATGGGGGCCCCCCTGCTTTTGCAAGCTCCTTCCTGCCTGCACATGCCCCCAAATGCGGCATGATGGCAACATATGGAAGTGAAATCATTGCAGGGCCAATGTTGCACAGTGACACTCTAGTTTTTTTGCAAAACTCTATAGTAAATTTGGGCTCAAACCATAAAGTTTTGCCCAAAAACTGAGTGTTGCCATGCAATACAGATGGTATGATGATGTCACTTCCAAGCGGTGTCATCACACCCCACATGTAAAATAAGGTAGGATCTGGAACCCTAAATGCATTAATTTTCTAGAACCCTAAATACATTGATTTTTTTTTTTACTTCTAGGCTGTGATCATACGGTCAGGAAGTTCTTCCTAATGTTGAGCTGGAAACTCTTTTGATTTAATTTCAATCCACTGATATGCTGGCAAAATACCGAGCTAGCAGAGTCAGCCAGGTCAGAGACCAAGGAGGATGGAGAGGGTACTGATTTCAGGAAGAGAAGGGGCAAAGGGAGGCTACTCTTCATGGAGTCTTAAAGAATAATGTCAACAGGCCAACAAAGAGGGCAAAGACACAGATAGGCTACCTGCTGGAATAGAATGAATTTATCATGGACCAACCTGGTGTAGCATGAGGCCTCATCAGAAGAGGAGGTGGACTACCTGTCTCCAATAGGGTTGCCAAGTCCAATGTAAGAAATATCTGGGGACTTTGGGGTGGAGCCAGGAGACTTTGGGGGCGGAGCCAGGAGCAAGGGTGTGACAAGCATAATTGAACTCCAAGGGAGTTCTGGCCATCACATTTAAAGGGACAGCACACCTTTTAGAATGCCTTCCTTCCATAGAAAATAATGGATAGGGGCACCTTCTTTTGGGGCTCATAGAATTGGACCCCCTGGTCCAATCCTTTTGAAACTTGGGAGGTATTTTGGGGAGAGGCACTAGATGCTTTATGGAAAATTTGGCACCTCTACCTCAAAAAACAGCCTTCCTAGAGCCCCTGACACCCACGGATCAATTCCCCATCATTCCCTATGGGAATCGTTCCTGGAGGTGCATAATTTATTTATTTTATTTATTTATTTATTCGTGATTTGTATCCCGCCCTTCCCACAAATGGCTGTGGGGGTGGAGCTTCCCCCGCCAGCCAGCTGGCTGGGGGAGGGGGGAAGCTTGTAAAACCAGGGGATCCCCCGCTGGGACCTGGGGATTGGGAAGCCTAGTCTCCAAGCCCACCTTGACAGAACCTTCCTGTGAGGCTGGTGTCTCTGTACCTCAGTGTCTCAGTAGACAGCCAGTTTGGTTTATTGGTTAAGTGCATGGACTCTTATCTGGGAGAACTGGGTTTGATTCCCCACTCCTCCATTTGCAGCTGTTCTAATGGCCTTGTTAGCCATAGCTCTTGCAGAGCTGTCCTTTAAAGGGGAGGAAGGTAAAGGAGATTGTAAGCCGCTCTGAGACTCTGAGATTCAGAGTGAAGGGCGGACTATAAACACAATATCATCTTCTTCTTCTTTGTCTTCCTCCTCCTCCTTCTCCTCCTGGAAGGGACCTTGAAATGGTACCACTGCTTAAGCTAGCAGCACTCTCAGGCCTGGAGGCCCCAGCATGGACCTGCACATGACCAGACCACCACAGTCTCTAAAAGCACCCCAGGAGCAGAGGAGGCAAAGGACTGGGGGTGAGGCATGGATCAGGCACAGGAGTGCACACCTGGCAGCCTGAGGCCTACCCTCTGCTAAGAAAATGCTGGAAGAGACTCATAAGTTATGGACTGAGCCTGGCAAAGGGTAACCTCTAACAGAAGACTGTTGATCTCTGAGGCTCCAACTGCAACTGCCTACACAACAATTGTAAAAGCTGGAGAATGTCTAAATATAAATTTGAAGGAAATACTGGGTATTCCATTATTGAATTCAAGACTTTACCTAGTGTACTGCAGCCTGAAGAAGACAAATGAAATGGATAGTTACCTAGGCAATCCATTGCTGCTGCTGTTGCTGTAACATCAACCCTCTATTGTAATTTTGTCAATGTTGTTTAAATCTGGCATCTAGTATGAAGTGTTGTTGTCAATAATATTGATAATAAATTGTTTGTTTCAAAATACAGAGTAGCAAGCCAAGACTTGTATCAACATTTGTTACTTTTATACATTTTTTTCCTCACCTGGAGATTGGCAACAGTGGTTCCCCAGGAAGAAAGGCCTCTCCTTCACAGCCCATTCTATCTTATGAGCCCACTGTAGCTTAATTTGAATAGAAAGAGTGAAAAGTGCAGGTGGAAAGGGGGCTTTGTACAGTGTCATTGTATAGTGTCAGTCTGTTTATCTGCTGCTGTGGAACTGGCCTCTCCCTGCTGTGAATCAACATTCCTTTTGTGTCTGTTGAAGAGCAGTAACTACTGCTGTTTTGTTTCATGAACATGTCTCTCACAGTTTACTGTTTGCTTCACTGATTGCTTTGTGGCAGTGGTGTTTATGGTGGTGGGGGAGGGGAGACGGACTGTCCTGGACTTCCTACAGTGGACCCTGAGGAGAGGCAGTAGTGATCAGTAAGTCCCCAAGAGAGCCTGTCAGCAGAGAACTGTCTCCCTCAAAGGTGAGTGGCCTTCTGGTGGTGTGCTTGCCTGACGGGGCCAGTGGTGGGCAGGGGAGAGCAGAATCAGCCAATGGCATGCTAGAGACTGAGTGCGAGCCAATCCTGTATAGGCCACATCCAACCAAAGAATATCCTCAGATTTGCCACCAAAGTTGGGCTTTTATTTATTACTGATTATTGTGTTATTGAACCCTGGGCTCAGGGCTGTGATCCTAGAACTTCTGCTGTCAGACTCTGTGGTTACTGGAACTTGCCTCCCAGGTGATGGCCAAGACAGAACTATCCTTTGGAGTAGATACGGGTAGCAGCCACACAGGGCCTTTTGGGTGTGGATGGAAGAAATCCACGATCTCTGAACTGTATCACAAGTTTCTTGTAAAATAGTGCACAATAAACTTTGACAAATTGTTACACAAATCAAAGCAAACATACCTTCAGAAACTGAGGAACCTGGCATGTACTATTTTTAGAAATTAACAAAATTCTCAAACCAAATCTGGTCCCAGAACCCAAATTTAGTAGTGTTACATTTTCCCGGAGATAATATTCATATGGTCATTCATAAACCTTTAATCAATTCTTTCTAGTATGTGCCCACTTTATCATATTTCAGCAATGGAAATCTTCAGTGCAACTGAATGGGTTGGGTCCAAATTACCATGAGCAGGAAAAAGCTCAAAGGGCAGGATTCTTCCACCACCTGCTGTAAAGGTAAGCACCAGTTGTTTCCAACTCTGGGATGACGTTGCATCATGACATTTTCATGGTGGACTTTTTACAGGGTGGTTTGCCATTGCCTTCCCCAGTCATCTACACTTTCCCCCCAGCAAGCTGGATACTCATTTTACCGACCTCGAAAGGATGAAACACTGAGTAAACCTTGAACTGGCTACCTCAACCCAGCTTCCGCTGGGATCAAACTCAGGTCATGATCAGAGCTTGGACTGCAGTACTGCAGCTTACCACTGTGCACCATGGGGCTCTTTCTGCTGTAGCCCAGTGAAATTCTGTTCCCAGGGGTCAGGAGATCCTTAGGAAATGGCATAAAGGTGGTAAACATTGAGCTAGAGGTCTGCACAGGGAAGAGGATATCAGCAAAAATCATGTACCCTCATCCAGTAATGGAAGTGCAGGTACATTGGCATAAGTGCCATTAGTGGCATAATGACTTCATATCCAGTGCATTACGTTGTACCAAAGGTTTTGAAAAATAGCACTAATGGAAAAGTTAACTAACCACATGAAATGCAAAGTTGTGCAATCTGTGCAGAATCCTTCCCACCCCCACCCCCCCAAAATATGTAGTCCTTTCATAGCTTTCTTAATGCTAACCCCCATAATATGATTATAGAATTTGTTTTATTACACCCTTACATAAATTATCAATATTTTATTTCCCTGTATTTTCAAAGCCTAGTTGAAATGTCTTAATTTTTTTCCTTCTAAAATTTCAATCTGTGACTTAATTACTAATGGTATTAAATATTAGGATATCTGGTTAATATAACAGAGTTTTGCCCAGTCACAGAAATACAATACTGAGTGCAGTATATAAGTCTCCCAAGAAATATATTGCAAAACAGAAAACTTACTTTTATTCAAATAGATTCAGTTCACATTCAGGTTGCAGCTGAAAGGAGAAGAAGAAGACTAATCTAAAGGGTACTTTCCAGGCCTGTAGCTAGGATTTTTTTTGTGGGGGGCATTTAAATTTCTTAGGCGGCATTTAATTTAAAGTTAATTACCTTAAACTTAATTAAATGCCCCACCACTTTTGTACAGTCCTCAATTGATGGCCTCCTCCTCTCCTCCCCAGAGGGGGCTTCCCCAGCCTGGACTCCTCTCCACATAGCCAACTCACTAATTCATTCATTCATTCCTCAGAAATGGTTTGAAGAGCTTGGGATTTCAAAAAACAAATGCATGAGGGGAAAAGCTTCTGAACGCGCCCTCAGCTCATTCCAAAGGGAAGCTTCCCAATGTGCCCCTGGCTGGCTGGGGTCTCATTTGGCATTCCTCAGGCAGGCAGGGCAGACACCTCTCCCTTCTTCCCCAAAGATGCCACCCCACTCTGCCCAGAAATGTTGTGCCTGGTGCAAAACCACAACCCTAGCTGCTCTTGCCAGTGCCATGGCAGTCCTGGGCTGTGCCAGGGGCTGCTGCGATCAGCAGGTACAGTGAGTGAAATGCCCTGCTGCCCACGGAGGCCCAGGCCGGGTGCACCCCAGATTGCCTGACCAGACAGAGAGGGCTTGCTGGGACTGAGAACTCATATTACTGGAGCCCAGGAGAGGCACCCTTGGTGGGGCACTTCCTTGGCACAGGTTGCAGGCCCCTTACCTTGGCTGCAGTGTGTGGGTTGCTGGACTAGCCTTGCTCTGGGCAAGAAGCTTCTCAGAATTGAAGCTCAAAAGGGGAGGAGGAGGGTGAAGGTGGCAAACGTGTGGGTGGTACAATGTTGGACTGGAAGCTGGGGGGCCAGGGCTGGGTAATGAGTTGAGTGGCCTTGGTGAGAAGTTGGAAGTCCAGGCATCTGGGGAACCCAGCATGGCAACAGGCCCAGTACCTTCCATATAAAACATGGCCAGCTTGTCCAGCATCAAGTGTGTGGAAGTATGAGAGCACTGTAAATACAGGACAGACCTCCACAGACATGTGCCTTCATGGAAGGCTTTGTGGAGAGGACAAAGTGTGAGAGAGGAGGGGTCAGAAGGCAGATTCCAGATTTTAAAAAAGGGAGGCATCCCATTCAAGGATGTAGCACACACTCCAATGTCCAGGCATGCTCACTCCAACATTAAAATACAAAACCAAAAAACAACCTCATCCTGGGGCTTAGGTATGAGTTTGTTTTTCTCTCATTGTGTATTCCCCTAGTTTAATATTACCAATTTTTCACTATGGTGATATCATTTACTGTTGGAAATCAGTCCTAAAATGGCTGACTCCATCTTAGTAATAGTAATGTTGTTTCTGCAAATGTCATGCTGAGTCATGCTGCATCATGGCCCTGCTGTTTCTTGTTACTGAGGTAAGGTGGAATGACCTCAACTGTAATTAGGCTTTGTGCTGACTCACAGAGCTGATGCAACCTCTGGTGAGCTGGCATGATTGATGTGTGTATTTAGGGAAGCTCAGTGAGCTTGCTCTTTCTGCCTGTAAGGATTGTGGGTACTGTGTAACTTACCGTCCGGGTGACAGCGAACACTGCTTGTGTTGATCCTGTGCTACTGTGCTTGGATCGTTCTGTGTATACTTACTGGTGTATACTGTTATCTACTGTTGTGTGTACTGATTACTGTGTATGACCTTGGCCTGGAAACGACTTTGAATATTGGATACTGCCCTGGTAAATATATTCCACTGTTGAATACAGTTGTCTCTCTTGTCTATTAATTCCTGTGTTTTCCCTGTCCCTCTTCTTCAGTGTCTTCTGCTGCGTGCAAATTCTCTAACATTTACTGATTTTAAGACCTTGTTCTCCCCAAACAGAAACCTGGGGTTACAACACACTTTCTCCCACAATTTGTTCATCTTTCATAAATACAAAACCATTCTAAACCAGCAAAAACTACACATTGGTAAACTCGCCTCATGTCACCACAGTTCTGTCTTTTAGACTTGATACAATGTGACTCTGCTACAACAAAGATGGAACTTGAGACTCCATAACAGAAATAGGCAAGACACTGCACTATCTATTGGGACCTGGTGGAACACAAAGAAGCTGGGATTACTGGTTGGCACAGAGATGACAGGAGAGAGTATCCCAAATGTTAATCTTTCATTCTCATACCTATCAACTTCCGTCTACTGGTGGCTTCAATAGATGGCCCCTTGAGCATAAGACAGATAGTGGAGAGGAGTGCTATAAATCCTCTCCACAAAAAGAAGAGATTACAGGGAGAACTGAATGTAAGCAGTTTGAAAAGGAATTTATTGCTACCTTCCAGATCCAAAGTTATCTTCCTCAACCAATTCTTCTGTCACTGTGAGACAGATATGAGCCCAGCAACTGGGAGAGGTAGTTGAGAACAATCTACTTGTCTGGGGTACACTTGCCTCGTATCTATTCTTCATAGGGTTGCCAATCCCCAGGTGGGGGCAGGGGATCCCCTGGTTTGGAGGTCCTCCCCCCGCTTCAGGGTAATCAGAAAGCGAGAGGAGGAGAGAGAAATGTCTGCTGGGCACTCTATTATTCCCTAAGGAGAACGATTCCCATAGGAAATAATGGAGAATTGATCCGTGGATATCTGGGGCTCGGGGGTGTGTGTGTGTGTTTTTAGGTAGAGGCACCAAATTTTTAGTATGGCATCCAGTGTCTCTCCCAAAAATACCCCCCATGTTTCAAAAAATTGGACCAGAGGGTCCAATCCTATGAGCCCCAAAAGAAGGTGCCCCTATCTTTCTTTTTTCCTATGGAAGGAAGGCATTTTAAAAGGTGTGCGATCCCTTCAAATGTGATAGCCAGAACTCCCTTTGGAGTTCAATTATGTTTGTAACACCCTTGCTTCTGGCTCTACCTCCAATCTCTCCTGGCTCCACCCCCAAAGTCCCCAGATATTTCTTGAATTGGATTTGGCAACTCTAATTCTTCACCAGCACTATAGTTTTGACTTTTTCTGGGCCAGCTGTGGTTTAGGGATTGTTCAGTGTCCAAATATACCCATGGATTCTATGGAAGATAGAAAGATGGATGAGGAAATACAGCAATTTATGCTTCCTTTTGCTTACAAAACAATCTGCTAATATATGGAGATTTAATTTCTCTAAACTTTCATAAACATTTTAATAAGATTAAATTATGCAAGAAAATGATAATGCTTTGCAACATACAAATCCTCATACAAATGTGGCATCTGTAGTGGAACTGTGGCAGTGAACCCATGAACTTAAATTAAGGACTTTAAGTATAAAAACAGTATCAAGGATCCATAAATGCCTGAGCAGAAAATATGTGGGGTTCTCTGGATTTCATTCATTTGTTTTGAGGAGTCCATGACAACAGTTCTATCGGAAAGAAATCTGTCAGCATTAAGCTTAGGAGCCTCTCATCATATGCTTGTTCGTTCAATATTCTTGGTGTGTATTGCTTCAGATTCTTTAGTAGTATGTTTTATTGGTGTGATTTTTCACAGCATTAAATGGACAAGTCTGAATGTATAATAAATACTGACAATTATTAGATTGAACTGCTCCTCTAAAATTAGAAAACCAGAGCAAGGGTCAAGTCAGGAGTACAATGTATCCAGTTTTTTTTCTCTGAAGAAGAGAAGGAAAAAACTTATTAAACAGACCCAAGTGTCCTCACCAAATTTTATAATTCAAAATTTACAGACAAAATTCATTTTTAAGCAAAGCACAATGATGATTCATAGCACCAGTTGTCCAAAAGGGATTAATGGAAGAAAGGAATTTTCTATATCAGCTACAGAATTAATTTTCCATACTTACAGAATCAGGCCATTAAAATAATCCAGAAGAAGAAAAAACTGGAACTTCAAAATTTTTCTGGTAGGAAATCAAAAGGTGCTCAAGCTTTCCCCAATACTGCTCATAATATCAATGCACAGGAATTAATGAAGGATTTTTGCAGTGCTGGAATAAAAATGTACATGGTTCAGCAAAGAAATGTCATAAGTGGGGGACAAGGGAGAAAGAGAGAAATCAAAGATAAATTGAAGGCCGTGATGTCAATTTTTAAATAAAACAATTATTTTTAAAAGACGGAATATGCTTTATTTTAGCCAAATGCTTCTACATTCTACATAGCTTTATTTTTTTATCCCATCTAGAGCACACTTTCTCCCCCCCTCCTTAAAAAAAAAAACTTTCACAGCAGTTATGGGCAAATATTTTAAGTTGTTTAATTTAGTAGTAAAGTGTTAGGAAATGATTGCCTAATTCAAAAATTATGAGCTGCAACAGTCTGGAATCCAGTGTTCATTCTTTTATTTTCATTTTCTGTAATTGACTGATTATGAATTGACATATGCATGCTTGTTATCTGAACAGATAGAGATCCTGTTAGAATAACTACCATTGTGGGTACCTATGATCTGGGAGGAATACATAAAGGTCCCAATAATAACACATGGTTTTATATTTTAATTTTGAATTTTCATTGTATTGCCTTTTTATATATGTCAGCTGCTTTGGGGCAGGATATAAACTGAATGAACAAATAAATAAGTAATGAAAAAAAGATTTTATTCAATATGGGGCCTGTCTCACTGAAGCAAGCAGAGATTCTAAATGTAGTGCTATAGTGTTGAAATATAACTCTCCAGTATAGGGGTCCCCAACCCCCGGTCAGTTGGCAACTGGACCATGGAGTGAGGCAGAGACTTTCACCTACTCCTTATTTAAAGACCCCCAAGGGAGAGCCCCACAGCGCAGAGTGGTAAAGCTGCAGTACTGCAGTTGGAGCCCTCTGCTCATGACCTGAGTTTGATCCCAGTGGAAGCTGGTTCAGGTAGCCACCTCCAGGTTGACTCAGCCTTCCATCCTTCCGAGGTTGGTAAAATGAGTACCCAGCTTGCTGGGGTGGGAGGGGGGGAGTGTAGATGACTGGGGAAGGCAATGGCAAACCACCCCGTAAAAAGTCTGCTGTGAAAACGTTGTGAAAGCAACATCACCCCAGAGTCGAAAATGACTGGTGCTTGCACGGGGACTACCTTTACCTTTATGGGAGGGCAGGGATAGGGTGTGGGCTTGGGTGCAATCTGGGGCAGCAAAAACCCCAGCACCCCCACCCCCACCTGTCCATGGGAAAATTGTCTTCCACAAAAGTGGTCCCTGGTGCCAAAAGGTTGGGGGCCACTGCTCTAGTAGTTAAACAGATTTTCATTTCTCCTTCAGTACAATCAGATTTTCTGTCTATGCATCTATTAACAGTAACAGTTCCTACCTCATATTGAATCTGACATCTCTTAAATGAAAACAGAGATTCGTTTGGAGAGATGGCTCCAGTAATCCCACTATTTATTAATTATGGAATTAATTAAAGCTGTGTGTTGTATTAGACCACTATGCCTGGCTGTCACTGGTTCCCACTGCATTTCAGCTCTGTAAAAGCTAATAAAACACTACATTTTATGGCAACAGTCCTAAGAACCAAATGTATGTGGCAAAACACAGATCTGATGGATCAGGTTGGAAAGGGGCTAAATCAATCACCGATAACTGTACGAGGCAAAGCCATAGAGAGACTAGATGAACTTTTTTTTAAGCACCTAGAAATTACCCTTGCTCTCTTTCCTGTAGTTTTCCATTCTTCCTCTAGATGGCAACAGTGTCACACATATTTTGACCAGCCCTGTAGCAAATTGATTATTTTCAGACACGTTTCCTTCTGCCAAAATACAGTGGTTTTCTTGTAAATGTTTAATGATAAGCAAACTAAAATCAGTTTGCTGAGATTTACTCCAATAAAAATATAACTATAAAGGACGCTACCCAAATAATACAATCCAGAGAGGCAAAATGCAACTGGAGTTTTATTTGTTCCCAAAGCTGAAGAGACAAGCTATTTTTAAATGGAAAGTGGCTTATCTCTTTGGCAATGTCAACATCAAACAAACCTTCAGCTGAGATCAGGATTGGTCCTACTTGCTTCACAGTTGGCCATTCTTAATACCACCTTTGGTAATAGGAACATGACTCAGTTTCATACATTTCAAATTAGATGGAACACACAATATATAGAGTTATGGAAACTACAGCAACCCTGTAGGCATAGGGTTAATCCACAGCAACCCTTAGTGGCTACTTAAATCTGCTGAGGGGCTGCCTGTCTGGATTGGAGAAGTAGGTAATGACTCCTTGAAACAGGTTGTGAAGTCTTTCCAATTTGGCTTAAGGCCTGTGAAGCAGCCTTGGTCACCCTGCTGGATGACCTGTGCCAGGAGATGGACAAATTATGGACTGATTCTGTTGATTCTTCAGGACCTCTCAGTAGCATTCTGTAACATCAATTATAGTATCCTTCTGGACTGCCTTTCTGGGGTAGGACCTGAAGGTACTGTTTTGCAGTGACTTCGATCCTACCTGGAGGTTAGGTTTCAAAAGGTGGTGCTAGGGAACTTCTGCTCAGCCTCTTGGCATTTGCCCTGTGGATTCCAGCAAGGCTCCATCTTGTCCCTATTCTCTTCATCTACATGAAACAGCTGGGTAAGGTCATCTGGAGATTTGAGTTGGGTTATATGCTGATGACTCAATACTATCTGTCACTTCTGGCTAATCCTAGAGAGGCTGTAGAAACTCTGAACAAATGCCTGAAGGCACCTTTGGAGTGCAGACAGGCTAATAAACAGAAGCTTAATTCTGACAAGACAATGGGAGGAAGTTATGACCTGGGATTTAAGGTTTCCCAAATTATGGATAGACGTACACTCCCCTTGCAGAAACAGGTCTGTAGTCTGGAGTGTTCTTAGACTCAGGCCTACTGCTGAATATGCAGGTGGCAGCTTTGACTGGTTAGCCAGCTGCAGCCTTTTCTGAACAGAAAAGATCTAGCCACTGTAGGGCATGCCCTGATTAGATTACTGCAGCGTACTCTACATGGGGCTTCCCTTGAAACGTGTTTGGAAACTTCAGTTGGAACAGAAAGCTGCAGCCAGGATGTTGACTGGAGCAAGTTGTAGGACCATATGACTTCAGTCTTGGCCCTGTCTACACTGGATCCCAGTTTGTTTCCAGGCTCAATTCAAGTGGTTGGAGTTGACCTTTAAAACCCTATGTGGTAAGGACCAACATACCTGAAGGATTACCTATTCCCTTATGAACCTACCCCAACCACGATGGTCATCTTCCCAGGCCTGTCTGAGATTAGTGGATACAACCTGGGAGAAAACAGTCTTGATCATGGCACCAAAACTCTGAAATTCTTTCACCAGTGAGGCTCATCTGTCCCCCCTCAGTTGCTGTCTTTCTCTAGCAGGTGAATGCTTGTTTTGTTTGGTGTTCCTCAGTGATCCATCCTTCCTGCCCAAAATTTCAATTGTTGCTTTTATGTTTTTGAATGTGTATTTTAACTCAGGTTTTAATTGTTCTGATATGTTTTTGTTGGTTTTAATGATTTCTAAGATGTGATTCTAAGATGTTAGTCGCCTTATGAACCCTTATGAGAGCAGAAAGGTGAGGAATCTGTATATCTAATGGCGAAGTTGGGCCCCCATCTGTGGAACCTAAATCTGCAGCTCAGAGCCACACTGATGTTAGATTTTTCTGCAAACTTGGGAAATACCCTAAATTTGCAGAGAAATCTGAAATTTTAACTAAAATATACTAGAGGGGTGGGTTAAATTGTCTCCAAAATTTTAAAAAAGCATTGTCTGCACTTACCTGCAGAGCTGGCAATAGCTGCTGCAGGAAGCCACTCCTGGCCCAGCCACTGCAGGGGAGGACACTGAGAGACGTTTATGGTCTGGCTGCTGTGGCAGTGGATACCAGGAGAAGCTCTGAGCCCATGACAGAGGACTGCCATGAAATTGAGCTAGTGCCTATTGGAAATTTGATCAGGTGGTCTTAGTTGACGTCAAAAAGAAAAATGGAGCAGATTGGCTCTTCGAGGAAGCATTGTATGCGAAATGTGATCCAAGTTGACAGGCACGTAAGGGAACATCACCTTTGGAGCCAGGATTTGTAAGGAATTTGGATATCACAGAGGATTGAACAAGAAGGGAGAAAGACTGGACATTCTCTTGACATTGAAATACTGTGGCTCCTTTCCTTTTGTGAAACATTTTGATATATTGTGTATTTGGTATTATTGGAAACAAACATAGACAATAAGAATTACTTCGTATATATTTTTATGGTAGGCTAGGCAATAGAACAGAGGTGACAAACATGTGGCCCAGGGGCCAAATCAGGCCCCCCAGAGGGCTTCTATCAGCCCCCTGAGCAACTGGTTGTCATCTGCTTCCTTCTCCTTGTCTCTTGCTTCCTTCTGCATCACAGCCTGCTTTCCCAGGCTTGTTCAATCGCACAAGAGCTACAGAGCAAAGCCTCTATTTTCACCATTGGCTGAGGCTCCTCCCTTGAGGAGGAAGGGGGGAGGAATAGCTTGCTTTGCCAGGCTCTCTCAATCACACAGCAGAGCTACTGAGCCAAGCCTCTCTTTATTCTATTGCCTGAGGGTACTCCTCCTCCTGGTCCCTGGGGAAGGAAGGAAACAGCCAGAGTTTCCTTTGCCCAGTTCCCTTGATCATGCAGAAGAGATACAAAGAAAGCACCTGTAAGACCTAAAAGTGCCAATGTTTTAAGCATGTTTTATTTTAAGCTTTTTAAAAATCATTGTGTTTGTCTGTATCTTTTATAAGATTTATATTTCTGCTACCTGGCATTACATTTTATGACACATGGCCCAGCCCCACAAGGTGTCATTTATATCAGATCCAGCCCTCATAACAAATGAGTTCAACACCCCTGCAATAGAGGAAAGATGGGAATCCCCACTGCTAGTGTTATGTAAGTTACTATTTTTTAACTTAGTCTGCTGAGATCCCATTGAGTTCAGTAGTATTAACCTTTCAGATTTCAGCTTTGCAGTTCAATATAATGTTTTATTATGCTTGCTTATTCATAAGCAAGAGCCCTGTGGCACAGAGTGTTAAAGCTGCAGTACTTAAGAGAACCTTCTCTCTTAACCTCGGTTCTTGTAGTTCGTTTTTTAATTGAATCTCTTTATCTTTCAAAAGGTCCTGATGTCTTTTCTTCTTTTCCTTGTTTCGTCTTGCTAGGTATCTAATAGCAATACTTCTAAAAAAGCCTTACTTGTATCCCACACCGTTGGATGCTAATTTCAGGTTGTATATTTTGTTTTAAAAAATTCTTCAATTCCTCTGTTGCTTCTTTGGTAAATTGCTCTTCTCTCAAAATTTGAAAACTTAACGACCATCAACATTTTTTGTGGTAATTCTTCAGCTTTAGCCAAACTGGGTTGTGGTCTGCAAAGGATCGTGGGAGTATCTCTATCTCTTCCACTTCTTTCATTAAACTCGCAGTAATCCAACACATATCACACATATCTTCGCAGTGGAGGACGGTAAGCAGTGGGGTGCCGCAGGGCTCGGTACTGGGTCCCATCCTCTTTAACTTGTTCATAAATGATTTAGAGTTGGGAGTGAGCAGTGAAGTGGCCAAGTTTGCGGATGACACTAAATTGTTCAGGGTGGTGAGAACCAGAGAGGATTGTGAGGAACTCCAAAGGGATCTGTTGAGGCTGGGTGAGTGGGCGTCAACGTGGCAGATGCGGTTCAATGTGGCCAAGTGCAAAGTAATGCACATTGGGGCCAAGAATCCCAGCTACAAATACAAGTTGATGGGGTGTGAACTGGCAGAGACTGACCAAGAGAGAGATCTTGGGGTCGTGGTAGATAACTCACTGAAAATGTCAAGACAGTGTGCGTTTGCAATAAAAAAGGCCAACGCCATGCTGGGAATTATTAGGAAGGGAATTGAAAAGAAATCAGCCAGTATTATAATGCCCCTGTATAAATCGATGGTGCGGTCTCATTTGGAGTACTGTGTGCAGTTCTGGTCGCCGCACCTCAAAAAGGATATTATAGCATTGGAGAAAGTCCAGAAAAGGGCAACTAGAATGATTAAAGGGCTGGAGCACTTTCCCTATGAAGAAAGGTTGAAACGCTTGGGACTCTTTAGCTTGGAGAAACGTCGACTGCGGGGTGACATGATAGAGGTTTACAAGATAATGCATGGGATGGAGAAAGTAGAGAAAGAAGTACTTTTCTCCCTTTCTCACAATACAAGAACTCATGGGCATTCGATGAAATTGCTGAGCAGACAGGTTAAAACGGATAAAAGGAAGTACTTCTTCACCCAAAGGGTGATTAACATGTGGAATTCACTGCCACAGGAGGTGGTGGCGGCCACAAGTGTAGCCACCTTCAAGAAGGGTTTAGATATAAATATGGAGCACAGGTCCATCAGTGGCTATTAGCCACAGTGTATGTGTGTATATAAAATTTTTTGCCACTGTGTGACACAGAGTGTTGGACTTGATGGGCCGTTGTTCTTATGTTATCTATATGTGACAACAATTTATGTGTCTCAAAGAAAGTATAATTTCTTGAATGTTAGTATCTAGTACGCCATGCATCAGCCAAGTTTAATTCTTCTGCTATTTCTAAAAAACTTTTTGGAAGTTGGTGTCCTGATTCTTTCTTCCCTTCCCTGGTCTTTTTGTCTATTTTCCTCTCAGCGACTGCATTGAAATCTCCAATAATACAATGTTCCTGATAGTCTAACTCCCCCAATTTGTAGCATAATTTCTTGGAAGAATTTATCTTGGGAATCATTGGGTGCGTAAACGTTAGCTAGTAAGATCCTTCTGTCATCAAGAGTACTATCTACCAATAATATTCTACCATCATCCGAGGAATAAACTTGCTTTGGGTCTAAGTAGTCCTTCTCATAAGTTGCTACGAGGGTTGCCAATCCCCAGGTGGGGGCAGGGGATCCCCCCCAATTTGGAGGCCCTCCCCCGCTTCAGGGTCATCAGAAAGCGTGGGGAGGGGAGGGAAATGTCTTCTGGGAATTCTATTCCTTATGAAGATTTATTCCCATAAAAAATCATGGAGAATTGATCCATGGGTATCTGGGGCTCTGTGGGGGCTGTTTTTGGGGTAGAGGCACCAAATTTTCAGTATAGCATCTAGTGCCTCTCCCCAAAATACCCCCCCAAGTTTCATAAAGATTGGACCAGGGGGTCCAATTCTATGAGCCCCAAAAGAAGGTACCCCTATCCTTCATTATTTCCTTTGGAAGGAAGGAATTGAAAAGGGGTGCCGTCCCTTTAAATGTGATGGCCAGAACTCCCTTTGGAGTTCAATTATGCTTATCACAGCCTTGATCTTGGCTCCACCCCTAATGTCTCCTGGCTCCCCCCCCCCAAAGTCCCCAGATATTTCTTGAATTGGACTTGGCAACCCTAGTTGCTACGCCTCGGTTTTTCTTCTGATCAGCTGAAATAAATAAAGTGCCTAATTTTTTGTTTCTAAGGTGCAATTCTCCGGTTGGAAACATCCACAGACAGAACTATTTCTGCAAATTAATTCCTAACTGAATAGTATTATCTAAACATATTGTTGTCTTCAGTATTATGGTTTATGCCTTGAGCTACACAGTTTAATGTTCATTTGAATTTCCATGTTTTGGGAAGAGATTTGGGTGTGCATGTATTATTTCAGAATGTGAACTGAGGACAGCCCACTTTGCTGTTTGGGTTCTGTCTTCCAAACGATCTGGGCCTTTTGTATTACTCTAACACAGCACAGAAAATATTAAAAATGACCTTTCCTTCTCAAAATGGGCAGCTATTGTTTAAACAACTAGGATTATTGTGTGGCACTTTAAAGCCTAATGGAGTTATTGTGGTATAAGCTTTGTGAACTCAATTTACCAGGCCACAATAAAGTGTTACACCCTTCTAAACCAGAGTTACACCCTTCTGAGCCCATTGTCTTTAATGGACTTAGAACGGTTTAACTGTGCTTAGGGTGGGATGGCCTGCCACTCTGTCATTCTCTAAATTCCACACAACTTGGTTGCTGCTTTAACACAGTCTTATTACCAGCACTTTGCCCTTATTTATTAAACTATGTTATTTTCTCTTCAGTTTCTCATAAAATACTATTAGGTTTGGGTGTTTGAATTTAATGTAATCAGCCAAAAGAGTTGCGCAATTATTCTTTTCGATTAATAATAATTTGGTTTATTTATTTATTCATATAATTTCCTGCCGGAGAGATGTGAGGCAACAACGGTACCCCTTCCTACTACTCTACTCCACCCCCTCATTGCAACACCAGCATTTTTGCCCGATTGGTCAGAGAAAGGAAGAGGCTACTCGCTCGCGCGAAGGGGGTGGGGTGAAATAGCGAGCACGCGCGCGCCCGTGGGCCATGACGTCTGTGTGAGATGGACAGCCAAGCGCCGGCGCGGATTTCCTTATTCCTTCCCTCTAGATAAGGTGGTCGAGAGCGGATCGCAGGGCGCTAGGAAAGACCGTGACAGCGCCTGCGCGCTGAGAAAAGGCGGTGCTTCTGTCCCTGGGATCTGGCACAGGGGGCGGGGCGATGTCGACTGAAGTTGTGGTGCTTCTCGCTCTCTTTTCCCTCGCTCCCTGGCGTCTGCGCGCGGAGTGAATTGGGAAGAGCTTGTCTCCCTGCTCGGCTCGGGCCCGTGTTTGTTATTTTGAGGGGCCTGAAGGGAAGTGGTGCCGGGCGCGCCTTCTCAAGGTGTAGGCTGAGTCCCGTCTGGTGTGGCTGGCTATGTAAAGGTGAGAAGAGGCCCCTTGATCTCTTTTTCTTCCATAGCCCTGAAGACATTCAACAGGTTCCTCCAGGGAGAGGCTGGCGTGGAGTGGGGAGGTGCCTTACTGCCCAATTTAAAGAGCAGGCTTGAGCGCAAGTCTACTCAGTAGTAAGTCCCATTTTATTCAGTGGGCGTTGTTCCCAGACAAGTGCTTTAGAATTGCACCTCCGGATCCCCTGCTCGTCGTTCCTATGCTGGGTGTTGGTGTAGCCATGGAGACGTCTTTCTCGGCGTGGATGTCTTAGGGGAAGAAGTGGTACCGTTTCTCTGTTCCCCTCGTCCCCGAGTGTGTGAACTTTGTCTCTGTATCTAGCTGGTCGCCTCCAAATGCTATCCCTGATATCCCGCCCCTTTCTCGCTGGGCTTTTCTTTCCTGCCTGTAGTTATTGGGGAGGGAGGGAAAGTGTCTGTCTGTGCCTGGTAGGGAACTTGTTTAGTTACGCTTCTTTGAGGGTGTGCGTAGAAGTAGTTTGTGTTCCCGTGTGTTGATCCTGCCGATCTTGTACTTCGTGTCTAATCTGCGTTTGTGCTTCCGGCTGGCACGAAGGAGGCTCGAGATTGCTTAGTTGAGGCCCTTTTGCTATTTTCATTGTTGCTTTACCTTGTCTATTTCAGTGTGTCCTGCAGTTAATCCTGCCCCCACCTGCTGGAAATCTCATGTTTGGGGAACTGGCCTTATAAAGCCATTAGCCTCAACTGGCACACAGGAATCTTGCAGGAAGGATTAAATTGATGAACCGGTGGAAGCTATGCATACAGCAACACGTTTATCTCTTTAAACTGTTTGGGAGTAGTAGTGCTGTTTAGGAATCATGATCAAGGAGGTGAATCTTCCAGAATATTTTGCAGAGAAGCCAAGCGACTCCTATGCCACTGTGAGTGTATAAACCCTGGCACTTTAATTTTTTTTAAAGTTTCAGGGTATTCACTTTTCCTGTTTTTAGGTTTATTTGTTTAGAACAAATATCTATAAGTATTAGAAGGTTCTTCTCTGTACCTGACACAGGATGCATTGATATTGTGGAACAAGAGCAGAAGATGAAGTACAGTTTCTTGAAAGGAAATTGTTGGATGTTAATGGTTCATTTCTGCTGAACAGTAAGGATGGTAAAGAATTTTTAGACAGGTTGATTCCAAAACCCTGAAGTTTTGCAATATCCTAGAAATACAAAATATTTCACTTTTTGCTGCCTTTTCTGATGAACTATGCACCATGGTGCTTTGTTAATACTTATGTTACAGAATAATTGTTATACAAAGCAGGAGTCAAGTTGCACCTTTAAGACCAACCAATTTTTATTTAGAACGTAAGCTTTTGTGTGCTCTTAAGCACACTTCATCAGACGAGGAATCCAGCACAGTGAGCAAAGCCATACATAGCTGAGCAGAGCCATACATAGCTGGTAAGCAGTGGCCCAGAATGCAACGTTATATTTCATGGTTCCTAGATGTTGAGAATTTATAGATTGAGAATATGGATTATGATTGATTCACATATACAGAAATAAAGGCATTTTGAATAGGCTTGGGACCATTGTTTCTAGAAGCCAATAAGACTTTTTCACTTCCAGGGGCAAAGCATACAGACTACCCAGCAAAGGCATTACAAGGGAGGAAGCAGAAGGCACTGTGAGACAAACAACACAATATTTTTGAAAGAAGTCCAGACCAGATTTAACTTTCCCTGCAAGCATGCAGTAATTGTGGGGAACATCCATTTAAAGGGTAGAAGGGCTCCTGTGTTCCTCCCCATACTGGTTTTTTTTAGTCACAGCAGCACCAGGGGGTGTTATCTGCCTCATTTAAAGCTATATGTGCAGGATTATGTACACATACAGCTCCATTCTGGAGCAGATTACTCTGCTGGGGCCATTTCCACTTGAGGGGAAAAGCACGAGGGAGCACAGTGTGGGAGCCCTTCTCCCCCATGCCATGATCCAAATTGGGCCCCACAGGATTTCAAAATGACATTTCCTACAGCTGCTGTGTGGCTATAGGGAAAGTGAATCAAATCCAGACGCAACTAATCACAAACATATTGTGTAAGTTAGTGCTGCTTGTATAGAATTAAGCCACTTCCAACTCATGTCATTATTTAGCATTTTAGCACAAAGAAATTCCAATGCCATTTTGAAAGAAGTGCTCTTTACCAGTCAGTGGCTTTTAAGAAATTACAAGCAGGGGACCCACAAAGACTTGCAGGGGACATTTCATTTCCCCCCTCCCACTGCATCCTTTTCCCTTCCCCAAAAACCATCATCGCCTCTCCCCTTTTCCTGCTTCCTTTTCTCCTTCCTACCAACCAACTTACCTTTATTTGCCTCCCTCTCTTCAGTTTTCCTTCCTTCCCTCCCTTTGGCAGCTGGTACTTGGGAAAACTATGGCCCAGAGGTGTGGTTCTGGCAGTTGTGCTGGGGAAGCTGTAAGCACTTGCAGGTGACATATCAGTCTTCCATTATCAGTCTTCCCACAAAATTTCCTCCTTACCTTCTTTTAGCAACCTTCCCCTGCTTCCTTCTTTCTGTCTCACATGCCAAAACAACCTTTTATCTGCCTCCTTCGCTATATTTATTACTTATTTATACTTTAGCATTTTCCACAATGGGAACCCAAAGCTGCTTACATCATTCTCCTATCTTCCGTTTTGTCCTCACAACAGCCCTGTGAGATAAATTAAGCAGAGAATGCATACTGGCCTAAGGGTATCCAGCGAGCTTCCAAGGCATAATGGAGTTTTGAAACCAGGTTTCCCAGACCCTAGTCTGAAACTCTACTACACCACACTGATTTTTTTTGTAGGGTAGCTGTTTTTGAACAGCAACAAGTAGCCATTCATATATGAGTCAAGCAAGTTGCATGGCATCAGGTTTCCCAATGGCTGCTGGAGAGCCCTCCCTCCCTTGGAAAGAGCCTTGACTTTTCCTGACTGAAACCAGGGCTTAAAGGCTGGCAATGCTGTTGTGGTTTTCCAGCAACCCCAACAATGGCCACCAAGAGAACATTATTTCTTAAAGGTATGGATGCTGCATTTGCTACTTTGGTGGGTTTAAGCCCCCAATGTTGTGTGTGTGTTTTAAATTTCAGATTTTGCTGCAAACCTGGGACTTTTTGAAGGTTTGTAAAAAAGAGTTATCTGGTCTGTTCATGGCTCCAGTCTCTGGATTTAAATATCCACAGAAGTTGCCAAGTTTGGTGTAGGAAGCCAGTTTGGTGTAGTGATTAAATGCTCAGACTCTTATCTGGGAGAACTGGGTTTGATTCCCCACTCCTCCACTTGCAGCTGCTGGAATGGCCTTGGGTCAGCCATAGCTCTTGTAGTCAGGGCCAGCTCATCCACTAGGCAAACTAGGCAATTGCCTAGGGCGTTGAGAGGCAGGGGGTACCGAGTTGGGCTCCCCCCCTCCTGTGCCCAAGGCAACTGACTAGTTTGCCTCCCCCGCAGCTGCCACCAGCCTCCTCTGGCCCGCCGCCGCCACAGCGCTCCACTCCCCCCACCACGGCACTCCTCTCGCCCTGCCGCCACCATGCTCTGTTTGCTCCCACTTACCACGACTACAGCCCTACTGGCTTCTAGCAGCCCACGCCTGGTTAAACGTGCAGGCGCGGGCTGCAAGAAGCCTGTAAGGCTGTTTTAGTTGCAGCAAAGGGGGGGTGAGCGGAGTGCGGTGGCAGTGGAGGCAAGCAGAGCATGGCAGCGGTGGGCTGGAGGAGGCAGTAGCGGGGGGTGAGAGGAGCGCGGTGGGGTGGCCGGAGGAGGCTGGCCGCGGCGGGGGATGGCATGCAGAGCATGCCCAGGGGGGCCAAGGTGGTGGGGCGCCTGCCTAGGGCACTGTTTGCCCACGAGCCAGGGCTGCTTGTAGGAGTTGTCCTTGAAAGGGCAGCTGCTGTAAGAGCTCTCTCAGCCCCATCTACCTCGCAGGGTGTCTGTTGTGGGGTGGGGAGATAAAGGAGATTGTGACTGCTTTGAGACTCTGAGATTCAGAGTATAGGGTGGGATATAAATCCAATATCACCTCCACCTTCTCCTCCTCCAATTGGATATGCAATTGGAGATCTGCAAGGGACGCAGGGAGAGGGCATTCCATTCCCTCTACCTTTCCTTCCTCCTGCCAGCCCTTCTCTGTCACTCTATCTCTTTCCCTTGCCTGCAAGACTCATGGGGGAGCTAGCTCACACACACATACACACTGCACTGCTGTACCTCCCTTGCTCTGGCTCAGCCACATACCCTCTGCTGCTGCTCTACTCAGATACCCAACATCCCAATTGTCTACATCATGTTGCAGTTGTGGCAAAATGAGGATATTGGGGGGGAGGGGGCAGAAGCTCATGCTTCTCCTTGGCAACTCTCAACAACAAAAGGGGGGGTTGGCTCATCTGCCCAACCATCCCCTTCTCCAGTGTTCTTGCTGTCCAACTCAGTGACAGTTTCAGCGGGGGGGGGGGGGGGGGACTCCAGAGCATTTACATTTAGCTCAGAAAAATCAAGATGGGTAGCTGTCTTAGTCTGTCTGCAGCAGCAGAAAATTGTGAGATTCCAGTAGCACCTTAAAGACTAACAAAATTTGTGGTAAGGTGTGAGCTTTTGTGAGTCACTGCTCATTTCTTCAGAGAAAGCTGTCTTTAAGGTGCTGCTTGGATTTATCCTCTTTTCTACTGTATTTAGCTCAGAAATACTCTAATTTTTAAAAGTAAACGTTTAATCTAGTAACATTTTATTATTTAAACATTAGTAAACAGGGTGTTACCAGCCTCAAATGGTTCAACACTGATCCAGTGCTTTTTGTGTATCTTAGCTCTGTATCACATTTAACAATGCCTTCTGAGTTCTTGTGAAGTATTTCCAGGCTTCACTCTGTTTTGCACCATTTTCCCCCCTCTGGAAACACCATTAGCAAAACTCACAATAAACCTGTGTTACCAGCAGTATGTGACAAACTCCAACTTCCTATTTGCTGGCACTGAATAAGTAGCTTTAATCAGCTGTTGCAATTGTATATATCCCACAGAGTGATGTCTAGCTGTATAGAGATCTAAATCTGCATTCTACACAAATATACTATAATATGACCAAACTCAGTGTGATTGGGATTGCTACACAAGCAACGTGTTTACTCATGAAGTGAACAAATTCTGATCCGTGTCTTGCAGTTTACTCGTATAGTGGGTGGATAGGAATTGAGCTGGGATCACTGCAGGGATCTACACAATTGTAATATCTGATTAAAACTGGCTCCTCAGTGCCAGCAAATGGGAATGTCGTGTGACATGAGCACCATAAAGGTAATATAGATTATCACAACATTTGTAGACTGCATTTCCAGAGCAGGAAGAATGTTGTGCAGAAAAAAGGAGTTATATCTGATTTAACTGGTATTGTTTAAGCTTTTACAATATTCTATAAATAAGTAGACTACAGTTTAGTTGCTCAGACTTTCAACATTTTATATCCCTAAGTTATTAACACACTGTATGTAAGAACTGCTTTCAGTTGAGTATTACTGGATTTTATTTCTACCAGTAAATAGACCCTTGGTTAGACAATGCCACTTGAAGATACGGAGCCACTCAAGGGTAGCTAATTGTTACAACTACAGTACAATGTTAATACATCAATAAAAAACATTGTTGTAGAAATGGAAATATGGACAGGGTAGCTAAATGCTTTTAAATCCTCAGTCATGCTTAAATTTCTTCTTTCAAAACCAATACAACTTGTAAGTGGCAGGACCAGTCTTTTGTGATAGGTTCAATCCTCTGGAAGGCTTACCTGTGTGCATTCACATAACACCTTCACTCAATGCATTTAGAAATATGTGAGGGCATAAGGTAAACTGCTTTGACAGATCTGGCTGCATTTTAACCCGTGTGATATTTTTATCTTTTTGATGGACTGTATATGTTGCTTTTATGCCATTCCAACATGTTCTTTTAGCTGCCCACAGTAGAAAAGAGCCTTAAAAGAACTGATAATTCGGGGGGGGAGTACTAGATTTGTCTCCCCCTCCCCCCACACTGTTATAGGAAAAGAAATTTCATCTTCAGCCAAGAAGATAAATTCTAAATTTGATCTCTTGGTTAGCAACAGTAGCATTAAGGGAGACTTTTAGAGTTAATGAGCTGAGCTGATCAGCTAGGCTTTTTTTTCACCTGCTGGGTGGTCGATAAGTCGTACTTGAGCTACTAGTATTAAGGATCTGCTTTGACCATTCAAACAATCTATTCTGTCCAATCATTTAAAGCCGAGAAGGGCATCAGATAGCAACAAGTTAGTTTATAGCTTCAACCTTACTTTAGATGCTTGAATTTCTAACGTGCCTCATTCTGTGGTACACTAGTGAGTTACAGTAATTATTTTTATTTTACTTTTCTCTGTCTTCCTGCTTAACCCTAGCTGTCAATAGTGAGTTCATACAAAAGAAAGATTTTCTTCAGAGATGTTTGAATTTTAACATATCTACAAGGAGGGGAATTTTGCTTTTATTTTGAGTTATCTGTCCATTGTTTGAGCCACAAGCCATTTCAGTGTTTTAATTATTATTCCATTGAAATTAATGGCAAGAGGTTGGTTAAAGTGCATCTTTTTGGGGTATAATTATACTTTGATTACAAGCCCCAAATCATGTCTTCATTGTAAGAACAGCTCTGCTGGATCAGACCAGTAGTCCAGCATGCTTGTTTCACACAGTAACCAGCCATGTGGCCCAGAAGGCTTACAAGCAGGTAATAGAGAAGGCAAAGAAAGAAGTACTTTTCACCCTTTCTCACAATACAAGAACTTGTGAGCACTCAATGAAATTGCTGAGCAGTTGTGTGGGTTAGAAATGATAAAAGGAAATACTTCTTCACCCAAAGGGTAATTAACACATGGAATTCACTGCCACAGGAGATAGTGGTGGCTGCAAGCAAGGCCGGATCTGCCAATAGGCAAACTAGGCAGTTACCTAGGGTGCCAGCTACCCAGTGGCTGCCTCCCCGAGTCTCCCAGAGCCTCTCAGGAGTCTCCTGAGAGGTGCAGGCTGTGTGGGCTTTCTCCCTGCCTTTGCACCCCTGGGGTGCAAAAGCAGGGAGAGGATCTCCCTCACCCCTGCTCTCGGAGTCTCCCGAGAGGGACGGGGGTTTTCTCCCTGCCTTTGCACCCCCGGGGGTGCAAAAGCAGGGAGAGATGTCTCCCCCCCCCATTCCTCTCTGGAGTTTCCTGAGAGGCAGGGGTGCAAATGCAGGGAGAGGATCTCCCTTCCCCCTCCTCTCTGAATCACCTGAGAGGTGCGAGGGATGGGGGCTTTCTCCCTGCCTTTGCACCCCAGGGGTACAAAAGCAGGGAGAGGATTTCTCCCCCCCCCCATGCCTCTCCAGAGTTTCCTGAGAGGCAGGGTCTTTCTCATTGCCTTTGCACCCCTGGGGTGCAAAAGCAGGGAGAAGATCTCCCCCCCCATTGGCCCATTCATTCCTGTGAACCCATAGGATAGAATGGCAGGATCGTGTCGCCTTTGCAGCATGATGCCAGAGAAGGGGTTTAAAGTTTAAATCCCCTTCTCTAGCGTTGCTCTGCAGAGGCGGCACGATCCCTCCATTCTACCCTATGTGGCCATAGGAAAGAATGGAGTCCATTCTATTCTATAGCCGCATACGATAGAATGGACTCCATTCTTTCCTATGGGCCTATAGGATAGAATGGAGGGATCTGCGGCTGCTGCTTCATGATTCTAGAGAAGGGGATTTAAACTTGAAACCCCTTTTTCAGTGTGGTGCTGCAGAGGGGCGGGGAAAGTTATTTTTGCCTGGGGCACAAAATGCTCTAAAGCCAGCACTGGCTGCAAGCATAGACAGCTTTAAGAGGGGACTGGATATACATATGAAGCAGAGGTCCATCAGTGGCTATTAGCCACAGCATATTGTTGGAACTCTCTGTCTGGGGCAATGATGCTCTGTATTCTTGGTGTTTGGGAGAGCAATAGTGGGAGGGCTTCTAATGTCCTGGCCCCACTGATGGGACCTGGTTTTTTTTGGCCACTGTGTGACACAGAGTGTTGGACTGGATGGACCATTGGCCTGATCCAACATGGCTTCTCTTGTGTTCTCATGAATGGAGGCAAAGGTCTCCCTGTGTTGTTGCTTCCATACCACTGGTTTCTGACCATGAAGGTTCCATTTAGTCATCCTGGCTAATACCCATTGATGGACCCATCTTCAATCCATTTGTCTAATTCCCTTTTAAAGCCAACTAAGCTAGCAGTTATCACTGCATCCTGTGGCACTGAATTTCACAAGTTAATTGCGCTGAGTAAATAAGTGCTTTCTATTTGCCTGCTCTAAATCTATTATGCATCAGCTTCACTGAGTGCTTGCACATAGTGGCATTATAGGCTCTTCCAATCTGTGTTTCCTGTCCTATGCATAATTGTGTAAGCTTCTATCATGTCCTGCCTTCGTTGTTGTTTCTATAAATTTAAAAGCCCCAAACTTCTGAACACTTCCTCCTATGGAAGGTGCTTAAGGATCTTTCTGGTTATGCTTTTCTGCTCCATTTCAGCACTACCCTTTTTTTAGAGAACCAGTTTAATTTAGTGGTTAAGAGCATGAGAGAACCAGGTTTGATTCCCCCACTCCTCTACACACAACTGCTTGTGTAACCTTGGGTCAGTCACAAATTCTCTCAGAACTGTTCTCTCAAGAGCTCTGTCAGCCCCACCTACCTCACAGGGTGTCTGTTGTGGGGAGGGAAAAGGAAAGGAGATTGTAAGCTGCTCTCCCAAGTGAAGGGTGGGGTATAAATCTAGTCTTCTCCTCCTCCTCTTCAACTATATGCAGTAGGTTGGATACCTGGATCAGTTTCCCTGAATAGAAGGCACTTTCATCAACGGAAGGGAATAGTACTGTCTTCTCCCCTCAGGTTATAGCCTACTGAGCCTGAAAAAATAAATGGACGTAAGTCTGAAGAAGTGAGCAGTGACCCCCCAAAACCTATCCTCCTCCTCCTTTCTTGGCCAGCCACAGGCCCACAGTTTCTCCATCTGCCTGGCTTGTTTGGTAGTGGTGCTGGGGTGACAACTCTCCCTGCCCGCCTGCTTGCGGTGCCTCTGGCTGCCTGGCTCACACCGCAGTGGAGGGCAGCAGCAGCAGTTCATGAAGTTATGGTGGCTCCTGCTTCTGACTGACTGACTGGCTTGTGTAGCAGCAACTCCTGCACCTATAGTGGCAGACTTTCAAAATGGCAGCCAAGGTCATATGACAGTTATTACAAGATCATAATCTTCTGTTTAAAATGTCACTTTTTTTTCTTTTCAGGATTTTTCAGCAAACCTGAAGAGTCTCCCAGATATGTAAAGAGACAACCCTTATCTGTATCTAGCCCCATTCTCTGGGGTTCTTGATTCACATGGTGGTCAAGTTCAGAATTAGATACATGATATAATGTGCTTAGTAACCATCATTGGTAGATATAAAATATGTAGATAGTATGAATTGAACAGTCTTATTAGCCACTGCAGATATAAAACCTGTTTCAGATAAATGTTAATGTTCTGTAATAATAATAAATTTTTATTTATACCCCGCCCTCCCTGCCGAAGCAGGCTCAGGGCGGCTCAATCTAGCTAGATTTTTTTTTTTTTTTAGTTTTATCTTGCATTTCGGGATTGGAGACATTTTACAGTGATTACTACTTCAGTTCCTTACCTTGGTGAAATGCAGATTTTTGAGATAAAACCTTAAGAGTATATGGCTGACATCGTTTTAAATGGCTAGGGAGGAAGGCAAGAGGAATAGAACATGTATTTCATGCCCCATGGGACAACTTAGTTTATTTATATCCTGCATGTTGCTGAAACTCAAGGCGGAGTACACAATTTTTTAAAATAATGCAGTCAGGCAGCATTAGACGTTCCATAAATAACTCAATAGGACTAGAATCACTAAACTAGAAAACATTGCAAACAGATATGACATCACATTCCATAAACATTCCAATGCAAAGATGAATTATATAGGTGGCAGACAATGCAGCACAAGGAAGATGATACAGTTCCCTCTTATTCTACATAGCTTGTAGTTCTTATCTAGCAAGGAAACATGTTGAAGGTGAGTGCCTAGGCTGCAGTATTAATAGTTGGAGTAAAATGTATGATTTTTACCAGCAATGGAGGGTATTCTCTGCGTGCCTCTGATGGTTTAAGAAATGTTGGCCAACCGTCTTTCCTATATGAATTTTATGAGGCTGGATGTTGTTTGCTCAGATTTTTTTTTAAATACCAGAGTTTCCCTTCACCAGAGTATTCACTTGTGTGCTTTTAGTTCTCTTCACATAGGGACAGAATGACATAACTACAGGCCACACAACTTGATATAAGACATCTGAGTTCCTTTGATAACTGCTTTTTTAATGTTATGTCTTCAGGTGAGATAGGGTTTTGCTCTTGGATAAGATACCAATGTGACTATTCCATCAGTCCTCTGCCTGCCACCCTCTCAAATCCAGCTATGTCTTCTCCCTTACATCATCATGGTCATACTAGATAGGACTTGTTCTGATTGAAGGCTAAATATTAGATGTGTTAGTCAGTAGCAGCAGTGGTACCTTAAAGAGTAACAAGATTTACTTAATTGCAAATTTTCATGAGTCAGACTCTCAAAAGCTTATGCTGGAATAAATTTTGTTACTCTTTAAGGTGTTGTTTTCTTCTGATTTAAAACTGTTAATGATGTCACTACGGTAATCAGGGCCAGCGCTGGAGGTTCTGCTGCCTCAGGCAGAACCCTGCCCCCATCTTCCAGTGGGGGGGCAGTGTGGCAGTGGGCGTGCTTGGAGCCTGGCTCTGAGTGCACTTGCTGCCTCCCTGCCCCCCAACCTTGCCCAGCTCTCCTGGTTCCTGGAAAGACTTGAGCAGGGTCGTGGTGGCAGCAGGCACGCTCGGAGCCAGGCTCTGAGCTTTCTTGTTGCCAAGGCGCCCCATCAACCCTTCTTATCCTTCCCAGGGCCCGGGAAGGCTGGGCAGGGTTGGGGTGACCACCTTCATGTCCCCCGGGTCTGTGCTATAGACCCAGGGAATGTGGAAGCAACTGGGCAGTGCCTGCACAGTGTTGTCTTCAGAGCCTTCCATTGGGGAAGGCAGGCTCCAAGGAGCACACACACCATGTGTAGGGAGAGGGGGTTCCTGACGGTGCCCCTATAGCCCATGTGCTGCCCTAGGCAGCCGCCTACTAGGTCTACTCCCATGCACTGGCCATGACGGTAATCTCGCTGTGCTGGCATAAATTATGCTGATAAAGGGGACTTGCTTGCAGTTCTGTGCTCATTCAGCTGGTGTAACTTGAGGGTAAGGATTGCACTGTTTTTCTGCTGCATTATCCCAGTTTTCCCTGTTAGTGTCTTCCATAGCTTTCTTTTGCCTTTGTCTTGTGACTTATTATCAGTCCTGAGGAGTTTTAATTATTCATTACCTGTAATTGTGGTTTCAGCCTTGAAAGGATGGTTTATTTAAAAATTAAATAAAATCTAGCAAGCAAGATTCCATGCTGGAACTACTTTGTGGCATATATGTACATATGGGCTCATCAGCTGTCAAGCTGGTTCTTATTTGCACATTATTTTCAAGACTTCTTTAGTGCTTACTTATCAGTGTAATTATCTGTTAATGTTTGTTGCTGCACTCTGGTATATTGACTTGTTAAAGTGTACCTTGTGAAATTCTGCAGCGACCTGTGCATCTACAGCAAATATTGTTGCTTCACTACCCCTTTCCACAATTCTGTATAAGGAGACCTGCCACCAAGATTCAGCAGATGGTAGAAATGGCAGTCTTAATAAACACAACTTTTTGTCAAGCTGGAAATGTGGCTTTTCAGGAAGCCAGCAACAGCTTCTGTGTTAGAAAGAAATCACCTTTCCAGTTTGTATGCTAGGTAAACAAGAAACAGATTTTGAATTCACCTCTGGCTTCTCAACATTTCACCAAGAATTCATGAGTGGGACTCTGAATGTGTAAATATGATGTCATAAATATAGAAAGATTGCATAAGAATCAGAATGGCAAGGACTTTGAACTTGGAAGTATGATATTCACCCTTTGGATTCAAGATTTTAGATGTTAATTGTATCAGGCACAGTTGATATGCTAATACTGCAAAATGTATTGAGAGGAACTAGGAATCAAACCAGCTTCTTTAGCTTCTGTGTTGTACAAGGGACATTGTAAAATATTAAGAAAGTTCCTGTGATCATTTCATGCTGGAATCTGAAAAATATTCTGTCGCTGTTGTGGAATTTGCCATCCTGCAGCTTCCTAACCCACCTCTCATAGCTTCTCGGCTAAGATCAAGTGTGTGTAGTATCTAACCCAGCTCTTTATTCTCTTATCTGTGATTTCCTATCAGCTGAATCCAAAAACAAAAGCTGTGCGATATCTCCTGTTAAGACTATCAATAACAATACAAGAACAAAGTTTTTCAGCAGCACTTTTAAGACCAACAAAGTTTTTTGTGTGCACTTCAGATAGGTACCTGAAGAAATATACGTGCCCATGAAAGCGTATACTTTGAATGAAACTTTGTTGGCCTTAAAGGTGCCACTGGGCTCAAATTTTGTTCAGCTGTTTCAGACTGACTCAGCTACCCTCCTGAATCTAATAACAAAAAACAGTGCCGACTTTCAAGTTCTCCAGAATGCTTCACAAGGCTAGATGCCAACGTGGGAGAGAAATATTGCAAAATGTGATCTTAACACCTCCTGTTAGCATCTTCATAGTATGCCAGACTGATTTGAGTAAAACAGTTGGGCTTGCAACAGCTTTCCTGTTAGCAGGGGTCCTGACCTTTTTGCGCTTGCAGGCACATTTGAAATCCTGACATGGAATGGTGGACATAGCAGCAAAATGGCTACCACAAATGGCTGTTGCAGGAGGCAGAGTCAGCCACAAAAAGATTTCCACAGCTTAACTTCAGTAATACTGTGCAGATCCTTGTTGCTACCAAAGCAACAATTTTTCAAAAACCTGCACTGCCAATCAAAAAGCCTTGCTGGGCAGAAGCCCTACCTAGCCTCACCCACTTCCTAAAGACATTTGATGGGCACTGAAAAAGAAGTTGGTGAGTGCCATGGCGCCCACATACACCATGCTGGGTTCTCCTGCTGTTAGGTTTGGCTTGAATGATTCTCTAGTTTGACATTGATTTGAATTCTTGGGTTGCATGTTTGTTGTGTTAGGCTAGCCACTTTGTTCTGTGCTTCTGCCAGAATTCCCTGGTTTTGTATTGTTTCTTTGGGCTTGTTTGTTTCTGCTTTGAGAGGTGTTTGGCCAGTTATTGTTTTGCATCTTTGGCTATTCTTTCTCCTGGAGAAAGCATGGAGGCATCTTGTTCAGGGTCTCATGGAACTGGACCTTGTGGTCCAATTCATTTGAAACTTGGGGATTATTTAAAGGACAGATCCCAGCAGCTGTGCTACAGTTTTGGTGCAGTTTGCTGAAGAAACAGCCCTTCTAGTTCTTCAGAAAGATTCCCCATAGGGAATAATGGAGCCAGATAATATTGGAATCCCCACTACCACCAGATAGTTGTATCCTGGATTATAGAGAATAGAAATATTTTTGGCTCCCTGATATTCAGATCCAACCCCCCCATTTTTTCCAAGATGCATATCTGTGTGTGTGTGTGTTGTGCCATCAAGTCACTTCAGACTTAATGGCAACCCTATGAATTAATGTCCTCCAAAGCATTCTGTCGTCCAGTTCAAATCACTTTACTCCTAAATTACTGTGTCCCACCCTCATAGTCCATGGAAAAGAGCACCTGATATAAGAGAAAATTATATCATATATCAAAAAATATATTATAGCTTTGGAAAAAGTGCAGAAAAGGGCAACTAGAATTAAAGGTTTGGAACACTTTCCCTATGAAGAAAGGTTAAAATGCTTGGGGCTCTTTAGTTTGGAGAAACGTCGACTGGGGGGGGGTTGACATGATAGAGGTTTACAAGATTATTCATGGGATAGAGACGGTAGAGAAAGTAGTACTTTTCTCCCTTTCTCACAATACGAGAACTCATGGGCACTCAATGAAATTGCTGAGCAGTCAGGTTAGAATGGATAAAAGGAAGTTCTACTTCACTCAAAGGGTGATAAACACATGGAATTCACTGCCACAGGAGGTGGTGACAGCTGCCAGCATAGACAGCTTCAAGAGGGGATTGGATAAACATATGGAGCAGAGGTCCATCAGTGGCTATTAGCCACAGCATATTGATGGAACTCACTGTCTGGGACAGTGATGCTCTGTATTCTTGGTGCTTTGGGGGGGGGGCAACACTGGGAGGGCTTCTAGTGTCCTGGCCCCACTGGTGGATCTACTGATGGCGCCTGGTTTTTTGGCCACTATGTGACACAGAATGTTGGACTGAATAGGCCATTGGTCTGATCCAATGTGGCTTCTTTTGTTCTTAAGGCAAATAGATGGGGGGAAAGAGTTGGAGATGGAAAGAAAGCAACTTTAACTTTAAATGTATTTGCTAAGCCACTACCTGGCTTGGCTTGGAGACATGATTTAAAGAGAGAAATGCCTTCACCAAGTCAGCCGATGGGGTGGTGGGGTCTTCAAGAGCCACACAATATGTGTGGAAGGGCCACATATGACTCCTAAGCTACAGTTTGGCCACCCCTGGTCTTGATTAAGACATGCAAAAGGTCCTGGGAGAACCAGATTACTCTTTCTCTGTATATAGCCTGAGGATATTGGGGGGGAGGGGTCTAAAGGATGGCTCCCATGGGAAAGGGGTCTTGTGGTAAAGTAAACTCATCAGTCCTAACTAACTGCATTGGTAGGTATAAGAGGAGGGAAAGTATTATTAATATTTCTGTTCTGCTTTTACCTATATGTGGATTCAAAGCTACTATATATACAGAAATACATCTATGCTGGATGTTTGATTCAAGAATCAGTTAATACTCCACATTGTGGAGACATTGAATCTCGTGATATGAAGTTTCAGTTTGACCCTTCACTAATCCTTTTCCGCTGGGAGCCTTTCAATAGTGCCAGAGGTGTGAAATTTTCAGAAATGTTGTAGAAAAACTTTTGGGGGATGGGATAGAAATTTGGAGGAAATTTAAATATATGCAATACTTTCTTTACCAAATTGGTGTTTTAATGCTTTAACAATATGAATGCATCTTATGTTACATCATATAAAATTGTTCTATTTAGCACATTTAAGTGAAAATACATTAGTTTTCTACAAGAAAAATCATGATCAGTATTTGAGAAAGTTGTCAACTGCTGTACCTTATGCTGCCTTTATATGCATTCATTTTTGGTATCGGAGAGGTAGGAAGAATTAAAAGTTGAAAATAACTTTTATAGTATATATTTGGGTAGGCATTCATACAGTTACAATAGAAACCTTATAACATTGAGAACATTGAACTCGTCATTTATTATGAATTATATTTTAGCTGTTTTCTTTTGTGGGTGGGGAGATGTGCCATTTTAGATGGGTTTAAACTGCTTTAATTATGTGTTCTGTTCAGTTTTAATGGTTTCTAAGATGTGTTTTTATTAAATATGCTTTAATTTGTTAGCCATGTTCGTAGTTCTGATGGAGTCACAAACACAGGTATAATATATATATGTAATGTAGTTGACAAAATAAGTCACATTAAACCATAATACACAGGAATTGTCTAATGCTGTAGGTTGTTTATGCAGAAATCATTGTAAGATATACTTCAAGTGAGTAAAATCTTAAACATTTCACTCATTCCAAAATAGTAAATATTTCATATAAGTTTTCCCCCCTTCTCAGTGCTCTCCAGAGCTTCCATGGTTTTCCTTTGGAAAACGTTGAGGTAGAAGTCCTCAGATAATTAAGACCTGTTTCTGGTTCTTAATAATTTGAGGCAATGAAGACCTGTTTCTACGTTCTTTTGCAAAAACTGATCCAGTTATTATAATACTGTAGTGCAATGCTTCCTTTCCTGTGTTCATCAGCAACCCTGGCTTGGTCTTGGATCAGCCATAACTTCATCTTTTGTCCTTCTAACTAGTAATTGAAAATTATATATTAAGTACATTTTTATTCTTCCCCTTCTCCTGGGAGCTCAGGGCAGCACACATTGAGGGCTTGAGATATCCCAGGTACAAGGGAAACCTAGAAATTCCATTGTGGTGCCTAATTTTTTCAGTAGTGAGGTTACAGTAGTGTGTTTTAGGAGTTCTAAGTGGAATTACAAGGGGTTAGAGTCAGCCATTTTTTCCACTGGTGAAAAAGGGAGGAGAAATTGACTTCCAGAAAGGGTATGTTTGGTATCATGGGACCTGCATAGACAAAAGCCATGTGGAATGAACTCTGTAAAAAGAAGGGAAATTGGCTGAGATTGAATGTCAAAGCTGGCTGGATCCAACCTAAAGTTTATTTGCAATTTTACATTAGAAAATTTTATGGTATAAAAATAAATGTACATACTGCTTCTTTATATGTAAACTCTACACCATTCAGTGATGGTGGATTAATGTGGTGGTGGAAGAAGACCATAGATTTATACCCCACCCTTCTCTCTGAATCAGAGTCTCAGAGTGGCTTACAATCGTTATCTTCCTCCCCCACAACAGACACCCTGTGAGGTGGGTGGGGTTGAAAGAGTTCTCACAGCAGCTACCCTTTAAAGGACAACCTCTGAAAGAACTATGACTGACCCAAGGCCATTCCAGCAGCTGCAAGTGGAAGAGTAGGGAATCAAACCCGGTTCTCCCAGATAAGAGCCCATGGACTTAACCACTACACCAAACTGGCTTTCACCAGGTTACTTGGTCCTCCATCAATCTTGAACTCAGGGGTGGGAGGTAGAGTGGCTTGGATCATCTGGGAGGCTTTCTCCTTCAAGCCACTTCCCATTCCAAAGATTCTAAAGACCTGGCTGGACATTCCCATTCCCCCCTATCTAGGCAGAGAGCTGATTTATGCTTGCTTGTGGAGCCATTGATGAGGTGGCTCCTCGATGTTCTCTGTGTTCCTGTGGAAAAGCATCCCCCTGGTATACGGCAGAACATAGGAGGATGAAGCGGAGCTTAGACCAGGGGAGGCCAAATTTGCTTAATGTAAGAGCCATGTAGAATAAATGTCTGAAAGCTGCAAGACATGATCGCCAGATATCTAAGAGCCACAAGACATGAACATCAGATGTTTGCAAGGCAGGAAGGGAAGAATGAAGGAAGGAAAGCAAATAGATGGAGGGAGGGAGAAGTGGAAAGAAAACAACTTTAACTTTAAATGCATTCTCCAAGCTGCTGACTGGCTTGGCTTGGAGAAGTGGTTTAAAGAGAGAAATGCCTTCTTCAAGCTGGCCAACGGGGCAGTGGGTGCTTTGAGAGCCACACAATATGCGTGAAAGAGCCACATGCGACTCCCGAGCTGTAGTTTGGCCACCTCTGGCTTAGACGACTAGAGTGAGTTTGGGGGGGAATTTCCAGAAGACCTCAAGGAAGCAGTGGTCATACTGCTCTTGAAAAGGGCATCTCTGGATTCTCTAGATCCAACCAATTACTGCCCAATCTTGAATTTACTGTTTCTGGGTAAGGTAATTGAGAGAGTGGTAGCTGAACAGCTCGAGGATTTCCTGGATGATATGTTGGCCCTAGAGCTGTTCCAATTGGGCTTCCACCCAAGCCATAGGATGGAGACTGTACTGTTTGCCCTAACAGTCTTCATAGACAGTTGGATTGAGGTGGGTTAGCACTGCTATTGTTGTTAGATCTCACAGCAGCTTTTGACACAGTCGACTATGATCTATTGGTTCACTGCCTTGCTGATGTGGGAATATATGGGGTAGCCCTTTAGTGGCTTTCTCCTTTCTCCATGGCCAGGGACAGAGGGTGGTGCAGGGTGAGGAGGTGTCCACAAGGTTTTCCCTAGTATGTGGGGTTCCTCAAGGAGCACTCCTTTATTGGACATTGTTTAACATCTATACATGCCTCTTTGCCCAGCTGACATGGAATTTTCAGACTTGGGTGTCATCAATATGCAGATGACACTCTGCTATATCTCTTTACTGGGTGACCAGTCAGCCAATGTTCCACAAGATCTGGCCAAGGGCCTAGAAGCTATGGTGGGCTGGCTAAGGAAGAGCAGATTGAAGCTGAATCCATCAAAGATGGAGGTTCTGTGGCTGGGGGAAATGGGGCTGGATCTGGGATGCAGATTACCAGCACTTGATGGGATGCCACTAACACCAGTGCCATCCATCAAGAGCCAGGGTGTGACACTGGATGCCTCTCTCTCATTGGAGGCCCATGTTATACATATTGCTAAGGTAGACTACTGGAATTCATTTTACACTGGCCTACCCTTGAGACTGACCCAGAAACTCCAACAGAATGCAGCAGTGCGAGTCCTGTTGGGAATGCCATGGATGGCACATATGCAACCTGTGCTACACCAGCTGCACTGGCTTCCAGTTGAGTAGCGAGTCAGATTCAAGGTCTTGGTTTTGACCTTCAAGGCCTTGAGTGGTCTGGGACCAAGGTATCTGCAGGACCATCTCTTCTGTTACATCCCTGGTTGAGTATTAGACTCTTCTGGTAGCAATTTGCTGATGATCCCGAGCCCTAAAAAGGCTCAACTATCCTCAACTACAGCCAGGACCTTCTCTGTCCTCGCCCCCACCTGGTAGCTTTCTCAGCTGTTGACATTCAGGCCCTGCAGCATCTTATGCAATTCTGCAGGGCTTGTAAGGCAGAGATGTTCTGACAGGCTTTCGATTGAGGACAGCAACAGCTGGCACATTTCTTTCCTTTTCGTCCACCCCTGTTCAGCAGTCTTCCTCCCCCCCCCCCCCTCCATATGCTCTGATAGTTTGGAAGGAGAACTAACTTAGTGCAACTCAGTCAAGGGTTTTAGAGTTTTTTAATTTAACTTTTTATAGTGTTCTATCTGTTGTACATTGCCCAGAGTCTGGCCTTGGCCAGGATGGGTTATCAAGCAAGTCCAATAAATAATATTAATAATAATAATAATAATAATAATAATTCAGTCTTAACCAATTGCTTCTAAACTAGGGTTAGAGGTTAGCTTTTTGTTGTGGCAATGACACAATGGGGAGGGACGGTGGCTCATTGGTAGAGCATCTGCTTGGGAAGCAGAAGGTCCCAGATTCAATCCCTGGCATCTCCAAAAAAGGGTCCAGGCAAATAGGTGTGAAAAACCTCAGCTTGAGACCCTGGAGAGCCGCTGCCAGTCTGAGAAGACAATACTGACTTTGATGGACCAAAGGTCTGATTCAGTATAAGGCAGCTTCATATGTTCACTCATGGTTTTCTCCTTCATTTGTTTATGTATTGAATTTCATAAAAAAATTGAACTTCATAGCTTTAATAAAATAATGAGAAACTCTGAAAAAGTTAGAATTTGGTTCGGTAGTAGCAATTAGAAAATATGCTCATTAAGATGTGAAGCTAAAAATTTAGTATGGCTCCTACATTTTTGGCTCGGCTTCTGAATCTGAAGACAAGTTGTTTGAGGCCTGGCATGTGTAGTTCTTCTGCCCTCCATTTTATCCTCACAGCACCCTTTGAAATAGACCAGGCTGAGAGAGAATGACTGTCCTCTAAATCAGAAACTGTACTGTAAATAGATCTTAATTTCAAATTGTATTATCTGGTTTATTGTATGCCTTGATTTTTTTTTTATGTGTAAATGTGTTATATGATTGGTCAAATGACCATAATAATGACTGACTGCTCTAAGTCTTCCAGTGAGTGCCATGTATGTAGAGATTTGAGTTTAGGTCTCTTAGTCTTAGGCATACACTCAAAGCACCACACTTCAGTGCCTCTGGAATTCTCCAGTTTGGGAGAGTTTTTCCATTACTTGGATTATTTCAAGAATTGTGGAGTTATCTGGTCTGATGTCCAAGAGTCTAAATTTTGATCAGACTGAGATGAGACATAAATGTTTCATTGTTTTGATAGTGTCCAAAGTCAGTGTGTGGTTAAAGAGAGCCTAAATACCAGGGGCTGTCACTGATGTTGCATTGGTTACATAGGTATCACCACCTTGCTCCCCATCTGCGGAGGGAGCTTTTAGAAGCACTTATAGCTCCTAGTGGGGAGCACCTCCAAAGCTCTGTATAATTATGCAGGCAGTACCTGATGGCTCCTAACCTCTGAACTGTAGCAAAGTTTTATACCTAATGTCCTGTTTTGGAGATTCTTCAAATTCCTACGAAGCTGAGCATGACAAGAGGAGGGAGAAGTGGCAAGTTTGACTTGGAGGTAGAGTGATGGGTTAAGATTGAAGAAACCCAGGTTCAAATCCCCACTCTGCCATGAGGCTCTCTGCGTGACCCTTGGTTAGTGCAGTCACTCTTTGTCAGCTCAGCATACCTTAGAGTTTGTTGTAAGGATAAATGGAGGGGGAGGGACTGATGTATCCCACCCTAAGGTCCTCTTGGAGGAAGGGCAGGATACTAAACTTTTAAATAGCTACCAATACTAGCCAAAAACTTATGAATCCGTAATCAGATGTTTTCATTTATACTATTTACAAAAAGACAGTTTGCTAATCTTTCATGTGTGTGACTGCACAAAGTGATGTGTTGGATTACTTTTAACTGTTTAAGAAGTACTCTGTAGTCATGAATCCTGTTTCCCTTTCTTCTCAAAGGAGTCCCTTTGTGTTCATTTTAGTGAGAAATTCAGTGATGGAAAAAAGGAACAGGACAAGAAGATACTGTCCTTGCTCCTTGTCTTTATATGAAACCAATTATTTAATGTAGTATTCAAAAAGCTTTTGTAAAGTCACCCATCTTCTAACAAAAACAGGACCTTGAGCACTAAGTAAAGTAGATTCCACAAGAAAGTATTCTCCCCTAATACTAGAACTGAGAGGGTTTCCAATTAAGTTGATGAGCAGTAGATTTAGGATGCAGATAAAAGGAAATACTACTTTATTCAATTAATAGTTAAATTATTGAATTAATTGTCAGGATATGTAGTAATGGCCGTAAGCATAGATGTCTTTAAAAGGAGGTAACAAAGATTCATGGAAGACAGGTCCACTTGTGGTGACCAAAGGGAACATCCATGTTCAAAGGCAATAAGCAACTGAATACCAGTACTATCTCTGGTAGGAGACAGTATTGTTGAAAGGTCTTGGCCTATGCCCTGTTCATTGGCCCTCCAGGGGAACTGGTTGGCCACAGTGTAAAACAGGATGCTGACCTAGATTGACCTCTGATCCAGCAAGGCTCTTGTTATGGTCTTATCCAAAGTCTTAGGAGGCAGGAAATATCTTCCTTTGTTTTGTTGTTCTGTCTGCTTTTTTAGCCTGTGACCCATGGTAAATGTTAGAAGGTAAACGTTTGGTGAGGCTATGATCTAAGAGTAAATACAGTTGACAGCAGTTGCATGTCTTATTCTGTGAAAATCTGATACCTTTGCTCTCTACTTGTGTACCTTGCTTGTATGTTCAAGGGACCTCAGACCTCTAGAAAGACTGTTCTGTCTTTAAGTGTTTTGAGCATTGTGTGTTGAGAAATTTGGATAGATAATTGTTATAGAGCCATGTTTTTCTTTGTCTTCTGAAGTCAGTCTTTCCTATATCCAGTACTTTATAAGTAACCTCTAGTTGTATTTATTTCTGTGATGTGCTAGTCTGAGCTCTAAAGCTCCTATTGAGTAAGCAAAACAATTTTTAATAAGTAGAAAGAAAAGGTGAGCTGGAGTATTTTTTCCAGTTTTTTCCAGTTCATCTGAATTCCAGTTAAACAGTAAACATATTCAGAAATCCCACACTTAAAATCATCATCATGTACATGAGTCAAAATCAGCATTCTGTATGCAGTTGAAAAAATATCTATAGTGAGAACATTTAAAATAGCAATTTGCCCCAATTGTTGTAGGAGTCATTTTCTTTCACGATACCTTTCCTGTTTCTGAGAATATGAACATGGCTGTACATATGAAGCAGAATTATATTACATGTCTATTCTACCATATGTAGTGTTATAACTCTGCTTAATAAATACATCTGTCACTCTAGTCTACTGAAGAATGTGATAGGTATCATGAGAAAAATTACTGCCTTGGAATCATACAATAAACTGATGTCATTGTTGTGTATGAATGTTCTAGTAAGTTCAAAACGAGAATGAAACTAAATGGATGACTAATGGACAGGCACTCCTATTTGAAGTGGGCGTAGCCTAATACTAGTTTAAGTTTACATCATCCAGTAACTGACTATACCCTTCTTGGCAAATTTAAAGATCTTCCAGAATCTACACCCAAGTTCCAAATTGCTGTTTGTTCCTCCTCCGAATTTATTAGTTTCTTATATAAAATATCAGTTATGATAATTCTTCATTTCGTCACAATACCCTATGAGATAAACCCCCAATTCAATTTTACAGACAGAAAGCTGATTTTCTCAAGGATCTCCAGTGTTTTCATAGCTGAGTTTGATCTGTTTGGGGACATCTGGCCCCCCTGGACTTTTCCCCCTTAACACATTTCAAAGCCCTTTTCAGATTAATTGAGCTGAAATGTTCAAATGGTGAACAAATTTCAGATTATTTTGGGTATAGCGACTTAATTTCAGTGCTTTGAAATAATATGCATTTCAGTTTCTTTTAATATTTCATTGTGGAAGAATGTTCTTGTTCAAGGTGGTACATTATATAGTACCAGCATTTTAATAGTTGGTAATATTAATACATTTATATACTGTGTTTATTATCCTATGGGAAGTGCAGTGAATAATAGAATTACATTATGTCATAAAAGACAAACAAATTTATCAGTCAGTATATCTGATTCTGAACCTGAAGATCAAAAACTGAAGATCAAAAACACCACGGAATCAGGGCCATTGCATAAAAATCCCATTTAAAAAAGGGAGGCGGTATTTTAAAACAACCTCCAATTAGAGAGCCACTGTCTACACTTGTACAACCAACATAAAGTAAAAGAGTCTTCTTGACAAAGCACTGCAAAATCTTTGACTTCATTGCTAGTGGCAGTGGAACAGGGGATACTAGGGAGAAAGAGAAGCTGGATAGGCAGCAAGAGAGGGTGAGCAAGTAGTGGTAGTTGGTGTGTTTGTGTGATTGGGTGATGCTGCTACAGCTACAGAGAAGTGTACGGCAAGAAGCTCAGTAAGCAAGCAACAAGGCAGCAGCACCCTCCTTTGTCCCAAGCAGCACTCCCTCACTTTCCTTGGAGAGATGGAAATGAAGAGAGAGCAGCCAGGAGAAAGATGCGCCAGTGCCTCTGCTGATGTTTTCTCTCTCTCCCCTGCCCCCCCCTTCAAGAGAGAAGGTATGAAGTGGCAGAGGCAAGGACCAGGAGGAGAAGCAGGGGAAAGGCTGTGACAGCTCTCCCCCCCCCCCAGCAAGTTTTTTTCAGGTCCTTATGGTAAAAAGCTACAATAGTTTTTTCTTCTTGTTGTTCTGTGTGTGTGAAATTATAGTTACGGACATTCCTACATGCACTTATTTTTCAGAACTTTCTTTTTTTTCCAATTTTACACTTAGTCCCTCTGTTTTGTCCCTTATATATAATTTAGGAAAGGTGCAGTCATATTTATGTCAGACAACCAGAATTTTACTCTGGAATTCAATCAGGTGAATAGAAATCACTATATCTATTACTCTAGCACAAATTCCAGATCATCTTGTTAGGCTTGGAAAAATCTTTCTGGTATCCATATTAATAAACAGTTGTTCTGTTTGATATTATAAACCAAACAGCAAGAAAAAGTGCAAAAGGACACAGCAGCTTCTTTTCCATTCTGGAGAACCAAAGATGTAAATAAATACTCTGTGTGTCGATAAAGTACAGCTTTGTTATTCATGAACTTGTATATTATATATTTTATTTATTTATTTCTGTTTGTCCCACCCTCCCTGCGAACAGGCTCAGGGCGGCTAACAACACAGTAACATGATAAAATACAATAATCTATTATAAGACAATATTAATATGAAAATTAAAAAAATTAATTATTAAAACCAGATACATAAAATTAATTTCTTTGGTGCTATATCTGCTTCATATTTAAATGAAACTTAAGTCCTCAGGGCCAGATGAACTGCATCCAAGGGTTCTAAAAGAGCTTGCAGATGTAATTTCTGAGTCTCTGGCTATTATTTTTGAGAATTCTTGGAGAACAGGAGAGGTGCCAGAAGATTGGAGGCGGGCAAATGTTGTCCCTATCTTCAAGAAGAGGAAAAAGGAGGATCCGTGTAACTTCCGTCCCACCAGTTTGACGTCTATACCTGGAAAAGTTTTAGAACAAATCATCAGTCAGTCCTGGAACATTTAGAAAAGATGGCTGTGATTACTAAGAGCCAGCATGGGTTTCTCAAGAACAAGTCATGTCAGACTAACTTGATCTCTTTTTTTTTTTTTTTTGAGAAAGTGACTACCTTGCTGGATCAGGGGAATACTGTAGACATCGTTTATCTTGATTTCAGTAAGGCTTTTGATAAGGTTCCACATACTATCCTTGTTGACAAGTTGATAAAATGTGGTTTGGGTCCTGTTACCATTAGGTGGATCTGTAACTGGTTTTCAGATCGCACCCAAAGAGTGCTTGTGAATGGTTTCTCATCCTCTTGGGGAGGAGTGACAAGTGGAGTGCCTCAAGGAACTGTCCTGAGACCTGTTTTGTTCAACATCTTTATAAATGATTTGGATGAAGGAATAGTTGTTCTTGTTCAGTTGCACAGTCGAGTCCTACTCTTTGCAACCCCATGGACAAAGTCACGCCAGGTCCTCCTGTCTTCCACCATCCTCCGAAGTTTGCTCAAATTCATGTTTGTTACATCAGTAATGCTGTCCAGCCATCTCATCTTTTGCCGTCCCCTTCTTCTTTTGCCTTCTAACTTTCCTAGCATCAGGATCTTCTCCAGTGAGTGCTCCCGTCTCATCTGGTGACCAAAGTATTTGAGTTTTAGCTTCAGCATCTGACCTTCCAGGGAACAGTCAGGGTTGATTTCCCTTAGGACTGACTGATTTGATCTTCTTGCAGTCCAAGGGACTCTCAAGATTCTTCTCCAGCACCACAGCTCAAAAGCATCTATTCTTCTGTGCTTGGCCTTCCTTATGGTCCAGCTCTCACAGCCATACATTACTACTGGGAATACCATCGCTTTGACTATACGGACTTTTGTTGGCAGGGTGATGTCTCTGCTTTTTATTATACTGCCCAGGTTCACCATAGCTGTCCTCCCAAGGAGCAAACATCTTTTAATTTCATGGCTACAGTCACCATCTGCAGTGATCTTGGATCCCAGAAATGTGAAGTCTGTCACTACTTCCATGTCTTCCCCTTCTATTTGCCAACGTGTGATGAGGCCGGATGCCATGATCTTAGTTTTTTTGATGTTGAGTTTCAAGCCTACTTTTGTGCTCTGCTCTTTCACCCTCAACAAGAGATTCGTTAGGTCCTCACTTTCTGCCATTAGAGTGGTGTCATCTGCATATCTGAGGTTGTTGATGTTTTCCCAGCAATCTTCATTCTGGCTTGTGTTTCATAATAATAATAATAAAATTTTATTTATACCCCACCCTCCCCACCGAGGCAGGCTCAGGGCGGCTTACAGGACATGGCATAAGCCATGTTATAACAATAAAAACAGGATAATACAATTAAATACAATTCACAATTAACATTAAATAATCTAAAAACAGTCTAAAACAATATAATTTAGTGGTGCTACTATCTCAGTTGTGTTAAAGATGTCGTGATGCTTATGCCAGGTTCCATCTTAGAAGGCTAGTTGGAAGAGGGCGGTTTTGCACGCCCTATGGAATTGATTAAAATCCCGCAGGGCCCGCACCTCTTCTGGCAGCTGGTTCCACCATTGGGGAGCCTTTATAGAGAAGGCCTGTTCTCTAGTTATTTTTAATTTGGCCTCCTTTGGCCCAGGTACTTCCAGAAGATTTTGTGAGCTAGATCGTAGTGCTCTCTGGGGAACATATGGAGAGAGGCAGTCCCTAAGGTAGGCAGGTCCTTGGCCATATAGGGCTTTAAAGGTAATAACCAGCACCTTGTAACGAACTCGGTATACAATTGGCAGCCAATGCAGTTCCTGCAGCCTAGGCCGCACATGTTCCCACCGAGGTAGGCCCATTAACAGTCTGGCCACTGCATTCTGCACTAGCTGCAGTTTCCGAGTTCGGCACAAGGGCAGCCCCATGTAGAGAGCATTACAGTAGTCTAACCTCGAGGTGACCTTTGCATGGATCACTGTTGCCAGGTCACCGCATTCCAGGAAGGGAGCCAACTGCCTCGCCTGCCTAAGATGAAAAAAGGCGGATTTGGCAGTGGCTGCTATCTGGGCCTCCATTGTCAAGGAAGACTCCAGTAGCACTCCCAAGCTCCTGACCCTGCGCACTGGTACCAGTGGCGCACTGTCAAAAGCTGGAAGGGAGATCCCTCCCTCCGGACCGCCGCGACCTAGGCAAAGGACCTCTGTCTTCGCTGGATTCAATTTCAGCCCACTTGACTTAATCCAATCTGCCACAGCTTGCAACGCCTGGTCCAAATTTGCAGGGACATCGCCAGTTCGGCCGCCCATCAATAGATAGAGCTGGGTGTCATCCGCATACTGGTGACAACCCAGCCCATATCTCCGGGCAATCTGGACAGGGGGGTGCATGTAGATGTTAAATAACATCGGAGAGAGAACTGCCCCCTGAGGCACCCCACAATTAAGTAGGTGTCTCCAGGACAGCTTTCCCCCAATCACCACCCTTTGTCCCCGATCCTCAAGGAAAGAGGAAACCCACTGCAAGGCTAACCCCTGAATCCCTGCGCCGGCAAGGCGGCGGGTCAGCAGCCGGTGATTGACCATATCGGCGGGTCAGCAGCTGATAGGTCTAACAACAGCAATACTGCCACACTGCCTCAATCCAGATGGCACCGGAGATCATCCATGAGGGCGACGAACACTGTCTCTGTCCCATGGCCCCGGCGGAAGCCGGACTGGAATGGATCCAAGGTGGAAGCGTCATCCAGGAAACTCTGTAGCTGCAACACCACAGCCCTCTCTATGACTTTGCCCAAAAAGGGCAAGTTTGAGACCGGCCGGTAATGAGCCAATTCGGCCGGGTCTGATGTAGCCTTTTTCAGGAGGGGGCGGACCACTGCCTCTTTCAGAGGGGTTGGCAAAAGACCCTCCGAAAGAGATCTATTTATGATGTCCTGTACAGGACATCTCAGCTCCTCCTGGCAAGCTTTAATTAGCCAGGAGGGGCACGGGTCCAGATCACAAGTTGTTGGGCGTGCAGTAGAGAGAATTCTGTCAACTTCCTCTAGGCCGAGTGGGTCGAAACAATCCAGGATCAAACCAGAAGACAGGCACAGAGCCTCAAGTTCACACACTGTATCCAATATGGCAGGGCAGTCACAGCGGAGTGACTGGACTTTGTCTGCAAAAAAATTCGCAAAAGCCTCACAGCCTATCTCTAATTCCTTAACTTTTGGTTTGCCTTGTGGCAATGTAGTGAGGTTCCGAATTGTCCTAAACAATTGTGCCGGGTGCAAATTTGCAGACGCAATCTTAGCTGCAAAGTACATTTTCTTTGTGGCCTTGACTGCCATCTCATAGGACCTCATAAACTCCCTATAAGATGCTCTAGTCGCTTCGTCACGAGTACACCGCCATTGCAGTGGGCTCATCCAGGCCAGCATTCCGCATGATGTACTCTGCATATAAATTAAATAAGCAGGGTGACAATATACATCCTTGTCGAACTCCTTTTCCTATTCTAAACCAATCAGTTGTTCCATATCCCATTCTGACAGTTGCTTCTTGACCCTTATACAGGTTTCTCAGGAGACATGTGAGGTGGTCTGGTACTCCCATCTCTTTAAGGACTTGCCACAGTTTGTTGTGATCCATATAATCAAAGACTTTAGCGTAGTCAATGAAACAGAAATAGACGTTTTTCTGATACTCCCGTGCTTTCTCCATAATCCATCAGATGTTGGCAATTTGATCTCTAGTTCTTCTACCTCTCCGAAACAATGCTTATTATATTTGCTGATGATACTAAATTGGGAGAGGTTGCAAATACAGTAGAAGACAGAAACAGGATACAGGATGACCTTGACAGGCTGGAAAACTGGACTAAAAGCAATAAAATTTTAACAGAGAAAAATGTAAAGTTCTGCATTTAGGTAGAAAAAATCCAGTGCATGGTTATAGGATGGGGGAGACTTGTTTTAGCAGTAGTATGTGCGAAAAGGATCTAGGGGTCTTAGTGGATCATACGCTGAACGTGAGTCAACTGTGTGATGAGCCAGTTTGGTGTAGTGGTTAAGTGTGCGGACTCTTATCTGGGAGAACCGGGTTTGATTCCCCACTCCTCCACTTGCACCTGCTAGAATGGCCTTGGGTTAGCCATAGCTCTGGCAGAGGTTGTCCTTGAAAGGGCAGCTGCTGTGAGAGCCCTCTCCAGCCCCACCCACCTCACAGGGTGTCTGTTGTGGGGGAGGAAGGTAAAGGAGATTGTGAGCCGCTCTGAGAATCTTCGGAGTGGAGTGCGGGATATAAATCCAATATCATCATCTTCTTGATGTGGTGGCTAAAAAGGTAAATGTAATTTTGGGCTGTATCAACAGAAGTATAGTATCCCGATCACGTGAAGTGATGGTATCGTTTTACTCTGCTCTGGTAAGACCTGGAGTATTGTGTTCAGTTTTGGCCACCACATTTTAATAATAATAATAATAAATTTTATTTGTATCCCGCCCTCCCCGCCTAGGCAGGCTCAGGGCGGCTAACAACATTTCGTACATATACAATAATAAATAAAAACATTAGATTTAAAAGTAAGAACTTTAAACTTTATTTAAATACCAGTTAATGTATTTAAAAATTCATAATTTGAATTGATCTGGCAGCAATGATGGCATTCTGACGCTAGTTTCTGCCAGTTTAAACAAATTCCATGATGACATAGGTCCTTAAAACAGGACCGTGTTGGTGGGTCCTTAGTTAACAACAATTCAGCAGTCGATGTATGCTCGTTTAAAGAGGGCAGTCTTGCAGGCCCTGCGGAACTGATCAAGGTTCCGCAGGGCCCGCACCTCCTCAGGGAGCTGATTCGATAGGGTAGGGGCCGCGATTGAAAAGGCCCGTGCTCTGGTATTCTGAAGCTTGATCTCTTTCGGCCCAGGGATAGTCATTTTATTTTTTCCAGCTGACCTCAGTGCCCTCTGGGGTTCATATGGGAAGTGACGGTCCCTCAGGTAGGCTGGTCCTCAGCCATACAAGACTTTAAAGGTAATGACCAGCACTTTGTACTGGACCCGGTATGTAATTGGCAGCCAGTGCAGTCCACGCAGCCCCGGCCGTATGTGCTCCCATTTTGGGAGTCCCAACAACAGCCTGGCTGCCGCGTTCTGCACCAGCTGCAACTTCCGGGTCCGGCACAAAGGTAGCCCCAAGTAGAGGGCATTACAGTAGTCCAATCTTGAGGTGACCGTTGCATGGATCACTGTTGCGAGGTCGCGACGCTCTAGGAAAGGGGCCAACTGCCTTGCCCGCCTCAGATGGAAGAATGCTGACTTGGCAGTGGCTGCTATCTGGGCCTCCATTGATAATGAAGGCTCCAGTAAAACACCCAGACTCTTTACCTGGCGCGCTGATTTCAATGGTGCGCCTCGAAGGCAGGGAGAGCTATTTCCCCTCCCCGGTCGCCGCGACCCACACAAAGGACCTCTGTCTTCGCTGGGTTCAACTTCAGCCCACTCAGTCTGAGCCACGTCGCAACAGCCTGTAAGGCCCGGTCCAAATTCCCTGGGGCGGAGTCGGGCCGGTCGTCCATTAGTAGATAGAGCTGGGTGTCATCTTCATATTGATGGCAACCCAGCCCAAACCTCCGGGCAATCTGGGCAAGGGGGCGCATATAGATGTTAAACAACATTGGGGAGAGAACTGCTCCCTGAGGTACACCACAATCTAGTGTGTGTCTCTGGGATCGCTCATCCCCAATAGCCACCCTTTGTCCCCGGCCTGAGAGGAAGGAGGAGAGCCATTGCAAGGCCAACCCCCCAACCCCAATGTCAGCGAGGCGGCGCGTTAGCAACTGATGGTCGACTGTGTCAAATGCCGCCGACAGGTCTAGTAACATCAGCACTGCAATGCCGCCACGATCCAGTTGCCACTGGAGGTCATCCACCAAGGCGACCAGCACCGTCTCCGTCCCATGGCCCGGCCGGAAACCAGACTGGCACGGGTCAAGAACGGAAGCGTCATCTAGAAACCTCTGTAAGTGCAACGCCACTGCCCTCTCGATAATTTTACCTAAAAATGGTAAATTAGACACCGGACGGTAATTCGCCAATTCGGCCGGGTCTGCTGTACATTTTTTTAAGAGAGGGTGGACCAATATAGACAAGCTGGAACGGGTCCAAAGGAGGGCAACGAAGATGGTGAGGGGTCTGGAGATCAAGTCCTATGAAGAAAGGTTGAAAGAGCTGGGCATGTTTACCCTGGAGAGCAGGCGGTTGAGAGGTGATATGATCACCATCTTCAAGTAATTGAAGGGCTGTCATCTAGAGGATGGTATGGAATTGTTTTCTGTGTCCCCAAAAGGTAGGACCAAAACCAATGGGTTGAAATTAAATCAAAAGAGTTTCCAGCTCAACATTAGGAAGAACTTCCTGACCATTAGAGCAGTTCCTCTAATGGCTCTCCTTTTTTCGAGGTTTTTAAACGGAGGCTAGATGGCTATCTGACAGCAATGAAGATCCTGTAAATTTAGGGGGAGGTATTTGTGAGTTTCCTGCATTATGCAGAGGGTTGGACTAGATGACCCTGGAGGTCCCTTCCATCTCTATAGTGCTATAGTTTAGATCATATTTTAGTATGACTAGAGAGAAGCTTCCAGAAGGGAATGCTGTGACCTCTTCCTTCCCACTGTAGCAGCCTTTAGGTCCTCTGAAACATGTCCTCAGTGGACCCCCAAGAAGAGCATGAGGGAGGGGAAAATTGGTAAAAACTAATAAATATAAAAGACCACCCCTATTCCTCTGGTGGGAAGTGCCTTCTGCCAGCAGAAAACATAGGTTTTAGTCCAAGCCTTATGGCTTTATACACAGAATTTTATTCATGCTTTTCAACTACAAGTCTAATGTAACTAGCTTATCAGTGCTTAGTTTGATTCTGCTGAAAAATCTGCACTTTTATCAGCTCTGATGTTCTTAAATGTATGCTTATATTGCCTTATGTGAGGATAGACTCTTGGTATTCTAGCATCTGTAATTTAAATAAGTAATTGTCAATTCTGAATAGATAGTGCTGGCAGCCTGACTCTTATGCTCCTAAGTATGAATCATTGGCTTGCCATGCCGGAGTGTCAAACATGTGGCCTGCGGGATAGATCTGGCCCATGCAGGGCTCAAATTCCCCCCTCCCCAACAACTACCTCCTTCTGCTTCCTTTCCCAGGGCTGCTACTGCAGCCACACTGGAGGTTGTCCCCCCCCCCCCCATTCCCTCAGTGGTTTTTCTGCTGCACTCACTCACTCTCTGCCTCCTTTTCCAGGGCTGTTCTCTTCTATTTGGGAACAGGAGGAGGAGGAGGAAAGAGTCCCATGGCAACTTCAAGACCAACAACATTTTATTCCAGGTATAAGCTTTTGAGTGCAAGCACACTTCTAGTGAGGGATGGTGGATGGATGAATGGATTCTTCTGACAAGCACAGTGTACATTTAAGACATTATTTTGGCTTATTCTAAAAAGGGTTTTTTAATTGATTTCTCTGTTCCTAGCTGGAATTATTTTCTTTAAAAAAATACCCTGTTTAGGAATTAGAACACTTGGATTGGCTCTTATATCTTGGAGAGCAGAGTGATTTCAGGTGATAAAAGCATAGCACACATTGGTAATGAGACAGGAAAACTAACTCTCAGTTCAGTCCAGGAGGTTGCATTGTCTTGAGCTTCATTATCAATTGCAATTCAGCAGACTCTCTTTCTAATCTCCCATTGAAATTTCTTTATAAGAGCACTGCTACTCTTAGGTCAGCAACTGAATGTGGTTTCTAATGTTGGACTTATGTCCATTTATTCTTTGCATCCTCCTGGATGGAATTGAGACCTAGGTTTCCTGTCTCATTACCAACACTCGTATTTCTGTGTCTACTACTCCTCTGTATATCTATCACACCTAATCCAATCAAGCCTGTTATTGTCATTAACCAGCTATCGCCATTCAACATCTAAAGTCACCTTTATAAAGTCTCTGGTACCTCATGTTACATTTTATGGCACGCATAGCCTGACCCAACAAAGTGGCATTTGTGTCAGATCCAGCTCTTATAACAAATGAATTCAGCACCTCTTGATTAGTGCATAACATTTCTCTTAAGAAACTTCAAAGGTAGACAGAATACCCCGCCCCCCCAAAAAAATTGTGCAGCAGCTCTTCTGTTGACCATAAAGAGAAATTTAACTATGAAAGACAATTCCCTTATTTCATTAATTGGGGGTTTGAAAAGAGAAGTGAAGGAACATAGATAGCAATTCGGCTTTTGTGTATGCGCGTGTGTGTGAGTGTGTGTGTGAAAGTGAGAGAGTGAGACTAGCCAGGTTTCAACTCTATTATAAATGGTAATTAAGATGTAATGAGGATTTCTGTGTTTTAATAGGCCTTGTAGGAAATAAATGTAGAGTTCAGTTGGAGCTATCTGCTGATGGGTGAAGAAGGGAATTTGTGAATAATCTAACCTTAAGCAGATGTGTACCCTGTATCAATGTGATTGAAACTGATAACTTACATTCTTAAATGGAATCTATTTTCTGTGTTTGTTGCTTAAAATTTTTCCACTCATGTCATTAAATTTAAGCAGTCGCCAATGATTGACGTAAACAGAGCAGATAGTTTACGTGCAGTTCCTTAAATGTTTTGGCATCATTACTACTAGGAAGCTTTAGCCATCTGCCGACTGAGCTTGATACAGCTAGTAGAAAGATGTTCTTCTGTTCTGCACATGGGTAATCGTCTAATTTACTGTTTAACAGGCTTAGAAGGGTAGTCACTATTACCTTAAGACCAGAGGGAAAGAATCTGGGAAGACGGAGGAGAAATCTTTCATGATTGCATGATGTACTTTTGTTTTTTTGCATTAGTTGCATGTTAGCTGGCAAAGCTGTTACCATGGAAACAAACAGTCAGCTACAGAGAGTGCCAATGGAATGCTAATCTGGTATAAATTAGGAGTTCCAGCTGCTGTCCAAAGGTGGGGAGGCATAGAAGAGGAAGTTAAGGGAGTGAAAACACATTCCATTATTTCAGAAGTTACTCTTCGCTGGCACTGTAATTCAATATGGCTAGCAAATGATACAGTAATTTTAAAACACTTGCATAATAGACATGTACATTAAACATGCCCTGGCCTTGATGGCCTAGGTTAGCCCTGTCTCATCAGATCTTGGAAGCTAAGGAATTCTTGGATGGGAGACCACCAAGGGCCAGGGTTGCTACACAGAGGCAGCCAATAGGAAACCACCTCTGTTTGTCTCTTGCCTTGAAAACCTAGAGCATCCTGCATCTAACGTCTTCAGTTTGCCATCTTCTGGGTGTCCCTCGCGAAGGTTGGCATTGACTAGAGCCTGTACTTTCTCTGTGATGGTTTCCACTTTATGGGATGGGTTCCTCAAATGGACCTGTGGTGTGTAAGTGACACATATTTCATTAGTTTGGGAGTGAATTGGGATTCTACTGTTCCTTATTGTCCCTTGGATATTTTAATGGTATATTGTAAACCACTTGAAATAACAGGGAAAGATGAGATATAAAAGTTTTAGTAAAACAAAATAAATTGAAGGAATAATCAGAACAGATCCTTCCTCTTTTGACCACTGAAAAGTTGTTTCTGTTGACCAGAAGTTCTCCCCCCCCCATTTTTTAATTATTCCATTTAGTTTATTACAACAAATATTTGTAGCTATATACATTTCGATCTCTCCCTTCCTTTCTCCCTCCCTTTACTCTTAGTCTTTTCACCCCAGCCATGGGCACAAAGCCTTAATCTTCCACTGAATGTCTTTTCTTCCTTCTTTCAATAACCAATCTAGGTAGGTCTTCCATCTGGTCTTGATTTCATTAGATTTCCCTTCCCACGTTGTCTCTTTGTTGATTGATGCCACGATATCTGACTGTATAAATTCAAACAAATAGTTGTGCCAGATTTCTACTGTCCATTTACTTTTGTCTTTCCAACCCAAAGCTATAACCGCTTTTCCTGCCAGTATCATAGCCTTAACTAAATTTTGAATACTCCTATTATTGGGCCTCCTATTGTACTTAACAACATTAGATTAAAATCTATAGTTAGTGTTATATTGCATACTTTTCTAATAATTTCGATAATTTCCTTCCAAAAGGTCTTTACTTCCGAACATTCCCACCACATGTGTGCATACCAACCTTTAGAGAGTTTACAGTGCCAGCATAACGGGCTTAACCCTGGAATCATGTTAGCTAGCTGTGCTGGTGTCATGTACCATTTTGTAAGGAATTTATATTCAAGTTCTTTAAATTTGGTTACTTTGATTTCTTCTATTCCTTTCATAATTTTATCCGCAATCCTCTCTGATATCTGACCTTCATGGCTCCATCTCCTTTGTAAGTATTCTGTTATTTTTTCCTTATTTATTATCATCTTTCTATATATTTTCCCTACCAACCCCTTTTTCTGCTTTGCCATTTCTTTGTATATTACTTCCGTTGGTTCATCTATCCAGAGTTCATTTTCGCTAATCGTTTTTACTGCCTTATATAGCCCAGCTATTTTTAGCCAATATTGTTTACCTGTTTGTTCTGTTACTTCCTGTAAGAGCTTAAGATTTCCACTTCTAAACATATCCCCCACTCTGTGATAATCTTTAAGATTTAACATTTCCCACCAATTAATATCTTGCACTCCTTCGTTAACAGTCTCGAGGGGTGCCCATCTAGAAACTTTTCCTAACCAATAGGGTTGCCATTTCTTCCAAACTTCTAATGATGCTCTTCTAGGGCCTATTGTTAATTTTAAGTCTTTATTCGTAACTTTAGAAAAAATGCCTAATCTACCTATATTATTATTAGTTTCATTCTCAAGGTTAATCCACTTCTGAGTCTTTTCCTCGCCTATTTCTAATAATGGTTTTAGTTGAAAAGCTTCATAATAATTGTTTAGGTCTAGGATTCCCCATCCAAATTCTGATTTATGACTATAAATTATTCTCTTATGGAACCTGCATTTTTACTGTCAAATATCCACTCCTTTAATGCTCTGTTCCATTGTTCAGTTTTATTTTTCATTGTTCCCAGAGGCAACATTTGAAATAGGTATGTTAATTTTGGTACCCAAAACATTTTAGCACTCCTATTCTAGATGATATCCCCAGCATTTTATTTTTCCATCTTTTCTTGTCTCTATTTTCCCCATGTTTTATCATAATTATCCTTTATCATTTTATCAATATTTTTTTGCAACACTATACCTAAATATTTAAATTTCTTAACCCCCAATCCTATGTTCGTACTCCTATTTATCTCTTGCCTTTCTTCTCTGATTCTATATGATTTCTGATTTTACCATGTTGACCCTTAGCCCTGAGCACTTTTCAAAGTCTTCTAGGATAATCTTAACCTCTTTAACTCCCTCTTTAGGGTTTGTCATGATTACTATAATGTCATCTGCAAATAGATTAAGCTTCATTTCTTCGTTACCTATCCTATAGCCCTCTATTCTTCCCGAATTTCTAATCCTTTCTGCTAATTGTTCTATTGCTATTATAAATAAGAGTGGAGATAGTGGGCAACCTTGTCTGTCTTCTCCTTGTATGGGAAATGCTTGTGAATGTTCATTATTTACTCTTACTTTCGCAATTCTTTGTCCAGGAGTTCTTAAGGAACAGTAAGGTGCAAGGGTGGGGGAAGAGAAGCAGGAATGGGCAGAAATCACCCATACATGCATACACATGCTTTTATGTGAATTCTTGCTCCATATGCAAAAGAGCAGAGGCTGATTTCTTCTGATTGCATCCTGCTGTATTCCCAACGGTCCAGGATCTTATTTTGGGGGGCATAGAGATCTGCATAGAAATATTTAAAATTTACCTCCATTGAATCTTTCTGATATGTGAAGTGTAATTGAATGATTGGAACATCTTTAGCTAGCTAACAGCCCAAAATCATTAATTTTGTAAACATCAGTATTACTTTAGGACATCCAAAAAGAGTGAGATGATGCCTTTTTCATTAGCAGAATGTCTGTTTATAGAAGAATATAGACGTTTCTAATTCTGACTGACAGAATTCAAAAACTATATATACTTACCACAGATTTGTCAAGGAGAACTATACTGTAGCATTTATTCTGGAGGCTTTGGTTCCTGAGACCAGAGTATCTTCAACTTGTACAAAATGTTACTATTAAACTGAACTGTGAATATCAGGAACTATATATCATTTGACACTTCTGTCTTTTCTCAGTGTATAGAACCTGTAGATGCAGGCAGCAGAACTTGATAGCTGCACCGACAAACTATTTCATCTTTTGTTGAACTGATTGTATGAGTCAACCTTCTGTCTGGCCACAATGTTGTCTATTTGCAAATCAGTTGTGTTTGCTTAGGTCTTGCCTGATTGCCAGTGAAACCCTTAGTGGAAATGTTATCTCCATTACTCAGCAGCAGATGCTGAATAGTTAAGGCTAGAGAGAGTGAAAGAGAACAGTAGTGCTGATATCCGAGAACCTTCTATGCTTATTGCTAATGACCATTCTAGTTGAGAGTGGAGATGTTAAAGCGATAGAGACCAGGAGGGATTTTTGCCACCTCCCCTGCTGCTTGCTTAGGCCACTGTCCCCTGAAAAGCTACTCCTAGCTGTCAGAAGATCCTTGGGAATAGTGTGCAGCAGTCTCCTGTGAGAAGCTTTAGGTCTTTAAAAGATACATATTCTGTATTCTCAGCTCATAAACTCCTGAGATGGTTTTCATTCATAGTAATTTAAAAAATAAGGCAATATATCAGTTGAAGTAACCAGTAGTACATTGTAGCATCCAATGTAATGATTATTCAGAAATTCCCATTCTCTGCCAAAACTTAGAATTATAAAATGTGTTGGTCCCCCTCCCTCTCGAAAACTTGTGGTGGGGGAAATGATATACGCAATACTTTCTTATAAAACCTAAATATATTGCACAGCTTTAATAATATCAAATATGTTACATATCAAAGTGTATAATTTGGTGGTTATATTAGAAGGCTTTAGTATTCAACAGGTAAAATTGTGAAAGACCTAATACTTGAAAAAGAGCTACAAAATGCTACACTCTGTGTCATCTTTGCATGTATTGCATAGGTTTTTTCCTATTTGAGAGACAGGAATAACAGTAGTAAACAAAGATTTAATTTGGACAAATGGTTTCATACAGTCACAGGAGGACTAGCAGTGTATTTGGATATAGAGTTAAAAAGAAGAGGAGATTGGATTTATACCCTGCCCTTCGCTACCCATAGGAGCCTCAGAGCAGCTTACAATCTACTTTCCCTTTCCCTCCCCACAACAAACACCCTGCGAGATAGGTGCGGCTGAGAGAGCTCTCCCAGAACGGCTTTGAGAGAACTTGTGGCTGACCCAAGGTCACATCAGCAGGTATATGTGGAGAAGTGGGAAATCAAACCTGGTTCTCCTAGATAAGAGTCCACACACTTTACTACTACACCAAACTGGCTCTCAACACCAAACATTAAACCCTTGAGTTAAAAACTGTTATATACACTATACTGGTTGTGGCCAAATTGAAAAGGTAAAGGTACAAGCACCAGTCGTTTCTGACTCTGGGGTGACATCACATCACGATGTTTTCACAGCAGACTTTTTACAGGGTGGTTTGTCATTGCCTTCCCTAGTTATCTACACTTTCCCCCCAGCAAGCTGGGTACTCATTTTACCAACCTTGGAAGGATGGAAGGCTGAGTCAACCTCGAGCTGTCTACCTGAAAACCCAGCTTCCACTGAGGATTGAACTCAGGTCGTGAGCAGAGAGTTCGGACTGCAGTACTGAAGCTTTGCCACTCTGCGCCATGGGGCTGCTTGTGGCCAAATTAAATATATGCTTGAAAATATGTTCTGTGTGTCTGCAGTATGCACAGAAACAAAACAGGAGAAAAAGAATATTACACCAGATGAACAAGTTCGGGGTGAAATTAACAATATTAACTGCATCTACATCAAAAAGTAGAAGCAAACAAAGGCAATAAAACATTTGTGAAAATATGAATGTTTTCACATGGCACCCAAAGCTTAAGAAACTTGGGGCTAGATAAATTAGTGAAAGATATCTCTTAAAATTTATACCAACTTGCAGTATTTCTGCAGAAATCTTGAAATTTGTATGTCTCTCTATTTCAAAAGGAGTGATTAAGGACCAAAAAGGAATGAAGAGGTTGTGCTGCACATTGTAGCTGAAGAGAGAGCATAACATAGGGAAAGTACCTTGAAGGAAGCTGTCTACAACAGGATCTCTGAAATTTGGTCCCTCTATTTCTTGCAGATGGGGCAGAAACAGAGCAGCATAGTGAGTCATGTAATCACTGGGAACTTTGGGATTTTAATTCCAAGGGCCTTGAGCAATGTTGAGCAAAATTAGATACCTTCGTTTTTGGAACTATGCAGTGACCTTTTAATAATACGATTGTAGTACATGTGAGCCCCGTGGCGCAGAGTGGTAAAGCTGCAGTACTGCAGTCAGAGCCCTCTGCTCACAACCTGAGTTCGATCCCAGCAGAAGCTGGTTCAGGTAGCCGGCTCATGGTTGACTCAGCCTTCAAGGTCGGTAAAATGAGTACCCAGCTTGCTGGGGGGAAAGTGTAGATGACTGGGGAAGGCAAGGGCAAACCACCCTGTAAAAAGTCTGCCGTGAAAACATTGTGAAAGCAACGTCACCCCAGAGTCGGAAATGACTGGTGCTTGCACAGGGGACTTGCTTTTACCTTGTAGTACAGATGAGTGATTTTCAGAGACTTTGTAGAATTGACCATTTGGCACTTGCTACTTTTGTGATGCTGCTAGTGTTCTGTTTAGGCTTTCCAAGTAGGTGGGTTTTTTTGCTTATTTATAACTTACACTCCTATGTGTTTTGCACATTTCAAAAATATGCTTTATTTTGATCTGTGTTAATATGTATATTTTGGATGACATGTGGATTATTCAAGTAAATTGCATGACTTTCATCAGTGTAAGCAGATTATTACCTTGCCTTTATAATACATAGATCCCAGTAGGCAGCCGTGTTGGTCTGAAGCAATAGAACAAAGCAGTAGACAAGTGTACCTTTAAGACCAACTACCGTATGTTTTATTCAGAATGTAAGCTTTCGTATGCTCTTAAGCAGACTTCATCAGACAAAATGGGAATGGCAGCCATGGAACATGTTGTATACATACTTTCGATTTACGTTTATAATCTATAGTGCACTATGTTTGCCGGACATGTTTTGAGGCTTTCATTTTTAAAGCCAGACAGTACCACTGTTCCCTCTAAACTGTGGAATCTCTGAGCCAAAATTCTACTTTCTGAGCTACTAGTATTACAGTTGTGAGCTACTAATATTAAAGTTGTGAGCTGCTGCATAAATTAGTTTGCTCTGGGGCCATTTTTCGTGAGCTAAGACAAAAATGTATGAGCCAGAGAATAAAAAACTGAGCTCACTCACACTAACTCAGCGAAGGGGGGAAACTGGACAGTACCCTATAGATATGTTTAGAAGCAGACTTTTCCATTACTCTATAGAAATACTAAACTTCTCAGATAATTTTCAGTTGGATGTTAAACCTAGGGTTGCCAAGTCCAATTCAAGAAATATCTGGGGACTTTGGGGTGGAGCCAGGAGACTTTGGGGGTGGAGCCAGGAGACATCGGGGCAGAGCCAGAAGCAAGGGTGTTACAAGCATAATTGAACTCCAAAGGGAGTTCTGGCCATCACATTTAAAGCGACCGCACACCTTTTTAAATGTCTTCTTTCCATAGGAAATAATGAAGGATAGTGGCACCTTCTTTTGGGGCTCATAGAATTGGACCCCGTGGTCCAATCGTTTTGAAACTTGGGGGATACTTTGGGGAGTGTCACTAGATACTATACTGAAAATTTGGTGCCTCTACCTCAAAAAACAGCTCCCCCAGAGCCCCCGAAACCTCCAGATCAATTCCCCATTATACCCTATGAGAATCAATCTCCACATAGAGAATAATGAAGTGCTCAGCAGACTCCCTCCCCCCCCCCCATTTCTGGCCACTCTGAAGCGAGGGATTGGCCTCTCTACTCACGAGTTGCTGCCAACTTCTTCAAAGTAACAGACACAACATCCCAAGAGGAAGCCTTTCAATCAGCAACTGAAGCCTCCCGAGATACAAACACTCTGGGGGCGGAGCTTCCCCCCCACACCGGCCAGACTCCCCAAGGAGACACCACCCGGCAGCTGGAGAGGACGCAAGGACTATGAGTCCCAGCATGCACCTCGCGAAGGGAGGCCGGACTGGAATGAATAGCAGGCCGGCGGTGGGCGGGTCTTTGTGACCTGGAGGAAGGGAGAAGCCTGAAGCCTGCGAGGGAGGCAGGCAGGGAAAGACACGGCGCCATTCCCCCCCCCCCCCGCTTCCGGATTTTTGGAGAGCGGGGGAGGAGGTCGCTAATTCGGGGATCCCTCGACAGGGCGGGGGGGGGGTTGGGAAGCCTAGTTAAACCACTAAATTAGGAGCTTATTTATTAAAACATTTGCATCCCAACTTTCCTCTTTGTTCAGGGTGGCTTATAATGATAGTTAAAATCCCCAGTTAAACTAACATAAAACGTTTAACATGTTCCGAATTCCAAATCAGTTGTGACTGAAAAACTATTGCAGAGAGAGGCCTAGTGGGTCTAGGGAGCCTGTGAGGCCTGTGTCTCAGTAAAAGAGGCAGCCTACAATCCCCAGAATGCTTGGCGCTGGTTTCAGCCAATTAGTGTCCAAGTAGGCTCTGAGGTGATTGGCTTAAAAGCTTTCTCTAGAGACAAACACTGTTCTTTTCCTACTGAGAGGCCAAGCAGGAAGGACAGCTGCTGTTCAGGAGGAGGACCCTCACTCTGACGGAGAGAGTGAGCAGGCCGAGGCCTGGGGCCTAACAGGCTTGGACAGTTAAGTTTAGTCGCGTTAGGGGCTTTACGTTTATTTTCCTTCACCCATCTTGCTGTAGTTTAATGCACCTTATCTGTTCACTTACCCTTTATTGATTTCCTGTTTGAAATAAACCATTTTGTTTTTTGTTACTCTGCCTGGTCAATACACCTGTTTTCTTGGGCCAAAGGAAGGGCTTGGGAGGGGACTCTGGGCCTTTCCAAGGGATCCTGATTCCAGAGTGGTGGCAGCATCAGGTGGCACCCCCATCTGGGTCATGACACCATGTAATACTTGTAAATATAAATTAACACAGTTTGAATTGGTTACTTCCAACAATGGACAAGGCTACATCTGTTGATCTAAATCTGCTCTTTTGTCACTTTGCACTTTACTCACAAGGCTATGGAGCCCGATTGTGGTATATAGTGTAAGCAAGCATGGTTGCTGCTGAAAATGGTGCTTACTGCTAAAATTCTGCTCACAAAGCACTGTGGGAGATTTAGTAGCTGCTACCACCACTGGATTCCATCAATTGCAGTTGAAGCCATGAAACTTGATTGTACTCAAACCAAGAAGTGTTTGACTTCTGGCAATGTGAATTAAAGGTATGGATATTTAGTTCATATGCCAAAAATCAAAGACTGATCCCTCAACAGCAGTTGCTTTACCCCTGGACTTCTGTGATTACTAAGAGCCAGAATGGGTTTCTCAAGAACAAGTCATGTCAGACTAACCTTATCTCTTTTTTTGAGAAAGTTACTACCTTGGCTGGATCAGGGGAATTCTGTAGACATAGTTTATCTTGATTTCAATAAGGCCTTGATAAGGTTCCACATACTATCCTTGTTGACAGGTTGGTAAAATGTGGTTTGGATCCTGTTACCGTTAGGTGAATCTGTTGACAGATCACACCCAAAGAGTGCTTGTGAATGGTTCCTCATCCTTTTGGAGAGGAGTGACAAGTGGAGTGCCTCAAGGATCTGTCCTGGGACCTGTTTTGTTCAACATCTTTATAAATGATTTGGATGAAGAAATAGAGGGAATGCTTATTAAATTTGCCGATGATACTAAATTGGGAGGGGTAGCAACTATGGTAAAAGATAGTCAGGATACAGGATGATGCTGACAGACTGGAAAACTTGGCTAAAATCAATAAAATGAATTTTAACAGAGTTAAATGTAAAGTTCTGCATTTAGATAGGAAAAATCCAATGCATAGTTATAGGATGGGGGAGACGTGTCTTAGCAGTAGTGTGTGTGAAAAGGATCTAGGGGTCTTAGTGAACCATCCACTGAACATGAGTCAACAGTGTGATGTGGTGGCTAAAAAGGCAAATGCAATTTTGGGCTGTATCAACAGAAGTATAGCGTCTAGATCATATGAAGTGATGGTATCACTTTACTCTGCTCTGGTAAGACCTCACCTGGAATATTGTGTCCAGTTTTGGGCACCACATTTTAGGAAGGATATAGACAAGCTGGAACGGGTCCAGAAGAGGGCGACGAAGATGGTGAGGGGTCTGGAGACCAAGTCCTATGAGGAAAGGTTGAAGGAGCTGGTGATGTTTAGACTGGAGAGGAGGCGGCTGAGAAGTGATATAATTACCATCTTCAAGTACTTGAAGGGCTGTCATATAGGGGATGGTGCAGAATTGTTTTCTGTGGCCCCAGAAGGTAGGACCAGAACCAATGGGCTGAAATTGCATCAAAAGAATTTCTGGCTCACAACGTTAGGAAGAACTTTCTGACAGAGCAGTTCCTCAGTGGAACAGGCTTCCTTGGGAGGTGGTGGACTCACCTTTCCTGGAGGTTTTTAAACAGAGGCTAGATGGCCATCTGACAGCAATGTGGATCCTTTGAATTTAGGGGGAGGCATTTGTGAATTTCCTGCATTGTGCAGGGGGTTGGTTTAGATCAGGGGTTCCCAACCCCCGGCCCACAGACCGGTACTGGGCCATGGCCTGTTAGCAACCGGGTCGCACAACCCCGCTGCCCCGCCTCCCCCCCGTGGCGCTGTGCAGCCTCACCCCCCACCCCCCTCTGTGGCGCCTCCTCCCTCCGTTTCCACAAGTTTAAGGTTGGGGAAGGGGCAGTGAAGTGCTTCCCTGGCTCTTTAAAGGCTGAACCCCCCTCCCCCCACTGATCAGCTAATCGGTGGAGGGAAGTGCGGCAGCAGTGCGAGTCACCCACTGAAAAAAACGTGCTGCCCTTGCCGCCTTCCCACACCCAGGAAGGAAGTGGGGAGGAGACAAGGGCAGTGTGGATTTTTCAGTGGGTGGCTTGCGCTGCTGCCGTGATTTCCCCCACCGACCAGCTGATCGGCGGGGGGATGTCGGCCTTTAAAGAGCCGGGGAGGTGCTTCACCATCCCTTTCCCAGCCTTAAACTTGTGCAAACAGAGGGGGGGAGGCGCAAGGGGCGGAGGGGGGCGGGCGGATGCTGAATTCGGTGCCCCCACCCTGCTGGCCCTGGGGCTGATCCCCAGGGCCAAAAAGGTTGAGAGTCCACTGATCTAGATGACCCTGGAAGTCCTTTCCAACTCTATGATTCTGCTTGAGCCGGCTCAAGCAATCCATTCTCCTTTTTATCTGCAGCTATGTTCCATTCCCCTCACAGTGACCAGATCTGGTTTTTTTGGAGGTCCAGTCACCGTGAGGGGAATGGAAGGTAGCCACGGATCAAAAGGCGTCCACGCAGCAACTGGTGGGGAATTGATAGCTTGAGCCAGCTCAAGCAGAAACCCTGGGGCAGAGCAACAGCCGGTGAGGAATCAAACACTTCTTTGCTGCTCTTGACTCCTAGCCATGGCCTAGGGAAATGAATGGCAAGTCTTTTATAGATGATTAGCCATGATACATCAATGGAACCTAAGTATTTAGCAGCTGTATATCTCTGAATGGCGCCTCTTGGGAGAGTAATACAGAAAATAGCCATCGTCTTCACAACCTGCTTGTGAGTTCCCAGAAGCATCTTGCTGGCCAGTTCTGGAAACAGAATGGTGAAACGAATGGTTGGTGTGATCTGGCAAAATTTCTTTCCATCCAGAGTAGCAAATTATACTTTTGAAACACAGTAAAAAGCTTACTCTCAATAATCAGTAATTAAAGAAAATACACAAAAGCTAAGAACAATGCTTTATAAACAATGCACTCCCACCAATTCCATTACTAAATTTTAAGTGGATGGGAGTAAAGGGAGTTGACCAGTGTAAATGGAATTTTCTTAAAATTAGGCTTCATTATGGAGTGGCCATCATGGTCAGTCTGACCTTGACAGTCATGTTATATTGCAGAAATGATTAAAGCAACTCATTCTGCAGATGTAAGCAAAATAAAATTGCTTCCTGTAAAGAAGTTAGCTCACAGAAGATCTTTATGAATTATGTTCTAATTACTGATTGGAAATTCAGAAAATGGCAAACATAACAAGTCCTTTCCTCCTCCCCACCTTCCTCCAGCTTTTAACAAGTAGCTAAAGCTCAGATAAGTTTGGGCCCACCTTTAATAATGCTTGCCAGCAATATCACCCCTCCAGCATAGCCAGACCTTTCACTGTCTGGTGAAGGCAGTGATAGTGAAGTTTTGCAAAAGCCTTTGTTTGAAACCTCTTGTCTGTTGTAATGTCAGTGCTGTTACCAGTCTGGAAAATGTGGTTTTGCAAGTTCCTGAATCCGTACTGTGAATATTCAAGGAGTCTGTGTGCCCATGGCAAAGCATCTGTAATCTGAGGCTAGTTTAGAAAGGGTTGAGGCCTTGAAGGTTTTCCCCAAGGGCTCCTGAAACGACATTTGCTCATAGATAATCTGTAACTGTATTGCAGTTAACTGTATTGTCAATTAATTGCTAGTTAATGAAGAACTGTATCTTCTTTAAACGTTACTATGTGCAGTACCTTCTCCCTATACTTCCACAATTGTGCTGATATATGGAAGTCTGTATTTGAATATTTCCACTAAATTCGCTAAAACCAATGAAATTATACAGGAAATATTGGAGATAAGAATTAGCTTCTCCCTATTAACTCTATTTCCTGTGTTTTATGTTTTCTCATAGATTATCTCGCTGGATATTTCTTTTCATCTGGGTTTGGTAATGCATAAGAAGAGTGGCTTGAAATTATAATGGATTTTAAGTGGTACCATCAAAAAAATAGGCTTTATAATAAATTTTATGTCTGATAAGTTGTACAGCTTTTTACGTACAACGATGACAACCACTCATATGAATGGCCATTTAACAGAAGATTCAGACAGTGAAACAAAAAATGTGGAACTTGCACCTTTAGAAGAGCCTCAGAAACATAGAGAGATGGCTGTTGATTGCCCTGGTGATCTGGGCACCAGGATGATGCCACTACGAAGGAGTGCTCAACTTGAGCGGATTCGACAACAGCAGGAGGATCTGAGGCGAAGGCGGGAAGAAGAAGGAAAGAAACAGGAACTGGACCTAAATTCGTCCATGAGGCTAAAGAAGCTAGCTCAAATTCCTCCTAAAACTGGAATAGACAATCCTATGTTTGATACAGGCGAAGGAGTTATTCTGGAGAGCCCACACTGTGCTGTTAAAGTCTTAGGTATGTGTTGCTTACAAATGGAATGAAACTTTTCATATACGTTAGGCCTCCTAAAATAAGATTAGCTTTGCTAGACTTGTTAAGACAGTAGTTTTACCAAGAAGGAAATCCACCCACTAATTGATGTGATTGTACCAGTTGTTTTGATCATAAAATATGCTAAAAGCATTTTAATTCCTATTAAGAGAGTTTTCAGAACGTGATACATGGTTACTAGAGTAAACATTACCCATAGATTTGAAGCAACCTTTGAAACCTTTGCCTGAAGGTCTGGTAGTTTGCAGCTCAGTAACTGGAAATCCAATCATACTTGTAGGTTAAATCCATAGTTTTTGTATAATCTTCAGTACAATGGAAGGTATAGTCAAAATTTTTATGCTGCTGTTTTGTTTTCCAGGTGGATAGCTTTAAATTTTGGCATGAATAACATGCTTTAGTATAGCCAAAGACCTTTTTATAAAAAATGCTAAATGGATTCATATCTATGTGGTACTGTCTCTTAGTCCAGTTTGTCTTTAAAATATCACATGATAAAGTTATGGTCTAGACTTCAATCCTTGCTTAGTCATGAACTCATTTGTAGTTGTACTTCAACAAAGTAAAATCTTTCCCCATAACGGTTTTTTTTTTTAAAAAACCCAAAACATTTGCTTGTTTGCCTCTTTCCAAGACACTTTGTCAGCTTGTGTTACTAGGCAGTTGACAGGCAAGGATAAAAGTCTTTTAATAGATCTGTCTGTGCATTTGACCTCTGAGAAATCTCACTAGATGCCTCTTTCTCATAAAAACAATCATAGCATGGCTATTTATTTTCAAACATTTATTTGCTTCTGTGTTAGCATGCAGATCTGTTCCGTGTCCTTATATGTCATCTTTTATGATTGCAGACCCCCATCACAGAGATGGAAATTAGGGGGAGGGGTATCATGATTTTTCAGAAAAAAATATACAAGTGTTTTGGAAAATTGAAATATGTGCAGTATTTGCCTATCAAACATATACTTTTGTTGTTAAAACAGTAAAAAAAAAATCTTAGCATATAAAATTGTACTTTTTGGTGTTCTTATGGGATTTCAACATAAGTACCTTACTTTTATTCAAATTAAATTGAAAAAATATTCACTACTTGAGAGACAACTATAAACAGCTATACCTTATGCTCCCTTGGCACATATATCTTACATTTTTGCAGTCTGAGTGTAAGGAAAAATAAAACTTGAAATTAAAAATCTGCAATTGAAAATATAAATCTGCAGTTCTTCTTAAGTGGTTTGATCCAATTCTTGCTATACTGTGGACATTCAAACCAACCATGCTTCACAATTTCTGTGATCCCTAAATCACAACCACAATATTTGTCTGAAAATGTAATGTAATATAATAAGCAGAGAAGTTTTGCATTTAATACCAATACCAATATTAGATTCAATGAATGCTGGCCAGGTTCCAGTCTAAAGGCGCTGCCAGCCATGTATTTCAGGATCCCAGAGATTTGACACACAAATAGCATCTGATCTATAGTCTTATTTATCCTATGGACCCAGATTGTTGCTCCGTATAGTAGTTGAGACAATATATTAGTGTCAAAAGCTATAATTGCTGCCAGAAGGTATTGTCTGCCTTTCCTCTAGAAAAAAACCCACATGATCTCTGTGCCATAGCAGGCCACTCATGCCATCACAGCCTTTCGTTTAGGTTTCCAGGTTAAATGTGTGTCTAAAGATTACCCTCAGATATTGCTTGTTATTATCAAAGACATTATAGCAGGGGTATCGAACTCATTTGTTATGAGGGCCAGATCAGACATAAATGAGACTTTGTTGGGACAAGCCATGTGTGTCATAAAATGTAAGGCCAGGTAGCAGAGATATAAACTTTATAAAGGATACAGATAAGCACAATTAATTTTTTTTAACTTTAAAAATAAAAAATGCTTAAAAGGTTAGCACTCTTGCAATATTTTGTTTATTTAACAGTTTCTGATAACTGACACCTCTTGCTCTGAATTATTGCATCAAAATCTGGAGACAATGTCTGTGCTGTAGCAATCTTGAGTATGCTGTTGACGTAACTTACAAACCTACTTTTGATTTATTGACATTCATTACAGAAATCTCATGGTCAATTCCTTGAGTCCAGGGGAAAACATGAAATGGCTGGGCATTGTGAGCTTTTGTACATAAACTGCTTAGTGTACTGGTCAGCCAATGGAAAAAATAGAGCAGGGGTGAAACTCATTTGTTAGAAGGGCTGGATCTGACATAAATGACATAAACAAAATATTGCAAGAGCGCTAACCTTTTAAGTATTTTTCATGCTATACCCTTTGTGGGGCTGAGCCATGTGTGTCCTAAAATGTAATGCCAGGTAGCAGAGATATAGAATTTATCAGGGCTTTATTTGAGCAGGAGCGCACAGGAACACAGTTCCGGCTGGCTTGGTGGCAGGGGGTGTGGCCTAATATGCAAATTAATTTCTGCTGGGCTTTTTCTTTTTTTGACAAGAGCCCTGTGGCGCAGAGTATTAAAGCTGCAGTACTGCAGTCCTAAGCTCTGCTCATGACCTGAGTTCGATCCCCTGCGGATCTGGGTTTTCAGGTAGCAGGCTCGAGGTTGAGTCACCGTTCCATCTTTTCGAGGTTGGTAAAAAGAGTACCCTGCTTGTTGGGGGAAAAGTGTAGATGACTGGGGAAGGCCATGGCAAACCACCACGTAAAACGTCTGCCATGAAAAAGTTATGAAAGCAACGTCACCCCAGAGTCGGAAACGACTGATGCTTGCACAGGAGACCTTTCCTTGCCTTCCTTTTCTACAAAAAGCCCTATGTGAAACAATGGTGATATCGGGGTGTGGCCTAACATGCAAATGAGTTCTTGCTGGACTTTTTCTACAAAAAAAGCCCTGGACTTTATAGAGGACACAGGCCAACACAATTAAAGATATCATTTTTTAACTTAAAATACAAACATGCTTAAAACTTTTGCAATATTTTGTTTAAAACAAAAGGGATAGTGGGATTTTGCAATGCAATTTTCAAAATAAAACATCAAGAAAAAGCACAAGGATCACATCAGAAACTTTAAAAAATAAAATGCTCTCAGCCTGGGAAATCATGAAATGGCAAGGCATTGCAAGCTTCACCCTCCCACCTCTGGGCCTACTCAGATGAACAATGGCTCTCCATTGTAATATCCCCCTTTGGCTGTGGGTTCCCAAGTTAGAGTATTCACTAGGCACTAGTTCTCACTCCATTGAGAAGAAACAAAGCTTGATTTGCAAGGACACAAACTTGATTTGCAAGCTTAAACTGGCCATAGGAACTCTACAGAGTTCCTCTCCATTGAAACACATAGACAAAGTTGTAAGGAAAACATGGAGTGGATTTTATGTTTATGTCTGCTCTGCCCAGAAGCCATCAGTGGCTATTAGCCACAGTGTGTGTATGTGTGTGTGTGTGTATGTATGTATGTGTGTGTGTGTGTGTGTGTGTGTGTATATATATTTTTGGCCACACTGTGATACAGAGTGTTGGACTGGATGGGCCGTTGGCCTGATCCAATGGCTTCTTATGTTCTTAAGCCTGAAAGAAAATCCATTTTGCATTTTCTTTGCAGCTTTACTTTCAGCTTTAGCCTTTGCAAAGAGAAGGCAGAAGGAGCTGGGAACGTTCTCGTTCTCGGCAGCCTCGGGACTTCCCAGGGTGACAGCAGGAGGGAGGAGAAGCCCGCAGGCTGCATGGTTTGGCTCACAGGCTGCACGGTTGATACCCCTGCATTATAGCATTCTCACTGTTGCAAAAATTATTCATATTTAAACAATAAACATATCCTTGAAAATATGCTGTAAATGTCTACATTATACATAGGCATTATCATTGTTTAATGCAGTAGACATGGAGTTGTCAAACTTGCTTAACATAAGAGCTGCATAGAATAAACGTCAGATGTTTGAGAGCCACAAGACATGAACATCAGATGTTTGAGAGCAGGAAGGAAGGCAAATAGATAAGGCGAAGGGAGGAGAGGCAGGAAGCAACTTTAAAAGCACTCACCAAGTTGCTGGCTGGTTTGGCTTAAAGAAGTGATTCAAAGAGATAAATGCCTTCTCCAAGCCAGCCAATGAGACAGTGGTGGCTTTAAGAGCCACACAATATGTGTGAAAGCCACATGTGACTCCCAAGCCACAATTTGGCCACTGCTGCTGTAGACTTGCATATAAATTTTCATGCTATACCCTTTTGAGTGAGCCTTGAAAAGCATTTCACTCACTTGAAAAGGACATATTTCATAGTAGTTTTTTCACTGCTCCCCAACATTTCCGTGGGTTGGGATGGATGTTCTTCCTAATTTTTCTGGTTTGCTGAGCCTTCACATCATCTCTGCTCTAGCACAAATGAACAAGCAGATGTTGCGCATTCCATTGCTTGTAATTCAAAGATTTGAATTGTTGGAATAGTTGGAAAGCTATGAACTTTAGTCCAGGGGTGGCCAGCGGTAGCTCTCCAGATGTTTTTTGCCTACAACTCCCATCAGCCCCAGCCACTGGCCATGCTGACTGGGGCTGATGGGAGTTGTAGGCAAAAAACATCTGGAGAGCTACCGTTGGCCACTCTGCTCTAGTCATATCAGGAGACAAGTATGGGGTATAATGGAGTGCTTAGTGGACATTTCCCCATTACCACGTTCTGATAACCCTGAGGCAGGGGGAGGGCTTCCAGACCAGGGGATTCCCTACCCCCAACTGGGAATTAAGTAACCAAAGTGAAACACAGATAAGGATGGCAGAGATACAAAGCAACACTTCCGTGTATAAATTAGTCTCAATTGTGCTTCTGAAAGCTAACACAAAGTTACTCTAACACAAAAGTATAACTGGCCCTATCAAAATATATTTATAGCAAACGAAACATCGGCAGGAGAAGAGCCAAATACCTAATGACGTGTATATATATTCATAGCCCTTGGCGGGCCGGTTCTGGCCTGTGAGATAGACATTTTACACCCTTCATTTAGAGTATTGGGTTAGGACAATAGAGAGAGGTTCAAATCCTCACACTACGTACCCTTAGGCTAGTCACTATCTCTCAGTCTATAATTTTATCAAATGTGCTATTTTATAGTATGTATTGTTTTACTACTGTGAAGTTTTATGTTGTGAACCGCCCTGAGCCTGCCTTGGTGGGGAGGGCGGGTTATAAATCAAATAAATATAAATAAATAAATAACCTAGCACTCAGGGTTGCGGTGAGGATGAAATGAGAATAGGGAGATAATTATGTGCTCTTTGGAAGGGCAAGATCATTATATCTTTTAAGTTAGAGCTGAACCTCATGATGATAAAAGAAATGTACACAATAGGGCTTCCCATGCCTACAATTTAGGATTTTCATGGGTCTACTGCCTCTGAATATGAAAATCCACTTTAATGTCATCAGTCTCTTGCCTTTTAATGTCATGACTAGCAGCCATTGATGGACCACCAAGAGTATGTCAACGTCCCTTTTAAAACCATCTGTGGTTGTGACCATCAGTACATCACTTGTACTGAATGTTATGATTTAATTACTCATTGAATGAAAAAGTACTTCTCTCTGTCCTGAATCTGCTGCCGATCCCTTTAACATCAAATCAATGTATGCTCAGATTCCATTTTAGAGGAAATCTTAACTTTGTTTCATGTCTAACAGCACACTATGATAAGCAGGGAAGCCAGGAAGTTTATAAGCCAGGCCTGCCTTGAATTCAGTAGGAGCTTACAGAAGCTGCCCTTTCATGATACCAAACTCACATCAATTCCCCCCCCCCCCTTTAAGAGATTGTATGGGGATGGGGATCACTGATTCAAATGCAAGTGAGCCACCTTGAGAAAAATATTGTTCTGTTCCCTCTTACAGTAGCAATCCATTTCTAGACTTGTAACCTTGAGTCTATACTCTGGTTATTTTATAGGGTTGATGCAGAAGCAGGGCAGTCCCTGAAAAGTAAGTCTAAGTATGTCTGAACAACAGACTCGAATGGCTTCAATACTGCTTCTGAGTATAGCTCCGCCAGTGTCTGTACAACATGTTGGCTAATACATCAGTGGCATACTAGTGTATCTTGGATCTGCTATGCAACAACACACACTTCTTTATCAAAAGCTTAGTATGACTAGTTCAAAGTATACCTTCCTCTCTCTCACACACACACACATACACCTTGTTTTTTGCTGACACTGTACGGAATTGCTGGCTTTCTGCAGCTATGTGCAAAAGCCTTACTGTAATTGTTTTCTATCAATCCTTATGTTAATAAACAAGAGCAAAAGACTTGGGATGCCACTAATGCATGTGGAGGAGATATTCAGGCAAGGCCAGTAAAAGCAATCAAGCCCACCCGGCTATTTAATAGAAATATGATTTTGTGCTCAGGAAGACTTGCCTTTGCTAATTAAATTATGTTGAAAGATCTAGGTGGGTGCATGCCCCCATAGCGATGGATAGGCTTGCAGATGCCCCATCAGTGAATCAGTCTTCTGCCCAAATCTTGGCTGTTTCTTAGCATAGCCCAAGGAGAGCCTTAACCTCACCTTCTCCAAAGTAAGGTATTGCTAGTTCCTAAAATGACTGCCACAGCAAATTTAGCCAAGATGGAGTTGGGGCAGACAGCACACATCTACGAACGGGGACCCTGGTAACAACTGTTTTTCAGCCTCCTGTGCTGAAGGACTTAGAGTGCAAAAGAAAAAGAGTGTTATACATTGTTAAATATTTTCTTCATTTGCAACAGGCTTGAATAAAACGAAGGAATATATATAGGTTTCTGAGTAACTAATCTTGTAGAATAAATGAAAACTAAATTTTAAATATGTTTAGAACCTGAAAGATTGTGAAGAATTGTCCTAATTTGACCTGTGAATATTCAGACTTCAAATCATAAAAAGGGTAATTAACAGTGCTTAAAGTTTCTATTTTTCTGTAAGCCTGCTTTATTTTTCTGTGTTTCAGTCAAGGATTTGACACTTTTGTTGAACTTCAAAACAAAATTTTAGGTTCTTCTGAACGCTGCCAAACTACACGTAAGATGTGTATATATCACAGCACCCGCCTCACGGTCCCACTGGGTTGCTTCTATGTGCTGTTTATGGCTACCCCAGCCCCTCTATCTCCTCAGTTCTTCCTTAAAAACTTTTTCCTCAGGACTATATAACTCAAAGGGGTGGGTATGATTTGGATTTCTCTCTATATTAGTCTCTTCGGGGTATTTGTTTTCAGATGGATATATAATGCACTTCGTAGGGGACCACAGCAGATTTGACAGTTTTCCCAAATTATAGGCACCAGAGAACTTTAACGTAAACCACAGATATTTATTTTAAACACAAAGTCTTAACTGGGGTTATGGAAGATATATACACGGGCTATAATGTGTCTCAATCAGTTAACAAGTTGCTCAGTTGTTTCAGGCTTTCTAATATAACTTTCTTCTTAGGTCTCTCAGGTTCACAGTTCCTCTATAAACACTCTCTAACACTAGCAGAGGCTGGCCTTTTGGGTGTAATGTGCCAAGTCTCTCAAGTCGACTGGAGCCTCTACTCCCAGCCCTTCAGACTCTTAGACCCACATATATTCCCTCAACCACCTCTCTAGCTCTTAAGAGAGATGTACAAGTGTCTGTGACCGTTCAGGTCTTCACGGTGACTCTTCCTTTTAGTCACACACAGCCCCTTGCTGTTTTTCTAGAGCTAGCAGTTAGCTTTGCCTCTCACGAAGACTCTCCACAGCTACTGACCCAGCTCCCTCAAAGATTGACTCTCTCTGACTCTGTCAGGCACCAGCTCTCTCAGACTCTGACAGGCACTCTCTTCAGCCTCTGTCAGACCCTAACTGACTCCCTCAGCCGTTAGCTGTCAATCTCACTGAGAGTTCCAAGCCCTCTGGCCCCCACCCTCAGGTCTCCTGACGCAGGCTCTATGCATCCTTGGTTTTCTGTTTAACCCATACCTTACTGTCACAGTATGTATTGAAAAACTAGTTGAATAATAGGTTATTAAAAATCTGAGTTGCTGCAACATTCTCTGCTTGCTTGTTTAGAAAGAGGCAGTGAATGATTGCTAATGTATCCCTGGAACTTTTTTTAATTGCTTCATTTATTGCTAGTCAGACAGTTTCATGAGCCCTGACAAGGAGGAGCTGGAAGGGTTAACAGACCTGGAAGAGTTGCCAGCCAGTTCCTCAGCTGAACTGCCCAAAAAGCCATTTCACTGGACTCCAGAGGCAGACCATGCCTTCACCACCCTGAAAACCTGTTTCACCACTGAGCCGCTCCTGCATTACCCAGACCCTCTGTTACCCAGTTCACAGTAGAGACGGACGCCTCCAGCGTGGCCCTCGGCGCAGTGCTATCCCAGTGGGAGGACCCCTCCCAGCCACTACAACCCTGCGCATACTACTCGTGGCAGCTGACGCCCGCAGAGCACAACTACACCATCTACACAACTACACCATCTGGGAGCAGGAACTCCTTGCCATCAAAACCGCCTTCGAGGTTTGGAGGCATCACCTTGAAGGGGCCTGCCACCCCGTCCAGGTCCTGACTGACCACCGGAACCTGGAGCATTTACAGACTGCTTGACACCTCACCCAGTGTCAGATCCGGTGGTCCCTCTTCTTTTCCTGATTTGACTTCCGGATCACCTGCATCCCGCAGAACCAGAACCAGAAAGCGGACACCCTCTCCCGAAAACTGGAGTACGCTGTGCCTCTAACGGAGGAGATGCCAACTGGGCTCATCCTTGCACCCTCGGTCTTTGCTGCCTCCATGACTCGCCCGACCTTGGCTGCAGGCATCCAGGTCAGCCAGGCCCAAGATCCCTGGACTCAGCAACGCCTCCTGGAAGTGCAAGACAGCCTGGCCGGGGACCTCTCTACCCGTCAAGGTCTCCTCCTGTACCATGGGCGCCTATACGTGCCTCTGAGGCCCTTTCGGGCCGACGTGCTCCGCCTGACCCATGACTCCCCTTCTGTGGGGCACTTCGTCCAACACAAAACCCTGTACCTGCTCACGCAGAAGTTCTGGTGGCCTCGCATCCATGCCGACGTGGCCCACTATGTCAGTTCCTGTGAGGTCTGCCAGCAGGCCAAGGATGTACCGGCCAAGCCCCTAGGGCTTTTGCATCCCCTACCCACACCTGCAGGACTGTGGGACACTATCTCCCTGGACTTTATCACCGAGCTCCCCATGTCCAAGGGGCACACTTGCATCCTGGTGATGGTGGATATCTTCACCAAGATGGCTCACTTTGTTCCATGTCCCAAGCTGCCCATGGATCCTGAAACAGCCCAGCTCTAACTCCAGAACATCTTCCGCCTGCATGGCTAGAATCTCAAAATGATTGGAGGTTGGAATTTGTGCAGAGTAAAAGTCTCCAATTCTCTTTTGCTTAGGAGGAGGTAATAAAGGTTCCTCTTGGTCTCTTCTACGCTTAGACACACCCATATTAGTCTCAAAATGTAATAGCAAAAAGTAACTGCTTTATTTCCTTGGCTCAGGCTGATATTAAACCGCAGGGATGCATCACCAAACAGTCTCTTTCAGCCAGGGCAAAATTTAGCAACTTTTCAAGTTGCAAGCAATTACATGCTATTCCTCTAAAAACATCAGCTGGAAAACGAGCCAGTAAATACCTAGCGACCAGCTATTTATAAAACAAGGAGATAAAAGTCGGCCAGGAAGAGTTGACTATGTTGCTGTTAAGCTGCTTCAAACAATTAACAGCCTAAAGGAACAGAAAAAAAGTAAATGCTGTTTAAAAGGCTAATAAAACAACTTAGCGTTTTTGGAGCTTCGGCGGCAGCCGCCTTGATTCATCGCCTGGAAACTGGAAGTCTAGCCCAAATGTGAATCAAACAAGTATTGATAAAAGACTCCTTATGCTCATTAAAAAATTATATACTTTCAACTTTTGTCAAGACAAATGCTCTTTATCAGGCAATCTTGCGTCAAAAATCCTGTTAAGAAAGGGGGTTAAACAAGGTTGTGTGTTGGCCCCCTTTTTGTTTAACCTCTTTCTTAATGATCTTGCTCCCTTTTTGTCAGATACTGACCATCATAGTCCAAAACTTGGTGCCAGACATGTTCCCTTATTGTTATATGCGGACGATACAGTCTTATTATCTTGCTCCAGAATTGCATTAAAGCGTTTGCTTGTTCGCTGTATCACCTTCCTTAACAACAACAAGCTCCTATTGAACTATGACAAATCTAAAATTGTTGTTTTTTCCAAATCTTGGAAACCAACTAAATGGTGAATAGGCGGCAAAGAGATAGAACAAGTAAAATACTACAAATACCTAGGAATTCATTTTCAATATAACACACTTTGGACTAATCATTGTATCTGTATAATTAAGTCAGTCAATGTTAGCGTTGCAGCTATCCAGCGCTTCTTTTACAGCAGAGGCAATCAGTTTATCCCAGCCGCGCTAAAAATCTTTAAGGCTAAAGTGATACCACAGCTTTTATATGGGGTCCCAGTGTGGATCACAGCTTTGGATGATAACATTGAAGGTGTTCAATCAAAATTCCTACGGAAAATTCTGGGATTCCCAAAGTGCGTACCATATGCAATTTTGTGTTTAGAAACAGGGACGAATCTTGTGGAAACACAAGCATGGCTAATGTCACTTAAATACTGGCTACGGCTACATTTCCACTCTGACTCAGAGAGCTTTTTATATCAACTGCTCTCAGAATCTAATTTGTCAAATTGGCTAGTATTTATTGAGAGGAAAATTAAATCTATGGGCATTGATTTAGATTCACTTCTTATGCTATCCTTAAAAGATGCATTTTTGAAACTTAAGCTCAGAATTCTAGATATTGAAATGCAAACATTTTATAGCCTAGCCAACAAATCTTGCTCCCCGCTGAATTTCAAACTTCCTCTCTCAGTAGGGAAATTAGCGTCATATTTCTCCTCTCTACAAGCTCCACAGCAACGGCGTGCGTTCTCGTTAACGAGATGTAATGCATTACCATCTGCTATCCTATTTGGTAGATTTAACAGGATTAAATACTCTAATAGACACTGTTTTTGTAATCCCGAGTGTATTGAAACTATTTCCCATGTATTATTGAACTGTCCTCTTTATGATGATATTAGTTGTATATACCTGAAAGATATCTTAGCAGATATGTTCAGCTGTGCTGATTCAGGCAAAGTCCACAAACTTTTAAATGACACTTGCTCTGAGGTAACTTTAATGGTGGCTAGATTTCTTCAACAGGCCATGGAAATACGACAGAGAATGGTTCTGGAATGACCACATTTTATTTGTTTTAATTATTTAATTTGGCTAAACTCTACTCATATATATTTTACTTATTTTAATATATTAGCTGCCTATGTACTCTATAATCTAGGATTTTATATTATTTATATTGCTATTTTACTGCTAAATCTGTTATATGCCAATAAAGGCTTGCTGTTGCTGTTGCCTGCATGGGCTCCAGCAGGATGACTGGGCTGCCTTGCAACCCCCAGCCGAGTTTGCCTACAACAGTGCCGTATTTGCGTCTATGCAACAGACCCCATTTGCAGCCACCTATGGTTACCACCCTCGCTTCTTCCCCGCAGTCCTGCCCTCCACAGCAGTCCCTGCTGCTGATGCGCACCTGCAGAAACTCTGGACTCTCCAGGACTTGGTCCGAGAGCAGCTCCAACAGGCTAAAGAGGCCTACAAGACAGCCGCCGACCGAAAGCGACAGGTGGGGCCCCCACTGAAACTTGGGGACCACGTCTGGCTCTCCACCCGTTACCTGCGTCGGCCTCCCAAGCTGGACCCCCACTTTGCAGGGCCTTACCTGATTACAGACCAAATCAACCCCGTTGCTTTCTGGCTACAGCTTCTGGCTGCCCTCCACATCCAGCCGGTCTTCCACCAACCCCTCCTTGTTCCTGCTACACCACTGGATCCCATCTGACCACTGCCTCCAGCGCCGCCTCCACCTGTCCTGGTCGATGACAAGGAGGAATACAAGGTCCACCAGCTCCTGAACTCCCGAATCCACCACGGGGACCTCCAGTACCTCGTGTACTGGGAAGGCTATAGCACCGAGGACCATTCATGGGAACCCGCGGACAACCAACATGCCCCTGACCTTGTGCAGCAGTTCCACACGGCCTGCCCTGGCCCGTCTGTGTGTGTGTGGGGGGTCCTGCGGGGGGGAATAGTGTCATGAGCCCTGATGAGGAGAAGCTGGAAGGGTTAACAGACCTGGAAGAGTTGCCAGCCAGTTCCTCAGCTGAACAAACAGCAGTTGGCCCATCAATCACTCTCCTGGCACCAGTGTCAGTTGTTGATGATCAGTCTCTTCCAAGCTCCCCCCCCTCCCATCTCAAGAGTTCGAAGCAATCTCCAGAAAGAACTTTCAGAGTGAAGACATGAGGCACGTCAATGCTTCATATCTCTTAGCCCTGAGTTCTAGCAGAGTCACTGCCACCCAGGGAGCAGGCTGATTGAGGCCCCCATATAGCTCCCACCCAGGACCTGGTAACCTTGTAGAAGCAACGTCTATTCTCTGGCTTGCATCCACACTCCTTCCTGATCCCTGATCCTGACCTGCTTGATTTCCTTTGCACCCTGACCTTTTGGCTTCTGGACAATGACTTCTGATTCCGATTTGTGATTCTGCATTGGTGACTTGGCTCCTGGCTCCTGCTTGACTTCCTGGACTTTGACTTTGGTCTGGCTTTGGACTCCTGCCTGCCTGCACTCTGAGAACATGACAAACAGCATAAAATAGCCAATAAACAATGCAACAGGACTTTCTAATCAGGAAGAATATGGTAGTTCACTAATCTTGTGGCTTCCTTCTCTGATTTCTGTCATATGAGAACAAACTTGTCCATAAAAATTCTAAATGAATTAATTGCTCCATATGTTCACTAATAAGTAAAAGCAAATCTTCATTCTAAATAAAGCCTGTTGACCCCATTGTTTCAAACAGCAAACCATCTTGGCGATTTCTCCTCATGATGCAAGTAGGGTTTAGTATGAGTTTTGTGTGATAAGGAATAAAGTGAGGAAGTGAAGATATAGTTTTGTGTTCAAATGCATTCAGCTCATCTTCTGCATTCTGTTTGATGTTGAAGTTCGAAAACAAAGTATTCCATTAGCAAACTAATTACATTGGCACAAAATAAAGGATGTTTCAGTTGGTAGATTGGCTATCCTCCCTATCTTGAAAAAGAATCCTCCCTCAGAATTACAGATCTCTTCCTTTTCTACTTTTCTTGGAATTGGATTGGCTATCTTCTCTGTCTGCCACTGAAGCCAGAAAAAGGTGCAATTTGACTCATAATACAAAATAAAAGGTGTATTGAGTAGAGAAATATACTTTGCCATTTATCAGTGTTGAGAAGAAATTTTGCCTTTTTGTGTGTAGACTACCCCTTTTTTTGGTTCAAAATACTTCTGTATGCACATGGGGGAGAGGGTGGCTGAAGGTTTATAGCTCCTTAAGCTTTGTGGGGTGTTACTGTTGAAGTATTGCCAGCATTAGCTGCCAGAAATGTGGAACTGACAAGCACTTTAGATTCTGATTAGGGTTTCATTTAATTGAAAAGAGTTGTTTTTAAGGGGATGTTAAATGTTAACACAGAAGAAGCACTTTAGTCAAGAAATATGGGACTTAGTATGATTCATCCATGCTTTATTTAAGAGAGCCAGTGGAGTGGAGTGGTTCAGAGTCTCAGACTTTCAGCAGGGAGTAAAGGTAAAGGTTTATTAAAACCCCTGTGCAAACTGGGAGACCCAGGCTCAGATCTCCATTCATTCCATGGAAGCTTGCTGGGTGAGTTTGGGCTAGTCACACTCTGTCAGCCTAACCTACATCATGGGGGTTTTGTGAGGATAAAATGGGAAAGAGGAGAATGCTGTAAGCTGCTTTGGGTCCCCATTGGGGAGAAAGGTATGGTACAAATTAATTGAATAAATAAATAAGTAGCAAATCTGGAATTAAATATGTAATTGACTTACTGTGTAATTGTATCTGGCTTGTGACATTCTGTTTTGCTTTCCTGAACTTCTCTAGCAGTTTGGATTTAGTGGGAGGAGAAAATGCACCTTTAGTTTCTTGCAGCCCAGTTCCATGGAACACCTTGAGCTGTCACAGTGCAGACTGTTGTTTGCTTTGTTGTTCCTCAAGCCCAAGAAGTAGGGTATGGTGATATCCTTGGCCAGGAGCCATTCAGCTGCTCATTGTAGCTCTTTGAGTTTTGTGCTTCTCTGAAATGTGCCCTCATTCTGACAGGCGGAGAAGTGACTCTGATGCACAAGGACTATGATACAGGGACTTTGATGGTAAATGGTGGCTCTGCAAAAGAGGCAAATTGCTGAGGACATTATTGTTAGTCTTTTTGTGTATAGTCAGAATTTGTTACTATGTTAGAGGTGCTGATATGTATGCAAAAGAAACTGTTAGAATGACTATCCTTGTCCATCTTTTACTTTGTATAAGAAGTCACAGAATTTTCACTTACAAAATATGTCAAGTCTTTTGATTCAAGCCACTTTTGCTATTGATTTTAAGAAATGTATTAGATAAATTAATTTACGTACCGCTTAACTCTACATATTTATCTTACATTTTGAAACATAACAGTAAAATCTGTTGACCTCTTTTAGAAGTGTAAATATCTTTTATGTTCTAATGCCTATTTATGATTCTTTTACTATCACTTTCTTTCATGTTTCAAGATTTATGATGTGCTGTGAAATGAGCATACTTTGCTTTCTTCCTTAAACTGCTTGGCTTTTAGCCAGAAAAGATAGATGTGACTGTACTTTAGTACTGTCAACACATGACTATTGTTCTTTTGTGTGATTTTTGTGTGAATATAATAGATCAGTGTTATAACTTTTATGTTCATAATAATTTAAGTAAAAAGTGAGACTGCAGTTTAGAAAGCTATTTTGCATAGAGTAGTGGCTCTTGAACTGCTTTTGTTAGTATGGGGCACCTAATGTGATAGACTTTAATATGTACTGGGAGGAGGATCTTGAAGCAGGTGGTACCTTCCTCTCCCACCAGCCAAGATGTGAATAGGTTGAATGTCTCCTGGCAGGGGAACCTCACTGGTTCACATCAGTTTTGTAGGAGTTATGACACTATTACTGCCTCCTTCTCCCAGTATGATTTGGGATGAAGAGAGTTCAAAAAGAATTGCTTCATTCAGTTTCCCAGAATGTGGTTCTAGGAGATGAACTGGAAGACCTTACTCTTCCTTTTAGATTTTTAAAAAGTATTTGTGTGTGTGTGTGAAGGAGGAGATTGGAGTTATACCCTAGCTTTCACTACCCAAAGGAGTCTCAGAGCAGCTTACAATCTCCTTTCTCTTCCCCTCCCCACAACAGACACTCTGTGAGGTAGCTGGAGCTGAGAGAGCTCTGACAGAAACTGCTCTTGAGAGGAACAGCTCTGTGAAAACTTGTGACTGACTCAAGGTCACATCAGCAGGTGCATGTGGAGGAGTAAGGAATCAAACCTGGTTCTCCAAGATCAAAGTCTGTGTGCTTAACTATTACACCAAATGGGTGTCACGTGCATGTGTGTGTATGTGCTTGCATGTGTGGAAGTCATTGTGACTTTTGGTGACAACTGGCAGGGCTAGGTCATTTTTCAGAGAGGTGGCTTGATATACCTGCCTCTGCATCCTGGACTTGATATTCCTTTGGAGGTCTTCCTTCCAACTACTTACCAGGGTTGGCCCTGCTTAACTTTCAACATCTGAATGAGATTGGGCTTGCCTGGGCTCTCCAGGTCAGGTCTTACTCTTCCTTTTGTGATGTCAGTATGTTGTTACCTAGCTCAATGATTCTAGCACTCACCCATACACTCCTGACTACATGCAAGGATCTACATGTTCATCCGTGGGACAGTTTATTGATGCTATACTGCAGGGGTGGCCAACGGTAGCTCTCCAGATGTTTTTTGCCTACAACTCCCATCAGCCCCAGCCAGCATGGCCAATGGCTGGGGCTGATGGGAACTGTAGGTAAAAAACATCTGGAGAGCTACCATTGGCCACCCCTGCTATTGCTCCCCAAGGTAGCATAGATTTAGAAGGGAAGGCCCAAGTTCAGAAACTTTGAGAGAAATGGTCTGTTAACCATAGACTGCATATAATGTTTATTAGACGTTGTCTCTATTTCTTCTAGTACATCCTGGAGAATAACATATTTGCCTCTATTTGGAATAACACACTAAAATGTGTAGAACAAATGTGTTTTATATTGAACAGATATTGATGTTAGCTGAAACTGATGATAGGAATCATACAAATAATTTGAGAAAGAATTTTGGCTTTTCTTTCTGCAAATAATCATATATTTCTGTGCTTTTTGCCTGTTTTACTCTTAGAAGTGATGTTTTCATCAATGCAGAAATAAACAATTCTCTATTAAAGATGGCTGATGCAGCGAGAAGGCTGCATCTAGGGAAAGTTGTAATGTATCTGATAGCTAGCCCCTCCACTTGCTTTTTTTTTGTCCTACATATTTAATACATCTATGTTAACTAATGTGTATTGATTTCCTTTTCAGAAGTTGATGAGCTGCTATCTTCTCTTAAACATGTCCAGCACACTCTGATAGATCCCCAAAGCCAAGAGGAAATTTCTCTAATATTGCAGCTAGTCCAAAACACTGACTTTCAGAATGCATTTAAGATATACAATGCTGTTACAGTTCATATGAACAAAGCAAGTCCTCCATACCCTCTAATCTCCAATGCACAAGAACTTGCACAAGAGGTATGTATTTTGTATCTTTTATCTAGCACTACTAATGGTAAACTTTTTCAAAACAGCCAAACATAAGTACATCATAAAAAATATGAAGATAGGAAACAACAAACATATGCATAGCCTACAGTGTTATCTTTTTTTTCCTCTTAAAAGAGAATAACTTTAAACTTTGAGAAGCTAGCTTTTATAGAGACAGAGAGAAAGAAGTATAAATGGCAAATTACATTAATCTTTCGTTCTTTGAAAGCCAGGATCCCAAAGACTGCATCACTACTTCAGCATACCAGAGGAGGGTTAATCTTGTTTTTATCAAACAGCAGCCCAACATACCACATGCCAAACCAACCAGAGGAGACTTCAAAAGCAGACTGTGACATGGCATGGGGGTCATTGTTCAAAGAAACTGCAAAATATGTGAAACCCTTTGCACATCTTAAAGTATCTCCTGCCAAACATCTAAGCTTGATGTTCTGTTCAGAACAAAACTGTGCTTTCCATTGACATCTTGAAAAGGAACTGTATCAGATATATGATGAACTAGCATTCTAACAAACATGGATTTGACTTTTTCTATTGTTTTACTTGTCATCCAAATGGGTGACTGATATAGAAGCAAGCTTTACCTTTTCTATTAACATTATTTGAATGGTGATTGTTTGCTTTGTTTTTCTGTAGTTAAATTGGAGAACTGTGTTAATTAGTAACTATACAGCATTTTTGAGAACTCACAGCAGTTTGAATTATATTAAAAAACAATTTTGTTCAAATTTACTGGAATGTATATTTTCACATGCCTATAGTATGCATTCTCTCTTAACTAGAACATTGTGCTTTAATTATTTTGGCATGCCTTCCATTAAAGTTCTGAAACAATGACAAGAAAACAAGAAAACTCCAGCCTAATGGGTCTTGAATGATTCCTGCAGAATGGTCATGCAACTTTATCTACTTAACCTACGTGAAAGTGAGAAAGCACAAATAAACAGAAAAGCTGTCCAGTGAGTGATGGCTGCAATTCCTTAAATTTTAAGAACAAACTCAAACAAGTCTTCAGTAGCTCCTCTGAAAAGTTGCTGTTTAACAGCAGCAGTGTGAATGTGAGGGAGGCTTGGAAATGGAACGTATGTATACTTTGCTGTAGGTCTGTTTCTTGAAAAATTACCATTGAAAACACCCATGATCTCTAAAGGACTAGATCTAGTCTCATTTTTTCCCTCATGGTGATTTTTGAAGTACTTCGCAGTTACTTGGAATTTTCTAGCCCTAGTGTAATTGTTTTCATTTGCATATTTCAGGCAATTGAGCTGATATAAATAATTTTACTTTGTATAGCATTGTAGCATCCTGTTTGTTCCTTAAAGCATCAAATACCTGAAAGATCAGTCTGCATTTCCCCCCAACAATAGTCAGATGATACGAAGTGGCGTGATGATATGAAAGTAAAGAGAATCAGGAAACAGGTGTGAGACGGTGACGTGTATATACCTTTAGAAGGGAACTGCCCGTCAGTTAGGGCTGCCAGGTCTGTGTTGGAAAATTCCTGGAGATTTTGGGAGTGGATCTGGGAGAGGGCGGGGTTTGGAGAAGGGCCTCAGCATGGTACAATGCCATACAGTCCACCCTTAAAAGCAGTTATTTTCTCCAGGGGAACTGACCTCTGCCAATTGGAGATCTATTGTAAAAGCGGGAGATCTCCAGGCCCCAGGCTGGCAACCCAACCACCGGTGCATAACCAGTATTTTTCGTAAGAATCCCCAAATTGCTTTTAAACTTAGAAAGCAAGAAAGAAGTTTGGAATTCCTGTGGAGCAGCAGTTGACAGAATACTGTGGAGTAGCCTGAGTGAATGCATGGAAGCTGTGCAAACACCCTTCTGGAATGCAGCCTTTCTGATTAATTGATCAGACGTTAAAAATTCAAAAGAAATTGTTTTGCTAGCTTTCCAGTTTACGTTCTGAATAATACTTTGCTGGGTTAAGTCTAGGTGCTTTCTCAGTTATGGTTGGGGGCAAATAAGTAATTTTAATAAAGCAAAGAAAATATGATTTATCTGTTTCTTGAAACTTTAATTTAATTAGAAGGCTGAGTAAAGCATGCAGGCTTAAGGAATTTATGTGGAGATTAACTCCCTAAAATAATTTGGTGCAATCTGTGTCTGGTATAAAAATAGCTGTTAAACATCAAATTTAATTAAATTGATTAAGCCAGTTAAATGTGACAAAAATGAAGCCAGGATTACTGAACCATAGTCTGAGTGACCCTCAAAGATAATTTGATGCAATTATCAGCATAGTAGCTTGACATGGAAGACTGTGGTATGCCATCAAGATATGTTTCACATAATGAATAGACCTTTTTACACTAAGTGCTTAGGTGATAATAGATTTAGCATTTCTCATGGCATAATACTTTTTAAAGCAAAAAGCACTGAACCTTATATATTTCCATTACTGAGAAAAACAAAGCCAATCAGCTTCACTAGAACTTGTTTCTTCCAAAACATGTCATTTAAAGGTCTGAGTGATTTGGCTTGAGACCTTCATCTTATACTTTGAACCTAAATAAATGCACTTGTGGGTTAAATCCTGTTGATTTTGACAGAACTTCTGCTCAGCAGTTTCTCATGTCTCCATTACAGTGTATTCAAAAGCATGGACTTTTCTGCATTGACCTCTTTCCATAGCATTAATGGATCCTGATATCTCTGCTCACTGTACAATTTTGTTCACATTATGAAGGATGTTAGTAGTTATTGCTGAGGAAAGTAGAAGGCAACTGTGACGGAACCGGCCCGATTCTGCCTTCAGACCCGGTCCCGTCAACTCCCTATTGAGTCGCCAACTCCTGGAGGGAGCTATTTCTCCTCTGGCCACTTGGGCTCGCTGCCACCACCTGCTCAGTCTAGGGGTTCAGATTGAGAGGAACAGGACTCCCAATCCCCCTCTCCAGCTCTGAGGCCAGGCCTCAAGGTGCTCTGCCACCCTGTACTTGGGTATCACAGAGACCACAGCACTTCTTCGGGGAACCCCTGGAGGATTGGCACCTTATCCAACTGCATGCCTTCCCCCTTCCCCGGAGCTCCCTTCATAAAGCAGCATGGTCTAACGCGGTTGGGGATCTATGTGGTACAGAGTTTGACTGCCAGCATTCAAAACAGTAAAAAAAGTTTAATAAGAGAAAGAAAAATAAAAACAAAAATAGTTACATGTAACAGTTTAGCACAGCACCTGATCAGCAACAAGAAGGGCAAATAAAAGGTGGATTTCAACGCATCCTCTCGTCCCTGGTGTAAACTTGGTCTACCTTGTGAATTACTTACTCAGTCTGACTGAATTACTTACTCAGTCTGACTGAATTACTTACTCAATCTGACTGCCTCTTGAGTAGGCCTCTCCCACAGTCAGGAGCCCACAGACTCACAACCTCTCTCTTTGAGGGCCAGCTGCGAACTGCCCTTTTCCCGCCTAATTCAAATAAAAAAACCCCAAAAGAACTTCCTGCCCCTCTAGGAGGCTTTCCCCCTAGAGTTGCTGGTTTAACTCCAGAAGGGAGGAGGGAATGAGGGGAAGGCTAAAGAACTTCCTGCCCCTCTAGGAGGCTTTCCCCCTAGAGTTGATGGTTTAATTCCGGAAGGGAGGGGGGGAGTGAAGGGAAGGCTAGGCCACACAGCCTGCCTAGTAGTTTCATGTTCCCCTCCAACCAAGCACCAACATTAACCAAGATGGCGTTTCTCCACAGCAACATTAACCAGCATCCCTGGAACAGAAGTGGACATTCAAAAGGACAATATAGTCACTTGCTGTTTAGTCAAGGTTGATATGAATAAAAGGAATGTCCAGTGGCACCTTAAAGATTAACAACATTTATCTCAGTATGAATTTTCATGAGTTTGCTACAACAGACTAGTCTAAGTACCCCTCTAATTTATGAATGTCAGACTGTGAATCAGCAATAATTTTTCAGGGAGTAGGAAGCAGTACTGAGGGAACATGATGAAGAATATGTACATATTCATTAATCCATAGGAAGATTTATGTAGTCTTTTTTTGTTATTTAAAGTGCAAGGCTCTAACTGTTCATTTTCTTATATGTTTTGGGGGGAAATCTCTCATGAGTTAAATAAAGGGAAGGATATTGAGAGAATCAGAAGCCATTTGTACTTCTAGACAGAATTGTTTCTGAAGGCAGTGTTTGGATTGTCATCCATGTTAGCAGTATTTATAATTGTCACCATCAGCCTTTTTTCCCTCTTCTCTCTCTACTGCCATCATTGTCTTTTGTCTTCCTGTCTTGTCTTTAAAATTTCTAATTATTTTTGGGTTGTTGGGTTTGGGTGGAAGGATTACTGACCAGGATTATTTTTGTATTATCATTAACCTGTTAAGAAAAAAATCTGAAGTCTAAACATGATAGAATGTTTTCTTTGAACAATATGGGGTCTGTTTCTCCAAATGTACTCAGAAATATGCATTTTAAAGTTTTCCTCACAAATGAAACTGGATAGAATGCTGTGCTATGCAAATGCAGCCACACTTGGAAGCAAAATTTCTTCCCTTGCTACAACCTTCCATTCTCCTAAAATCTCCCCCCCCCACAGTGTCTGGTGGAAAGGAAGAATGAGCAAAAATTGCTCTCCCCTACATAATTTGGATCCAAGCTGTTAATGTAATTTTGGACACAGATCAAGATGGCATTTCTTACTTTTGAGGCCCTAAACACCTTGGGCCTGAGTACTTGAAGGACTGCTTTTCATCACACTGTCTAGCCTGCCAGTTGAGATCCTCTTTCCAAGCCATGCTTTCTGTGGTCCCACCTGCCTAAGTGAGGCAAGTGGCAACCAGAGATGGAGTTTTTTTGGGGGGTGGGGCATCACCTGTAGAATGACCTCCCCCTTCAGGCTTTCCTGGCACTGATCTTACTGTCCTTTAGGCACTACTCAAAAATATTTAGTTTTACCCCAAGTCTGAACTTTTTAACTTTTTAAGCTGTTTTATGTTCTACTGCTGTCCCAAAGACTGTTTAGCACAGGGGTGTTAAACCTATGCCCCATGGGCCAGAAGTGGCCCACTCAAGGCTTTAATTTGGCCCATCATTCTCTTCTCCCCCTGCCTATCCTCACCCTTCTGAACTCAAGCTTCTGCTGAGTGCAGGGAGCAGAGGACGGGGCTGCCAGACTTCCCAGCTTGACCTTGCTGGCTTCCCCTGTGGTCAGAAGCTCCTCTGGGCTCCATTGAAATACATTGCAGCACAAAAAAAGTTGCAATGAAAATATGGAATGGATTTGCCATTCCCAGAGAAGTCTGTCAGGCCCAGAGACCTTAATGAAAAATCCATTCCACATTTTCATTGCAACTTTTTTTTGTACTGCGATGTATTTCAATGGAGCCCATGCAAGTCAATTGGCATTCTTGGCTCCCATTACCTCCAGTAGGCCTTCAGGCATCTCCCATTGTTTCCAATGGGCAATCCTGTCATTCCTTTTAGTACATCCTCCAAAATAATTATTTCAAACCACCCTGTTAAAAAAAAAAAACCCTGAGATCCTGGAGAGTCACTGAGTAGACTTGGGGCGGGGGGCAGAAGCTTGCAATGCCCTGCTATTTCATGTTTTCCTACGCTCAGTTCTCAAGTACCTGGCATTACATTTTATGACACACATGGCCAGCCTGACAGTCCCATTTATGTCAGATCTGGCCCTCATAACAAATGAGCTTCACCCCTGGTTTATCATGCTGGATGTTGTATGCTGTTTGTTTTTGGCTTCCTGATAATTTTTATAGTTTTATTTTTTTATTGTATTCTTTTTACTTTCTGAGCTGCCACAAGGAGGTCTCTGGAAAGGTGGCACATACATTTTCTAAATAAAGAAGCTAGGACAGGAGGTAATGGTGATCCAGTCTGATCAGTTTTACCACTCTGTTTACTAGCTGCAGTTCAGAATAAAAAAAGAGTGAACAGCTTTCTCCCCTCTTCACTTTTGTATCGTTGAAAAGCACTAATGCTGAATCAGAGCATGTACCACAGTAGTACAGAGGGAAGTATTTCTCCCTTTGAAATGCAAAAATGATAACCTATTCACAGTTCAGTTTACCTGGCATGACTTTGCATGTCTGATTACAGCCACATGAATATCTTTTGCATTTACTTCTATACATTTTGTAGGTGACTTTTAATTGCACTTTTGTCAAAATATAAACTTGCATGGTCATTCCTGAATTATTTTAATTTTATATGTTTAATGAGCTAGGTCACATTATAGTTTAGAAAAATCATCCCATAACAAAATAATCTGTTAAATCAGTATGAGTGATTGTCTTTAAATAGTATAATTTCACATTGTCTGGCTGTTACCCCTTCATATATCTTAAGGTGGAACTACAAGTTATACCAGCAAAAGGGTAGCATATTTGGAGAGGACCTTGCTTTCAACTTTTTCTTGTTCTGTTGTCTTTCAGGTACAGTGTGTGTTGAAACCAAGTCATCAGAAAGATGGGGTGGAACTTAATTCTATATTGAATGCTCCTCATATTCAGGTAGGAAACAACTAATTATCTGTACGGTAAAACCAATTCCCTTAGCATTCTTAAGATGTGTGTGTATTTTACATTTTTTGTTCCTAGCTTGCATGGTAAATTTTTATGGCCACAACCCAAAGAAATAATAAGTGCATGTATAACAATCTCACCCTCTTCCCTCCCTCACACACAGAATTTTCCCTTCTGTCTTCTTTCTTGCTGAGCAGCCCCCTTGTCTATTTTCTTTTTATTTGTTTGTCTATGGCTGTCCCACTGAGTCACTTTATATATAACTTCAAAATAAACAAAAACTTGGAGGAGAAAACGTCAGGAGGAATAAGGTGTAGGACGTATGAGGTGAACAGTTAGTAAAACCGAATTTTTATGCACACAAACCCCAGATAATTTGTTGCCAAAAAAATAATTGTTTCTGCTATTCAACAAGGTGTTTAAAACTTTGGGGGGAGGCTTACTTTTCCGTTTCTGCTTAAACACTCAAGTATAGGTTTCTGAGTTTCATGAACATATAAAGTTTAGAAGGCAGGAACAAACATCAAAGTTCCCAAAATCCTTCTTTATACACAAACCAGGATCACTCCTCTCTTTCTGGAAGCTGTTTCCATTCTTAACTGGGCAGGGATCACTTTGCTTTACTAGAAGCTGTTTTCCTTTTTTGGCTTGAATGAGGGTCCTTGCAAAATTGAACTGAGAGTTGAGCAGTGCAGAATTAAAAGATAAACACGGAAATGCAGAGAGAACCCTGGAGGCAATGCAGAATTAAAAATATACAGTGAGTCTATAGTGGGAGTCAATGCAGAAAATATACCATGAGTGCAGGGAAACCCACAGTGCAGAAAGGGCCTATATAAGAAAACTGTCTCTAGAACTCAAAATGCGGCATTGTGAACATCAGAATTCTAAAATATATAGCGTTTCTACAGTGTGCACATTTTTGTTCTTTGAATCATGACTCTCATGACTGGATTATTACAGAAGCCAGCTCAGACATCAGATTCTGTTCCTCATTTGCACTGAGAATGCTCTGTGGGATTGCCCTTCATAGGATAGCTACAAATAAAAGTGCAATTGGCAGCATTTTCTGTCACATTAACTTCACAGTCCATATTGCTAAAATCACAGTATCTTGTTCCTTAGATATGATTCTGGCTTATAGCCCCATTTTGACAAGAGATCTCTTTCTGGTGTAGTGGTTAAGTGTGTGGACTCTTATCTGGGAGAACTGGGTTGAATTCCCCACTCCTCCATTTGCACCTGCTAGAATGGCCTTGGGTCAGCCATAGCTCTGGCAGAGGTTGTCCTTGAAAGAGCAGCTGCTGTGAGAGCCCTCTCAGCCCCACCCACCTCACAGGGTGTTTGTTATGGGGGAGGAAGATAAAGGAGATTGTGAGCCGCTCTGAGACTCTTGAGTGGAGGGCGGAATATAAATCCAATATCATCATCATCTTCTTAAATCTTATAATCCTTGAGTTAAATTTATATTTGCTTGGTGGAATTTTAAACTATAATGTACATAAATTCAATTTAGTACACATTAAGGACATTGTATGATTATAAATGGCTTTGTTTATTTTATACCAGGCACTGCTGTTGGCTCATGATAAAGTTGCTGAGCAGGAAATGCAACCTGAGCCATTAACAGATGAAAAGATTTATGAGAATGTTGGTCTGTATGGAGGAGAGACAGTTAAAATAGTCCGTATTGAAAAGGCTAGAGATATTCCATTGGTGAGTATAATAATATAAGACATGGGGGGAAAATTTAGCCAGTTTTCCCTTTTGATCTCCTACCACACGAAGGTTTGTATGGCCCCATTCCTGAAGGTTTTTTTTATGGTTGTTCCAATATTTTGCCATAGACTTCATATGGAAGTAAGAACCATGGGGTCCATGTGTGTCTTTAGAAGATGCAGACTCTTTAAGCATGGCAAGATAGTTCTGTTAAAGAACCTTGGAAGGAGGAGGTCTGTTAAATTTTGTCAATGCTCTCTTAAATTTTGTGCACTTTATTTTTGACTGTTGCTATAAGGCAGCGTTTCCCAAACTTTTCTTTCCCGTGGCCTGGTTATTTTTACACTTCTCCATCGTGGCCCACTAACATTTGGGGATGGAGCCAGGAGACTTTGGGGGTGGAACTGAGACACAGGAATTATATCATTTCCTGTGGTGTCAAGGACCAAGTGATGTCACTTCCGGGGCACACTGAACCAAAACTCCACCTTTTCCTGTGATGTCACTTTCAGGGCACTCCCCCAAACCTGCCTCTTCTTCGGAAGTAAATTCATTTTCAGAAAAATCTCTCTGAAACTCATGCTGAGCCAAAATGGGGGTGGAAAGTGGGCGCTCCTCTCTTTTCACCCCCATACCTGCATGCACCTATCTGTTTGTGTATTCTTCTCCAGCTTGCAAGCACTCCTAATGCCCATGTTCAGTTGCCTGCACTGCCTACACATCCCTTCCTCAACAGCACTGGCCAGTGTATGCAATTGGGAGTGCTATTGCCATTGCCATCAGGAATGCCAGCACTGTGTACCACCCACACTGGGCCCTGGAAGCTGCTCTACCTCAAAATATGCTGACACATTTAGTAGGCCCTTCCTTCAGCTGCTACTACTGGAATCCTTCCTCAAGCTACAACCAAACTTGCTTGGTTTCAAGAAAACCTTTCGACAGCTATTTTTCATACTTTGTTGAAACACGGGGAAATTGCTGTGACAAGTAGCAGAGAATTGTAGTGCAATTAATGAATTAATTTCAAGTTATATGAAGTTCATACAAGCTTTTCTGCAGTTATCCCAAAAAGGATATTTATGAGGGGCTTGCAGCTTTTTGCTGGCTGCGTTTCCCATGCTTTTAAAAGCAACCTGTTGTGCAGCTACTTAGCCAGTGAACTACTTTCATCCTTTTTAATATCTACAGGAAGAGTTTAATGTTGGTGTCAGACAGCTGTTAAAAGCAGGACTAGTAAAATGGTGCCAAGTTCGTAGTACCATCTCTTCCAGTGCTGTTGAGATATACCACAGTAATCTCCAATAATCTCTTTCTGCCCCACACCTCTTACTCTCACTCACTCACACAGAAATCTCATAGAAGACCACCTGGCTACAACTGGGGGTGCCAACTTTTCATTGGCAGAGCTCCTATATCTGCAACAACAGTATGATGAACAGAAAAGTTTCATCCAGTAAAAATGGAAGGAAAGAAAGAAAGGGAAAGAAAGACATGGAAAGAAAGAACATAAAAACATAAGAGAAGCCATGTTGGATCAGGCCAGTGGACTATCCAGTCCAAAATTCCCTCATACAATGCCCCAAAGGCACCAGAATGTCCACCAGTGGGGATAGGGCACTAGAAGCCTTCTCACTATTGCTTCCCCCCCTCCCAGCACCAAGAATACGGACAGAGCATCACTTGCAGGGAAAGAAAAAGAAAGAAGGAGGGATGAAAAAAAAGCCTTCCTCACCATCAGATGACCCCAGCCAGCAAAAATTCTGCCCAGGGGTCGTTTGGTTAAAAAAAATAGCTACTGTAATGCCCGCTCCCCACCCCTCTCGGCTGAAAAAAACACACACACCCTTCTTTGCCGCTCAGGCCTCCTGGAGAAATCTCTCCAAAAGAACATACTGCAAGACATATGAAAGCTCATACCTTGAAGAACACTTCATGGGTCTAAAGTGCCAGTGGATGCTAACTTTTCTCTCAAACACTGGGAGCGGGGGAGAAGGATGGAAAGGCAGTCCAGCTCCTCTCTGCACAACACAGAGACGGGGCGGGGCTAGTGTTGCTGGGGGCGGGACTAGCTTTGGCTTTTCTTGTGACCCGATAGTGAGGCTTCCGTGGCCCGGTACTGGGCCATGACCCTGCAAATGGGAAACACTGCTATAAGAGATTTATTAAGGTGTCAAGTTCTTATTAATATATAGCTATATATGCTCTGTTTTTATGGTTTGTATAATAAATCACCTTGAGCCCACATTTGCTGTAAATGGTTTCCATATGTTTTTCGTAGTGTTTGGTCTGATGACAGATTCTCCTCTAAATATAGGTTAGAATGTTGACATTCTAAATATAGGTTAGAATGTTGACAGATTGTTATAAATAGCATTCCCAAAAATATTACCAATTCTCTGGGTACAGCATTGGAAACTGAAAGGTAGTTAATTTAAGCTTATGTTCTCAAGCTCTGTTGAAAATTTGGTTCCAGTCTGTTTAAGCCCCAAATGATCTGGGACCAGTATACCTCCAGGGACCTCCTCTCCTGATATATCTCCCAAAGAGCTATATGCTCAAGGGATAGCAACCGACTGGTGATCCCCAGCCCTAAAAGCATCTGGCTGTCCTCAACCAGAATCAGGGACTTCTCAGCCCTGGCTCTGACCTGGTGGAACGCTCTGCTGAATGGGATCCGGGCCCTGCAGTACTTGGTGCAGTTCTGCAGGGTCTGCAAGATAGAGCTGTCCCTCCAAGTTTATGGCTGAGAGTGATTGGCCTCTCTCCTTCCTCCTACCCATCCCCTGTCCTGTCTTTGTATCTGCTATTCCTCCAATTGATTTACCATAATATATTTTACTCTCCCCCCCCCCCCCCAGCCCTGGACAGGGGCACTTGGCTATTCTCTTTATGTGCCATCTGATTAATTGTTAATGTTATTGTAAAAACTGTTTTAATAACTTTATAGATATTGTTTTAAGAACACTGTTGTTACCTGCCCAGAACCCTGTTGTACAGGAGAGGGAGGGCTAAAAAGGAGACCTGGACATCAACTTTTCCTGTTATCTGTAAAATAAAGTTTTTACTGCCATATCTGTATATTCTATAATGAGAACTCTAATGAGTGACTGAAGATGCATTCTTTTGGAAAATCAAGCTAGAATGCAGGTTTTGTACATCTCAGTTTCCCCGCTTGTGATTTATATATAATCCGACTCTGCTGGGTGGTCTCTATTATGGAAGAAAGGGGGAAATGGTGGCTTTCCTTGCTGGGAAACATACTGACGGTTCCCTGAAAAATATGCTAGTAACCTGCGACCACTGCTAGTGCCTCCTGAGAATATCTAGACTGGCATTCTTCCAGCTTAGTACTAGAGCAATAACAAAGTGATAAGGTAGAAACACTAGAAAAGAGAGCCAGTTTGGTGTAGTGGTTAAGTGTGCAGACTCTTATCTGGGAGAACCGGGTTTGATTCTCCACTCCTCCACTTGCACCTGCTGGAATGGCCTTGGGTCAGCCATAGGTCTGGCAGAGGTTGTCCTTGAAAGGGCAGCTGCTGTGAGAGCCCTCTGCAGCCCCACCCACCTCACAGGGTGTCTGTTGTGGGGGAGGAAGATAAAGGAGATTGTGAGCCGCTCTGAGACTCTTCGGAGTGGAGGGCGGGATATAAGATAGATAGATAGATAGATAGATAGATGAATTTATTGTCATTGTTCTCAACAAAAAGAGAGCAACGAAATGAGGTGCTCTTCCACAAACATACCAACACATCAAACACACATATTCATAAACCATTTAAATACATCTAAAACCATTAAACCATTAAAACCATTAAAACCATTTAAATACATCTAAAACGGATAAACATTCATAAAACCATTAAAACCATTAAATAAACATTCATAAAACCATTAAACATTCATAAAACCATTAAAACCATTTAAACCATTAAATACATCTAAAACAGATAATCCTTCATAACCCTGCATTTAACCTAACCACAGCACTTGGATAAAAACTGTCCTTAAATCTGTTTGTCCTAGCCTTCAACACTCTATATCGTCTACCTGACGGTAAGATCTCAAAAAGCAAATGGCCCAGATGTGTATGGTCCCTTAGGATCATTTGTATCTTCCTTTTACATGCCATATTATACAGATCCACCAATGAGGGGAGAGAACATCCACAAATCTTTTGTGCTCTTCTTGTCACTCTTTGGAGCACCCTTCTCTCTGCTTCCGTGCAGCTCCCAAACCACGCGCAGAGGCAATAAGATAAAATGCTCTCAATGGAACTACGATAAAAGGCAACCAGCAGACTCCCTGACAGTTGTAGTGATCTTAAGAGTCTTAAGTAGTATAGTCGTTGCTGGGCCTTTTTCTCTAGAGCTAAAGTATTTGCCCCCCATGTTAGATCCTGTTTCATGGTAATTCCCAGAAACTTCCATTCTGTCACCTGTTCTACCATAACACCATCAATAAACAACGGCTGGGTGTCCAAACTACTCTTCCTGTAATCCACTATAATTTCCTTCGTCTTATTTATATTTAAAATAAGATTATTTACTTTACACCAAAGGGACAGCTGTTGAACTTCCCTCCTGTACGCAGACTCATCATCCTCAGAGATGAGCCCTACCAACGTTGTATCATCTGCATACTTAATGATTTTGTTACTCAGACTGCTAGAAACACAATCAGACGTGTAAATAGTGAAAAGAAGTGGACTCAAGACACATCCCTGAGGGGTGCCAGTATTTAAGATCTTCACGGAGGAAATATATCCATCCATTTTAACCCTTTGTGAACGACCTGACAAAAAATTCAAAATCCACTCACATATAGAGTCCGACAGCTTCAAATCTTTAAGCTTAAACAACAATCTATGGGGTGATATTGTATTAAAAGCAGAACTAAAATCTGCAAACAACATTCTAACATACGTCCCCTTTTTATCCAAATGCGATAAAGCAGTATAAAGAACAGTATTAACAGCATCCTCAGTAGATCTATTTTTCCTGTAAGCAAACTGATATTCATCAAAAATAACAGGAAGGCAGGAAATAATATATTTTCGAACTAATTGTTCAAAACACTTCATTATCACAGAAGTCAAGGCCACTGGCCTATAGTCATTTAAAACCTTTGCTGGCGTCCTCTTTGGTATTGGGACAATAAGGGAAGCCTTCAAACAAGTGGGAACAATGGATTGTGACAAGGAACGATTGAAAATCTCAGTCCACACCCAATATCTCCTTCTTCTTCTAGAAAATTCCTTATTACCAACCTGATAGCACCCATACAGACTAGCATGTGGGAAAGATATTAAGAGAAATATCACAGAGAAATAAATTGTACTAAGGGAAGCCAGAAAAATGACTTCTTTTTTAAGGCTTATTATAGAAGAGGGGAAGGGTGCTTGGATTCCAAAGATGGTAGAAAAATGGCAAAATCAAAATATGGGGGGAAACACACAGCATCAGCAGCTCAGAGATGTTCAAATGAAAAGCTAAACACACCTAAGCTAGACTGTAGGAGGTTCTTCAGAAGAAATTAGGAAGGCTTCATCTGTTGTATGACAGAACTTTAAAAGAACCTTTGGAGTCTGTTGGTGGTTACTGTAGACTGAAGGCTTTTAATATTCATGATACTGTTAAGTGATCATTTTATTATCATATGTATTATCTCAATTCTCATCATAGAAAATATACTTCATGTAAGTTTAATTTAAACTCTTATGTAATGGCAAGCTCTTCTACTCAAACTGTAGGAACAAAACCACCTAGAACAGTGGCCTGTATCTTTGTACACATTTCTCAAAGGAGTGGAAGTTTTTGCCTATTCTCACTCCAGGGAGGATGACATCTTAACATGGGTGATCCATACCATTTAGTCATTGAGGCAGGACTTAATTGTCAGTTTCCTGCCGCACAAGTGGTGGTCACCCTACTCCTTGGTTCATTTCCTGCCTAGGAGAGATCTCTAAAGTAGGCTTCCCTCACATCTTTTTACTTTGTCGTATAATTTTCTTTGTCTGTGTTTGACATTTCCCTGGCTAGAGGATCTGATGTATGATTTTCATTCCACTCCCTCTCATTCCAAAGCTTATGAGGAAACTTAGATAAAAGGAGGCCACTCAGGGCTGCTTGGCACGTCATAGCCCGCACAGACCGTGCTTCTTTAGCCTATCAGATAGTTTGTTTTTAGAACCATGGAGGATTTTAGTGATTTTAGATGCACTATCAGACTGGCTGTACTTTGTCATAAGGATAGTGAGTGCCACTGTCTTCTAAGGCTAAGCTTCTGAGATGAGATAACCAAGACAATGACTTCTGGGAAAGGTGCTCAGTATCTAGAATTTATTTTGTAGGGTCACATCCACTGGTTTAACAGGAAGAGCCTTGACCCATTCCTGGGATCCATGAAACATGTACTGCATTTATTTCAAGCAGGTCTTGACCAGGATGTGAAAACTAACTCTTTATGCAAGCAGGTGGCAGCCTCATATCATACTCACATGTTCAGAGGGTGTATTTGTTTCCTGATGTCCACTGAGCATGTTGTTCAGCTCAGCCTTCCAGTGTTCCAGTAGACAGGTCATACTGTCCATATTTTGGAGTCTCATCTCAGTTAATCATACAGGGGTTCTTGAAGTGTATATTTAGTTATTTATTTAAAACATTTGTATTCTGCTGTTCCGCTCAGATAGAATACACAAGGTGGTGAACATCCAAACATTAAAACATTTCAACATCTAAAGCCAGTTTGGTGTAGTGGTTAAGAGTGTGGACTTTTATCTGGGAGAACCGGGTTTGTTTCCCCACTCCTCCACTTGCATCTACTGGAATGGCCTTGAGTTAGTCATAGCTCTGACAGAGGTTGTCCTTGAAAGGGCAGCTACTGTGAGAGCCCTCTCAGCCCCACCCACCTCATAGGGTGTTTGTCGTGGGGGGAGAAGATAAAGGAGATTGTAAGCCGCTCTGAGTCTCTGATTCAGAGAGAAGGGCGGGGTATAAATCTGCAGTTCTTTTTCTAAAATAAAATATACATAAAATAACTCAATAAAAACCATGTAAATACTAAAACACAGGTAACAATAAAACCAGGGAGAAAGACTAAGATATAATCTTATAATTTCTCTTTTTCTCACTATGAAAGTCCTTAACCTGCAGGGTGTTAGAACATAGGACTTTGTCCACCTGAAAGGGCCTCTGTGTCTTTATTAGGGTTTTGTCATGCTCAGAAATGATCTTACCTTTAATCCTAAAGCCAACTCTTTCAAAGAGCCCTGAGAACATACCTAAGACAAGTTGCACTATCCTTTGTCCAGTAGGGAAGAAGGTGTCCAGTACACTCAGCATGTGACTCAGTCAGATATCATTCTGTCATGCCAATTGCTAGCCCACACCTCCCTTTGTCAAAGTCCCACATTCAGCAACAAGCTTGAACCACAAGAAGAACTGCGGTGCTCCCCCAGGACCACAAGTAATCTTCAAGTGCTACCACTCTCCAAAGATGCCAGCTCCACTTTAATTACCTTTTTAAGATTTTAATTTCCTACCAGCTCCATGGTAATTATCCATTCACACAAAATACTCCCCATTTGCAAGCACTCAGATGCACATCCAGCACCTGGTTTTCTGCTATGTGCAAACCCTGTGCATGTTTCTGAATGCCTGCTCTCATCCTAGAGTTTTGCCTAAACCCCCTGTTCTCCACTTCCATCCAGACTGTTACATAAGGCAGTGATTCTGTACAGGGAGCCCAGGGAACATACATGTGTTATGACTTCTCTTACTTAATCCTCCACATGCTGCCAAGGGAGGGAAACAGGAGAGGAGCCGTCCATGTTTGGGTCAGGGGGTTAGCAGGCTCTGGCTCACCTGGCTCGGGCCTCCTCTGCCCCTGACTCTCAGTGTTCTACATGCATTGTTCTGCTTACATAAGCACCAGGCTTTTCTTGCTTACCCAGGCTGCTATGCACAATGTGCCTGGCTTAGCCAGTCATTCTGTTCACACATTTCCATAAGTGGGCATGTTTGGACAGCTACCCAGAGGCTTTCTACAGGTACCTCTGCCTATGAACTCCTTCCCTGGGCTTCCTGCAAGTTGGAAGCCACAGCTTGATGGGGCTTAAGGAAGTGGGGCCAAAAATATTCTGCTGCCTCCACATGAACAGCCAGCCATCTTTCCAGCAGCCTAGGTGGCACAGGCAGGAGCCCAATGGCTGGAGGAGGTAGCAGCAGACAGAGCAGCCTGGCCTTTTGGCCAAGGGCAGTAGGCAGGCCTGAAAGGAACTGTCTGTGCAGAGTTTGGGACTAGGGATGGGCATGAATCGAAGTACGAATTGCAATTCGTGCCTAAGATAGCCAATTTGTGGTTTGTTCCAAATTGGTTCGGATGCTCACACTATGCACAACTTGCAAAATGAAATGGGTTAACATAAGAACATAAGAGAAGCCATGTTAGATCAGGCCAATGGCCCATCCAGTCCAACACTCTGTGTCACACAGTGGCAAAAATTTATACACACACACACACACACACACACACACTGTGGCTAATAGCCACCGATGGACCTCTGCTCCATATTTTTATCTAAACCCCTCTTGAAGGTGGCTATGCTTGTGGTTGCCACCACCTCCTGTGGCAGTGAATTCCACATGTTAATCACCCTTTGGGTGAAGAAGTCCTTCCTTTTGTCCGTTTTAACCTGTCTGCTCAGCAATTTCATCGAATGCCCACAGGTTCTTGTATTGTGAGAAAGGGAGAAAATTACTTCTTTCTCTACTTTCTTTCTCTAATTACTTCTTTCCGCATTATCTTATAAACCTCTATCATGTCACCCCGCAGTCGCCGTTTCTCCAAGGTAAAGAGTCCCAAGCGTTTCAACCTTTCTTCATAGGGAAAGTGTTCCAGCCCTTTAATCATTCTAGTTGCCCTTTTCTGGACTTTCTCCAATGCTATAATATCCTTTTTGAGGTGCGGCGACCAGAACTGCACACAGTACTCCAAATGAGACTGCACCATCGATTTATACAGGGGCATTATGATACTGGCTGATTTGTTTTCAATTCCCTTCCTAATAATTCCCAGCATGGCGTTGGCCTTTTTTATTGCTGGGTTTTGGGTGGCTAATGTGTGTCATTATCAGCAGGGGGTCACCCAGAAATGGTGCTATTTCACCAGGCATGGCTCCCTGGCAAATGAGCCCAGTGCAATAGTGTCACTTCCAGTGACGTCATCATGCTGGGCACATTCATGGCACGCCAGCACTTTCTAGCCCTTCTGAATCAAATGAACCATAGTTAGTACACAAAATCAAAAAACATGAACTGAACCAGTGATTCGGGCACACCAGTGAACTACTAAATGAACCACCATTTTCACAGTCTATGCCCATCCCTACTTGGGACCAAACCAGCTCTCCTTTCCCCTTGTGGTTGCCAACTCAAGGTTGAGCAATCCTTGGAGATCTGAAGGAAGACCCTGAGGAGGGCCTGCATTTTGGGAAAGGAAGGACCTCAGCCAGGGCTGGTGTGTCCCAGTAAGCTGAGTAGGCGGCTGCCTAGTGTGCACCGGCACCACAGGGGTGGGCACCCCCTCCCCACACGTGCCCCACTGCCTCACCCACTGCTGCCTCCCTCGACAGCCAGCTTGCACCGGGAGGCTCTGTCAAGACAAAAGGTGTGTGTCGGGGGCTTCTCTCTGCCAAACCCAGACCGCCCTTTGAGGAGAGAGGGAGGACTTGCAGGGTTTCTAGTCCAGAACCACCAGATCGTGGGAGGACAGTGGCAGCAACGGCAGAAAGGTTGGTGGGCCCATTGTCCCTGTCAAATCAGAAATCACTCAGGGAGGCAGACTTCAGGATGCCGCACCTGCGCAGCCACTTTCTCTCCCAGTCCAGAATTTGGACCCAGGATGGGGAGGGAGGGAGACTCCTATCCTGTTTCATAGGGCTTGCTCCTCAGTCCCCAAATAAGCAGGATCAAAGTGGCTTTTAGTGCAAAAGAGTCATTTTAAGATTAAGCAAAGAGTGTCTCGTGCCTGATCCCAAGAAAGATGGCCCGCTTCTAAGTCACTGAAGCCCTCTGCTACTGACCCTCCTTGCCACCCTCACCCTTTTGTCTGTCCGGAGGCGGGAGGGTGGGTGCCAATGGCACCCAAAACCCTGGCACCAACCCTGACCTCAGCAAGAGATATAATAACCTAATATAGGCTCTTCAAGTCCACATTCAGTCTGGTTTCCCCCAAGTTGCTTGCAGAATGGATAAGAACCCTGGGCTGGCCACTGGGCCATATATTTAACATGTCTGTCTTAAGCTTTTATTCATTCAGTGACTTTTCTTATCTGTTGTTACATGCAGTAGCTTTGTGTTTACCTAGCTATTTTCTGTACAGTTGGGAAGCTAAAAGCAGTTTTAAAAGCAGTCTGGGGAAGTTTCTGAATTGAGGACTAGTGTAACTCCCACCAGTGGATACAGGAAGAACCCCCCTCCCTCCGTATTTGTTCATGTGAGCAAGTGAGCCCTTAGACAAGTGAGTTTTTAGGCACAGCATGAGGGAGAGCGTGAGGGTCTGTTGCGACAAGGGGGCATCCACAGAAGTTGTCATCTCTTTAGAAAGACTGCATCCTTAAGTCTTCAGAATATGCAGTTGAATAAAGGCCAAAACAGATTAGTCAGTTTGTACTTGAAGGCTGTTTCTGATGTGTTAAAATGGTTACTTTTTAAATTACGCAGGGTGCTACAGTACGCAATGAAATGGATTCTGTCATCATTAGTCGAATAGTGAAAGGAGGTGCTGCAGAGAAGAGTGGCCTGTTGCATGAAGGAGATGAAGTTCTTGAAATTAATGGAATTGAAATTCGTGGAAAAGATGTCAATGAAGTTTTTGACTTACTGGTATGTGAAGTCTGTTATAGAAAATACTGAAGACCTAAACAGACATGATGTTGGGAGAGCTGTGATAAAGTTTATGCTAGGGGTGAACAAACTGGCTTGAGAGCCACATGTGGCTCTTTCGCACATTTGTGTTGCTCTCAAAGCCCTCACCACCTCGTCGGCTGGCTTGGAGAAAGCATTTCTCCCTTTAAATCACTTCGCCAAGCCAAGCCAGTCAGCAGCTTGGAGAATACATTTAAAGTTGCTTTCTTTCCACCTCTCTCTCCCTCCACCCCCATCTGTTTAATTAACTTCTTGTCTTGTGACGCTCAAACATCCAATGTTCATGTCTTGTGGCTCTCAGACATCTGATGTTTATTCCTTGTGACTTATATGTTAAGCAGGTTTGGCCACCCTGGTCTATGCATTCTTAAAAGGTAATAACTATTTCACATTAAGATCATGGCATGGGGGGGATTTATCAGGGCCAGATTTAGGGGGGCAGAGGGGGCAGTTGCTCCGGGTTCTGACTAGACGGGGCGCCGCCATGCTGGCAAAGCAGCTGCTCTATGCATACAGGCAGCAGCAAGCAGAGCACATCCTGCTGCTGCTACCAGTGCTAGGGAATGGCGAGAAGCGATCACTTTGTTCTGCACTGCCCTTGCCACCTAAGGTGTCCTCCTTGCATGCTTAGACAGCAGCGCCAGAAAGCAACTTTCCCAGGTCTGCCCCTTACAACAGCTGCAACTCCAGAGCATGGCCTGGGAGATTGGCGGGAGGAGAAGGAACAGCCATGTCAGCTTGGGACTCTGATCTGCATGCATGTTCTCCGACTGAACAAGCAGCCAGGAGAAGGAGGAGGTAGACCGGGGGCAAGGGGTGAAGAAGGAATAGCCCTGCCAGCTTGAGACCCTGATCTGCATGCATGCTCTCTGGCTGTCTCTCGTCATCTCTCTCTCTCTCTTGTCCTTGTTGCCCAAACTGGCCCAATGAACCAGCTGTTAGGTGAGCCTTGCAATTCTCCCCTCCAGCTATGACACTTTGCCCTCCCCCGTTTCAGCTGCTCTTATCACATTTTAAAAAATATTTATGAAGTTGCGCTGGCTGGCAGGTGAATGAGTGACTTACTCTCTTCTTGCTAGGCATCAGGTCTCCTTTGCTTTCAAACAGTTGCAGCCTTTGGTTTGGTCTGTGTTATTTTTCTCTCCGAGTTCAGTGGTAGGGCAGGGGAGGGAACACAAGGTGTGTCTTATCACAAAATGCAAGCAGTGCTGGATTAAACCCTGTGGAGGCCTCTCACAAATTATCTCAGAGTTGGAACGCCCGCCCCACTGCCTGCAGTCCCCACTACAGCCTTCAGGCACCTTCTCAAAAGCCCCTTTGACAAAGCTGTGAGGGAGAGGCAGAGAGAGGCAAACTTGGTGACGACGGCAGCAACAGGCACACCAGGCAAGTTGGGCAAAGAGCAGCTCAGTTGCTGGCTGTGTGTGCAGGCTGGTAGAGCTGCAAGCAGGGGAAAGGGGCGGGGAGCCAGCCCGGGGCCCCTAAAGGCATGGGGGATAGGCCAGTGCCTTCTTGGTCTAATTGTTAACCCAGCCCTGAATGCAAGCTGTATTTGATAGGATGGGGAGGAACAAGCTTTTATTGCTGTAATAAGAAACACAAATGTACCCCAATGAGGAAAAAAAGGGGGCTTTCTAAGACTCGGGTTCTTGTAGTTTAGTTTTGCTTCTGCCTGCCCTGTAGCCAACTTCTGTCAAAGGCATGAAAGGTGATTGACACTGTGCTGGCGTCTGGTAGGCTTGGAGCTTTATGAACTGTTGCAGTCATTTATTGTTCCTTTGTTTAAATGATACTTTCCTCCCCTCCCCCAAGTTAGTGTAATACTGAAAAAACACTTGGATTTTTAGTGGTTAAAACACAACTCCCCACCTCCATTCTGTGTTAGTGTAATATTGAAAAAAATATTACTAAAATGGGTTTATTTTTAATGCTTTTTGATGCTATGCAGCCTTATTCGGGAGCAGATCTTGTCTTTGTGTATGCATGTGCGTTATATCTGGCTGGTTATTCTGGCTATGTTGGTGGAGAAGGGGACCTAAACTTCATTATCCCTCACCCACCCTCAATATGTTCTTGCTTGTCTTTATTGACAGGAAAACAAACGTACCAGAGAAATCATGTTAGGCGGTAGGGACAGAACTAGATCAGGGTCCCTTTCTGCTTTTTAGAATGCTTTCTTAAATCCAGGATCAACCAGTAGAACAAAGTTTGAGTCCAGTGGGGCCTTTAAGATCAACAAAGTTTAATTCTGGATATAAGCTTTTGTGTGCATGGACACTTCTTCAGATCATAGAACCATAGAGTTGGAAGGGACCTCTAGGGTCATCTAGTCCAACCCCCTGCACAACGCAGGAAACTCACAAACACCTCCCCCTAAATTCACAGGATCTTCATTGCTGTCAGATGGCCATCTAGCCTCTGTTTAAAAACCTCCAAGGAAGAGCCCACCACCTCCATTGAGGAATCGCTCTAACGGTCAGGAAGTTCTTCCTAATATTGAGCCGGAAAATCTTTTAATTTAATTTCACCCCATTGGGTCTGGTCCTACCTTCCGGGGCCACAGAAAACAATTCCACACCATCCTTTATATGACAGCACTTCAAGTACTTGAAGATGGTGAACATTTCAAGTTGCTTTGCCCCTTTATCTCACTCCTGAAACATTGTGCTTTTTGGTTTGGGAATCAAGGGAAGAATGAGTGGGCTTATTTTTCCTACTGAAATTAATGAAAAGGACTTCACTTTTGCTATCTTACCAAGTCATTTTTTTGCATTGCTCTCCAGTTTTGAAATCCTAGTCCTAATGCATTGTTTATTGGAGTTTCTACTTCTAAACCAATTGTTAATTGGTTGAATTGAATTTCTGATAGAATTGAATTTCATTGTTGTATTCCCTTCCAGTATTTTTTGCCATGGAATGACTCTCATCATGCCTCTGAGTTCCTTAAAATCCTAATATCTAATATGCATATCTGGCTATGAACTCCCTTAGCTCCCTAAAACAAAAGGAATTCTATGAGGAATGCTTACCTATGATGGATAACGTAAAAGTGTTCTTATTAACAATTCATTGACGTCAACACACTTTATTCTGTTTAAAAGAGTTGTTTATTATATATCTATATTAAAAACATTGATCCATACATATATGTATGGCTTTTTTGTAGCAGGAACTCCTTTACATATTAGGCCACACACCCCTGATGTAGCCAGTCCTCCTGGAACTTACAATAGACGCTGCACTAAAAGCCCTGTAAGCTCTTGGAAGATTGGCTACATCAGGGGTGTGTGGCCTAATATGCAAAGGAGTTCCTGCTACAAAAAAGGCCCTGTAATGTGTGTGTGTGTGTGTGTGTGTGTATACATACCGTTTTTTACTTTTGCCCCCACTCAAAAAATATGTAGATCTTGCCCTGGGATTTATCCCTTTCATTCCTAGAGTTTTATTAAATGACACCAGTGGTTCTGATAAGCATAGAGAACAACCCCCCCCCCCCAATAAAGATGGGTATTTTCCTTTCCACAAACCACAGCATGAGAATGGATGTTATTTCAGTAAGCGAAGATGGCTGGGTGGAAGAATTAAACTCCTTTTCCTTCCAGTAGTATGATTCCAGTTCAAATTAGGCACAGCAGCCCTTAGACTTCTTAAAACATTTGAAGATCCATTCATGGTTCTCCCAGTGTTTCATCTGTTTGGGTCCTTATTGTCATGCCAGTTGAAGTTGCTGCTTGTTATCACCCTGCCAGTTGTGAATTTAAATCTGTTGAATTGTAGTGCAGATCTGTTTGTTTTGCTATACAGTAATTGTGACAAAAAGGTTGGGTACTTGCATATTTAGCAATTAACCACCTCCTGTATATCTTGTTGTATCCACTAAGATTAGTTTAGAGTAGCCCAGCATGTCAAGTTCATATAGCAAGAGCGTTAAAAGATGATAAATCCTATTTATGAGGTTTTTGGTCTGAAGTTTAGTAACTGTATAGGTTTAAAATTGTTCTTCCATGAAAGTCCAGTAGCATCACATTCTGGAGTGAGGCATCATTTTATTTAAGCCGAACTCTAGAGGTCTTGAATCTAGGGTTAAATTATTTGAAAGGTATACATGTGTTTATACTTGGATTGTTTGATCTGATGTTCTGAGCCCTCTAGTTTTTTCTTGTATGCCCCAAAACATGCCAAGGCTCCACTTCTGTATTTTGCTCAAAATACAATAATTTGTTGGCTTGTCCAAAGAGGTGCTAACTTTCCCACTATGTGAACATAAGAATGTTCCTAGATCCACCTAAAGGGACAGGGCTGGCCCTGCCATTAGGTAGATGCCTAGGGCACCAGCCTTCTAGGGGCACTGAATTAGGCACCTCCCATGTGACTCAGTGATGTTATCATTACAAGGGGGGCACCAGAAATTAGCCTTTCCTAGGGTGCCAGACAGTCTAGGGCTGGCCACGCAAAGGGGCATCAGTTTAAACATTCATTCTCCCTCAGCAATGATCCAGTGTGCTGCTGTTCCTTTTTGCTACCCACTGTCTAACTTGTCTGGTAAACTCAGCTAGTTTCCAAGTACAGAAAAACACTGTTTCTCATGCATGCCAGATCCCCATGGAAGTGTCAGCTGCCATGCTGCTATAGCACATCCATAAAGGAGGCTGGAAAACTAAAGGATGTTCTAATGGAGTGAGAGACTGGCAAAAGCAGCAACTGTTCTCAAAACTGCCCCCCCCCCAAATACACATGCACCAAACAGTCATTGATCACAATAAGCAAATATATCAAAAAATGCAAGCTCTCAATGAAAAATCTGTTTTTTATCACAGGCGGACATGCATGGCACTTTGACATTTGTGCTGATTCCCAGTCAGCAGAGCAAGCCACCACCTGCAAAGGAGACAGTGGTATGTGATTTTAATACATTTACAATATATAACATACTGAATTACAGATGTATTTTGTCTTCGTTTATTGGAATGCAATGCCTCTTTCCCTCCATAAAATACTAATTTCATAGATTTTTAGATAGCTGTTATTGTATTGTGTCACAGTCAGGCCTTTTTTGGTAGAAGCAGTCCAGCAGGAACTCATTTGCATATTAGGCCACAGCCCCTGATGTCACCCTTGTTCCACATAGGACTTTATATAGAAAAGGCCCAGCAAGAACTTATTTGCATATTAGGCCACACCCCATGACACCCAAGACACCGGAACTGCGTTCCTGTGCGTTCCTGCTATTTAAAAAAAACAAACGTCCTGGTCACAGTGCAGAAGGAAGGCTATCATTCTTGATCCTTTGCAGAGGAATTCCTCATGTGCATTTCCTTGTACTAATCTTAAGCTGCTCTGTGCAAAATTCATACATTGACTTCTTGTTTTGCAATCAGATGTACATGCTGACAAATAAGTATCAGCCTGATCTGGAACAGGCAGTCGGTTTCGATATTTGCTTTCCTGCCACTCCTCCATTTTCTTCTGTGCCATTTGGAAATTCCTTGTACAGTCATTCTTCAAAGTGCCCTTTCATTGAGCCAGCTCAGCACTTGCTGCCGCACCCTTATCTAAACAGAATGATCTCTCCTTGAGAAATGCATGTTTGAATAAAGGATGGAGAAATGTTAATGAGTTTAAAAAAGGAACTTTATTTTTAAATTGGTACTATATATTGTAAGCAAATCTGGTGGAAGAGTATAACATTTTCCAGCTGTCTTGCCTGCTTGTTACAGGTGGATCGTGTTGAAAAAAGCATCTCACTAATAATGTGCACAGAGAAATATTTGAAACTCAGTTGTAATTTAAGGTATGCTGTGTGTGGAAGATAAGAGATCCTTCCTGGACCTCTTCATGCATTTCCTCAAATGAAGAAGCCGAAGGACTGCCACCCCCTGCTACCCTAGCCAATTATTTATTCTTTCAAGAGCTGCATCAGAGTTGATATATCCAAGTCCACTGATGCAGTTCTTCATAGCAAGCTCATACAGACTTCTAGTGTTCTCATGGTGATCAGTTCATATATTACCTCTTGCTATTTTAATGTATCCCATCTTAATTTGAGGTACTTTTTAAAATTTTGGGTCGTTTTCCATTTGACGTAATTAACAAACATTGAGAAATTTTATATACCACCTCTTCAAAGAATGGCTTCAGGCAGTTCCCAAAATAAAACATGACGGAAAATATAATACAATCATTAAAGTTAACAAACCATTAAAAACACCAATTAAAGCATAAATCAGCTTAAAACTTTAGGAACCTAAAATTATCATAATAAAAGAAGAGATTGGATTTATACCCCACCCTCACTTGGAGTTTTAGAGTGGTTTACAATCTCCTTTCCCTTCCCTTCGTCACAACAGACACCCTATGAGGTAGGTGGGACTGAGAGAACTCTTTTGAGAACTGCTCCTGCGAGAATCTTTGTTTTGTATGAGAAAGTAAGCCTTATCTCCTATACTTAAAAGGAAACATACACCAGATACATACTTTTGTTTTATGCTTATACTTCTTTGTTTCCTAGATCCACGTGAAAGCTCACTTTGACTATGATCCATCTGATGACCCCTATGTCCCTTGCAGAGAGTTAGGCCTATCCTTTCAAAAGGGAGATATACTCCATGTAATCAGCCAGGAAGATCCAAACTGGTGGCAAGCTTATCGAGATGGAGATGAAGAAAATCAGCCTTTGGCAGGCCTTATTCCAGGTATTTTATCGTGGAATGCCTAAATAGTTGCAAAATAGTTCAGGTAGTACTGTTCAAAACACTTTATGAACATGTGGACTGTTGCTGTGGTTTGAGCTATGAGCCATTTTCTGCTGGCCTATAGGCAAAAAAAAAAAAAATAGAACATTTCATCTTAGGTGTTTTCACTTGCCAACCTCAAAGACCATATTTCAACAATCTCCCTTTCTTTAACCGGATGATAGCAGGAGAGCTTTAGTGTTGTGGTAGCTGAGGTCACAGACCTGATGTGTGTTTTCAGGATTCGGGTCACTGGGCATTACTCTTGCCTTATTTCACTGTCCAGTCAGTTTGATCTAACATAGTAGTAATAAGATGCTGGTTTCTAATGTCCTCTTCAGGATAAGACTTTCAGTTAATCTCTCCCCTTTATCCTAAATAACTCAAAAGCAAAGTATAATTCAGGTGCTACAAATACTCTTGGAAAGAGGAGGATATGTTTAGATTTCTGCTGTAAGAGTCAAGCTTAGGGCTTTGTTGGTTTATCATGCTTTGGGAAATGATACCACTTGTAGGGCAAATGTCCTAATGTATAAAAGCTGCTTCTTCTTACTGCTAGTATGCTCTGCTTTGATATATAGCTTTTAGCAGATAGACATCCAGAGGGCTAATATTCTTCAGTGCTAGACTGCAATTTATGTTTTACAAGTGGGAAACTGCAGGAAGCTCATGAGGAAGGCGCATTCCCCCACTTTTGCTTCCTTCCCTCTCCCCATCTTCCCCTTTCTTTCTAACCCTCCACCAAGTCAGTCCCTTCATCTTTGTCTTTCTCTCTCCCCCCTCCAAGTCAATCCTCCTTCCTTCTCTCTCCTCCAAGCCAATACCCCATCTTTCTCTCTCTCTCCCCACCCCCAAGCCAGTCCTGCTTCCTTCTCTCTCCCCCAAGTCAATACCCTGTTTTCTACTACGTGGCAGTGGTGGTAGTGCCTGGGAGCAGCTCCTGGTGGTGGCTAGGTCCAGAGCAGCTCCTGGTGTTTGCTGCGGCCAGGTTGGAGTCTCTCCAGGCATTCTCCACTTTTGTGTCTGTGCCCAGAGTCTCCACACTGCTGCAGCCGGGCCTGGAACAGCTCCCAGTAATCCCTGCTGCTGTGGCCAGGCCCAGAGTGGCGCCCAGCGTTCCCCACCCCCACAGCTGGGCCTGGATCAGCTCCACAGGAGCAGCAGCTAGGCCCTCAATGGTAAGTTGCGTTGTCTGCTTATGCAACAGACAACACTTTATTTTGGGTGGAATTTAAACCTCCCAATGTATTTTTTTAAATATTCAGAGAGCCCCCCCCCCCCCCGAGTCTGTAGAAAACTTGCAGGGGGAGAGTATGCCTTATGTTTGTGGAAATAAGTATCTGCATTCAGAGGGGGTTGTTGAGAATATGTTATACACATCTATGTTGACTTGCAAACTGAGAAGGGAGGACTGACTCCAGAAATAGAAATATACCAAATTAATATATATATATATATATATATATATATATATATATATATATATATATATATATATATATATATATATATATATATATATATATATGGATTCACCTGATTGGCTGATTCAGCCTAAATCAAAACCAAATCTAAAATTCTTTTTTAAAAATTATTTATTAAAATGCAACAATATATAATTTGGACCATATATAATCATAACGGTTTTTTTAAAATGCAGCTGATTGTTGCCAATTTTTATTTTCTGAATTATTCTTAGAATTTTTAATTGTTGTTTCTTTCACTATTGATAACAATTCTCACATCTTTATGAACCAGTCTAATTTGCCAGACAATGTTGGTTTTTTTCCACTAATGTGCAAATATCATTCTCTCAGAGGTTAGGGCAACCTTCTCTGGGATCAGTAATTATGGTATCAACACAATTTAAGAGAGATTTCAGGTCTCAGATTAAGGAGCAATCTCCATATTTCAAAAACAGTCTTTTGTACTGGAGTCCAGTGGCACCTTTAAGACCAACAAAATTTTGTTCAAGGCGTAAGCATTTGTGTGCATACACAGTTCTTCAGATACAGTGTCCATATATAGAGGTAGAGGGGAAGCAGCAAATTAGCATATGACGTAATGAAGATGTTTAACAGATGCAAAGATCAAACAGAAATAACAAGATTAGTTTATATGGTCACCATTTGTTTAGATTTAATTCTATTTCCCTTCATACCCTCACAATCAGTGAGGGAACGACGCTGCCGTGGACACTTCAAAGCAGCTGATTTTTTTTTCTTTGCTGAGCGCTGCAAGAAGCAGCAGATGGAAGGCTTCAGGGACGAGTTCTTGGAAGACACGTCTTCCCTCGGCCCTCAAACCGACGCCTTGGGAAAAGACTCCGGGACTGGCATGTCTTTTCAGCTTGCTGCGGTTCCCGGCAACGTTTCCCGCTCTAGTGACTACAGTTACTGCAGGCAGAAGCGTCCAGAGGAACCAGCGGACACATTTGAAGCTCCTCCTCATCAGAAGCTTGCAACTGGCGGCAGACATTTGGATGAGGGTTTTTTGGTGCGAATCTCACCCGATCGGCGCCATGAGCTATCTGCTTTGCCCCATGGGATGGTTGCCAATCTCCAGCCGGGAGCCACTACAGGAGGCCAGCCCCTGTCAAATCAAGCCTCCACGGTAGACCCAGCCCTGATGCAACAGTGTGGTAATGTACCCAACCCAAAAGGGCCTTTTTCTAACGAGTTTATGGCTATGCTCCAACAAACGATTAGGCCCGAGTTATTCAATGCTTGCCAATCGGAAGTTATGGGCATGGGGTCAGTGGGGTCCAGATCTCCTTCCCTTCCTCCTCCCCCTTCACGTCGCCCAGAACAAAGTGTGCTCAAAGAGGCCATTTGGCCAACTAAGGCAGCCAGAAAGCAGATTACTGACTCTAGATTACTAGAGGAAGACTCAGAGGAGATTCATTCAGATGTGGAGTCACAGCCCAAAGATCAAGAGAGTTTTATCTCAGATGAGGAGGTGGAGGATGTCTGTGTTCTGGAACAGTCAGTTTGTTGCTTTAAAGCTGATGATTTCCAATATTTGTTAACTAGAGTCATGGCAGCACTGGCACTCCAGGATTCCTCCTCCTCTGAGGAGAATACCAGTACTGATACCAATCCCAGAAACAAAACTACAGGGGATAGGGAGTTTTTTCCAGGTTCACACACAACTACTAAGGTTTTCCCATTTCCACAATTCTTTGAGAGACAACTCAAAGCTGAATGGGGAAAACCTGACTCCAATTGTCAGTTTCCTGGGTTTGTGAAAAAGCTATATGATTTACCTGTTTTTGCAAACGAGATGTTACAGGTTCCAGTAGTGGACGTCCCAGTGACCACACTTCAAAACTCGGGTTTGGTGTCAGAAGACGGCCATGGTTCCATCCGGGATAACTGGGACAAGAAAATTGATTTGGCACTAAAGAGGTCACACAAGGCGGTAACCATGGCAATAAAGGCATGTACAGCATCCTCTATTGTATGTAGAGCAGCTGTTGTCTGGGCTAGGAGACTCACCCAGCTGTTACCAGAAAATAATAAGAAGTTAATTGAGGGAAGCTCTAGGCTGCTTAAGGCAGCAGAGTTCATGGCCGACACTTCTTTAGACACGTTCACCTTTTGTTCCAGAGGTTTGGCTTCAGGGACAGTAGCCAGAAGAGGCATCTGGCTGAGAGCATGGCCCGCAGACAATCACTCCAAACAAATCGTGATTTCTTATCCGTTTCAAGGAGAAAAACTCTTTTGTAGTGCCTTAGACAAGATTTTAGTGGAAACTAAGGACGAAAAGAAGGCCATGCCAAGGAACATTCGGAGACCTGATAGAAGATGTTTTTATTCTCAGCCCTTTCGTTCCTCACACACCTTGGCCAGATCTAGACCCTACTCAGATACCAAAAGATCGTCCTGGAATCAACCCCTTCAGAAAGGATTCAATAATCCTAGATTCTCCAAACAGAACTCAGACCGTTGAGACAAGCAGGACCGGGAACCAAAGTTCAACAAGGCGTGACTGGACTTCTATTCCGGTAGGGGGAAGACTACATCATTTTCAAGACGCCTGGGAGGCTTCCCAGGCAGACTGTTGGACATTAGAGATCATATCGTGCGGTTATGCAGTAGAATTCAAAAACACCCCACCGTTTCCTACTGTCCCCGAATCGAAAGAATCCTACAAAGAGATCAATAATGAACAAAGCCATAGCATATCTTCTCGAAATCAATTCTATAGAACACGTACCAACAGAACAGATGGGTCGAGTCGTGTATTCAATATTCTTCACTGTCCCCAAGAAGAACGGAGATTGGAGAGCAATACTCGACCTAAAGTTTCTCAACAGATTCATTCATCTCCGACACTTTCGTATGGAAACCCTAAAGTCAATCACAGAGGCTCTGCAACCAGGGGAGTTCCTCACGTCATTGGATCTAACGGAAGCTTATCTACACATTCTGATTCTTTTATCCCATCGACATTTCCTTCGATTCTGCGTGGGACACAGACATTTCCAATTCAGGGCACTCACCTTCGGCTTAGCCACAGCCCCCAGAGTATTCACAAAAGTGATGGTGAACATTGTGGCCCATCTCAGGCAACAGGGGGTTCATGTTCATCCATATCTAGACGATGTTTTGATCAGATCATCGTCCAATCAGAAAGCTCTATCAGATGTCCAAACAACTATCTGGCGTCTACAGGAACATGGTTTTCTCATAAATCTATCCAAGAGTTTTCTAGAACCAACACAACGGTTGGAGCACCTGGGGGTGATCATAGACACACGAAAGAATTCTCTTTTTCTCCCAAATGACAAGATACAGAGAAGCAAGCAGCTCATGAATCTGGTCATCCGGAATGTCCACACTTCGTTATTGACTTTAGTCAAATTGATGGGTTTGCTCATCTCGAACATAGATGCAGTTCAGTGGGGCAGACTACATATGAGACTTTTACAAAACTTACTCTGCCCCCACCAATACCAGATCATGGAAAAACAGAATCCACAGATTAATGTCACCTTAGCGGTCAAGCAATCTTTGATGTGGTGGTCCAGGGATTCCAACCTTCGACAAGGGAGAATTTACTACCTTCTTGGGGAGATACCGCTGTTCACAGATGCCAGTCTGTCAGGATGGGGAGCAACACTTGACAACATTCCAACACAGGGTCGCTGGTCACCATCAGAGACTCAACTTCTGATCAATGTATTAGAGTTACGAGCAATCCGTCTAGCCCTATTATTCTTCACCGAACTAGTGTGGAAGCGACACATACTAGTACGAACAGACAATGTGGCTGCAAAGACTTACCTGAACCATCGGGGGGGGGGGGGTTGAGATCCTCGGCTCTGTGCAGAGAAGCAAAGACATTATTCAACTGGGCAGAATATCATCTTCTGTCCATCAGGGCAGAACACATCAAGGGCATTACCAACATTCAGGCAGATTGGCTCAGTCGAACGACCATACAACTAGGGGAATGGAGATTAAAGTCGTTGGTATTCCAACAGATAGTCAAACAGTTTGGACGACCAATCATGGATCTGTTTGCTTCTCACAACAATTATCAGGTACCAAGCTTTTGCACCAGATTTTTTCATCTGGCTGCAGCAGCAATGGATGCACTGACAGTGATTTGGTCTCAGGGCCTACTGTATGCCTTCCCTCTGATTCCGGTGTTATTGAGATTTCTTCGCCAGGTACAATACCAGAAGGCGCAAGTTTTCTTAGTAGCCCCGTGGTGGCCACGACGCCCATGGTTTTCTACTATCCAAAAGCTATTGACAACTCCGCCTCTCTGGCTAGAGAGTTCCCCAGACATGTTGACGCAGGGCCCAATTTGGCATCCACACCCAGAATGGCTGCAATTGACTGTGTGGAAATTGAACGGTCTACATTCCTGAAGTTAGGTTATTCTTCAGAGATTACTAACACATTATTGGCCTCCAGGAAGGAGTCCACCACTAGGATTTACAATACTGCTTGGAAGGCATTTCATAGGTAGTGTCGCAGAAAGGCAAGGGACCCCCTAAATCCATCAATTCAATCCATATTGGAATTCCTACAAGATGGTCTACAATCTGGACTGAAACCAGCCACCTTACGTAGACAAGTAGCAGCATTAACTTCTGTATTGGGAATGATACAGGGAAGAGACATTTCCAGACATGCACCCGTACAGAAATTCCTAAGGGGGGCCACCCTCAAGTGTCCTCCACAGGCTCACATATTTCCGACATAGCGTTTACATACTGTCTTGTCTGCACTCACGAAACCACCCTTTGAACCTACGCAGGACATTTCTCTAAGATGGTTACGTTTGAAGACCATTTTCCTGATAGCAATCACATCGGCAAGAAGGGTTTTGGAAATTAATGCGCTGTCTGTGAAGAGAGAACTCTGCGTTTTTCACAAGGACATCCTTCGTACAGATCCCACTTTTAAGCCCAAGGTTGTGTCTAAGTGTCACAAGTCCCAGGAACTTCATTTACCATCATTCTGCCCAGATCCTAAACATCCCAGGGAATTAAGGTGGCATAACTTAGATGTTAGACGTTGCCTGAAGGCATATTTAGTTAGGACTGAACCAATCCGGAAAACGGATGCCATGTTTATCAACGTTGCACAACCAAAGTTGGGCCAAAAGATGTCAGCCTCAGCCATCAGCTATGCTATTAAGCAATGCATTACGGAAGCCTATAGAGCAATGAAATTAGAAGTACCCAGAGGGATCACAGCACATTCAGCCAGAAGTGCAGCAACTAATGCGGCTTTTAACAAATATGCTTCAATAGACGAAGTATGCAGGGCCGCAACATGGTCTTCTATCTCAACGTTTGTTCGGCACTACAAACTAAACACTTACAGTTTAGCAGAAGCAGCATTTGGCAGAAAAGTTTTACAACATGTGTTCCTGGAAGAGAGCAATGCCCCACCCAGTCATTAGTCTACTGCTATAGGAGAACCCATAATGGCCTCCGACTCAGAGGGAGAACGATCATTGGTACTTACCATGAGGGGTCATTCTCCTCTGAGTACAGGACATCTTGCCCACCTCACTACATCGCTCATACTAGAGTCTATTCTGCCATGTCTGTTTCTTTCTTTCTTTCTTTCTTTCTTTCTTTCTTTCTTTCTTTCTTTCTTTCTTTCTTTCTTTCTTTCTTTCTTTCTTTCTTTCTTTCTTTCTTTCTTTCTTTCTTTCTTTCTTTCTTTCTTTCTTTCTTTCTTTTTCTGTTATGCTTGTTGCATCTTAACTCATTATTACTGTTAGATTTTTCTGAGTAAGGTTGATAGTCTAGGAACTGCTTCCCGGAGTTTCCCAACTGAGGAGAAGGGTGTTCCAGGGTCATGGGAAGAGGAAGAAGAATAATTCTTTTTCCTGCCTCCCTGACAAGATAGTGGAAAGCACCCAAGATGTCCTCCTGTACTCAGAGGAGAATGACCCCTCGCGGTAAGTACCAATGGTCGTTCTTTTAATATGCTAAAAACATTTTCACTATTTTGCATATTAATTCACTGTGCACTCTCTATATATGTAGGATTGCTAATTCCATCCCATACTATTGTCTGATGAAGTGTGCTTTTAGCGCAGAAAAACTTACATTCTCAATAAAATTTCGTTGGTCTTAAAGGTACTACTGGTCTCCAACTTTGTTCTGTTCTTTTATCAAGCCTGTGTTTATTTTATTGCTTTAAGAAGATGGATTCAGTAGTTTATTACTTGGCACATAAAGTGGTGGGCATATTTATGAAAATTAAAATATATAAGTGTTTGACAGTGTAATCCTATACAGATTAACATCTTTCGAAGTCCCTCAAAGTCAATGGATTTTAAAAGGTATGGTTTTGCTTCTTTGTGGTCTCTGTGCATCACACCCATGGGGTAGCGTGCCTGCGCTGACCCCGATCGGTACTTAACAAGCCAAAGGATTTTTGCACCCAGACTCCAGTGAGCATGCACAGGAGCCCCAGCACACATGCTCACCAGAGCGGGCGCAAACATCCCTCCAGTTCTCTTCTGACCACTGTGCCGATCAGTCAATCTCCTCGCTCCAGCCGGAACTTTTCGCTACACCTTCTCCCCCTCTTCAAATATTCTCTTCTTATTTACATCTCAAAACAAAAGAAACCTTAAATAAACATAGTGTGGGAGGGGAAAGTGCAAGACTTTACTTTCCTCAGTCTCGGACACCCCCCCTTTTTTCACTGCCTTTCCTTAAATGGAACAGCGCTGGAGGGTGTTTTTAAAATGGCTCTTAATGTGGGAAAGCAAATTCCTCTCCTGTTGGCCCCCTCTTCTGCTCATCCTTTCTCAGGACGACTCTCAACGTAATGTAGATCTACTCCTGCATTGTACTGAGTCGTTCCCGCAGATGAAGGAAAACTTGAGCTACACGCCTGTGCACAAAGCCCAAGTCGTCTCTCACACCGACTGGAAAGAGTGGATGATGCATGGCCCAACTTGCTATGTTGGTGCCCGAGCCCTCTGAGAGCAGGGGAAACTCTCATGGCTCTTATCCCATTCCGATGCTGACTGCTCTCTCAAAGGAGCAAACTCGACATTGAAATTGAAGTCCTCACTACCTGTCAGAATTTGCGCTGCAGGGAGGATAAGGAGGAGGGCAAGCTTAGCAAACTTGACTACAGTCATCATATGCCACTCGCCTCCATGAGAGGATCCGTGTCGGGAGTCGGAGGTCCTCCCCACCGACTGAGCTCTCCAACACTCAACTCGCTTCCGTCCTGGTAGTTCAGCTCTTGCAGCTTGGAGTGCAAATGCACTAGCAGCCTCTGAGCACCAGCAGATCTTTTTCGTGGTCTCTGTGCATCACACTGATGGGATATAGGCGCCCACGCCGATCACGATCGGTAAACTCAAAAGCTGCGGATTTCCGCGCCCCAGGCCCAGTGCGCATGTGCAGAAGCCCCACCACGCATGCCCACTGGGACTGGAGCGGACATCCTGCCAGTTCTCTTCTGACCGCCGCTTGGATCAGTCGATCATTCGCTATGGTCGGTGAACTTTTTCTTGTTGTTGTTAGAATTCAGATTTCAAAACTCACAGAGACTTTCTATATATGCTTCATTTTTGTTTGGTGAGAGTAGAAGCGGAAAGGATCTTCAGTTTTTCTTTGGTTCCTTCCCTTTTCCCGCTCTTCACCCCCCCTCCCCCTCGCATGGAAAAGCAGGGATTTTTCAAGAGGTGTGCAAAGTGCAGGAGCAAAATCGCCCCTCCTGATGGCGACGCTCTTTGCCTACTCTGCCTGGGAGAGTCACACATACCAGACTCATGCACACACTGCAAAATTTTCGAGGCAGACCAAAAAGAACCGGGCAGCCCGCCTAGCAGCAGCTCTAATGGAACGGGCATTGTCCCCCAAGAAAATGTCGACAGCAGACCACAAACTGTCGACATCGGAGTCGGTCGATACTGACAGACCCCCTACCGACGCCGATCGCCCCGCAAAAGGAACGGGCTCGGCATCTAAGTTGGTCTCCTCCACTCCTGCAAAACGGCCAAGGGAGGAGAAGGGAGCGCATCCGGAAGCAAAAAGGAAGAAGAAGACAGACAAACTCAAACACAGGGCTGTTGCATCTTCCTCTCCCATCTCACCATCAGAATCGACGGCCACTACCATACCTCCGCTGAAGCTCTTCGCTTCGCCACGCCGTCGGCTAAGCCCACCGATGCTGGCTTCCATGTCAACCCAGATTGCCATCTCATCGGACTCCGATCGTGACCTGGAACTGACACAACGCTCGGGGGCGGAAGATAGCCCACCCGAACTCATCCATACTGTGGCAGAAACCCTTCTGTCCCGATCTCCCCTTCGAGATCGTTCGGACAGCCCTCGTCGGGGCCGATCCTGCAGCCCTCCTAGAGGAGGCTCCTCCATGCCTCGGCATCGATCCCGAAGCCTCAGGCGTGATTGCTCCAGAAGCGTGCAGAGAGATCGATCCAAGAGCCCTCGACGTCGACGCCGATCTCAGGAATCGGAGGAAGGGAGGTCCCCGCGCAGTTACCAAGGGCGTTACCCAGAGACCGCTCTCCACCTCGGAGGCCACCACCACCAATACCCTGGGACCAGCAACAATGGCAGTACCTGTACGGGTCGTACCCGTTGCCTTCAATGTTTCCTTGGTTCCCCCCAAGGCAGTCGGATTGGGAAGCTTCGTGCAGGTCGCGAACATTGTATAGACCCCCGAAACATGCCCCATCGGCATCTATGTCGAAGCCGCCAGACGCTGAATCACCGCGTAAGCAAAAGGTCTCCCCACGCTCCCGAGGCACGGAACAGGTCATAACCCCAGAGTCGTTGAAGGCTCCAGACACTCCAAGACCTCCATCAGAGCACACTGAATCGTTGGAGGGCTCCCCAGATCAGAGGAGGGCTCGATCCAGGAGGAGCAAGGAGTTTCTTCGTCTCCAGAAGAGCCATCACCCTCACACAAGGTGGTTGAAGAACAGCCCATATCCCCGTCAGAAGACCTCAAATCCTATGGGGACCTCGTAAAACGGATGGCCCAGACCTTATCTTTGCCCACAGTCCAACCTCAACCTGTGGTCACAGACAACGTCTTCGACATCGTCCAGATGGACACCTCTACAGCCATTGCCTTGCCGCTAACTACGGTCATGCTGCACACAGCCAAATCTTCCTGGGACAAGCCTGCTTCAACACCTATATCCTCGCACAGGCTTGACCATATGTACCGTATCCAAGAATCTACAGCTGAATTCCTGTTTAACCATCCCAAGCCGAATTCAGTCGTAGTGGCCTCATCGTCAAAGGCAAGGAAGACACATGCATCCCCCCCAGATAAAGAGGGGAAGAAGCTAGACAACTTAGGCAGACACCTTTATTCGGCGAGCTCGCTCGGAGTCAAGGTGGCAAACTATTCAGCATGCATGGGGCGCTATTAATATGCTCTATGGGACCAGCTGTCGAGCATCTTGCCAGGCCTTCCTGAACAGGCTAAAAGCGCCATCAAAAAGATTCAGAAGGAAGGTATGACGCTGGCCAAACAGCAGTTCAATTCTGCAAAAGACTCAGGTGACATAGGGGCGAAGACCATCACCTCAGCCATTACCCTAAGACGTCACTCCTGGTTAAGGTCGACTGCACTACAGCCAGACATGCAGTCATACGTCGAAGACCTCCCCTTTGATGGAAACGGCTTGTTTAGCGCTAACACGGACTCCGTGTTACAGGAGATGGACAAAAGTATCAGAACATCCAGAAACCTGGGAGTGCCCATCTCATCTAGATCTCAAAACAGACGACCCTGGAACAAGCCCTGGAACAAGAAACCATTCACGAAACAACCCGCGGAGCAGCAATGGAGGCTAAAGAGTACAGCATCCTTCTCCAAGCCTCCATACAATCCCAAATCTAAATACTCTTCTGCCTCTTCCCAATCCTCTCACCAGAAGGGAAATAGGCAGCCCAAACAGGGACTTTGACTGCCCTTCCCCCTGCTCCTCCTCCCTCCCCTCAGCTTCGGACCATACCAGGCTTTTCCCCCACTTGCAGGCATGGTCCAGAATCACCACGGACAGATGGGTCCTATCTATAATCCAACTGGGTTACCAGATAGAGTTCCAGCAAAATCCTACAGTTCCCACCTTCGTTCACACTACAACATCACCTACACTACGAGAGGAGGTTCAGTCACTCCTTCAGAAGAACGCAATAGAACCAGTCCTGACAAACCAGGAGGGACAAGGGTTCTACTCCCGATATTTCACAATCCCCAAAAGAGACGGGGGTCTTCGACCCATCATGGACCTCCGGGGCCTAAATCTCTTCATTCCACACCACAAATTCAGGGACTTCCGGGGAAGGAAAATGACGAGCTGAGCTGTCTCTCATAACGGGAGCAGGCTGAAACTTTTGTTCGGGGTAGTAGAGGGCAAATTAATGCCTACTGCCTACTTTTCTCAGTGAGAGAAAGGTCCAAGACTTGCACAGAAACTTTAAAGAGATTTACCTTGGCTGAAAGGAAGCCCTGGAGAGGTCTTCTTTGAGGCTTTGAGGGGTCTCATGGAGTCTGCATAGTCAACGTCTGCAAAAGTTCTCAGAGTCATTGATTTGACATAAGCTCGTCAGGATCCTAACCTTCTTGGACATTTCTAAACAATTAAAGCTTTGAAAGACCAGTGGAAACTTGGATAACTGGAACAAAAGGTACAGAAGTTTTCTTTTCATTCCGGAGCTATTTATAGCTTAAAGGGACAAAATTAAAAGGTGGGAAAAAGAAAAATAGAAAGCTTGCAAGAAGAAGAAGGAAGGGGTGAAGTTTGGATTGTTTAAATATAAAGGACAGTGCTAAAAACTGCTAAAAAGTGAAAAGGAACATTGTTTAGTCTATCTGCGGTTTTGAAGAAAAAGCAACTGCGTCACATTGGAACAGACCTGCAGCACTTCTGAGCAAGACAGGAAGTACGTCAAGTATCGTGAGATCTCCATGAGAGTTGATGGTGACAGAGGCAGGAAGCAGTAAAGAAAAAAGCCTACTCTATACCATAGAGAAACATCGGCAGCCATTGCTGGGAGGCTAAATCCAAAACATTGTTCTTAAAAGAATCTGGGACATTAAAAATTGTCAGAATCAACTGGAAAAAGGGTAAGAAGACAAGAACTATTGGCTACATTATTTGTGGGCTCCTAGGGTGATTTTAAAAGGGAAATTTTTTTGAAGAAGAAGAAGTAAAAAATCGCGGCCGCCATTTTGGAAATTTTAGAGACTTCTTTGATAAATATCTTGATTTTGGGGGCTCAGAAACCAGCGAAATTGGGCTTGCTGGAAAGGGCAAGTCCTGCTCTATTGAACCTGACTGTCAGATTGCAAATTGGTGAGGTCAAAAATTTCATCATTTTTTAAAGGGGAATTTTTTTTTAAAAAAATGTATATCTTGGCCTAGGAAGCTCAGAGGAAGATAGAATAAAGTTTAACTAAAAGAGTAAATTGAGATCTTTTTAATTTGGTAGTTAAACTTGTAACTTGTGAGACCAAAATTTTTGGTATTTTTTTTTTTACTTCTTCTATCCCTTTGTTTTTTGCTTAAATGTCTGAACCCAAGCAGACCCGACAAAGGGCTCTTTCATTAGAGAAAATGCAGGACCAATTGGATGCCATGGAAGTCAGAATAATGAAAGGAGTTAGGAGAATGATAGATGAATTAAAGGAAGAAATTATCACAGAGATTAAAAAAGAAGTGGATGATTAAAAAAAAAAAACCTGAGGAAACAGCTAAGAAAGTGCAGGGGGTGGAAGAGAAAGTAAAAATACATGATACCACCTTGTTGAAAATTCAAGAAAAAGTGACAATCCACGACTGTAAATTAATGGAAACTCAGATACGTCTGAGAGGAGTACCTGAAGCAGAGAATGGTGATTTGAAAGGATATATAATAAAAATAATTGCAGAATTTTTAGAAGAAGACCCAGATGAGACCAAAAACATGTATGATCACATGTATAGAGTTAATTCACTTTTTGCCAAGAAAAACAATTTACCAAGAGATGTTGTTATAAGATATATGACAAAGGAAATGGTGGGAAGGATCATGAACAAAAACTTTGAAAAGTCACTGATAGTAGGAGGCAGTAGAGTGAGAATCATGAAGGAGCTGCCAAGACAAGTGATAAATGACAGGAGAATATACAAAAAGTTGACAGAAAAACTGAAAGACAATGGCACGAGGTTCAGATGGATAATACCTGAAGGTTTGAGTTTTGAACTTCAAGGGAAGAGAGTTACAATTACAAATGCTCAGGAGTTGAGTAGATTTTTTGAAGAAAATAAAGAATTTGCAACATGATGGATTACAAATTACTGTCTTGGAACGTTAATGGACTAAATTCACCACAAAAAAGAAGGGCAACATTTCATTGGATCAAGAAGCAAAATTGTAATATAATTTGTTTGCAAGAAGTACACATTAAACAAAAGGATTATACATTTTTATGGAATGAACAATTGGGAACGGAATTTTTTTCATTGGCTGAACAGAAGAAAAGGGGAGTAGTTTTCTATATTAAACAAGAATTGGAGCCAAAGTTAATATTTAAAGATAAAGATGGAAGATTTGTAGCAGTTGAGATAATATTAAGTGGGGAAAAAACGTTGTTATTGGGACTATATGCACCTAACGGTGCAAAGGATGCTTTTTTTAAAGACATTACACAACAGTTGGATGAGTTGACTTATGATCAAATACTCTTAATGGGAGATCTTAATGGAACAGTCGAGAACTCATTGGATAGATCTGGAGGGGAAAAAAATGATGGGAAAGAAGGGAAATTGCCAAAGTCTTTCTTCGAATTAGTTAAACAAGAAAATTTAGAAGATATATGGAGGAAGTTTAATCATGAAGTGCGAGACTATACTTTTTTTTTCTGCAAGACACACCACAAATTCAGAATGACCTCCCTGCCGAACATCCTTCCTCTTCTCAATCAGGGAGACTGGATGGCTACCCTGGACCTGCAGGACGCTTACTTTCATATCACCATACATCCAGCATACAGGAGGTTCCTCAGGTTCACCATAGGAAACACTCACTATCAGTACAGAGCTCTGCCCTTCGGCCTCTCCACGGCACCGAGGGTCTTCACAAAGACAATGGTAGTGGTGGCAGCCCATCTGAGACTACAGGGAATCACAGTGTTCCCATATATAGACGATTGGCTCCTGGTAGCAGATTCAGAAACTCTCCTGCTACAACAGATAGACACCACCCTGGCCCTCCTACGAGAGTTGGGACTGCAGGTCAACAGGAAGAAATCCTCCCTTCAACCCTCCCAGAGGGTACAGTTCATAGGAGCTATCCTGGACACACGAGCATGCAGGGCATTCCTACCAGTAAAGAGGGCAGAAGACATCATTTCCCTGGTACAGGTCTTCCTTCACAACTCATCGGTCACGGCACTGCAGATCCAACGCCTTCTGGGCCTAATGGCATCTACCACAGCGGTTCTACTGTTCGCCAGATTCCACATGCGAATACTGCAACTGTGGTTCCTCAAGAACTTCAGATGCCAGACGGACCCCCCGTCTCGCAAGATGACCATTCCACAACCAGTCTTGTCTACCCTGGACTGGTGGCAATGGAAAGGGCACCTTCTACAAGGGGCTCCATTCCACAAACAAACCCCTGTGGGGTTGGGGAGCGCAGGTAAAGGGCTTGTGCGTGGGAGGCAAGTGGCCTCGATGCCACCTACGGTACCACATAAACTTTCTTGAGTTATTGGCGATTCATCACGCCATTCTCTCCTTTCGCCTATTACTTGCAGACAGGACAGTGGCGATCCTGACGGACAACACAACCGCATTAGCCTACATAAACAGGCAGGGCGGCACAGTGTCAAGGAAGTTGTGTCTGTTAGCACTGAGGATATGGGAAATCTGCAGAGAAACAAACACAACTCTAACGGCCACTCACCTTCCAGGCAATCTGAATGCCTGTGCAGATTTTCTCAGTCGAGGAGGTGCCACACTCCACGAGTGGGAGCTCAACTGGGAACTTCTCCAACCTGTGTTCTAGAAGTGGGGGACACCAGAGGTGGATGTCTTCGCCACACGCAGCAACTCAAAGTGCGAAAAATTTTGCTGCAGGGGAGGAGTGGAACCGCTGTCGTTGGGAGACGGCTTGCTCTTCCCTTGGTCTCAAAGACACGTGTACCTATTTCCACCAATTCCACTAATCACCAGAGTGGTGCACAAGATTTACAGCGAGCATCCCAGGGGGATCCTCATTACCCCGTGGTGGCCCAGACAACAGTGGTTCTCCCCAGTTCTACGACTGTCCAAGGGAATCTTCCATCAATTCCCCATGGTTCCGGACCTTCTTCTGTCCCACCAAGGGCAGGTGATACACCACGACGTCCTGCACCTAAAGCTAACGGCGTGGAGGCTGGCTTAGGGGCATTGTCGGTAAGGGCACTACATGTCATCCTGAACAGTAGAAAGCCATCTACTCGGAAGTCTTACGAGTACAAGTGGTCGAAATTCGGGCACTTTGCCTCAAGCGCCTCGGCAGAACCTAGAACAGCGGGCCTTCCGATTATTCTGGATTTTTTGCTCTCCTTACTGGACAAAGGTCTAGCAGTGTCATCAATAAGGGTGTACTTGGCGGCCATTTCAGCCAACCATGAACAAATCGAAGGTCATTCGGTTTTTACACACCCAGATACTAAAAGATTTTTACGGGGTCTTATGAGGCTCTATCCGTCAACAAGGCGCCCGGCCCCCATGTGGGACCTGCCAGGGGGTTTACAAGCGTTGGCGGGGAAACCCTTTGAACCAATGGCGACATGTTCCCTTCAGTTGCTGTCATGGAAGACAGCCTTCTTAGTGTCTATTACCTCCGCACGTAGGGTGGGAGAGCTTGCCGCGTTACGCTGTGATGACCCATATCTGCGATTCAGCACTGAAGGGGTTTGGCTACGACCTGACATCACTTTCCTTCCAAAAGTGATCTCCTCGTTCCACTTGAACTCAGAAATATGTTTACCTGTATACTTTCCCAATCCACGTACAGAATTGGAGCAAAAGCTTCATGCCCTGGATGTAAAAAGAGCACTTTCTTTCTACCTACATCGGGTAGGACCGGGTCGTAAGGACCCCAGACTCTTTGTCTCGTATGCTCTGGCTTTGCGGGGCGTCAGAGTTTCATCCCAAAGAATCTCTAAGTGGATTACAGAGACTATAAAGCTGTGCTATTTACTAAATAAGAGACCTCTCCCTGGACCTATTAGAGCCCACTCTACCAGGGCCATGGCCACCTCCGTGGCTTTCATGAAAGGTGTGCCGCTAAGAGACATTTGCGAAGCTGCCACGTGGTCCTCCCCGCATACCTTCGTTAGACATTATGCGCTGGACCTTTGCTGGCATAGACGTTCGTCAGTGGGCCGTGCTGTTCTCCAGGAGCTTCCCTGCTGATACACTGCTGCACCCTCCTCCAGGTAGGATGTTGGCTTGTTAGTCTCCCATCAGTGTGATGTACAGAGACCACGAAGAAGATAAACAGGTTTCCTACCTGTAACTGATGATCTTTGAGTGGTCATCTGGGCAGTCACACTACCCGCCCTCCTTCCCCTCTGCTGCTGGTCCATCTTGAAAGGGCTTACGCAGGGGTCAGAAGGAACTGGCGAGATGTCCGCTCTGGTCCCAGTGGGCATGCGTGGTGGGGCTTCTGCGCACTGGGCCTGGGGCGCGGAAATCCGCAGCTTTTGAGTTTACCGATCGTGATCGGCGTGGGCGCCTATATCCCATCAGTGTGACTGCACAGATGACCACTCGAAGATCATCAGTTACAGGTAGGAAACCTATTTTTCCTGCTCGGCTGTGGTCCTGTGAGCACCGGTGCCAGAATGTCCCTGCATACCGATGTTCGACCTCGATAGTGGAGGCCTATCAGTGGCGAGGGTGGCGGCTCTTCATTCGCCGCCACCCCCACCATCCGACCTCAACAGTGGATGCTAATCGGTGGCGAGGACAGTAACACTTGCTACGTCTGTTGCCGCCGCTGCCCTCACCCTTTATGTGGGTTAAGTGATGGGGGCAATATCTGCATGGGGTGCACCCCGTCCCAGGCATCTTTCCGTGTTTTTGGCTTCGAGAGCCTTTTGATTGAGTCCAGCATTTGAAGCCTCCCAGAAGCAGCCATTATACTGGCTGTTGGCAGCAGTAACCAGACCGACCCGATACTGGATCAACACTGGAAAGGGTGCTCTCACTAATAATTTGAGTGAACTGACAAGGCTCTGTCATCAGCACCACATGTCGGTGGTGTTCTCCTTACGTTGACCTCTCTGATGCAGAGCAAGCTTCAGCCATTCTGCACTAGTTTGATTTGGCCAAACGTCACTGACTGTCCCTGCTTTCATCATTGAAAGGCATGGCACAGAGTGGTAAGCTGCAGTACTGCACTCATCTCTGCTCACTACCTGAGTTTGATCCCAGCAGAAACTCAGTTCAGGTGAAAACATCGTGGTGCGACGTCACCCCAGAGTCGGAGGCGACTGCTACTTGCACAGGGGACTTTACCTTTACCTTTAATTTAATCTGTAAAGGATTCTTTATCCATGCTGATCCCTCCTCTAAGTCCCTCCCTCTGGGTGCATGTTACATGCAGGAACCTGGTACTGAGCTTATGCTCAGTCACCAAAGTCTAATCCGGGAGTCATTATTGGAGAGAGAGAGAGGGAGAGAGAGACAGACAGACAGACAGACAAACAGACAGACCACTGCCCCTATATATCTCACGGAGAGCCAGTTTGGTGTTGTGGTTAAGTGTGCGGACTCTTATCTGGGAGAACCGGGTTTGATTCCCCACTCCTCCACTTGCACCTGCTAGAATGGCCTTGGGTCAGCCATAGCTCTGGCAGAGGTTGTCCTTGAAAGGGCAGCTGCTATGAGAGCCCTCTCCAGCCCCACCCACCTCACAGGGTGTCTGTTGTGGGGGAGGAAGGTAAAGGAGATTGTGAGCCGCTCTGAGACTCTTCGGAGTGGAGGGCGGGATATAAATCCAATATCTTTATCTTCTTATCTTCTTCATCTACAACTCTGGCATGTCTGTCCTAAACAATATCCTCCTGCTGATTCACCAAGAGGATAGGACATTTCCAAATCTACATTTGCCCTGATGTCAGATCTACACGTGGGACACCATTTGGCATCCTAAGGCTACACAGTCTTCATCAGAACCATGATGCTCTTTGCAGTCTACAGCTACTTCTGGGGTATAACTATGTGCCTGCAACTAGCTGTCATGAGCCCTGATGAGGAGGAGCTGAACGGATTAACAGCCCTGGAAGAGTTGCCAGCCAGTTCCTTAGCTGAACAAACAGCAGCTGGCCCATCAATCACTCTCCAGGCACCAGTGTCAGCTGTTGACGATCAATCTCCTCCAAGCTCTCCTCCCATCTCAAGAGTTCAAAGCAGACTACGGAAAGAACTTTCAGAGCAAAGACATGAGGCACGCCGATGCTTCAGATCTCTCAGCCCTGAGTTCTAGCAGATTCACTGCCACCCAGGGAGCAGGCTGATTGAGGCCCCCATATAGCTCCCATCCAGGACCTGGTAACCTTGTGGAAGCAACAAGTCTATTCGTTGGCTTGCATCCATGCTCCTTCCTGATTCCTGATCCTGACCTGCTTGATTTCCTTGGCACCCTGACCTTTTGGCTTTTGGACATTGACTTCTGATTCCGGTTTGTGATTCTGCATTGGTGACTTGACTCCTGCTTGACATCCTGGACTTTGACCTTGGACTGGCTTTGGACTCCTGCCTGCCTGCACCCTGAGAACGTGACACTAGCTATCTGGCTTTTGGCAAAATCCAAACAGACCCTCACTTACTACATTAGGTCCAATTTTGGGTGCAGGGTAAATCTACCCCCCCCCCCCAAAAAAAAATAATTAAAAGGAGGAAAAATCCCACCAAGGTCCAGTCTATAGGAGAGCATGGAACCTAACTTTTAAGATTTCTCCCCTTCCTACACAGGGCGTTGGATGCTGCCCCCTTTTTGTACATATGTTCCAAGCACTAAGACAAGGCACAGCTTCCTACACTCAACGCCTCTTCTGCCTCACGGCCTGACCACCTCAGTCTAGATGTCTACCAAACTCCCCATGCACTTCTTCCATAACTGATGCCTCAGAACTCTTGGATCTTTCAAAGACCCCTCATGGTTCTTCCTCTCCCTATCAACCAGTGGCTCAGCCATAGAACTGGTGGACAATAGGACCCTCTAGGCTTTTGGGAACACCTTTCCAACTCCCTACTCTTACAATTGTAATCATTGCCAGTAACTTCCCTAGGCCCTGGAATGCGCACACAAATGGTCGTGTCAGGAACCCAAGACCTCACAACTAGGCCAACCACCTTATTACTTTCCTAGAACTGCCATGCTTCTTTGAGTGACTACTTGCAGCAAAGGCTGTTTCCATTCTTACACAACTTCCACAGCTCTCATACACATTACGGTCAAGGTGGACTATTGCCGAACTCTCTGTGCCCTTGCTCTGAGAGTATGGGCAGACGGCATGGATCTCCATTTCACTCCTGCAGGTTTCCCACTAACTTGGAGACTTGAATGGGCAGATGGATCCTTTGAGCCACAGGGCAGCAGCCCCTCATGAGTGGAGGAATCACCTGAACATCTCTCTGACGAGCATTATGCCTTTGAGGTCCCCTCCGACTGTTCCATTACCACTGTTCAAGATCAGAAATGTCAATATTCTGCCCCAAAACATCCTGCCCTTGGGGGATGGCCTCCTGTTCCCAGGACTAAACTAGTCTCTCTACATGTTTTCATGTCTCCCTCAAATCACCAAGGTAGTCCATAAATTATTGAGGGATGGCCCTCAATGCTCTCTGCAGCACCGTCATGGTCTTGCAGTCGTTGTTTCCTCTTCTGCTTTGTCACTCTCCTGGGACATTTTTCTACCCTTCTCCTGTCTTGGATCTTTGCCTGATGCATGGAGACCAGACATTGTGTCACAGTGTACTCCTCTTCTCACAGATGGGTTGGAAGGTCTTACTGTGCACTCCTCTTTCAGGAGTCACCCTGTGGTAGAGTAGTAGAAGCTCTCCTCTCTTTAATGACACAATTACGGATAGTCCTGATTGCCCACCCCCGACAGCCTCCTTGGGGGGGGGGGAGGGAGACCTCCTGCCATCTATAACCTTACACTATAGTTAGTAGACTTTTGTCCTCAGCTCCTCTTCTATTAAGGTCGGCCTCCTGGGTGCTGCAGTACATTGTACCCCCTTTTGACGGGTACCTGCTATGCATTCTCATGCTATGTGGTTCCTAAAAGGCCTCCTCTGCATTTATCCCTCGGTTGAACCACCCACTCCACCTTTCTCCTGTCTAACCTGACGGGGAAACCTCGTCCCTGGCCACCTGGCCTATTTGTTCCTTGTCTAGTTAAGCAGTGTTATTGAGGGCTATCAACTCCGTCAGACTGATAGTTGGACTCAAACCTCTATGTCATGATGCCCTTCCCAACAGAAGTTATTCAGAGGGATGGAGCACAGCCGGACAAATAGGCATGAGAGAGAAGCTGTCGCCATAATGATTCTGTCCATGTGTGTGCTATTGGCTTGCTGCTGAGATGGGGGTGGGGGGAGGGACAGGGTTGTGCAGGACCACAGGATTGGCCAATCCATTGCATGTGACTGGGAGGGGGGGTGGAAAGCCTGCGCCTGAGAGGCTGTCAACCCGCTTGCAGCCACCCACTATCAGAGACTCATAACAATGGCAGGCAGACAGGCAGAGGCATTGCATCCTCTGCCTTGCCGCAGACAAACAGGAAGCACAAAGTGCAGGAGTCTGCTGCCAAAGACAGAATGTGTGTATGGGAACAAACAGACAGTTCCCCAACATGCCACCAAATCCAACAGACAACCTCTCCACACGGAGTCAGAGACCCCCTGTGTCACTGTGACACCCCCTGCTATGTGCATGGAACTCCTCCCCCGGGGGCTGCAGACCTCAGAGTGTGAGATATTGGCCATGCATCCACTCTGTTAGCCCCCCCCCCAGGTTGTGCGGTGAGCACAACAGCCTGTGGGGTTGTGCAGGTTGAGGTGCAGCACCCAGTGCAAGACTACTCTCCCTCCCATGGGATGCATGGGGCGAAGACCTCCCCTCCCCTGTCCAGCCCTGCGGCAGTGGAGTGGCTCATAGTTTTCCTCCTTGTCCCCTCCTCACGAAACAAGCGAGCCCACCCTCTAAGGCATTTTCTGGGAAGCCCACTGACAGAGTGGCGGGGGCGGGGGCAGAGAGGAGCGAAGCAGAAGCCCAGCAGGAGAGACAACACAGTTGCACATCTAAGCTTTTATTGTGCGGCAACCAAGCAGAATAGCATCCCAGCTGGAAGTTGGAAAGTCTTGCATGGCAGGCTCCAATTGGAGGGGAGGGAAGGAACAACTGATTGAGTGGAGGGGGGTGGGTGGGTTTGAAATGCCGCACACAAAAGTCTCTGTTGAATTCGCACCTGCAAAACAGAGAAAGAAACCCATTGCATTCGGGAAGGAGTGCCATGCCACTTGCAGCTGGGGAGGTGCCATCCTGACTGGGGCAGCAAAGGTGGCGGGGGAGGGGCGAACAAACAACCCCGCAGCACATGATGGAACCAGCCAACACACAGCCACCTGTCCTGGGTTAAAGTGTTCCTGGCTTGCTTGTACTTCGATAGCCATGGGAGCTGTAGCGTGGGACTGTCAAAGCCATGGACTCTCTTAAAGGGACAGTTGCTGACCTGCCTCCCCACAGGCAATGGAACAGCTGCCAGACACGCCCCCCCATTGCCCCACCAGGGGTGGAAATGAGAGGCAGAGGACAGACAAGGGAGGGAGCCCTCCAGTGGCATACATGGACTGGGGTGAATGCCACATGCCAAAGCACGCTGCCAGGTTCCTGTGCCAGAGATGCTGGTAATTTGCCCAGCCTTGAGCAAGGGGAGGGGGGGCAATGCAAGGGTGCGCAGCCGCACTTGCTCATCTATGTGCGAACACTCCAGAGGCCGTAAACCTGTTGGGGCTTGAAAACAGGAAAGGTTAGCCACGGAGTAGAGACTTTGCTCTTCTCCTTGCAAGTCAAATAGCTCACACTGTACTGCCTACGTGCCTTCTCTGTGCAGCTCCCTCCACCAAGTGCTCCCACCCTCACGCTAAGTCCACATGGCAGTGAGCTCTGTGGCAGAGTCCCATGCCTTGCGCCCTACCCTACTTAAAGAGTTGTGCGAGGCTAGAGCAGAAGCTTTCCTAGGAGACGGGGAGTGGTGATTGGGTGTTGGGGAGGGGCTTGACCAGCCCAGGGTGTGAAGTGATTGGTGAGGCAATTACACAGCTTCCTAAGGAGTTTGCAAGCTGGTGCGGCAGCAGCGGACTTTGTTTTCTGTTTCAATACCACGCCAGCATTTTCCATGGCATAACTTTACACCTCGGGGAGGGGGGGGCATGTCAGGACCCAAAGTTCTTTGAGAGCTGACTAAGCTGGGGCATGCCCCTGACACTGACCCCCTTCAAGCTGGCGTACGTATCTCCACTGCACTTCCGCTTGGGCACAGGGCTGAGGCACCGCTGCCCTCTCGCTCAAGTGGACCCATGCTTGTATAAGTTGCCTCTGCCCGAATGTAAGTGGGCTTGCGCCTTCATAACTGACTTCCGTCGACATAGCCATTAGTTTGCTCCCAAAGCTCTTTCAGCCCCCCTCATAGGATTGCGCTGTAAAATTTGTCTTTAAAAGCATTTCACTGACTCCAAAAGGGGGAAATATTTTGTAGAACGCTTTTTTTCTCTGCTCCCCCAAATTTCTAGTTATTCTGTTGATGGGGGTGGAAGGAGAACAAATTTTTTTTGGTTTAGGTCTATTGGATCCCACCAAAATTTGGGATTTCCAAGAAATCCCAGGTCCCAATACCGGCACAGTATTGGAATCAGGGATTTTTCAGAAATCCTGAATTTGGGGGGGCTCTAATAGACCCAAGAGGAGAATTAGGTAGTGAATGAAGTTGGCATTTTATTTTTCTGAGATACAGGCTTGGCCACCACATCAGAGAGATACTTCTTGGACTGAAAAATAATATATACTCAAAGAAAGATATGAGAAGATCATTGTATTCTTCCATCAGTGCCAAATGGCAGCTTTAAAAAACTAATGTTGCTAGTCAGTAGCTCATGAATCAACAGAGTAGGCTTAAGTTATCTTTAAAAGTGAAATGCAGTTTTAGTATTATGTCTGAAGCGCAAAGCTCTTCTGAAGACTTCAGCAAAGCATTCTCCCTGTGAAAAATTAGAGAAGCAACAGCTAAACTTGCCTAACCCCATCCAAGCAGCTCACTTTTGCCCACACGCTCCCATACTCATTGCAGTGTCCAGCCTGCATCCCTCTCTGCCTCTTCCTACTAGCTGACAAATTAAGGAGGTAGATAGAAAACTGGTTTGCTGCAGCAGAAACTGTGGCATTAATGTGTTTTGCAGTCACCATGAAGTTTTTCTCAGCTACCTGCTGAGGAGGAAAAGGAGAACAATGATGGAGCTGACTGCAGCTGAGCTGGACAAGAAAGTATTCATCTCATCACTGAGCTGCAGCCTTGCTCACTACAGTCTGCTGTTTGTCTGGTTGACTATGCACCACCTTCCCCACCTCAGAGATTCAGCATAAGTTTGTCTGGGCACTAGGCAAAGAGGGAAAGGACTACCATAAACCTACAAGAACCCATGACCCACTTCCTTGAGCTTCGTGACTGGGAAATTCTGAGTTAGATAGTCACATCCACTTTCGATATGCTAAAATTATTCTGTCAAAAGTTTTCAGTGCCTTTGGGTTTTCTTCTACAGTTTAAACAATTTAAGGGGAAGTACATAATAGTTTATTTACTGTGTTTCAAGTATTTTTCTGGTATTATACAAATAATTGACACATGAAAAGCTAACTTCATTTGAATATAACATTTAAACCACTCTTAATTTCTTTTTCTAACCTTGTATTTCTTGCTCATAGTAGTCCTCTTTTTTTGTTTAAAGTCCTAGTTTGAAACTATTCTTGCCAACAGAAAAATGTTTCTATGTACACTTTTTTTTAGTTTTTGTACCATCATGCTCCCTGTTTAGTCTGCTACATCAATCTTGTTAGGTTCAATAAACAAAAACTGTGCCATAAGGACTTTAAGTTGTTCTCTAAAGAATACAAGGTTAAATGTTGTCTTGTTAAAAACAATACTGTTAAGTTCCTTTTTTGAAGATCTTTGATTTGCTAACGTCATGATTTGAAAACAGTAGACTATATGGATGGATCTAATGGGGCGGGGGGGGGGGGGGTCAAGACATTATTGCTTTCCTGTCTGTAATTTAAGTGGCAGTATTTGAGATGGGAAGCACATAGTTCAACCCCAGAGAGTTTTTTTAAAAAAATCTATCTAGTTGTTCAAATAAATAGAGGAAGAAGTAGTCTTTCTTACACAAATAACTCTTAACTCCATGTTGTTCCCTCTAATCACCTTGGCTAATGAGAAGCTTCTGCTTAGTAAATGTTTGTTCTTCGCTAGGTTGCTTTCTATTATGCATAGAACTGTGCAGAAATATATTTACTGCCAATCTAAGGCCATCCTGTTGATAAGGATTTTCAGTATAGCTATTTTATAGACAATGACATTATAAGCAGTCTTCATTTTCTGAATAGTAACCTGTACAACAGCGTCAGCATTGTGGCAAGTCCCAAGTTATAGGTCAGAATTTATATATTTTCCAGAGTTGTTTGGCTCGCTTGTTAGGCTGCCAACACTATCATGTTAGGATGTTGTGTAAGCTACAGCCAGAATTGCAAAAAGGCTCTGTGTATGCATAGAAGATTTGTCTTGCCATATATCAGTTCTTCATTCTGAGAGACTATTGCATAACTGTTGCTTCTATGCACTTGAAGTTAATACTCTGCCCCTGTATCACAGTAAGTAGGGTTCTCCCTACTGAATAAGCTAAATACTTATTAGTAAAATCAGTTATGCTACTGCAGTTCTACCCCCGAATAGCTACCTTGGTAAGTTAGGGGGAAGACCTGGCCAATAGCTTTAGCAAAGAAATTTGATATGCTTATTAACAATACTGGAAACAAACACACTGGCTAACACATTTAGTAAAACTTGGGGTTAGTAAACATTTAGCTATAATAAAGAATTATAAATGGTGTTCCATTAGATTCTCTGGGAAGCAATAAGTTTCTGGTATGGTTTCAAAATGTTCTAAATATCAAATTCATATATCGAAGCAGATGGCTCTGCAGTTATTTAGTAAATGTAAGAAACAGACCGTAGTTTATCTCTGAAAAGTATTACATTTAAGGTGCATCTAAGTGGAAGTATTATACATGGTTTCAGTCCACAACAACTTTGATAATGTTATATTGTGTTGTATACCTTATATTGTGTTTTATACCTTTAAGAAAGAGACACAGCTGCATGGAGTTTCCTAGAATGGCTTTCTTTAAGTAGAGTTAGTTTTCAAGCTTTTTGAAGAGAGCTGGTGCCAATTTTTTATGCTATCTGGTGTGTAAGAAAGTAGAAGTGAGAGGTGAGAAATTTTGGAGGTTCTTTCCCTGGGTTGAATGAGATTGCTCTTGATAAAGCTGAAGTTACATTGTGCAACCCCGAAATGCGATAAGTAATTAGCTGGCAATCGCGTAGAGGAGAAGATAGATTCTGTTATCATTTATTGTGCTGGAATTTGAATTCTGTGCCCCCCATGTGGGTCGACCAGTGAGATTGCATCCGTATGAAGACATTGATATGGACGTGTGAACATGGACTTGTAAGCTACTTACCTTACTGTGGATTTTGCACCATTAGAGACTTTTGCCTTAATAATAATAAATAAAATTAAGTAATTATTCTCTTCCATTCAGCAAGCCCACAGTTTTGTGATCTCATGGGTGTCAATCATGCGGGTTCAATGACGAGTCGAGGTTGATACAAAGACTACGTTTATTGATAGACCGATATTTTGGCTAAAGCCATTGCTTGAAAAGAATGAAACCGATACATTGATACACAACTTTTAAGACACACTTCAAAGGGATTCCAAAGGGGGGTGGAAGCAGGGGAGTGTTCACACATAGAATATCAAAACTACATACATTCCCAGGGCGTTATCAGGCATTCGGCCTTGCAATGCCCAGATGGCTCATCCTCCCAGAGGAGAATTCAGGGGAAGGTGCTGATTGCTTTGTTCACTCTAATTAAACAGTCATAAAGGAGAGGAAAGCCAGGAAAGAATAATAAACTAACAACATTTGATTCCCTGGGCTCTTTCCCAGGTCTGTTTCTAGTCAGGCCCTAAAACCATTAGTTATTGATCAGAATTAGCCATGCTTGACAATGGGCAGTTTACTCATGGGAGTTGCTGACTGTAACAATGTGCTGTATTTCAATTACCTTCAGACTAACACAGGAAAAGCAAAGTAAGGAACAGAGCAATCTAGGGGGTGGAGTTTTCTTCCATCCTATAATCAGTTTCTAGTTAACTCTTTACTGTTCTACTATACAAACAACTTCTGAAATGAATGCAAAACAAACACAGGGACTCTGCTCTTCCTTTTTCACGCACCAGGAAGAGCCACATGGCTCTGCCTGCTTGTCCCTGCCCCCTTGCAGCTTTCCTCAAGCTAAGATTTAAAGGTGTGCACATATTCCAAAGCACAGTTTGTAGCTTCTTTTAAACCTGCAGAGATGTAAATGCACATCATGGGTGGCAGCAGGGAGGAGCCTGCAAAACCAGGGGCTCCGCCACCCAAACCTGAGGACTAGCAAGCCTACTGATTGAATGGAATTTTCTTTAATATTATGAGGTTGTACTTCTTTATAATGTGACAAAAGATTTGGAAAACAGTTTTACTGACTGTGTTAGCCAGCTTATTACGGTGTGTGTTTGTTTGTGTTTCCTGTAATATGAACTGTGATTCCATGTTACTGTTTTTTCTAATTAACAGTATTGGCATCTGTTAGTGATTTAACATGTTGGTAATATTTGCTGTTTTCTTTAATATAAAGAATTAGAGTATATTTTCTCATTCTTCCACATCAGAAAAGCTAAAATTATTGGTTTCTTGTTTATTTACTTAGTACATTTTTATTCCAACCTCCCTCCAAGGAGCTCAGGCAGCATATATCATTTTACCTTCACAACAATCCTGCATGGTGTGTTAGGTTGAGAGACCAACTGGCCCTAAGGTCACCTAACCAGCTTCATGGTAGAATGGGAACCTGGATCTAACCACTGCACCTAGGTGACTCTTGGTGTATTCGGTAGATGCTGAAAAGATCTTGTGTGTCAATAACTTGGACTGGCATGTTTTTGGATTCCTTCCAGCATATATTTTCTTGGAATGAAAAATAAATATTGAAAAGAGTTATTTTTACATAAATAAAAATGTATGCATACCAGCAGTTTTTATATGTCCAGCCTGAGAAGCTGAACCTTGTATTATATCATTTGTAGCTATATTGAATAGCCAAGAACTAGATACATTGTTTGCTACTTGCATCCACCTTTAACCAGACCCTTCCTTTTATAAGTGACAGCATTATCATTTCACCACATAAACACAGCTGCTTACAAAAGTGGACGGAATTACATCATACTGCAATTCCTCTATGGGATACACATACTTTATGTAATCCCTATGGATCATAAATTCCAGATAGAATTTGTTGATCTCAGTCATAGAAGAATGTGGTCCAGTAAGACTGAGATCAACAAATGCAAGTAGAATTCGCGATCCATTGGAACTAAAAATGCATCATGGGTGGCTGATAGAGATACTCTAATAAATGACATGTTGTTTGCAGTAACACAACTTTAGAGGTTCTTCATATGCAAGTATCACTAAAGATTTGAAATTTGTGAGGAAAAGATCTATGTTTGGTAATGATCACTTTCTAGGTCTGATTTCTGTCATGTGCCTCCATTCTCTGTTAAAATAATGACTCATGATAAGACTGCTTATATATATTCTAGGCCCCAAAGTCCTTTAGATCACTATCAATTGCTAGAGATTGTTTACCAAACATATCTATGTAGAGAAATGTCTTATTTTTTAAAGTAGTGGAAGTTCTGAACTGTGCTTCATAAGATAAAGTTGTCTTTGTAGCTACTCTTATTATTTCTGTAAGGTGGGGGAATAGAAGGAATTAGTCCATAGACATTTCTAAGGTTTCCCTTCGGCACAAGGGAAGGAACATTTCTGAGGTTTCCCTTCGACACAAAAAAAAATTCTGAATATTTGTCATATGATCTCCTTCAGAAAACTTGTAGCAGTTCATGTGACCATATTGTTGATGGGCCAGAGCTTTTACTTTTGTAGAGTTCTTGAATTTTGAAGGAAATTAAATACTTTGAAGCAGGATTCCATGTTGTCATTGTAGTACTATTGTGCTACACTAGTTCAGTACTGTTATAAGAGATTCTCTTGTGGAATTACCTCCTTCTGTGTTCTTAATGGAATTGATGTATGAATCCACACTGAGATACTGTCCGTCATCTTAAAATTATTACTGTAATCTGTCATGGGAAATTGCAGTTGTTTTCCATTGCTAATTATTTTTCTATATGCATTTTTATTAAGGAAAAAGCTTTCAGCAGCAAAGAGAAGCCATGAAACAAACTATAGAAGAAGATAAAGAACCAGAAAAATCAGGTAAGCCAGTAGCACTGTACTGTCGAATATGTGGGGGAAGAGATTAAGAGCAATAAGCCAGAGAAATAAATTATACTAAGCAAAGCTTAAAAAGGTCTTCATTTTTTTTTAAGTTTATTATAAAAGGCGGGGGGAGGCTGGTGAATTCCGGGGGTGGTAGGAAAAGGGCAAAACACAAAATACAAGGAAAATACACAACAATAGCAGTACAGAGATGTTCAAATGGAAAGCAATACAGTTGAACTAGCCAAGCTAACATGCAACCTAGGCTGTAGCAGGTTCCTCAGAGCACGTGCAGAGTTCCTTGTAGTAACAAGAAGTTGAAGGAGTTGTTAATTCCTACCTAATATCCTATGGACTCAGATTCCACTGAAAACTGAAGACAGGGAAAGTCCCAAAATGTCCAGATATTTATGGTAAATGGAATTGGACCTAAGCCGGCCTCCTTTCTAAGGGTGACAGTCAGCTTTAGTCAGTCCTATGCAAAGTTCCATCTGTGATGTCAGAGGCTTCTTACCAATCAGAGCCCTATAATATGCAGTCTTACATCCATCAGTCAGATAGGTGGTCTGGTCCCAACCAGAATGTCCTTTGTCCAAAAGGAATTAAGTCTGCCAGGATGCTCCAATGTGGAATGGGAATGAATGGGTCATTTTAATGTACCTCTCCAGGGCCCAAGATCCCAGACATTCTAGATGGCACTTCTGCCCTAGTAAGGTGTTAGGCTTTCTGTCACAATGCTGCCCATACCTGATCAGTGACTGCCCATACCTGATCATTTTCTGTTGTGATGCCCACTTTGTGGAATGGCTTACCTGAGGAGATCAAGCAGGTTCTCCCAATCCTGTCATTCTGTAGAATGTGTAAAAAGGAATTGCTTGGGAGGAGAGTATAAAAGGAAAAGGGACTGTAAAGTGGAAATTGTTCAGGAAGACACTCTTGCAAGGGAGCAAGAGTGTAGTTTATGGCGCTGTTTATTGTATGCATTTCTTGTTTTTACTGCATGGTATTCTGATTTCTGTAATCCAGTTTTTGCATGTCTTACATCATTTCTTATACTGTTTTTATTGAGTTGTTTTCTAACTTTGTAATCCTGTTGTGTTCAGTGCTTATTATTTGTCTTTTAGTGTTCTATTACATTGCTAAATTTTGTAATTGACTTTGCATCTCAGCAAGAAAGGTGTACTGTGAGCAAAGTAAATATATAAATGCTGTGCTAGAAAGGGCTCTTTGAATTTCAGAATGAGCCAGATAAAATATACCATTATATTGTCAATTGACTTCTGGGTCTGCTCGAGGATTTGAATTAGCATGGTGCCTTTCAGTTTTATTCTTTGTCATGGTGATGTTATCAAGGAATTCAATCATGATTAATAATGATAAAAAGAATGAATAATTAAATTTTGTAAAGAGAGATATTAACAATGGGCTGCTGGTAAGAGATCCACAGTATTGGTATGAAAAGCAAGTAAAAAGTGTTATGTTTGTGGCTGACATTTAATTTAACCAGTTGTGTGATACTTGGAAACAGTGTGAATGTCGTGTTCCAATTATTACAGCTGCCAACCAAGGAAATTTTGGTTATTATATTTGTACAACTTTGAATCTCATATTCATATTTTAAACTTCTAGGGAAACTTTGGTGTGCAAAGAAAAACAAAAAGAAACGGAAAAAAGTTCTGTATAATGCCAATAAAAATGATGGTAAGATATTTAAAATTATTTCAAGAGTTGTTGGTTTTTCCTACTTGAAGGATTGACTCCCACTAGTGTGTGGCATGATAGAGGTTTACAAGATTATGCATGGGATAGAGAAGATAGAGAAAGTATTTTTCTCCCTTTCTCAAAATACAAGAACACATGCAGTGAAATTGCTGAGCAGTTGGGTTAGAACAGATAAAAGGAAGTACTTCTTCACCCAAAGAGTGATTAACACATGGAATTCACTGCCACAGGAGGTGGTGGCAGCTGAAAGCATAGACGGCTTCAAGAGGGGATTGGATAAACATATGGAGCAGAGGTCCATCAGTGGCTATTAGCCACAAGGTATAGGTAGAACTCTCTGTCTGGGGCAGTGATGCTCTGTATTCTTGGTGCTTTGGGGGAGCAACAGTGGGAGGGCTTCATGTGTCCTGGTCCCACTGGTGGACCACTTGATGGCACCTGGTTTTTTGGCCACTGTGTGACAACAGAGTGTTGGACTGGATGGGCCATTGGCCTGATCCAACATGACTTTTCTTATGTTCTTCTGGCAAAAGCACATTCTGTTAGTGGGAGTAAAGAGCCTCGTCCAGCAGAAGGAAAAAGGTTTCTGGTAGTGGAATAGATCGGTATGATCCTGAGCAATAAAAAATGTAGTTCACTTGTTTCTGAAACTGGTATGTATTGCTTTTACAAGCTGGCAATTAAGAAATTTCACTTACAGCCCCATGAATTTTCTTTAGTGGAACTTAAAAGGATGTAACTCTGCCTTGGATTGAACTGTTGCTCACTTTAATACAAAACCTGATTCAGTACCTATAGTAATGTACTGTTGCTGCCTTCTCTTGATCTCTTGATCTTTCCTTCTTTTTCCTTTCTTTGCCTTCTTTCCCTTGTTCCGACTGACATACATCAAAGATATGTCTCTGAATTCATCATCTCCAAAGCACTTGTACTTATATCCAGTGTTCCCTCTAAGCTGCAGTGTCTTGTGAGCAAAAATTCTACTTTGTGAGCTACTGGTATTAAAGCTGTGAGCTATTAGCATTAAAGGAACAGTATCAGTACACCCAGAGTCCAAAGCTTAGCAGTGAAAATAAAGAATTACTGTAGAAAACCACCATAGAAAAATAAGAAACTGCAGATTTATACCCCGCCCTTCTCTCTGAATCAGGGACTCAGAGTGACTTACAATATCCTTTATCTTCCTCCTCCGCAACAGACACCCTGTGAGGTGGGTGGGGCTGAGAGGGCTCTTACAGCAGCTGTCCTTTCAAAAGCAACTCCTGCGATAGCTATGGCTAACCCAAGGCTATTCCAGCAGCTGTAAGTGGAGGATTGGGGAATCAAACTATATACAAGTGGGTAAAAAACCTTGAGAAGTATATTTTCCAGACAACAGTTCAAGAAATAAGTTAGAGTTAAGATTCAATGGCAGGGAATTTTATTTTTCCAGACATTTTGTTGATTTTATTTGTGTGTTCCCACTGACTTGATTTTTAAATTTTTAATATGATTTATTTTACATTTGCTTGTGATTATGATTTTTATTATTATGAATCTTCATTTATTTGTACAATGCTGAGAGGCTGTGGGATACAAATACCTAAAATAAATAGGATGCCCTGAAAACTGTGTAAGATACATAAAATGCATGAAAGGAGTTCTAGAAATATAGTAGATCCAGAAGGAATGATGTGCCATTTTTGATTAAATTACCTGTGTGCACTCATGAGCTAAAATGCTTTCTGAGATGCTAGACTGAGTGGTGGTTTATATTCTTTTAATAGAAGTGTATTTTCATAACTAACTTATGAAAATCATTGCCACAAGATGCAATGATTATGGCTTCGATCTCACCTAGATTTCCTCAGGTGCAAGGTGAAATAGCATTTCAGGGTTTCTTTTGGGCATCCACAAGAGGGAGGAATCAGCAAAAAAATCACCCGCTCCCCTTGCACCCAAAGAAATCTAGGCAGGACCAAGATCATGTGTGTATGAAATGCCATATATTATAAAACCAAGGGAAAAGGAGAAAGTGATTATTGTTTAAATTAGAACTACCATCCAGATAGTGTTTATGGCCTGAAATTTTGCCTGATATTCTCAGAGACTCGAGAACAAGCTTGTATGAGTATGGATGTATAGTGCTTTCTCAGACTACTGTTATGTAATCCAGACATGAGAATCCTCTTAACTGAAGGTGCCAGTGATTGAGACCTTGTGCATGCAAAGGATGCGCCCTGTTTCTGAGTCACACTCCCTCCCTATTGAATGTCATAGTAATTATTGCTCACTTTGGAAAACATTCACATTTTATTTTGGTCTTTCTCTCTGAAGATTATGACAATGAGGAGATTTTGACTTATGAAGAAATGTCACTTTATCACCAACCCGCAAATAGGAAACGACCTATTGTCCTGATCGGTCCACAGAACTGTGGCCAGAATGAACTGCGGCAGAGGCTAATGAATAATGAAGCTGATCGGTTTGCTTCTGCAGTTCCTCGTAAGTTTGAAGCTTTGGATACATTGTCACTGGTCCTGTGTTCTAAAATTAAACCCCAACAGCAGTGGTAGGCAGCCAGCCCCAAGCACTTTAGCAGTACCTCAACTCATTTTGCTCAGCTTGTCAGTTTGATTCTCCAATGCTAGGGCTCAGGTTCTCCCAGTATGTCTGGCCAAGTGCACTCTCTCTCCCCCACTCTCTTTAGTTTGCTGAACACCAGGGTCTACACAGGGACACCCAGGCCATGTTTTCATTCATACTGACTTTTCCCCAAAGCAACTCAGCTGATTCTTCTCACCTCCATTTTATCTTTAAAACAATCAGCCTAGCTGAGTGTTTGACTGACCTAAGGTCATCCAGCAAACTTCCATGGCAAAGCAGGGACTTGAATCCGTGTACCCTAGTTCCTAATCCTACTTTTTAACCATTATATCACACTGCACCTTTGCCCTACCGCCTGACCATGTCACAATGTAAACGAAATCAAGAGCAGGTTATAACTTAGTAGGAATGGAAGCTGCTTTAATAGATTATTCACTAAACCAGTATGTGTGTGCTGTTGAAAATACTGTATTTTATAGGTATGAGGGTACTTTAAAGCAGGCTTTTTTTGTAGCAGGAACTCCTTTTCATATTAGGCCACACACCACTGATGTAGCCAATCCTCCTAAGAGCTTACAGGGCCTACTGTAAGCTCCTGGAGGATTGGCTACATTAGGGATGTGTGGCCTAATATGCAAAGGAGTTCCTGCTACAAAAAAAGCCTGCTTTAAAATAAAATCCTTTGTATAGCTGCTTTCCCAAGGATGTCAGTTAGTTACTAACAGCAGCTTGATTAAATACTCTTTTACATGGATACAGTTGTCATTCTTCATATACTTCAGGAGTTTCAGTTGCATATAACATTCCTTCCTTCATGTGATAACGTTTTTAGGAAGTATGTCTTTGCATGACTGGACATGTACTGTGCACCTTACAGAGACTTCTGTAACTATTTTTAACCCCCATTGGGGTTAAAACTTGCAAATCTTTCTGGATTAACAACTTTAAAGACTGGTATTCTTCATCTAACACAAGTATATTCTGCTGAGATTCAAGTAGGTGTTCCTTTCCCCTGTAAGGGTTGCAAATTAAAATAAAAATGCTTTCTACATTGTTTCCATCTCCAAAAATTGTCTTAATTTATTGTCTTGTTTTTTTGGGGGGGGGCACGGTGTTAGATACCACACGAAATAGGAGAGACAATGAAGTAGCTGGCCGAGATTACCATTTTGTGTCACGACAAGTATTTGAGGCTGACATAGCTGCTGGGAAGTTTATTGAGCATGGTGAATTTGAGAAGAATTTGTACGGCACCAGCATAGACTCTGTCCGGCAAGTGATCAATTCTGGAAAGATATGTCTCTTAAATCTTCATACACAGGTATCAGCAAAGTTTATTTATTTACAAAATTTATATCCTATCTTTCTGTTTTTACAAGGGCTGCCAAAGTGGCTGTTTAAACATTCTTGATAAAATACATTATAAAACCATAAAAATAATCCCCCCTCTCAAACATACTTCATTAAAACAATTTTACCAAGAGTTAAGGGACAACATGGAACCTTGTGGTGTAGCCCATAGGCTAAAGGCCAGGGGGCTTAACAGTAGTCCCCAGCACTGTTTTCTGAAACCTACTTTCCCAGTAGTATCAGAACCATCGCAGAACAATGCCGCCCAACCCCAGTCCAGATAAGCAGTCCAGCTGTAATTGTTGCATTGCGGTAGTTTAAAATAAACGTGTTGGTGAAGGATCTTCTTTCTAGAAATAGCTTTCATGCACTGATTGCCCTGTGAAATCACTCTGTTGAGCACAGTTGTTTTACCTCTGAGATTAGGTAATACAACAACAGACCTTTATAATTTCTCCTACACAGGCACGAAACTTGCATATTTATTGTCTGCTCTGTACATGTGCTATGGCTGTATGGAACATCTGTTTTTAGAATATAAATGCTAAATACTTCCTAATTTTGAAGATACTGTTTTATCGTGGGAGACTATTTGTAATTTTTCCTACCCATCACTGGATTTATTGGATAACAGGTTGAAAGACTATGCAGAGGTGGGAGTCCCTGCTGCTATGAATTCTCTTTATTACCAGTATTCAGCATAGTGAGTACTGGCAAGAGAGGTTGTGGAACTGGCTTAACATTGGCTTTCTCCATATTCTTGCAGCAAAGATATGGTTTCTGTCCTACATTAACCCTCACTAGCTGCTGCAGCTACCTTTGTAAAGTAGCAAGCTGCTTTGATAACGCAAATGAATTGCTGCCCTTTCTGGCTACCGTTGCCAACCCAAAAAGATCTTCAATTAGCTTCAAAAAATACTGAGGTTTGAGCATTGAAGAACCTCCAGAGTTTCAGCCTGAGTTATGTGTTGTGGACTAATATGTAGCCTGGAATAGTTAATTAGAACACACTTACATAGTTAAAACATATTTAACTGGATGCTGAGTAGTAGACATAGGGAGGCAGCATACCGCCGTGTATTAATAATGTCATCTGTGAAATTTAGTGAGAGTTAAAAGGCAGGATGGGATATTATGGGGGAAGAGGTGGTCAGTTAGCCCTGACCTTTTTGAGCCAGCATCAAAAATGTCTGTTTATTCCTTTATTATGCCTTGCCAAAAGGAAAATTGTGTGCATACTGCATCAGATTTGTAAATGTTAGTGTCTTTTTAAAAAAAGTAGAATTCTAATAAATAACTATTTAGTGGCCATACAGAAGCCTTTTTCTCATCAGGTCCATATATTTTAAAATTAGGTTTTTCTGACCTTTTGGTGGGAGAAGTTTATAGCACACTGAAAGTGCAAATCCTCTCACCAGCCTCGTCTTTGATCCATGCAAGTGATAAAGAATTGACTTACTTCTTGATTTCTGGGGCGGCTTTAAACTTAATGCAACAGCTGATTTACACCACAGTTAGTTGTAGCAGATATGTGAAGCATGAATGAGGGACATATATTCCTAACATATAGTAGACATGTGCCAGGAAACAATGACCACATGTGATTTTCAGGCATGTTCCTGAGTGCTTAGGTACTTATCTCCCCTTCACATTTTACGTGATTGTCTCAGCAAGCACCATCCTTCTGCAGTGTACAGCAGGAAATGGCTCTGGAAGGGGGTCACTGTACTTTCTTAGGCTTTTCCACAGTTGTGTTAGAAACTTCTTGGAATCTTTAACTTTTCAGCTGTTGTTTAAGAGAGTCCATGCGCCATATGCTGCTAACCACTAAATTGTGCCACTGTGTGAGAAACAGAAAACAACTCTACAAAAACACATTTGTAATAAATTGTCAAATTATTGCTTTCCACACCCTGCCGTGGTGTGTTGCATTATATTTTTTCTTTGCAAAAAAAAAAGAATAAGCCATGGTAGGGATGTGACATCTCCAAATTTAGAGTCTTGGGGATATTAAAAATAGTTAATTGTCTCAGTTCCTATATATAAATATATTAAAAATGGATAATGAAATTTTCTGATATGTCAGTTTCTGTTTCTTAGCTATGTGGTCCTCCCCATCCTGCCAGTGTCTAAACTATATGACATTTGGACAGATACATAAAAACGGCCTTCTTAACATCATGGTATTTTTTAAAAAACACCATTAGAAACTGCAATTTTTTGTTAACATAAGAAGTCCACCTTCATGTTTTCATGCCATGGCCAACCAGTTGCTCTGCCGGGCCAACAAACAGGGCACAGAAGATGAGGCTTTCTTCTCTTGATGTTGCCTCCAGTACTGGGTTCCAGAGGTTAGCATGCATAGTATATTTCTTACTACTTCATGCTGTTTAAGCTGAGTTCATTTTGGCAGTCACTTGTGTGGTCCAAAACAAAGTGTTTTTTTTTCAAGATTGCAAGTAACTTGTCAAGCAAGTTTTTCTAAGCAGACATCTTGCACTGCAATTCCCATAGAAATTCACCAAGTATAATGTTGCAGTGCGGAAATTGTACTGGCACTGGATAATTGATATGAATAATGGAATACATTGTTCTGTGTGAAATGAGTAATTTTAATAAACGCAAATTACATTTCCCAACAGTCACTGAAGAGCTTACGTAATTCAGACTTGAAGCCATATATTATCTTCATTGCACCACCTTCCCAAGAGCGGCTTCGTGCATTACTGGCCAAAGAGGGCAAAAATCCAAAGGTAACATTCATGTTGTGTATCATTTCTGTTGCTGATGGTGAGCCTTGTTTGTAAGCCTTCCAAAGGTCGAAGTATGAATTTCTCTCTAAAGCACAATGCAATCCATTCTGTACCACCACCACCCCCAAATACTGATGCGCATTTTCTTCTACTACGCTTAGCTGGAACACACAACACTTAGTATAAGAGAGGCAGACAGGATTTCATGCTGAACCCTATGTCATAGCCATGCATATTGGCACTCCTGCTCCTATCAAGGGGTTCTGCAAATGGCTGCCTGTGCCAATTTTGAAACACATGCTGCATGTTGGTCATCCTTCTTTAGTATTTCTTTCTCTTTGTTAAAAAATATTCCACTTTCCCAGAACAATTTTTTAAAAGCTGCTCATAATACATTATTAATGTTTGTCGATGTAGTTGTGTGGGCTGTATGGATGATGTTCCTGCACTTCAAAAAATCTTGTCACAGGCAAAAATGTAGTCACAGGCAATTAGTTTAGTGGTCCTGGAGGCAGATGGACAATCCAATTCCTGTCATGACTCCTTAAACCAGTTTGCTAGTGCTCAGGCAGGCATTGCAATGCAGAGGAATCTTGCATCCAAATATGCATTAGCTTCAGACTCTTGTAATGGACACAGGTATTACAAGATAGGGAAGAGCCTCGTGGCGCAGAGTGGTAAAGCTGCAGTACTGCAGTCCAAAGCTCTGCTCACGACCTGAGTTCGATCCTGGCGGAAGCTGGGTTCAGGTAGCCAACTCCAGGTTGACTCAGCCTTCCATCCTCCGAGGTCAGTAAAATGAGTACCCAGCTTGCTGGGGAGAAAGTGTAGATGACTGGGGAAGGCAATGGCAAATAACCCAATAAAGAACTCTACCATGAAAACATCATGATGTGACGTCACCCCAGAGTTGGAAATGACTGGTGCTTGCATAGGGGACTACCTTTACCTTTTTGGTTGTTTTTAATACAAGATAACAATTTTTGTGTTTGGAACACATTATTCCAGCCTATGCTATTGGGTGACACTAGCCACAGTGTATTGTTGGAACTTTCTGTCTGGGGCAGTGATGCTCTGTATTCTTGGTGCTTGGGGGGCACAGTTGGAGGACTTCTAGCCCCCCTGGTGGACCTCCTGATGGTGCTTGTTTTGACCACTGTGTGACACCATGTTGGACTGGATGGGCCATTGGCCTGATCTAACATGGCTTCTTATGTTCTGGAGAACGGCTGCTGCCAGAGTAACAGATAAGTTGCAAGCCTCCCTGAGATGCCAAGGATGGAAGTAAATCTGTTTTTTTAGGCTGAGTGTAATTGTGAATGTAACTCTCTGCAAGCCAGGGTGAGTACCACTGGCTTAGATGTTTTTGGTCCATTATTGGAGTAGCAGGATGCAGTTTTTAAAAATTAGCTAACTACTACTCTGGGAAGCACATTCTGTCTAGAACAGGGGTAGGGAACGTTGGCTCTCCAGATGTTTTTTTGCCTATAACTCCCATTGGCCATGCTGGCTGGGGCTGATGGGAGTTGTAGGCAAAAAACATCTGGAGAGCCAACGTTCCCTACCCCTGGTCTAGAAGGAAGATACTATAGTGTAGCTGTTTCAATGTAAGCAGGGCTTTTTTTGTAGCAGGAACTCCTGCTCTTCCCCCTCCCCTCTTCTTACAGACCCACTATAAGCTCTTGGAGGATTGATTACATCGGGGGGGGGGGGGTTAGCCTAATATGCAAAGGAGTTCCTGCTACAAAAAAAGCCCCCCCCCCTTCTTACAGGCCCACTCTAAGCTCTTGGAGGATTGACTACATCGGGGGAGGGGGGCGTATAGCCTAATATGCAAAGGAGTTCCTGCTACAAAAAAAAACAACCCTGGATGTAAGGCTCAAACAAGGTCAATTATATAAATATTTTCCCTTGGCTCAAAGCAGCTGTGGGAACCTGCTGTCTGGATTGCAAATTCACATTGAGAGAGAGGGGTACTTAAGTGTTTTCAGCTACATTTTTTCATATCTATGGTGCTTCCTCTGAGCCTGTTTTTACTGCATGGGGGTGAGACAAAAAGCAGCCTGGAGAAGATTATTTGATGATGATAGAATAGGTGTCTCCTGCCCCATACAAATATCCAATTTAGATTTTATCTTCCTGCAGTGCTTCTTGGGTAACCACAACCAAACCTCACCAGTAAAAAAAAAGTCCAAGTATTACAGGTAGCTTGAAGCCTGGTGAGCAAATGCCATCTTGTAAATTGTGGAAACTTTTAGTCCCAGTTTGAATTGTCAAGAGATTGGAGACTTTGTTCCCTATTTTGAATATTCTGTTGTGGATAATCCCTTTCCTGAAGAAATTAACACTGAAACAGATGTATCAGCTGTTGTGAGGGATGTTCACCCCTGTGTTGTGGGGTGTTTTCACCTTGTTGGTATGGAAGAATGACATTGAAAAGATGACCATTCTCCAACAACAAAATTCCAACAAGAAAGCACTCCTGTATTGAATACGTTGATAAATATTTTTGCAGTTCTATTAGATCACACTGGAGTATCTCTGGTTTTATTTTGTATCACTTGGCATTAGTTTTTTTAAAGTACTATGTTGATAAGTTATTCATCTTCTTCGTGGTCTCTGTGCAGTCACACACATGGGTTATCCGTCTGGATCGAACCCGACCTCAGAGAATTCAAAGCAATCTTAAGCGTTAATTTTGGCACGCACTCCTCATTCTGGGGAGGAGGCATCCACTGCGCAGGCCTAGAACGGGAGGGAGGCGCTCCACCCACTCAGTTTCTTCTTTACCGCTGTCCTGGATACACCTACCTCGCTGCGCTCCATTTTTTCTCTGCAATCTTCACCTTGCTCCTTGCATCCTCACTGCCCTTCACTCCAAATTTTCGATCTTCACCTCTCCGGTATTGTAAAAAAAAAAAAAAAATTCTATATATCCTCCCTTATCTTTCTCTTTCCCCTTCCCCTTTCCACCCCCCTCTTCCCAGGCGGATGGAAGGGAAAGACAACAAAATCACTTTCAAAAGGTGTACTCAGCATGGGGCTAAGATTCCGTCAATAAACGGACATTCCTTGTACCTTTTCTGTCTGGGAGAGACCCATTGAACCGACATTTGCCTCCACTGTAGCCAGTTTGGGAAGCAGGCTAGAAAGAATCGCACAGCCAGGCTCAAAAGCCACCTTCTAGAGACATCTTTACGGCCTGTGATGTCTCAAGCTTCAGGATCCCAAATTTCGCCAACATCCCTAACTAACCAAAGGGAAGTGGCTCGACTGGCAGCTTCCGTGGCATCGGCTCCCAGCAAGCATAAGTCCGGGAAGCACTCCAAGAAGTCTGATGATTCCAAAAAGAAGCATCGTATGGAATCGACTTCTGGAAAACCATCGGATTCGACAGCCCACCGATTGAAGCCGAAGACAGATCATAGGTCTTCGGTCCCTAGGTCTCCCACTATGACCTCAGCATCGTACCTGACTGCTCCCACTTCAACCTCAATGCCAACGGCACCGACTCCAAAAAGAAATCGCCACCTTGCTGGACAAGGCGGCTATAGAACCAGTTCCACTGCAGTTCCATCACACAGGGTTCTACTCCCGTTACTTTCTGGTTCCAAAGAGGGACGGGGGTCAACATCCTATACTAGACCTGCGCAAACTCAATCAGCACATTCGTTACAAAAAATTCCGCATGATTACACTGCAGTCTATTCTACCAGATTCCAGAGCAGGCCTGGATGGCGTCAATAGACCTTCAAGACGCTTACTTCCACCTCACCATCAATCATTGGCACAGAAGATTTCTCAGGTTTGCCGTCGGAGACCAACATTACCAGTTTCGCTCCCTTCCGTTTGGTCTTTCGACAGCACCGAGAGTCTTCACAAAATGTATGGCGGTGGTGGCAGCCTCGCTACGACAACAGAAGATCTCCGTCTACCCCTACATAGACAATTAGCTTGTTGTGGCTTAGTCCAAAGAGCAACTCTAAAGGAACATTTCTACCATCCTGTCTCTCCTAGCCTCACTAGGTCTTCAGGTCAATCTAGCGAAATCCAACCTGACCCCTATGCAGAACATTCAGTTCATAGGAGCACACCTCTCAACTCTAGCACACAAGGCTTACCTTTCAATGGACAGAGTGCACCATATTCAATCCCTTGCCAGTACCATCATTATGCACCATACTCAAACAGCCTTCATCTTCCAACGCATGCTGGGTCTCATGGCAGCCACCACTTCCGTTCTATGCTTTGCAAGACTCCACATGCATCCTCTTCAACTGTGGTTTGTCCGGACATTTCATCCACATCGCCAATACCAAATGACCCTACTTACTGTTCCATCGTACATCCTACCATCTCTAGAATGCTGGTCTCTGGAACACCATCTCTTGACTGGAATGCCGTTCATACGGCCGACCCCGTCTGCCATTGTCACGATCGACGCTTCGAAGTGGGGATGGGGAGCCCACTTGGGAACGTTGACAGTTCAAGGTCAATGGACAGATTACGAAAGATCCCTCCACATCAACTGCCTAGAACTCTTGGCAGTTCACAGAGCTCTGAGATCTTTTCTGCCATCTCTTCATGGCCAACACATTCAGGTCACTTCAGACAATGTTGCCACTGTCTTCTACATCGTCCACCTCTGCAAACGTGTCATGTCCCTATGGCATTGGAGCATTGCTCACGACATATTTCTGACAGCTGTGCATCTACCTGAGTCCAGAATGTGAAGGCGGATGCACTAAGCCGACACCTAGTCAACGACCACGGATGGACCCTCAATCGCCAATACCTTCAGACAGTCTTCAAACATTTCAGAGTCCCAGAGATAGACGTCTTTGCCTCCGCGCACAACACCCAGTGTCCACGCTTCTACACTTGAGGTCCGGGAGATGCATTCCTCCACCTGTGGTCAGGACCACTTCATTACTTATTTCCACCAATTCCTCTCATCACAAGGTCACTCCAAAAAATCAAGCTAGATCGGACCAATTGTATCCTGATCACTCCATGGTGGCCCTGTCAACCTTGGTTCACCACTCTTCTTCTTCTGTCGAACAACGCATTCCTCCAATTTCCCAGAGTACGTGATTTACTCTACCAACAGGAAGGCAATGTCCTACACCACGACCCTGGTCTTCTAAAACTGACTGCTTGGAAGATCAGTTTTTGAATTTTTCCTCAGGATGTTCGCCAGGTCATGCTTAATGCTAGAAAACACTCCACTAGGAAATTGTACTCTCTGAAATGGAAACGTTTTTCAGCATATGCTACTCGTCATAACTTTCACCCTGAACTTTCCACTAAAGCCCAGATTTTGACGTATATGTTGTTCCTTTCTAATGCAGGGCTTATTCTTCTTTGAAAGTGCATCTGGCAGCCATCTCAGCTTTCCATCCACGCATTGAAGGGTGCACTGTTTTTTCCCACTCCGCGACTAAGGCATTTATGAAAGGAATCATACATATCCAACCTCCAATCCGTCAATTACACCCTACTTGGAGCTTGTCTCTCGTCTTAAGCCAACTTTTGAAACCACCTTTCGAGCCTATGGCGTCCATCCCCCTGCAACTTCTGTCATGGAAGACAGCATTGCTGGTGGCACTCGCATCAGGTAGCACTCGCGTCAGTGACATTTGTGCTTTCAGGGCAGATCCTCCATACACTATCTTTCACCATGATAGAGTAATATTACGCCCTGACCCATCCTTTTTACCCAAAGTCGTCTCACCGTTTCATCTAGGGAAACCGTCTACTTTACCTTCATTCTTTCAACATCCTAGCGATGATGGTCAGCGAGCCCTTCATAACCTGGATGTACGTAGAGCTCTTGCTTTCTACACCGAGCGAACATGTTCCTTCCGTAACGACAATAGACTTTTCGTAGCCTATAGAGCCCACAACCAAGGTTTCAGGATCTCAACACAAAGATTTTCTAAATGGGTTGTGGCGGCCATTACCTTGTGCTACCGACTGGCTAAGCAGCCTGTACCAGGACATTTACGAGCTCGTTCCACTCGAGCCGTTTCCACGTCATCAGCCTTCTGCAAGGGCGTCCCGATGGAAGATATATGTGCCGCTGCGGTTTGGTCTTCCCCATCTACGTTTGCCACGCACTACGCCTTAGACGTTCGTGCTCGGCATGACGCACCCTTCGGACAGGCTGTACTACGCTCCATTTTTGACTGACGTCCCCAGTCTTCTATTCTGTAAGTACATTCCTTGCTTTTTCATATGCTTAATTAACCTCTGCCTTCTTATTACAGATCCAGCACTCGCCTCCAGGCAGAATAGCTTGCCAGTCACCCATGTGTGGGACTGCACAGAGACCATGAAGAAGATGGACAGGTTTCTTACCTGTAATTGATGATCTTTGAGTGGTAATCTGTGCAGTCACACACGCCTGCCCAGCCTTCCCCGCTGCTGGTTGTTTTATTTCTCTACTTACTAGATTTCTCTATACAGCGGCTAGAAGAAACTGAGTGGGTGGAGCGCCTCCCTCCCATTCTAGGCATGCACAGTGGATGCCTCCTCCCCAGAACGAGGAGTGCATGCCAAAATTAACGCTTAAGATTGCTTTGAATTCTCCAAGGTCGGGTTCGATCCAGACGGATAACCCGTGTGTGTGACTGCACAGATGACCACTCCAAGATCATCAGTTACAGGTAAGAAATCTGTCCTTCACAATTTGTCACAATAGCCATCATGGTTCTCTTCAGTAACCTCCAGGTGGTGGCTGAGATCTCCCAGGATTACAACTGATTTCCAGGCAACACAGATCAGTTTACCTGTAGAAAATGGCCAGTTTAGAAGATGGACTTTATGGCATTGTACTCCATTGAAGTCCCTCCCCTCCCCAAACCCAGCCGTTTTCAGGCGGCACCCCAAAAATATCCAGGTATTTTCCAGCCCAGAGCTGGCAGCCCTAGCCTACCATAGGTACAATATCTTGCTTCCTCCAGATCAGTTTGCACAATGTGTGATTGCATTTGTATGTGTTTATGATGTGGGATCCCTAAATTGTCACTGAAAGAGCGTATTTACTTCTGTCCACTTTCAGCCTGAAGAATTACGAGAAATCATAGAAAAAACCAGAGAGATGGAACAAAATAATGGCCATTACTTTGATACTGCAATTGTTAACTCTGATATTGATAAAGCATATCAAGAACTACTTCGTTTAATCAACAAACTTGATACAGAACCTCAGTGGGTCCCATCCTCCTGGCTACGATAAAAAGAAGTCTTTGGCCAAGAGAAGACTGGCTCATCTCTGATGTTTGATAACGGGTTAAGCTCTTTCCCTCTGGGTATGTGATGGTCAGTGCAAAGAAATCAAGCAAACAGAACAGTTCTGGTGCAATTTAGGATATAAGAACTTTCACCATCTTTTGAGCAGACATGGACACTGAACAAGCCACTACCTTTTTAAAAATCATTTGAGTTAGCTTTTCAAGCAGCTGCTTTAAATTACATTTTCTGTTTAGAATTTTTCTTCAAAATTGACAGTTAAAGCAAGTTTTATATATGTACAATCCCCTGATTGTTATAAGTATTGGTTATTATTTAACACTGTTAACTTAATTGTCTTGTGGACATGCTTGTAGTTTGCAAACATACCTTTACAGAATTTGAATAGAGGAATTAATCTGAATTCTCTTTCAGTGGTATAAAGGGGCCACTTTGATCTGGGGTTGCCCTGCTAGGCTTGAATTTGTTACTGATAAAACATTCCATTATCTTGATAGCACTGCAGTTTTGAACAGAAAATATGTATAATGTAAATATTTCAACTTTTTTGTCTTGAATTATTTTGTAAATCAGATTTGATGACTTATTAAATAGCCCTAAATCTCACAGGACATGAATTCTATATATAAGCTGATATTTTAGATGTGATATTTTTAAACTTACTGGTTGGCAGCCACTGTTATCCCTGTAGAAAAATTTAGAAGGGAAAGAAAGGTTATATTTTTATGAAAATAGACATTCTTATATGGATTTTTAAAAAAAGGATTTGCTTCCTTATAATGTAAAATGTCTTTTATAACCAAGAAAACAGACTTTGGGATGATAAACATCAGAATATATTCTTGTATTTTTTTTACCCAGTTACAAAATGTCTCATGGCTGTTTGTCATATAGGTAGCTAATTGGAGTTATTTAAATCAAGTTATTACCCTTGGTACTGTAAAATAAAATTAATAGTGAGAGAATGTGAATGGCTAAATTAAAAATTTGGCATATTCTCTTTTGTAGAACCAGCATATCTCTACGTGCAATTGAAAATACCTTTGAAGGTCCCAATATTATGTTGATTACATTTATAAAACATCTGCCAAGTGTAGCTTGCTTTTTGAATTTTACTACTTTTGTTGCTTTTTTGGTGGCATCCTTGAATGTGAATATTAATAGTTTTCTTTTCAGTCATAGCTTATTTTTTTCTATACAGTCATACACTGGAAGTACTTCAACATATATGAATAGAATAGTGAAGGATTTAGTTGTCTTTCCATATTTCATTTTTTTTTTTGTAAAAGGTTCAATTGAACAAATTTACAAGATTGATAACTTTTCATTTTCACAGCTGAACATATTATTCATTGGTGCATGGAGTATGTGAAAAGCTTCATTTTTACTTAAATGGATTGGAAGAATTTCATAAATGAAGCTATGCCCTCACTGTAGAGGAGAAGGAAGAGAAATTTAGGAGAACCCAGAGGCTCTACTCCTGTGTATGCTATACACAAAAAGTTTTTACACTGCAACAAATTTATAGAGAGATCACAAAATCACTCAGATGTGCCTCCATCCAATAAAGCCTTTTGGGTAGGAGAAAGAAATAATATAGAATAAGCTGTGTCACTAGAAAGCCTGCAAGTAATTGTTTGCTTGGAATGCCAGGTGAAAAGAGGAGCATGTTGGTGTGGGGTTTCTTTAGTCATGAGCATTAAGACATCGTGGGCCAGTGCAGATATAATTTAAAAATCAGGAATGGGCTGTGGGGGCTTAACCATATCATTCCCTAAACAATAGGTAAGGCAAGTCTATGAACTGACATTTGAAACTGATTACAACCTTTTTCTGATTAGAGATTAATCATGGTTAAAATTAATACAGACATGAAAATGTGTATTTAACGTTAGTGGAATTTGTGCACAAGGGAATGCCTAGTCAGGGTGCAAAATGTTATATTTCTTATCATTTCCTTAGAATTACGAAGTATTGGTTGTCCCTCATTTAAGAGGCATAGTTCTAATTCGTGAGATATAAATTTCTAATTACTTCAGTAGCCTTGAGAAAAAAAAATCTGAAAACTTTTTTGATATTGTAGGTTAAATGTGACATTATCACTTAAATCTTGATTGTAATCAAAGGTAAAATGCTGCAATTGGTATCCCACACCATCAGTATGTTAAGCAATAAAACTCATTTTATTTCTTTGATTACTGTTTTTTGAATTCTTGATATGGTTTAAAATTTAATTGGAATATAGTCTTTGAATGAACAAACTACAAAGTGTATTTGCTGTTCTTTGCCTTTGTTTGGCCTAAACATTCATATTGAGCTCAGGTTATAGAAGTGCAACACTGGTAGGCTGCAGTGAAGTCTTAAGGAAGACCAATATAATTGAATCAAAATGCATCAATCCTTCTGCTGAAGTGTACATGATAAAAGAGTGTTTTCTTACCTTGTCATGGGAGAAGAATGTGCTTGTATAAGGGAAGTAAATAAGAAATGTGTTCCTATGCCCTATGGTATTCCACATCACAAAGAGCAAAAAAGTTGGTAAAACTTTGTTCTAGATAGATTACTTCCTTTGCTAATGGGTCTCTGTTGACAATACATGAATGTAATTGTGTTTAAATAGGATGACTTAACAAAAGGCATAAAAACTTGACTTATGGTAGCCCTAGGTTGTAGCTTGATACCACGTACTCTATTTTGAGATGTTAAGAACTGCACACTAATGTAAAGATGTAAAATATTTCTCAGCATCAAATAAATCACTGTAACTTTATCTGTTATGCTAAATGTGTTTTCCCTTGTACTAGGATTACTCCAAAGTATGTATCTGTATTGCTGTGGTCATTGTACCAGCCAGTGGCGACAAATGATGCATACAACTGTTTAGACACTGCTTCCTTTACTGATCCTGCAGCAGAGGCAAATGGCTACAACACAGCTACAACATGAAACCAAAGTAGGACCTTCCTTACAAGAAAGATAAATTGTAACAAAAGATGCAGCTATAACTGGTATTTAATAGGGTTGCAAGGCTGCAGTACCTGATTTTGACTGTGAACACAAAGCAGGTGTACAAGCACTTCTAGTGGAGTCTAAGAATAGCTGAAAGCACTGCAGAAGCAAAGGTTCCAATTCTTCTGTGGCCAAAGAAATGAAATGGTTGGATAAATTGAATTGGAAATGATTCTGCTTCATGCACATATTCAGTGATCAAACATGAGCTGTTTTCCATAATAGAAGAACCCTTAGATTAAATCCAGAGTCTAGATCACAGAGTAATACACCAAATGAAGAACCACATCATAAATAAGCATCACTGCAGGTCTGGAACCGTATCTCAGTGAATCACTGCTCTTGCTTCAGCACAGATGTTCACAGCTATTCAAATAGAAGATCTTCATCCTTGTCTTCTGCAAGCAAATTGGCAGGTTCATGCTCTCCAGCAGCCCTTCGTAACTCTTGTTCTTTTTCATTCTTCTCTTTTATTATTTTTTTCTTTTCCTGGATCTTTTTTAACCTTAGAATAAATAATTCATATAATTGATCTTTCTGGTACATACGAACATTCACTACTGGCTTTTATGCAGAATATGCCCAACTTTAAAACAATTCTTAGAAAATGTTTTGAGTTTAAAATAATACCATATAGAAATTGAAATATTTCAAAACCAGCTCTCAATCTATTTCACCTGTGATGCATGAGTAATAAAACTATAATTCATAAAAGCCCATTATTGTCTTTTCTATTGCCATTGATACGTTACAACAAAAATGGTCTGAAGCTCCAGCAACTGAGTAGTGAGCTAAAACAGGAGAATAGCTGAATGTTTTATGAACATTTACTCTCCTGAAAAAAGCTCCCCCGCCCATTCAGCTGATTTTTTCAAATGATAAAATATACAACAGCAAAACACTTTCCAAGCTATAGAAGTTTTCCAATAGAATTTTATAGCTCTAAGGGTAAATAAAATCAATATAGTCTATTCTTAAAGGCAAACAACAATACTGCAATACTAAAGGTGTGTGGAAAAACAGTCAGTTAGGTAATCAAATTTGTTCCAGAGTAATTCCTTTGAGACTCTCTCCACTCATATCCACTCAATGTTCCATACAGGTAAGTCTCATTTTTTTGCTGAAATCAATCCATAATACCCCACTGACTGTAAACAAGAAGGGAGTGTCTCCGTGTTCAATAGATATCTCCAGACAGAATAGGATCCAAAGAATAACACTTTCCTCCTCAACGCGTTTGTCGACTATACTTTTATGTGTGTTTCAGGGCTGTCCACAGCAACCCAAACTTTATCAAGAGCCTTATACTCCTTCCTGCACACCACTACGCCATTCTTAAAGTTTGATTTACTTTTTAACAGTTAGGTGGACAAGAACATCACTAGGAAATACATGTCTTTTTGTTTTTCCTAGACTTGTAGCAAAAGCAATTAACAGGCAACTTCTATTACCTTTTATTGGTTTCCCATGCAAATGCTATACAGACCAAATGGTCTTCCAATTTATCACACTATTTTGCCATCTGATCCTAACTTTGTATCAGTTTACACTCTTAACCCACCAGGTATATGTATTTCAGCTCACTACCCCATCTCCTCGTCTGAAGAAGTGTGCATGCATACAAAAGCTTACATTCTGAATAAAACTTCGTTGGGTCTTAAAGGTGCTACTTGACTCCTACTCTGTTCATAACTAAGTTTGCCTTCAGTGGTGATGTCATCTAGCCAAATCTAATACGGTAAGTGCTGGCCTTAGTATTTATTGAATGGCAGGGTTACGCACAAGCTGGTGTCTCCCCACAACAACTCACAGGATTGGCCAGTAAAGTTTCAAACCATTGTTATTTTAATACCTTCAACAAACCAGAGCTCTTACTCAATATTGTTAACTACCATTCTGCACCACACATGCCAGACTTTGCCAATCAATAACCTTTTAAAAATTAGCTAACCACTTGGCAAAACAGTACTGACTAGGGGGCTAAATGAGTCAGGAATTATTTGCATATACCACCAAACACCCAATTTAGCTGTTTCAAGGCTTTGGAGTGGCTAGCCAGCTACTTCACTGAATCTTCCTACAGACAGTCTCACTGGTACAGGATCATGTAAAGAAGAAGCAGGGTGAACCAGGATGCAAATTGATACAGCCAACAATCTTTAATGATCTCCAAGACCATAATAACTGGTGTCAGCTACTGTTGGATAATGTTCATCTATAACCCTGTTCACACTAATACTTCTCTACATAAACCTGTATCTGTGGATGCTTAAGAGGGACCACTTGAAAAATGCAGCTAGCACACTCTTTAAAAGTAGTAGTACAGTTCAGCAGTACTTCCTAGAATCAAATTACTCTTTCATTATTACAGATTTCACTGTGTTCTTGAGGAAATTCCGATTGTTAACAAACCAGACTTAAAATGTTCATAAGACTGGATACAAATACAGGTTCAATCTTTTTGAATGAAAAGACTGCCAACTCACCTGTAGAATTCTTCCCGCTCCCTCTCATCCAGCTCAGTGATTATATAAGAAAGTGTACGTTCAATCCTGGGAATGATCACTATGAAAATAAATTAACAAACATGATTTATGTAGTCATGCAAAATGTTATCCTGGTGAGTAACACATAAAAAATGTACTGATGAAAACAACTTTTTGTTAGAATCCTAATAGCTTTGCATTCTGACTTCAAACATGTTCACATAGATATGGTTTTATCTCACTAGAATAAAAACTTTCTGCTGTTACTAATCAAGAACCCCATCCTAAGCCCTCACCAGAACAAGCTTAGCATAGCAACTAAGCCCTTCATCAGAGTATTCTGAAGGTGTATCAGCAACAAGCCTGGACAGCATTGTGCTGGCACCCACCAATGTACCTGCTAGACTGGTATAGAACTGGGTAATCTCAGGGACATGCCACGGATGGAGCAGGACTCAATCAGCTTCTTAAACCCTTCCAGCCCCAAGCATAAACCCCAGTGAAATATTATACTACTGAGACCTCTGGTGTAGTTAAAAGAGAAGTCTTAAAATATCTCTCAGTGGCACCAGCATAAGGATCTTAGAATGGGAGTTCCTGTTATTTCATAATGTAGTTAACTCTGTGACACTTCATAATTACACCATAGGGTCATATCACTGGCCAGTATGTGACACCACAAGCATGTCACAGCAAAATATGATAATCTAGGAGGACAACTGAGCTGCACCCAAGCAGACAGTTGTAACATGCATTTACCACTCCCAAGATGTGTGAATTCCAAATCATTTTTTGTTCCTGGTAATGGGCCACAATCTCACTGAAATCAAGAGGGTGTGCTGCCACAGAATATTGCTTGGCTCTGGGAGTCTTTAGTTTTCTATAACATCTATAGAAAGAAAGCACTGAACTTCAACTGTCAAAGTCCTTTTGTCTAGCTATCAAATCTCAGATGCCCTGCTCAAAGAGTAGGTTTCCCACTAATGATTACAATGAGAAATCTGAGAAGTGGACTATACAATAGCCTAAAGTACTTGTGGTAAGGATTACTTATTCCTAACACAAGCTCTTTTTAGATTCCTAATCTTCCCCCAAGATCTTGTTGTGAAGTGGGACCCCCAAATATGCCCTCTTCATCACTACAAGTGATGGTATTAAAATACACATTACAGACCACAAAGTAAATGGAGACTATTTCTACAGTAATCCTGTTGCTCTCCATATTGCCTGAGCCTACCTAACATTGCCAACTCATGTGGAACAGCATTTAAGCACCGTCCCCATTCACTTACCATGTTCAATAGCATTCACACGCCTGTTTGTTATCTTGATGGCTTCATCCAATGTAACAAATGAAGTCTACGAGATGCATCAGAAAAATGACAAATTATTCATGACAAGTTGGGTTTCAGGATCTCAATCCAAGACTTAAAGCCGTGTTGGCATAAATCTTTGGGGATTTCATTACCCAAAAGATACAGTCACATTGGCATGATTGGAGGATGGGCGTCGAATAATTCAGATGGTATTTCACAGGGAAGCTTCCTAAAACAGAGTATTAACTCGAAATTCAGTCTTCAAGCTTCCTGGCACAACCTTATCAGCACAAGACTTGTATGGGGTGGCACTGGACCAGGATAGAAATGGCCTCACCAGATTCCCACTATCTATTCCCAGTGCTGCCTTGCACAATTATGCTAGAATTGGGATGGAATACCTGATCTGAAGCAACAATGGCTCAGGAGGGGTGTAGGAAGGTTTTGTAACATGTCTATTTATGTGAATGCAAAACTGAGCTCAGTGCTGCGCTAGCTGATAGGCACACCCTACAGATGAATGTAATTAGGTTGCAGCAGCAGCCTGCTAAAACAAAGTGGGATGCTTTACTTGTAAGACAATGCCTGCTTTGGAAGTCAAATCTAAGGCTGCAGCAGAGCCAGTCTATTTTTCCCATAACATAACCATGCCAGCATATAGTTGCCACAGCCCCTCAGATAGCCTGTAGCATGCCACACAGTGAGTTGTCTGAAAAACAGCATACATGCCCTTGTGGTACATTTTAGCTGCAGCTTTTACTTTGTTTATATCCTGCCTTTCTTCCACCCTGGAAGTCAAGGTGCCACACATGGCATTCCCACGGACATCACATCTAGGCACCAACCAGACCCAGAACTGCAAGGTCATTACATCATGTGCTTGCTAATCATTCTGTAAAACGAACTGCAAGTAAAAGGGTCAGAAAAGGGAACAGATACTGTAGAACCTCATTAAAATTATACTGTGGTGCAGTTCCTAAGTTCTTTGGTTGATGCCCTAAAATGCATTGCTACCAAAAATCCTTCTGATGGTCTTGTGTTGCCACCTACCTGCAGCGAGGCCAGTTCTACAAGGAGCTCTACAGCTTTGGCGTAGTTTCTTTTCAGTTTTGCCAGTTGTTCCCCACCTCTGGCTAAACCAGTCAGCTCATAACCTGAAGCAATTCAGTAAAAATAGTAGCATTAAAAATACTACCAGATTTAGATCACCAGAAGGCATCACATAGAGGTGGCTGGTTCTAAGCATTAAAGAAATGCCAAGCCACTCATTTCAGCTTTCTCTTCTAAAACACGGGGGACTGCAAAGATTTACAGGGGCATCTCATTTTATCTTCCCTCAATACATCCTTTTTCTTTACTGAAAGCCCCTATAGCGTCACCGCTTTTCATGCTTTGTACTCTCCACCCACCAGCTAACCTACCTTTATCACACACACACACACCCCTTCAGTTTTTTTCTTTCCCTCCCCCCCGGCAGCCTCTCCTCAGGAAAACTGTGGCCCAGTTACAGGAAGAAACCTGCAATTACTTGAAGGGGGCACCTCACTTTGTCCCACACTATCTCCTCTTTTCCTTACCATGGCAATTTCTGTATCCTAATTTTTCCCTACTTCCTTCTCTCCTTCACACCTATCCATGCAATGTACTTTTATCTGCCACCCATCTTATTTACTGTGGTGGAATTATAGGCGAAACAGGACAGTTCCATACAGCAGCCTGAATTTGCCTAGGCCTCTACATTTGGTTTTCTCCCATAAGGCATTGCAGGATACTCTTCTAACTGACACTGAACTATGCGGTAAAAAGAACGATTTACATTTCTGAGTATCAGTGTCAAGTCAAAACATCTAGATTCTCTTATCTGCGGCACCAAGCCCTTGTCTTGACAGGAAGGTTGTTTTAACTTACTGATGCAGAATTTTCTGATCAGAAAAGAAAAGGGTCTGGTTTCATCAGGACCCCTTGATTTCTCGATTGACAGCAAAGCTGCATTCTAAAGGTATTTAACACCAGTGTTTCAAATTCTAAGGACACCCTGTGCCAACACTGTGATTAGGTCTTGCCAGAAGTGGCCAGAATGGATTCCTAAATAAATAAGTGCACTATAAGTATTGGTTTGTCTTTTCTGACTATTGAAATTGGTTCTTGCAATACTGCTTGAAAATGTGCAGTATGGTTTTTTTCCAATAAATCATGAATACTCTGGAACAGGTTTCTCTCTTTCTCAAATTATAGGGGTCCTACCAGTTTCAAAATTAAAAATCTTTGTCGAGCCCAGTGGGATGGGAGTCCTAGGAAAGGTTCTTATACCCAAATTCCTTAACATTTATTTACTTGGTTTATGTCCCACAATGAGGACTCAAGACAACTTACATCATTCTCTTCCTTATTTTATCCTCACGACAATCGAGTGAGACAGGTTGGGTTGAGAGTGTGTAACTGGCCCAAGGTCATCCAGTGAGTTTCCAGGGCAGAATGGGGATTTGAAGTCCCAGTCTGAAACTCTAATAATTCTACTACATTCTTTTTGTGGGGTGGCTGCTGCTGAACAGTAGCAAGCAGCCAGGCCTGAGTGAGTCACACAGTCTAGGTGACATCAAGTTGCCCAGTGGGTGTTCCCAACTCTGGGTCCAATGAGTCCTCTCTCAAAGACCAAAACAGTCCCACAACGGACCCCACCCTCTCCCCTTGCCTTTTTCTCACAGAAACCAAGCATAGAATGCTAGCCAAATTGTTATGGTTACGTAGCAACAGATTTTCTGCAAAACGGAAGCAAAAGATCTTCTTCGTGGTCTCTGTGCTTCACACCGATGGGATATAGTGCACCTGCGCCAGTTCCGATCGGTACTTCAAAGCTAATTCTAGAAGGATTTTCGCGTCCTCTCCAGTGGTCATGCAATACTCACAGGAATCCCTTTCCCCTCTGACCATAATTCTCTCCCACTGCTGCCCTAGGGCCTGGCATGGCTCCCAGCCTCTGCCACCAGATTCGCCAACAGTTCCTCTCTTCCTCCACAGCTGCTGGCAAGCCCAGTCCAGCTCCCAGCCTCTACCACCAGGCCCACTCAGGGTTCCTCTCTTCCCACCGGTGGTTGTTGTTGTCCTCCTCCTTGCTGCCTGATATAGAAGGAGGAGGTAGGGTGCATTCTCTGAGTTGTGCAGACAATGCTGCTTTACTTGAAGGGGATTAACCCCTCAGTGCATTTTTAAATTGCATTTGAATTTTTCTGCAAACCTGGGGGGGTCCCCCCAAGTTTGCAAAACTATGATTTCTTGCTTTGTGGCCCTGATCCACAAATTCAGGTGTCTGCAGAAGTGGGCCACACTTCACTATTAGGCAATAAGATTATAAAGTGATATGATATGGAAAATACAAGTAGTGTCAAAGAGTGCTAGCCACTGAAGTAAACAGAAGAGTTTTTTATTCATTTCAAAAACTCTGGATTGCATCTAAAAGTATCAGGTGCTCAAGGCTGGTGCCTAAATCTCAAACATGTCCTGCCTGCTTTCACCTGTTACTCTTTCCTCCAGCAGCTAAAAGCAACCCACTGGGTCAGAACTGATGAACAGGGAAGTAATAAAAAGCCCAAACAGTTTATTGTCATTTTTCCTGGAGGCTACAATGGAAAAAATATAGCTTCCAAGACTCCCAATTCAATATTGCTTTACAAACAACACAGAGATTTCTTGAGGATTGGCGGGGGGGAAGGGCATAACTTCTTACTTACTATCTCCTCCTTCTTGATAATGCTCAAAAACTGGCAGGGTCACACCTGTAAAAGACAGACAACACTTTATATAAAAATCTTTTATAGCATCAACCCAGTTTTCTCTCATGACTCCTGAAACTGGATCCTTTAGGAGTTTAAACATTTGTTCTTTTGACTCAGAGCCAACAGCTATTTGAAGGCATAAACCTGTGATGGGTTGCACACATAGCTACATGGAGGAATGCTACAGCAAAGGATGCAGTTTTGGACCACCCTGATCACTGACAGGCCCTAGCTGGAAATACTGTGAGCTCGGGCACTTTTCAATATTCTGTTTCAAAACCCAAAATTCTACAACAGTACTGATGAAAGTTTGCTTCACATATATGCACCACACAATCTGTATCTAGTACAATTTTGGGAGTATTAGGTACATGACGAGACACCATTGTTCTAATCTGTGTTCTGTTCTGTTAGGAAAGTCTGGGAATCATGCCAGACTATACTGTTCCATTCATAAGAACATGTTCTACAACATTGCAGAAGCAGACCTGAATGACCTCTGATTAGGAGAAAAACAATGATCATATACTTATATTGCCATCTTAACCAAAGTTACAACTTTCTAAGGCCATTCATTTCAACTCTAACTGGGATGGCATTCTATTAGTCTCAACAGTTTTTAGACCCTAGCCAGTTCTTCATTGTATTCAAAAAGCACATCTGTAAGGAGATTATCCTGTGCAAGAGTAGATGCATCCTTTTTCAAGAACACACTGTGTACATCCTGATGGTCTTAGGAAAGAAATAAGTCTACAGTTTGATCACCTGCTACATTGTCTTTCTTGGCTCTGATCTTGACTTGAGCTTTGTTCACATTCTGAATCACTGTAGTACTGCAGAAACAAAAGATTTTCATTTTGCAATTATCATATGACATCACTTCTGTGACAATCAAGTAATAGTCAAACATTTACTCAACCATCAGCTTTAGTGCTAACAAATCAGTATATACAATTTCAAACACTTAAAACCAAGCTCAGATATTAATTTAGAGGCACAACCAACATTTGCTGGGTGGAAAGGCTAGGGTGTTTTTCAAACGTGTCATGTAAAACTAGCTTTCAAAAATAACTAGTATCTTACAGGTAACTATGCAAACAAGCTGGTTACTTTAAGAAACTTGCATAATTCTCAAATGCATGGGAACTTCCAATCCCAACACATGAGGGCTGTAGAGATTAATTAAAATAAACCAACTAAGTTGTTACATCTTCTAAGCACAACCTTTCTCAGTATAGTACGTAATATAGTCAGCCTTTACAACAGCCCATAGCCTATTCAGCAGCAGAATAAAACTGATAAAACGCTAACATAAGATTAACTACCTACATAAAATCTCTCCATGCATCTTTTGTCCTAATATATCTAACAGTTAAAAGTTTAGAATCTGAGTAAATTATGCAGTGGACATTATCTCAGCCTGTATTTTCATTACAGAACACAGAAACATTGCTCCAGACACAGTAATTCTTTGGTCAACCCTTGCCAAAAGGTTGAGTCTTCTGCTCACAGAACGATTTCTTATCAGCCACCACAGGTTTCAATAAATCAAAGCAAGCCTATACATAAAATCAACAGTGGGAAAACACATCAATACCTCAAACAGATTAACAAAGCAAAGAGAAAATCTATAATTCAATGAAATGTTTTTGTATCTTCCTATCTGCATTGCAGTTGTTAGTACTATACTACAAAACATAAAAGCAGGAAGAACTGCTTTTTCGGATGTGGGACTAAGCCGACATCTCAAGCGCTGTACAGTATTTAAAGATGTTGTGCTACCCTTTTAATGTGTAAATGTAATAGAAATTCCTTGAGAACTTGCTTCTTCTGTAAGAAAATAGTTTTGAAAGTTTAACCCCACCCCAGCCTTCTCTCTATTTATTTTTGCAAACCCTGTTCAAATGCTTTTTCTTCTTACAGAATTATCCTCTTCCAATTTCTTCTCCATAAACAGAATAGATTTGAAAAATCAATAGTTCACTAGTTATTCTACCTTCCTTGCAGAACAGATACTCCCAAAACTACATTTATAAGCCTTACCTGAAATCTCCAGCTGTGAATTTTGCCTCAGCCAATGAGAAAGCTGCTTCTCTCATCACCTCACCCATCAACATCTTTGTCTGCAATTGCAACAAGATACCAACATGGAGGCTACAACCAATAATGAAGAAAAGTAAACCAAAACTTACTGTATCAAGACAGGCACAAATTGCCTTATTTGATAAAGCTAAAATGTTCCTACTAATGGAAACACATTAAAAGACTATTCACTTACCTCAATAATTTTCTTTAGTATCTGCCGGAATCGCAAAGTAAGAGCATCAGACTTTTTCTTCAAGAGGTTTCTGCCTGTCTGGGCTCCTTTCAAACGGGCCTTCATGATGGTCTGAGCCCTGCCAAATTCAGAAAAGGACAATTGATCCTATCACTTCATGCTATCAATAAAAGACAAAAATGTTTCTGAAATGGGGAAATATACATTCCCGAAAGAAGTGAAACTCATCAGTTTTCTTTGGCTCAAAGAACCTGAATATATAGTTAAGAAACATGATAAAGATTTATGGTGGTAAAACACGTTTACCATTTGATGGCTGCTTGCAAACGGTTATACAATGAAACAGATTTGATATCCTCACTCTCTCTATCTTCCAATCATTGCAGGGAAGACACAACAGTTGCCTTACCATATGGTCAGACTCTACATACAATCCATTCCACAAATATAACTGTACATTTGACTTAGGCTGCAATCCTAAAAACACTTTATTGGGAGTAAGCCTCATGGAATAATGTGGGACTTACTTCCTAGTAGATCTGCTTAGGATTGCTCCCTTAGGCAACTTTTGCCAATTGGACATTTGTAAGCACAGATCCTGGTAGAACTATGTTCAAGTCCAGTGGCACCTTTAAGACCAACAAAGTTTTATTCAAAGTATAAGCTTTCGTGCGCCAGCAACTTCTTTAGATAGAAACAATGGAATAGAATCTCCGCAAGTCCTACTTACAGAAAAAGAGGGTGGGGCAGGGGCATAGCCAGGATTTCTTAGGTCGGAGGGCTTTTTAAAAATTTAGGGAGCACTCAAATTTTTCAAAAGCCCCCAATCTAGAATGGCAGGGCCAGCAGGAACCCTGTATTAAATGGCAGGATTCTGCTCTTACATATTTTTTTCCCCCCAAAAAACAGAAAATTCTGAACATGCCCTCCTTGTCTGCAATCCATGGACTTTAAGACCATGTGCATGTTCCACCTGCCTGGTACTTCATCCAGCTGACCCTATGCTGCTACCACTCTTCACTGGACTCCCAATGCCTGCACCCCTTTTCCCTGGCTGGTCAGCCATGACTATGGCTCCTCCAGGCCAAGGAAAGGGCCAGCCCTGCCACTGCTGCTTGTCCACCCAGCTTGGCAGCAGCAGAAGCCGTGGCAAGAGTTGGGGTGGTGGTGGCACACTCTTCCTAGCCTAGTGTGTGTGCTCAAATGGCTGCAAAGAAGGGGACAGAAGAGCATGAGGGCAAGGAGAGAAGCGGGTGAGGTTATGTGCCCCCTCCCACCACAAGGCAGTAGTGAGAAACAGTTGCTTGCAAAAGGGAAAGCTGAGCTGAGCCACCACCTGCCCTGCCTGCCTGGGGGGGGTTCCTTTCTATCAATTGTGCTGCAGCCACTTCCTCTTTTGGCAGGCAGGCAGATAGCAGCCCACTTCCTCTCCCAATCTCCGCTGGCATGGAGCACCTGCCCGGCTGTGCAGGCCACTGAGTGCCTGGAACCCACAACCACAGGCGAGTGCAAGTCAGCTCAGGATGGGAGTAGGAGAGAGCAGCTGGCAATACAAGGAACAGCAGCAGTTGTCACAGAGTGAGCAAAAGCACAGGGGGAGGGGGAGAGGGCAGCTGCTGGCTGACAGTGCAAGGCACGGCAGCATGAGGCACAGTAGCAAATTTTTTTAAAGTGAAGCAAAAGTTGCAACCGCCATTTTGGGAGAAATAAAAGCTTTAAACATTAATATCTGAACCTGGGAGGCTCAGAGGACAGCGAAATCAAGTGCATTGGAAAGGGCAAGCTTCACTTTATCAAACCTGATGGTTCAAATTTAATTTGGTGAGATCAAAATTTTTGATTTTTTTACATGTCAGACCCGAAACAAACTCATGCTAGGTCTGCTTCAATAGAGAAAATGCAAGCCCAATTAGATGCAATGGAAGCTAGGATAATGAAGGAGGTGAAACAAATGATAACTGCGCAGTAGCACATTTTTGATGGGGAAGTCGGGAGCCAGAGATGGCTTGGAAGTTGGGGGGCCTTGCACATGAGTTGGGGGCAGCGTCCCAGGAGCCCCCACCCCCATGGCTACAGGCCTGGGGTGGAAGCAGCTGTTAGGAAGAGCCAAGATGCATAAGTTGAACTGAAATAAGATAAGGTGGTCAGTAAGATTGATGAATGACAGCAAATTAAAGCCACAAAAGTTCTCTACACAGAACAGGTCAAACCCTAAGCCAAAGTATAAATGGACACAAATTTGACATCAAGAATCACAAAACTGAAGGAGCCTATGGGAGACCATTTCAACCTTCCAGGGAATTCAATGGGAGACCTCAAAGTAGCTGTTTTATTGCAAAGGAATTTCAGAAACAGACTGAAACAGCAGATTGCTGAATTACAAGTTATTAAAACACTCAGGATGATGGAGATATCAGTTTCCTATCTCACTACACATACTATACACTCAGTACTTATTTGTACCCAGAAATTAAACTTTATTTGTCTGAAAGGGGCCACTGGACTCAAACTTGGTTCTCACATCTGTTGTTAACTCCTTTATTACCTGTATGCCTCTTGGGGGGTGGGGGGCTGGGCTCCCTCTGGGTGTCCTGCCCCCCCCGGGAAAGTGTATGCGCAATACATCGCCTCTCCTCTCCCGGTGTAGTGAACGCTGCGTGGTCACTGTCTGGCTACGCCTGGCAGATGGTCACTGCAATGGTCTCTCCTACATTACTGCATCCGTGGCAACACCTTCTCGCTGGTCCCCCCCGTTTTTCACAGAGTTTGCCACGTCATGGTGCGACCGAATGTCCGGCGGTATAACCGGATGGGCAGCCGGGGCTCACCAACCTCGCCAGCCAAGAGAAGGAAAATTCTAACATCAAGCCCGGGCAGACAGAGCTCGTTAATGTAACATCTACCACCTATATGCTGCCGGCGTCCTGGCGTACTGGGCCATGGCAGATGACCCCAAGGTGAAAGGGTGGAGCCAGTACTGCGCACACTGCGCTTCACCTAAAAATTCCTCTGCGCAGGCCTGAAAGGTATCCACATCCACAACCCACAACATATCAAGTCCTGCAGCGATGGGCAAGGGGTGAAACGGCAGGTGGAAGATGCCACTGGAAGCCGCAGTCCCGATCCTGCATGTAGGCGGTTCAGGGTATTGGTTGCCTGATGCTGACCCGGAGATGAAATCATTTTTCGGCAGCACCCTGAACGACCAAGCAGCCTTATTTAGGGACAGCATTGCTTGCTCCGTACGGAGAGGGGCCTAGAAAAGGTGGCCTAAACAAAGCTCGTCTCCTCCCCCCCAGTTGGCTAGCCCCGGTCAACGGGCATCCTTACTTGGGGTCGAAAAATAACAAAGAAAAGGCATGCACCTGCCTCACAAAGTGTGCAAAGACTAAAGCTTGCGTGTTGGAACATCAGAACCATGCTTGACACAGTAGATAGTGGTCGCCCTGAACGACGCTCTGCTCTAGTTGCCCACGAACTTCTCAGGTTGAAAATCGACATAGCAGCTCTAAGTGAGGTCCGTTTCCCTGAGGAAGGTAGTCTTCGAGAACACGGTGCTGGCTATACCCTCTACTGGTCAGGTAAGTCAAAGGCTGAGAGCTGCCTTTCTGGCGTTGGCTTCATGGTCAGGAACTCCATTGCCTCTAAACTTGAAAACCTGCCAACAGGTCACTCAGATCGCATCAAGTTCATGCGCCTCCCACTTCAAAACAAGCAGCATGCAACACTCTTCAGTGTGTATGCCCCAACCCTTCAAGCAGATCCTGCAGAAAAGAACAAATTCTATGCTGATCTACACAACCTTGTACGGAAGACCCCTACAGAGGACAAGGTGATCATCCTTGGCGACTTCAATGCCAGAGTAGGTAAAAACTCGGAAGCCTGGAAAGGAGTACTTGGCAAACATGGCATTGGCAACTGCAATGATAACGGGCGCCTCCTGCTAGAATTCTGCACGGAGCATCAGCTCACCATCACCAACACTATCTTCCAGCAGAAGAACAGTCTGAAGACAACCTGGATGCACCCACGGTCCAAGCATTGGCACCTTATTGACTACATTCTGGTGCGCCAGAGAGACCTTCAAGATGTGTTACACACCCGAGTAATGCCCAGTGCAGAATGTCATACGGATCATCGTCTTGTACGCGGCAATCTCCGTCTTCACTTTAAATCTACACCCAGGAGAGGCGGTATCCCCCGGAGGAAGTTTCAGGTTGGCAGCCTTCAGTCAGCCGAAGTTAAAGCTGCCTTCCAGGCAAAACTCCAGACAAGAATTGAGGACCCCAGACCCAGTTGCCCCACAGACCCTTCTCCAGAAGCACTCTAGGAACACCTAAAAACTACCATCCTGTTGACCTCAGGTCCTCGGGTTCTCCACAAGGAAGAACAAGGACTGGTTTGACGAGAACAATCAAGAGATCCAAGAACTACTGGCGAAAAAGAGATCTGCCTACCAAGCACATCTTGCTCAGCCCTCCTGTCCTGGGAAAAAAGCAATCTTTCGCGCTGTCCTGGGAAAAAAGCAATCTTTTGCGCTGCATGTAGCAACCTCCAGCGCAAACTTTGAGACATTCAGAACGAGTCGTAGACCAAGCTTGCAGAGAGAACCCAGCTGTGTGCAGACACTGGTGATTTAAGAGGGTTCTACGAAGCTCTGAAGGCAGTATATGGTCCATCATATCAGGCTCAGAGTCCCTTGCGTAGTGCAGGCGGCCAAGTGCTCCTCACAGACAAGGCATCCATACTGAACCAGTGGTCGGAGTATTTTCAGGTTCTCTTCAGTGCCAATCGTGTAGTTCAAGATTCAGCAATCCACCTCACCCCACTTCAACCAGTGAAAACAGAGTTGGATGAGATCCCCACCCTAGAAGAGACTGTTAAAGCCATCAAGCAACTGAAAAGTGGCAAGGCAGCGGGAGTTGACGGAATCCCACCAGAGATCTGGAAGCATGGGGGCATAGTACTACATAGCACACTTCACAAAGTACTTGTCACCTGCTGGGAACAAGGCAAACTACCACGGGACTTTCACGATGCAATCATCATTACTCTACACAAGAACAAAGGGGAAAAGTCAGACTGCTCCAACTACCTGGGGATAACCCTGCTCTCCATCGCAGGCAAAATACTTGCTAGAATACTCCTGAACAGACTGGTGCCCACCATTGCAGAAGAACTCCTCCCAGAGAGCCAATGTGGCTTCAGAGCTAATAGGAGCACCACCGACATGGTATTTGTTCTCAGGCAGCTCCAAGAGAAATGCAGGGAACAGAACAAGGGTCTATATGTGACTTCTGTCGACCTTACCAAAGCTTTTGATACCGTTAGCAGGAAAGGCCTGTGGCAAATCTTGGAACGTTTAGGATGTCCCCCAAGGTTCCTCAGCATGATCATCCAGCTGCATGAAGACCAGCGAGGCCAAGTCAGACACTGCAACGATCTCTCGGAGCCCTTCCCAATAGGCACAGGTGTAAAGCAAGGCTGTGTTCTCGCGCCGGCTCTCTTTACGATCTTCTTTAGCATGATGCTTCAAAGAGCCACAGTAGATTTAGATGATGACGATGGTGTCTATATCCGCTATCGCACCGATGGCAGCCTGTTCAACCTGAGGCGACTAAAGGCCCACTCCAAGACAATGGAAAAACTCATCCGAGAGCTACTGTTTGCTGATGATGCTGCACTTGTCTCCCACTCGGTATCAGCTCTGCAGCATATGACATCCTGCTTTGCAGAGGCCGCCAAGCTATTCGGCCTAGAAGTTAGTCTGAAGAAGACGGAAGTTCTCCACCAGCCTGCACCCCAGGAAGATTATCACCCTCCTTGCATCACTGTGGGTGAATCAGTTTTGAAGACAGTCCAGCAGTTCAGCTACCTGGGGTGCATCATCTCCTCAGATGCCAAGATCGACAAGGAGATTGACAATAGGCTGGCAAAGGCAAACCGTGCATTTGGCCGACTGCATAAAAGAGTATGGAGCAATAAGCATCTGAAAAAAGGCACAAAGATCAATGTTTATAAAGCGGTTGTGATGACAACCCTCATCTACAGCTCCGAATCGTGGCTTTTATACCATCATCACCTGCGACTCCTTGAGCGCTTTCATCAGCGCTGCCTTCGCACCATCCTCAACATCCACTGGAGTGACTTTGTGACCAACACTGAAGTCCTCAAACGGGCAGAGGTTACAAGCATCGAGGCACTGCTGTTGAAGACGCAGCTGCGCTGGGCAGGGCATATCTCCAGGATGGAAAACCACCGCCTTCCCAAGATTGCCCTGTATGGTGAACTTTCCACCGGCCATCGAAATAGAGGGGCACCAAAGAAGAGGTACAAGGACTCCTTGAAGAAATCCCTTGGTACCTGTTGCATCAACCATCACCAGTGGTCTGACCTAGCCTCAGATCACAAAGCATGGAGGCACACCATCCACCAGGCTGTCTCTTCCTTTGAGAATGCATGCATAGCTGGTCTTGAGGACAAAAGGAGATTGAGGAAGAATCGCACTGCTACAGCACCAACCCCAAATCAGACTTTTCCCTGCAGCCACTGTGGCCGGACCTGCCTGTCCCACATTGGTCTTGTCAGCCACCAGCGAGCCTGCAGCAGACGTGGCCTACTGCACCTTTCTTAAATCTTCGTTCACGAAGTCAAGTCAAGAAGGAGAAGACCTGTATGCCGGGTTTGCTGCTATTTACATATCCGACCATATTCAAATCTTAGCAGTATTTATTGCTCAGATACTTATGCATCTTGACTCCAATTAGCTCTTCCCAACAACTAACCCCCCCATACACACCTGCATGTAATATTTGAGGAAATCTGTTTTAATGTAGGTGAAGAAGTGTGCACATGAACATATGAAGCTGCCTTATACTGAATCAGACCCTTGGTCCATCAAAGTCAGTATTGACTTCTTAGACTGGCAGCGGCTCTCCAGGGTCTCAAGCTGAGGTTTTTCACACCCATTTGCCTGGACCCTTTTTTGGAGATGCCGGGGATTGAACCTGGGACCTTCTGCTTCCCAAGCAGATGCTCTACCACTGAGCCACCGTCCCTCTCCTTCTCTTCTCTGTTCTCTCATTTACCTGGGGTTGAGCTTGGTTTGTCTTGAAGGTGCTGCTGAACTGCAGCTTTGTTCTTGCATCTCCTTGTTAGCTCTTGTATTTACATGCTCATTTGCTGCCATTCATTGAGTTTACCAGCCACCTGATCCTACTTCAGCCCACATCTTGGGCCCTCCTAAGGGCAGCCCCCCCACTCTCTCTTTTCCTATAAGTAGGACTTTAGGAGATTCTATTCCATTGTTTGTATCTGAAGAAGTGTGCTTGCACATGAGAGCTTTTACTTTGAATAAAACTTTGTTGGTCTAAAAGGAGCCACTGGACTCAAACTTTGTTCTACTGCTTCAGACCAACATGGCTACCCACCTGAACAGATCCTGATGACAACCCTGATCTTCAAAGAAAACCTTAACATTATTAATTTAGGGCATCATTTAGACATGCTGGGCAAACTGTAAAAATTCAGATAGCTTTTGCTTTCCTGTACTAACTGGCTTGTACCACTGTTTACATATCGAAACCTAATTCATTTACTAGCTGGAACAAGATTCTGCAGAGCTGTGTGTCTGCAATAAACATGGTTGTGTTTACTATCAAGAATGTCAGACCAGATTCAGCAAACACAAACTATAGATGTTCCTTCACAAGTCACTTGAGATCAAGGCAAGGAATGAAGCAAACATAACTTCTTACATTTTTTTAATTATTCTTCATCCATACATTGGTTTTATGAACTACCAATTTTCATTGCAATTATATTTAAAAGGAATACTAAATTCCTTGTACAAGATTACCTGAGGGAGGGAGAGAGGAAAAGGTGAAACATTTCGAGGAAGCTCGCATTTTCTATTCATGATGAAACACCCTTGTCTATTTTTACAGTTTATTGGATAAATAGAATATAAAAAACCACTGGAAGGTCAAAGTCCCAGTCACAAAATGATAATTCTGCTATGTAGGCATTAATCAGAGGAACTAGGTTTGGCTTAGAAACATTAGAAGGTCACCTTCATGTTTAACATCTCTAGGACTCTTTAAGCTTTTCACAGGTCACATACACCATATTATCAGTGGATGGGTAATCATTCAGCAAGGTTGACTTTGTGTATGCATAAGTATTCCATAAGAACTAACAATGGCAACCTGACAAATTAGAGTAAGCAAACATCCTGCTAAATGTATTTGCCATTCTCAAGTATGACCTTCCACAGAACCAAGGAAAGACACCTAGGACACAGAAGGATTTGGTGTGGTTGTTAACAGATCAGTCTTGTATATCTAGGCATGTCTAAGCTCTCTGAAGCAGTGAACTATGGCACATCGCAGTTTCTCTTTTCATTTTTAAATTATATTATTATTTGCTGTTACCTTCAATTTGGAATTCATTTAAAAAATCAAACACAGCAACTTATTATTTTCAGTTTTTATTTGAGAATTAACACTACAATCCCAAGTTTTCACACAGGGAGGAACATTTCAGCAACCTTTTCTCTCTAGTACAAATGGGTTAAATAATAACTTCTAAGAAGTTCATGTTCTGAAAGGATGATAATCCTGTTCTGTAACTGTCAAAGACATGTGACTACATGACAAAGCATTTGCTGTCTAGGCCTGGAAATTACTTGTTTTACACTTCCTCATTTTCTTAACCCTAAAGGTCCTTCCTTCCCAAATGCAGTTACCTGCCTTGTACATTAGTAAAGGAGTCAGTGATGGTAAAAAAATGCTCTGCTCCACTAGTAACAGTTGCATGTTCAGTTCTGAGTCCCATCAAAAGATCAGCAACACAGCCACAAGTTGACTTCCCAACAACACAATCATATAGGTCCTTCCCCCTGATGCTATATAGGAATCACACATTTTATTTAACACAGCAACACCAGACAGTAACAAGCACTTACAGGGGTGTCAAACATCAGGTCCCCAGAGGACTCCCATCAGGCCCTCAAGCAACTGGTTGTCATCTGCTTCTTTCTCCCTCTCTCTTGCTTTCTTCTGCATAACAGCTTGCTTTGCAAGACTTGCTCAATCACACAGGAGCTACAGAGCAAAATCGCTATTTCTCCATTTGCTGAGCCTCCACCCTTGGGGAAGAAGGGGAGGGTGAGGAAGGGGAGAAGGCAGAGCTTGTTTTTCCAGGCTATCTCAACTGCACAACAGAGCTACTGAGCCAAGTTTCTCTTCCTTCTATTGGCTGAGGCTCCTCCCCCTCCCGGGGAAGGAAATAAAGAGCCAGCGCTTCCTTTGCCCAGTTCCTTGGATTCCATGGGAGAAATACAAAGAAAGCACCTTTTAGACCAAGGAGTGCTAACGTTTTAAGCATGTTTTAAAGTTTTTTTTAAAAAAATTAATTGTATTTGTCTGTGTCCTTTATAAAGTTTATATTTCTGCTCCCTAAATCTCAAATAGGTATATACATGGCCTGGCCCAACATGGCCCGGCCCAACAAGGCCTCATTTACATCAGATCCAGACCTCGGAACAAATGAGTTGGATATGTAAGAATCTGCCTCCCAAGATAACAAAAGGAATTTTATCATCATTTTATTCAATCTCTCACAAACAATAAACCAATCTTGTTGTTCTGTAATAATTGCATACACCAACTACTATTACCCTTCGTAACTCATGCAATCACTGAAGTTCACAATAAGCCTCCATGTCTTATTCACTCGGCAGGTCATCGCTACTTCAGTTTACAAGATGGCATGTGCAACCGAAGCAGAACAACATGCCCAAAGCCAGGCAGCAAGTCCTTGGCTGTGCTAGTTTTTGAATCTGTGGAGTGTCCGATCCTCTGCCTCACTCTGCAGTCTACCTCATGATGGACTGTTACTGAATTTTATGTGCATTTACAACACAATATTTTTAAATGTTTAGAAAGTCGTGATTCACAGACGTACTCTTTCTAAAAAGAGAGCTCTAGAGAACATACTCTCCGGTATTTAACCACCGAGTAAATTACCCAGAACAACTACCGTCCTTTAGTCCAAAGCAGCAGGTAAGGTCACCTTAAAGACCAACTAGTCCACTGAAGTCGCTTAACACCAGTCAAGCCTCCTGTGTTGCTCATCACTGCATTGCCAAAGACAGCAAAAGCTGCCTCCATAGTGAATACGACCTGGGGGCAAAAGGATATCGAGGGATAAGGAGCCCACAACAAGCGAAACCTGCTGGTGTCCTCGACGCCTAAAGGACCAGCGCTCAACAGTCAGGGCGGTCTGGAACAACCCCAGGCAGCCCCTGAGAAGGACTCGGAGAGAAGGAAACGGCCACTCACATCCGCGAAGGGAAAATCTCGATCCTGTCCTTGCCCGACATCCTGCTGGCAGCGGCGGCACAAACGCACCCAAGAAACACCGCCGCTTCTCTCCCGGCAGCTGGCAGTCCGGCCTCGGTCACGTGATTGGCACCGGTTGTCAAGGGCCGCCTCCAATTCCCCAGAGAGAAGGCGGAGTCTTTGCCGGATGTTAACCTTCCCGGGCCTTCCTTCGCGGAGGGGGAGTGCGCAGCTCAGCCTCCTACAGCTGTGCTAAGCACCATAGACAAGAAGAGAAAGAGAAGCGCCTTCCGGCAGAAGACACTGGCAACGAATATAACGCTTGACTGAAATGACAGTGAAGTGAGGTCACTTTCACAAAACCCTCTGCCTTAATTAATTTGTTGATCTTCGGGCAGTAGCTATTGTGGCCACAAACCTCATTCTGAAATGTATCTTTATCAAGAACTAGATCAGGCTGCGTTCTATGCTCATTACTCCGGAAGACAGCTGTGTTAGTCTGTTGTAGTAAGACAGGCAGGAGTTTTAGTAAGACACCTGGAATTTGGTTATTTCACACCGCTCAAAATGTTGGCTCGGCCAGCAAAGCACTTCAGATACAACAGTTTGTATTCTTTTATTTTAATGTCTCTGTGCGTAGATTCAGGTGGGCACAGCCGTGCTGGTCTGAAGCAAGTTCATAGCAACTGTTCCCATATAAAGGACTGAAGCTGGCAGATCCCTAACTTGGTAACCAAAAAAAGGGTGGGGAAACCTAGTTAACAATGACACGGTTGTTGAGATCCACGCAGCTTCTTCCACACCGACAGGCACCAAAGCAGAAAGCGCAGGCTGAAGCTACATACATCCGCTTCCGGTCTCTGGGAAGCAGGAAGAGGCGGGGTGGCGCCTGCGCACTTTGAGTTTGCTCGCTTGCTGCGGTCGAACCGGATACACGCCGTTGGTCCGGAGCCCAGTGAAGCGCTCCAGAGAGTGGGGTCCTCGAAGTGGCAGGTAAGTGAGCTGCGGGGGCCTTAGCTGCCTCCTTTCCGGGGCTGTAAGAAAAGCGGGGGGCGCAGAGGATCCGCGATGGAAGCTGGCCTGAGGCCATCCGGGTGGCTGCGAAGAAGGGGGCGCTTGTGGGCCTGGTGCACTTCGCGCTCTTGACGCGGCCGCCGTTCATTCCACGGGCGGGTCTTGGTGATGTGGAAGCTTTTCTTCGGCGAGAACACCCCTCCTCTCCGGAAGGATTTCCTGAAGCGAGGCTTCCAGGCCTCCCAGAGAGTGCCGAGTGTCGCCTCAAACTCAAAGAGCCTTTCCTCGCCCTGTGATCGGGCAGCCAAATGATAAATGCAGGCGCTCCCTGTAAACGTGTCTGTTGAGAGACGGTCTTTGGTAGATAACTCGACTTCATTGGTTAGGCTTCCTCGTCCCACAAAAAAATAACAAAATAAAAATCCGTAATAAATAGGAGTTACTGGGAGTCACATGGGACCATTTTCAAACTGTCGTTTTTGGAATTCTTCTATTTCCATATATGCAACTGGGGGGGGGGGTGTTCAGTCGCACAGGCGAGTCCGACTCTGCGACCCCATGGGCCAAGTCACGCCAGCCCTCCTGTCTTCTACCATCCTCTGAAGTCTGCTCAAATTCGTGTTAGTTACATCAGTAACGCTGTCCAGCCATCTCATCTTTTGCCATCCCCTTCTTTTGCCTTCTGTCTTTTCCAGCATCAGAGTCTTCTCCAGCGAGTGCTCCCTTCTCATTTGGTGGCAAAAGTATTTCAGCTTCAGCATCTGAGCTTCCAAGGAACAGTCAGGGTTGATTTCCCTTAGGACTAACTGATTTGATCTTCTTGCAGTCCAAGAGACTCTCCAGAATCTTCTATAGCTACCCCAAAAATAGCCCCCCCAAATGTGCTGGCTTAAATTCAGTTTAAAAATAAGATTTGAGCTCAGACAATCATCATAAAATATTAATGAAATTTGGCCCTGTTTTCCATTAGACCCAGCTTAGTTTGGAGGAGCAGCATATAAATGACCTTACCAAAAGAATGCATTAGGGAAGGAGTTCCACTAGTAAATTACACTGATGTAGTTTGATTTTAAAAATTATATCCTGCAGGTCGTTGCTAAATATGCCATAATATGGTTTTGGCCCATTACATATATCAGTAAAATGAAATAGAAGATTAATGCTATAAACATTTTAGCTGGAGAATACAACTTACATAATCAACACAGTACAGTGGTAAAAGACTGTCCAGACAAGAAGGGCTGAACAAAACTCAGGTATCATTCTCCACACTTATGTATGTGGCATAAGCGGGATACAAGTGTTTCCCTTATGCAGTCTTCCCCTCAGTTGGCAATTGTTGCCATTTGGTGTGTGTTTGTGCCAGTGTCATGTCTGTGTATTGATATGGTGGCTTAGACGAATAGGATCGCTCTCTTAATTGGAGAAGCTTCCAGTTCCTATGTTGTTTCTGTCATTTGTTCTCAAGGTGGCCTTAAACAAGCCCCGGGCCCTAATTTGCAGTAAAGTTTTTCTTTTTAAAAAGTGTTTCAGTAACAATGCATGTGATGTCCTGCTTGGAATATTTCTGGAGAACTGCAATTAAATTTTTGTTTAAAACATTAATGTACCTTTATTTCTCCTTTTATTTAAACGTAACATGGGACTGGTCATGTGCATTCAGGGATTGAGTTCTAAGACATACATTTACAGTCACATCCTGCTATTTGGGTGGAAGCATTTTTTTATTTTATATGTTGTGTACTTTCCCTTCCTACTTTAAAATTTATAGGGTTGAATTCTGCCTAAGAAGGGGGGTAGAATTTTCATCAGTTCTTCCTTTCCATGGCAGATCTCCATCTCCCTCACCCACCTGTTTCTGGGGGTTCTGATCCCCTAAGGATCAGTGCACTTTGGGACTGCACTGTAGGGGAGAGCTGGTGAAGCACTACCGTTGAAATTTTTGGCAGAATCTAAGCTTTAGACTGTAGCCAACGTGGTAAACTGAGTGTTCTTTTTAGGCCAGGAGTGTCAAATTCATTTTTATGAAGGTTGAATCTGACATAAATGAGACCTTGTCAGGCTGGGCCATGTGTGTTATAAAATGTAATGCCAGGTGGCAGAGAGATAAATTTTATAAAGGACACAGACAAACACAATTGAAGATTTTTTTTTTTAAAGCTTAAAACATTAGCATTGTTGGTCTTAATGGTGCTTTCTTTGTATCTCTCCTGTGCGATCCAAGGAACTGGGCAAAGGAAGCTCTAGCGCTTTCCTTCTTTCCCCAGGGGACCAGGAGGGGGTGGATCCTCAGCCAATAGAAGAAAGAGAGGCTTGGCTCAATAGCTCTGCTGTGTGATTGAGACAGTCTGACAAAGCAAGCTCTTCCTTTCAGTAAGGCTTTTGATAAGGTTCCACATACTATCCTTGTTGACAAGTTGGTGAAGTGTGGTTTGGATCCTGTTAACATTAGATGGATCTGTAACTGGTTGACAGATCGCACCCAAAGAGTGCTTGTGAATGGTTCCTCATCCTCTTGGAGAGGAGTGACAAGTGGAGTGCCTCAAGGATCTGTGCTGGGGCTTGTTTTGTTCAAAATCTTTATAAATGATTTGGATGAAGGAATAGAGGGAATGCTTATTAAATTTTTAGACGATACTTAATTGGAAGGGATTGCAGATACTTTAGAAGACAGATACAGGATGACCTTGACATGCTGGAAAACTGGGCTAAAACCAATAAAATTAATTTTAACAGGGATAAATGTAAAGTTCTGCATTTAGGTAGGAAAAATCCAATGCATGGCTATAGTATGGGGGAGACTTGTCTTAGCAGTAGTATGTGCAAAAAGGATCTTAGGGGTCTTAGGGGATCATACACTAAACATGAGTCAACAATGTGATGCGGTGGCTAAAAAGGCAAATGCAATTTTGGGCTGTATCAACAGAAGTATAGTGTCCAGATCACGTGATATGATGGTATGGCTTTACTCTGCTCTGGTAAGACTTCACCTGGAGTATTGTGTTCAGTTTTGGGCACCACATTTTAAGAAGGATATAGACAAGCTGGAACGGGTCCAGAGGAGGGTGACGAAGATGGTGACGGGTCTGGAGACCAAGTCCTATGAAGAAAGGTTGAAGGAGCTGGGGATGTTTAGCGTGTAGAGGAGGTGGCTGAGAGGTGATATGATCACCATCTTCAGGTACTTGAAGGGCTGTCATATTGGGGATGGTGTGGAATTGTTTTCTGTGGCCCCAAAAGGTAGGACCAGAACCAGTGGGTTGAAATTAAATCAAAAGAGTTTCCAGCTCAACATTAGGAATAACTTCCTGACCATTAGAGCGATTCCTCAGTGGAACAGGTTTCCTCGGGAGGTGGTGGGCTCTTCTTCCTTGGAGGTTTTTAAACAGAGACTAGACAGCCATCTGACAGCAATGAAGATCCTGTGAATTTAAGGGGGGAGGTATTTGTGAGTTTCCTGCATTGTGCAGGGGGTTGGACTAAATGACCCTGGAGGTTCCTTCCAACTCTATGATTCTATGATTCCGCCGCACGGAATTAGCCTCAGCCATTGGAGAAAATAGAGGCTTTGCTCCGTAGCTCTTGTGTGATTGAGCAAGCTGTGATACAGAAGGAAGCAAGAGAGATGGAGAAGGAAGAAGACGACAGCCAGTTGCTCGGGGGCCTTATAGGAGCACTCTGGGGCCCTGATTTGTCCCTCAGACCCCATGTTTAACACCCCTGTTTTAGCCGGTTGACCCTTGAAAGCAGTGCCTCTTGGAAGTAATGCCTCTACTTGTAATTGTATGCAACTTCCTAAGTATAATTTGTCATCTTGCCAGTTCAGGAAGCCTTCACTGGTACCATAATTGATTCTGTTGCTTCACAATCCCCTTTCAGTTGCTGAATGTGAATTTGTTCACCTCTGATTTATATAAAATCGTCTGCCCTGTCTAGATCAATTAGTCTCCAGAACTGTTCAACCTTGTCTGCCTGTTTTAGCTGTTGGAACAATAATGTTTCAATCCTCAAATTTAACTAGGGGTGTGCAATTTTTAAAAATGGTATTATTGGTGCAAGTTTATTGGACCTGAAAAAAATTCAGTATTTGGATCTGGGATTGTTTGGAAATCCTCAATTTTGGTGGGTCCAATAGACCCAAAAAGAAAAATACCAGCTTAAAAAAAAAACCCAAGCTCAACCCTGGGGCTGGCTTGGCTTCTCCTGCAGCACAGTTTAAACTTTTTAGGAGAAACTGGCCCCAGGATCTATGTGCCATGGGAAGGTCTCTTCTCACTGCATGCAGACCTAGCTGGTATGGCTTTTCCTACAGCGTGGTTTAAACCGCACTTCAGGAGAGACTGGCCCCAAGATTGGCTGTGCTGCTGCTAGTAAATTGCTCCCTGTGGCACAGCAGCTTCTGAGGCTGGCTTATTGTGCAAACCAGTTTAAACTGCATGAGAAGCCAGCCCCAAGCTGAGCTGGCAGGAACAGTCTGCACCCCCTGGCACAGTTAATGCCTTCTAAAGTCCCTTTGGTAGAAGCCCAACAAACAGCAGAGAGGCAGGAACAATCTGCTCCTGCCTCTCTGCTGTTTTTTGATCTACTGGATTTTTTTCGCTTTCCCCAAGAGAACCCAGCTACATTTGGAAAGTTGAAATATACATTAAAAATACAGGTAAGGTATCTTTGGGTATATTTTTGGCTCAGGAAGCTCCAAATGCATATCCCTAGATTTGAGAAAAATAAGGAGAAAAGCAGTTGAGTTGCCTTGGAAATCCTTATCTCCATGACAGAGAGAAATGTAGGGACTAACTTCCTAGGGAAGGGGATATGCTGGTAGGTTTTATAGAGCCTTCCTGTAACTTGGCTCAGTCAGAATAATTTTTCGAATTTCTTACATACCCTTGGTTTCTGAAAATTTGCCAGTGTGTGATACACATTTGTTCATGCTACTTCCTCTTCCTCTTTTAGAACACAGTAGTACTTCCCTACTCTCTCAGACAGTTTCCTTGTATATTTCAGCAGGTCTTTCAGTACCTTCCAATATGTACCTCAAGCCTGAAAAACAGTACTTCTCAGTATAAAAACAGTATAAATCTCATAACTGCAGGCATAATTTCTTTCAGTAACCTTAGCTTTATTATATTGCTTATTAGTTTCATCTTATTGATTATATTGACTTGCACTGTGTAATCTTCATTTCATTTCAATAAGGAAGAGGGGCTATAAGTAAAGGAAATAAGTGTTCTGATCTGCAACAATTTATGAAATAGGCAAAATGTAAGATTTTCCAAAATCCATTTTTTCCCTTTTGAGTGGATTGTTATGACAGCAGTCCCATTTAGAGATTTTTGTTGCCAAAACTGCATTCTCATGAGTATTCTGCAGGCTCACAGAAAGCCATGAAATTTTGTTGGCTAGCCAAGGAAGGCTATGTAGTCATGGGATTCTTGGCACAGTGTAGCTGTCTGAATTTCTGGTAACCTCAATTAAAGGGAAACGAAACAGTCAGAAACTAAGAAGCTCCATTGGAGACAGGAAGAGAAAGTACATTTTTAGTTACCCTTATTACTGTTATGTACATTTGGACATTTGTTGTTACAGATTTGGGGTGAGGGGGCTGAGGTAGTTGAGACTCATTCCTTTAAGACATAATGAATTTCTAGCTTTGGTGAGATCTGAAATGTACTTTTAGCTGTGACACAACACAAGACCTTTCCAACAGAATCTGGCAGGATTTGAGTGTGTGTCCATGGATTTAGATTTGCAGTCAACCTCCCTTTTCCTTTTTGAAGAACCACACAAATATATAATACAGTTGTTGTGTTTTGCTTTTTAAATCTTTTTACAGAATTTTATACGCTAACACTTCCAATATTTTAACTGCATAATCATAAATACCTGATCCTGTGTACTGGTGGCATCCAGAAGGTGATTCTGGAGGTTGAGGAACCTGTGCGGTTAAAAAGCCACACAAGCATGGGCAGCTGCAGTAAAGAGTGGGATCTGGAGGCAATACCTCTTCAGCCCGGAGCCCTCTCTGCTAACCCAGTCCCCTAGCATCATCTTTGCAGGGCTCAAAGCAGGGAAAGAAAAACATTGAGAAAGAGCCACTGGTGCCTTTTGCTGGTGGTGAGTGGGATTCAGCCCCTTGTATTTTGATTTAACTGCATGGGTTTTTTCATTAGATTTGATACTCTTTAGCAATGTTCCCTCTAAGCTGCAGAGTCTTGTGAGCAAAAATTCTATATTGTGAGCTACTGGTATTAACATTGTGAGCTACTGGTGTTAAATTTGTGAGCTACTGCATAAATTATTGTGCTCTGGGGCCATTTTTCCTGAGCTAAGACAAAAATGTGTGAGCTGGAGGTTAAAAATCTGTGAGCTAGCTCACACTAACTCAGCTTAGAGGGAACACTGCTCTCTAGCTACATCTGCTAGCCCTGACCTGGATAACCCAAGCTAACCTGATGTCTCGTCAGATCGCAGAAATGAAATAGGGTCGACCCTGGGTAATATTTGGATGGCAGACCACAAAGGAATATCAGGGCCATGACACAGAGGCAGGCAAAGGTAAAGCACCTCTGAATGTCTCCTGCCCTACAGGGTTACCATAAGTCAGCTGCAGCTTGACAGCATTTTTCACCACCAGTTACATCTGTTAATGCTGCTTTTTACAAGGGTGTGAAGTCTAATACACAGTTTCAAAGTGTACATAGGTAAGTGTTCTTTGTTCATTCTTTTAATCATGGTCTGGTTTTGCTGTTATGACTAAATTAAATGCCTCTCTTTCTCTGTCCCAATATTACAGGATGCCTGGACTAAGTTGTAGGTTTTACCAGCATAAATTTCCGGAAGTTGAAGATGTTGTCATGGTCAATGTTCGGTCCATTGCAGAAATGGGAGCGTATGTTAGCCTCCTGGAATACAACAATATTGAAGGCATGATTCTGCTTAGTGAGTTGTCCAGGAGGCGTATCCGTTCTATAAACAAACTAATCCGAATAGGCAGAAATGAATGTGTTGTCGTCATAAGGGTTGATAAAGAAAAAGGTGAGTGAAAAAAACATGTAGTGCTATTTTAAATCCTACGTGCACACTTAGTTTTCATCCTGACATCTTGTGCCATGACCTAGGTGTTTTATCTGGAATCAGAGGAATTTTTAAAAAGATGTCTCTCTCAGATGTGAAGTGCAACATAGTTTTCTAGCTGCAGTCAGTGAATAGAACTGGCTTTCTTTAAAAAGGAAATCAGGAGTTGAGTTGAATCTTAATTACATTTTAAAATATTTCTTTCTGTATTAGGCTATATTGACTTGTCAAAAAGAAGAGTTTCCCCAGAGGAGGCAATTAAATGTGAAGACAAGTTCACCAAATCAAAAACTGTAAGTTACTATACCATTGGTCATTACTGTGCTACATTCTAGAGTAATAAAGTGTGAGTAAACTGGGTTAGTTTTTGAAAGGAGAGGCCCTGTTTATGTGACTATACCAAAGTGGTTAGGATATCAGACTAGGATCTGGGAGTCTCATCTTCCAGTCCATACGCAATCATGGAAACTCACTGGCTGATCTTGGGCAAGTTATATGCTTATCAGCCTAACCTAACTCATTGGGTTGTTGCATGATTGAGATGGAGAAAGGGAGAATAATGTGGTAAGCCACTTGGGGTTCCTACAAGAAAAGTAGTGTATAGATACCTAAAAATATATAGACTAATTGTAGACTGTTTTGCACTGACGAGGGTTTTCTTTCTGGACTGGACTTAATCAAACAATATTAAGTTGAAAGGAGATAGTACTGAACTATTGAAAATTCCTGTGAAGTCACCAACTTAGAATGGTTTTGTCTTTAAGAACATAAGAGAAGCCATGTTGGATCAGGCCAACGGCCCATCAAGTCCAACACTCTGTGTCACACAGTGGCAAAAAAATTTATATACACATACACTGTGGCTAATAGCCACTGATGGACCTGTGCTCCATATTTTTATCTAAACCCTTCTTGAAGGTGGCTATACTTGTGGCCGCCACCACCTCCTGTGGCAGTGAATTCCACATGTTAATCACCCTTTGGGTGAAGAAGTACTTCCTTTTATCCGTTTTAACCTGTCTGCTCAGCAATTTCATCGAATGCCCACGAGTTCTTGTATTGTGAGAAAGGGAGAAAAGTACTTCTTTCTCTACTTCCTCCATCCCAGGCATTATCTTGTAAACCTCTGTCATGTCACCCCGCAGTCGACGTTTCTCCAAGCTAAAGAGTCCCAAGCGTTTCAACCTTTCTTCATAGGGAAAGTGCTCCAGCCCTTTAATCATTCTAGTTGCCCTTCTCTGGACTTTCTCCAATGCTATAATATCCTTTTTGCTATAATATCCTAGTCTCTTAGGACAGAGAGAACCCTAAGCCTTACATTGCTTTAATGAATGTATATGTAACTTCATTTTATCAGATTGCAGTGGCTTTTTCATTTGCATATAAACGTTTTTTTCTACTTAAGTCATAGTGTTTGATGTGAACAGAATTCCTTGTCCAATTAATGGCTAAACTAATAGAGATGTCAATATTGAATGCATGATTCTGCACAGCCAATTACCAGAAATTTCAAAGCTACAGGAAAAAATAGTTGCTCATTCTTCAGTTATTGGGGAGAAAAATATTGAAATTTTTGGGGAAATGAAGTATATGCATATTTACCTATCAAATCTAAACATTTTTTTTCTGATTTAACAACATAAATGCATTGTTTATAACATAGTTAACATGCACACTTTTGTAGTATCTGGCATACTTGTGGATTTTAGAATTGAAACACTGAACTCTTTAATGACAATATTGTCTACATGATTTACATTTAAACATAAATTTTACTAAATGTTGGATACATATGAATTCTGTGCAGTAGTTTGTGTTGCATAAAATTTTTTGTCCAGCACATTTTAAGTAAAACACTGTATTTCATTTTACTCATTTTGTAGAATAAAATAGCATTGTTGGAGGGGATTCAGTGTTTCCTGAAATTTCCCAATTTTTCCATTTGGGATTAGTAAAATACTTTTTAAAAAGAAGGCTTTCTCACTCAAAAAGAGAAGGCATTTCACAGCTTTTTTTCTGTGTTCCAGTTTAACTGGAAATATAGGAAGTGAAAAACAGGGAAGATTCCCCCCCCCCCCTGAATCTTTATGGGTTTTTCCTCAGGTTTTCAACTCTGTACATGAAGAACATTCATGAAGGCAGAATTTTAATGTACAGTAGTTTGTTAATATAGTTAACATGTTAGAGCTGTTGCATGATATGATAACACTCAATTTATACTTCTGAAGTGAATGAACACTGAGTTGTTTCTGTAGTGAAGGATTTTCCAGTCATATTCTATCTAGTTTTTGGTTGGAATTGCTCATTGTGATTTTATCAGATGTTTACTTCTAGAACAAGTGCATTAATCAACCTTTATACATTACATTCTCAGGGCTGCGGGGTTACTGCAAAAATGAATGAATATGTACTTTCGAATGACACCAGGAGTTCCACAAACTAAATGGAAAAGATACTCATTTGTGTGACTCTTTAAAGACCTTAGTCATGTGGTACCACTTTTTCTGTGACCAGCTCCTTTGCAACAAAGTTTATGTTCAGATGACCCAGCCATGGGAGCAAGGGCAAATTGCATATCCCTCCCACCACCAGCAGAATACTGATTCTATGATCAGGGCAGTGCACAGTTGGACCTCACAGCTAGAGTCCTTTAAGGCATCACACCAGTTTTGAGGGAACCACTCTTGGAAAGTGTCTTACTCATTATAACATTTTAAATAGCTCCACAGGTAAAGTCTGTACCAGAGGAAGGGGTACAGATGGCAGGGAAGTACATACAGAAAAATGTGAACTCACAGAAAGCTTCTTCTGGACAAAACCATACTCTAAATGTTAGTAATGAAATATGCTCTACAATCTAGAAGATAATTTAGAGCGAACAAACTCATTTGTTCGAAGGACCAGATCTGACATAAATGGGACTTTGTGGTGCCAAGCCATGCATATCCTAAAATGTAATGCCAGAGCAGAGAGATAGACTTCATAGAGGACACAGGCCAACACAATTAAATATATCAAATTTTAACTTAAAATACAAACATGCTTAAAACTATTGCAATATTTTATTTAAAAAGGAAGGGGAGATAGTGGGATTTTGCAGTGCAATTTTAAAAATAAAACATCAAGAAAAATCTCAAAGATCACAGCAGAAACTTTAAAAAATAAAATGCTGTCAGCCTGGGAAAACATGAAATGGCAAGGCATTGTAAGCTCCCCCCCCCCCACCTCCCCAGGTCTACTCAGGTTAGCTGTGGCTCTCTTGTGTCATATCCCTCTTTGGCTGTGGGTTCCCAAGTTAGAGTACTCACAGAATCATAGAGTTGAAAGGGACCTCCAGGATCATTTAGTCCAACCCCCTGCACAATTCAGGAAACTCACAAATGCCTCCCCCTAAATTCACAGGATCTTCATTGCTATCAGATGGCCATCTAGCCTCGTGTTTAAAAACCTCCAAGGAAGGAGAGCCCACCACCTCCCGAGGAAGCCTGTTCCACTGAGGAATTGCTCTAACGGTCAGGAAGTTCTTCCTAATGTTGAGCTGGAAACTCTTTTGATTTAATTTCAACTCATTGGTTCTGGTCCTACCTTCTGGGGCCACAGAAAACAGTTCCACCCCATACTCTATATGACAGCCCTTGAAGTACTTGAAGATGGTGATCATATCACCTCTCAGCCGCCTCCTCTCCAGGCTAAACATTCCCAGCTCCTTCAAACTTTCCTCATAGGACTTGGACTCCAGACCCCTCACCATCTTCGTCGCCCTCCTCTGGACCCGTTTCAGCTTGTCTATATCCTTCTTAAAATGTGGTGCCCAAAACTGAACACAATACTCTAGGTGAGGTCTTAACCAGAGCAGAGTAAAGCGATACCATCATATCACGTGATCTGGACACTATACTTCTGTTGATACAGCCCAAAATTGCATTTGCCTTTTTAGCCACCGCATCACACTGTTGACTCATGTTCAGCATATCATCCACTAAGACTCCTAGATCCTTTTCGCACATGCTACTACTAAGACAAGTCTCCCACATCCTATAACCATACTGGATTTTTCCTATCTAAATGCAAAACTTTGCATTTCTTCCTGTTAAAATTCATTTTTTGGGTTTTAGCCCAGTTTTCCAGCCTGTCACGATCATCCTGTATCCTGTTTCTGTCTTCTACTATATTTACAACCCCTCCCAATTTAGTATCATCTGCAAATTTAATAAGTATTCCCTCTATTCCTTCATCCAAATCATCACCATTTATAAAGATGTTGAACAAAACAGGACCCAGGACAGATCCTTGAGGCACTCCACTTGTCACTCCTCTCCAAGAGGATGAGGAACCATTCACAAGCACTCTTTGGGTGTGATCTGTCAACCAGTTACAGATCCACCTAATGGTAACAGGATCCAAACCACATTTTACCAACTTGTCAACAAGGATAGTATGTGGAACCTTATCAAAAGCCTTACTGAAATCAAGATAAACAATTTATTTATTTATTTATTTAGAATTTATATCCCGCCCTTCCCACGAATGGCTCAGGGCGGCTTCCAACAATAGATCCTACATAACAATAAGCAATATTTAAACATGTGAGGGAATAGACAATTAAAACAGATAAAACTCTAAAAATTAATAATGTCTACAGTATTCCCCTGATCCAGCAAGGTAGTCACTTTCTCAAAAAAAGAGAACAGATTAGTCTGACATGACTTGTTCTTGAGAAACCCCTGCTGTTTCTTAGTAATCACATCCATTCTTTCTAAATGTTCCAGGACCGACTGATTATTTGTAAAACTAGGCACTAGTTTTTATTCCACTGAGAAGAGACAAAACTGACTCAAAACATCAACACTTGGTTTGCAGCAACACAACTCTAGGAAACTTCAGCTGGCCTTAGGAATGCTGGGAAGTTCCTCTCCATTGAAAGACATAGACAAAGTTGTAAGGAAAACATGGAGTGGATTCCCTGTTCACATTTGCTCCGCCTATAAACCTGAGTGGGAAATTCATTCCGCATTTTCTTCACTGCTTTGCTTTCGGCTTCTCTGCAAAGAGAAGGCAGAAGGAGCTGGAAATGTCATTGCAGCCTCATAGCTTCACAGGGTGAGGACAGGAGCGGGGGGATAAGAGAGCTCCGCATGCCTGATTGGAGCCCTGGGCAGGCTGGTTTGGCCCACGGGCCGCACATTTGACACCCCTGATTTAGAGCAATAGCTGAATAATTATTGGTACAGATGCTTAACTTACACTATGTGTATCACAGATGAAATGCTTAAGGTTCCGGAAGACTTTTTAGCACCACAAGTTATTGTCAGCTTTGTGTGTTCTTTATTTGAATTACCGTAATGTCTTTAATCAATCCAATGCCTTCCCCATTATTGAGAGTCATTGCATCTTATATAGTGCTGTTGCTATGGAAATTATAATCCACATTGCATTCTTGCATTACTCCCCCCCCCACCCTGCCACTTGTGCTTTAATTACTGATGCTTATGCCATAGGTTTATAGTATTCTTCGCCACGTTGCTGAAGTTTTGGAATACACAAAGGATGAGCAACTGGAGAGCCTGTTCCAGAGAACTGCTTGGGTATTTGATGACAAATATAAAAGGCCTGGATATGGTGCCTATGATGCCTTCAAGCATGCAGTTTCGTAAGTATATACGACTTTCCCAGCTTGTTTTCTGCCGCCTCTGAAACAGCTAGGATAGGTTTTAATTATTTATTTATTTATTTATTGAGAGCCAGTTTGGTATAGTGGTTAAGTGTGCGGACTCTTATCTGGGAGAACCAGGTTTGATTCCCCACTCCTCCACTTGCAGCTGCTGGAATAGCCTTGGGTCAGCCATAGCTCTGGCAGAGGTTGTCCTTGAAAGGGCAGCTGCTGTGAGAGTCCTCTCAGCCCCACCCACCTCACAGGGTGTCTGTTGTGGGGGAGGGAGATAAAGGAGATTGTGAGCTGCTCTGAGACTCTTGAGTGGAGGGTGGAATATAAATCCAGTGTCTTATTTGCCAAATACTTTTTTCTCACTAAAAATGTGTGCATAGCAGATTGCCTTTAAAATGGTAGTTAAAAGGGACAGGCTCTCCCCCCTCCCACCAGCTACAGCTAGTTAAAATAACTTGCAGTGCTGAAGTGAAGACATATTGTTACTTCTTGTGCTAATCACATTGTATTGTTTTGTACTAGTCACATTGATTATTACCAAGGTTGGAGTAAGAACATCATGAAGGAAACTGGTTATTCAGCACAAATTATTATAGGGCTTTTCCACTTGGGTTTCTTTTGTCAAAGTTCTGGCCCCATACTTCTTTGGTGTATTCCCTGATTTCTTTGCACACTTTTGTGCCTTTTGTTTTCACTCCTACCTGTCCCCGTCCCCCCCCCCCCCCCCCGCAATCTCTTGCAACCAGTTTTACCCTGATCTTTTTCTAGAAGCTGATTTTGGTTTGGCTTTTTTCTAGTGTATGTTGACTTTCTTTGTCTTACCTATTCCCACCCACCTTCAGCACATTTTTCAATGACTGGACTGTCATAATTATTAAACCACTACCTTCCCCCCCCCCCACGCCTGATGGTGATTTCAATTTTTTTAAAGGCCCTAAACTATCACTACAATGCTATATTATTCTAATGATAGTTTAATCAGGTTCTTTGAATTTCCAGCTTTTGTCTTTTTAAAAGTAAGTCTCTAGCTTCATCCCTTGGTGAGATATAAGGGAAAAAGCATATTTCTGCAGGGCAAGGAGCTAGAGACTTTGTATTTTAATGAAAGCTGAAGATTCAGAGACCCTGCTTTAACTACTGTCATTACAGCATTACAGCAATTCTTCAGAGCTGGGGAGAGAGATTTGACACCACTGATAATACTGAGGATGACAGCACCTTCTTTTGAAAATCCTCATTATTTAAGCCACATTTGGAAGAAAATAAACTGATTCCACAACCATGAAAATGTGCAGGGAGGGCAAATGTGCAGAAGAATTCTTCCCAGACCAATTTTAGTCCTTGCGAATCAATCCCAAGAAGATCATGAGTAACTCCAGTGTGTGGCAACAGTCATAGTTAAGAATATATTTCTCTTTCACTCAAGGTGGCTTTATTGCCCCCTGGTGTTTAAATTGATGAACAAACACCTATTTTTGTTTTTGCACCACACATGACTTCTGTCGTTTCTGGAAAGCTGTATTATATATTTTAAGGAATAATGGTAAATATTTATTACAGTTTATTATCATTAATAATGGTAAATATTTATTACAATTTATTATCATTAATAATGGTAAATATTTATTACCTAGGGATCCTGCCATTCTTGATGGGCTAGATCTGACAGAAGATGAGAAACGTGTGCTAATTGACAATATTAATAGGCGTCTTACACCACAAGCAGTAAAAATTCGAGCTGGTAAGTCCCAAAATCAAAATAATTTAGAAAAATTCATTACTACTGTTTTATAGACAATCATTCTGGCAACAGACAAAATGGCTTACTTTTTTTTACTTCAGAAGACCTGTTTGCTACATATTATTTTAGATACATTAGCTAAATCAGGATTCCCCAACCCCTGGGCCATAGACCGGTTTATGGCGGTTTAGCAACCGGGCCACGAGTTGTATAATTATTTCATTATATTTTACAATGTAATAATAGAAATAAAGTGCACAATTGTATCATCCCAAAATCATCCCCTCCCCAGTCTGTGGAAAAATTGTCTTCCACAAAACTGGTCCCTGGTGCCAAAAAGGTTGGGGACCACTGAGCTAAATTACAGGTTTCTGACTTGTTTTAACACTGAATCAATAATTTGAAATTGTGTTTTATCAGATTAGAAATACTTTCTAGCAAACACTTGCACTCTTTCTTGGAATTTAAGCCTGAGTGTAAAAAAAAAAAGCCATGCATTTTATTTTGCTTTTACAGGACCAGCTCTACATGTTTTTTGAGGGGGGGGGGCAAAATTAAAAATGATGCCCCCTTATGGGCCATTCTATCTTATAGTCCCATAGAAAACAATGGACTCCATACCCAATTTGGCGCCCCTCCTCCATCGGCGCCCAGGGCAAGCACCCCCCTCTGCCCTCCTCTAGATCCGGCCCTGTAGCTTTATTCTAATTTCCTTTTGAGAACAGGGGAATGTGATGGATGGTCAGAGGTCTTGCCCCCTTCTCTCAGTTAGTGGTCCCCTATATGCCTTTGGTGTGTGAGCAGACCAGCCAACAGGATCTATGGAATTCTGGAGGAGCCAGCAATATGTGGCAATGTGGCTGTGATCTTGCATGACTTCTGATCATTGCTTTGTACTTCACTAGGCCCCTTTTATGTCTAAAGGTTAAGGGTGGATACTGGATCTAGATAGACTGAAAACTGCTGATCTTGGGGGATAGTAGCTGTGTGCAGGGCAGGCTAAAGACTAGAAAGAGATCCCATAAGGTAGGTAAGTGAAGAGGCAGGAAGCCAGGCAAAAAGTGGCGAAAGGAGGTGGCACAAAGTCAGGGAAGGTAAAGGAAGCTTGAAGAAAAAGACAAAGGAAGCAGAGACAAAGTGCTGATAAGAGACGAGAAGTAGGATATGAATTTCAGAGTGGCCCAAAGCTACTGCTGGCCTGTTTTTTAGTCTCTGTTTTCTAGTGTTTTTAATATCTTGTAGAAGCAGCACCTTAATGTGCATGTGTAGAAAAAGCACCTATAAGCGAAAGGGGGACTGGTTGTAGTATGAGTTATACATTGCCAGGTCAAATTTATTTATGTTGAAGACTTAAGCAATCTCCTCCTCCGGCTCTCCACCTCTGAGGGATACCAGGGACTCTCTTGCAGTGTCCATGCATCAAAGCACTTTTTAAGAGAAAGCCTGCTGCTCCACTGCCTGATTGACTAGCCCTAACAAGCTGGTGAGTAGCTGAGATGCAGCCTTGAGCAGGGGTGGGGAAGCAAAGAGGAGAGTCACAGCTGGGATATGAGTGGAAACAATTTTCCACCAGAATTATTCAGATTCCTTGAGAGTTCAAAAGGGGTGGAGCCTCTAGAGGCCAATCCCAGGATGTCAGGTCTGTGAGAGCATATGCAAGTCTCCCTGCTGACAAGCATCTGCTGAAGTCAGGCAGGACTTCTACGGGTTTTTTAAAACTATTTATATACCTGCCTTTCTCCTACAACACCCAAGAATTATTTCATTTTAGCTTCAGACATTGTATGAATATTGAATAAGATGACACAGTCAAGCTGTTTGGTTGGATTATGTTAAAATTACTTAGAAGTCTTTACTTTACATTCACAGTTAAATCAGATTTTAACATTTCTTAAGGAAATACTGGAATTTCCATAACATTTTTCACAAGGCTAATTATGATATTATGTAAGATCAGTCTTGACAGCTGCAGTTACTAGTTGGATGTTACAAATCATTAGGGATTTTGAGTGGCAAACAGGTTCCGGCTAATCCTGACATGTCTGCAGCTTCAGAATGAATACCAGAAATGGGTGTTGCTTGATGAATCAACAGGTTACATGTAGGATGTAGAGACTTTGTAACTCTCCTCTTTATTCATAAGAATTGCTCCCTGTTACTAAACATAATTGCCTTGATCCTGAGACACCACTGTGCAGATGGGCCCTTCCCTTGTTCATTCTACTTGTGTGCATAAAACATGCCCTAGCATTAAAGAAATACAGAGTTTCATCTACACACTGGGCCATGTAAAGCTTTGGATTGCAATTAATGGTGAAACCCTGTAAAAATTAATGGGATCTTTCTTCAGTATCTGGTAGGGTCAGGTTATAAAATTCCCGTAGTAAATTTCCCTAATTTTCTACGTTAGAAGATAATATTGTTTTTTCAAATTTCAAATAATATGATTACTACTGAGGGCTTTTTTTGAGCAGGAGCGCAGTTCTGACTGGCTTGGCATCAGTGGGTGTGGCCTAATGTGCAAATGAGTTCCTGTTGGGCTTTTTCTACAAAAAAACCCCTGTTACTACTGGCTAACTACTGAAGTTTTAAAAGAAGATAGGGATTGTTACTGTATTTCAAAATTCTTCCTAAAGTTTTTTTGAGAGCACTTGCCATAATTGTGGAGAAATTAATGAGGAATTGTATTTCTGAAATAATGATTCTGACAAGTAAAAAAACCTCTCCCAAAAACCCATGTTTACTTCAACATGTATAGTTTGTTCCTTTGATAACCATTCTACTTAAGTGTCACAGAAGTTTGGAGGAGATAGGAAGACAAAAGATTGGAGTCAAAAGAAACTAGAGATTGCCTGACTTGAATAACCATGGCAAACCTGATCTCATCAGATCTCAGAAGCTAAGCAGGGTCAGCTGTGGTTAGTACTGGAATGGGAAACTTTTTGGAAATACCCAATTGAGAGGATAGGGGCAGGCTCTATCCACCATAATTATATATATATATATATATATGATGATATTGGATTTATATCCTGCCCTCCACTCCGAAGAGTCTCAGAGCGGCTCACAATCTCCTTTATCTCCCTCCCCCACAACAGACACCCTGTGAGGTGGGTGGGGCTGGAGAGGGCTCTCACAGCAGCTGCCCTTTCAAGGACAACCTCTGCCAGAGCTATGGCTGACCCAAGGCCATTCCAGCAGGTGCAAGTGGAGGAGTGGGGAATCAAACCCGGTTCTCCCAGATAAGAGTCCGCACACTTAACCACTACACCAAACTGGCTCTCCACACCAAACTGTGTATATATATATATATACACACATACAGAGAGAGAGAGAATACAAAAGAAAAGAAACTAGAGGTTGGTATAAATAGTAGGCCAAGAGTGGGCCTGAGAGAATTAACAAAGCAGGAAACAGAATTGGGGGGCCTAGGAAAAGAAGAGTATAGGAAGTGGGGAACCAAGAGAGGAATACTGCACTAGTGGAAAGAGGAGGCAGCGGTAGCTGGAAATGCCTTACAGTGTCATTTGTCAATGCATAGGGTTTGTAGTGAGGGCTTGTTTGTTGTTGGAGGAAAAAGACATGATTGACTGAATTTCAGCAGAGTTCTCTGTAAGTTTTCTTACTACTTTCTAGTTGCTGTGCATTTTCATTTGGAAGAATTCTGACCATGCATATGAGACCTTTGGGGGATGAATTTTCTAAGGAGGGATGAATTTAGAGTGGAACATAATTGTCTTTCTGTGAATGGTTGTTTGCCAGTTTCCATTTGTGTATACATTTCTTAATATAGCAGGAGTAAGCTGAAGCATGTCTACTCAGAAAGTCCCATTTTAGTCAGTGATGCTTATTTTCAGGTAAGCGTTCATAGGATTTCTTTAAAGAGGATGCAGCTTCCATTCAATGAAGGAGAATTTGGTTTCCCTGATCTTAGTTTTATATCAACAGCCATACTTGTTAACTTCAACTGATTACTGGGATCACTCCTTGCAGTTGGACTATCTATCTTAGGCTCTTTTGCAGGCTTTTGCAAACATAAATGCCCACCTCCAGTAAATTAGTGGATGGAGGACCTTAGAACTCTGTCAGTACTTGAACACATGACATATAGACAACAATTGTGTATGGACCTGTTTTTAGATAGTTGGAAACCTTTTATAGAAACTTATGTTTAGATCTGCCACCCCAGTTATATTGTTTCTGCTTCATGTATACTTCTTTTGAATTCTGTTTAGTTGCTAGATTTTGAGGGGTTTTCCCTTATTCCTTTTTCTAGTTTTGTGTTTGTTTTTTGGGAGGAAATGTTTAAAAGGGGATTGCAGACAATGTTACTGAACTGTGTATAGCTGAGTGGTAATTTCTAGGGTTTCTTACAGGATTGTATATGTATAGATTTTAATGAAATCCCATTGTGGTCCCTTTAGATATTGAAGTTGCTTGCTATGGTTATGAGGGCATTGATGCAGTGAAAGAAGCTCTGAGAGCTGGCCTGAGCTGTTCTACAGAGAGTATGCCAATCAAAGTAAGTGACATCACTGATGTGGGTCCTGCTCTGATATTAGTAGTATGCTGAGTTATTTAGCTGTACTGTTCTCTTGTTGTCTGGTCATTAGCAGCAAGTAGCAGCTGCCTTGGGTAGTTGGAAGGAGCATAATTTTGGATTGTTATTCAGCATTAAATTGGCTGTGCATGCTCTTCCTGCTCCTCTTTGCCTATAGAAACACAGAAACTAGTTGCCCGTGAACTCACTGCAGGTAGTGTATCTATGTGCAACCAGGGCAATGTGGGCAACTGCCTTATCAACATTACTTGCAAGCCTGCTGCTGTGACCTCTTAGTAATTCCAAACTATCATATTGCTTAAGGCCAAAATAACAAATATCTATACAGAAAACTTATCTAGGGCACATGCCACCTGCAGCGTCTGTAGATTATTAGTGAGAAATCGAGTCAAAACTGTTTAATTTGCTTGGCTGCTTTTCCGCGCAGATAATGTTGGTTCTGCCTTCTAACCCAAGTGACGGTTACATTTCCACAGATGCATCTAGTATTCCCTCTCCCACGAAGAGATTAGGATCTATTTTGGATAAATTGTTTTCAAAGCCAAATAACCTACTGCTGTCTAAGAGCAGGTGGCACTTCAGTATACCAGAAAGCACACCCCATCTATTATCCATTTCACTTTTTCTGCAAGTTGCATAATAACTGGGTGCACATGGTTTTTGTGTTACCATCTGTTTAGCTGTAAACCTCAACTTTTACTCATAAATAATTTCCTTAATGTGGAAAATGAGATTTTTGCTGGGAATTATGTGGAGAACAGGGAACCTTTGTGCATAATTGGTGGCTGTGTGGAAGAATTAAACATTTTTGGTAATTATAGCAGAAATCTACAAAACAACTGGCCACTGAATCCTTTGCCCCTCCCAGCTGATTTTCTTAAATTTATGAGAGAATTACAACATTTCTGGAAAGGAAAAAGAATTAATAATAATCATCCTTAAAGCAGCCAATTTGCTTTAAAGTAGAAGGATAAGGAACCCCCAATGGTGCATTCATGGTATCTTCAAGTATGGGACTATTTTACTTTAGATAAGGTAACTGACAACATAGTTAAATCTGAATTTCAATCTGGGAAATCACACTTATTAGAAAAATGGCTTCTTTTTATCAGTAATTTCTTTAAGAATAGACATAACTCAATGCTGTCACTGGACACTTAGTTTTATTAACATTACATTGAACCTTATATAAATATAATAATTTAAGGTTTTATTATGTTTATGTAAAGCTGAGCTAGGTATTGTTTTTTTCCTCTTGTATTCTTATTAACAAAAACTATAAGTCATTCTCTGGTGGTTCAAGATTTAAGAAAATGCATCAACACTGGCTTGTTTTTCTTTGAGACATTGAAGTCTGCCATTATCATCTCACCCCTCTGACAGATAAATTTGATAGCCCCTCCACGATATGTTATGACCACTACAACACTGGAGAGGACTGAAGGTCTTTCTGTCCTCAGCCAAGCCATGACTGTAATCAAGGAAAAGATTGAAGAGAAGAGAGGAGTGTTCAATGTGCAGATGGAAGTAAGAACCTTTTGTTTGCTTAAATGATGTCTGATTTCAAGAATTTTGGTAGCATGTGGAGATACCACTTTCGTGTCCTTGCAACTTCTCAAGACGACAGAACCCATGTAAAGGGGGGGCATATTCTTTACCGATAGTAGTATTACTGATAGTAGTGCTTTGGTGGTAGCTAAGATAGCGGCTGCTACCAGCGGGGAATGGCTGGCCTAGGGATTCCAGTGCTCCTGGGGAGGGGGAGGTATGGCGGTGGGAACAGACGATATAAGGGAGGAGGACTGAGACAAGACAGTGCTCGATCTTCCTCCATTCTGTGTCCCATCCCAAGGGTGACAGGTAGTAGGGTCAGGCTGAATAACTCGCCTCCGTCATTGGTGTTATGCAATGCCAGGTCCATTAATAATAAGACCTCAGTCCTTGGAGAGTTCCTACTCGAACAGGACATGGACCTGGCTTGCGTGACTGAAACCTGGATTCGAGAGGGAGATACAGTAGCCCTCTCACAAACAGCTCCCCCGGGCTGTTCAGTCTTCCACCAATCGTGGACTAGCGGGCGGGGGGGAGGAGTGGCATTATTTATACGAGAGGCTTACTCCTTTAGGGCGCTCCCGGCCCCAAGGATCGAGGGTATTAAATGTGCCGGTCTGGCGTGGGAGGCTGGAGAGGGTTTGGCGATCTGGCTGGTGTACCGTACGCCTAATGCACCAGCAAGCGCCTTACCATCCCTGCTCGAGGCGGCGACAGGCTGGGTGCTGGAGCACCCAAGGTTGGTAATCTTGGGTGACTTCAACGTCCATGCTGATGACCCGACCTCCAGTCAGGCGATGGACCTAGTGTCTTCAATGGCGACGCTAGGACTCTCAATTTGTTACAACCCCCACTCAACAGGCCGGGCACATGTTAGACCTGATCTTTGCGGCTGGGGTCATGGTGGACGATATAACCGCTGAAGCGGTGCCATGGTCAGACCACCTCGCCCTCAGGGCTCGTGTAGATATGCCACCCCAAACCTGTTTAGGCGACGAGCTTATTATGACTCTCCTGCGGAGCCAGATGGACCCAGAACAGTTCCAAATGGCTCTGCAGGATTCCTGGCCCTCTGGTGATTCTTTCAATGGCCTAGTTGAGACCTGGAATAGCGGGCTCTCTAGGGCCATTGATGAGATCGCACCTCGACACCCTCTACAACCTCGGACTAGGCTGGCCCCATGGTATACCCCGGAGTTACGCCAGCTGAAACAAGGTCTCAGACAGCTAGAGAGGCAATGGTGGCGTACCCGTGACGAAGCGACTAGAACATCTTACAGGAAGTTTATGAGGTCCTATGAGATGGCATTCAAGGCCGCAAAGAAAACATACTTTGCGACTAAGATTGCGTCTGCAAATTCGTGCCCGGCACAACTGTTTAGGATAATTCGGAATTTTACTACAATGCCACAAGGCAATCCAAAAGTTAAGGAATTGAAGATAGGCTGCGAGGCCACAACTGCCATGCCAATTTAGATACAGTAAGTGAACTTGAGGCCCAATGCGTGTCTTCTGGTTTGATCTTGGACTGCTTCGACCCACTCAGCTTGGAGGAAGTCGACAGAATCCTTGTCACTGCACGTCCAACAACTTGTGATCTGGACCCATGCCCCTCCTGGCTAATTAAGGCTTGCCAGGAGGAGCTAAGATGTCCTATACGGGACATCATAAATAGATCTCTTTCAGAGGGCTCCTTTCCAACACCCCTGAAAGAGGCAGTGGTCCACCCTCTCCTGAAAAAGGCTACATCAGACCTGGCCGAATTGGCTCATTACTGACCGGTCTCAAATTTGCCCTTTTTGGGCAAAATTATAGAGAGGGCTGTGGCGTTGCAGTTACAGGATTTTCTGGATAACACTTCCACCTTAGATCCGTGCCAGTCCAGCTTCCGCCCGGGCCATGGGACAGAGACAGTTTTGGTCGCCCACATGGATGACCTCCAGTGACATCTGGATCGAGGCGGATCGGCGGTATTGCTGTTGTTAGACCTATCGGCTGCATTCAATATGGTCGACCATCGGCTGATGACCCGCCGCCTCACCAATGCAGGAATTCGGGGCTAGCCTTACAGTGGCTCTCCTCCTTCCTTGAAGGTCGGGGACAAAGGGTGGTGATTGGAGGAGAGCTGTCCCAGAGACACCTACTTAATTGTGGGGTGCCTCAGGGGGCAGTTCTCTCCCCGATGTTGTTTAACATCTACATGCGCCCCCTTGCCCAGATTGCCCAGAGGTATGGGCTGGGTTGCCACCAGTACGCTGATGACACCCAGCTCTATCGATGGACGGCCGGACTGACGATGTCCCTATAAATCTGGACCGGGCGTTGCAAGCCGTGGCAGGTTGGCTCAGACTAAGTGGGCTAAAGTTGAATCCAGCGAAGACTGAGGCCCTTTGCATAGGTCGCGGCGGGCCAGGAGGGGAGATCTCCCTACCAACCTTTGACGGTGCATCACTGATACCAGTGCGCAGGGTCAAGAGCTTGGAAGTGCTACTGGAGCCTTCCTTGACAATGGAGGCCCAGATAGCTGCCACTGCTAAATCCGCCTTTTTCCACCTTAGGAGGGTGAGGCAGTTGGCCCCCTTCTTGGAACGCAGTGACCTGGCAACTGTGATCAATGCAACGGTCACCTCGAGGCTGGACTACTGTAATGCCCTCTACATGGGGCTGCCCTTATACCGAACGCGGAAACTGCAGCTAGTGCAGAATGCAGCGGCCAGGCTGTTAGTGGGACTACCTTGGTGGGAACATGTACAGCCTAGGCTACGGGAACTGCACTGGCTGCCAATTGTGTACCGAGTTCGTTATAAGGTGCTGGTTATTACCTTTAAAGTCCTATATGGCCGAGTACCTGCCTACCTTAGGGACCGCCTCTCTCCATATGTTCCTCAGAGAGCACTGAGATCTAGTTCTCAAAATCTTTTAAAAATCCCTGGACCAAGAGAGGCCAGACTGAAAACAACGAGGGAGCAAGCCTTCTCAACAATGGCTCCCCAATGGTGGAATCAACTACCAGAGGAGGTGCGAGCCCTGCGAGATCTAAATCAGTTTTGCAGGGCTTGCAAAACCGTCCTCTTTCAACATGCTTTTAAGATGGAACCCAGGTAATGACATCTAGCCATCCTATACATATATTGAACTGTAGCACCTTAATTGATAATCTATAATGGTTTTAACTGTTTTATTTAACTTAATTTATGAATGTAATTTAACTATATTTTAACTGTCTTTTATAGTAATGATTGTATTTTATGTAATCATGGTATATACCATGTCCTGTGAGCCGCCCTGGGTCTGCCGTGGTGGGGGAGGGCGGGATATAAAAATAAATTTATTATTATTATTATTATTACCCAGTCTCATACCTTGTCTTTGTTGGTGGCCTGACTATGGATAGTTTATGAAGACTGAACCCCAAGTAGAACCAAGTGGGCTTCATTTTCTGATAATCCCCTCCAGCTCGCATCTGAGAACTGTGATTATATTTCACAAAACAGGATTTTCCTGCCTTTTCTGAATATTTTTTTTATCAAATTCCTCAACTAATCTTTGGCTACATGTCATCTGTTCCAACATAGTGTCCACATAGCCTCCTCTGTGCTTCTGTTAAAGTAAGTGCTGGAGCAGACCTGTGTGCCTTTTTCAGAGTGTCACCAAGGCAGATGGAGGAGGAAGGGCAAAGAATAACAGCCCTTCGCTGATTTCAGTGTTTGAAGGAAAAATGGACCTTGTGCAGCTTAACATTCCATCTTGTACAGCTTGGATCTCTATGCTAGACAGCTGGTATTTGTTCTCAAATACTTTTTTTGGGTTAAAATCAAAATATAACATTTTTCCTTTTCTATGATTTTTAATTAATGTCAACTTTACATTGTCTCATGTGTGGTTGATTGTAGTGCTGTAAATAGTGTTTGGCTCACTGTTTTCATTAACCCTATTTGAAGGAATCAGATCTCAGTGTATTATTCAAAACACTGCCTTTATCTTATTTGTGTTTATCCACCTTATGCAGAATATAAAAATTACTAAGACTGTCAGCTATAAAGCAGTTAAGTCAGTATTTTGGAAAGAGACCTGTTTTATAATCTGGCTAAACATCTTGTGTGGTGCAGCGTCTCTGAATGCTGTCACCGGTGTGGCTGCCTGCCAGGCTGATACACCACTCTTCTTACTGTTTAAATAAGCAAGTTATGTTGTTCAGCTGTATTTTTGGTGCAAGTGCCTTTGGTTGAGTAGCTTGTTGGTCACACTGAAAGCTAAATGTTGTTCATATCTGTGTAACTTTTCAGCCCAAGGTCGTTACTGATACTGATGAAACTGAGCTTGCAAGACAGCTTGAAAGGTTGGAGCGTGAAAATGCTGAAGTGGATGGAGATGATGATGCTGAAGAGATGGAGGCAAAAACTGAAGACTAACTGGCTTGGGAGGAATATAGGGTGGCAAGTTATAGATACAACTACACCAATAAAGACACCTTGATTGGCAAGATGGCTGGTATGGAAAACTCCAAAAGAAAAGACTTGGAAAACACTTTCAAGTTTTAATGAGACCAAATTTTAAAGAAATAAGAAATTATCTGCTGCAACTTGGGCTAACTTCCTCAAAGGCAAGGTGCCTTTCTCTCAAGACTCTTAACACCCACTTCCAGTTGTTGGGCTCAAGGCCTTGCTCAATATTTTCATATCTAAGAACTCTTGATTGGCAATTGTTTAGTGAGTCTGTCACTGAGAATTCTGGGATTCCCAGTATTCCTACACAGACTGTACTGAAGCATATATTCAATAAATTCCTTGGATACTTAACTCTTTGCTGCTTCCTTATTCCATGTTCTTGAGAGAGATATGGAGCACAAGGTGAAGAGGAAAAGAGAAGATTTTGAAGACAAAGCTGATAAATCCTGCTGTGTCTTGGTTATGCTCTTATAATTAGTGCAAGCAACAGTAGAGATGGTTAAAATACAGATGGGTAAGATTTCAGAGGGTGAAAAGAACAAATCTGTAGTTTTACCTTTTGATTCTTGATGTTTTAAAACTTTATAATTAGAAGTCTTGGATGGAACTGAAGCTTTGATGCTAATCTATGGCAGACAAACCATAAATGACTAATTCATTTGACAATGGGAGTTTTCTGAATAACTCACAGAGAGGGTGATGCATCAGTGCCTGCTTGCTCCCTACAAAATGCCTCATCTGTTACAGTCCTATAAAAACCTCTTACATAAGGCCTTCGGTGTGCTTAATAATTGAACAGCTGTTGTGTACACATAAACACAGCTTAAGGTTACTCTTGTTCTGCCCACCTACTGTTTCTTGCCTGTAGGGATTGCAAACATGTTGAAACATGCAAGTCAATTAAGCTAGTAATTTAAAAATATTTTTTAAACTAGAATTAGCTTTCTACATACACAAATAGCATATAGCGTGTATGTGCTAGAATGGTTACATAGTTGTGCTAATAGTATTAGCTGTTATTTTACCAGTTCAAGTTTAGGCCAGTTGCAATAAGTTTAATAAGCAGCCCCGTGGTGCAGCGGTAAAGCTGCAGTACTGCAGTTCAAGCTCTCTGCTCATGACCTGAGTTCGATCCCGGCGGAAGCTGGGTTCAGGTAGCTGGCTCAAGGTTGACTCAGCCTTCCATACTTCTGAGGTCAGTAAAATGAGTACCCAGCTTGCTGTGGGGGAGTGTAGATGACTGGGGAAGGCAATGGCAAACCACCCTGTAAAAAGTCTGCCGTGAAAATGATGTGATGCAGTGTCACCTCAGAGTCGAAAACTACTGGTGCTTGCACAGGGGGACTACCTTTACCTTTTTAATAAGTTTAATGAGTAATTTCAGATAAAAATACTGGCCAGTGTCAATCTTTTGAGATTAGCTCTTGTGTTTTAAGAAAAGTTGGATAGTATGACAGGAGGCACTTCCAAAACTGAAGAGGCAGGAACAGCAGAATGTGGAATGCGAGTTTTGACTTCTTTAGGTCTTTTAAAACACCTTAATCTCATAGGAAGCAAGTTACACATTTGTTCAAATAAACAAAGGATAAGAGGGGCTTGTGGACAGATGGATAGTTTACAGAAGCCTGAGATGAAAGAACATTTAGTAATTTAGAAGGCAGGAGACAAGCTAAGAAGGAAAATGTTCTTTTGTGTGGGGCACAGTAATCTGGATGATGTGAATTAAGCTTTTAGTTATTTTTGGTGCTATAAGAAAGATAAAATAAGTTACAGAATTCTAGGCATTTTAAAAAAATACATGCATTTTGGGTACTTTCTGTGCTAAACTGACTGTTGCCAATATTTAGTTCCTTGGAGACAGAATTTAATCCATGGAAAGTTTGCCAATATTCTTAAACGGTCACTGCATCTGGTCACAAAGCTATAGCCACTTTTTTTATTAAGGAAAACTGATATGCTCACATCTGACATAGCGTATCTACGATCACGCCTGCAAGGACTGGTGCAGTGTTCATTGTAATGAAAGCCACTTGAACTGAAGTTTTATTGAGAATGTAAGCTTTATGTAGCACTGCTAACCATACCCATTTCATTGTCTGATGAAGTGTGCTTTTAGCACACAAAAGCTTACATTCTCAATAAAACTTTGTGGTCTTAAAGGTGCTGCTTGATGCCAACTTTGTTTTATTGCTTCAGACCAACACGGCTGCCCATCTGGATCTATCCACTTGAACTGAAGTGACAGTGGTGCCCGATGTTTGCTGCATGGCAAACTGAGACATGTGGTAATCTAGAAATTGGGCAGTTTTCTCTATTAGTCTTTCCTACTCTGATTCTACAGCTAGTTTGGTCCTTTCTGGGAATCCTGCCCACCAGTTTCTCTGAGCAGTTTAACAGAGCTGTGGTTTGCACTTTGTATAAGCTTAAGGCTTCATAATGGTTTATATATGTACAGGTTAAGCTATGCCTGAGGGCTTCCTACTACTTCTATTTTGAGAGGTAACCAGAAATGTCTTCAGTCTCACTTGAGCCCTGTTTCTTTTGCACTGTGACTGTGATAGAGGTTGTGTAGGCAATGGGAAAATAATATAGTAGCAAATGGGAATTTGCAATTGTGCATGCCTAGGATTCCAAAAAGGCAGCTGGTGGAGAAAACTGTAGAATGTATAGGACTGGGTGGTCTAGTTAGCCTGTAACAAAAGAAGAGGCGGGTGTTTTTCCAAGAGTTAGAAAGGTGCAGCATGCCTTGAATGGGAAAGGACACAAGCAGGCTGGAGTGGGTGGGGGTGGACTGTGATATGTGAAATCTTACATTTGCAAATTTTGCAACAGCCTGGGGTGGCCATACAATTCTCCACATGCAGATGTTCTTTCCTATTATTCCACCAAGATGAAGTAATAATGGAAACCCTACCCTCTAGAGATCCCAGGGTAGAAAATTGTCACTACTGCATATGTGCCTGTACTGATAACCATAGGAATCTGCTGTGAAGACTGAAAAATACAAGACAGTTTTGCAGCTGGTGTTTTGACTCCAAGGGAGAACTTCATACATACCTATTATTAACAAATCTTAACAGGATTGCAGACAACTTCTGATGAATTCCCAGACAGGTAGGTGACTGCCAGCTCCGCCTCCCATGATATGGGGTGGCCTGTAGGACAAAAGCTGTGTTCAGCTGGCTCTGAAGAGATGCACAACATCTGTCTTCCTCAGAAGACTAACATTGAGTTGAGTCTTGCATCCATTCAAGCTTCTACATGTGTACTGTTGTATGTGGTTATATTTACCACTAAACTGGGAGTTGCTTGTGATGAAAAGTCAAGCTGTGCTAAAATTCTGAGCCACAACAACAGTCCAAACAAAATGGAGTCTTGTGGCATCTTAAGCATCAACAGATTTGTTGTGGCATAAGTTTCTGTAGTAGCATAAACTATTTAAGATACTTTAGCTAGAATGAAATTTTGCGATTTTAAAATACTTTAGCTAGAATGAAATGTGTGTGTTTGCATGGATCTTCTTTGTGCTCTCTGTGCATTCCCACACATGGGTCTTGCCGCAGGCAACGGATCCATACCTTGGAGTCTCCAATAGCTCGCCTAGAGCGTTTTTTTGGCACGCTTCCCGCTCACCCTGGGGAGCAGGCATCGACTGCACATGCCTGGAGCAAGCAGGAGGCGCCATTCCCACTCAGTTTCTTCCTTTCTGCCGCCCGGACAACACCTACCTTGCTGCATTCCTCACTCCTCAGCTCATCTCCCTCCACCTTGTTTCCACTTGGTATCGTATTTTTTGTTTTTCTTTCTCTACATTTAGTCTATTTTTCGTCCTTATAAAAAAAAATTTTTTTTTTAAAAAGCCCTTGTTTCTGCGCTTTCCTTTCCCTATTTCTTTCCCTCCCTCCCCTCCCCTGTCCGGAGCGTATGGAAGGGAAAATCACTTTCAAAAAGTGTCGGCGGTGTGGAGCTAAGATCCCCACTTCAGACGGTCATAGCTACTGTCTTTTTTGCCTGGGAGAAGCTCATCGGGTAGATGTTTGCCCGCATTGCGCCAACTTTGGCAAACAGGTGCGAAAAAATTGAGCGGCTAGACTTCAGAGTTTCCTGATTGAAAAGTCTCTCTGGCTGATGCCCACCTCCGATTCACCGCCTCCCCCACACCGCGGGAGATATGGCTTTGTCAGCTGCTCTTCATCTTAAAAAGCATAAGCCTGACAAAAGACCATCGAAGCACGCCGATTCCGGCCATAAGGCTTCAAAGAAGACTCGACATACCGAACCGTCGACCTCGGCGCCGAAAAACTCCTGCGAGCCCACATGGTTGACTCCTACGACTTCTCCGAGGGCTTCAGCTTCGGCACCGATGGCGTCGGCTTCCACTCACTCGGCTCTGATCCAACCGCTTATTCCACCTGAGCTTTTGGCGCCCTCCGACATCATCTCCGAGATGCCTCTATTCACACCTCACTCCAGCGGTGCTGTCAAGGTGATTCCGATCCGATCACACTCGCCCTCGGTTCATAGTGTGGTGCCTTTCGACATCCTCGAACCCGACCCTCGTTCGGATCCGACCTTCACTCAGGAACACCTCCGACCGCTGCAGGCTGGATCCTTTCGAGACATCGGAGTTTCTCCTCTCTTCTGAGAGTCGTCGACACAGGTCTCCACACAGCATGTTCGATCCCGCTCACCGGTCAGACATCGTGACGCCTGCTCATGCTCTCCTACCTACTATGGATACGACTACTACCAGTTCAGCCTCTTCCGACTCCGAGGATCATCCAGGCTCTCCCGCCTCGGATTCCACTCACCCAGTCCGTCTCCATCCGATAGTTCAAAAGCTTACCTCAATCTCTCTTCTCGCCTCTCTGGGCCTGTGTGTGAATGTCACCAAATCGCACCTCACTCCTACTCAGGACCTGCAGTTCATAGGTGCTCGTCTTTGCACATCTCCTCATCTTGTTTTCCTCCCCGAGGACCATGCCCACACCATTATGTCCCTGGCCCAGGAGGTCATGTGTACCCCAACGCAACCTGCAGTCACCATTCAACGTCTTTTGGGCCTCATGGCCGCAACAACCTCAGTCCTTCAGTTTGCAAGGCTGCATATGCGACATCTCCAGCTTTGGTTTGTTCGTGCCTACCATCCGCATCTACAACCGCAGAATACCGTTCTCACTGTACCTCAGAGGGTTCGGCTCGCTTTCGTTTGGTGGACAGTACCGGACAATTTACTTTGAGGAATGCCCTTTATTCTTCCTCCTCCATCTGTCATCGTGACTACAGATGCCTCCAAGTGGGGATGGGGAGCCCACTTAGAGGACAAGACTGTCAGAGGTCTCTGGACTGCGCCCGAGAGGGCTATGCATATAAACTGCCTAGAACTCATAGCCGTTCACAGGGCCCTTCAATCATTTTTTTCCATCTGTGGTTAACCGACATGTCCAGATCACAACTGACAATATGGCCACAGTGTTCTATGTGAACAAGCAAGGCGGAACCAGATCTCTCCGTCTGTGTCGCATAGCCATACTTCTCTGGGAATGGTGCATCAAAAACAGCATCTACCTGACTGCCATTCACTTTCCAGGGATAGAGAACGTCCTGGCTGACTCTCTCAGCAGGATTCGCATAGACGACCACAAATGGTCCCTCAATCCACTCTACCTGCATCGCATTTTTGCATGCTTCGAGATTCCAAAAATAGATGTCTTTGCTACGAAGGACAACTCGAAATGCCCTCTCTTTTATACCAGGAGAGGCAACGATGCCTTCCTCCACAACTGGAAGGGTTCTCTTCATTATCCCTTTCCACCGACCCCTCTAATCACCCGATCTCTACTCAAAATTGCTCGGGATGGTACAGACTGCATACTGATAGCTCCATGGTGGCCACAACAACCGTGGTTCACCAGGCTCCTTCAAATGTCCCATCACATTTATCGCCGCCTTCCCCTGGCAGACGATCTCCTCACCCAAGATCACGGCCAGGTATGGCACCACAACCCTCAAATTCTGGGACTTATGGCTTGGAGAATTCGGCCACATCCCTACCACCAAGAGTAGCTGAAGTTATCCTGAATGCTAAAAAACCTACCAGGCGCTCATACCAGTGCAACTGGAAGCGCTTCTGCTCCTTTGCATCCTCTCAACATCTCCATCCAGAGTTGGTACCTCTTCCTTCGATCCTGGAATACCTGCTGTCTCTGCAGGTGTGGGGACTCAGCTATTCTTCTCTAAAGGTTCACCTTTCAGCCATTTCTGCTTTCCATGAACCTGTTGACGGTCAGACTGTTTTTTCTCATAGGCTGTCCAAATCATTCCTAAAGGGCATGATACACCTTCACCCTCCTATCAAACAGATTGTACCAGTTTGGAGTTTGTCGTTAGTGCTTTCACAGCTTATGAGACCCCCGTTTGAACCCTTGGCCACTGTGGACCTTAACCTTCTCGCGTGGAAGATTGCTTTGTTAGTTGCTCTTACTTCCAGCAAGCACGCCAGTGACTTGTGTGCCTTCTGTTCTGACCCTCCTTATACAGTCTTTCATAGGGACAAAGTGGTCCTGAGACCGGATCCTTCTTTCCTACCCAAAGTTGTATCACAGTTTCATCTTTCAACTTCTACTTCATTACCCAGGTTTTTTCCTGATCCTAAGGACTCTGGACAAAGAGCTCTACACACCCTTGACGTTAGAAGAGCTTTGTCTTTTTACCTCTCTCGTACACAATCATTCCGTAAGGACTCTAACTTATTTGTGGCATATGGTAATCCTCAAAGAGGACACAAAATTTCTACCCAGAGACTCACTAAATGGGTATCCAGTGCGATTTGTTTGTGTTACGCAGTTGCCAAGCAACCTTTACCTGAAGGCCTTAAGGCTCACTCGACTAGAGCAGTTGCCACCTCTTCTGCCTTCCTGGAGGGCATTTCCTTGGAGGACATCTGTGCTGCTGCATCATGGTCCTCGCCCTCCACGTTCATCTCACACTACGCCCTGGAGGTTCGTGCCAGACAAGATGCCTCCTTTGGCCAAGCGGTCCTCAGGTCCATCTTCCACTGAAATTACCCCAGGTGAGTGCATGCACACGCTGTAAGTATAAGAATGTCTCTTTTTGCCAGCACCCACCTTCCTTTTGACTTTCAGCTTGCTCGTCACCCATGTGTGGGACTGCACAGAGGCCACGAAGAAGATAAACAGGTTGTTTACCTGTAACTGATGATCTTCGAGTGGTCATCTGTGCAGTCACACACGCCCACCCAGCCTTCCCCTCTGCTGGCTTTTTCTGCCTTGGTTTTTACCTTTGTAGACTGTCAGTAGCAGCTGGAAGAAACTGAGTGGGAATGACGCCTCCTGCTCGCTCCAGGCATGCGCAGTCGATCCCCAGGGCAAGCGGGAAGCGCGCCAAAAAACGCTCTAGGCGAGCTATTGGAGACTCCGAGGTATGGATCCATTGCCTGCGGCAAGACCCATGTGTGTGACTGCACAGATGACCACTCGAAGATCATCAGTTACAGGTAAGCAACCTGTTTATACATTGGATCCATTCATTTATGTATTTTATGCTCTAATAAATGTTGGGAATACATACAAACATCCTTGTGTGCATGCATGTGCGCACACTGAATCTGTTAGCCAAAATCTGGTTTCAGTCTAAATTTTAAAAAAAAAAGTGTAAAGGGCTTTTACATTTTACAGTTTATATGCGCATCTCAGGATGTCTCAATGCTTTAAAGTATTCTGCATTTAAGCATATCTATGTTATTATACTAGTTAAAAAGGGGATGTTCAAAACTAAGAAAGCTGAGTATTTAAGATGCTTTAAGTCATTTCATGTTACCTTGAAAAAGTATATTTTTCTTTCAGAGTACAAGACAGAAAATAATACTAACAGTTGTCTGCCTGGAGAATGAGTATAGATTTTGACTTTATTCTAGTCTGGTTATCCAAATTAGATATTAGAATAACTGGTGTTACAGTTATCAGCAAATTTGTGCTTCATATAGTGATAATCTATTACTAGCCTTTACTGGGTAGTAGGCAAGGCTATGAAGCAGCAGGCAGGGAACTCTCAGAAGCTAAGCAGGGAGAAACACATGGGCAACTATGTAGAGGTAGGCAATGGCAAACCACCTCTGTTCATTACTTGCCTTGAAAATCCCATGGGGGGTCTCTCTAAGTTAGCTATAACTTGACAGCACTTTCTACCACCACCAATCTATTAGTAGGTCCACATGCCAGGTTCCCAACTCCATCTTTTGGTGTTCCCTTGTTTTTTGCCCTTACAGTCCTATGTTGCAGCTACTACAGCCATAGATCAAGATGGATAATTGTTAGGGTTGCCAGGTCCTACCTTGCTGTACGGGGGGGGGGGGGGGGGGGAGGGGGGTCCCTGGAGTCTTCTGCCTTGTGTGCAAAACACACTGCATGACAATGTCACCCATGGCGCTCATGACGTTGCTCATGGCACTCTAGGTTTTGGGCAAAACTCTGGGTTTTTAGCTGCAAAACCATAGGATTTGCCCAAAAACCAGCATATCATTGTGCAAAGTCCCTGGCATGATGACATGACTTTCGAGTGACATCTTCACGATACGTGGGGGGGGGGGGTGTTCCAACACCATCCAACTTTGGGCCAGCAGATTGGAGCCCCACAGACTGGGGGATCTGGCTGGACCTGGGGACTGGCAATCCTAGTAGCCATGTTAGTCTGTCTGTAGCAGGAAACAAGAGAGAGTCTAATAGCACCTTAAAGACTAATAAAAATTTGTGGCAGGCTATGAGCTTTTGTGAGTTGTTGCTCACTTCTTCAGATACAGCTGGAATGTGAGTCCTTATAATTGGAAAGTGGACTGATTTCAGATGTCAAATTACAATAGCAGGTGATTCAGCATCTGAAAATCACTCCACAAGATAGGACAGATGGACTCACATTCTGATGTATCTGAAGTAGTGAGCAATGGCACACAAAAACTCATACCCTGCCACAAATTTTGTTAGTCTTTAAGGTTTTACTGGTCTTTTGCTCTTTTCTGCTGCTGCTGTAGCCATGTTACTGTGCCACTGTTGCTTCAAATGTTTCAGAAATAGCTTGGGAGGATGCCATAAAACAGCAGCTTCCACATCCATCATAATATATAAAAGAGCCCTCAGAAGATAGAGATTAAGCTGGGATAGAGTGAAAAAGGCCTAGCATATGGAAAAAAGCAGCATGCTGTGACTGGGAGTGAACTTTTCTCCTGGGGAAAAACACCAGTGCTAGGTCTCTGCTGTCTATCTTAATGTTGCCCTGATTATCTAGAGGCATTTTGAAGAAGAAGATGATGATGATATTGGATTTATATCCCGCCCTCCACTCCAAAGAGGCTCTGAGTGGCTCACAATTTCCTTTACCTTCCTCTCCCACCACAGACCCCCTGTGAGGTGGGTGGGGCTGAGAGGGCTCTCACAGCAGCTGCCCTTTCAAGGACAACCTCTGCCAGAGCTATGGCTGACCCAAAGCCATGCCAGCAGGTGCAAGTGGAGGAGTGGGGAATCAAACCCGGTTCTCCCAGATAAGAGTCTGCACACTTAACTACTACACCAAACTGGCTCTCCAATTTTGATTCACTATGGACAACCAGGCAAGTGCTTGCTTAATTATAAACCTATATGCATTATCTTGGCATATTTTTGGTAAATAATAATTATGTTTTATGGCAGGCACTTCCAGATAAAGATCTGAAGTAGTTAATTGCATAGCACCAAGGGAAGTTCTGCATGATTTTTTAAGAACATTTGACTTGGTTGGCCTTGCAGCAGTTGCTGTAAATGCGTTTTGCTTCTTGTAATGAAGCAATGGGTTTCTGTACTTAATCCCATTATATCTACTGTATTATATGTTCGAGAGGCAAAGAATTGCTTATGAGAAGATTTTTCTATTAGCCTCCATCTTCTTCTCTTTCTCTTTTCCTTTGCTAACCACATTAATGGATTGTGGTCTGCACCTATTTTTGGAAGAATCTCTATTTTATTAGTAAAAAGTCCCAAATCCTTTGTAGTCCATATCATACAATTCTAGAGAAGGAGTCATGCCTTGCTGAAAAAAAAGTATAATCACGTACATTAGGATTGAACTTTCTCCATATATCTTCCAAACTTTCTTGCTATTATTTCAAAAAAACTTTGGCAGCTTACCATCTTTTTTTCTTTATATTTCCTGATCTATCCAAAAAGTTCTTGATTGTACCATTAAAGTCTCCCATTAACATTACCTGTTCATAAGTCATTTGATCAAGTTGTTGCAGAATATCTTTTTAAAAAGCATCTTTTGCCCTATTAGGGGCATATAATCCCAACAACAATGTCTTTTTCCCATTCATAAACACCTCCACAGCAATGTATCTGCCTTCATTGTCTTTAAAAACCAATTTTGGCTCCAACTCTTTTTTAATATAAAAACCACTCCCTTTTTTCCCCTTTCACTAATGAAAAAAATTCTTCCCCTAAAACCTTATTCCACAAAAAAATTGTAATCCAATTGCTTAATATGTACTTCTTGTAAACATACTATATTACATTTCTGCTTTTTAATCCAATGAAAGATGGTGTTTCTTTTTTGAGGTGAATTAAGTCCATTTACATTCCAAGAAATTAATTTATAATCCATAATGATTTTTCAATTATTTTGTATCCTCAAATTCTTTATTGTCCGCCAAAAATTAATTCATGCCCTGCGTATCCACTATTGTTTTTCTCAGTCTTTTATATTCAAAGCTAAGACCTTCAGGTAAAATCCATCTGTATCTTATGCCCTTGTCTCTTAACTTGTCTGTCAGTTTCTTGAATTGTTTTCTGTCAGTGATAACTTTCCTTGGCAGCTCCATCATTCGCACTCTGCTTTCCTCCACCACCAGTGGGCTTTCAAATTGCTTACTTAAGATCCTTCCCACCACGTCCCTTGTGGTAAACTTCACTACCACATCCCTAGGTAGCTTACGCTTTCTGGCAAATTCTGAACTGACCCTATAGACATAATCACACAAACGTCCCATCTCCACAGGGTCATCTTCCATAAAATCAGCCATTATTGTAACAATATAATTCTTTGAGTCGTCTTGGTCAGTCTCAGGCACTCACATTAGATGAATTATGTTCTCCATCAGCTTACAGTCTTGTAGTATTGCTTTCTCCTGCATCTTCTTAATGGTAGCATCTTGATCTTTTATTTTTACTTCAATCTCTTCAGCCTTTTTGGCTATTGCTTGAGACTCTTTTCTTAATTCATCAATCTCTTTTTTGATATCTTTCTTTATTTCAGCACTAGAATTTATTTCTTTGATTATTTCCTTAGTGAGCTTCTTTTCACTTCCTGTTATTAAGTCCTTCATTGCTTTTAACAGCCTTGCTTCCATAGCATGCAGTTGCTCTTGCCCTTGTTTAGACATTTTTCCCTCTCCCAATGAGGAGGCTCTTAACTGTGTAACTCTTAATCCTTGCATCTGATCAGACATTACTGACTGCCCATTACAAATAATGGGTCCCAAGTTGATCTCACCAATCCACAATCTGATGGTTGCATTTAATAGATTGGAGCATGCCCTTTCCAGCAAGCCCAAAATCGCCACCCTCAGAGCTCCCTAACTTGAGAAATTAATTTTTAAAGGTTTTATATTTCCAAAATGGCGGTCGCGCTATTTCCAAGCCTCACTTTTTCAAAACTTTTCCTTTTTTCCCTAGGGCTTATTATTTATTTTCAAGCATACAGTCCAGATTGTTTAGCCTTTTGGGGATGATTTATGTTGATTTTGAGTATTATTACAGTTCAATTCCAGTTTATTTTGTAAAAAAAACTTTGACCTTTCTATAATGGCCTCCAATGTTGTTAAAAGCTGAAGTAGTGAAATCTCTTGAAAAAGAGACCAAAGCTTTCTTCCAGGCTAATGAAGACCAAGAGTTTAATGTTCAGACTGTATGGGATGCATACAAAGCTGTTATGAGAGGACTACTAATTACATTAAACAATAAAGATAAAAGAGGCAAAGAAAAACAATTGAAGGTCTTGCAAGCAGAAATAGGCAGAAAAGAAAATGATTTGAAGAAAAGACCGGGGGGGGGGGGGAATAATGCGAGAGATAACAATTTTACAGAACTAACTGAGACATTTACTGAATAAAGAGGTGGAGTGGGATTAAAAAGACTACAGCAGAAATCATTTGACGGCACTAATAAACCAGGGAAATACTTGGCCTGGCAACTGAAAAAAAAAGGGAGAAAAAGTTCATAAATAAGATTTTTTCGGAGGGTAAAGAAACTGTGGATCAAGCTGGAATTAAAAGGGAGTTTTATAAATTCTATGCTAAATTATTTAAAGGTCAACAAGTAAATAGAGAGAAAATTGATGCCTATTTGCAAAAAATTAAAATACAACCCGTAAGTGAAAATATGGGAAAAATTTTGAATGATCCAATTGAGAAAACAGAAATTGAAGCAGCAATCTGTTCAATTAAACTAGGAAAAGCTCTGGGTCCTGACGGTTTTTCAGAAAAATTTTATAAAGTTTTCAGAGAAGTACTAGTACCAAAACTTTAAAAATTGATGAATTATATTAGGCAAGATGGGAAGGTGCCAAGTACATGGAAAGAAGCTGTTATTTCTTTGATTCCGAAAGATGACAGAGATTCCACGAATGTAAAAAAACTACAGACCGATCTCATTACTGAATAATGACTATAAGATATTTGCTAGAATTTTAGCGGAACGACTTAAACAGCATTTGAACATTTCTATTCAAGAGGAACAAGCAGGTTTTCTCCCCAGAAGGCAAATAAGAGACAATATCTGAACAGTAATAGACATTGGAGAATATTATGATAAGCATCCAGAAAAAGAGGTGGCTTTATTTTTTGCTGATGCAGAAAAAGCTTTTGACAATCTCAACTGGGACTTTATGTTTGCTGTGATGGAAACAATGAAATTAGGAGATGATTTTATAAGAATGATCAAGGCAATATATACAGAACAACAAGCTGAACTCTCTGTGAATGCAGACTTGACTGAACAAATGAAGATTAGCAAAGGCACAAGACAAGGTTGCCCTCTATCTCCGTTGTTTATAATGACCCTAGAGGTCTTGCTGTCTCAAATTGATGAAGATAGAGATTGAGGGTTTGAAGTTGAAAGGTTTCTCATATAAATACAGGGCCTTTGTGGATGATGTGATGTTTATTAATGAAAATCCATTACAAGTGACTCCCTTGTTAAAGAAAATTAAAGAGTATGGTGAGTTAGCAGGCTTTTATATTAATAAAGAAAAATCAAAAATCCTTACTAAGAACTTGTCATCAGGCAAACAGAAAGAGCTACAAAATGTTACAGGTTGTGAAGTTGCTTCAAAAGTAAAATATTTAGGTGTGGAGATCATGATGAGAAACATTAATTTATATAAGAATAATTATGAAAAAGCTTTGGCATAAAATTGAAGAAGATATGCTAAAATGGAACAAACTGAATTTATCTATGTTGAGGAGGATATCTGCAATTAAAATGAATGTTCTACCAAGAAAGGTGTTTCTTTTTCAAACCATTCCAATTGTAAGAGATAAGAAACAATTTAATCTTTGGCAAAGAAAGATCTTAGAATTTATACAGGCGGGCAAGAAACCAAGAATTAAGATGAAAATCCTGACAGATGCAAAAGAAAGAGGTGGTTTCCAATTACCTGACTTAATGCTATATTGTGATGCAGTATGTTTGGTATGGATTAAGGACTGGATGACTTTGACTAATAAAAAACTATTGGCTTTAGAAGGTCAAGGAAATATTTTTGGTTGGCATGCATATTTGTATTATGGGAAAAAGAAGATGGATGGATTTTTCTCACACCATTATATAAGGAGGAACTTGTTGAATACTTGGAAAAAATATAATAAATATGGTGATGAGAGAAAACCACTTTGGATAGTGCCAACTGAAGTTATAAAATTGTCTCAAAGTCCACAAGAAGGCAAAGAGATAAGGGAGAGCTCTCATGTGAAAGTTTGCACCTTTAGTTTCTTTTGTTATGAGAATCATTTTGTTTAGATAATACTTTGATGTAGAATTCCATAAGACCCAGGGACCCCTAGTCTCTGGTATTAGTCTCAACTTCTGTACCTTGCAATGAGTTTCCAATAAAGTGTCCATTTTTATCAATGAACACAGCCTTGAGTCTCCATCGCCTGACATTTTGAGACTAATCCTTTGAAAAAGGTTTATCTGAACCGGCCACTTTGAAGTCGGATGGCTGAAAAAGTTCCGGGAAAGGGAGAACCTACAGGGGAACCAAAAACTCCCCCATGGCACATCCTTGGAACTAGGCGAGCCACGGGGATTGACTCCCCTACCTACACCCAAACGCTATTCATCAGCCCACCGCAGTTGAAGCCAAAAATCTCCATGGCACAGATGGACGTGGCCCTGGCGCAACACGAGACCCTCCTCACCCAGCCATCGGCTGGAGGATCCGGAGAGGAGGGAGAGGACGCACCCAGGAGCCCGCTCGACTCAGAGGAGGAGGAGGATGGGAGCAGGGATCCAAAAAGAGCGGACGAAGCCGCCTGGCTGGAGGAGAAAGTCCTGAAAAAGGTGAAAACCCAGATGCAAGGGCTGGCGAGGGACCTCCGAAGCGAGATCCAAAGCAACACCCAGGCAGTCAGCCGAGAGATCGGGAGACAGATAGACCGCCTGCAGACCCTGTGGGAACTAGAACGACGGCCGCCCCGAGGCAGGGGGCAGCCCGCGCCACCCGTGAACCCGGGTAGAAGCGATAGCGAAGGAGCCCCAACCCCGCCAGCACCCCCTCGGGGAGGCCCAGCACCCCGAGAACAAGGAAAGCCCCATGAACTCAACCTCAAGTTTGACGGGGATCCAGAGGAAGTGGAATACTTCACGATACATGCACTATTGGGAGAACTCCTTCCCCGATGAGCCCAGCAGAGTGGACTACCTGGGCTCGAAGCTCACGGGAGCCGCCCGGAGATGGTACGTGAGCCTGTACGAATCGAGAGCACCTGAGTTGGGGAGCTTGCATGCCTTTTTGTAAGCTATGCTACGACAATATGAAGATCCCCTCCAAGAGGCTCGGGCCCTCAATGTGCTGAAAGACCTGAAGCAAGGAAACCGCTCAGTGAGAGAATACACGGCGGAGTTCCAAACCCGCTGCGCCCGGGTGAGAGGCTGGAACGAAATAATAAAAATCGAGGCCTACCAAAGTAGCCTCAGATCCGCGCTACTGGATCGGGCCCTCCACCAAGCTCGACCGACCACACTAGTGGGGTGGGTCCAGCTAGCAGGCGAAGTGGAGACCAACATGGATCAAGTGGCACTGCAACGGCAACAAGAAGGCAACAGAGGGGGACATGAGGCTCGGTCAGGGGCAAAGACTGAGTCCAAAAAACCTAACCCCCCGGGCGGCACTGCAAAGGGGCCAACCACCCACAGGTGCTACTGATGTGGAGACCCGGGGCACCTCGTAGGGGAATGCCCAGAGAAACCTCGAGCTCCCTCTCCACACCGAAGTCCGCAGATCCCAAGATGAAGAAAACACCAGGACGACCCAAGGAGCCCAGTCGGGGCAGCACCGCACTTTCGGTGGTGCTTGTCGAGGATTTTACCTTCAGGGGGGACGAGCCTGGAGATGAAGCGGAGCCGGCGGGAAATGAGCACGACCTGCCCTAAGCGGTGCCAAAAGGCACATCAACGCCACACCGGCACCACTATGGGTGAGAATATCAGGAGAACTGTTCCTGGTCCCTGTGACTTTGCTGAACCCTAACTCTAAAAGATTTATGCACGTCAGAGCATTAATTGACTCGGGGTGCACGAGAGAGATAATCACCCCGAGGCTAGTGGAAGCACTAGGCTTAGCTAAGAGCCCCCTACCCCACCCACTACAATTCGAACAGATGGACGGGTCAGTGATGAGGGGGGAACCATGCATAGAGGAGACCCAACTTTTCCCGGTAGGAATTAAGGAACACTGGGATCTAGAAGTGTTTGTGATTGCCCCCTCCTCATCCTTCGATGTAGTAGTGGGGGTGGGGTGATTAGCAAGACACCAACCAAACATCCAGTGGGCAGAACAAACTATAGACTTTGACAGCCAAAAGTGCACCAACCACAAATGGTCGGGGGACTGGGGCCCCGTTCCCCCTCCCCGGAATGAGAGACTATGTCTAACAATAGAAGAAGTAAAGTCCATCCCCCAAGAGTACTGGGACTTATGTAGGGTGTTTAGTGAAAGAGAAGCGAACGAACTTCCCCCCCCACAGGAGCACGGATTGTGCTATCGAACTCATACCAGGGCAAGAATTACCCAAAGCGAAACTATACTCAATGGGCTGGGCAAAGAAAGCAGAGCTAAGGAAATTTCTTGGACAAAAATTTAAGCTGGGGGTTTATTAGACCTGCCACTGCGCCGTACGCGGCCCCGGTACTATTTAGGAAGAAGGATGGGGGGGCTTAGACTTTGCACAGATTTTCGTGGGATAAATGCCATATCCATGTCCAATGCCTACCCCATCCCACTGATCAAAGACTTACTAAGCACAGTGTTGGAAGGGCGCATCTTCACCAAATTAGACCTAAGAGATGCCTACTTCCGAGTCAGGATTAAAGAAGGAGACGAGTGGAAGACAGCATTCAACACCCCGATGAGGCAATTTGAATACTTAGTAATGCCGTTGAACTGCAGGGGGGCCGCGGAGTGTTTATGAACTTTATCAATGAAGTGTTAAGAGAATACCTGTACAAGGGGGGGGTGTACCTGGATGACATCATTATCTATTCTAAAGATCTACCCTCCCACATAAAGTTGGTGAGGAAGGTTCTCGATACCTTACTAGAGCACAAACTTTACGCAAAACTGTCTAAATGTGAATTCCACCAGAAAGAGCTGGACTATTTAGGCTTCCGGGTGTCGGGGAAGGGGTTGGCCATGGACCCAGTGAAAATTCAAGCAGTATTAGACTGGGAACCCCTGAGAACACGTAGACAGCTCCAATCCTTCATCGGGTTCGCAAATTTTTTACAGGGGGATCATCGAGGGGTTCGCTAAAGTTATGCTGCCATTGATTGACCTGTTAAAAATGAAGGGGCGAGGTCCTGAGGCAAAGAAACCAAGCTCGAAACCAGCCTGGTCCCCCGAATGTCAAAAGGCGTTCAAAAAACTCAAACAACTGTTCACTAGTGAACCCATCTTAATGCACCCCAACGAGCTAAAGCCCTTCGTGGTGCAATGTGACGCCTCTGATGTAGCCATTGGAGCAATATTAATGCAGAAAGACCCCGAAGGGAGACTGAGACCATGTGCGTATATATCTAAGAAATTTTTTAATGAGCAACGCAATTGGTCAGTCTGGGACAAAGAAGCATTTGCAGTAACATTTGCCTTAAAAACATGGCGGTCCTGGCTGGAGGGGGCCAGAGTGCCGTTTGAAATATGGACAGATCACAAAAACCTAGAGGCACTCACGGGGCGCCGAAAATTAACCGCCAAACAGATCAGGTGGGCGGGATTCTTCACAAAATTTGACTTCACACTACATCACATCCCAGGCTCGAAGAATTTCTTGGCGGATGCCCTCTCCCGGCTGCCGCAGCACGAAAACCAACGGGAGGAAACTATAGACCTGCTATTCCTGCCTTTGGCAGTAGCAGGGGGAGTGACCACTCAGTCAGGGAAAAAGACCGGGAAACCAGAACCCTGGGGGGGGGGGGTTAAACTGATCACGGAAACAGAACGCGAGGGGGAGGAGCAACCAGAAGGCTTCATAAAAGAAGAGGGAGGATTTTGGTATCACGAAGGGAAATTGTACGTCCCAAAAACCCTCCGCCAAGAAGTACTGATGCAATGCCACAGCAGCAAATTAGCCGGACATTTTGGTTATGTGAAAACGCTGCACTTAGTAAACCGACAATTTTGGTAGCCGCAAATGAAAAAGGACGTTTCAGAATTTGTAGCCTCTTGCCCTACCTGTATAATGGCCAAAAGAAGAGGTGGAAAACCCCCGGGGTTACTACGCCCCACCTCGACAGCAGGGCACCCCTGGGCGGTAGTATCTATGGACTTTATAGTCGAACTGCCCACCTCTAAGGGGCGAACAGTGATTTTGGTGGTGGTGGATACATTTTCAAAGCAAGCACATTTTATCCCCTGCAAACAGCTCCCCACGGCCAAAAAACTAGCAGGGCTCTTTTTCCAGCACATTGTGAAATTCCACTCATTCCCAGACAAGGTCATTAGCGACCGCGGCTCACAGTTCGTTGCCAACTTCTGGCGGGAGTTTTGTAAACTAACTGGGATTGAACAAGGCTTGAGTTCCGCCTACCACCCCCAAACGGACGGACAGATGGAACGTGTAAACTCTCTTCTCGAGCAATACCTTAGGTGCTTTAGCAATTACCAACAAAACAATTGGGTGGATTTATTGCCCTTTGCTGAATACAGTTACAACAACAGTTTGCACAGCTCAACAAAATCCGCCCCCTTCCAAATCGTGAATGGATATGAAGGGAAACCCTTTCCTAATTTACCAGCCACTGACACTTCCAGTTCCCCCTCTTCTTGTCGTCAGTGGTGGGAAACTCTGACTAAGGGGTGGGAATTGATCCAGGAAAAGATGGAAATAGCGAAGAGGGATTACAAGGCTCAATTCGATAAAAAAACACTCCCCCGAATGGACTTTCAAGGTGGAGGACACGGTATTCCTGTCAACAAAAAACCTACCTTTGCCCCAATCATCCAGAAAATTAGCATACAAGTACTTGGGACCGTTCAAAATCAAAAAAGTAATAAATGCTGTAACAGTCGAGCTAGAACTGCCTAAGATGTTTAGTAAAATACACCCTGTTTTCCATTGCAGTCTTTTGAAAAAGGACCCTGGAGCTACGTCTTGGCATCCACGCCCAACGACCCCCACACCTATTCAAGTGAGGGGTCAAAGTCATCATGAAGTGCAAGAGATACTGGATGCCAAATTCAAAAGGGGAACTCTGCACTTCCTAGTTCGTTGGATATACTTTCCCCCATCTTGTGATGAGTGGGTCAAGTCAACAGATCTAAGGGCCCCACTTCTCTTAAAAAGATTTTACCTACTGCACCCAGACAAACCCCGAGCAAGAGCTTAGGGGGGGCAGTATGTCAGGCTCTGTAACTTTCCTATAATAAAAGCCATATAATACTAACCAAATGGACACTTCATACTAACCCCAAAAGCCTTTGTTGTATTGTAGCTGGTATGCATATCAAAGAGAGACTGTTTGAAGTGTTAACCTTGTGCAGAGTGTGAAAGGAGTAAAAGAATGTGGCCGTTAATAGATACCATGTCCGGCCAGCATCCTCCCTTAGGCAAAGAGATAAAGGAGAGCTCTCATGTGAAAGTTTGCACCTTCAGTTTCTTTTGTTATGAGAATCACTTTGTTTAGATAATACTTTGATGTAGAATTCCATAAGACCCAGGGACCCCTAGTCTCCGGTATTAGTCTCAACTTCTGTATCTTGCAATGAGTTTCCAATAAAGTGTCCGTTTTTATCAATGAACACAGCCTTGAGTCTCCATCGCCTGACAGTGGGATGGGTAGGAAACTATTTAATGTATTGAAGAATTATATTTAAATTTTGATAAAAAAAATTATTTTGCAATATATTGAAAAATATTCTATCAAAAAGATTTTTCTAGAAGCGTATTCAGTCCTTAGGCCATGTTCCATTGTCCAAGCATTTACTTGTCTTCATTGTGAAGTTGATGTCCACCTTATTATGCAGCCTGATTATCCACAAAAGGTTCAGATATTTTCAGCCCCCTGGCCAGTATGCCCCCCTTCACTCTCTTACATAGGAGGACTCTCATGAAGTAAGACAATATAGGGATAACTCTTCATTCATACCAGAGTGTTCCATAATGAAACAGACAACTGTGTTCTAATTTATTCATTTTCACCCTCTGTAGTAATGTTTACAAACAACTTGGCTGGTATGTGGGAGCAATGATTTGTGACTAATGCTTCCTCTACTGTGACTCACAGTGCTAGATTTCAGATTATTATGACAGGTATGGTGTTAATAGGGTATACTATGAATGCTTCCCATCATAATTTTATTTCTAGACATTCTATTTAAATTCATGTATTCTGATTCAAAGGCCCCTTTCTCTCCTTGAGTGCAGTCCTGAATAAATTCACTTTAAAGTCCATAGAAATCAATTAACTTAGAATGCCATAATTCTGTTTAGGATTGTATTGTTAGGGTTTTGTTTAAACCATGTGAGTGAAATGCACATAACGTTTGCACAGAAGCTCTAAAATTAGAGCTACCGCATTGTAAATCTCATGTTAGTGGTCATTAACATGGGCCTGGAAAAGCCCAACACCTCTGTGCTGACGAAAGGTCACATAAAACACTAGAAACATGTCAGATAATGCAGAGATGGTAGAAACATTTGAGAAAAATTGGTTATTCTTTACTGAACAAATACAATTTAGAAGATTGTCTATCCATACTGTTCTGTTCCTTGAGAAGAATAAATAAAAATGCCTATTGATAAGGCTTACACACTTTGCAAAGCAGAAATGCCCCAACACTCTTATTGGGATACAATTTCCATTCCCATTTCTTTGCTCAAATAATTTTTTTCCCTATAGTGAAGGAAAATATTTTCCATACAACCATTTTTTCCTATGTAGTTATACAGAGCTTTTGCCACTGAAGCTCTGTTCAAACTTTATGAACAGAGGTTGCTAGTTCATCATTTTTGCGCATTTTCCCTCACTACCTCATATGACGAATGGAAGTAAAAATTCCTTGGTTTCTCCAATCTTCAGTTTAACTTGATTGTTGTCATGGACATGGCATCCAAATACTGGCACCTGGACAGCTGGGAGTTCATTTTTTCCTGACAAACTAGGATTCTGAACCATCATTGAAGTCTGGCTTAGAATTCTGGTTGGTGGGGAAGAAACAAACTTTCACAAACTGCTCAGATTCAACAGTCATATAAATGAGACCTAGATTGGTGGCTTTTGAAACTGTCCACCAAGTGAGGGAGGATGTAAGTAGATAAAGTCAGGTCAGGAGCTTATAGGCTTTAGAGCAAACAGTATATTAACATGTCCAGAATGAAACCTTGATTAACAAAACACTGTCATCTCCATTCTTAGCTTCTACTTACAGCATGTCTGCCTCCTTCCTGCGCTGTATAATCAGATACTTGAGTCATTGGATGAGCTGGTCCTAACAGGTAGAGTTGTAATGAAATAGTGCTACAGCTGAACGACTTAAACTTTCCCTGTTTTGTATTCTTTTAAGGGCAGGTGCTTTCCCAATGCCAGCTCAGTATTTACCTACTGTCTCTTGGCTAGGGAGGGGACTAGACGTCACAGTAGAAAAGGAGGAGGGTAACAAAAGTTAGTCTGCCTTTTAAAACTTCACATGCAAAGGATTAGGCTTGCATCTGCTTGCATGCTTATTAATAGACACACTTAATCTCTGGATTGCAAGGATGCAGGAAGGAAGTGGAATCTTGAAAGAGGGCTTTCTTGTTAAAAAGGTATGTTCAGTTATTTCTGAATGTTGTCAAGCTTACAACCTCTCCTTTACAATGTGCCAGTCTTCAAAATAATATTCAAAATAAGTAAATATTCTGGCTATTGTTTTTGAATGGGGAAGCTTTCTGAGAGTCAGCAGCAGTGATCTAGAAGCTAGGCTATGGACAGCACCACCCTAACATTTTGCTATCCTTCCTCTTGTTTCAACTTGCAGCACTGCCTTCTCAGGCAGATCAAATCCCTCTCCTGAATTCACTGTCCTACTGACTGCTGCTTCTGTTCCTATATTTTCAAGCACCTCTCTTCATATTTCTGTCCTGAATAATCTTGTTTTGCATGCTTTACCAGATTGCTCTTCTCAGTCCTAGTTTATTAAGACTGCATGTTGATTTTTGTTAGAGGATTTCTAAATTCAAAACCCAGCTGCAGATATGAAAATTAATTTTTCTTAAAAAATGAAACTCACCAGGCGTCTTTTGTTATAGAATTGTATTTTACAACGCCACTCAGCTAATTTGGATGCATTTTTCTGGCACAAGGAGCCTTTCTCTCAAACAAGAGGGTCTCTGAGGTCCTCAGAGAAACATGCAGCCTATTTTCTTTCACAAATCAATTTATAATCCAAATGATGTAACAGCAGTAGCTCTGCCTTCCATTCTTTTTGCTCGTGTCTGATACTGCATTTACCAATAATCTCTTGTAAAAGTCCTAGTTCCCATGTTCCATCAAGAATCTGTTTGTTTTCCATGCAGCTGTTCCTTGTTACTCCATTTTCCTATATATTTTTGTATGTTTGGTTTGGTACAATATATGCATAAATCTTTTCTATTACTCCAGTTAGGCTTAGTTTTAGCCCTAATTCTCCGAAACAACAGATATGTTGATAAACCTGTATCTGCATGGTACCATTTCATGTTAGGGGCTCATATCATCTGTTGCTTCTTGCAAAACTAACAAACTGAACTATAAACACAAAGATGTCAGCCCCTGTGTGTAGGCTGAAGAGGTAAGATGCAGAGGTAGGCTTTCCTATTTGAGAATGAACTCTTAGCTCATAAAATATTTGATGCAGACAATGTATTGTTGTTTTTTATAACTCACATTTTTATTATTTTTAGCATCGTAAAACCAATACTAAGTATATAAAGATAACATCACTTACAGATATAACACATACAGAAAAAGTGCAAAAAGTTAAATATAAATAAAATTTACATACAGAAAACCTTAACTCAGGTTACATGTTAATAACATATTCGAAGATCCAATTAATACAGAATGTAATCCAGATATTTAGTTGGAATAGATGAACTAGATGATGGATTTTCATTTATGTATACAAGAAAACCAAACCATTTTTCAACAAAGGTATCTGCTAATAGTGGATTTTCATATTTCAATATGCAGGATGCCAACTAATCTTGAATGAAGAGATCCCAGACTTTATCAAACCATTGACGAATACTAGGACTTTTGTCAGATTTCCAACATAGACAATGTATTGTTAAACTACTATACACAACTCTACAGAAATTTCAAGCTTCATACAAACAAATTCTTCATGATATTCATAAGAACATAAGAGAAGCCATGTTGGATCAGGCCAATGGCCCATCCAGTCCAATACTCTGTGTCACACAGTAGCCAAAAAACCCCCAAGTGCCATCAGGAGGTTCACAAGTGGGGCTAGAACCCCTTCCACTTTGCATCCCCCCCCCCCAAGCACCAAGAATACAGAGCATCACTGCCCCAGACAGCGAGTTCCAACAATACGCTGTGGCTAATAGCCACTGATGGACCTCTGCTCCATATGTTTATCCAATCCCCTCTTGAAGCTGGCTAAGCTTGTAGCTGCCACCTCCTGTGGCAATGAATTCTACGTGTTAATCACCCTTTGGGTGAAAAAGTACTTCCTTTTATCTGTTCTAACCTGACTGCTCAGCAATTTCATTGAATGCCCACGAGTTCTTGTATTATGAGAAAGGGATAAAAGTACTTCTTTCTCTACTTTCTCCATCCCATGCATAATCTTGTAAACCTCTATCATGTCACCCCACAGTCGATGTTTCTCCAAGTAGCAGTTTGATTCACAATATAAAATTATGTAAGCTGCAGCTTTGCCTAGAATTTTGCATGTTAAGGAGAAAGTTAAGCTACAATTCATTTGTCTGGTGTGCCGGCTTTGCATGCATCTAGATAGCTACCTGGGGGGGGGGGGTTATGAATGAGCCAAACCTTGAGAACCAGTGTCTAGAAATGTGGAGATGGATCTGTTCCTCCAGCCATTGATTTGCTGGCTGTTCTCAGCTAAGTCAGCATCATCTGCTCATCCCCAATTTCTAAAACAGGAAAAGCACAAATTGTCCAGGAAAAGCTACAGGAACTTGGCAGTTTGGGAAAGAAAGAAACTACTACGGGGTTGTTTGGAGCAAGGAAGCAGCAGGCAGGGAACTCTGACTCCTTTACAGATCTTTGGTCCTGAATGCCTCTCCAGGAAAGGCTTTCTTTGTTTACATAGGGCTACTGGGATAAAGTCATGTATCTACATGTTTGGAAGTAATTTTTCCTTACAATTTGCGTTTAAGCACTTTATAACAAGGTTGGTGCTTTAGGAATTATACATATGTTTCTGAATGTGGAGGGGTAGGGGGGAGCCAGGGAAATGTGCATCAGAATTCACCCACTGTGTCTGCTACAGCCTTCCTTTAGTGTAGAAAACAATATGGGAAGAAGTTGGCAGGTAAGCTATAAAGGAAGTGGGCAAGAGATATTAGCACTGTGAGTGCTTTAGTCATAGATTAGGTAGGCAGCTGAGATGCCATGATTCAACTCCAAAGAAGGAAATGTTTAGGTCGATTAGGCAGGCAAATGTAAGGAAGGAAGAGATGATTAGCTAACTTTCTAGTGATAATCACTGTCACTCAAGTTTTAAACAATCTGCCTACTCAGAAGATCAGCAAAGCAAATAAAACTTTTTCCCCATTACAATGTTTCCCTACTCTGTGAGAATATAAAACCTTGCCTTTCGAATGGCCCCTTTAGCTACTACTGCTAGAAACAGGAGAGGAGCTTTATGAAAGGCCTTGTGGATTTCACTAAGAACCCTCCCCCCCAAGTCACACAATTCAAACACTGCTCATTTGTTATGATGCTGAGTTTTCCTACTAAATTCATGAGTGTTTAGTGATACTAGATTTAATATAACAAGGGGAAGTCCATAGGTTATGCTAAACAAACCACCTCAGGCATACTTTAATAATTTTTTTGCGAATACTTCTAATGGTCCTGTTTTAGGGATAGGACTCAGCTTTGCATCACATCATCTGGACATAAAGCATGAATTTTGTTTTTTCTGAAAGAAATGAATATTTTTGTACATTAAATTGGCATTTGTTTCTGATTTGTGATGCACAATCAGCATGGCTTTTGTCCAAGCTGATCTTCTGTTATGACTTTGCAAACAGAGTTGGATTCTGTGGCCCATAGGGTTGCCAAGTCCAATTCAAAAAATATCTGGGGACTTTGGGGGTGGAGCCAGGAGACATTAGGGGTGGAGCCAAGATCAAGGCTGTGACAAGCATAATTGAACTCCAAAGGGAGTTCTGACCATCACATTTAAAGGGACAGCACACCTTTTCAATGCCTTCCTTCAACAGAAAATAATGAAGGATAGGGGCACCTTCTTTTGGGGCTAATAGAATTGGACCCCCTGGTCCAACCTTTTTGAAACTTGGGGGTATTTTGGGGAGAGGCACTAGATGCTATACTGAAAATTTGGTGCCTCTACCCCAAAAAACAGCCCCCCCAGAGCCCCAGATACCCACAGATCAATTCTCCATATTTTCTATGGGAATAAATCTCCATAGGGAATAACAGAGTTCCCAGCAGACATTTCCTTCCCCTCCCCGCCCGCTTTCTGACGACCCTGAAGCGGGGGGAGGGTCTCCAAACCGGGGGATCCCCTGCCCCCACCTGGGGATTGGCAACCCTACTTCAATGTATTTTTTTAATTTCACATTTTGTCTGCATACCTGGACATTTGTGGGGGTGGGTGGGTTGTAGAAAGACCTCTCTTGCCTGTTCACAGATATAATCACCAGATGTAAATATCCTCGGATTTGGCCAGCTTGGCTATTATAATATTGTGGGAGTGGCCGTTCCATTCCTCCACCTTTGTTTCCTCCCTTCTCTTCTTACTTCTCTGCTTCTCACTCTTTATCCCTCTCACTGTCCCTTCCTTTACTCTTCCCATGACTTTCACTTTTCTTTCCCTATTTCCCTCCTACCCCATCTCTCTCTGCTTATCCCACCCCATCACTATTTCTTCCTTTCCCTTTCTGACTCCCCCATCCCATCACTCTCTCTTTCTGCCTCCGCCACTCCATCACTGTTCCTTTCTCTCTCTTCCAGTCTCCCAAAGCCTACCATTTTCCTTCTCTCTCCCTCTCTCCTACTCTATCACTCTCTGCTTCTCTTTCTGCCTCCCTGTTACGCACATCAGTGCTGCTGCAGGGCCCAGTGTAGCTTTTTTATCCCCCACCACTATTGTCATCCTCAGTGGTAAGGCTGGCACAGCTCTCAGTGGCCCACTGAAGCTCCTTCCCATTGCTGCTGCTGGTCCCAGCTAAACTTCCTCCCCCCACACCCCCACCAGGCCTAATGACAGAGGAGGAGGAATAGAATCATAGAGTTGGAAGGGTCATCTAGTCCAGCCTCTGCACAGTGCAGGAAATCCACAAATACCTCTTCCCCCCCACACACAAGGGTTGCCAAGTCCAATTAAAGAAAAATCTGGGGACTTTGGGGGCGGAGCCAGGAGACTTTGGGGGGTGGAGCCAGGAACAAGGATGTAACAAGCATAACTGAACTCCAAGGGAGTTCTGGCCATCACATATAAAGAGACAGCATGCCATTTTAAATGCCTTCCTTCCATAGGAAATAATGAAGGATAGGGGCACCATCTTTTGGGGCTCACAGAATTGGACCCTCTGGTCCAATCGTTTTGAAACTTGGGGGGTATTTTGGGGAGAGGCACTAGATGCTATACTAAAAATCTGGTGCTTCTACCTCAAAAAATAGCCCCCCCAGAGCCCTCAATACCCACGGATCAATTCCCTATTATTCCCTAAGGGAATCGTTCTCCATAGGAAATAATTGAGTGCCTAGTAGACATTTCCCTCCCCCCCACGCTTTCTAAAGGGGGGGAGGGCCTCCATACAAGGGAATCCCCCCTCCCTGCCCCCTCCCTCTCTCTCTCTCTCACACACAGACACTTACCGTACTTGGTCTTCTTCCAGCAGAATGTGCTTGCTGTGAAAACGAAAGGAAGGCTGCACAGGAAAAGAAAGGGAGGGGCCGTTCTCCATGGAAACTGTTATTTTCCCATGAAGCCCTTCCTGTTTCCTGTGCAGCCTTAAAGGGACACATTTTAAAACGGATCAGAAGCTCTACAACATGATGCCTAAAGGTACCGTATTTTTTGCACCATAAGACGCACTCCCCCCCCCCCAAAAAAAAGTGGGGGGGAAAGTGTGTGCATCTTATGGAGCGAAGGTACCATACGTACCTTCCTCCGTGGGGGGGGGTGATCCGCTGCCTCCGTCCCGGCGCTTCCCGCCCCTGCCTGCCTGGCTCCAGCTCTGACGCTTACAGCAAGCGCCAGGATCGCTCCCTCCGCCCTCCGATCCCAGCACTTGCTTTAAGCATCAGCGCTGAAGCCATGCAAACAGGCAGGGAGAAAGCACGCCGCCCCCTCCACAGCCAGCGCTTGCAAAGCGCTGGGTTTGCGGAGGGGGCGGGTGCTTCCTCTGTTCCTGTCTGCCTGGCTTCAGCTGCTGCTGATAGCAAGGGCTGGGATCGGAGGCTTGGCTGCCTCCGATCCCAGCCCTTGGTATCAGCAGAAGCTGAAGCCAGGCACAGAGGAATCACCCCCCCACTCCGCAAACCCAGTGCTTCGCGAAGCGCTGCGTTTGCGGAGGGGGGGGTGCTTCCTCTGTTCCTGTCTGCCTGGCTTCAGCTGCTGCTGATAGCAAGGGCTAGAATCGGAGGCAGCTAAGCTTCATGAAGTGCTGAGTTTGCGGAGGGGGCGGCATGCTTTTTCCGTGCCTGCGTGCCTGGCTGGGAGACAAGCGGCGAGATCGCTCCCTGCGAAGTGCTGGGTTTGTGGTGGGGGCGGAGGGAGCGATCTCGCCCTTGTCTGCCAGCCAGGCACCTATGTCTTATGGTTCGGAGTGTCCAATGGACCGAAAAAGTATGTTTTCTCTCTCCCCCCCCGCCCCGCCCCCAGATTTTTTGCGAGCGGCGGAGGAGGATGCAATTTCGGGGGTCCCCCGCCAGGGCGGGGGGGGTTGGGAAACCTAGTGGCCCACAATCACCTAGCTGTCTTGGAAACAGATTTTTCCCCATTTCCCCTTCCTGCAGGAGACCCCTGCGAGCTCTGAAAAGGCGTGAGGGACTTGCTTGGACAAAGAGCTACCCGATGGTGGAGCACTTGTTGGGAGAATCAAGCAACATTTTCACTCCCCCCTCCCCCCCCCCGAATTTTGCCATCTTCTGCTGACACAAGAGGCTTGCATGGTGGTACTTTGCCCACTTTCCTAATGCAACCTCACAGCCATGCCAGGTGGCTTTTGTCCACAAAGGTTCCCTGATGCCTGTAGTGCCACTTCAAATGGGAGGGTGTGATGGACTGAAAGCAGTTTGCCTGGGTGAGTGTGAAAAGCTCACTCTGATTGGCTGAGCTGCTTCCATGGATACAAATGTATTGAGTGGAAGAAGGCTGGCTGAGGGTGAAAAAACTCCTCAGAGTTGAGTTCAGCTGGAGATAGACTGAAGAAAGGAGCTAAGAACAGTCTGTCAGCTCAGTTCCTTGAGACAGAACTGGTTTGGTAGTTTGTCTAAGAGCGAGTTCATTTGTGAGAAGGGGCAAATCAAAGGCTTGTTCTGAGGGGAAACTCTCTGAGTTGCGGCACATTGTGTCACATAGCAGAGAAAAACTTGAAGGCTCTGCTGAGGAATCCTGTCAGTGCCAAAGGACAGACGCCTTGTTCAAATATAGAACACAAACACACTGGGAGAGAGGCTAAGGTTCTTGTGGCTGTTAAGAAATCCCAGAAGTCAGACAGGGATACAAGCCATGTGGGACTGAACACGGGATTGAGGTGCTGGTGTGATAGCACACAAGGGTATTACTCTATCATCCATCTCCTAGATATTACTCTAACATCTGGAGTGTTCCTGTATGCTAGTGGAAAGTGTCTGTGAGGGGATATTTTTATCACAAGTTCAGACAGTCCTCTGAGTGAATGACAAAGAATGTGTGGATTTTTTATATTTAAAAAGCCTAAAACTCCTTTTACAAATCTGTCTCTGAATTAGAGTTTTCAAAAGCTAGGGAAACACTTTTTGTTTGTTGTTTTATATTACTTCAGCCTGCCACCATCTCTAGTGTTCTTAGATCATTTATTATTTGAATTTCTGCCTGCCAACTGGTTTAAAATAACTATCCAGTAGTTATTATTTCCTCTCTTCCTTGCCTTCTGTATTTAATAAACCTAATCTTTGGTTTTGAACTTTAAAAATGCTTTGGTGCTTCATTATTTTTGACACAAGATTTTATTCTATATGCCTGAGGTACTGGGTAAAGGTGACAAAAATTCATAATGGCCACTTTTACCACACTGACCCTGACCATTCCTCACATTTACAGAGGCTGCAGTGCTCACTTAGTCCCTTATTGCATATATGAAAAAAATATAGTAACTTCATGCAGAATTTGTCAAGCATGCTATTTCTAAGTATTGCTTTACTCCTACTTTATCATTCTCCCTTCCTCCCCACCCCTCTCTTCATCTTCCCTTTCTTTTACTAGATGCATAATATTTCTCCCTGCTTCAGGATATGCAAGTAATCTTGTGTTAGAAATGTAAAATGCCTCTCCCACAGGTTCTCACCAAAGGTTTTATCAGCAAGTAGAGAATGTGTGAGAAAAGGAGATGTCTACATTCTTCAGTAACCAAAAAGATAGTTAGGATTTGTAGAATCTTTCGGGCTCAAGTGCTGTGTTCTACTGGAGAAAGTTTTCCTTCCAGAAGTTTCGTTCTCAGCTGCGGAGAACATCCTCAGTGGCATTGCAGCCGGAGCAGGCGCTCTGACCTTCTTGGCTGCTATGCATTGAGTGGGGCCAGGGCTGCTGGAGAGCTGCTATTTCTAGGCTGGAGGGGGTGTGGTGAAAGGGCAATTGGTTTGTGGATGTGCCCATTGTTTGGTGGGGCTTCCTGGAAGGGTAGTGATAAGGAAACTGGCTGTTGAATGTGACCATTGTTCTGTGTTAATTGCTGGAAGGGGTGTGAAGATAAGGAAGATGGCTGTTGACTGTGCTGATTGTTCTGTGGAATGTGACAATCTTTATCACTATGACCATCTTTATCACTTCCAAGGTTTAAGTCTTTGGAACAAGTCATGGAGTTTCAATAAAACAAGTCTTTGATTTAAAACAAAAGCTTGATTATTTCGAAATATCGATGCTTGACATTTTGGAAGTGATCCCTTGGGAATTTAACCGAACTGGCAACTTTTTAACCGTATGGCGGAAAGATTCCCTACATTCTCTACATCTCCGCATAGGATACGAGGCAGACCCAAAGGAGAGGATGCCAGGGTGAGGACACCGCCGTGGCACATCATCGACGCCTGTCGAATCACGAGGAGAGGGTCCCCCTTACACACCCAACAACTATTCATCACCCCTAAAGTGTGGGTACCCAGGACCTCCACAACCCTGATGGATGAGGCACCAGCTTGGAGAGAAGCAATCCTGGCAGGGCCATCCCGACGAAGACGACCGAGGGAAGAGAGCGGCCAGGACGGTGCAAGAGCCAGAGGTGGAGGGGGTCGAGACGAACTGAGCCGAGGAGGAGGATAGAGGTGACCCAGAACATCCGTGCCCGGACGAGGAGGAAGAGGAATCCAATCCTGATGACCGGGGGCTCTTCCAAATGGTGAGGGATGAGATGGCTGAAATGGCCAAATGCTTAAGGGATGAGATGCAAGCCAACGCTACATTCATGGCGCAAGAGATGAGAAGGCAGCTGGAGGGAATACTGCAGCTGACAGACCCAAGAGGAGGGCAGCTACCTCCTTCGGTGAGGCAGCCGGCCACACCGCCACCTCTGCTACCTCTCCTCCCCCAAGACTATGGGAGAGGGAGAGAACTGGATGCCACCTTCGATGGGGATCCTGAAGAGGTGGAATATTTCTCCATTTAAGCCAATAGCTTCATGCATTACTGGGGGAACACCTTCCCTGATGAATTCAGCAGAGTGGATTACTTGGGATCAAAGCTAAAGGGGGCTGCGAAGCGATGGTACATAAGTCTGCATGAAACCAGGATCCCTGAATTGGATACAGTGGCCACTTTTCTCCAAGCCCTACTAATCCAATATGAAGACCCTCTCCAAGAGACCAGAGCCCTCACCGCTCTGCGAGACCTGCAGCAGGGATCTAAATCTGTGCATGAGTACGCTAATGAGTTCCAGGCCAACATGGCCAAAGTCCGGGGTTGGCACTAACTAATGAAAATACAGCAGTTCCAGAGAGGCCTGAATGCGAGTGTGCTAGATCGGGCGCTGCAGCAAGCTCATCCCACCACACTGGTGGGGTGGGTGCAACTGGCCAGAGAGGTGGAAACCAACATGAAACGAGTGGCCCTGCAATGGCAGCAGCAGCAAGGGGGTAAGGGGGGATGTGAGTCTCAGTTGGGGCAAAACCAGATGGGAAAAAGGGTGGCACCGTTGGGAGAGCAACCAAGCCGGCTACTCCCTGAAGCTGTTTTCAGTGCGGAGACCTAAACCATCTGGCTGCCAATTGCCCAGAGTGACCTCGAGACCCCCCCACCCCGAAACCCGGAGCCCCTAAGGTGAAGAAGACGGAAAACCGTCCGAAAGATTCAGTGAAAGGGAGCACCGCGGCATCGACCTCGATGGGCGAAGAAACCATCATCATAGACGAGCTGAGTGAGATGTCGTGGGATGATGAGCCGGCAGTAAACAGGGATGACCTGCACTGACAGGTGCCAAGCAGCAGGTCACGGAATTAATGGCACCACTAAGGGTGAGAATAACCAGAATTTTATTTTTCGTTCCCCTGACTTTGTTAAACCCCAAACTAAAGAAATTTATCCATGCTCGGGTTCTACTTGACTCAGGGTGCACAAGAGACATAATTATGCCTAAGTTGGTGGAAGCCTTCGGCCTCCATAAGAGTCCATTGCCGCACCCAATACAGTTTGAGCAAATGAATGGGATTGTAATGAGAGGGGAACCGTGCATTGAGCAAACTCAAGAAGTACCCGTGGGAATAGAGAACCATTGGGACACAGAATTATTTGTGATAGCTGCCTCTTCCTCATTTGATATTGTATTAGGGGTAGGATGGCTGGCTAAACATGAGCCAGACATAAAATGGGGGGAACAAACCATAGACTTTACAGATAAAAGGTGTGAATACCACCAATGGAGCAAAGAGTGGGGGCCCGATCCACTCCCTAGGAATGAGAAACTGTGCCTACGGATGAAGGAGGTATGATCAATCCCTAAGGAGTACCAAGACTTAAAAAGAGTATTTAGTGAAGAGGAAGGCAATGAACTCTCCCCCCCCCCCAATACTGACTGTACTATAGAACTAATCCCCAGGCAGGAGCTCCCAAAAGCTAAGTTATACTCGATGGGGTGGGCAAAAAAAGCCGAGCTGCGAAAATTTTTATACAAAAATTTAAAGAGAGGTTTTATCAGACTGGCTACCGCCCCGCACGCCGCTCTGGTGCTTCTCCGGAAGAAGAAGGATGGGGGGCTTCGGCTTTGCATAGATTTTAGGGGAATTAATGGGATTTCCACCTCAATAATTAATGGGATTTCCACCTCAATACCGTTAATAAAAGACCTACTAAACACGGTGTCAGAGGGAAAGATTTTCACCAAGTTAGACTTGCGAGATGCATACTTCCGGGTACGCATAAAGGAGGGAGAAAAATGGAAGACAGCATTTAACACACCCATGGGACGATTCGAACATTTGGTCATGCCGTTTGGATTACAAGGAGCCCCAGGGGTTTTCATGAACTTTATCAATGAAGTGGTATGCCAATACCTGTACCGAGGGGTAGTGGTGTACCTGGATGATATAATGATTTATTCCAAGGATTCACAATTACATGTGAAATTGGTCCGGGAGGTACTAAGCACCATTTACAAGAATCAACTATATGCTAAGTTGTCCAAGTGTGAGTTCCACAAGATGGAACTCGACTATTTAGGATATAGCATGTCCAGAAAAGGACTGGCCATGGACCCTGCTAAAATCCAAGCAGTATTAGACTGGGAACCCCCGAGGACACGTAGACAGCTCCAATCGTTCCTCGGATTCGTGAATTTTTACCGTAATTTCATACAAGGGTTTGCACAAACAATGCTACCCCTAACTGATCTCCTCAAAACAAAGGGGAAGGATCCAGAGGCCAAACGACTGGGATGGGCCAAACTAGAATGGACTGCTAAATGCCAAGAGGCGTTCAATAAACTGAAAAGATTATTCACTAGTGAGCCCATCCTAACTCACCCGAATGAACTAAAACCCTTTGTGGTGCAATGTGACGCCTCCGATGTCGCTGTGGGGGCAATTCTGATGCAACCTGATGAAGAAGGGGCGTTAAAGCCTTGCGCTTACATTTCTAAAAAATTCACTCATGAGCAGAGGAACTGGTCAGTTTAGGACAAAGAAGCATTTGCGGTAACTTTCGCTTTAAAAACCTGGAGATCATGGTTAGAGGGAGCAAGGATTCCATTTGAGATTTGGACAGACCATAAAAACTTAGAAGCCCTCACAGGACGAAGAAAATTAACTGAAAAGCAAATTCGGTGGGCAGGCTTCTTTGCTAAGTTTGATTTTACCCTGAAACATATCCCGGGGTTAAAGAATTTTCTAGCAGACACTTTATCCAGACTCCCCCAACACAATAGTCAAAGGGAAGAGGTAATTGACTCTCTCATTCCGCCAAGCAAGTTAGGAGGGGCCATGACTACTTGCTCCAAAGCAAAGCGAGAAAACCTCGAAGAAAAGTGGGGGCGGGTTTGAGAGATTAATTGCAGAGGTAGAAAAAGGAGACCGCAAGCCAGAGGGAGTCACTAAAGGAGAAGGGGGATTCTGGTGCAAAGATGGTAAACTTTATGTACCAGAAAGCCTTAGAACAGAAGTACTGCAATTTTGCCTTAGCAGCAAACTTTCAGGACACTTTGGATATATGAAAACACTGCACTTGGTGAATCGACAATTTTGGTGGCCATTTATGAAAAAAGACATTTCCAATTATGTAACTTCATGCTCAATGTGTATAATGGCCAAGAAACGGGAAGGGAAACCCCCAGGACTATTGCAGCCCTTAGAGACAGCTAACCGACCAAGGTCGGTAGTCTCCATGAACTTTATTGTGGAATTGCCTATGTCACAAGGGAAAACCGTAATTCTAGTGATAGTGGACACTTTTTACAAACAAGCCCACTTCATCCCTTGTACTCAACTGCCAACTGCTAAAAAGCTAGCCCACTTATTTTTCCAAGATGTGGTAAAACTACACTCATTCCCAGATAAGGTAATTAGCGACCGGGGCCCACAGTTCGTTGCCAACCTCTGGTGGGAGTTTTGTAAACTGACAGGGATTGAATAAGGATTAAGTTCAGCGTATCACCCACAGACCAACGGACGGACAGAGAGGGTGAACGCATTGCTTGAGCAATGTTTGAGATGCTTTGTGAACTACCAACAATCTAACTGGGTAGAACTTCTGCTTTTTGCTGAATATGGATATAATAACTGTGCATAGCTCCACAAAGACTTCACCATTTCTGATAGTGAATGGTTATGAAGGGAAGCCTTTCCCCTTATTACCTGGTGGATCAATCCTGGAAGTGCCTTCTTCATTCGAACAATGGTGGGGTAGCCTGGGGAAGGTTTGGAAAACTATTCAAGAATACTTGGAACTAGCAAAAGACACTTACAAAAACCACTACGATAAAAGTCATACCCCGTGTGGGACTTTAAAGTAGGAGAGACTGTCTTTTTATCTACCAAGAATTTGCCTCAACCTTCTAAAAAATTGGCTTACAAATTCCTGGGACCATTTCGGATAAAAAGGGTGATCAACAAAGTGACAGTAGAATTAGATTTACCTAAAATGTCTAGTAAAATACACCCTGTTTTTCATTGCAGTCTATTCTGTCAAGATCCTGGAGCTACGCCTTGGCACCCTTGACCCCAAGCTCCACAACCTATTCAGATTGGGGATCAGAGTCACCATGAAGTCAAGGAAATATTAGATGCTAAAGTAAAAAGGGGGGTGTTGTATTTTTTAATTCGATGGAAGCATTTCTCAGCAGCTCACGATGAATAGGTCGAGAGTTCACATGTCCAAGGAAGAGACCTAATAAAAAAGTTTTATAATGCTCATCCCTCAAAGCCCAGAAGAAGATCTTAGGGGGGGGGCAGTATGTCAAGCATGCTATTATTAAGTGTTGCTTTACTCTTACTTTATCATTCTCCCTTCCTCCCCCCTCCTTCATCCTCCCTTTCTTTTACTAGCCTTTGAACTTTAAATGCAATTTGCATCTATACGTTATTCTTTTGAAGTTATCTGTAACCCTGCCTATGAAGTAACCTTTAAGATACTTTGTACTATGACAATCTGTATCACTTCCAAAGTTTGAGTCTTTGAAACAAGTCATGGAGTTTCAATAAAACAAGTTTTGATTTAAAACAAAAGTTTGATTTTGAAATATCGCTGCTTGACAGAATTCCTCTACACCCTTCTAAATTGTTGCCATGCTAATATATTCAGTACCTATAAATATTTCTTCTGCATCATTTATTATGATGGCCAACACAAGGGTTCAATCTTATCAGCCTGCTCTGCTGACACCAATATCCTTCTACATCTGCAGAAGGCTCCTTGTGCTGGGGGAATGCACCAGAAGAATAGACTTGTAGGTTCTAGTCCAACACATCTGTGCTGATTCATGGGTCATTAGGCCAAATAAGATGTGATGGCATTCTTCAGGTCAAGGAAACTGCTGCCATTAAGTCTTTTTAAAATGTGACAATCCAGTCCTGATTGGGCTAAAGTGCTCTTGTCCCACACTCTCCACACCTTATCAGGTGCAGAAACAGCTACACCCCTCAATGGATCAGGATTGTGCCCTTGGAGCTTGGAAGATGCTTGGAAGATGAGCTTGCCTCCTCTACTCAGCTTGTGAAGAGTGTGTGCATCTAATAACTTTTGTAAAGGAGACCTAAGTGGCAACAAGGCTGTTCTATGCAAATGGGTACAGCTCCATATATTGTTCTCACATAGTATGGAAGGATGGGAAGCAACATTATTGTTGCAAAAACTTCATGCGATTGTTATTAAAGGGTAAAATGCATTTGTTGATACACAAGCTAGTATAATATAGACTAAAACAAATTAAGCATAAATTATAATGGAGGGGTTGGAATCACAGATATACTACACTGACATTGATAAATAAATGTTTTTAAACTGCTGCTAAAATTGCCATTTCTTGTTTGTAGGGGCATGTTGTTCACAACTGGAAGGCAAGATGGTTTGTTCTTCTCCAAGACAGGCTGCTCTATTATAAATTTGTGGGAGGAAAGAAGGAAGCTTCTCCAAAAGGAACAATTCTTCTGGACTGCTGCACAATCACCTGCCCATGTTTAGCATTTGAGAACAGGCCGGTATGACCTAAAGGGTGCCTATTTGATTAAAAAAAATGTTGATGCATTGACTGTAGGAAATGAAGGGAACGAATTACAGAATCAGGCTGCACTGGAATGTGGGAGGGTGGAGTCTCTGCCTGGGTCATTCAAAGTTACAGTATGTCACCTCTGACCAGACTAAAGTGCACCCTTGCTTTGATAAATCAGAGACTGCTTCAGACCAACACGGCTGCCCACCCACCTGGATCTGTCAGAGACAGGATGCATGATTTGTTCCAAAATGTCCCAGGTTCATAAGAAGAGCCTTGGTGGATCAGACCAGTGGTCCATCTAGCCCAGCATCCTGTCTCTCACAGTAGCTAACCAGTTCTTCTGGAGGGTCAACAGCAGGGCATGGAAGCCAAGGTCTTCCTCTGAAGTTGCCTCTTGGCACTGGGGTTCAGAGGCTGAGTGTCTCTGAATACAGAGGTTCCCTTTAGTCACCATGGCTAGTAGCCACTGATAGACTTATCCTCCATGGATCTGTCTAATTCCCTTTTAAAATTTGTGGCCATTATTACTTACTCTCTTTGGCAACAAATTCCATAGTTTAATAACTCACAGGGCAGAAAAAACTTTACACCATATCTACTGTCCATCAGCTTAATTGGATGCCCTTGAGTTCTAGTATTTTGGGAGAGGGAGAAAAAGTTCTCTTTGTCAACTTTCTTCATCCCATGCATAATTTTATAAACCTCTGACATGTCCCTGCCCCCTGTAATTTCTAAATTGAAAAGTCCCAGCCTCTTCAGCTTTTCTTCATAGGGGTAGATGGTCCAACATCTTGGTTGCCCTTTTCTCTATTTTTTTTTCAGATACAGTAACACAAGGGCAGAGAGTATTCCAAATGAGGCCGTAACATAGATCTATGCAGGCTGTTTTATTTTCAGTCCCTTTTCTAATAATCCCTAACATAGTTTGCCTTTTTCACCACTGTAGCACACACCTAATCTTAGCTGTTTCTTCCTATTACCTTGGGTTCCCTGCTCACTATCAGTATTGCATTCAATAAGTGTCCCCCTACTATACTGCCTAGGACATTACTTATGAGTAGTGCCCTTTTCTAGTGTTACAAACTGAGGACTTTAATGATAAAGGCAGAAAGGAACAAGAGAAGGCAGAAAGGAACAAGATTGCCCCTTCCCCACTACAGTTTTTAAAGCTGTAGGGCTATCAGAAATGTTTTTAAAAGATTTCATCACCTGACAACATACTCGCAACTAGAGTCATCAAGATCTGTGTTTCTCCTTGTTTGGATGACATTTTAATATACTTTTTTTGAGGCATATTGGGCATTGCTAATACCTGGCAAGTTCCATAAATCCTTTTTTCTTTGCATTGTTACTTTTTGTAGCTGGTTATTAAACTGAATACAAAAAACAACACAGAATATTTTCTTGATTCATGCTCCAGAGAAGAGCGTGATGCTTGGGCATTAGATATCACTGGTGCTATTCATGCCGGCAATCCATTGCAAGTCCAGCAGCTTCACCTTATGAAAAATTCCTTCAAACTGCCTTCCAATATCAGCTTGAAGTAAGTATAAAACAATTATTCCGTGTTCCTATGATACACCTGTGTGTGTATATATCATAGAAAACAAAACAAGAGCCTACCTCTTTTCCTGTTCTTCACAGCTCAACAGGGATGGGTAGGGATGCCAGCCTCCATGTGCAACCTGGGGATTCCCCAGAATTGCACCTCATCTCCAGACTACGTAGATCAGTTCTCCTGGAGAAAATAGATGTTCTGGAGGGCAGACTGTATGGCATTGTACCCCACTAAGGTTCCTGTCCTCCCCAGGCTCCATCCCCAAATCTCCAGGAGTTTTCCAACCCGGATCTGGCCACCTTACCTCTTATCCCCTATTGGTGACCAGGAGGGATCTGGCAACCCTAACTAAGTCCAGTATGCTAAATCTCTGCATAAGCATCTATAGACTGAACTCTTTGTGGCACTTGCCAATTCTGTTGCCTCTACAGCCTGATACACACCTTTATGTAACAGATGATTTATCTACCATTGATTACCCTTGACAACTAGCTGCTGAATCTGTGAATCTGGTTTGACTGAAAAACACTGTGTTTGAGGACAGAGTAACGGGAACTTTATCTGTGTTATGTTATGGCCTGTTCAGATATATGCAATGTCATTTAATGTACTGAAATAATCAAGTATAAGTGTTTGTGTGAACCTGCCCTATGAAGGCATTTTTATACCCCTGTGTTATTCCTGCTAGGCCTTCCATTAATGGAAGGGGCACTTGTGATACAAGCCAGAACTCATTATTGGTTGATTGAGACTGAGGAATTTTGGCCATTTGACAAGACCTGATTCTCTGCTTAACACTGTCCCTTTGTTCTTTTACAGTCATATCATAGATAAAATGCATGACAACAGTAGTGGAGTTAAGCTGATGCCTAACACTGAACAAGGCAACACATATAAAGAAAGTTTTACAGGTACACAAACTTTCAGTACTTCACTATTCCTTAATATGAAAGGGCTCCTCAGGGTGTGGCCACCTGTTTTCATTATCAGAATTAGCACTGATAAATGTGAAAGTATAAATGGTACATTTTCAGTGAGTAACAATAATTAGGTTTCACATATCTAGGATTAGGTGCAAAAAATTATATGATGCAGTGAGTTACCCACTCGCCGCCAATATATCCCTTTGGATATTAACTGCTATTTCTCTTACACTCAGAGTTTTTATTCCCAGTTATTCATCTAATCCCTCTCAAGCCTTAACCTATGTGTTAAAGGAGATTAATGGATACTACTAAAACGCGATGTTTCTGATAATGTTTAACCAAAGACAAGAACTTACATCCAGGGTTTGACTTATAGAGGTGGGCAATAAATTGACAGCAATCACACATTTCTGTAGGCCACAATACAAGACTGTATAGAAGAATGGAAGGGGGAAGGAAGTGTTCTGGAGAAACTATGGTGGTCTAGGATACACAAAAAAGTAAGGAATGGTCAGATGAATCCTTATGGCAGTTTTCTCCATGAAAGGATGAGAGTGCCTGGTTCCCCCTGCCTTTGTGACAGGTAGGTTCACCAATCCCTAGTTGGGGGCAGGGGATCCCCTGGTTTGGAGGCCCACCCCCCCCACTTCAGGGTTATCAGAAAGTGGAATGGATGGGTTTTGAATGTCTGCTGGGCACTCCATTATACCTTATGGAGACTGATCTTCATAGGGTACAAGGGAGAATCAATCCATGGGTATCTGGGGCTCAGGGGGGCTGTTGTTTGAGGTAGAGGCACCAAATTTTCAGCATAGCATCTGGTACCTCTCTTCAACCCCCCCCCCCAAAGCTTCAAAAAGATTGGACCAGAGGGTCCAATTTTATGAGCCCCAAAAGAAGGTGTCGCCATCCTCCATTATTTTCAAATAAGGGAAGGCATTTGAAAGGAGCGCAGTCCCTTTAAATGTGATGGCCAGAACTCCCTTTGGAGTTCAATCATGCTTGTCACAACCTTGCTCTTGGCTCCACCCCCAAAGTCCCCAGACATTTCCTGAGTCAGACCTGGCAACCCTAGTGACAGGTGTGCTGCAGATTGTTGTTGATGGTCTTCAGGACTGCTTTTTGTCTTCTCAGGTGCTGCACTGGTGGACTGGCTGATTTCCAACCAGTTTTCTGCCTTCCGGCTAGAAGCAGTCACATTGGCCTCTGTGCTGATGGAAGAAAATGTAACCAAGCCTGTGGGAGCCCGGAGTGTTGAGGCTATGAGGAACGGTGATCTGGCAGAGCAGTTTTTAGATGACTCCACTGCACTATATACATTTGTAAGCAATTTCTGTATGCAGGTCTCCCTTTGTCATGGCACTTAAAATTGAGGGTGGTCATGCATGTGCCCTGATTGGGGCAAACCATCAGCAAAAATATGATTCAGATGACAAACTCCTTGAAAGATAATTTGAAAATAATCTTTCAAGTGCTTTGAAGACCTAGATAAATATTGATACAGTAGATGGACTTTGCACTGAGTCTATATTCACACTGGGTGCAGCTTGTCCTTTATGCAGGTCTGCAATAAAGGAAGCCAGTTTGTACATTTTTGTTTCTACAGTTTTTAAATAATCTTATGCCTGCCAAAAATGCTGCTTTGGGGATGGGATTTTTTTTTCAAAATAATAGAGCAATGAACACTTAATTAGCAGGGCCAAAAAGCAATGCTTTGTTTTATGAATTTCAATTTATTCCCCCAAAATGCCCAATGTTTAAAAAATGTAATTTCAGGCAGACAGCTACAAGAAGAAAGTCAGCTCCAAGGAAGAGCTTCATCTTAACATTCTTGAACTGAGTGGCAAAATTGTAAAGCAAGGCTTTTTAATAAAACAGGTGACTATAACTTTTGGATAATGAAGGCAAACTGTGTGTGTGGCGATGTTCATTGGAACAAAAAATCCTAACTATTAAACTGCATTAGGATTGGCAAGCTCCCACTGGGGGCGGAGTTTTTCCCAGTTTGGGGCACCCTAACCCACTGGCATGGAGCCAGCTGGCGGGGGGGTGGGATCCCTGCCACCCAAGAACTCTGAATGCTAGAGCGTCCTTGACATGATGTGCCCAGCGCAATGACATCACTTCTGGGTGTTGTCATTGCATCACACGTGCTTTGTGTGCATGAACAAAGTTCCCCGCTGAAACAAAGGTAGGACTTGGCAACCCTAAACGGCATACAAAAAAAGTGCAGAATATTTTTTCTATTTGTGCTCCAAAGAAGCACCTACTGCATGCCCTTCACATAGAAGGCTACCCAAGCAGCATAATGGTATTGTGACCAGGAAATCCTTGTTTCTTTTATTACATTATTTAACACCAATTCAAATAGCTTTAGAATGGAAGCTGGTTATTCCCCTTTACCACAGTGCTCTGAAACTAGCCATGATGTGCATGCATAGTCATAATTATGTGTCTTTGAAAATGTACTATTCACCATACAAACATGAAGATTACTGCACTAAATGTAAAATTTTACTTGAACTATTAGTGACAATTTCTTCCCATCTCCAACTTACGCATGCAGTAGTTACCAGAAGCAATCATATATGAAGGCCTTTTCAAAAATCCATCAAGTATGTTGATAACCCTCAGATTTCAAACGTTGCCTTGAGAATAAGCCCAAAACCCTGAAGGAAAGTTAACTTAGTTTTATCCTTTCAACTTCTCAGGGGCACAAGAGGAAAAATTGGAAGGTGCGGCGTTTTGTCCTGAGAGCTGACCCTGCTTTCCTGCACTACTATGATCCTACTAAGGTGCAACAACAGACTACAAATACATTAGATTACTTTCTGCATGACTTTTTAAAACACAAAGTTAACATTTTTGAATTCCTTCTTATACTGACTTCTGTGAGGCTCAGGTCAGACCTCTAACCTGTGATTATACTAGTTCAAAACTGTAGCAGAGGCAGGTGTGAGCAATCCAAATAATGTACATTGCTGGAGTTGAACATCATTAGGTAACCCTTTTGTGAACTCATGTGTTCCATTTTAAATCAAGACGTTGCCTCTTTAGATAATTAACTTTGAGTGTCAGTTGAAAGGTGAACAATGCTGGGAAAGGACTGCAGAGAAATAAACTTTAACAGGAATGGGCCGAGACAAGTCTTGTGTGCTTTTGGTACGACCATCTGCTGTGTAGGCAAGTCTTCCTTGCCAGCGTAAAATATTTTGCAGGGTACTTTTTGTTCAGATTCTTTTTCCCCCCTGCAGGAAGATAACAGGCCAGTTGGTGGTTTTTCTCTTCGTGGCTGCCTTGTCTCAGCACTAGAGGACAATGGTGTCCCAACAGGTGAGCTGCAAGCATTCTGGAAAAATGAGCTCCACTTACTTCAGAATTTATCACATACTGCTTTCCAGCATTAATCTTTAATGTGGACTACCTCCTTGTGCTGAGAGAGCTTTAGCCATTGTCATTAACACTGCAGCTTGGAAAAGAATGTTTGGATATGGCTGCCACTGTCATTATAGAAATGGCTGATTCATACAAAAGGGTTTTTTCAGATGTATTTTTATATTTTAGAAAACAAAGTAAAGATGTGAAGGGGATACAAAAATGAAAAAGGGCTTGCATATCACAATTACATATATTAAAAATAATTATTATATAACACAGTGTGTATATAACAAAACGCATTTCTTCCCAACACCCTCTTCATTATAATTTGAAAACACTATCTGTAAAATATAATAATACTTCTGTTGCGGTACATTTATATTCAATTTTTTGGATTTCAGATTCCATAACAAATCTGTTTTAAATCTACATTATTGATTTCATCTTTACTACCTATTTGGTATTATATATTTTTGCCACTTCTACCTACTCAGTGTAACTTTCAACAATAAGTAGTACATCATAGTACAAAAAGAAAATCTGTTATATATCTCATAATAAGGTGGAGGACATTTCTTCTCAGAATTCACTTCTTTATACATTTATATTCAAGATGTTACTTTTGAAACTTATTCTCATTTTGCTTCTACATTTCAATACATTTGTGTACAAATTTTTAACTGCTTCTCATACTGAATTTGTCTCCTGCTTGTGTAATACATACTTCATCTCTCCTCAGATTTCATGATTGATCTATTTAATATATAAATTGTTAATTCTGCCATTACTACATAGCTTGCAAGCTTATTTTCCCATTCTTCTAGGCAGGGGCAGACATCTATTTTCTGTTCCACTGTGTAGATAATTCTAGCTGTTCGTGCAAAAGGTTTTTGAGGTGATGGTATACCCACATACAGGGGCAGATTTAGGGTTGCCAAATCTGACTCAAGAAATATCTGGGGACTTTGGGGTGGAGCCAAGAGTAAGGGTGTGACAAGGATGACTGAACTGTGAAGGGAGTTTTGGTCATCATATTAAAAGGGACAGCATGCCTTTTAAATACCTTCCTTCCATTTGGAACAATGAAGGATAGGAGCACTTTCTTTTGGGGCTCAGAATTGGACCCCCTGGTCCAATCTTTTTTAAACTTGTGGGATTTTTTGAGGAGAGGCACCAGATGCTGTGCTGAAAGTTTGGTGCCTTAACTGAAAAAAAAAGCACCCTCAGATACCCACAGATCAATTCTCCATTGTACCCTATGGGTCTCCATAGGGTATAATGGAGTGCCCAGCAGACATTCCCCCCCTCGCCACTTTCTGATAACCCTGAAGCAGGGGAGGGCCTCCAAACCAGGAGATCCCCTGCCCCCAACTGGGAATTGACAACCCTAGAATTGGCCATTAAGGCCACCAAAAAAGTTCCAGTGGATCAGTGCCTGGTAGTCCACCATCTCCTACTGATGCCATTCTGACCTCAAGGAAGGGTCATGTGCTGTCTGTCACAAGTTAGCCCCACGGGACAGGAGGCATCTGGTGCAATCTCACTCATGTGGTGAGGAATGGGCCTAGAATAGCCTGGTCCCCCCTTCTTTTTGGGAGCAGTGCCAGAACGAACTGGAAAGGAGGTTTTTTTTCCTAGGGTCAATTTCCCTTCCAATCTACCCCTGACCACATAAGTACATGATCACACCAAAAATGTGCCACTTCTTTGGACTGTTCATGCATTCTCTCTCTTTTCCTTGTGTATCATGATTCATTTGTTTTCTCTTTATCACTACTGCTATAGCAGTCATATTGTCCCTATTCCTTCCTAATCTGTCACCCCCCCTTTTGCAGGAGTGAGAGGAAATGTGCAAGGTAATCTATTCAAAATCATCACTAAGAATGACATTCACTACTACATACAGTCCAGTTCCAAGACAGAAAGAGCACACTGGATTGAGGCCATCAAACAACTAACTTAACCATGCAAAAGTGTATCTGGACAAGAGGAGAATCCAGCCAAGCTGACTGCTGCTTGGGTATACACAATGGTTGGCTTTGAGATGTATGAGTGAGTCATTTCAGCTGAGCACATAGTATATATCTGACAAATATATACTAGACTTTACCATTGGATCAGATTGGCCACTTACTCCATTGGGAAAAATCACGGTGGAAGCCAGAGGAAGTTTCAAGCAGCTACCCCGACGCTATTTCCTGGAGTCAGAGAGAGGGACAAACTATCCCGCCCCCAGCAATTTCCACTAATGAAAACAGTGCAGAAGGGAAACTGAAAGCCCTTCCTCCCCCCCTTGCAGTGCTCTGAGACTGAATGGAGCAACTGAATGTTTTCATGGTAAGCTCCCTCATTCATAAATGTGACATATGAGACATCTGTTTCCTAACTTATGTTACCTGTAATGTCTAGTTTGGCTCCCAGTTCACTTTCATCCAGACTCCTAGTTTCCCAGCCTACAAGGATATACCACTTTATATTTGTTGTTCTCAATTTTTATAGGGTTTTAGATTTATTTCTGAATATTAGATATTTTACCTTTTTGATTTTTTTAATGCAAAGAATGCTTGGAGAATATTCTCAATGAAAGGCATAAATATTATTAATTAACATAGATAATTGGTCCACTATTTGATCAGTCTGACTGGGAGCATCTCTTTGTGGTCTCGGGAAAGTTTTTCCCAGCTCTGTCCTAATTACTGCTTTTACTAAGGGGTTATTTGTGATGAGCCAAAGTGAAGTTTTGTATCAATTGCCACTGAAGCTTCTAGCTTCTGCTCCTAATCACCTCTGTACTAATGAAAAATAATTAAAGTGTGTGCCTATAATGAGACTTCATATAGCAGCTCACTGGCAGCTCTGATGGACTTTCATCAGCATAGAAACAATCATTGCTATATGTCTGGCATTTCCACAATGATCCCTCCTTCTTTTCCTGCGCTTTAATTACTGTTTTATGTGCTTTTGATACTATTTGAGGTTTGAATATCATTGTTTTTATGTTTTTATAATGTTTTAACTGTTAACCAACTTGGTGACCCTACTTGGGAGGAAAGGTGGTATATGAATTTTGTAAATAAAAACAAAATAAATTTTGTGTGTTTCTTTAGAAAATATTACTCTAACCAGCCATAATATCATTTAGGGTAACAGTTTCTGCATGGCTGGGAGGCCTTTTTTTGAGCAGGAATGCACAGGAACACACTTCCAACTGGCTTGGCACCAGGGGGTGTGGCCTAATATGCAAAGAAACCCCTGATGGCTGGTGTTGCTTTTTTGGGGGTAGTCATCTAGCAAAACCCTTAGGAAGTTTTCTTAGTGTTGCTAGGCACACATGTTTAACAATGGAAAGTAGAACATAAGAACAAGATGAAATCTAGGTAACTGTAATTATCTTTTAACATTTTTTTAGGAATGGCTTTTTGAACATTTATTTATTTTTCTCTAGTTGTAAAATCGTAAGTCTTTCTGTGCAGTCCTCAACACTTTAATCTAGTGTGTTTAGCAGTTAAGAGTGTTGAACTAGTATCTGTGAGACCTGGGTTTGAATCCCCATTATTCATGCCTTGGAAACTTGCTGGGTGACCTCTCTCAGTCTAACCTACTTCACAAGGTTATTGTGAGGATAAAAATAGAGGTGAGAAGAATGAAGTGAGCTGCCTTGGGTCCCCATTAGGGAGAAAGGTGAGGTATAAATTAATTAAATAAATTCTGAAGTCTATTGACACAGAAATGTAAAGCTCTGAGTGCACTGCTGGTCATTGAAATGATCATTATACATTGATTATTTGAATTTGACTGAGCCTAGTAATTTAACAGACCACTACTTTTCTCATTCTGTTTCATTTTGAAACAAATTTTATTTTGAGAAGTGCTGAGAATCCTAGCCTCCCTCACTGAACTGCAGTTTCTACTAGGGTTTCCTGGTAAAAGGGGAATGACCAATTTAAGTCTGTACTATAGATATGCCTCCAGATAAGAGAATCTTGGATGGAGAAACGGGCAGATTGAGGTAGAAAGAAGCACGACAGCAACTGTGTAGTTATTTCCACCAGATGCCCTGAAATGTATCTTGTTGTTTGCAGTGCCAGCCCTAGGGCATGTGGCACCCCAAGCAGGCTACCTGCACCCCCCCCCCCCCGCTCTCTGCAGTGCCGCAATGTAATCAGAGGAGCAAAACTTGTTTGTGTCACCAAGACAATAGCTTCAGCGGTTTAGATCCTACCTTTTTGTTATAGCACTGCCCAGCTGGGTACACAAGGGCTTTCACCAACCCAAGATGCTCTCCTGCTAATGCAGGCTTTTGTTAGTACAAGAATCATTGTGGATCCAGCTAGGAGGATGGGGGCCTTTAATAAGAAGAGGAAATTGCCCCCTTCTTCCTATGTTGGAAGAGCTGTTCTGCCATCTGAATCTTGGGTATGATACAAAACATTATGTGTATGTTTGCCACATAATAGCTGATACAAGGCTAGAGGTTTCCATGATAAACTGCAGTGAACATTCATGTAACTGTTCCAAATTAGGGATGTGTAAATATGCTTTTGTGGATATTTTCGCCTTCCTTCATATGTGCAAGTCACTTTTCTCTATAAAAAGAGCCCTCCTTGATTAGACCAGTGGTCCATCTAATCCCACATCTTGTTTCACACAGTGCCTAACCAATTAACTTGGAGAGCTGGAAACAGGGTGGAAGATCTAGCCCTCCCCCATCCACAACCCAACCATCCCCACCAGCCAGTCTTCCAGTCACCAATGTCTGGTGTACAGAAGAAAAGAGTCCTGCAGAGAGCAGCAAGAGGAAAGGCCTGTCAGATAGGATAGTGGGGTCAGCACCTTCTTTCCTTTATAAAGTGTCATTTTCTGTCCAAATTCCTACTCTTAAGGCAATATCCTCCTTATTGGAAGTTCCACATTCACAACCATCTCTCAGCTAGTATGTAACTAGCTTTATTATCAAGCATGTTAGTGTCAGCATATGCTTGCTAGTAAGACTTCAGGCTGGAGTCTATTGCAAGTGATCTATGACAGTTCATGATTTGTGACAGTTCCTGACAGCTTCCATTATCTGGTTCATACCAGAGACAAATACCTGCTACATGACATTCCGTCGTCAACATTGCAGCATGTGAGTTTAGCTGATGGCAGGAACTCTAAGGTACGGTGTCAGGGCAGTGTCACATTCCCAGCACTTCAACACACATTCAAAGAAGTGCTGTGTGTTCCTGCTCTTGAAAACAATTTGCTAAGTGTACTTGCTCTGGACAAAGCTGGCTTTACCATGACTTTTGCCAGCAACTCTTGCAAAATAATGAAGGGTGGCTGGGTGTTTGCTGTGGGAAGGTTGCAAAACAATGTCTATGTTATTGAAAATTTATCTGTGGGAGCACAGGTGGTAACTAACACAAAACTTCATGATAATTGTGTGCACTTGCTCCACCAAAGGCTGGGGCATGCCAGTTTTAACACTATCAGCAAAACACTTGCTATAGTGTGAAGTGTCCAAACGCACAAAATCAAAAGCATTCCCGGTTGCCAGGAAAAGTGAGAGTGTCTGCAAAACCGTTGGCTTTAGTACACGCAGATGTGATAGGACCTTACCCCAAAAGCCACTCTAATAAGAGGTTTGCACTAATCTTGGTTGATGATTTTTCCAGATTCTCATGTGTGTATGTGCTCAAAAAGAAGTCTGAGGTGTTCACAACAGTAAAACAATTGGGTGAATTATGTGCTTTGCAGACTGACATGGGAGGCGAATTCATGTCTTCTGAATTTAACAGATGGTTACAAGCACAAGGTATAATTCACAGAGTGGCAAATGTGTCAACACTGGAGGAAAATGGTTTGGCTGAAAGAAAGGGGGGAGTTTTGCAATATATGATGCAATCTATGCTTACTGATGCTGGTTTATCTATCACTTACTGGGCTAAAGCATTGAAAGCTACATGCTATATAAGCAACAGGATTTGGACTAGGTCCATAGATAACATTCCTTACAAGGTGTTGTGCAACAAAAAACCCAGTTTGAGACATTTAAGAATTTTTGGCACCAAGGCCTGGGTGAATGTTCCTTTAAACCAGAGGAGAAAAGGGAAAGCTCGCTCCAAAAAGCTTCTCTTCCTAGGTTATCAAAAGAGGAATGAAAGCATACAGGTTTGCTAATGAACATCAAATGCTAAGCTTTAGTGGGTCTGTCAATTTTTGTGAAGACCAGAATTGGCACAGAGTGCATGCTAATAAATTGCCTTCACAGGTCACACTCCCCTTATCAGAGGAAACCAAAAGTGTAAAACAAGAGATCGTATCTCCTAGGCAACAATCCTCTAAGAGTGAACAGAGTGAGCAAAAGGTGCCTAGAGTGTCTTCCAGAAGTACAAAGGGTATACCTCCAGTCAGATTTGGGTTTGATACCACTACTATAAATCATGTATATGTAAAAGAGCTGAAAAGTTATCAGGAGGTGTCGAGCTTGCCTGAGTCAGAAAGGCAAGCTTGGCAAACTGCCATGCAAGCAGAACATGATTCTCTTTCTGAAAATGGAGTGTTTACTCTGACTAATTTGCCTGCTGACAAAAATGTTATCTGTTGCCGCTGGGTATTCAAACTGAAATCCTTACCAGATGGTGGCCTACAAAGGAAAGCCAGGCTAGTAGCAAGGGGGTCTTCCTAGGCTGAAGGACAGGATTATGATTAAGTGTTTGCCCCTATGATCAACTTTGATACGCTAAAAACAGCATTGTGCAAGGCTGGGATTGATAAGATGCAGGTGCACCATTTCGATTTCACAACTGCTTATTTAAACGCCCAAATAGATGAACAGCTCTACATGGAGCAAATCCCAGGGTTTGAAAGCACTAACCAGAACCTTGTGTTAAGACTTAACAAAGCCCTGTATGGCTTAAAGCAGAGTGCAAGAGTGTGGAATCAGTGTCTGAGCAAAGCCTTAACTGATCTTGGGTTCACACAGGGAATTACTGACCCATGTACGTTCAGCAAAACCATTGGGAAAACTGAATGCCATCTGTTCATATGTGTGGATGATTTATGTTTTCTGTTGCATGATGATATGCAGCTGGTTTATACAATGGTTTATACCAGGGGTCCTCAACCTTTTTAAATAGGGGGCCAGTTCACTGTCCCTCAGACTGTTGGAGGGCCGGACTATAGTAAAAACAAAAACTATGAACAAATTCCTATGCATGCTTCATATATCTTATTTTGAAGTGAAGAAACAAAATGGGAACAAATACAATATTTAAAAAGAAGTAAAGTTAAATCATCAAGTTTCGCCTGCAGCCCCGCCTTTCCCTCGAGGGTGCACCTGATTGACAGGTGGTGGTGTCCGCCGGGCTTCTGGGTCGCACTTTCTAGGAATTACTGAGCAGGGGAAGCGCCATTTCCACTGCCCCCCCCCCAGCAAAGATAACTTTGCACGCGGGACGCACATCTGCACAACTCGCCTTGCCATTTTTCATTAACCCCCTTGCAAGTTTTCAAGCCTCCCAAATGATAAGTGGCACCCGGAGGCTCTTCATATGCCTTCTCGAATAACAATAATAATAAAATAGCAGCAGCAGCACTAAAACCACCAAAGACCCCCGTGCCTAGGCACGTGTGCTCAGAGTCATAAGCAAATCCCCACTAAATGCAATGGGGATTACTCGCTAGTAAACGATCGCAGTCTTAAAGGCACACTTACCCGGAAGAAAGTCCCTCTGAACCTAGTGGGACTTACTTCTGAGTAGACGAGCTCAGCGTGCACTGTTAATCGCCCTCCCCCCGCCGCTGGTCTCAACGGGAGGAAGCGGAGGACTTGCTTAATGTGAAGGGAGAGCTGCTTTCGGGTTTACTGGGGAGCAAGGCTCCCTGAACAACTAGCCCGCCCCAAAACACTCATTGGAGGGGGGAGCTGTTTATTTCTGCTGGCTCAGCCCCAGGGGGGGGAGCAAAACCTTCCCCCACACTGGCTGCGCTCCATTCAAAAGCGCCGTCTGCAATTCCTTACCAGTTCCAAATCAGTAAGGGCAGAGATCGGGCTGAAGTCTGAGCGTGGGAAGGGAGGGGGCGCCCCTCTGCAGATTTACGCAGAAGTAAAGCCCCCGGAATTGCAAGAGCACGTTCCCATATAAGCGCGCTTTGCTTCCTGCAGCGGAGTGAAGAAGGGTGGCGGCCTCAACGCAGGAGGGGTCTTGCTTGGCTTTTCCGGAGTCCTCCCTCCCTCTGCAAAAGTTGCGAGGGGGGAGGGTTGTTCCTATCCCTTCGTCGATTTGCACAGCCAATAGATCGAGGAGGTTTGCTACTGCGCATTTGTTGTTACCGGGCAGATAGTCTTCCAAGGGCGAAGCGGGGCCCTGTCGTTCTACCCGGTCTGATTTTGCCATGACCGGCGGGCCGCATAAACGTCCTCAGCGGGCCGCATCTGTCCCGCGGGCCGTAGGTTGAGGACCCCTGGTTTATGCAAACAACTCAACACCTGTTTAAGATTAAACATTTGGGCAGCATTCAGCAATACTTGGGTGTAGACATTACAAAGAACACAAATGGATGTTTTGAACTCAGTCAGGAGCATAAAATAGCTAAGCTGCTTGAAGAATACAACATGACAAATGCAAACTGTGTTACTACACCAATGACCACGAGCTATGGTAAAGAGCCTGATGACAAACTGTTTGAAAACAAGGCATTGTATCAATCACTAATTGGGTCCCTACTGTATATAGCAAGTTGGTCAAGACCAGATATCTGCATTGCAGTTCTTACGTTGTGTCAGAAGTGTGCATGCCCTTTTATGAAAGATTGGACTGCAGCAAAAAGGGTACTGAGGTACTGCTGCAAACAAATTAGTGCTAGACACTACTTCAGCATAACAAGTAACAGCTTACAGTGATTCAAGCTGGGGAGACAGAAAAGATGGAAGGTCCACAACAGGTTATGCTGTATATGTGCATGGGGCTCTTGTGATGTGGAAATCTTTGAAACCACACATTTCAACAAGCACTTGTGAAGCAGAGTTTTCTGCATTAAGTGATTGTGTTGTTTAGCTGGAATGGTTATATCAGCTACTAATAGGCCTGAACATGCAATGTGACTTACCTATATGTGTATTTTGTGACAATACTGCTGCTCAACAGTTAGAAAATGCACAGGGTGTCAAAACAAGAAGTAGACACATTAACATTCGCTATCAGAATGTTAGGGAGACTGTACATAGAGGTTTGATCATGCTACAGTACTGTTCTTCTGATAACAACGTAGCAGACATGTTCACTAAGTGTTTGAGTATGGACAAATTTGTAACTCTGAAACAAAGGCTGGGACTCACCGCCTAAGTCTTAGAGGAAGTGTCAGCATATGCTTGCTAGTAAGACTTCAGGCTGGAGTCTATTGCAAGTGATCTATGATAGTTCATGATCTGTGACAGTTCCTGACAGCTTCCATTATCTGGTTCATACCGGTTCTGTCCAGAGTACTTGTGCTTATGCAGGATGACTCAGCACTATATGTTGATTGGTGCTTTTGTATAGCTGTATGTATATAACTGTGAATAGCCTGTACAGTGTATCTCTGCTCTCAAACGTGCTGTCTGGCGAAGCACTTTGTCAAGTGTATACCAGAATAACTAAACTTGTAAATAAATGTAAATAGTTAGCACAAGTCAGTGTGCTGTCTATTATTAAGCCTCACAAATACAGAGCATACCAGCAAATACACCAACAGTTAGTTCCTGAATAAAGCTTTCTCCTTCAGTGGGGAAAGTCATCAAAACTGGTTAGGTCACAGCTCCTCTTGCTCCAGGCAGGGCTAAACAAATTTTGTGTGACTTTCCTGGGACAGAGTGAGGCTGTCCTTCCAGTTCTAGTAGCCCTGCAGCTTCAGCAGGATACTGGAGCCTAGCTCTACTTCTGTGGCTACCAAACGAAACAAACTTTAATCAGTTTGTGCAGCTTTCTTGTGTAATAATCACTCAGCCAACAGAATTGTGGGCCCACAAGAGGTATATCTGATTAAAGGCTGAAAATTGCCACATGCTCTTAAGTGCCAGCAAAGCCTTTCAGAATCATATGACAATGTGATCCGTGCAAGAAGCTAAAAATCTTCTGGTCCTGAAAGGATAGCATAAGGGATAACTGGCTCTGAATATAAATAATAAAGGAGAGTTAATTTGCTATTCTTGTGGCAAACCAGGACATATCAAGTGCAATTGCCCTTCAGGCACTACTCAAAGAAAAACTTCCCTCAAAATTTTAAAGAGAAGTAGACAGGCTCTACTTAAAATTAATGAACAGCCAACATAGCCTGCTGCTGCTGTGGAAGGGAGGGTGGGCTATAAGTCTAATGTAAAATAATATCACAGAACACAAAAAGCATCACTTGGTACACTGATTCCTGTGTTTTTTCACCCATGTGCAATAATAGAAGTTTGTTTGAAACATTAGGTGAAGAAATTAAATAGAAATTGCATGTAGTATATGAAAAACTCTGGGCTGAAAGCTCTGGGACATTGTATTGCAAACTTCCAAATGATAAAATCTGAGAAGTCCTTGTTACAAATTGTTTCTTAAACCTGAGGCTAGAGAATACTCTTATCTCCATAAGAGCAATGACAAATAAAGGAATAAAAGCAATCTTTGGAAATAAATGTTTTATCAGAGAAAAGACTGACTTAATTGCAATGGGTGATATGAGTGGGGATTTGTAGGGACTTGACTGTCACAGAGAGAAACTAAGCTTTACAAAGTAGTGTAATTGCAAGACTTTTTTTCCAGGTTGTGGCATAGGAGATGAGGTCATAGAGAAAAGTATGTGATAATCCAACTTGAGCAATAATTTAACAAAGAATGTGCTAATGACCAGATGTGCTGATGCAGAAAAGTGTGTGCTTCAAAGTAAAGGGAACTAGACCAAGCTTTAACAAGCATGGCACAAGCCAAATGCAGTGCCCCCTAGAGCTGATACACAGTGATATGTGCGGACCTGCAAAATCTCAAACACCTTGTGGAAATAAGATAGACAGATAGGGCGTTTTCGCACTCACCTTCAGCCGGCGTGACCCCCCTCTTCACCGCGCAGGATCTGCGCGGATTTCGCACTAAAAGCCGCAAAGCAGCCAGAAGAGCCGGAAACTCCCGGCGCTTTTGCGGCACAAACGGAAACCGCCAAAAAGCAGTTTCCGTTTGCGCAGCTTTTGCGCTGGGAGTTTCCGGCTCTTCTGGCTGCTCCGCGGCTTTTAGTGCGAAATCCGCGCAGATCCTGTGCGGTGAAGAGGGGGGTCGCGCCGGCTGAAGGTGAGTGCGAAAACGCCCCTAGATAAATTTATTGTCATTGTTCTCAAAAAAGGAAAATGAGAGCAACGAAATGAGGTGCTCTTCCACAAACATACCAACACATCAACACTAAAGAAAAGACATATACATAAACCATTTAAATACATCTAAAACAAATAACCATTCATAACCCTACATTTAGCCTACATCTAAAGCAAATAACCATTCATAGCCCTGCATTTAGCCTAACCTCAGCTCTTGGATAGAAGCTGCCCTTAAATCTATTTGTCTTACCTTCAACACTCTATATCGTCTGCCCGATGGTAAGATCTCAAATAGCAAGTGGCCCGGATGTGAAGGGTCCTTTAAGATCATTTGTATCTTCCTTTTACATCCCATATTATACAGATCCACCAATGAGGGGAGAGAGCATTCACAAATCTTCTGTGCTCTTACCATCACTCTTTGGAGCACCCTTCTCTCTGCTTCCGTGCAGCTCCCAAACCACACGCAGACGCAATAAGATATAATGCTCTCAATGGAACTACGATAAAAGGCAACCAGCAGACTCCCTGACAGTTTTTGTGATCTTAAGAGTCTTAAATAGTAGTCGTTGCTAGCTTTTATTGATGACGACTCCACACTGTGATCTATCTAATTAAAGAGAAAAACCAAGTGCTGGGAAAACTTAAGGTACATATGGCAGTGGTCAGTAACAGATTCTAAAGAAAGCCATTAGTAATCTAGACTGATAATGGAGGGGAATACATGGGACATGTGAGATGACAAATTACAGATCACCAACTTACAGTCCCATACACCCCAGAAAACACTGATGTAGCAGAAAGAACCATTCTCTCACTAAAATATCCAGATGTGTGCTCCTTGAGATAGAGCTACCTGACAGCTATTGGGGAGAAGCAATCAGTAACTACCTATAGAACAGATTACCTACTAAGGGTGCAAACAATACACAATTTGACCTGTTGTACAGGCACAAACCCATCTTGGGTCATCTAACAGTGTTTGGAGGGCAAAGATGGATAAGAACATAAGAACATAAGAGAAGCCATGTTGGATCAGGCCAACGGCCCATCCAGTCCAACACACTGTGTCACACAGTGGCAATTTTTTTTTTATATATACACACACACTGTGGCTAATAGCCACTGATGGACCTGTGCTCCATATTTTTATCTAAACCCCTCTTGAAGGTGGCTATACTTGTGGTCACCACCACCTCCTGTGGCAGTGAATTCCACATGTTAATCACCCTTTGGGTGAAGAAGTACTTCCTTTTATCCGTTTTAACCTGTCTGCTCAGCAATTTCATCGAATGCCCACGAGTTCTTGTATTGTGAGAAAGGGAGAAAAATACTTCTTTCTCTACTTTCTCCATCCCATGCATTATCTTGTAAACCTCTATCATGTCACCCCGCAGTCGACGTTTCTCCAAGCTAAAGAGTCCCAAGCGTTTCAACCTTTCTTCATAGGGAAAGTGCTCTTAGAGCAGAAGTCATTTTTTTTTGTTGGCTATGCACTGGGATGCAAAGGATATAGAATCTTCATCCCAGAGACAGAAATACTGAAGATCCTACAATGTGGTCTACATCAATGAAAGGAAGAAATCAAACAGCATGGAAAAAATGAATGTCAGGGAATCTATTCTATACTAAAGAAGAAAAATGAATCACTGCAAATAGAAACAGTGAATCTAAACATGGCATCACATCAGCAGAACCTAGACAAAAAGAAGGGCTTTTTCCTCACTATGATACATCACCTGGTGCTTGGCTTGTGTTTGCTGCCCAAATTCCTGGGTTTGATTCTGGTGAGATCATAACTTTGGCTCTTTCTATTCCTGTCATGGAAGTCTGACACCACATGATGCCTTGCTACCTGAAAGGGATGTTTGACTGGCCACCTGAATCCAATGCTTGAGACCTTTGCGTGTAATATACATACTCCCATTCTCTGCAGTCTCTTGTGTTTCTCCAAAGGGCTTGGTTACAATTTGAAAGGTAACAGAAGGAGCATCCAAGGGCTCCAGAATCTCCCAATCACTTGTTATATTTTCAAAGTAAAAAAAAAAAAATCAGTTTCATCAACCTGAAATTAAAAAACAAACAAACCCTAAAAGAGCAGAGACACTGAAGGATCCATGCTCTTCATCTTCCAGAAGGCATATGAAAGAATTAATGCACTGCAGTAGCCACAGGGAAGGTGTGTTTACCATAATGGCATGAGGGTTCTTTATTTTTTTTCAAGCTACTTTGGTAAGCTTGAGATCTCCTAATAGCTGCAAGTTTGTCACCCTTCGCATAGGTACCACGCGATGAGTGAAATCACAGAGCTGACACCCATCAAGCAGGATCCGAATCTGCTGATGCTCACACAACAGCTCCATCTGAAAGAGAATCACAAGCTAAAGAGACCTGGGGATTGCAGCAGCACAATCGGTGGGGGGCGAAGCATGCACAAGTCCCACAAAATTGGCTCTCAGGATTTCATAACATTGGTTTCAGTAGAGCCTCATTGTAGTTGACTTCATCCGGGTTGTTTTGAAATTGATTGGAGAGATCAAAGAGAACAGTTTAGGACTAGGCAGTCTCCCTTCAGCTTCTATAAATACTAACAGCATAGGTGGACAATGTGCTTTGCATGCATAGAGCCCTGTTCAGTCCCCGTTAAATAACCTTATAGGTAGCACAGCTGGGAAGAAACACTGCCTGACAGCCACTGTCAGTCAGAGCAGATATTGTAGTGGATACACCAATGGTCTGATTTGTGTAAGACAGCTTTAAGTTTCCATTATCCATATTACCTTATCTTAAATGAGTCCCCTGCTGTAAATGGGAAGTAGGGAATTGTCTTTTCCTCTTTCCCCCACTTCCCAGCAATCCAAGAATTCCGAACAATAGATTTCTCAGTAAAGTTGATTACAAGTAACAATCCAACATCTGTGCTTGCATCCATAGGGTCACACAGCAAAGTCACTGAAAAACTGCAAAGAATTAAAATGCATTAAAGTATGAAAAGGACAGTTTTGGGAGTAATAAGAAAAGTTGGTATTGTTGATTTATATGCCATTTATTTATTTGTTTTTTATTTATTTATTTTCAATTTATAGCCCACCCATTCCGAAATGGGCTCTGGGCAGGTAAAAACAATAATACAAGATTAAAATTAAATATATATAATAAAACAATATACAATCTAAAAGCAATGTAACAATCTAAAAACAAACTCCAATTCTGCAGTTGTTAATATCAATTGCCTCCAATCCTTCCATACATCCCCCAGCTGGTATAAGATAAATGGGTCAGCAAAGTTATATCATCAGGGTCCCTGCAGCAGGCATCAGGGTCCCTGCAGCAGGGAAGCCACAGAATAGCAAAATGTGCACTGCCTCAGTTGAATGCCTGGTGGAACAGCTCTGTCTTACAGGCCCTGAGGAACTGCAACAGGCCCTGCAGGGCCCTAATCTCCAGTGGGAGCTTGTTCCACCAGGTAGGAGCCAGGACAGAGAATGCCCTGGCCCGGGTTGAGGCTAAGTGGACTTCTTTTGGGCCAGGGATTACCAGCAGATGTTGATCTATGGAGCGTAAGGCTCCTTGGGGGGGTATACGGGAAGAGGTGGTCTCACAGATATGCTGGTCCCAGGCTATTCAGGGCTTTGAAAGTCAGAACCTTGAACTGAATCTGGTACTCAATTGGTAACCAGTGCAGCTGGCAGAGCACTGTTTGCATGTGTGCCTGCATAGGCGCTGCAGCAAGCAGGCATGCTGCAGCATTCTGCACCAGATGGAGTTTCTGGATCAGATTCAAGGGCAAGCCCACATAGAGCGAATTGCAGTAGTCCAGTCTGGAAGTGACCGTTGCATAGATCACTGTGGCCAGATTCTGGATAGATACATAGGGAGCCAGTTGTTTTGCCTGCCGTAGATAGTAAAAGGCAGACCTGGCTACTGCGGTGATCTGGACCTCCATAGACAATGAGGCTTCCAGGATCACAGAAGTGCCCCAGCAGTGGTTGGGAGCCTTATTCCCATACCTATTCTGCCCTGGGCCAGACACAGGACCTCCATCTTAAATGGATTTAGTTTCAATCAGCTCTGTTACAACCACCCTGTCACAGCCTCGAGCGCACAGCCAAGTCTGGGTGGCCGACCATCAACAGATAGAGCTGGGTGTCATCAGCATATTGATGACAATCCAACCCATACCTCCGTAATAACTGGGCAAGGGGTGTATATAGATGTTAAACAACATTGGCGACAGGATTGCTCCCTGCGGCACTCCACATTCTAATGGGTACCGCTGGAAGACTGTGTCATCAATTGCCACTCTCTGTCCCCGACCCTGGAGGGGTCTTCTTTTTTCTATCACAGTACTCCTCAGGGTAGGGTTGTCAATCCCCAATTCAAGAAATATCTGGGGCCTTTGCGGGTGGAGCCAGGAGACTTTGGGGGTGGAGTCATAAGCAAAGTTGTGACAAGCACAATTGAACTCCATGACATTTAAAGGAACCGTACACTTTTTAAATGCCTTCCCTACATTAGAAATAATGAAGGATAGGGGCACCTTCTTTTGGGGCTCATAGAATTGGACCCCCTGGTCCAATCTTTTTGAAACGTGGAGAGACATCAGAAGCTATGCTGAAAATTTGGTGCTTCTATCTCAAACAACAGCCCCTCCAGAGTCCCAGATACCCCCAGATCAATTCTCCATTATACCCTATGGGAATCGATTTCCATAGGGAATAATGAAGTGCCGAGCAGACATTTTCTTCTCCTCCCTGTTTCTAAGGACTCTGAAGTGGGAGAGGGCTTGCTCCCACCTGGGAATTGGCATCTCTACTCACAAGTTTCTGAACTTCCAACTTCTTCAAAGTAACACAGAGCAACCAAAGGTTCAAGTTTACCTTTCCTATGCAAACGACCTCTGAAAAGATTGTGCAACCAACGGAGGGTCTGGGCTGCTTTCACAGCCACTGGGAGCAGCCATCTTGTTCTGCCTGCTCCCCCTGCCCCCATTCAGCCTTAAAGACACAGACACACCATCCCAAGAGGAAGCCAAGTGGAGCCTGAAGCCTCCGGAGATGGGAAAGCACATGGTGGCTGTGGGAGCGGGGCTTCCCCGTCAGCCAGCTGACTGGGAGCGGGAAGGAGCTGGCAAGCCTAGTATGCAAGGAGAACCCCTGCTGGGACCTGGGGACTGGCAAGCCTAGTCTGCAAGGCAGTTTTCTCTGCACCGTTCTTGGCTCAGTCACTCATGGCCATCATTTTGTCTCTACCACCCTGGGCCTTTTCCGGTTTTTTAAATAAAGAAATTAAAAAATAATTTCAACTGGTGAGCTGCTAAAATGAAATAATACTATTATGATATATTGCAATAATATATTAGTTCCTCTGAATTCTAAGCTTTTATTTAATAAAGACTCTCTATCCATTTAGATTGCTCAGGGCATTTTCAGGTTTCTTTAGTAGTTAGATTGCTGTAGCATTATTTCAGTCTGTTGGATTTAATTCTTCTGAATCCCCACCTTTCATTTTTCACAAAGTACATCTCTAGCACTTTTTGTTGAGGAAATATAAGGGGAAAGGTGTTCCTGAGCAGTCTAAAGGGCTAGAGAGCCTTTATTAAATAAAAGCTTCTTAATCCCCCTCTTCCAGTTGATTCTTTCACCCTCCAGAGATACACAATATCCTCATTTCCTGCTGATTTGCCTCATTGGAGAAATTACACTAAAGAGTACAGGCTGCAAGTAATCTTCCAACACTTTAGTCAGTCTGCTAGACTATGGTCAGTGGGTTTGCAGGTTTCCATTGTTTTTCCACTATGCACTCTCAAAATTGTCTGATGAAGTTATTACAAGAAATGGCATCCTCAAACTGCTGAGTGCTATGCCACATTTTTTAAATTACATTTTCTTCTTATCTCCCCAAAAGATATACTGCTTAAAGCATGTAAGAAAAAGGGGAATGCAAAAGTATCCATCCCTTGTTTCTGGGTGAGTCACTGAGGACAGGTAATTCTGCTGCATCTCTTCATTGGGAGGGACTACATGATCCAATCACTTGATTATAATCCAGTTCCAGTGCAATATTGTAGGATGCTAGGAGGCTGCACTCTGTCCCTGGAGCATTTTAGTTATCTGCTTTTTGTTACCTCAGTTTTATCTTATCTTATCTTGATTCCATTTTACTTTTCTGTTCTTTACTTTCTCTCTTTTGTTTTTCTTTTCTTTTACATATAATGTAGCATCGCCAATCTGCAGTTGGGGGCAGGGGACTCCCTGGTTTGAAAGCCTTCCCCACTTCAGGATTATCAAGAGCCTGCAGCAGACGTGAACTACTGCACCTTTCTTAAATCTTCGTTCGCGAAGTCAAGCCGAGAGATTTTGTGGGTTCTGGCACCTTGTATTAGCTCGGCTAAAGATGGCATGGCATCAGGGTCTCCCAAATCTGATTCCCAATTTCAATCTCAGTTTCAAACGCTGGAAGAGGCTGGGCAAGAGCCTTCTCCAGAGAATTTGGTGGCTGCTATTTTTGCAACTCACAATGAAATCCATGACTAGTCTCTATTGTTTGTATTTATGTATTTTGTCTCCTGTCAAGGCTATTAGTGTTACATTTAACACAGTTTTCTATTTTACTTTGAACGTACCCAATTTTTCATTCATTTAAATTTGAAAATTCTTTTTGTTGTTGGCTGAACTTTTATTTTCTGAAAAGAACAGTGTTTTAAAATTCTACCTCACAAATTTTGGTTCCTATAAGACCTTTTTTCATTTGAAGTTATAGCATGTGTTATAGAAGAACATCTGTACCCTTCCTTGGATAACACTGCCCTCTCACTGTGCATCTTCTCTCTTAAGTCTTGAAAAACTAATACCTTGTTTTACCAGTGACCCAATTATTTTCAGTGTCGTGCTTCTCATAGAAATACCTTTTCTAGATTTATTGGTAATTCACTAGGCAGAATTCCTGAAAACTCTTGGTCTTTATTAAAAATCTGGACTTTAATAATGTTCTGCATTCCTTAAATGTAGATCTTCATTTGCTCTCTTAATGTCATTTATAGTCAAGTTTAACCATCTATGAACTGTACATATCAATCTTCCTATTTAGCTATTTGGTGAACCTCTTACCTGTGGAAAGAGGCATCTACATGCTTATCTATTTTATTTTATGCCTCTAGAGTATCTTGTTAGAATTTGACCTTTTTTGAGTGTTTTGTTTAGAAAATCCTTTCTATATCTCATGTTCTTATTATGGTATGACTCCAGTTCCGTTTGATTTTGTTTCAATCCAGTCTACAGTCCTGGCCAGGCTTGCTACTGGATAACACATTTTCATTTGCTTGTTTTAAGTTTCAGCCTCTCCATTATTTCAACCTTCTTCATCAAGGTGCATATTTTAGCACCCTGCTTTATGCATCAGTTCTAAATTCTATCTTTGCACTGCCCCACACATCTCCTTGGCTGTGCAAGCTCCTTACTAGGTTTTTCCTAAGTATGTGTGTGTGTGTGTGTGTGTGTGTATATATATATAGCATGCTTATTATAAATAGATTTAAGAATTGTTTTATGTTTTTGACCATGTATTAACCATAATTTGATTTCTAGGATTTTCTCATTGTTTTATTAAGTTTGCTCATCTTTTCTTTCAATATCCTGTGCAGGAAATCTGGACCTGCAAGTCAAGTTTAAATGCATGTTCATTATGATAGTTTTAAGAATTGCTGGTATGTCTGTTAAGAATTGTTTGTTTAAGGATTTATTATTTGCTTTTAGGATTTTGTTGTTAAAGTTTGTTGAAACCGTCTCTCACACCTATGTGAGACCCTCAGAACAAATTTTGGATGAGCTGGCACAGAGAAAAATGGGGTTCAGTGGAACTTGATCACCCCACTAATTTCCAATGGTTTAAATTCTATGATCCTTCATATACATGTATGTTAAAGCTGGCATTGTTCTATTGAGGCCTCAGTTTTGTTTTATTTGTTTTTTCTTATTTTTGACAATTTTATATGTTCCAAAGCTATAGCAAAAGGTTTTCTTCCCTTTTTGTAACTATTTTCAGAATCCAGGGGCAATTCCAACTCTGGTAATTTCTTTTTGGAGCTCCAATCTTGTGCACGATTTCATGTTTTCTTTTTTAAAATTCATAGCTGTTGCAACAAAGTAAAAAGCCTCTCATGAATCTCTAGGTACATTCTTTCTATATGGGTGTACACTAGCCTGAATCATGAGAAGTGATGCATAGGTTTATATTGTGAATTTGTATTCTGCATAATGTATGGTGTATAAAATTTGCCCTTTAACATTGGAAGGGCAGAGACCTTGTCAAACTGAAAGTCCATGTGAGGAGAAGAAAGTCTCCAGTCCAAAACAAGTATGGTAGTTTATCTAATATGTGCAACCTTATCTCAACAGGGTTGAGCTCAAGTTATGGCAATTTGTGGACAGCCAAGAAAAGCTTTAAAAGAAAAGGAAAAAAACCTATTGTTATTTGTTTGTTTCTCCAAGTATGTTTTTCAGGCTCTTCCATATCTATCCAGAGGTCCTGAAATTTGCATGGTCATGCCTCATTGATGTTGGAAGGAAGGCCTCCCCCAAAACCCCATCCAAACTGAGTTATGGAAAAAACTTATTTCCAGAGAAATTCCTCTGCCTAGCAAAAGGCTAGTTGCCCCAGGTAATCACAATAAGCAGCCCCACCGCCACTTCCAAGTTGTACTTCCAAATAAAAAGTATTCCTTTTGGCTGCAATAGAAACAGATTTCTCTGTGAAAAGATTGTCATGAATAAAGTACGCAAACTCTCCATGAACTCAGACTAAGGGAGGAGAGGAACCAGGAAATGTTTTTTATATTGTAATAATGTGCCAGTATGGACTGCCCATTTCTGGCCATGCTCTCACCTATGTCTGAATGTGTGTATCTTGATCACCTAGGCTACAATATGTTGCTTATAAAGGCACGTGAATTGATTCAGTTTATAACATGTCACATATGTCCCTTATGTGTTTTAAAAAATTAAGATGAGTTTTTGTATTTTTGCATCATAACTAGTAATGTTTATTGATAAAGAATTGTCAATACCAAGACACATAGCTTTTCCTCATGCATGAAGAGCTTACTTTTTGGTAATTGACATTCCCATCCCCCTCTTGTCTCAAGTGTGTTTTAACCTTGGTTGTTTGAAATCTAAATGAGAGCACATCATGCTATTTGGCATACACTCTCCAAGAATTGTACAGTGCAGGAGGGGGGAGAACTGATACCAGAGTACTATTGTATAAAGAGGGTAGCCTAGTTTCAAAAGAGACCTGGTGGGCCCCCTCACACCATAAAGAGGGTAGCCTAGCCTCAAAAGACATGATGGGCCCTCTCATGCTAGCCTGCATGCCCAGCCCCATGATGGAGACCTGAACAGCTCTGTAGTGGAAGGCTGGGCTGCCTAGCCAAAATATGCCTCTGAATAACCCTTCTCCCCCTACTCATGCATCTTTTCTGGACGGACAAAAATTAAATACTAAGATGTGCCAGTGTGAATGCATTAATCCATCATTGTTTGTAAGCAGTCAAAACCAAATTGTCATTTTGCTGCCCTTTGTAAGCAGTCATATAAAAGAGAATAGAGTGAAATGTGGGGTGGTTGCCAGGGCAGCAGCGGGTGCTTCTGCCTCTCTGGGCGACGTGCCTTCTTCATCTCCAGCCAGGTCAGCGATTTCCCGATGTGGGAAACTACCTGGCTAGCATCCCACCTTCGTCACCAGTGTAATGTACTGAGTTACTAGACTTGTAGAAGGCTACATGCTTTATTTGCGAGTACATCACAACGAGAAGATGGCGGGTCCGGGTCCCCAATTATATACATATCCCGGAACAACCCTCTTACCTGGCCAGTTAAACTTCCCAGCATGTTCACATTCCAAGGATCGTGACAATTGGCACAGCGAGTACATGGAAACAGCTGAAATATGAGTAGTGCAGCTGCTGTTTAAAGGGGTAAGATTGAAGCATACAGCAACAGAGACCCACTGTGGCATAGGGTTAACGGAGAGCTGCCCCAAGCGCCGGGAGAACACCGGAGGAGCCGGCCGCCAAGCTAACAAACTCCCACTTCAAGCAGGCCCGGTGCTAAGCAGGTCCTAAGCCGGACTATGATCCTGGGAAGGGGGGCATTTTAGCGGGCGCGACGGTGACGTCACAATGACATCACTATCACCTTTGCCGAGGACTTCCGAGCCTCTGGAGACCCTGGCAAAGTCTGGAAGGGCAGCAGGCTCCGCCCCCCCCCCAGTGGGGGAGGTCCCCCAGTGCTCTATGCAAACACCCCCCCTCAAACTTCCCGCACCTCTTTCCTCCGCCCGAGCGGGGGTGGGGGGGAGAGAGCCGGCGCAGGGGCTCGTCCCCGCTCTCGGCCTGTCTTCCCTGCTGGAGAGGCAGCCCGGAATCGAGGCCGAACTGCCTCTTTCCTCTGCCCGACTTTCGAGCGGGAGAAAGAGCCAGGGCTGCGCCAGCTGGCATGTGGGGAGGGGCCACGCTGGCCCCGAGGAGTTCCGGGAACTCTTGGCTTAGTTGAAAAATGTCTTCTTCAAACGTGGATTTCAAGCACGTGATATTTATGCCACCTTGACTGACAGAATGGGCAGGCGTTTGTCGGCCCAGAGAAAGATGGTCGCATCTTCCTCCAATAAGCAATCAGCTTCGCCAGACGCTGCGGTCACCTGATTTATCCTTCAATATGGCCGCGGCAAGTGTAGTTGAATGTGCTTTAAAAGTGCAGAAGAGAGCTGTCGGCTAACTGGACGGAGGAGCCAGGCAGGAATTTACTAGGGGAAACATTCTCCCCCAGGTGGGTCGGGAATGAGGCTTTTCAGTCTGACAGTGCCGTGTTCTCCCCCCCCCCCCCGCCTTCAGGGGCCATGGATTTCTCCTTCTTTACAAGATGGGATGGTGGGGGTAAGAAAGAGTGGCGGGAGAGGCAACTTCAGTGGAGTTTGCCATCACTAGAAGAGATGGGCAGTGCAGGAGTTCTCTGCAGGAGTTTGCCGTCATTTAGAAGAGATGGGCAGTGCTTCTACTTACTCTGTCCTGGCTCATCGCGAATACTTACTTCAATATATGTAGCTTTTAAATAGATGGACAGTTAGGAAAAGCTGCAGGAAAATGTCCTAGGTTGCCAGCAGAGTGAACAAAACTTCTTAACGTCAAGACTTTTCCTTTTCTGATAAAGTGGTACTCTCCGCATTTGGGAATAACTCTTTGTGTTTTGTAGGTCTCAATTCCACATACATTTGTAGGAGTCTGGGTTGTTGCAGGGTTTACATATAGTGGTTTCTCTGCAGGTCACTTGTTTCTTTAAGAAACCTAAGTATGACTTAAAGGGTTGGGGAGGACTCTTTAACTATATGGCAGCTTGGAGAAAGTTGCCTTTAGAAATGGAGGAAGGGCATAATTCATATTTTACAAGCTGAAATACCCATGGCTTAGTCTGTGGCATCTCTTATTAAAGGGATTTGGGTAGTAGATGTTGGGAACAATAATCTGTTGCTTGAGACCTTTGAGAGCCTTTCCAGTCAGAGCAGACAATACTGAGTTAGTGGGAAAGTGGTACAAACTAACTTCATGTCTTCCATTGAGAGTCTCCCTTATAAGACTGTATTATAGCATAATGGTTCAGGAAAGCACTGTGGGCTCTGTGGTGACGGAGGAAGATGTTTTCAAGTTGCAACCATCTTATGGTGACCCTGTAGGGTTTTTTAAGGTAAGAGATGTTCAGAGGTAGTTTGCTATTGCCCGCCTCTGCATAGTAATCCTGGAAATCCTTGATGGTTTCCCATCCAAGTACTAACCTGGGCTTGACCCAGGGCTGTAGCCAGCAGAGGGGAGCATGGGGCAGTGCTCCTATAGAATCTGCAGCATTCCCACCCAGTCTTCCCTAATCTTTCTCTTTCAGTAAAAGGGAAGATTGGGTGGGGTGCTGCAGATTCTATAGGGAGCATTGCCCCTGTGCCCCCTTTCCTGCTATGGCCCTGAGATCAAGCCAGCTGGGCCATCCAGGTCAGGGCACTGTGGGCTATACCACTGTGTATAGTAGCTATTATCTTTTTGCCATGTATATTATCCTGCATTCACTGCATTATTTACTACTTATGGAATACCATTTTCTGCATTGTGTAACGTGTCTAATACTTAGATTTTGCTTCAGATTTCTGTAACCCTAGTCCCATAGATTGCTTTAATTTACACTGTGTAAACCACCTTAGAGTCTCAGTGAGAAAGTACATAAATAAATATAGGAATTAAAAACCAGGTGACTACATAAAATGTGTCAAGTAAGATGAACCCTGATTTGAGAGGAAATTCATTAAATGGGTGTTAGTTATTTTCCGTCATGCCTGTTTTTTATCTGCAGAAGTAGTTTTAACAATATGAGCTAACCAGAACTTCCAAACCATTTTGTTTCACCCTTTAAGAGATTCTCACATGGACACAAAAATTCTTCCTCTGCTTTTCAGCCCCTCACCCCAAACCCATCACTGAAGCTTACAGTGCCATTTGTCTGCCTTTCCTTTTTGTGTTGTCTGGTTAATAAGCTTATATTTGGCCAAAATGGTTAGAGCTGCTGGAGGGCTAGGCAGCTGCAGCTTGCTCTTTACTGATGTCACGCATCCTTGTCCTCATCAGGCTTATGACCAATCATGGGAAAAGAAGCCAATATTGTTCCTTATTACACTGTCTTGTGTTTCTTAAGAGTGCCTATTTTAAAGTGCTTGTGTTTTAAACTAGAACTGATACTGTCAGCTTCTTATTTAGACTCAAAAACAAGTAAAACAAATGTAAAAGTTGATATTGCTATGTTTCTATACATTTTAATAATACTTCTATCCGATATACCCTCCCTTAACAAAACTGTAAAAAATCCATCTTAACAAATTAAAATAATATAAACCAGAATCAACCATAAAGCTATGTCTGGTGGACATAAACTGGTGGAACCAATTGCCAGAAGAGGTGCGGGCCTTGCAGAACCTTGCTCAGTTCCGCAGGGCCTGCAAGACTGCTCTTTTTCATCTGGCCTTTACTTAATGATCCTACAGCATACTGGTGAATGAATACCGTCGCCAAGGAAAAACTGTACAATGCATAACACCAAGTTTTAAATATTAATTTAATCTTAGAATGTTTTTAACTATAATGATGATTAATTTTATAAATGGTTGAGTTATAGTATGTATGTTTTAATTGTTGAAATGCCTATGTTGTGAGCCACCCTGAGTCTGCTTCGGCGGGGAGAGCGGGATACAAATTAAAAAAATATTATTAATTATTATGTCCTGCCTTTGTTAATCCTCTTTAGAAGTATAGATTCACATGCTTTTCTAAGGGGCTGGAGGTAGAAATAGTTCTGCTCTTCAGGAGAGTGTATTTCACAAAGTTGATACACTATTGGAAAAGCTATCCCTGAACTTGCCAACCTAGTAAATGGAACTGCAAATCAATTTTACCTGGAGAAATTAACCTGGAACATTCATACTGGGAGAGAGACTCTTAAGAAATGTGGGGCTCCAGACTGAAAGGTCTTTGTCATCTCATTTTGTAGAATCCCCTTTTGGATTTCTGGAGGTACATTGTAAGATAATGTTTGGGAAATGTAGTATCAGAGGAGGATCTGATGAGTTGTGATACTTAATCTCATTGAGTGCTTGCCTTTTGAAACAGGAACATGCTTCCATTAGGTAAGGAGGAATCAGTTTCCTTGGAGCGGCTCTTCTGGTTTTTCTGTGAATGTGTGCAGCAGGGAGACTGGGAACTTGCCCAGGCCTGTGTTCCTCAGTTGCATCAGTGGCGGGAAGATGGTGCTGAAAAGGTGGAAACAATCCTGCATGCTCTGGTAGCCTGTCCTCCTCATTTGAGGTGAGCATTATCAGGGATTTCTGTCACTGACTGGTGGATGCAAAGAAGAATATGTGGCAGGAGGACCTTAAGACTTGACATAACATTGACTCTTTTGAATGTGTTCCTTTATTTCCATTTCCATATATTCTTCTTAACATAGGTCAGGTTCTGAGACTGCCGCAAATTCTGGGGGCATTCTGTTGCTTCTATACTCTGCTTGAGAGTACTTGGAGCTTCTGGCTTCCTGCTATTGGAAACAGACTGTGGATGTAGCCAGTCTTCCCAAGAGTTTACAGTAGGCCCTGTAATAAGAGCCCTGTAAGGTCTTGGAGGATTGGCTGCATCTGTGGTTGGGGCCTAATATGCAAATGAGTTCCTACTACAAAAAAGCCTGTCAGTAACTATCACTCTTCCCTAAAAATCTCTTCCACTCCTCCCTGTTTTTAGTTTTTCTCTGTGTTTATGCGTTTTTTTGTTTTATTTTCATTTTCTTTTTAATAAAAATCTTTCCAGTTGAGCATCTGCCTGATTTATTTGACAATTCTCTTAACTCTCAAATAAACTTTTCTTAGCCAGTTTGGTGTAGTGGTTAAGAATGCAGACTCTAATCTGGGAGAAATGGGTTTGATTCCCCACTACATTCAGCTGCTGGGTGACCTTGGACAAGTCACAGTTCTGTCAGAGCTGTTCTGCTCAAAAGCAATTCAGTCAGAGCTTTCTCAGTCCTACTTACCTCACAGGGTGTCTGTTGTGGGGAGGGGAAGGGAAAGGAGATTGTAAGGCACTCTGAGATTCCCAAGTGAAGGATGAGGTATAAATCCGATCTCTTCTTAAGGGGAAACATCCTGGTATACATTGGTGGAGAATCTCAGTTACCCACCTCTCACTCTGTCTCCTTTGCTAATTCCCCCAACTAATTAGGAGGTTGCCTATTTGGGTAATAGCTGGGGCTGAGGAAGCATGTGCCACTCGGGCTGGTGTTCAGGCTGCTGTGATGGAGAATTAAGAGATACCTTGCTAAGGCTGCAGTTCACAGCACAGCTACTTAAGAATTAATTCTGTAAAGCTTATTAGGATTTTCAGATAGGTAAATATAGGGATGAACTTTTAAGTGTTTAACCTTTGTGTATATGTTATTTCTCTAGGTGTGGGTCAAGCTATAGTCCTCAAAAACTTGCTTGGTTTTGGCTCCTCATATTGCAGAAGTGGCTAGCATTAGAGCAGGTAAAAAAATCTCTTTCATTCCAAGTAAGGAAGACCTTTGTGTGCATGTCTCTGCTATGTAGTCCATTGGAGGCCATTCCTTGGGACCTGAACCCAATGTCCAAAGTCTTTCAGCAATCCTATGGTAACCATATTGGCCTATCATGGTTGCTGGTGGTGAACTGTTGCCTTACTAAAGGAGACTTCCCCATGGCAGCCCTTCCAGTATTGTGGGCTTCAGCACCAACAAAGGAATTCCCCATCAGGGTGCTTTCCTTGGCTGCCTGGTTTTGGCTTTGTGAGGAAACCCTCCCCTCTTTTATTTTTGTTCTTGATCCCAATTTAGTTTGTAAATTACTGTTCCAGTAATTTACTATTCCAGTAATATATTCTTTGGCTTTTGACATTTAATAGGAAAAACAGACCATATACCTGATTATGAAATCTTGTGTTCGAGGTTTCTCTGTGAAGTGCAAGTTATGTTCATTTTCTGAACATAAGGACTGCAATGAAGTAGCTGCCTCTGTGCATGGTATAGTGGATGATGGGACTTGCTCTTCAGTTTGTTTTGTCAGCATATCCTCCAGACTCAGGGTTACCAACTTCTTAATGTGCTTTTTCAAACAGCCTAATATGCAGAAGGTTAAATAAGTTATTCTCATATGAGGATAATGATGAGGATGGCATCATCTGCTTAATTTTTGTCTGCTAGGCTGCTATTATAAAGCACATGAGTTGGACAAGGAGGAAAGCTTGGCAGTTTCCCCAAGTTTTAAATACCGGGAACTGCAAAAAAAAAAAATCTCCTTTGGGATTATTGCCCCCATCTTGAAAGGAAGCCCAATCGATAGAATAAGTACTGGCTAACAGCAGTTTTCAGTTCAGTAACTGGGATATGGACCGATTTCGCACTCACCTTATGCTGCTCTCATGTTCATCTTTTCAGCATAGCTTTCTTCTGATTTCCCACTAACTGCCCCGGGGCTGCAGGGAGGATCAGCGTTTCCACGAAGCAAACAGGAACCGCTAAAAACCAGTTTCTCTTTGCTGCACGAAAGCACCGATCCTTGCTGCAGCCCTGGGACAGATAGTGGGAAATTGGAAGAAAGCCGCGCTGAAAAGATGAGTGTGAGAGCGGTGTAAGGTGAGTGCGAAATCAGTCATGCATTCCATTTATTCAAGAAGATCCTAAGTAGAGTGAGAAATGACTTGCAGTCCCCCGGTTGAAAACTAAAGCTATCTTATAAAGAAGTGCTTATTAAAGAGTTCCTAATTGTTTATTATTTCATTTTTCTTTGATTGTTTTAGAAAACAGTTCCAGTAACTCTCCAGAGAGAAACAGAATTCTTGGTGGTCTTAGAAGAACTTGGAGAGGATGTCTCCCACACCATCCTTAATGTATGGTTTCATGCTGAAAAAAAGTTGGTAGAGCTACTTTTAGGGCAGAAGTCAGAGCACACCAATTAATGTCAAAAAGCAACGTTAATTTCAAGAGGAGCTATGTTTAACACAGTTGTCATGTGTGCAAAGGATGAATTTAGCTGGTTGAGGTAATGGGGCTGCAGCTGTGGGAATTCCTTTAAACAGGGCTTTTTTTGTAGAAAGCCCAGCAGGAACTCATTTGCATATTATGTCACCATTGTTTCGCACAGGGCTTTTTTATAGAAAAAAACGGCAGGGACTCATTAGGCCACACACCCTGATGTCATCATTGTTTTGCACAGGACATTTTTTGTAGAAAAAGGCCCAGCAGGGATTCATTTGCAAATTAGGCCACACCCTCTGACACCAAACCAGCCAGAACTGTGTTCCTGTTTGTTCCTGTTCAAAAAAGCCCTGCCTTTGAGATACTGGATGAACAAAAAATGTGTGTGTGTGAGAGAGAGAAAGGACAGAGCATTCAGACAAACAGCCTGCACTTCACCTTTGAATCTCTGCACATGAAATCAGACTTGTTGGAAAGTGGCAACCAATGTGATTTTAAGCTCTGTATTTTATTCTTTATCTCCATGATTGTTAGTTATCAAGAGTTTCCTTTATGACTAGCTTGCAGTCATATGACTGCAGCTGTTGAAAATACTGCCCTTCGGCAGTACTATTTTGGGCAATGTGGAGCCCCTTATCACAGAATTAAGTCTCTGTCTTAGTTACCTTTAGAAATTGTCAGATTACATTATCAGAAATGGCTGAGTGAAGCAAGTAGGTTGCTTTAATGTTATCCTTGCCTTTTTCCTACCCTCTGTGGCAGAATTGCAGCTCTGCTGCTGCTGTCCTTTTTGGGAGATTCTCTCATTGGGTTCCAAAGAGGAGAATTTTGATATCTACCCTGAACCTTCCTGGTGGTGGTGGTTCTTTCATTGATCAACACTGATAGAAATAAGAGGCTTGTAGTGAGAGTAAACAGCTGTGGATGATACATGATAATGTAGACATTCATGTTATCAGTCAGTTATTTGTATAGATAGTGAATAGACCTCATGTGAGGTGACCCACTATTCACTACCTATACAAATAATTGGCTGATACGAACATTTATGTTATCACGCAACCATAGCTATTTACTTCTGTTACAGCCTCTTATTTCTATCAGTGTTAATCAGTGAACAGACTTCTGTCTGATTTTGTTAATTTGTCCTAATTTAATTTGTCCTCCAAGGAGATCAGAGCAGTGTCTAATTCTCCCTTCCTTTGTGTTATTATTGCAGCAGTCCTGTGAAGTAAGTTAGACTGAGAAGGATTGACTGCCTCAGGGTCACGTAATGAAGTTTGTGACTGAGTGGGAATTTGAAGTTGGATCTCCCAGGTCTTAGCCTGGCACCCTAACCACTATACCACATTGACAGCCAATGCACTTAAATGCTTCCAGTGGGCAGTAGAGGCTTGTTCTGCCAGAAGCTGCTCTTGTCTGTAGAGCCTTGTCGGTCACCTCTCTACACACACACTGGTGGCCTGTCTGCTCAGTCACTTTCTGGCAATGTCAGGATTCTTCTTGCAGCACTAGGCAGCAGCAATGAAGGAGTTGTATTTTAAACTGTGCAAAAGAGTCCACGCAATCCAGAGGGTTAGGGCCTAGAGCAAGCTGTAGTTGTGGGGGTGAAGACAGGATTGGAATAGGGCTCTCTGGTTGACTATGTCATTTCTTGAAGTCTGTTGTTAGTGCAGCCAACTGGAGGTTCTAACCATGTAGAGGTTCTTATTAAGCCTCCTTTGTGAACTGGTCCAATATGGTGACAGTCGCTATAGGTCATAGGTGTTCCTCAGTTCTGTTTATGGATAGAAATCACTTGCTGTTGTGATGTCTATTTTCTTCCTTAGGAGCTCTATGAAGTTCATGAAAATGTACATGGGTCAGCCTGGAAACAAAATGATGGATCCATGCTGAAATTTAGTGTGGAAGTCATCTCTGCTTTCCAAAAACTTCTGTTGCAAGCTCCTCGGAAGTTGCAAGCTATATTGGAGTTCCTGCAGAGAGATTCTGCAGGAGAGAATTCTCCACTAACACAAAGTTGCTCAGTACACAGCATTCTTCTTAGTTTCCTCTGGGACTCCCTAAAGCTTCTGAAGCGTTTTCAGTTAAATCCAGAGTCTTCGGAACAAGATTGGAAAGATGCTGTGGATGAAATTTACAGTGCTCTTGGTATAATGAGTGTGGAGGTGGAGAATCAGACTGGAGAGCTGCGCCTTCTGTGCAGAGAACTTCTGGATGCGTGTTGGGCTGAAAACAGCGCACTACAGGAAGAGAGGTTGCTCAGCTGTATGTTGAGGAAGGGCAGCCATACCTTGCTGAGCATGTTCGGCAGTGTTTTCATTGAGAAGACACGAGAGAAACTTCTGGGACCAAAGTCACCAGGCAAAGGTTAGTTTTAAAAATGCCAGTAATGAGTTGTGTGTGTTCCACAGGCCAAATCTACCCTCCCAGCCCCTGAGTCCGCTTGCGGAGAGGGCGGGATATAAATTGAAAGTAATAAATAAATAAATACTAGCTAGCGTAGTATTTGCAGGATATGTTGTCCAGGATGAGAGGATACCCCTGCAGATTATGGAAAAGCTTTTGGAGCATCTTTGCATCTCCATAGTTGACATCTTCAGGTATGCCCTTTGTTTGTGCCCCTTGCTTCATTTCAGTGATAGTTGCTCTTTTGGTGACTTGGGTTCCTGAGCAGCATGAATAGGGAGGGCCTGGCATCCCACGCAAAGGAAGATACCAGTCTTTGGTTTTAAAAACAAACTTGGGTTCTTTTTTTTTTTAAAGCAGAATTTAATTTTGAGAGGTAACTGTGGAGTTGCCTTGTGTGGGTTTTGTTCACATTTGAGCTGTGGGCCGCAGTTCTTCCTCTCTCTTTCTTTTCCTGGTCAGCAACAAGATGCGTCAAGAGCTGAATGTGAAGGCAGAGTGCTTCAACCCAGGCCAGCCCTCTTCTGCGTTGAACACAAGACCCCCTGAGCATGGGCTTCAGCGCACTGCAAGGAAAGGCAGGGTTGCCAGTGCTAGCATCACTACAATTCTAATGAGCAGAGGCTGCCAGCACTGTTTTAACTTTAGAGCAGCCCTGCCGAATTCTAAGCTGCTTGGCTTTCTGGCCTTTTCCTGCTGCCCCTTCAGATAAAATATGGTTTCCTTATGTTACCTTATGCTAACAAGAAGGCAGGTGTACTGAGCCTGTTAGGTTCCTCCCAGATTCATTTAAGCATCTAATTGCTGTTCATTTCCATGCATTAGACCAGGCTTTCCCAGTGTGGTGCTCACTGACACCTTTCCTAGTGCTCACCAATTATTTTTAGAAAGTGGGAGGTGCCAGGTGGAACTTTGGCCAAGCAGGGTTTCTGACTGACTATTTTAGGTTGATTGGTTGTGCAGATTTTTTTTTAAAAAACCCGTTGCTTTGGAAACAGTTGCCACCACAGCTCACACATTACGTGGCTGACTGCACTTCCTGTGACCACCCTTTGTAGCAGCTGTTTTGTGGCTATGCCCATAATCCAGTGTCAGAATCCCAAAGGTACCTGTGGCCTGAAAAAAGTTGGGGATCCCTGCACTAGACTGAAAACTTTAGTTTACAGTAAAATTGAGCATTAAAATAACATGCTGTTTTAAACCAGTGACTTGCCTGGGAGGAATAGGTAGGACTTGATATCTTAGATTACTGCAAAACTTCATAAACAGGCTTGGAAATCAAAGTTTATCTCTAATCTTATGTCAGATGTCTGTGCAGACACTGATTCAGTTGTAAAGACCCACAGAAACAGCTTGTAGCAGTCTTCTGGTGCTTTACAGAGAGATGGAAATGCACACTGGGAGAACTCTACTGAAGGCTGCCAGTATGGTATAATATCACCATGGAGAGATCATAATGTATGTTGGATCATCATGTATATTAGGGATAACGCAGTGGTAGTATATTTCCAACCTTTTGTAGAACACAAGGAGAAGCATATCTAAAATATTTCCTTGGAGAAACGACACAAGGATTAAATTGTAAGGAACTAGAGTCTTTGCTGTTTAATGATAACTGTAGACTTCACATTTAGAAAATAGTCACTGTCTAGTTATGATGTGCAGAGAACCTGTCTTTCCTGATGCGATTCTGGACCTTAAAGTATATGCAAAATTAACTCCCGTTATGGACGTTTCAGGTGCATCTGAACAGCTGGATGCTGAGCGGGCAGTGATGGCACTGTTCTCGGATCTTGAACATGCTTATTCTTGGAAGGCTGCCTATTTCTACTACCTTAGCAGCAGCAAACACTTTTTGGAACAGATTTTGGTAAGACCCTAATGAGACATTGTGCAGGAGGCATTGGGCAAATGAATCCCATTTATTCAGAATCACTGTTTCAGAAGCACATTAACCCTGTGAATGGCATTCCTGCTGTATTAGCACTGAGATTTCTGGCACACCTCCCCACCCCCAGTGTCATAATAGATGACTGATGAATTTCAAACCAGGGCCAGATACCTTCTCTGAATCCAATACAGAAATAGTTAAATCTATTTTCAGAGAAAGGATCTGAAAATAGACTAAGATTAATATTATAGAAACATCAGTGTTCTGAAATGTAAGGCATCAAAGTTATTTGGAATCTAAATTCTTGGAGAGCCAGTTTGGTGTAGTGGTTAAGTGTGCCAACTTTTATCTGGGAGAACCGGGTTTGATTCCCCACTCCTCCACTTGCACCTGCTAGCATGGCCTTGGGTCAGCCATAGCTCTGGCAGAGGTTGTCTTTGAAAGGGCAGCTGCTGTGAGAGCCCTCTCCAGCCCCACTCACCTCACAGGGTGTCTGTTGTGGGGGAGGAAGGTAAAGGAGATTGTGAGCCACTCGGAGACTCTTCAGAGTGGAGGGCGGGATATAAATCCAATTTCTTCTTCTAAATTAGTTGAACCACTAGATGTATGCTTTTCTAGAGCCGATCCACTCTGGCACAAAACTGTCTATCTTGATCAATGATGACTCCCTGAAAGTCTTAGGCAAGGGCTGGTCTTTTCTTCTGCCCAGGCCCTTCTAAATGGAGCTGTCATGGGTTCAATTAGAGATTTTACAGGCTGTCACAAGCAGGGGACCAGGAAGGGCCTTCTGCTGGCTGCCACTACTCTGGTAAGTGTCTGTTCGGGAGGGCCCAGCTTCTGTCATCCTTCTTAACAAAACATCTTCTATCCGTGACCAAAGAGACATGAGGACCCAGGCAGTATAACAATAACAAGTTTATTGTAAGTGCTCAAAACAAGTAGTTTTAATTATTAGTGCAACAGTGAAAGATAGAAACCGTAAAGGTGATATGAAGCAAAATTACAGCCTTACTATGACTAGCTATACTTTCCCTTCCTCTAATGCCAAAGACTTACCACCCCTGGGCGATATCACCCTCTTGCCGCAGCTTTTCCAAGAAGAACACTCCTGACTGCAGCGTCTCCAAAGAGAACACTTCCCTATCTGTAGCTTGGCCTTTTATTTCCTTCCTTCCAGGTCACACTCCTCTAGGCAAGTTTTCCCTGCGAGACTACTTTCACCCAATCAGAGACAGAAGGAATCCTGGGAAATGTAGGCCCTGTAGATACTCTGATACCGACTTCCCTGGAGCCTGTAGGCTGCACTAGGCCTAGGATCATGACATATGCAAAAAGCATAGGCTCTGTCTGAGAGCTGTGGCCTTCTGAACTGGATAATCAAACTCCTAGTATGTTGTGCTTTAGCATAAATGGTTCAGAACTAGAGACATGGTATGGTGGCACCATCTTTTGTGAATGCATGTGTTCTCTGGGAAACTCTTTCCTGCAAACTGGCTATGGTGATCTTGCCTTCTTTCCCTTCCTTACACACTGGATTTTCCTTTCTGTCTTCTTGCTGGGCAGCCCTTTTATCTATTTTCTCCTTATTTGTTTGTCTAAGACTGTCCCACCCAATCATTAAATGAGAGAGATATGTTGGCTCAGCCATGGGAACTGAGGGAAGAGACAAAAGCACTTTCTTATATTCCACTTTTGAAGTGGCACATGAGAGGCTTTTTGAGAGTTCAAAATAAACCAAATGTTTTATTTAACTGGGAGAATAAAAGGTCAAGTGGAATCAGGTGTGGGATGCATGAGGTGAACAGATCATAAAACTGAGTTAACTTTGTATTCACACAAACACCAGGTAATTTGTTGCCAGCAAGCAAATGCTTCTGCTGTTCATCAAAGTCTAAACTTTTGAGGAGATGGCCCTCAGTATTATAATATTTAAGTGGCCCACAGTATTATATATGTGTGTGTGGTTCTTTTTTTAGATTACAGCATTAATGTTATTGAAAAGGGAGGATTTCTCCAGCCTTAATAACTTACTGAGGAAAGAATTCAGCCACCTTCGTCGTCTCTTGATATTACTGGGATGGACTCAATGTCATAGTCTGGAATCAGCCAAAAAGCTGCTGTGGACTCTTCACAAATCCCAGGCAAGTCATGCATGCAAGAAAAATGCAGGTGGGGTTTCTCCTTGATTTCAGTGAGTTTCTTGAGTGATCAGTTGGAAGGCATTGATCTTTTTGTGGATCGTTAACTAGTGTGTAATTATTTAAATCACACCATCTTGTTCCTTTCTTACAAATAGGCACTCTGCAATGACACTGTTTTAAAAGAATTTTGTGATGGGCTATGTTCTCAACTGGAAGTTCTTGAATGGTGTATACAACAAAATAGGTAATGCAGCAGGAAAACCGCTATTCTAATTCTGCTTGACTGGAGTCTATTCTCACCCTGCTCACTGTACTGGGAACCTGTGCTAAAAATCAGTGATACAGCTGTGTCCATACAGTTGTCTTAATTTTAGTTCAAAGCAGAGCCAAGCAACCATACACAAGGACATGTTACTTCTCCTTTTAATAAGAGAAACTGAAGGTGGTGAGTCAGTGGCTTCTACTCACTGAATCTTAGGCAGGAAACCTTGCTTTATTTTTAATAATATGCACCATCTTGTACAAAGCTAGCCTGAAACTGATGCACTATTCACAACCAAACCTGCACAAAATCTCCATGAGTCACCCCATTACATGGCAAAATTTTCAGAATGACATTTAGAGTGGATCTGTACCACCATGTATTCTGAATAACATAATTCAAATCCTATGGTTTGGCAGCAGATAATATTGTCTGAATGTATTTTCAATTAAATAGGTACTTGTGTAGCATGGTTAATTTTGTTATATAACAAATGCAGATCTATGCTGTTCCTTGTGAATCATTTATTCATATTCCCTATGTGCTGTACAGCAGTGGCCCCCAACCTTTTTGGCACCAGGGACTGGTTTTATGGAAGACCATTTTTCCATGGACTGGGGGGGGGGGGCACAACACGGGGTTTTTTGCTGCCTCAGGCTGCCCCCCTGCCTGCGCCCTGTCCCTGCCCCCCATGCGGATCTCTAAATGGGGGGAGAGATTGGGGCTGTTTCTACTGCCTCCCAACTAGGTGGCCAGGCAGCAGAAGGCCAATCTGCCTCCCCCTCCCATTTAAAGACCCCCACAGATCAGCTGACAGGGTGGACGAAAGAGGTGGTGTGGCCTCATTCTGAGACTCCAGGAACTGGGGACAGCTGGGCTGGGGAGAGGAGGGGAAGCCCCGCCAAGCTTTGGCAAAGTTGGGTCTCTGCTGGCCACTGGAAAAGAGGGGGGTCCAGCCCCTTCCCCACTACTCTGGAGGGGAGGGGTACAGGATGGAACTGGAGAGAGTAAGCCAGGCTGAAAGTGGGCTCCGGGGCAGAAGCTTGCCTGGCTCCCCCCTCCTCACTTGGATTCTTTCCAAGAAGCAGGCTCTCCCTCCCCTCCTTCTCTTCCCCTCCCCAAAGACCATTGCAAAGTGTCACTCTTTTTAGAGACTGCATTTCTTGCTTTGCAGCCCCCTCCCCTCCTGGCTGTATGCAGCAGGCTCCTGGCTCATGTCTTTGCCCCCTCCTGCTTCTTGCAAGCTTCCCCCTTTCACTGCAAGACACACACACACACACACACACACACACACACTGGAAGAACAAGCCGGGGGAGGGAAGCTTCAGGAGAGTTCATGCATCATCCTGAGAGCTGACTCAAGAGTAAGCTTGCCACTGCACTGTGTCCCGATCCCTCCCTGAGCTATGGCCCATCTCAAACTTGTGCAAGCTTACTCATAAACAGACCTCTCCCTGACTAGGCTGCGGCCCCAATCCCACCTCAAATCCTCCTCCTCCACCCCCAAACCAGAACCTTGTTTCTTTGCAGAATGTGTATCCTGCTTTTCTTTCCTTACTCACAGGTCGCCACAACGCAACCTTGTTCTCACCCTGATCCCCTTGCATGTGCAAAAACACCCAACAACCCTAAAAAGTCAGCAAGTTTCTTCCCAACTTTTAAACTCCCCCCACCATAGCATTCTCCAGTAGGGACGGAGCAGAATTGCAGCCTCCACAAAAGATTCTTTGGAAGTTCCTCCCCCCCCCCCCCCCGCTGCTTTTTAAAGTTTGCAAAAAATTTGAGGTGTTGGGCTGGAGAGGGGGGCAATTCCCAAGGACACTTACCTCCCGGCTGAGAAAATGGCTGCTTTGCACCAAACAGGCGAATGGATGGACTGCAGCATGCTTGCAAGATTGTGACTGGCTTTCTGTTTCGGAGCAAGGCTGCACTTCTTCTTTCATCTGCCCAGGTCCCAGGCAGAAGAAAGGGGGTCAGAGCTGCTCTACCTCACTTCATGGCCTAGTTGCTAGCAGGCCACGGACTGGTACCAGTCCGCAGCCTGGTGGTTGGGGACCCCTGCTGTACAGAAACAAATAAGAGAAAAAGATATTTCCATATAATCACAAAACATGTGCCTTGCATATAAAATGCTGTGTATATTTGTCGCTGGTGGCTCTTGACCACCTTCTACAAACTGTTGTTCAGTTCTTGAAGATACATTATGGTTATTATGGTTATTTACATGTAAAGGAAAAAACACTCCTAGACCATATGAAGCTGCTTTATACTGAATCAGACCTTTGGTCCATCAAAGTCAGTATTGTCTTCTCAGACTGGCAGCGGCTCCCCAGGGTGAGGTTTTTCACACCTATTTACCTGGACCCTTTTTTGGAGATGCCGGGGATTGAACCTGGGACCTTCTGCTTCCCAAGCAGATGTTCTACCACTGAGCCACCGTCCCTCCCCATTGTGAATTGGAATCAGAACTGCTGTGACTCTTCCTCCTTTAGAGAAAAGTCTTATGAAGTGAGCTAAATGTTCTACAACTGAATCTCTGCTGCTGCCTCCTTGCAGAAATCCTCTCCCAGAGAAGATACTTTTGCAGCATTTGCACAATTTAGATTGCCACTCTTCACTTTACCACCTTCACCACCTGACCAACCTTGTGGCCCTGGATGAAGAAGCTGTTGTTGAGCTTCTTCAGATAACTGCAACTGGGAATACAGAAGCTCAAGGTAAATATTTCAAGGAGGTGAATATGGGGCCGCAGTCTATCTATGGGTGGGTGTTTAAGTATTCATGGCTTACATTGGATATACATTTATTTGCAGTCAAGGAAGACACTAATCTCCATGAGTGTCTTAATAGGAGATTGACTTTAGCGGGAGAGGAGGGACAATTTTTTTGTCAGTTTTCCCCCTCTCAGTGCAGACTGTACCCTTATAAGGCTCCTCTGTCCTCCAAGAGCAGCATTTTACAGAGTTCAGTAAGTGCAGCAGGAGAGAACTAGCAAAAATCATCACCTCTCTTGCCATCAGAAACAAGTTAAATTGGCAGAAACAGCATTTGGATTCTATCCAGTGGCTTGGAACCTGGGGGAAATCTCCACTAATAGAAGGGATTTCAGTGAACTGAGACAACTTCAACTCACCTATTCTGCTATGGTGGAGGACAGGGGATCCCAAAGAACAGCATTGGGGAGAGTCAGGGGTGTATACTGGGAGGCGGGAACTGGTGAATCTCTCCCCCGCCCCATTAGTGGAAATTTTCTTCTGGATCCAACCAAATGTGTTTAAATATATGACACACTTATTTTTGCTTTCTTTTCCTCAGGCATTTTATAATGTTGCCAAAATATCTCTTTATTTTTCTGCATTAATTCTTCATTTTTCCTTTGTATACTGTTGATAGCAGGTACTATAACATCATTAAAGGGTTTACTATTTGGCTAACAGTTTTCTACACAACCACTGTGGCAGTTGGGAAAGTATTTAAACAGGAGACTTTTATCCTGGGCCTTGCCTGTGTGCTGTTTCCCCACTTCATAACCAAACAAAATGTGGTTGGAATGGATTGTAATATAAAAATATATGTCTAATATATAGTAAAGGGGTGAAATTATATAAGGTTCACATGGAGTGCATGGATTACATTCTAGGTTATAGCTGAAATACCATGTGGAAGAGAAGCCAGAATAATTGTGTGTGGTATATAGTTGTGTATATGGGGTGACTGCACTCTTTTTAAATGCGTTCCCTTCATTGGAAATAATGGAGGATGGAGGCACCTACTTTTGGGGCTCATAGAATTTGCTCACTGATCCAATCTTTTTGAAATTTGGGCGTTTTTTTAAAAGGAGAGGCACCAGATGCTATGCTGAAAATTTGGTGCCTCTGCCTCAAAAAACAGTCCCTCCAGAGGCTCAGAGCCTTATATAACCATGGATCAACTTTCCAATATGCCCTCTGGAGATCAGTCTTCAGAGGGTATAACAAAGTGTGCCGCAGACATTTCCCCCCCCCTCCCGCTTTCTGTTAACCCTGAAGTGAGGGGAGGCCCTCCAAACCAGGGGATCCTTTGCCTCCAACTGGGGATTGGCAACCCTGCTCCCAAAACGTTGCAGCAAAGTGGGTTTCGGAAAGATCACAGAAAAATTGAGGAAGTCCTAGGTGGTGTGCAGAAGCATCGTGATGCTGAGGGGAAGTAAGAAAACCCCCACTTCCCAACAATGTAAAATCTTGGGTTCAAGTCACCTACGTAGAAAGGGCCTATCTCTAAACAAGGTGGTGATGGTATTCATAAAGCTGGGAACCTCTTCACTTTGGAGATATAATCCAATCCCTTGTTTGACTTGTTTTGAAGAAAGATATTTTAATAAGTAACATATTGTTGACCATCAGTATCTTCTTTTTTTTTTGGTCTGGGCTGATCTTCAGTGAAGTTGGTGTTTGATCATGTTCATTGCAAGTTTTCCTCAGTTTATGCTGGAGGGATTTGATGACTCACTTTATTACCTAGCTCTTTCCCTTTCCCCCTAAGTATCTTGTTTTTACCCTTGCACTGTGGTCCTGATGGCAGGGTGTATATGCTAATTCCTTTGCAAGTTTGGTCACTTTACAGTTGTAACCACCTCTAAGTTACCATACTCAGAAGAATGCTGTTTGTTTGTGTTGGGTGAGTGATCAGTATTTCTGGTATGCAAAGCAGCATTTCCGGAAATAGTTAGCTGGTTTGCTGTTAAGACAGTAAGAAGAAGATGATGATGATATTGGATTTATATCCCACCCTCCACTCCGAAGAGTCTCAGAGCGGCTCACAATCTCCTTTATCTTCCTCCCCCACAACAGACACTCTGTGAGGTGGGTGGGGCTGGAGAGGGCTCTCACAGCAGCTGCCCTTTCAAGGACAACCTCTGCCAGAGCTATGGCTGACCCAAGGCCATGCTAGCAGGTGCAAGTGGAGGAGTGGGGAATCAAACCCAGTTCTCCCAGATAACAGTCCACTACACTTAACCACTTCACCAAACAGATGAGGGAAGACATGATTAATACACAGAGGGTCTACCACACATTCCAACTGTAGTATAGACATGCATTTGGAAATAAAAATGAACCAAGAATTGTCTGTCTGTCTAATGTATACATACCCTACACTCCTAACCCAGACAGGGACTTGAATCTTGCCTAGAATTTCTGAGGGCACAAGAGTAATATTTGCCAGTCCTCCCTACCTAGCAGTCTAAAATGCTGCTGTGGGGGACCAAGCAATGGCTTAAGAGAATTGATAAAAACCACCCACCCCTGAAATATTGATGGGGAACTGAGGCTGAGATAATACTGCCTTGGAAGTAGTGATGGCCATGAACATACACAGCTTTAAAAGGGGGCTAGATTAGTAGATGACAGATCTGTCAACGGCTACTAGCTGTGCTGAGTAAAAGGAACATCCCTGTTGATAGACAGCAAACCTATGAATACTAGTGCTAGAAGGCAACATCAGAGGAAGCCTTCTGCAAGCCAGCTGACAGGGCAGTGGGGGCTTCAAGAGGCACACAATATGTGTGAAAGAGCCAGTTTGGCCACCCCTGCTCTATGCCCTGTTTGTTGACCCTCCAAGTTGGTCTCTGTGTGAAACAGGACTCTGGACTAAATGGACCACTTCTTATGTACTTACACTTAAGAATACTTGTTGAGTTTATGGCTGAAGTGAGATATAAACTAGGTAGTACCAGCTATTGCAGTTCAATTAGGGGCCCAACATCCAGTAATGCTTACTCTTCGTTAGCAAAAATATACAGTGAAATGTCCCAAAATGTCAGTCCTGTTATCCTTTTGTCAGTGCAGTGAGGTCTGTTGTTTTGAAACCTGAAGGAATATACATAACTGCAACCTGTACCACTTAGACATGGTTATTGAATGGGGTGGGGGGATGATTCCAGGATAACTTAACTGCTTCCTTCTTCCTGAGTGAATTAGTCTTTCTCTGTTCTCATTTTCTTCTTTTCAGATTCAAGTGTGAGGCCGGCTTCCAGCCTCTTGAGTCAAGAGCGCAACCTCATTCTTTTCCGGGCATTTTGTGCCATGAAGTATGCCATCTATGCACTCTGTGTCAATGTGCACAGACATGCAAACTGCAAGGACTGTGTGACCCACTTTGCTAGTGATTTCCCTGGTGAGCTGCCTGATCTGAATGAACCTGCAGACCAGCCTGTCTTCCCAGGTCTAGTAGCTTGTGCATACTTAACAGCTTAAGTCAAAAATTTAATTCATTGTGTATCAGTGGGCTCTACATAGAGAAGCAAGGTCTTAATAGCTTTATTTAGAACTGTAAACAGTGCTACTGTAACGGGAGGCATTGCAAGCCTCACTCCTTGTTATGCCATCATTGCTTTTTGTTCCCTTTGTCAGATTGGGCTTTGTGCTTATCTTCCCTTGCTCCTGCCATTTATTTAGTAGGTCATCTCCTTTAGTGCAGAGGGGCATAGTAGGCTCTATGGAAAGAAAGGGAGAACAGGTCACAAGGGGCAGGGAAAGATCCTGCATTTTTTTCAGAGGCTTTCTGCTGTTGCAATGTGCTGCAGAGTGGTAAGTTGCCTCAGAGGCTTAGTCAAGGGGTGAGTCATATGCACCCCTTCTTTTTTCCTTTTCACTTTCCGTAAATCCTGGAAGGATAATCTGTTTGAAGTCAGTTTTACTGTCTGATTCACGCTGGTGGCAGCAATCACTTGGGCATGTTGAATTATTCCCATCTGCTGTTATCTGGAGGCATTATGGAATGAAACTGGATCTTATATTTGATCACTATGCATCTAAATAGGTTGGATTTGACAATCATAACTTTTAACGTTTGTTAAAGAAAGGGATATTGCCATCCTAGGGCATGATATTACTGTCAAGGATATGTTGTGATTAAAATGACGTTTAATTATAGACTGCTTTTCTGATCATATATATGGACTAGATATATATCTGCAAATTAATTCCCATTCACTCCCTTTTCACATGGCATTCCTGGCCACGTGGTTTATAGTGACCCACAAGCTGGATGGTATAATTTCATTCATTTGGTAATAGACAGTGCTGCTTAAGTGTTGTTGGACCAAATTGTTTCTGGGTATTTACAGCTGTAGCTATATGAGTTCTCTGAAACAAGATGGCTGCAGTCATACATGCTAAATAATGCACTTTCAATCCACTTTCACTGCACTTTCCAACTGGATTTTGTTGTGTGAACAGGCAAAATCCATTTGGAAAGTGCATTGAAAGTGTGTTATTGAGTGTGTGTGATCGCAGCCGATGTGTTTCAGCAATGTAGTGACTTAATGGGAATTGATTACTTTCTACAGGTGACAGGCCAGTGGTTATTCATAAGCCAGCAACATATAATTCCTTGACTATCTAATCCTTGGATGCATTTAAATTCCTAGCCTTGCAGATCTGTTAACAGAGGCAGCCTGTAGCAAAAGGGAAACACTAAATCTTTTAAATGTTTTTTTTTCCACAAATACAGATCATGCAAGCCTCTTTTCTCAGTATCTTGACAAGTGCCAGCAATTTTTAAGGACTGTACCTGTTCCTCTACGTCTGGAGCTTCTGGAGAACATCTTCTCCTTACTCTTTGTCTCCTACAGTGACCTCTGCAATAATTCCTCCCAAGAGGATGAGAACACAGAAGAAACTGACTGTGAAAAGAAGAGACAAGAATGTTGTGCTAGCCAAGGTTCTTCTGCCTCCACAAGCCCACAGCACACTGCAGGATTTGAAGGACGACCCAAGTTGCACCCCACCTCTGTGTCTCAAGAGCATACCGCAGTCCAAAGCCTGCTGGACTTGGAATCAAATTTCAAGAACTGCAATTCTGTCAGATTAAATTACTTGGATTTGAAACACTTCACCAGTGGGATTAAGGGATTTTTAGTTGATGATGTTGCAATGGAGAGCTTTCTCAAAATGCTCCTGGATCATCTCAAAGAAATTGAGGATTCTTTGCCATGGGATTCGAGGCATGTGCCTCAGGAAGAGCAGGCGCTGCTGGATTGCTTGAATTTATCTGTAAACCGAGATAGCTTTGGCTCCCGTGTGCAGCTATTCTCAAAGTACCTCTCTGAAGCTCAATGGCGACACAAAATTGTGATGAGTAACAGAAATTCAGGTAAATTATTTCCATGGCTTTTACTAAGTTCAGTATTATCTGTGGATGGGGCTTCTGATACAGGTCAGTGCACTTCTCCAAGCATTGTGTATGTATGGTGTGAGTAGCCCCAGTAATGAAAGTGAGAAGTTTCCGCCATTGTTAAGCAGTAATGAGTGAGGCTGAGGCTCTGAGGAGAAAGTCTTTTGTCCAGGCCTGTGTCACAGTGAGCTTTCCCAGACCTGTTCTGGTTGTACTGTGTGGATGGAATTCCATTGATAGTGCTTTCTGCTGCAGAAAAGGAGAGGCTGCAGGCAGTGTTGGCAAACAGAAATCTTCAGATGTGTAGTTCTGAAAAATATTAAAGTTCTGTTGCCTATGCAGAGCCTGTTGTGAAGGAAGTTTCCATAGAAGAGAGTGACTGAGGAATCACACTCTATCTAGCCCATTTTTGATGGCCATAGTTCCACTCCAGTGTTTCCCTTCATCATCTGCCACTCAGCCCCAACACTCAACTAAGGCAGTACCTTGTGTTCTACATGTAGTTCAGATTTTTGGGTAGAAACAAGTGATAATTTGCATAGGTGTTTTCTGGTTGCAGAAACTCTATAATTTGCATTTCTTCAGGGGTAAATCTTATTCAGTACATTGAAGTAAGAAACTTGGCCCATTTGCATGCCTTTTCAACTGTTTTCTTTTTTACTTTCATAAAATGTGTTTGAGTATAAAAATAATTCCAAATGACAGAGCTGAATGGTGCTTTTACAGGTGATCAGCATGTTCACACTAAAATGCTGCGTCGTTTAACTAGAGGATCCATTGCCAAGAGACACACTCGACCTCAAAGGCAAAAGCGAGGTAAACTGATGGAAGTGTAGCAGGTGTATTTTGCCAGAGAATGCCTATTTATGTGTTGCCATTTATTATGATAACTCAAGTTAACAATTCCAAATGTATTTCTTATCAATATATCTCTAAGTATAAGGCATAAAAGTATTTTAAATTAGTGCAATGGTTTCTTTTTTGAGGCAGTAGCTGATTCTGGGTACACATATTACATCTCTACTATTTACTGCAGGAGCAACAAGTGTTACCCAAGGGTAGTTCCTTTCTTTTTCTTCTGCAACATGTAGGGAGGGGGGGGTGGCTGGGTGGTAAAAGCCCTATAGTCTTGTATTTATTTTGGCTGAATGAACTCATATTACTAGAAGGAGCTCTAAATGATAGCAGAACAGTTGCCTCTCACTAAGGCAGTGGATAAAGTATGATATGGGTAAAAGCCGTAGATGTGCATGTAAAATTAGATTGGTACTGGTGCACATAATTTAGTCTCTTAAGAAATGCCTTATGGCCTGTATAGGGGAGAACATCTTACAGTGGGTATTAAACCCCCCCCTCCCAAAATGCATTGTTTTAAGGGGTGACCATAATTGTCCTGTTTAGAGGTTGCCAAGAAATGTTTACTTTCACAGCTGGTGTGATGTTTAGAAGCCTCTTGCCCATCTGGCAGGCTGTACATATGTGAGGCATGTTGTGGCATACAAACGCTGTATGGAAGTGCTCTTGTGAACTGAGTAAAATTTTTTACCGAATTTACACACACTGCAGTGGAGCTCCTGTATATGAGCTTCTGTTCCTCCACCATTCCCAGTGGCTTTCAGCCCAATTCTGAGTAACATCTAGACTGAGCTGTTCCTGCCATCCTTCTTGTGGCTTAGTTCTATCAGCTTGTTTCTAAGGATACTTGGCTGTCGTTCTCCATTTGTTCTTTGTGAAACCTAGTATAAGAAAGTGTTGATTGCTTTGTCTGGCTGAAAGTTGTTTCTATGTGCTTTGTTTTTGCCTCAGATAGCAAGGAAGGAGCCTCGAGTGCTTCACTGGAAAGCACAAGCAGTGAATTAAGCAGCACTAATGTATCAGGTACAGAATGACAATGCAACCGTTTCTGGGTGAAAGGGTTTGGCCTAAATTGTACAGAATGAATATTGAGCTAATAACTAACATCCACAGGAATTGTGCTTTTTTTTTTTAGAAGGAAGTGCTAGCGTGCTGTCTGACTGGAGTGATGTAGAATACAGGATAAAGCTGCTGCAGAATTCCCTCATCCCGATGATGCTATCTCCACCAGAATCTCTTCTTGTTGCCTGTATTCTAAGGGGAAATGTTGTAGAAGCCCATCAGGTAGCTCAATGGGGGTTGCTAGATATTGTTTAGAAGCTCTCTTTTAATATGCCTGCTGAATTACACAAATTGATTTCCAGGGGTTCCTAGCCAGTCTGCATATAGTGCTCATGTTGAGCAGCATACAGAGATCCTCTAAACCAGGGGTGCCCAACCCCCAGTCCATGGACCAGTATCGGTCTGTGGCCTGTTAGCAACCAGGCCGTGAGTTGTATAATTATTTCATTATATATTGCAATGTAGTAATAATAATAATAATAATAATAAGACATTGGATTTATATCCTGCCCTCCACTCCACTCAAATCTCAGAGTGGCTCACCATCTGCTTTATCTTCCTCCCCCACAACAGACACCCTGTGAGGGGGGTAGGACTGAGAGAGCTCTCCCCAGAAGCTGCCCTTTCAAGGACAACTCTGCGAGAGCTATGGCTGACCCAAGGCCATTCCAGCAGTTGTAAGTGGAGGAGTGGGGAATCAAACCCAGTTCCCCCAGATAAGAGACTGCACACTTAAGCCTCACACCAAAATAAAGAGCACAATTGTATCATCCCGAAACCATCCTCCTCTCTCCCCTCCTCAGTCCGTGGAAAAATTATCTTTCACAAAGCTGGTCCCTGTTGCCAAAAAGGTTGGGGACCGCTGCTCGAAACGTCTGTCTTCACTTGGCAATTGATCCTGCTACCATATCGTTCCTTCTTGCTTTGGTGTTATGTGGAGGGCTTAGAACAATGAGTTGCAGAAGTGTCTGAGCATTCCCTACTCTGATGTACAGTTTCTCAGATAGGGTTGCCAATCCCCAGCTGGGGGCAGGGGATCCCGCGGTTTGGAGGCCCTCCCCCCGCTTCAGGGTCATCAGAAAGAGGGGAGAGGGGAGGGAAATGTCTTCTGGGAACTCTATTATTCCCTATGGAGACTTATTCCCATAGAAAATCATGGAGAATTGATCCACAGCTATCAGGGGCTTTGGGGGGGGCTGTTTTTTGGGGTAGAGGCACTGAATTTTCAGTATAGCATCTAGTGCCTCTCCCCAAAATACCTCCCAAGTTTCAAAAAGATTGGACCAGGGGGTCCAATTCTATGAGCCCCAAAAGAAGGTGCCCCTATCCTTCATTATTTCCTATGGAAGGAAGGAATTGAAAAGGTGTGTTGTCCCTTTAAATGTGATGGCCAGAACTCCCTTTGGACTTCAATTATGCTTGTCACAGCTTTGATCTTGGCTCCACCCCACGTCTCCTGGCTCCACCCCCAAAGTCCCCAGATATTTCTTGAATTGGACTTGGCAACCCTATTCCCAGATAATCCTAAAACAGACATGGATTAAGTTTTTGGGTGCACCAAAAACTTAATCGTTTTTTCTGGATTCCTTCCAAAGAGGATTCTACGGAGTCCATTGATCCCTGGGAAATCTATATATACCCGAGATAGTAATAGCAACAGCAATATCACTTCATTTTTTAACACTCTGATCCTGTTTACAATTGGAAGTCTTAATGACATGGGTAGCATAAATTATGGTTGGAATTGGTCACCTGTATAGACCCCTTTTTGAGAGAGAGAAATTCTGTGGTGGTGGTAGCAGGATGTCTTGTCCTACTTTTTTTTGAAATATTTCTTTGCATCTATGCTTCCATAGCAATGATTCCAAGAAAACACTGAATTAAAGGAGGCATGTTCATTTTCCTATAAAATTCTTCTGAACTATTAAAATACTGTGTCTTAATTCCACAATTATAGGTAGCTGCTGTGTTTAATTTGGAGTCATCTGTGTCCTATGGGGAGCTAATTTTCCTGGAACGTTACCAAGAAGTGATCAAGGAACTGGCAAAAGTGGAACACAAGATTGATGCTCAATCTTTGGAAGGTTCTGTGAGCCTAAAACAGTCTGTCTGTGGCCGTTCAACGTTACAAGCTATTGGGAATGCAGCAGCAGCAGGTGGGAACTTAATCACAAAATTTGTTGTTGCACTCAGGTTTTTTTGAGCAGGAATACACAGGAACGCAGTTCTGGCTGGCTTGGCATCAGTGGCATATGCATATGAGTTCCTGCTGGTTACATTAAAATGTTGTAGGCTATTTAGGTACAAAGACTTAAAAGAACAGTAATCGTAACTAATACATAATACACATGCACCATGCACGAAGGCTTCAATCAAACCTAACTATAAAGCATGGTGTGTAACTTGTGACACAGGCCATGTTACACTGGTCCAGTGTTGTAAACAAACCTCCAGAATTGAGATGGGGGTGGGGGGTAGAGCAGGTGGGCTGTCAGGCTATAATTAACAGGTTTTGTGCTATGATTTGATTACACATACATTGTAAGGGGTCACATGGGTACTAGGAAATGACATGAGCTATCTCTGCACCAGGAATCCAGTGCAGTTGTATTGTTCATCATTGTCTCACAGGTTCCTCATTTTTGTGTGTGTGCATTTGCTCTTTGCCTGCCTGTGAACACTGTAGCAAAGGACAGATCAAAACACTGTACTTGTAAGCAGGGGTCATTTTGTAGAAAAATAGGTGGTGGAGCTCATCCAGGGATTGTTATACAACTGCAATACTATTCAATGGACAAGGAGGTGGAACTCTCAGAAGGAGGAGGTGGAACTTTCAGAAAGGTTCAGGAGCTGTGCTCCTGTGAGCTCCCACTGAATCTGAGGCCAGCTTGTAAGTAAGGTTCTATCGAACCCCTGGAACAGTGAAAGTGTAAGCACCCCCTGTTTTCTGCTGTGTTGTCTTAAAACAATCCTAGGCATTAGAGGGAAATTGCAGGTAAGGTTCCATTGTACCGCTGGAATAGTGAGATTGTAAGCAACCCCCGTTCTCAGACTTGGATGAAATAAAAGGAAGGCTGAGGGAGTGTTCCAGTTGGGCCCATATGAACTGCTCAGCTTTTCTGTTGGCTTTCTCTAGGTATGGTGTTTTACTCCATTTCGGATGTTACTGATAAGCTGCTTAGACCTTCAGAAGGTCTTGTTCCTATGTTCCAAGAAGGCTTCTGGACCAACAGTATCCAGCTGGAGCATACAGATCCCTTGAGTGATGTCCTGGGAGGCCTCTGCTCCTCTGCCATGGCCACGTTTGATTTGGCAGCTACCCAGTGCCACTTATGGAAGACCTGCAGGCAGCTCTTAGAAATGGCAGAGAGGAAGTTACATAACAGCCTTGAAATGAAGGGCAAGTTTCTCTCACATTACGTTATTTCCTGGATTTGTAGCCTTAAAAGTAACCTAAGGCAATAACAGAGAGCTTCAACGTAATTTTGTTGACCTTTGCCTTCTATATCTGATAACAGGACGAAGACTTGAATCTGTTCTTCTGTGCTCTGATGGTTTGAGAGGATTCCCAGCATTTCTTCAACAAATAAGCAAAATTATAAATACATCTCCAAAACACCCTAAATCAGGTAATTGTGTTGCTTCATGTCATTTGTTTCTTCAAGTCGGTTTAAACTGATTAGTCCTCGCTATTAGTTTGTTCATGGTCAGGGTTTGTATAAATGTTTACATCAATATTTCACTTCATACTTATCCCATGGTATTGGACATGCTAAATATGCATCTTACATCACTGCTATATATCCAGCAGAAATCCATATGGCTTGGATTATCCAACAGAGCATAGGATGCAGAATCCAGTAGGTTTAGCACAATTCCAAGAAAGCTCTGCTTACATTTCTAAACAGCAGCCTTATTGTGTGTTCATGCTTGTTTGTAGCCCTTCTAAGACAACAGCTATTTCTCGTAAAGGCTTAGAACAAATTCAAACATCTCCTCATGGGAAGAGGAGCATCTAGATCCAAATAAAGGTCCTGGAGAAGTGCTAGTTGGTGGCGCAGAGGTAAGAGAGCAGTTCCTGTGAAAGAGGACTTGCTCACCAGCAACCCACTCTGGGGAACTGGTCAGGTGGAGCTGCCTCTTTACCTGCTGCCTTACAGTTGTTTTTGTATTAAATCATTTGGGGACCTATCTAAGTATGTTTTCTGCTGCAAATGGGCAGTTGTTGTTGGCTGCCTGATTGGTCTACCCCCAGCAAGAAAACCTCTGTGCCCCATTTCAGATAGTTGTGTGCATCTTTTTTTCCAGTACAGGCTGAATTCTGTACAGGAAATTGTATGAAGCATCTGCTCAAATGAGAGGATCTGAGCTGAAGTCCTTGAAAAGCTATCATGGTATAGAGTATTGGGGTGGATGATTGTGTATATAAGGCAGCTTTGTACATTCATATACTAGCTTGAGAGCTGAACTTCCAACCATTCATAGTGCATAACCCTCTTTGGAGAGCCAGTTTGGTGTAGTGGTTAACTGGGCGGATTCTTATCTGGGAGAACCGGGTTTGATTCCCCACTCCTCCACTTGCACCTGCTAGCATGGCCTTTGGTCAGCCATAGCTCTGGCAGAGGTTGTCCTTGAAAGGGCAGCTGCTGTGAGAGCCCTCTCCAGCCCCACCCACCTCACAGGATGTCTGTTGTGGGGGAGGAAGGTAAAGGAGATTGTGAGCCACTTGGAGACTCTTCAGAGTGGAGGGCGGGATATAAATCCAATATCTTCTTCTTCTTTTGTGTAGCAACATAATGTTTAAAAATGACACCCAGGTTTTGTAACTAATCATATCCTTCTTTGTTTCCCAACAGAAATTTCCAACATGGAAATAAGTAATCACTTCCACTGCAGTATTGTAGATCTGTTGCAGACTTGTCATCTGAGCCTGACAGAGGGCTGCATTACTAATCAGATTGTGTTATTGCAGCGCTTTGATCAAATCCTGGAGAGACTGGCAAATGTAGAAAATCCTTCAGGTACACATATTTATTTAAAACAGCTTCTGATCACTCAGTTGCAAGTAGTCTTTTTCTCTTGCTGACTACTGCTTAAGCCCTTTATTGGGCAGGTGGCGAATGCATGTGACAGACAGCAATTGCCTGATGGGGCCGGTGTAGGCAAACAGTGGACATCTTCTGCTTCTTTCTCCCTCTGTGGTGGGCTGTGGTATTCAGGAGGCCACCAACCCAGGGCAGTGGTCCAGATGCCCTGTGAAGACCTCCTCTAAGTTTAGCCCCAAGTTTTTAGTATCTTCACTTTAGTGTTCACTATTTCTTTTATATATATCTATATGAATGTTTCTTTCAGGATTGAGGACATCCTTGTTTAGTGGTTCCAGTTATTATTTTTCTTACTGGTGTTACTTTGTAATGAAAACTGAGAACTTCATTAAACTGAGTGAACCATGTTTGATCATCTTACCCATCTGGTGCAAAGTATTAGCTAAGAATAGTTTAATTCTTATCGATGCCTCTGCAGCATACCTAGGTAGAATACTTATGTAATGTTTCTCTTGCTGGTAGAATCCATCATGTTGGAACAGACCTGTTGTCTTAAATGAAAGGTATAATGCAGTGCCTGAGGGGGTCTAATTTTGGAGTGAGGGAGGGAACTGCAATCCTTGCATGCTGATGTGATAAAATATTTCATCTCTAATCTTTCTGTCTTTTTATTTTAACTAGATTCCAAAAGTAACTTGCTTGCCTCATTGGTAGAACAAGCTTCTTTGAAGCCTGCTGAATTAGAGGCACATCCAGTTTATAATCAAATCAAAGTGTTGCTGCGAACGCTGGACCAACATGCTCAGACCACGCAGGACAGCAAGGTGCAGCATGTCTACGTGCAGAACTTCTTTGCTTATGTTAACAAGCTGGCTATGGTTATTCTCCAGAGTCTAAATCCAGAACTAGGTGAGAGATCTCAGCCCCTGAAAGAACAACTTGACCTGATCAGTTGAGAAGTTCTATACACCATAGCTTTACTAGCATTTTTGTGTTAATCCAAACATTTATTTTGACCATACATTTGATTTAGAAATTAATCCAGGTGTGAATCAATAAAGAGTTTAAGATTTTGTTTGAGGGAAAGCAAAGCAATAAATATTAGGAAACAGAATACCCTAATGAGGAGTTTTGGAGAGTTCACCTTTGCCATAAGGCAGGGGTGTCAAATGTTCAGCCTGCAGGCCAGAACTGGCCCTCCCAGGGCTTTAATCAGGCTCATGGGGCTCTTTTCTCCCCCACTCCCCTCCTGTCCTCACCCTTTGAAGCTCTGAGGCTGCCAAAGTTCCCAGCTCCTCCTTCCTTGTCTTTGCAGACTGAAGCAGGAAACAACTCTGGGCATGCAAAACTGCAAAGAAAATGCAGAATGGACTTTCCATTAAGGTCTCTGTGCCCAGACAGACTACTCCCGGAGTAGTCTATCTGGGCACAGAGACCTGACCTTAATGGAAAATCCATTCCGTGTTTTCCTTGCAGCTTTGTCTGTGCTGCAATGTATTTTAATGGAGTGGAGCTCAGTTTCACTTTTCAGCTTTTATATGGCCAGTTAGAAGCTGTTCCTTGCTGGAGTTGTGTGACCCTGCAAATAAAGGGTTGATGCTTTGAGCCAGCATGCCTCTGCTGAATGGACCTTAGAACTGGTGCCTAGTGAGTACTCTAACCTGGGAAGCCACAGCCAAAGGGGGATATTACACTGACGAGCCATTGCCAGTCTGAGTAGGGGAAGAAGCTTTCAATGCCCAGGGATTTCATATTTTCCTAAGTCCAGAGCATTTTATATTTTTGGTTTATATTTTTAGTTTCTGCTAAGATCCTTGTGCTTTCTTCTTGATTTATTTTTAAAATTGCATTGCCAAATCCCACTATTCCCTTACCTTTCCATTTTAAACAAAACATTGCAAGAGTTTAAGCATGTTTCTATTTTATGTAAAAATAATATCCTTAATTGTGTTTCTCTGTATCCTTTATAAAGCTTATATCTCCACTACCTGGCATTACATTTTATGATATGCGTGGCCTGGCCCCACAATGTCCTATTTATTCACAAATGGCCCTCGTAGCAAATGAGTTCAACACTCCTGTGTGTAAGGTGTGAGGCTTGGAAGACATATTTTGGAGGCATGATGTGGAATTGAATCCTAGCTACAAATGAAGTATGTCAATTTTTCCTTCCATTCTAGATCAGTCTGCTGAAGTTCAAATAGGAAACCCCTTCTTGTTGCTCCAGCAGAGCCCTTCTCTGTTGCTGTCCCAGCTCTTGTTTGAGAGGCAGGTTTCTCCAGACAAGTAAGTGGTTTTTAGACACGCAGTTGATTAGAAGCTATTTGTTTTGTTTTGTTAAATGAGTTCCATTTCAACTTGCATTTCAAAAGTAAAACTACTCAATAACTATTCTGTGGCTGCCAAGACATGGTTATTCCTGAATGGTTTGGGAAGTTAGTTGGGGCACTTTGTCTCCATCTTCTCTTTGACTTTGACATGAAAGGTGGTGATAGGTTTGTGTTGCATTCCTTTGTATAACCATGGAAAGGTTCTTGGAGGTACCTCTAAATTCCTCACTGAAAATTGTCTTTTCATGAAGTCTGTTTCTGTATACTAGAGAATCTAGGGGTCAAATTAGTAAAATATGATATTATAGCTGTTCTCTTCTGACCTGACTGTGATGTGTACTGATGGGTGCAAGCACAGCTCTCTGGGGTAAATGGCAACCGCTAATAATGTTTCAGGTTAGGAAAATGGCATGGGAGGCATGACACACACATGGGGGAACATTTGCTCACACAACTCTCTATCAAAGTCAGATTGGCATAACTTGGACAGTACATGTTGCAAATGGCACTTTGTAGTTTGACCCTAACAACTACAATGGATGTTGAGTGTGGTCTGCATGTTCATCTGTTATCCTTACACCTGGGTAACATTCAAACTGTGTGAAGTCCCATGACAGAATCTTTCTGTCTACTCTGTGTACACAGAGTAGTAGATAGTAGATAGGCTGATAGACAGTGCTGGGGAGGAGCCTGTGGTCATGGTGCATGTTGGCACCAACGATGTAGGGAAATGCAGTCGTGAGGTCCTGGAGAAAAAATTTAGGCTGCTAGGCGGGAGACTTAAGGCCAGGACCTCCAAGGTAGCCTTCTCAGAAGTGCTACCTGTTCCACGTGCAGGGCAAGAGAGACAGGCACAAATTAGAAGTCTCAATGTGTGGATGAGACGATGGTGTAAGGAGGAAGGGTTTAAGTTTGTTAGGCACTGGGATGCTTTCTGGAACAAGCGGGAGCTGTACAAAAGAGACGGTCTCCACTTGTCCCCGGATGGAACCAGGCTGCTGGCGCTTAAAATCAAAAAGGTGGCAGAGCAGTTTTTAAACTAAATCTTGGGGGAAAGCTGACAGGAGATGAAATGTCTCTGGTTTGGGAGGACTCATCTCAAAGAGATGAAGGGTTGGCTGCTATTTTTCTACTGGTTAGCGGATCAGAGTTGTCCACTGTGATGGTGACAAACAGTATGGACTGTCTGCCAGAGTCTCGAGGTGGCAGGAGGAAGGTGGCGGGCCTAGCTTGCCTGGGAAATTATAGATGTTTGTATGCAAATGCTAGAAGTGTTCAAAGTAAAATTGGTGAATTGGAATGTTTAGTGTTGGGAGAAAACATAGACATTGTGGGAATTTCAGAAACTTGGTGGAATGAGGAGAATCAGTGGGACACGGTGATTCCTGGATATAAGTTATATCGGAAGGATAGGGAGGGAAGGGTTGGCGGTGGGGTGGCTCTGTATGTCAGAGAGGATATACGGTCCAGTAAGACTGAGGTCAGAGAATTAGATTCCCTTTCAGAAATGCTTTGGGTCGAAATAGAGGGCCCAAAAGGAAATTTAACTATGGGAGTTTGCTATCGCCCACCAAATCAAAAGAGAGAGGACAATTATAATATGATGGAAGGCTTAAAGATAGCAGCTAAACATAAAAACTGTGTCGTAATAGGTGATTTTAACTACCCGCAGATTGATTGGGTCAATATGTGTTCTGGTCGAGAGAAAGAGATTGGGTTTCTTGATGCTCTCAATGACTGTGCTATGGAGCAGATGGTCTCAGAACCTACTAGGGGTGGGGCGATCCTGGATTTGGTCCTAAGTAATGCTCAAGACTTGATGAGAGATGTAAAAGTGATTGCGCCACTTGGAAGCAGTGACCATAATGTTATTGATTTCACCATTTGTATAAATAGGGAGTTGTCCAAAAAGACCGCCACAACCACGTTTAACTTTAAAAGGGGTAAATTCTCTGAGATGAGGAGGCATGTGAGGAGGAAACTGAAAGGAAAAGTAAATACGGTCAAATCCCTTGGGGAAGCTTGGAGACTATTTAAAACTATAATCCTAGAAGCTCAGATAAAATACATACCACAAGTTAGGAAAGGCACAAACAGGCATAAGAAAAGGCCTGCATGGTTAACAAACAAAGTAATGGAAGCTGTAAAAGGTAAGAAGGACTCCTTTAAGTGGTGGAAAACCAGTCCAAGTGAGATTAATAAAAGGGAACACAGGCTGTGGCAAATCAAATGCAAGACTGTGATCACGCAGGCAAAAAGGGACTATGAGGAGCATATTGCAAAAAACATAAAGACCAACAATAAAAATTTCTTCAAATATATTAGAAGCAGGAAACCAGCCAGGGAGGCAGTGGGGCCCTTGGATGACCATGGGGTAAAAGGATTACTGAAGGAGGATAGGGAAATGGCTGAGAAGCTGAATGCATTTTTTGCCTCCGTCTTCACTGTGGAAGATGAGAACATTTTGCCCGCCCCAGAACCACTAATTTTGGAAGGGGTGTTGAAAGACCTGAGCCAGATTGAGGTGACAAAAGAGGAGGTCCTACAACTGATAGATGAATTAAAAACTAATAAGTCACCGGGTCCGGATGGCATACATTGAGTTGAACTTGTGGATCTTCTAACAAAAATCTGTAATCTTTCATTGAAATCTGCCTCCGTTCCTGAGGACTGGAAGGTAGCAAATGTCACCCCCATGTTTAAAAAGGGTTCCTGAGGAGATCCGGGAAATTACAGGCCAGTCAGTCTGACTTCAATACTGGGAAAATTGGTAGAAACCATTATTGACAGAATTAGTAGGCACATTGATGAACACGGGTTATTGAGGAAGACTCAGCATGGGTTCTGTAAGGGAAGATCTTGCCTCATTAACCTGTTACATTTCTTTGAGAGGCTGAACAAACATGTGGACAAAGGAGACCCGATAGATGTTGTTTACTTTGACTTCCAGAAAGCTTTTGATAAAGTTCCTCATCAAAGGCTCCTTAGAAAGCTTGAGAGTCATGGAGTAAAAGGACAGGTCCTCTTGTGGATCAAAAACTGGTTGAGTAATAGGAAGCAGAGAGTGAGTATAAATAGGCAGTCTTCGCAGTGGAGGACGGTAAGCAGTGGGGTGCCTCAGGGCTCAGTACTGGGTCCCATTGTCTTTAACTTGATCATAAATGATTTAGAGTTGGGAGTGAGCAGTGAAGTGGCTAAGTTTGCAGATGACACTAAATTGTTCAGGGTGGTGAGAACCAGAGAGGATTGTGAGGAACTCCAAAGGGATCTGTTGAGGCTGGGTGAGTGGGCATCAACGTGGTAGATGCGGTTCAATGTGGCCAAGTGCAAAGTAATGCACATTGGGGCCAAAAATCCCAGCTACAAATATAAGTTGATGGGGTGTGAACTGGCAGAGACTGACCAAGAGATAGATCTTGGGGTCGTGGTAGATAACTCAATGAAAATGTCAAGACAGTATGCGATTGCAATAAAAAAGGCCAACACCATGCTGGGAATTATTAGGAAGGGAATTGAAAACGAATCAGCCAGTATCATAATGCCCCTGTATAAATCGATGGTGCAGTCTGATTTGGAGTACTGTGTGCAGTTCTGGTCGCCGTACCTCAAAAAGGATATTATAACATTGGAGAAAGTCCAGAAAAGGGCAACTAGAATGATTAAAAGGCTGGAACACTTTCCCTATGAAGGAAGGTTGAAACGCTTGGGGCTCTTTAGCTTGGAGAAACGTTGACTGTGGAGTGACATGATAGAGGTTTACAAGATAATGCATGGGATGGAGAAAGAGAAAGAAGTACTTTTCTCCCTTTCTCACAATACAAGAACTCGTGGGCATTCGATGAAATTGCTGAGCAGACAGGTTAAAACGGATAAAAGGAAGTACTTCTTCACCCAAAGGGTGATTAACATGTGGAATTCACTGCCACAGGAGGTGGTGGCGGCCACAAGCATAGCCACCTTCAAGAGGGGGTTAGATAAAATATGGAGCAGAGGTCCATCATTGGCTATTAGCCACAGTGTGTATATGTGCGTGTGTGTTTGTGTGTGTGTGTGTATATATATATAAATTTTTTGCCACTGTGTGACACAGTGTTGGACTGGATGGGCCATTGGCCTGATCTAACATGGCTTCCCTTATGTTCTTACTAGCTGTTCCCATATAATTTTGCCCTGCATGGCAATAAGGAAGCCCTTGCATTAAGCTTGGAATCTGCACATTAATTTGTGTTCATTCTGTACACGATTCATACAATTCCTAGGGCTTTCTTCCTTTTTAAGCTGAATAAAAAAGAGTTTAAAGAGAAATCTGCACAGTGGCTCAGGAGAAGGATGTGTATAGATTCTCCCTTCTACAGCAAGGAGGTAGTGGAGCTGAGCTGTACTTTAAAAACTGCATAGAGCAGCCGATTTCCCCCACCCTTGCCCTTAAAAGGGCTTTCCCCTAATTTCCCTGAAAAGTTTCACTGCGCAGCTACAGCATGGCTTGTTAGGGAAACAAAGTGAATGTGGCAACTATGTGTGCATTAGGGGCATATGAGGGAATAAGACTGACTGCAGCCCTTGGACTAAACTTACTTGGTTATATCTGTTCTATTTCTGTAACCTACAGGGTGTCTCTGCTCCTGGCCAAAGAAGAACTGAATTTAAATGTTCAACAAGTGATAATTCACTATTGCTGTGCGGCACTGCCTCTGTGTAATACCAGGCACAGCAGCCAGACTAGATCCCTTTTGACCAATATAAGCAGCTTAGCCCATCTCCATGCATATCACTGTTTGCCTGATGTTGAGATACCCGTCCACAATCCAGCCATGGACTCTGAGGATACTTCAAGCCATTCTTCTTCCTCGCTGGCTGAACTGAACCAGCACATGCTCACAGCTTCCTCCCTCTCTTTCTTGAAGTCTCAGTCAACATTAACAGCCACCGTGGCTTGTCTGAGTGCATCAGATGTTCAGAGAGCCCCCAAAACAAGCCTGTCATGGATAGAGTTCCGAGGCAAGCGTGAAGTTCCCTTGTCCATGGAACAGATTTCCAAGGAATGTGAAGTGTTGCTAAAGGAATTCCCATTTTTGGAGAGTTTTCTTCTCACTATGAGCAAACCCTTTGAGGACCTTCCGGATGAGCGAAATAGGCTGGCCAGTGGTCTCTGTGGCAAGTCCTACATCTCCTTGCTATTCATGGGATTGCATTCAGTCAGAGCTGTTGAAGTGTTAATGGAAATCTTTGAGCAAGCACTCACAGCAGGCAACTGGCTCAGAGCCCTGAAGGTCTTGGATCTCTACTGCCAGGATATGGAACAACTGGTTACTGTGAGGGATGCCGTACTGAGTTGTGCTGCTGCCAGTGGTAAATGTTTTCTTCGCTTATAGATGACACCTTGAAGAGTGAATTGCAAGCTAGGGGCTTCATTCATCTCTGTGGAGAAACAAAAAAAGCATGTTCTGTCCTCCCTTCACTGCAACTTGTTTTGAGTGCGGTGACAGTTTATTTTACTATTTAAGGTTTTAACAGTACTAACTTTATGTTGCTAGGGGGTGTAATGGCTCTATTAAAATGAAGGTTACATTTAGAGGAGATGTAATGACTATTAAAATGAAGTTTGTGAGTTCTTTGGGTTGAGCTTAATGCACAATTTGTGTTGAGGTAATATCCTCTCTGAGGTTAATAGGAATGATCTCTATATAAAGGTTATGTCTCCAAAGCAGACTTGGAGGCATAAAGTGGGAGGGGGAGAAGAAGAGAGGTATAGAACTTTTTAAAAGAATACAGAGTTTTGGGATAAAATATGACAAACACCAATATCAAGACAGGAAAATGAGCAAGTATACAGTAGTGCTATTGTCACTATATTTTGGTGTGAAGTTAGTTTCTGTGATGCTGGATTAACACTGTGCAGCTGAAGTGTACGGAGTGCAGAAATTGGGCTTTTGTGCTTTCCAGATCTGGAAGGTTGGCAGCATCTGTTCCGAGTGAGGGATGCTATGCTGAGGAGCAGGCTGGCCTTGCGTTGTCTGGATAGGTGGCCCCTGAAGGCTTGTCTGGACATTTTATCTTACTGCACCTGTGATCCTGAGGTGTCTGAAGAACTCAAATCTGATCTGCAGAGCAAGACAAGAGAACTTCAGGTTTACCAAAAGGTAAATATTTTTTTCCGAGATACCTTGGCCACTTTTCCATTGGTGAATGTGGAATCTTCCTTCCCCATGAATTAAACCTCACTTGCTTTTGGAAGATATTTTAAAATCCATATTTCTTCAAGAGATGGTGGTAACTCCCAAGCATTTCTGGTCCTCGTGGTCTAAATGGAAGTAGAAATAATTGACTCTAATGTGAGACGAGTATTCTCAGGTGATGATCTATTTTATGGATACAGGCCATTCAGAATCTGTACAGAGTAGGTGGGTAAAATAATTACTTGGAAATAAATTCCAGTGGTTTCACTAAGCTTACATAGTAGTTATACAAGCATGTGAACTGCATGCTGTCACATAAGCTTTGTCCCACTTCACAATTCTTACATTCAGAAATCTTATCCCACAATTGGTGTTTCCTAACATAAAGCTGTCCATAGATTTGTTGAACTAACGCAATTGACTACTAGTCCCCTTTAGAGATGGGCACAAACTGGTTTGTCACAAATTTTAACTTGTTTGTGATTTGCAAAGTAATGTTCATGAACTGCTTTCTGCTCTTCATGAAAAACACCTGTTTGGTTTAAGAGCCATTCAAACGAAACAGCTGAGTGGTGGCCCCTGCTGCTCAGGTGCTTGGAAACCTCTGCTTTCTGCTGCCAGGGTTTCAAACAGCTGAGCACTCAGCTGTTTGAAAACCCCTGCTTTTTGCTCCCTGCAAAAATCTACAGGGAGCAGAAAGCAGGGGTTTAAATTTTAAAGGCTCATGAACCAATGCAAACTGATTCAGTTCACAAACTGGCATATTGGTTTGCAGTACAGTTCATGGTTCAGCCATGAACCAAAATGCAAATGTGCAGTTTGTGCGCATCCCTAGTCTCCTTTTATGAACATGTAATATGACAGGTAGATGTTAAACACAGAGCTCTGTATGGCACAGCTTCTTATTTAAGATGGTTTAAAAATTTGTAAAGCCAGAAATAACAAATTTAGATTTGAGTCCAGTAGCACCTTTAAGAGACAAACAAAATTATCAAGGTATAAGCTTTTGAGAGTCCAAGCTCCTTTTGTCAGATAGACGATAGAATATGTGAAAGCTTATAACCTGAAAATCTTGTTGGTATCTAAATTGCTACTGGACTGCAGACGTTTCTCATACTAATGACAAAGCTATTTTATTTATTTCATTAGATCCTAAATCTACAAGACATCCCTGTGTGGCTTGACTGGCAGGATCTCAAAATAGCTTGTGTTGATAATCCTCAGGCCGTTCTGGGTGTGAATCTGGAGGCAAAGGTAGGACTAATTCTTTTACTATTTTCCTTACCTTGTTGAGTAGACAAGTAATTTCCCTCTATTGAAGAGTCAGCTTGTTAAGTTTACAGAATAAAAACAAAAACCAAACTTGCATTCATAATAGTATTGCCTGTACAAGGAAGAAGATACTTAACTGTCTCAAATATGTCACATTACATAGAGAAGTCCGGTTTGCAAAAAATAATAATAATGATTATCCTGTTTTAATATTTTGTAAGGAAAATATGTTTGAGAAATGATAAATAAGATGCTTCAGTTGTATTTAACATTTTATAGGCTGCTGTCAATATATGTGTTGAAATATGGCTGAGAGGGGGACTTTTTGTATGGCTATATGAAAACTGCCAATTTGGGTTGTGTTTGGTTTTTTACCTAGATGGTCGTGGGGTACTGTTCATATGTTTGTGTCTGCAAGGATGGTTTATAAGAAATACTAATTATGTAACTCTGAAAAATCATTGTTTAGAGATCTGGTTTAGCAGGTATGAACATATCTGTTAGGGAGCAGGGGTTATTTTGTAGAAAAATAGGTGGTGGAGCTCATCCAGGAATTGTTATGCAGCTGCACCAACTATTCAGTGGACCAGGTGGGAAGGAGGAGGTGGAACTCTCAGAAAGGTTCAGGAGCTGCATTCCTGTGAGCTCCTGCTGAATCTGAGGCTTGATAGGGAGGATAGCAAAAGATTAACAAACACATCTGAGAAGATGTGGAAATCGTAAGAAAAACCTGGAAATTTAAACAAGATTATATGTTGATGTTACCTTTGTGTTAAAGAGATGGTTCTGTATGTGATTTTCTTCTGAAGATTGTTTGGGTTAATAGATTTTTTTATATTTGCTGACTGAGCAAAATGGAATTACTAAAAAACTTTGGTTTTTATCCTAGGAATATGAGTTATGCGAAGAATGGGGTAATCTGTATCCTATTCCAAGAGATCAGTTAATCAGTCTTCACCAGAAGCATCTCCTTCACTTATTGGAGATGGGAGACATGGAGAAGGCCTTGCTGGTAACCATTTTTTTTAAAATTTAAAATAAGCTTTATTGAGTTTTAATATTCTAGTTACATCCAAAGCTATGAGTTTCAAGCTGCTTACACCACATAATGTCAGATCCCCTAAAAGGGAAGATCTTTGTTTGTATACATGCATGACAAGCTTATTAATGACAATAACCAGTACAAACTAGTAAACAAATAGAACAACTATAATGATTACATTCGTTGGCAACATTAAACCAATTGCACAGTTGATTTAGTTAAAGAAAAGCAGGATTACAGTTAAATATAGACTCATTCACACTTAATAGAAAGCAATAGGAAGCAAAGTACTTATGCGGTACTTTGAGCTCAGGTATTTGATTAGATTGTATAAACTAAAAAAAACCAAACCATTTTTCTAGAAATGTGTCTTCCTTGTTTTCAGAATAATCCATTTTAACTAAATTTGATGCTATTTTATCCATCACGACTATATCCCATATCGTTGAGTACCATTTACGGATTGAGGGGACTGCCTTAGATTTCCACATTTTAGCTAATAACAATTTAGCTGCAAAAAGAAGTAAAGAAGTGATTTCTTTTCTAGTGCTAGGTACATTTTGGTGGACCAGTTATTTAGCAGAATCGATTCTGGGGTCAAAGGAAGCTTAACCTGTACAATTTTTTCAGTAATAGATATGACCTGCTTCCAAAAATGTTGAATTCGTGTACATTCCCACCAACAATGCACTAACGTACCCCTTAGCTTACAGCCTTTCCAACAATATGGGTTAGATGATTTCTTAGCATAGTACAATTGCAAAGGAGTCCAGTACCATCTAGAATATAATTTAAACTGCAATAGTCTCAGATTTAAAGATACTGTGTGAAGTAGTTTAGATGCCCAAATATTGACCCAACTTTCTTCCGAAAGCGTATTTTTGCAATCTTTGTTCCATGCGTTTTTTATCGCTGTAGTCTTTTGCCAATTTGAATAACTAAGTGCCTTGTAAATTATAGCTATTAAACCTTTTTACTTTGGGTATGTGTGATGATAAAGCTTTTTCAAACGCGTTTAGAGGCCTACACACTGAAGAGATAATGTTTGGATTATGCAAGAAGTGATGAATTTGATTATATTGCAGCCAATGTGAAGAAAAATTATAACGTCTTACCAACTGATCTTGTGAGAGCATTTTATTATTTTGGCATACTTGCAACAATCTAAAGATACCTTTTCCCCTCCACGATAAGAAGGAACCAACATCCCTGCCAGCAGGGAACCATGATTGGCCTAAAAAAGAGGCTATGGGAGATACTCCAGGTACAAGTATATGATGGTATTTATCCCAGAGTTGCAAAGTGTGGGAAAGATAGGGATTAGAGGTTACATAGTGCGGTCTGTCTTTGGAAGAGTTCCAGATAGTTTCATGTAATTGGTCGGGGAGAAGATATGACTGTTCAATATGTACCCATGCTCTGTCTCTGAGGGGAGATGCATAATAAACAATATTTCTCAACTGTGCTGCAAGGTAGTAATTTTCTAAAATAGGGAGAGCCAAACCTCCCATGTCTAAGGGTTTTGTGAGAACTGGATAAGCCACACGATGTTTTTTATGATCCCATGCATAGTCTAGCAGAAGATTTTGCCATCTTTTGAAATCCTTATGTGAAATGGCTATAGGCAAATTTTGAAAAAGAAATAAAAACCTTGGCATTATAAAGACTTTAATTTGTTCCACCTTTTCCAACAAAGATAAGTGTAGTTTGTTCCAGGTATTCAAATTGTTTTTTATAGATGTGATGAGTGGGCCAAAATTGACCTTAAAGATATCTTTAAGTTCTAGTGGAATCATTATGCCGAGGTGTCTTAAGTACTGACGTTATCCATTTAAAAGGATATTGGGTCTTAAGATGGGATTCAAGTTTGCCTGATATATAGGATAAACTTCAGATTTGACAAAGTTTATAGTAAAACCTGAGACTTGTTTGAATTTTTCTATAGAGCTCTTTAACTGTGCCAGTGACTCAGAGGGATTAGAGCAGTAAAAAACTGCATCGTCTGCAAATAGGCTGTTTGTGACAGTCGGGGCCGATTTGGATTCCAGTAATTTGAGGGTTGGTCCTAATTGCATGAGCTAGGGGTTCTAGGGAAAGAGCAAATAAAATAGGGGAGAGAGGGCAGCCTTGTCTAGTCCCCCTGGAAAGCACCCAGTCTGGTGACCTGCAGTTATTCACTGCAATACAAGCTTTGGGTTCATTGTAGAGGGCATTAATAGAGTTTAAAAAGTTGGGACCAAAGCCCATGTGTTGTAAAGTTGCTTTCAAGAAAGGGATTTCTACTTTATCAAAAGCCTTTTCGGCATCCAGGGACAATAAAATGGAATCAATTTTTTTAAGTTTACAAAAATGGATAACATTGAGTGACTTTCTAATATTGTCTGAAATTGATCTGTTAAGTATAAACCCGGATTGGTCAGGATGCACATAAATGGAGATTATTTTATTGAGTCTGGCTGCTAATACTGATGAAAAAAATTTAAAATAATGATTTAAGAGGGATATTGGGCGATAAGAAGCTGTGTTCAATTTGTCTTTACCAGGTTTGTGTAAAATGATAATCTTCACCTCTTTCCATGTGTTTGGAATACACCTGTTCTGCATAACCTTATTGCAAGTATCAACTAAGGGTTGTATTAAAGAAGGCAAAAATTTCTTAAACAACGCAATAGGCAATCCATCTCTACTCGGGGCTTTGTTATTTTTCATGTTGGCAATGACTTGTTGAACCTCAAAAACTGTAATCGGTTGGTCCATGAACTTAATATGTTCCTCTGACAGTTTGGAGCCAAAGGTTTTTTTTTTTTATATTTATTTATTTATTTTACACTATATTAAGACATACAACATATAACACCCAGTGTCACTTTTCTCCACACCTCGTGCATTTCGCCATTCGTAGACCTTTAGTTGTCCTTCTCATATCCTAAATGCTATTAACAAAAACTGACCACACTCGCTCGAATTTCGCCCCCTGTCCTTGTCGTACACAAAATACTTTTTCATGACATGCCAGTTGTAACATTTCATCTTTCCATTGTAACAGAGAGCCAGAAAAAGGACCTTTCCATTGTCTTAAAATGATTCTTTTAGCTGTTATCATTGCCCGACATAACAACATTTTCTGTTCCCTTGTTAACCCCCACAGTGCCGGAACATAATTTAAAATATATAATGTCAAAGGAAACCGACACTGTAGGTTCAACACACGTTTAACATATCGAGTAATCTGATACCAAAATTCTGATAATATTGGGCATTCATATAACATGTGTTTTATGTCTGCCTCTAAGTTATTACAGCGCCAGCATCTCGAATTCGGTTTCATACCACGTTTATAAAGCCGCATCGGTGTCCAATAAGTTCTAAAAATAATCTTTTGATGTATTAATATTAATCTTAGTTCAAATGCCGTTTTCTTTACATTTTGACAAATCGCTTTCCATTGCTGTGGCAATAAGGCGCTATTCAGCTCCACATTCCATTTATGTCTTAATTCAACCAGCTCATGTACATTTTTTATTAACAGCTTATTATAAATCTTTTTCCGACCATCCTGTTCATGTATTTTATCAATTACTGCCTGTAGTATCTCTGGACACTCTGGAGCAGCCAGTGCATCTGGTCCATATTGCGCTCTTAATAAATGTTTCAGTTGATAATAACACCAAAGCTGGTTATTCTTCAAATTAAATTTCTGCAAAAATTCCTGATTAGCTAGAAACTCATCCTGAGAATTTTTAATTTGATCTAATGTAAGTATACTGGCATACATCCATTGCTTCCATTTAATTTTCTGACCCCCAATTTTTACTAAAGGATTGTCCCACAATGTCATTTTTTCATGTGAAAATCTTTCAAACTGTAATCTAGCACTTAATCTTTCCCAGGCCGTCCTAGTCGCAACAATTGCAATTGGTATTTCATTGTCCCTATTTACAAACTGAGACCCCAGAGCTTGCCAACCCAATATTGGATTAATAGCCGCAGTTTCCAATTCACCCCAACTTATTTCGGGTAATCCAGTTCGCCAATGCTTAATCATAGATATCATATATGTCCAGTGATATAACTGTAAATCTGGCAGCCCAAAACCGCCCTCTGAAATCGGAATCTGTAATCTCTTTAAAGAAATTTTCACACTTCCTGCACCCCATAAAAACATTCTAATTAACTTATCAATTCTCCTAAACCAGTAAGCGTTAATTACCACATGTAAACGCCTAACTATATAAAACAGACGCGGGAGGACATTCATTTTTAAAGCATTAATCCTGCCCCATAATGACAGTGGTAGCTGTCCCCATCGTTGCAAGTCCATCTCCACAGCAGACAGTATATTTTCCATGTTAATTTGAACAAACTTCTTAACATCCTTCGGGATCTGTATACCCAGGTATTTTAAACTTTCCGATTTAATTTGAAATTGCACACTAATTTCTTGTGATAATGGGGTTCCCTTACCAATTTGCAATAGCTCTGATTTATTCCAATTAATTTTGTACCCTGCCACTTTACCAAATTGGTTTATAATTTCCATAGTTATCCGCAGTGACTTTTCTATGTTAGTAAGCATTAATAAAATGTCATCTGCGTATAGCAAGATTTTATATTGGTACTCCCTAAACTTAAAACCCTGAATCAACCCATTCTGTCTAATTGCTAAGGCTAGTGGTTCTAGGGCAAGATCAAATAGAAGTGGTGAGAGCGGACAGCCCTGTCGCACTCCTTTTTGCAGTGAAATCACCTTAGATATCGCACCATTAACTTTTATTCGCGAGGTAGGGTCATGATATAATACCCGAACCCAGTTAATAAAAATAATTTGGAATAGCCATTTGTTCCATTATAGCTATCATATAATCCCTAGGGATTTGATCAAATGCTTTTTCAGCATCTAGGGACAGGATTGCCATTTGCTCCTGAGTATCATTATATAAACTAATCAAATCCGTAACTAACCTAATATTATTAGTACCTTGCCTATTTTTAATAAAACCTGCCTGGTCGCGATGAATCAGCGTAGGGATGACACCTTGCAACCTCGTTGCCAAAATAGTAGCAACAATTTTTAAATCTACATTCAACAATGAGATTGGTCTGTAGTTTGTACATTTTGAAGATTCTTTCCCAGGTTTTAAAATGAGCGCTATTAATGCATCACCCAGGTGATTTCCAGGTTGATTCACATGAATCCAATATGTATATAATTTGAGGAGTTTTGGAGCTAGTATATCACTAAATTTTATGTACAAGTTAGTCGTGAACCCATCGGGCCCCGGGGAGGTCCCTGGGGCCAGTGCGCTAATCGCAAACTTAATTTCTGCTAACGAAATTGGGGTGTTCAGCACTTGTTGTTGTTCCTGTGAAAGTCTAGGGATTGTTATATGTTGTAAAAATTGATTAAGATTCTGCTCATTTATTGGCATTGGGGCTTTATAAAGCTCTGCATAGTAGTTTTAAAACTGCTCTGCTATTGTTGAGGGGGTTTTATAAATCTGGCCTTGTGCGTCAATAATCTGTGGTACCCAGTTACTTTCTATCTGTTTTTTCAGCTGAGCCACCAATATGCGACTAGGTTTCTCTGCTAATTCCCACCTTGTCTGTTTCATGTTAAACAGAATGCTTGATGCCTTATAAGTTCTGAGGGTATTCAACTCTAAACTGACCTGCTGAATCTTCCTATATTGATTAATAGTTGGGGCTTGGTACATAACTTCCCAAAGGTTATTCAGTTGTGCCTCCAGAGTTACCTCTCTGTTTGCTGCTTCTTTCTTTTTAAAAGCAGAGTAGGCAATAATCCAACCTCTCAAGGTTACCTTTAAGGCTTCCCACAATGTAATGTAGCTTGATACTGTACCTTCATTCAACTCCCAAAAGTGTTGTAGTTCCCTTATGAATTGTAAGCAAAATTGTTCATCATTCAATAGCTGATTATTAAACCGCCATATTGCCTGACTTTTAAATTGTTTGTTGGTTTCCATTTCCAAAATAATCATATTATGATCTAAGAAGGAGCTGGGAACAATCTCACACTTCTCTACCATACCTCTCAATACTTTAGGAATAAAAAAAAAGTCTATACGACTTGCCGTGTTATGCCTTGGGGAGTAATATGAAAACGCTTTCATATTTTTATGGGTTTCTCGCCAAGGATCTATTAAATTCAATTCCTTCATAGCACTTAATATTGCTTCTCTATTACTCCTAAGGCCTGCTTTGATCTAGGACAAGATCTAAGGTTACGTTAAAATCACCAGCCATATAGAGAAACATATATGATTTTCCTAACAAATATCCGAATATTTTATGAAAAATGTCTGGGTCCTCCATGTTCGGCCCATATATATTGATCAGAATGATCCTCTGTCCTTGGGCATACCCTTCTACTATTACAAACCGCCCATCTTTATCTATCTCCACATGTTCTTTTACAAACCCAACTTTCTCACCTATTACAATAGCAACCCCTCTAGCGTTAGTGCAATAGCTTGTCATGAATACCTGGTCTGTTTGTTTTCTCTTAAGCCATTTTTCTTCCCCTGTGACCAGATGCGTTTCCTGGAACATCCGAATATCTATAGTTTCCATTTGTGGTAAGGCTGCTATCATAACACGTTTTTTTGGGGAGCGCATTCCCCTAACATTTAAAGATAATAATTTAAGCATTTGGGCACATAAGCTTGTAATTATAACATTGTCTCGGTATAGCGAAATGTGACATATGTGACCCACCACCCATCTTTACCCTCACCCACACTATAGGCTCCCACAGGTCAAACGTGCTCTTTAATTCGAACCTCACTCCATATCCTAACTCTCAGGGGTATCTAGATAATTATACCATCCTATTTATATCTCTATCACTTTACTTCATTATACATAATTCTATAATTTGTAAAGACAGAAAAGAAAAAAGAAGGCAAAAAAATAAAAAAAAAATACCCCTTCCCCTCCAAACCCTATCTATACTAATGTATTATTCACTTATATATATGTAGGTGATTTTTTTTTTAAACTTTCTATTTCTTAATTTCCTCATAATAATTCTAAATACACTCTAAGCACTACTTATTCCCTCATTAGGTAACACTTCTACAATATGTCCACAACAGAAAGATATAGTACTGAATACACTTTACTCCCTCACCCCCCCCCCCCCACCCACACACCAGCTGTAATTTGATCCGGTCTACCCAGGCTGTTCCTTAACCATCGCCATCTGCAACAAACTCCGTACTATTACCCGGCCATCTAGTCTTTCAACAGTGCTAAGTGTCCATCCTGGAAGGCAAAGTTTTCTCTGGTAGAGGCAGTTTCTGCAGGAATTCCTCCGCCGCACGGGGAGTTTGAAAAGAGTGCCTAATGCTGTCTTTAATTATAATACACACTGCAGGATAACGAACAAAGCACTGTAAGCTTCTCTCGCGTGCCATTCTCTTTGTTTCTTTATAAGCCAGCCATTTTTTTAATCTTGCCGGACTGTAATCTGAGGAAATAGTCATCTTAGTAATAGTTCCAGGGGCAGAGGCAATTGCTCTACCGGCGTGAAGAACCTCATCTCTGTTAGCTGTTCTTAAAAAAACAACCACCAGTATAGTTAATGGGGGGCCATTACGTTGGGGGCGATTCCATTTATGTATCTCCCGTATGTCGAACTGGTAATCCCCCGGCATCTTTAACTCCTTCCTAAACACGTTCTCAACATGAGTAATTAGTTCCTTCCCCCCAATGTTAGGTACCTCCATTCCAACGACACGTAGATTGTATCTGCGTTGCCAGGCTTCAAGTGCCTCCACCCGAGTGCCTGTTTCTTCCATAGTTTTTTGTTGTTCTGTTAGGCTTTTTTCCATGTCAGCTATTTTTGTTACATGTTGCTGTAATAAGGCTTGGGTATTTGTTGCAGAGTCTTGCAATTTTTGCACCATTTCTGGGAGTGGGGTGAGCGTCTGCAAGCATGCCACCACCTGCGTCATTTTTGACACCAGCTCATTTAATGTCGCCGCCATTGTCTCCAGTGTTGGAGGGGATGCCGGGGTTGTCTGGGACATGCTCGTACCTTCTCCTGCTGTTGCTGCTGTTGCTGCAGAGGCTTCTGCCACGGCTCCTTGTAATTCCTCTCCTTCCTCCTCCTCCGTTACAGCATTTTTATCCGTGGTTTGCTTCTTTCTTTTCCTGTGGGAAGCTGACATAAGCGCTTTCCCACACCGCAGCAGCAGGTTTCTGTTTGTAAGACCACTTATCAGAAGAATGATAAATAGCTCGTTAACCCCCGCGTTTTCTCGCTTTCCAGTTACTTAGTAATTCATCTTATATATAATCTCAATTGCAAGCACGCGGCGAGGAGCTATATTTCCTAAATAACGGGTTTCTCTTGAAAGTTTGCCGGAGCGACAGCCGGAGACTGCTTACTCACTCCATCACGTGACCGGAAGCCCAGTTTGGAGCCAAAGTTGATATCTCTTAAATAATTACTAATTGAAGATTGATGTGGGTTAGAGGCGGTATATAAGTTGAACTTTAAAAGGGGTAAATACACTGAGATGAGGAGGCATGTGAGGAGGAAACTGAAAGGAAAGGTACATACGGTCAAAACCCTTGGGGAAGCTTGGACACTATTTAAAACTATAATCCTAGAAGCTCAGATAAAATACATACCACAAGTTAGGAAAGGCACAAACAGGCATAAGAAAAGGCCTGCATGGTTAACAAACAAAGTAATGGAAGCTGTAAAAGGTAAGAAGGACTTCTTTAAGCGGTGGAAAACCAGTCCAAGTGAGATTAGTAAAAGGGAACACAGGCTGTGGCAAATCAAATGCAAGACTGTGATCAGGCAGGCAAAAAGGGACTATGAGGAGCATATTGCAAAAAACATAAAGACCAACAATAAAAATTTCTTCAAATATATTAGAAGTAGGAAACCAGCCAGGGAGGCAGTGGGGCCCTTGGATGACCAAGGGGTAAAAGGATTACTGAAGAAGGATAGGGAAATGGCTGAGAAGCTGAATGCATTTTTTACCTCCATCTTCACTGTGGAAGATGAGAAGTGTTTGCCTGCTCCAGAATGACTTATTTTGGAAGGGGTGTTGAAAGACCTGAGTCAGATTGAGGTGACAAGTGAGGAGGTCCTACAACTCATAGACGAATTAAAAACTAATAAGTCACCGGGTCCGGATGGCACACATCCGAGAGTTCTGAAAGAACTCAAAGTTGAACTTGTGGATCTCCTGACAAAAATATGTAATCTTTGATTGAAATCTGCCGCCATTCCTGAGGACTGGAAGGTAGCAAATGTCTCCCCCATCTTTAGAAAGGGTTCCAGAGGAGATCCGGGAAATTACAGGCTAGTCAGTCTGAATTCAATACTGGGAAAGTTGGTAGAAACCATTATCAAGGACAGAATGAGTAGGCACATTGATGAACACAAGTTATTGAGGAAGACTCAGGATGGGTTCTGTAAGGGAAGATCTTGCCTCACTAACATGTTACATTTCTTTGAGGGGCTGAACAAACGTGGACAAAGGAGACCCAATAGAAGTTGTTTACCTTGACTTCCAGAAAGCTTTTGATAAAGTTCCTCATCAAAGGCTCCTTAGTAAGCTCGAGAGTCATGGAGTAAAAGGACAGGTCCTCTTGTGGATCAAAAGCTGTCTAATTAATAGGAAGCAGAGAGTGAGTATAAATGAGCAGTCTTCGCAGTGGAGGACGGTAAGCAGTGGGGTGCCTCAGGGCTCGGTACTGGGTCCCATGCTCTTTAACTTGTTCATAGATGATTTGGAGTTGGGAGTAAGCAGTGAAGTGGCCAAGTTTGCAGATGACACTAAATTGTTCAGGGTGGTGAGAACCAGAGAGGATTGTGAGGCACTCCAAAGGGATCTGTTGAGGCTGGGTGAGTGGGCGTCAATGTGGTAGATGAGGTTCAATGTGGCCAAGTGCAAAGTAATGCACATTGGGGCCAAAAATCCCAGCTACAAATACAAGTTGATGGGGTGTGAACTGGCAGAGACTGACCAAGAGAGAGATTTTGGGGTCATAGTAGATAACTCACTGAAAATGTCGAGACAGTATGCGATTGCAATAAAAAAGGCCAACGCCATGCTGGGAATTATTAGGAAGGGAATTGAAAACAAATCAACCAGTATCATAATGCCCCTGTATAAATCGATGGTGTGGTCTTAATTGGAATACTGTGTGCAATTCTGGTCACCACACCTCCAAAAGAATATTATAGCACTGGGAAAAGTGCAGAAAAGGGCAACTAGAATGATTAAAGGGTTGGAACACTTTCCCTATGAACAAAGGTTAAAACGCTTGGGGCTCTTTAGCTTGGAGAAAAGTCGACTGCTGGGTGACATGATAGAGGTTTACAAGATTATGGATGGGATGGAGAAAGTAGAGAAAGAAGTACTTTTCTCCCTTTCTCACAATATAAGAACTCGTGGGCATTCAATGAAATTGCTGAGCAGTCAGGTTAAAATGGATAGAAGGAAGTACTTCTTCACCCAAAGGGTGATTAACATGTAGAATTCACTGCCATAGGAGGTGGTGGCGGCTACAAGCATAGCTAGCTTCAAGAGGGGGTTAGATAAAAATATGGAGCAGAGGTCCATCAGTGGCTATTAGCCACAGTGTGTGTGTGTATTGGCCACTGTGTGATGCAGTGTTGGACTGGATGGCCGTTGGCCTGATCCATCATGGCTTCTCTTATGTTCTTATTTCATGACGAAAACATCTAAGCAATTTATAAGACACATAGGCATCTGAATGAAGTGCTGCTTGTGAAATTAATTGTTACTGGATGGTAAACTATGGGACATGTTAAATCAAACATTTTTGTTAATTTTGTTTGTTTGCTTTTTGAGGATTCCTGTTTTTAAAATACTTCAGACAAATGTCCAGTATTAACTGCAGATGGCATCATGCTAGAAATTGGTGGATTACGTTTTCTTTGTAGTGTCTGCTGCTACTTTACAGTAGAAGATACTGAAGTATGTTCAGAGCCTTGAAGTACCTTAGACTTCTAATATGCTATTCCTTTAGTATTTTAATGTCTCAACTGAATCTCTGCAATTTTAATCTTTTTACAGCTCTTACAAAGAATAGAAGAACCAGACATTCAACTTGTCATAAGTGAACAGTGTCTTGATAAACATCCCAGCTTGGCAGCTTCTCACTTTCTTGCAGATTACCTCACAACATATTTCTACAAGCACTTAACAGCAATGCGCCACAATGAAATTCAGGCACTCTACATAGGATCAAAGGTAAGCAGGAGCCAAGTTCTGAGCAGTATTGCTGAATTTTAGTTTTAGTATAATAGAGTTTATGTTCCAAAAAGATGGGTGCTGATACTGGGTTTCTACAAAAACCTCATAAGAACCTCAGACTGTTTGACCTCCTGGCTTACCACACTGTTGAATGTTTTTCCTTGTGTAACTGTATTCCTAAATTTGCTTCCTCATAACCAGTACAGTAGCCAATGCAAGAAACCCTCAGAAATAATGAAATCCCCACATTTTTGTACTTATTTAGGGCCCTTCTCATAGTACTATCCCCTTCTCTAGTCAAAAAGTGGCAAGCAGATCTAACCCAGTTTATATGGTTGTACAAGAAAGCAAGAATTAAACTCTCTACCATCTGTGGACCTAAAATTAAAGGTGGACTGGCTTGTCCAGACTTCCAGCTATACTACAAAGCCTCAGTTTTGGCGACCATAGTTAAAACACTTTATATGTGGCCCTCGCCTGAATGGACCATAATAGAGGAGGTCCATATGCCCCCAAGAGATACTACGAATTTCTTTGGCTTCGGAAGTCAGAAACACCTTGTTGGCAAATTATAAACCCATTCATTAAGGCCACACTGCATGTCTGGGACCAGGTAAGGCATGGGTTGGTTCCTGACATCTCGATCCTATCAACTTTTATGAGCCAACCATGGTTCCCCCAAGCTCAACTTCTGAATACTTTTTTCCACTGGAAACGCAACTCCCTAATCTACCGATTTGATATCCTGTCCAAAAACAAGATCATCCTAGCCAAAGATTGGCTTGACAAGAAACTTCACACACCGTCCCTTTGGTTTGAATACTTCCAGGTTCATCACCTTGTACAAAACCCCAAACTTCGTGATGCCCTCTCATTCCCACCAACTGAGTTCGAGTCTGTAGTCTAAAAACAAAATACAAGGTTTAATATTTTGCATTTACCGCATTTTATCACTCAAGAGCTGTCATTCCCTTCCATCCTTCTCCAAGCTCTAGCATAGGGACTATAATATAACTATTACACAAGAGCAGTGGGATTCCATCTGGACATTAGAGGCTACTTTCTCTGAATCAATTAATGTATCCCAGCAGAATTACAAGGTTTTGGCAAGGTGGTACTTTACTCCACTTAGTTTATCTCATTCCTCTCCTTCTTACTCTCCTTTCTGTTGGCGTAACTGTGGGATTCAGGCGTCGTATCTACACTGTTGGCAGAGTTGTCTGGTGGTTACAGCCTTTTGGAAATCCGTCCTAGCTCAAATGAAGGAGATCACAAATTTTTCTATTCCAGACAGACCTGATCTCATTCTGCTCAATAACTGGTCTAATGTATCAGTTAAAAAGGTAAAGATAGTCCCCTGTTCAAGCACCAGTTGTTTCCGACTCTGGGGTGACGTTGCATCATGACGTTCTCATGGCAGACTTTTTACAAGGTGGTTTGCCATTGCCTTCCCCAGTCATCTACACTTTCTCCCCAGCAAGCGAGGTACTCATTTTACCAAATTTGTGATTTCCTTAAGCTCAGACTGCAGTACTGCAGCTTTACCACTCTGTGCCACGGGGCTGCTATAATGTATTGGTTTCTTCACCGTTAAAATCACTAATAAGTCACCTTCTGACAGCTTCTAAGACTATCATAGCCCAAAACTGGAAACGCTCCACCCCTCTGCTATTAGACTCTTAGATTTCCAAAATCTGGGACCACATTATGGAAAAGATAATGGTTGACATCGACCTTAAAGACCCCTACCAAGCATTTGAGAACTTTTTTGCAGTTTGGCATCTGCTTCTTGAAAAGCTGGACTCAGATCCAGCCTATACCTGTTCTTCTAGTAAAAGTAAGATTTATAAAGAATTATTCACGTACTGATTGCAGCTACAAGCCAGTCATTTTGAACCTCCACTAAAAATTTGCACAACAGTTCTTGCACTTTAAAGAGATTTTTTCTTCTAGTTTAAACGCTTAGTATGAAAAGGAGGAAATACCATGGGCGTACACAATTTACTGACTACACTTGTAGTTGAGTCAGTTTGAAAGCTATGCGAAACATGGAAGGGAACAGAGGTGGGTGGGAGGATGAAACTATGTTATAATTTTCAATGTACCACTTTTGTACAACTGACAAAGCTTTTAATAAAGTTGTTTATTTCCACACACACACCCCCAAGAAAAAAAGAAAGAAAAGAAATAATGAAAGCCAATCCCACAGTATAAGACCGAAAGGATATGTGTCATGATTCAAGCACAAGTCCAGCACACAGCAGCTTTCTTCTTCTTTAACTTCTTAGGGTGTTGTGGTCAGCCTCTGAAGTAGCAATTCTTCTTTGTCTTTTGTGCACAAGGTGTTGCTGACTCTTCCTGAGGCTTACCGTGCTAACTACTCTCACCTGTCTTGCAAGCCACTGCTCATGCTAGAACAGCTCCTGATGAACATGAAAGTGGATTGGGCTGCAGTGGCCATACAGACACTGCACCAGCTCTTGGTTGGGCAGGAGATAGGTTTCACTGTGGAAGATGTTGATGCTTTGCTTTCCAAGTATGCCGAGAAAGCCCTCGATTTCCCCATCTCATTAAAAGAGAAAAGATCAGGTGACTGTTTAAGAAGTCTCTGCTGAATGGAGGTATTTCTGCAATGTTAAACCTATTGTCATAGATCCTGGAGGATACATAGGGGAATGCTGATTCTTGCTGTTCTGATTGTGATGTGTTCTGGGAATCTAGATTTGTCCTTGGGGACTTGCTTTCAAGGCCTCAGTGCTGTTGTATTTTTCCCCTCTGACCCTATTCTAGCCAGGTGTACTTATTGGCACATAGTGTTGTAGTTCTGTGGCCAATAGGCACAGTAGAGCCACAGACAGGATATTTCTCTAATCCCTCACACCTTTGTGCCAGAAATCCAAAGTAGAGCATTCCTGAAAAATGGTTGTCCAGCCTCTGCTTGAAGACTTCCAGCAAGGATAAGCTCACTATCCCCCTAAGTAACTGTTCCATTTTCTGTGCCCTCTCACCATTAGGAAGTTTCTCCTTAATACTCAGCCAAAATATCCCTTCCTGTAACTTAAACCCATTACAACTACTCTTCATCTCCAGAACAACAGAGAACAAATCTTGGCCTTCTTGCATGTTGTAGCCTTTCAGGTATTTGGAGAGTGTAATCGTTTCTCTCTCCTGAGTCTCATCTTCTCCAAGCTAAAAGTACCCAGGTTTTATTAGTATTTATGGGGCTTATGGCCACAAGGTGGGCTTCATGGAACCCCCACATCAGCCAAATTTTGTTATTTTCTTTGCACTCTTCTAAAAATATGTGTAGGCAAAAGCATTTCAGGAAGAAGAACATTAGAAGTTCTGGTATGGTTAAACTGCACAGTTTCTGGTCCTACCCTCTGTTGCTTGAGTGGAAAATCTGAATCTTATACCCAGTATTACATGCTGGGCAATTAATAAATCATTTATGAATAAATCTGGACAAAAACCATAATCTCTTGTGTCACACAGATTAATCCCTATTTTAGATTTAATGTTTTTGTGCCTTGCTCTGAGTGGATTATTGTAATCTTCCTTTTTGCAGATTTAAAAAATGACTAACCAATAACTATTCTTTCTTTTTCCAGATTCCATTATTCAGACTCAAGAGAGTCTTTGTCAGGTATCTGAATCTGGCACATTGTCTAAATCGGGATCAACAGAGTTATATTCTCCTAGCTTTCCTGGTGAGAAAAAGGACATAATGTTTGCAACTATGCGTATTTGTTTCTGTTGATCTTTTCCTAGTCTTGACTCTGCTTTTGTTTTTGAGAGATAATATACAGTATGTCTCAGAAGTGAGTACACCCCTCACATTTTGTAAATATTTAAGTATCTTTTCATGTGACAACACTGAAGAAATGACACTTGGCTACAGTGTAAAGTAGTGAGTCTACAGCTTGTATAGGCTTGTGTAAATGTGCTGTCCCCTCAAAATTCTGCAACACTCAACCATTAATGTCTAAATTGCTGGCAACAAAATGAGTACACCCCTAAGTGATAATGTCCAAATGGGGCCCAAGTAGCCATTTTCCCTCCCTGGTGTCATGTGACTCGTTAGTGGTACAAGGTATCAGGTGTGAAGGGGGAGCAGGTTATCGCTCTCACTCCCTCATACTGGTCCCTGGAAGTTCCACATGGCACCTCATGGCAGTGAACTCTCTGAGGATCTGAAAAAACGAATTGTTGCTCTACATAAAGATGGCCTAGAATATAAGAAGATTGCCAAAACCCTGAAACTGAGCTGCAGCACAGTGACTAAGTTCATACAGTGGTTTAACAGGACAGGTTCCACTCAGAACAGGACTCACCATGGTCAACCAAAGAAGTTGAGTGCCTGTATCCAGAGGCTGGCTTTGGGAAATAGACGTATGAGTGCTGCCAGTATTGCTACAGAGGTTGAAGGGGTGGGGGCTCAGCCTGTCAGCGCTCAGACCATACACCGCACGCTGAATCAAATTGGTCTGCAGGGCTGTCGTCCCGGAAGGAAGCCTCTTCTAAAGATGATGCACAAGAAAGCCCACAAATGGTTTGCTGCAGACAAGCAGACTAAGGACATGGTTTTCTGGAACCATGTCGTGTGGTCCAATGAGACTAAGATAAACGTATTTGGTTCAGATGGTGTCAAGCGTGTGTGGCGGCAACCAGGTGAGGAGTACAAAGACAAGTGTGTCTTGCCTACAGTCAAGGATGGTGGTGGGAATGTCATGTTCTGGGGCTGCATGAGTGCTGCTGGCACTGGGGAGCTACAGTTCATTGAGGGAACCATGAATGCCAACATGTACTGTAACATACTGAAGCAGAGCATGATCCCCTCCTTTTGGAGACTGGGCTGCAGGGCAGTATTCCAACATGATAACGACCCCAAACATACCTCCAAAACGACCACTACCTTGCTAAAGAAGCAGAGGGTAAAGGTGATGGACTGGCCAAGCATGTCTCCAGATCTAAACCCTATTGAGCTCTGTGGGGCATCCTGAAACGGAAGGTGGAGGTGCGCAAGGTCTCTAACATCCACCAGCTACGTGATGTTGTCATGGAGGAGTGGAAGAGGACTCCAGTGGCAACCTGTGAAGCTCTGGTGAACTCTATGCCCAAGAGGGTTAAGGCAGTGCTGGAAAATAATGGTGGCCACACAAAATATTGACACTTCGGGCCCCATTTGGACATTATCACTTAGGGGCGTGCTCACTTTTGTTGCCAGCAGTTTAGATATTAATGGCTGTGTGTTGTGTAATTTTGAGGGGACAGCACATTTACATAAGCTTATACAAGCTGTAGACTCACTACTTTACATTGTAGCCAAGTGTCATTTCTTCATTGTTGTCACATGAAAAGATATACTTAAATATTTACAAAATGTGAGGGGGTGTACTCCTGTGACATACTGTAGATCTTTTCATGCTGATTTCTGTAAGAAGGCTGAGGTATATGAAAGAGCCTCAGACTCCCACTCTCCGTCCTTTCTTTGACAAAATGCCAAATAGGTTTGCCAACTGCTGGAAATCTGAGCAGGGACAAGGAGAGGGGGGAACAGTAGGGAGGTACTCATGAGCCTGAGTTTTGTTCAGGTAACATCTAGCCATAACTTAGCACTTTCAACCATACCTGTGAAAACTAGAAAAAGTCTGAAGCTGTTGCAAAATGAACACTTTGGGGACCTCAGTGAATACATATCCATGTTGCTTTACCAGTATGCATGTGCTTCCTGAAACACCAAAAACTGAGCTGTTAGGAGTGCCCTGTCTTCTTAATTCTAATGATGTTTTTCCCCCTATAGAAAGTGGTAGTACATGAACATGAGAGTACATCAAGTGAACTGCATTGTTTTATTCACAATCAAGTCTGCTAGCTATGAATTTGCTTATATGGAAAGAAGAACCCTCCTGACACTTTGTTTTTTGCCTGCTTTCTCAGCCCATATTGTGAACACTTAGTGATTTTGAAGGTGCTGTTGGATTATTTGGTCCAGCATCTGACTGGGAAGTCTGAATCTTAATGCCAAATGAATATTAAAGGGTTGGAAGGACGCAAAAAATCCTACTACACGCTTATTAAAACTTATATTGTACCCAGATATTTCTGAAGAAGCACTTGGTTTGTGACTATAGGGATATGTATTGGATGTTGCAGGACATTCTGAGAAAGCTTTTATACCATATCCTTTTTGTGATTTGGAAAGAAAATCCCAAATTTCTTCAGTATGATTTGTGTGGTTTGTGGCTTTTTGTTGTTTGATGTATTATTAAATTTTTGTGTGGACTGATATCATGTATATATAAGCCTCCATTTCTCCCATGTCTGCAGTGCTGGAATATGTGACTGGAGACGTGAGAAATGGAGGCAGCATGAGATAAAACTATTCAAGTCCACTGCTAGCTTTTTTGACAATCATTGCTGTGCAAGGTGTCGTCTTATATTATTGCTGTATGGTAGTAGTAATTCAGTTCCCCATTGGTTTTGGTTTTAAGATGTAATGCACTCATCCAGTCCAGGAGAAAGAAGTCTACCACAAACTGTTTCTGTTCAGGAGTTTGTGCCACCTGAGAAGCCTCCACTGAAACACCAGTGGATCCCAGATGAAACTGAAGGAACGTGCATGGTCTGCAAAACTGAACGTTTTACTATGGTAAGGAAGCACCACAAGGACTATGTTGGGACACTGGTTAGGTTTCTTAATAATTAGTTACCTAGAGGCCTTGGAACAACGTTCATGTTGCCACTGCTCCCCAAAAGAACTTGATATTTAAGTTTCTGATGTGTGATAAATGGTACTAGCTAAAATATTAGTCCTGTCATATTCAATCTTCCTCTCATGTCTCAGTTTAATAGGAGACATCACTGCAGACGTTGCGGAAGGCTTGTATGTAGTTCCTGTTCTACCAAGAGAATGGTTGTAGAAGCTTGTAGGGAAAACCTGGCTCGTGTCTGTGACCAGTGCTACAATTACTACAACAAGGAGTGTTCAACAGTGTTATTCCAAGATATAATAACGTATGTGAATACTATTCTCTCTTTCTGTTTTCTGGAGTAGTGATCCTGAATATCAAGCTATGGCCATTTTAGTCAACACCATACTTTGTTGAATGGTTTGGGTTTTTTGTTTTTTTCTAGGGAATTAATCCTAGTGGTTCTTTGTGACAGGGGATCTCTAATTTGCAGCTTCCTTTTTTCCCTTGACTCTCAAAGACCTACAGCCAATTCTGATATAGTTTGCTGTCACTTCCAATTATTCTGTGGCAATACCTTTTGTAAAAGTTGACCATTTGGATTGACTGGCTATGTCATTTCTTGGCCATCATGTGAAAAACTTGATATTCAAATACAGGGTTTGAAAGTAGAAGAAGGGTATTTTGCGAACATAAAATTATGTGTGTTTTACCTCTCTGCTCAATTAAATACAGAGTCTAGCAGAGGGAGCCTCTTCAGTTAGATGAGCAGAATTTTAAGATTCAACCCAGTAAATTAAGTGGAAGAGGAGAGAAAGTTTTCAGATACTTGTGTATTGGATCTGTGGTTTGCTCAAATGTTTGCTTGTTTATTTATTGCATTTATGTCCTGCCCTCCCCTAGCAGGCTCAGGACAGCTAACAATTGACAAAACATAATATTAAGAACAAGATACAATAAAATCATTAAAACAATTTGACAGTTCAAAGCAATTAAAAATATATATAGTATAATTTCCAATACAGGCACTAGGATCCAAATGGCAGGTTTTAGTTCTTGTTGAGTGTGCTTTAGTTCTTGTTTTTCCCCATGACACATTCTCTTTTGATCTAATACAATATGATTGGTGTTCATTATTTCAGAGGCTTTACTCTATAATTGCTGTACTGCTTATGTAGGAGCAGATTGGAGAATACAGTTACACAAATGAAAACATTCAAAAGTGTGGCATGCTATGAGAGCAAACAGACAGAAGTTCTTGTGACAGTCATTTGTAGAAGGTCAAGATCACAATAATAGCTCTCTTCTGTTAGGCACATACATATAGGGGGTAAAATAGGTTTTTATTAGTGAATCATAAAAATCTTTTTTTTTTGATATAATAGTTTTTTATTTTCTTTGTATCAATATCGATAATACACCCACTTCCTCAACTTACAGTCACATAATATATACACGTTGTTAACATAAGTAAAGTTGATTAAGCTTCCTTGAGGAGGAAGTCAACGGCTTCTATCTTAACAAAAAATATTTAACTTTGAGTCATTACAAAACATTACAAATACATAACTTTTTATCTGCTCTCTAAAATTGAAAACAAATTATAGGTACAACAAATCATTTTTAGATAATTTTTAAATAATCATTATTTTTAAATTTTTTCAGTTTTTTCAGTTTTGCCAGTGATAGAAATACTTTCTTTTTTCTGATACCATTCATAAAACTTGCCCCAGTTTCTGACAGCGTCATCTTTAGACTCTCCTTTTAGCATATTTGAAAGTACATCCATCTCGGCGGCATCCAAGACTTTTTCGATAACTTCACTCAGGTTCGGACCCCTCTCCTGACGCCAATATTTAGCATACACTATCCTTGCCGCAGTTATAATATAAATCACCATATGTTCATCTTCTTGTGGAACTGTATTCTTAATAAATGATAATAACATCACTTCTGGTTCAAAAACAAAATCTCTAGTTAAAATTTCCTTTATCATACAGTGTATCTTTTTCCAGAAAGTTTTAGCCACTTTGCAGTTCCACCACATATGATAAAATGAACCAATATCTACTTTGCACTTCCAACATACAGGTGACATTGCATTATTAAATTTAGCTATCTGTACCGGGGTGAGGTACCATCTGTGAAATAGTTTAAAAAAATTTTCCCTATAATTAATTGGCTTTATCACTTTATAGTTCTTTTTCCAAAAATTGGACCATTGTTCTAGACTAATATTACGTTGTAAATTTTGCGCCCATTTCACCATAGAGTTTTTAACCACTTCGTCTTCTAATTTGATTTGCAGAATATAATTATAAACTTTCTTAATTATTTTCTCCTCTTCTCTTAATAACAGTTTGTCAAAATCAAAATTTGCTTTTGTAAATCCTTTCGCCTTGTCTGAATTATATTTAGTTATTACTTGATTTCTGGTCCACCAATCCATGCTTATCCCCCTGGAATCTAGGTCTTCTTTTTCTCTTAAATTATCTTTATCATCCAAAATATCCTGATACCTAATTATCTTTTTGAAGTTATACAGTTGAGGCAGAATTGACGCCTCTTCAGGGGATATCCATCTTGGTGTCTTAGCATAGATCAGTCTTCTAATTTTTAACCAAACTTCATAAATGGTTTTGCGAATCAAATGATTTTTAAAATATTTCTGCCCTTTTTGCACATACCATAGGTTAGCATGCCATCCCGCTTGTAAATCTGAGCCTTCTAAGGCTAGTATGCGCGTATTCTCCAACCGAATCCATTCTTTTAGCCAGAGTGTGACGCACGCAACATAGTATGTTTCCCAATCTGGGAGTCCCAATCCGCCCATATCTTTTTTGTCTTTTAAAATTTTCCATTTTATCCTAGGTCGGTTACCTTGCCAAATAAAGGCTCTTACTAATTGGTCTATTTTAGTAAAGAAGGGTTTCCTTATCCCAAAACTAATCATCTGAAACAGAAACATGACTTTAGGAAGAACCATCATCTTAATTAGCGCTATCCTTCCCATAAAAGATAATTTCATGTTCGCCCATTTTTTTAAAGAAAAATCAATTTCCTTTAACAGCGGTACATAATTGTTATCGTATAAATTGCTACACTTATTGGAGAAAGTTATCCCCAAATATTTTATTTTTGTTTCATTACTGAATCCGGTTAATCTTTCAAGCTCTCTCACCTCTTGAGGAGAGATATTTTTGTTAAGCATCTTAGATTTTTGTTTATTTATTCTTAGACCCGCGACTTGACCATAGTCTTCTAATTCTTTTAAAATCTCAACCACGGACTCTCTGTTATTTTGTGATATCAATACCAAGTCATCGGCATATGCTAAGATCTTATACGACTCTTTCTTAATTTCCAGTCCTTTAATTTTGCTGTTAGCCCTGATTAAGTTATTTAAGATTTCCAATAGTAAAATAAAGAGCAGCGGAGAGAGTGGGCATCCTTGTCTTGTACCTTTATGTATCTTTACCTCTTCTGTTAAGTCTCCATTAATGATAAATCTAGCAACTTGTTCTGTATACAAGGCTTGTATGCTCTTAATAAAAATCTCACCAAAACTCATCTCCCCTAATGCTCTGATCATAAAATCCCAATTAACATTATCGAAAGCCTTCTCGGCATCGATAAACAAAAGAATCATTTGTTTTTCTCTATGTAAGTCGTAATATTCTAATATATTAGATATAATCCTGATGTTTGTTCGCATATATCTTTTCGGGAGGAATCCGGCCTGATCAGAATGAATTATATTTGCCAGAATTTTTTTAAGTCTGTTCGCTAAAATAGACGTATAAATCTTGTAGTCTATGTTTAATAGAGAGATCGGGCGGTAGTTCTTAATATCCTCTAGATCTTTTGATGTTTTGGGAATGAGTGATACATTTGCCCTTTTCCAAGACTCCGGAATTAGCTGGGTTTCCCAAATCTCCTCAATCAGATTTTTGTATTGGATTATAATATCTTCTTTAAAACATATGTAATATTCGGCTGGCAGCCCGTCCGGTCCCGCTGCCTTGTTCTTTTTTAATCTAGCCCATACTTCTTCAATTTCACCAATTGTAATTGGACTAGCTAAGCTAGTCCTTTGTTCTTCCGTTAATTTCTGTATTATTTTTTTCTCTTTGAAATAAGCTTCTATCTTGTCGGAATTTACCTCCTCTTTACTATATAATTGAGAATAGAAATCCCATATTATTTTTTTCTTATCTTCTGCTGCTGCTTTCTGACTACCATCTTTATCTTTCAAGACCCTTATTATTTTCTTTTCTTTTTCTTTTCTTATCTTGTATGACAGCCATTTACCTGGCTTATTTGCATTTTCAAAAAATTGAGATCTGGTATATTGAATCTTCTTTTTCATCTCATCCAAGAATGTTAAATGTATCTTATGTTGCACTAACTTCATTTCAGCTTTAATTTGTTGAACCGAAGGTTTCTCTTTTAGGCAACTCTCTTTCTGCCTAAGCAATTCAGTTAAGTTTGTTAAAGTTTTATTCTCTTCTCGTTTTTTAAAAGTGTTAAAGCTTATTGCTAACCCTCTCATATACGCTTTACTAGTCTCCCACAGTAATCTGTGGGAAGTCTCTCTCTGCGAATTAATCTGAAAAAAAACCTTCATCTCCTCCTTAATAAATTTCACAAACTGTTTGTCATCTAAAAGCTTTATATTAAACCTCCATCCTGATCTTTTCTTAACATCTTTTATAGATATCATAATCGGATTATGGTCCGCTATTGTGCATGGTAGTATTTCTGCATCTTCCAGTATCTTAATTATTCCAGCTGTCACCCAGATCATATCGATACGCGACCAGGAATTATGTCTGCCTGAAAAAAATGTAAAATCACTTTTGTTTGGATACATGACTCGCCAGGGGTCTACCAGGGTAAACTCATCTACCATCCTGAAAAAATTATCTGGTAGTGTATTACTACCTAGTTTTTTCCTACCTTTTTTATGATTTATAGAATTTCTATCTTGCATGGGACAAGTGACCGCATTAAAGTCTCCTAATAGACAAATCTCATCATAGTTGTATGCACTGATCTTTGTATATAAATCTCTATAAAATTGGGTCTGTTTAACATTAGGTGCGTAAATATTAACTAACAAAAATTTTACTTTTTCCATAATTATCTCTATACCTTGCATCCTTGCATCCTCTGTTTGAAAAATCAATTTGGCTTGCAGTCGCTCATTAACATAGGTCACCAAACCCCTTTTTTTTTTCTCCAATTCTGAGGTCACAAACATATTACCTAGCTTCTTATTAAAAAGATATGCCTCATCCCGTTTTCTTAAGTGAGTCTCCTGCAAGCATATAATATCCAAATTTAATTTCTTTAATTGCTGAAAAACACGTTTCCTTTTTTGAGGCGAGTTCAGACCATTTACATTCTGAGACAAAATCTTTAAACTATTCATCATTTAGGAATCTAAACAATATCTTAATCTTCCTTAAAAATTCTTCTTTTTCTTTTGAGCTCTTGTCTCTCTCTGTCCTCGCTCTTGCGCTTGATCAGTTTCAGTTTCAGTCTTTTCTTCTTGTGAACGATAATCTGGAACCTCAACTGGGTCTGATTGCCTTCCTGGACTCCAATTTCCTTTAGAGATCCTTCTATCCGTTTTCTTCTCCCACGTTCTAGCCTGATTAAGTATAAAATCCTCTACCTTCTCTAAGGAGTCAATCTTGTATCTTACACCACCATATGTAAACAACACCCCTTCCGGGATCATCCATCTGTAAATTATCCCTCGGTCTTGCAGCATACCCACTAAATTAGTATAGTTTCTTCTCTTATGCCTTATTATCCACGGGATCTCTCTCATAGCTCTAATTTTTGTACCTTTAATCGTGAGAGATTGATCTCTTAACTCACGCCACACACGTTCTTTCATACACCTACGAACAAACTTTATGTGAACCTCTCTTGGTAAATCATTCTTTTTCGCGTATTGGGTACCAACTCTATGTATAAAATCAATCTCTTTTATTATATCCTCCTTCTCTATTTTTATGACTTCAGTCAATGCCTCAGCTACTATATCCAAAAGATTCTCCAATTTCTCCTCTGGGATATTTAGTAACCTAATAATATAGTCCGCTTGGACCATCTCTAACTTAGCTAGCTTAATCTCATGTTCTTCCTGTTTTATCTCTAGTTCTTCTATTCTGTCCTCTGTTTTACTAAACTTCTCTTCTATTGACTTTGTAATATTTTTTATCTCATTAATGTCTTCCTTAGTATCTCTATAATTCGCCTCTAAAATCTCAAATTTTTTTGTTAGAGCTTCTGTCTGCTTGCTTAGTTCTATTTGAACTTGTTTCAAGGCCTCTAAGAAAGTCTGTTGGGTCTCTTTAATCTGTTGGATCTCTTTAAGAGAGTCTTGAGCTATGGAATCTGCCACCGTTTTGGGTTGACCCGGGGAACCTTTAAACTTAGCCTGTTGCGACATTTTATCTCAGCCAACCTCTGTTCTCCCACTAATAACCAGTAACTAACTAACAGTGGTGTACAGCTTAGAAAATTACCAATTAACAGATATCTTAAAGGTAATCAATAATTAGCACACAAGCAAAGTGATTCAAACAAAAGTCCACCTTTCTTCTTTTCTCCACCACTTCCAATTACACAGTCTTGGTCTCCTTTGACCTCCTTAAATCAGCTCTTAAATAAAGTCCAGCCAAAGTTTCCTACAGCCGCTGATTAGCAGGGCGTCACCCTCCACTTTTTCTTCTCCGTGATTTATCTTGTCAGCCTTGTTAGTCCCGACCGCCAGGCACGATAGTAAATCACCATCAACACTGTCACTAGAGCGCTTATCCGTCCGTGAAGAGAAGAATATACAAAGTTTTGTTAAGCCTCTTTGTTCTATCCGTCCTACCGCTCCTGGGAGTGGTCGGTCCTGCGTTCTCACCTCCAAAGGGAACAGAAACAAACGTATCCGCCTTCCTTTTTTTTTTCCCTTTCCAAGTCTGAGGAACCGCAAATAAACAGCAACTTCTCCACAATCCTGGTTTGAAAGTATACAGCTGAGCCTTCAGCATTTCATTGTGCAGCAAATCGCCTTGCCGCGGCTTCTCCTCCTCTTTCCGGAGGTCGGAGCTAAGTCGCCATTAGGCGCGCTTGGCTTCAAGACAGGGAGGAGAGAAACGTCTTCGAGACAAAACTCCTCCAGACGCTTCCCCTAGCCCCCTCAGTGTACTGGCCCCCCCAACAGGGGTCTGTACGGACAGAACGTCCCTCTGCGAAGCCAAGTTCGGCTCGTCTCTTCGGAGCTCCTCCGAGACGCGACCGCCTCGCTCTGCCAAACCCGGAAGCAATCAGTGAATCATAAAAATCTTGACTGTATTGAAAGGTTTTTTGCAATATTAGGATGGTTATAAATGTTCGTCATTTCTCAATTTACAGTATGAACAATGAAGATCAGAATCAAGGAGAAGGTAAAGAAAACAACATTGTGTTAGCTTGTAATGCAAAGCTGAGTTAATGGATTACTGGCTCTGGCTCTTAGTCTGTGCTTTTAGGATGTTTTTGACCTTCTCTTATCAGAATCAGTGTCCACTTGCTTCCAAACCATGGTACCTTTATAGAGACCAGAATCCATCCAATCCACCCAGATTCTTGTATCCTTCCCAGAGGTCATCTTCCTTCTACCCATCCTCTTCCAGGAGAAGGAATGAGTTCAAGTTGAAGCCCGACTAACCACAACCTGTTCCAAGAGACTCCCAGGGTCATCTGAAAAAGCCATCTTTCTGACTAGTTCAGGGTCCTGAACCAGACCGTAACTTTTGGGACAAATTGTGACCCCTCTTGCCCTGTTGGGCTGAGATTACTGAGGGATTTGGGGAGGAAAGGGAAGGCTTGTGAGGGGTTGGCTTTGCAAAAGCCATTTAAAGTGAACTCGTGCAGCTTCAGCTGAGCCCTAATAAAAGCCAAATAATACCTGCTTTTGTTCAGGCTCTTCTAGATAGGTAGCCAAATCAGATTAGAAAATCTGTTTGAGTTGAATATATACTCCAAAAATACCAACAACTCACTAGCCAATACCTTCAGCAGGGTCCACACCTCCAATCATGATTGGGCCCTTATACAGGGGTATATCCAGCCTGTTTTCAACCTTTGGGGAAGCCCCAGGGTAGGTCTGTTCATAGCACAATGGAACGGCAAGGCACCATATTTTAATTTAATTTGCGATTTATACCCCGCCCTATCCTGCAAAGCGGGCTCAGGGTGGCATACAAAATTAAAACATTGCAGTAACAATAAATAAAACATCAAATTAAACACAAGTTTCTGTTCTCTGGTGGGTAACAGCTCCTTATCCTTGGGGGATTCTTTCAAGTTCATATGTACAGGCACCATCTTAACTATTTCCCCCTTTCTCAACTCCTCACAAAATTGTTCAAGGATCAAACAGAGGTTATCCTCATAGCACCCCCCCTTCAAAGTCCAAGGGGGTGTACAATCATCTACCTGTTGCCCTCTTCTTACTCAAAATGAGCCAGTTGCTTCATCACAACATTCCCCGCCTCTGCCTCACAGCTTGGAGACTGTTGAGAAGATGATCTTACCCCAAACACATTAAGTAGGTTTTGCTCAATTCACATATGGCTTCCACCACAAGGTCTTATAAACGGAGGCATTTTCAGATATGGGCACATTCTGAAGGCCATTTTCATATCTCCTGCCCTATTTTAATGGTGCTGTAGTACTTGCTCACCCTTAAGACCCAAGGTTTAGCATACTCGTTGGTCAAAGGGCACTTAGCTGCCATATCAGCCTTCTACTCCCTTGTCAGAGACCAAACTGTCTTCTCACATCATCTGTCTAAACAGTTTTTGAAGGGATAGTTGAATATGTATCCTCTATATCCTGCTTTGGTACCGCAATGGTCCCTTTCACACAGGGGTGTAGCCAGGATTTTTTAGGTCAGGGGGCATTTTAAAAATTTGGGGGGCACTCCAATCTAAGCCCTCCAATCTAAAAAAAAAAAATCCTGGCTATGCCCTTGAGAAGTGAAGACCAGTGTTCCCTCTAAGCTGAGTTAGTGTGAGCTGGCTCACAGATTTGTAGCCTCCAGCTCACACATTTTTGTCTTAGCTCAGGAAGGATGACCCCAGAGCACACTAATTTATGCAGTAGCTCACAACTTTAATGCCAGTAGCTCACAAAGTAGAATTTTTGCTCACAAGACTCTGCAGCTTAGAGGGAACATTGGTGAAGATCTGCCACTTCTCGCTCTTTCATCCTGCTTGGCCGAGCAGGAGGGGAGAGAGAGGAAGGTGTGGCAAGCCACGTCTTCCTTCTTCTTGCAGCCAGCCAGCTGTGACAAGTGTGGAGACCGCTGCCACCTCTCACTCTCCTGTCCTGTTCAACTGAGTAGGAGGGGAGAGAGGCAGGGCCAGCAGAGTTGGGGGGCCAGCCTTGAGAAGGTCAGGGGTGAGGCCCCCCATAGCTATGGGCCTTGTTTCACAATTAATGTTGGAACCTTTTGAACCACTGGCTACCTACCCTTTAAGCCTTCTTTCTATCAAGGTTTATTTTTTGGTGTCTGTAACCTCAGTCCAGCAAGTCAGAGAGCTAGCTGCATTGTACATCAACCCACCATTTTTGAAGCTTTTTGCTGAACAAGTAGTCCTTAAACCCAGTTGGGAATTTTTGCCCAAGGTAGTTTCTACATTCCATATGTTACAGGGCATTGTGTTACCTGTTTTCTTTCCTACACCATCATCAGATCCTGAAGGAGCACTTCACACACTAGATATTAGGAGAGCTCTACTTCTTTACCTTAAAAAAATCAAACTATTCTGGAAGCGTGTTAGTCTGCTTATTTCATATACAGAATGTAACAAGGGCAGACCAGTGACATATCAAACACTGGCCAGGTGTTTTGTTTCAGGAATTCAGACATGTTACAGACAGGCAGGGTTACCATCCTCTATGTGTTTGAGCCCACTCTACCAAACACAGGCATTTTCAGCCATTATGCTGCAAGGTGTCCTGCTGCTGGAGATCTGCCAATCAGCTACTTGGTTGTCTTTGGAGATGTTCACAAAACGCTATGCTCTGGACCAGCAGGCAAGATGTGAAGTGGAGGTTGGCAAGGCTATACTACATTCTCTGTTCAAGTGACTTATTCAGTTGAGAACCTCTCCCTATCTCCTAAGTAGCTTGAAAACATCCCAATTGGAGGATTCCACAGAAGACAAAAGATGAAAACAGGATTGCTTTTACCTGTAACTGTTGTTCACCAAGTGTTTTCCATGCAGGTACAAATCCCCCCCTTGCCTGCCCTGTTGTGGGTTCACAGAGAATATTTTTTCTTCTCATACTCATGGCAGCTCAGGTGGAACTGTGGGAGGGAGTGGCCCCATCCTTGGACCATGTGACCATCCTTTGGGCAGGAAAAGGATGTCTCACAATGGTGAGAAGGACGAATGCCCTCTAGAGGACACTTTAGCTTGGGAATATTCTTTTCCTTGGCAGGCCTGCTTAGAAACAGTCCCAATGTGTGCCTGCACAGAAAACACTCAATGAATGGGGTTGGACTAGATGACCCTAGAGGTCCTTTCCAACTCTGATTCTATGGTTACAGAGCAATCCCATTATTCAATAACGAAGTTTTTCTGTACGGCAGCACAGCTATGAAGAATTCTGGCCAGGGTAACTTAGCATTTCTAGTCCCGTCCCCCTCCCCACACACACACTTGCCAATAGAAACGTTTAAATGGCTATGTGAGGCTTTCATAAAAGATCTGATTGCAACAATTCAAACATTTTAATGCCTCATCTCTGCTTCTAGAAGTATTTGTTTCCTTATATCTTCTGCAAAAAGTCCTAAAAGTTTTTATGAAACATTCTTTTCATAAATTGTTACACTTTCTGTCATGGAACAGAGACCTCTGAACACTCAGATTACTCTGCAGTGATGCAAGTACCAAAGATAACAGAGCTAGAATGGCTTCTTTCTTTGAGCGAAGAAGAGAATGAAATTGTACGTAGTGAGTTTTATTATGAACAGGTAAGTAAATATTCTCAGCATGTGTAATGCATTATTTTACAGAAAGGTAGGACAAGGAGGTGAAAAGGACATAGGAAAGAAGAATGGAAGCACTAGGAAGAAAGAGAAAACAGGACAGGAGTTAACCAGTGGAGGATTCTGGGGTGAGAGGGAGAGATGCTTTCTAGAGTACAGTCCTAAACATGCTACTTCAGGAATAAGGCCACTGAGTTCAATGGAACTCTCAAGTTTAGTGTACTTAGGACTGCAGCTCAAGAACTACTTAAAGTACTAGTTTTAGCCCTATCAGATTCATTTTATCACAAACAGAGCAACATGCTCAAAAGTGAACTTTTTGACACCTGTCCTTTTACTCTATGGTCTGCTGTGACCTCTCAAATCATGTCCATGAGGGTTAATAGACCTGTTAAGTGCATCATGGGAAATAAAACAGAGGTTTGCTGTTGGAGTTAAATGGTTGGAAAAAACCCCTCTTTTTGCACTGGCTAATTTGCCATATTTTAAACTTATTTTATTTCATTTATGCCTCCAACTTTCTCTCTAGTGCAGCAGACCCAAACATAGGGTCCATGGGATCCAAGCTTCCCAGAATTTAAAGGAGGGAAATTAAATCTCCATTTGTATTTCCTGGAATGTTTAGTAAATAGTATATTTTTATCTGTTTGTGCTTGTTTCTAACTGAGGTAGGGTTACCCTCTCCTAGCCTTTGATTAGCTTACCTGCTGTTATCTATCTCTCTTTTTCTCTTCTGATATTCAGGCTCCCAGTGCTTCGTTGTGCATTGCCATTTTCAATCTGCACTCAGATGTCATAGCTTGTGGTCACCAGCTGATTGAGCATTGTTGTAAACTGTCCCGAGGTCTAACAAACCCTGAAGTGGATGCTGGGCTCCTCACGGATATCATGAAGCAGCTGCTGTTCAGTGCCAAAATGATGTTTGTAAAAGCTGGAAGGAGCCAAGCTTTAGCTCTTTGCGATAGGTAAAATTGGCATTGATTTAAGAACATAAGAACATAAGAGAAGCCATGTTAGATCAGGCCAATGGCCCATCCAGTCCAACATTCTGTGTCACACAGCGGCCAAATATATATATATATATATATATACACACACACACACACACTGTGGCTAATAGCCACTGATGGACCTCTGCTCCATATTTTTATCTAACCCCTTCTTGAAGGTGGCTATGCTTGTGGACGCCACCACCTCCTGTGGCAGTGAATTCCACATGTTAATCACCCTTTGGGTGAAAAAGTACTTCCTTTTATCCGTTTTAACCTGTCTGCTCAGCAATTTCATCGAATGCCCACGAGTTCTTGTATTGTGAGAAAGGGAGAAAAGTACTTCTTTCTCTACTTTCTCCATCCCATGCATTATCTTGTAAACTTCTATCATGTCACCCCTCAGTCGACGTTTCTCCAAGCTAAAGAGCCCTAAGCGTTTCAACCTTTCTTCATAGGGAAGGTGTTCCAGCCCTTTAATCATTTTAGTTGCCCTTTTCTGAACTTTCTCCAATGCTATAATATCCTTTTTGAGGTGCGGCGACCAGAACTGCACACAGTACTCCAAATGAGACAGCACCATCGATTTATACAGGGGCATTATGATACTGGCTGATTTTTCAATTCCCTTCCTAATAATTCCCAGCATGGCGTTGGCCTTTTTTATTGCAAACGCACACTGTCTTGACATTTTCAGTGAGTTATCTACCACAACCCCAAGATCTCTCTCTTGGTCTGTCTCTGCCAGTTCACACCCCATCAACTTGTATTTGTAGCTGGGATTTTTGGCCCCAATGTGCATTACTTTGCACTTGGCCACATTGAACCGCATCTGCCACGTTGACGCCCACTCACCCAGCCTCAACAGATCCCTTTGGAGTTCCTCACAATCCTCTCTGGTTCTCACCACCCTGAACAATTTAGTGTCATCCGCAAATTTGGCCACTTCACTGCTCACTCCCAACTCTAAATCATTTACGAACAAGTTAAAGAGGATGGGACCCAGTACCGAGCCCTGCGGCACCCCACTGCTTACCGTCCTCCACTGCGAAGACTGCCCATTTGTTTGCTTGCTTTGTTTTTAAAAACTGATAAGAATATAGATTTCTTTCTCTGAAGATAAACTCTAGTTTATAGCTTTTCAAATGCTATTATCCCACAAAACTAACCGTGAATGTATCTATAGAAGTAGAATGTTAGGGCTGGATCCAAAGTACTTGGGGCGCAGAGCTCTACTTTTGGAATGGAACTTTGTTCCTTCTGCTGGTGAAAAGCAAGGCTCCTGGACTTGTCCAGGGAGCATTTTGCGGCATGGGGCAGGGAGTGGGGCATGGGGAGCTGGAGGTGCCTCTCCTCTTTTCCTCATTGTCCAACATGCTGGCCCTTCTGGGCTGGCTTGTGCAGTAATGGCTCCAGTTCCAATCATGGACAGTGCTGGGAGCTTGGGGTGGGACTGCTCAGGTGGACCAGAAGGAGAAGCGTCCCTCTTTGGTTTGCCTGAGTCCCACCATGGGTCATGCACTCAGTTGTCTTTACTTCCCGGCCCTTCCTTAATTTGTGGGACTTGAGGGGTGTTTTTGTTGGTTGGATGGCTTGTATCAGGGGTGGCCAAACTTGCTTAATGTAAGAGCCACATAAAGTAAATGTCAGAAGTTTGAGAGCCACAAGACAAGAACAACAGATGTTTGAGAGGAAGGAAAATAGATGGGGGAGGTGGAGGTGGAAAGAAAGCAACTTTAACTTTAAATGCCTTCTCCAATCTGGCCAATGGGGCAGTGGGGGCTTTGAGAGTCACACAATATGTGTGAAAGAGCCACATGTGGTTCCTGAGCCACAGTTTGGCCACCCCTGGCTTGTATGTTTCCATCATAACTTTGTGGTAAATGGTTTGGGCAGGAGGCCAGATACATGGGGTGAGGAGGCAGTGCCTGTGTGCTCATGTCCCCCCACTTTCAGGACCCTCTTAAGGGCTATTGGGGGTGGAGTTATTTGGGGGCATGCCCAGCTCGGGCTGTTGTCCATCTTCACTCCTAGAAGACAGGGGAACCATACAGTGGTTTGCAACCATGTGGAATCCCAAGGTCTGCCATCTCATGTGGTTTCTCCCAGCAGGTGGTCTGGGAGTGTTGCCTTTGCATGACAGGTGAATCCCCTGCATGGATCTATCATGCCTTACCAATGCTGCTCCAGTAGCTGTTGTTAATAAAGTTATGACTTTAATTAACTCCAGCATCATGTTGGTATTCCATTATTTTCCTCTTGCTGCCTCCCAGCTTTCCTTTTGCCCCTGCATCTGCAAATGAGCTTTGGCTTCAGTTCTGTAGTAGAAAACATATGCATGCTTGCAAATAAATCCTTTTGAATAGTAGGACTATGAATACATAGCCTTGGTCATCACAAATTTTGAAGTTTCAGATATTTGACTTAGTTTTGTACAATAAATGCTGCTTTATGGACAGCTGGTTCTACTAGAGCAAATTCTGGATACCTGTGTCTTCTCTGCTGGAGGGTGAGGAATGTTGTATCAGGGACTGAACAACATTTACATAGGAGCTATGCTGAATTTGCACAGTAACATTTTCATCTACCTTGTTTGAATGCCCTCAACAGTTACATCAGCAAAGTGGATGTGTTGACTATTTTGGTGACTGCTGCATATCGTCACATACCATCTCTGGATCAGATTCTGCAGCCTGCAGCAGTTACAAGGCTACGGAATCAACTTTTGGAAGCAGAATACTATCAACTCGCTGTAGAGGTAAATTCATATGGAGAGCTGTGACTATGGAAAACTGGTTCACACCTGTGGGTAACTTCAAATATTATTATTTTGGATATTCTCACTTTGTAGACCAGGAGTGGCCAAACTTGCTTAACATAAAAGCCACATAGAATAAATGTCAGATGTTTGGGAGCCACAAGATAGGAAGGAGGGAAGAAAGAAGATGGGGAGGGGGAAAGAAAGCAACTTTAAATGCATTCTCCAAGCTATCTGCTGGCTTGCCTTTAAGAAGTGATATAAAGAGACAGATGCCTTTTGTAAGCCAGCTGATGGGGCGGTGCAGGCTTCCAAGAGCCACACAATGTGTATGATAGAGCCACATGTGGCTCCCAAGCCACAGTCTGGCCACCCCTGATGCAGACTGTCATGTTTTAAGTGGATTGTGTCACCCACCCTGTGACTTACACAACCTTGAAAGCAAGTGCTTAGGTATAGTGCAATTAATGGGGTATTAATCAATTAATGTTGCAGCCAATCATCAGTAGGAGCTAACTGTAACTGGTGGATTATGACTGAAATACCAATTCTTTTTGAGTTGGAATGGGGAATGAAAGGGTGGCCTACCAAAAGTGAATAGTTGTTTGTAAGTTGTATATTGTAAAGTATATTGTGTCTTTTCAATATGCATTGGATCAGATAATATAGCAATGTTAGATCAAACTTAACTTTTAATCAGTGATCTATCTATAATGGATTGGCAGTCCTATAGAAAACCCATTGAATTGTGGAAGGACTATGTTGATCACTCTTTGTCTGTTTCCCTACTTTAGTGGTCCATTAACTGTCTGACACCCAAAATAATTATGGCATATACTGTGTGAATTTTAGAGAAATAGTGCTTGTTCTCAGGGAAGAAACATGTAAATGTCCTGAAATTTTGATTAAAGGAAACTATTCTCCCTTTTTCCCCTGAAAAAGTTTTTCCTAGCTAGTCTGCAATTGTTCCCTTTTCCCCATCATGAGGAAACAGAATCATATAGTTGGATCTACAGGGTCATCTAGTCCAAACCCTTGCACAATGCAGTAACTTCACAAATGCCTCTCCCCCACATACAAACATCCCCAGTGACCCTTGCTCCATTTCCAGAAAAAGATATTGGAAGGAGAAGATATTGGATTTATATCCCACTCTATACTCTGTGAAGAGCCCCGTGGTGCAGAGTGTTAAAGCTGCAGTACTGCAGTCCTAAGCTCTGCTCACGACCTGAGTTCGATCTCTGGTGGAAGCTGGGTTTTCAGGTAGCTGGCTTGAGGTTGGCTCAGCCTTCCATTCTTCTGAGGTCAGTAAAATGAGTACCCTGCTTGCTGGGGGGAAAGCATAGATGACTGGGGAAGGCAATGGCAAATCATCCCGTAAAAAGTCTGCCATGAAAACATTGTGAAAGCAACGTCACACTAGAGTTGGAAATGACTGGTGCTTGCACAGGGGACCTTTCCTTTCCTATACTCTGAATTTCAGAGTCTGAGTGGTCACAATCTCCTTTACCTTCCCTCTCCCCACAACAGACACCCTGTGAGGTGGGGCTGAGAGAGCTCTTTCAAGGACAACTCCTATGAGAGCTATGGCTGACCCCAGGCCATTCCAGGAGTTGCAAGTGGAGGAGTGGGGAATTAAACCTGGTTCTCACAGATGAGCGTCCATGCGCTTAACCACTATACCAAATTGGTAAAAACCTCCATGATCCCTTGCCAAATTGGCTGACTGACCTCAAAGTATTAATCAGCATTTTCCTGGGCGTGTAAAGAAAGGGCCATGAGAACTTAAGCATTGATGCAACTCTTCTTGCCCTCCTTCTCATGATCTGTGTAATTCACAGAATCAGTATTGCTGTCATCTAGCCTCTGTTTAAAAATCTCCAAGGAAGGAGAGCCCACCACCTTGCAAGGAAGCTGATTGAACTTCAACCTATTGGTTCTGGTCTGACCTTCTGGGGGATCAGAAAACAATTCTGCACCACCTTCTATATGGCAGTCCTTCAAGTACTTGAAGATGGTGATGATATCACCTCTCAGTCATCTCCTCTCCAGGCTAAACATACCCATCTCCTTCAGACTTTCCTCATAGGAGTTGGTCTCCAGACCTCTTACCATCTTCATTGCCCTCCTTTGGACATGTTCCAGCTTGTCTATATCTTTTTTAAATTGTGGTGCCCAAAACTGAACATAGTGCTCTAGGTGAGGTCTAACCAGAGCAGAGTAAAGTGATGCAGCCCAAAATCGCATTGGCCTTTTAAGATACCACATCACACTCATCACACTGCTGACTCAAGTTCAGTGTATGGTCCAGTAAGACCCCTAGATCCCTTTTGCACATACTACTGCCAAGACAAGTCTCCCCCATCCTATAATTATGCATTGGATTCTTCTTTCCTAAATGCAGAAGTTTACATTTATCCTTGTTAAAATTCATTTTATTTGTTTTCCAGCCTGTCAAGATCATCCTGTATCCTGTCTCTGTCTTCTACTGTATTTGCAACCCCTCCCAATTTAGTATCATCTGCAAATTTAATAAGCATTCCCTCTATTCCTTCATCCAAATCATTTAAAAAGATGTTGAACAAAACAGGCCCCAGGACAGATCCTTGAGGCACTCCACTTGTCACTCTTCTCCAGAAGTATGAGTAACCTTTCACAAGCACTCTTTAAGTGTGATCTGTCAACCAGTTACAGATCCACCTAACAATAACAGTATTCCAACCTCATTTTACCAATTTGTCAACAAGAATATTATGTGAAACTTATCAAAAGCCTTACAAGTCTGATTTGAAAATTTTGGGAGTGTGAGGGTTAGAATGTCTTTTTTGTCAATCTGAAGAAAGATCTGGCCACCAGTACAGCAGTGCTAGCATGATGTATGAAGAATTAGTTTTCTCTAAAATATGAAGTACAAACTTTCAGTATATATTGTTGCAGGAAATACTTCCAAAATACTGTTGTACATCTACATATTCATCCTTCAGAAAAAGAAGGCAGCCCTATAAGACTAAAGGGAAGATATTTGGTATCTGTTTTCAGTACTGTACCATGGTTTTTAGGTTTCTACAAAGACTGGACTAGATCCTGCTGGCGCATGGCATGCATGGGGCATGGCTTGTCTTAAAGCAGGCAATCTAACTGCTGCCAGAGAGAAATTCAGCAGATGCCTAAAGCCGCCACGAGATTTGAATCAGCTAAATCTGAGCACAAGACTGGTCCAAGATGTCATCCAGTACCTGGAGTCCACAGTGAAGCCTATTCTCTCTGTGGTAAGAAATTCAAACTTCCCTCCATCAACCCTGGTGGTCTCTTGCACTGAGGCCTCTGAACTGTGGTCCTGACCACATGGAAAAGCAGTCCATGCATCTACAATACTGTCCTTCTGCACCTGTTGTGAATCCAGACTGGAAAAACATTAGCCTAACTGAATGATCAGAAGCTATAGCTAGCCACCTTTTCACAGCGTCAATAATTCCTCTGTGTGTTTAAATATGGTTAGTAGAAGTTACTTGAGTCTCCTCTTAAGTGTATTTGTTTTTTTTAGAATCACATTTAGATTTCTTTTTTCTCTTTAAAAAAATTATAATATAAATTTTATTAAACTAGAAACACCTTAGTTTTCTTCTTTCCCCCAAAAAAGCTCAGGGAGGCATACGTGGGAAATCTGTTTTAACAGTTTCCTCGAAATGTAGATGCTCTGCAAATAGTTAACATGGAGCATCTTTACAGAAATCTTGGCACTGAGGTCATCCTGCCCTGCAGGCCAGTTGTGTTGGTACAATCTTTGGCAAAACTCTTATGGATTTTAATGGGGCTGGATTGGTTGGTGATTCAACCTGATTAAACTAATAGCTTCAATCCTACATGTAAGGTAAAGGATTGTCAGTGTTCCCCCTCCCAATGCAGACAGAGCTTTACTGTTGAGACTATCCTGGAGGATCTCTTAACTCCTCTGGGGACAGGATTTCATGGGGGGAGGCATGTTGGAGGTGAGATCAGTGCAGTGGGGAGCCCTTCCACTCAAGGAAAGCTTAGGAAGAATTCAAGGCAGGTGTATGATATGACAAGTTGTAACGTCTTTAAAATGTTAGATACTGAATCAGTTGTTAAAGCCATACAAAGATGGCCTGTATACAGCCAAACTTTAAGTACCTTTCATTTTTTTTTAAAAAAAGTGGGGGGTGGCAATTTCTACTGATTCTCCACTCCCACTGAGCCCCTAAAATCAGCAGACCTTTAAGAATAGCATAAAGGGGAAGGGTCTGCAGTGGGAGTGGAAAACTGATGGAAAATCATTGCCCTCTCTTACGAAAACTTGAATGTCCAGAGTTTTCAAACTCAGTAGACATAGGACAACATTGTTATCATCCCGAGCAGTGTCAAAAGTCTCACTTTGGCGTTTGTCACCTCAAATCCTCAGTGAGAACTATTTGCTTTATGTCTTCGGCTGTGTAATGTAATGGAGAAGTAAAGAGATGAAAGAAATCGGAATAAATATGACTTTGATATGGAGCAAAACACCAGTTTGAATGTACTCAGGCATGTAATGTTTAAACAAGGTCCTGTTGAATCCTGACACACAAAAAGGGTGGCTATTCAAACCAGCTGTAAAAATTCCAATTTCTCTATTGAAGAACCTGCTGCAGTGCTTGCTGTACATTCACCCACAGAGCTCCTGTAAATACCCAACAATGTCTAGATACTGGTTGTAACTTGCTACTTGTAAATAACACTGTCACCATGATTGATTTAACATGATAGTGATAATGTCATGTTATCTGCATTGATATAGTATAGACTTGAAATTTTGCAACATAGCACTTTCCTTGCCTGTGTTCATTTGCTCTACATTTGAGAACCTGGGGTCTTATTTGATGGTAGATGTTGCCCATATACTAGAAATTGGGCTGTGAAGGATAGTCTGTCTCCCTCATTTTTAGATAGCATTCTTTTGTTATCTGCCTTTTCTTGTCTGCCTTAATAAAGCAGGATGATGACTACTTTGCCACATTGAGGGAACTGGAAACAGTGCTGCGGACACGAAGTCTGTGTCTGGAAATGATACCTGAGGGGAAGATCCAGCATAACAGCTACTATCAAGAGTGCCTTTTTTATTTACACAACTATGGCACCAATCTAGCAATCATTAGCTTTTATATGAGGCATGGCTGCATGCGGGAAGCACTGCTACACTTGTTAAACAAGGTGAGTCATGCAGCTTGTTATGCCTGCTGTCTGGCAGCATGTATTTTTTTAAAAAAATTATTTAGTAGGCTTATATTCCGCCCTTTCCCATAAAAAGGCTCAGGGTGGATCACAACATACAGTATAATAACAGTAAAAACCTACAATTCAGAGTTAAAACAATAGATTAAAATTAAACAAGAAACAATAAATACAATGCACCACAGGTGGGAAGGGCACATCATATAGGATAAGCAATTATAGGCCCAGATTAAATGATGGTAGTAATAGCAGGATAGAACTGTTGTAAGACATGTCACTACAAGGGAGGCCAACTGATGGAATAATAGCTGGAATAGGCTGCCTGCTGCCTCGGCCAAAAGCCCGGGATAGCTCTGTCTTGCAGGCCCTACAAAATGGCAGTAGCTCAGGTAGGGCCCGGATCTCCATAGGGAGCTGATTCCACCAGGCAGGGGCCAGTGCTGAAAAGGCCCTGGTCCTGGTGAAGGCAAGTCAGTTGTCCTTTGGGCCAGAGGTGGTCAGGAGGTGTTGTGTAGCCGATCCCAATGATCTCTGGGGCATATATGGTCAGCAGACTGCTTGAGGAGTATCTCTAAGGACTAGTCCAGTTGCTGACCTTTGACTGCATAACCCCTTGCATTACATTGGGGGTGAGTTTTTGTTTTTGCCATCTGTAGGCGTTCCCCAGATGCTAGCAGCACTGTATAGCTATATGTAGTATGCAACTTTCTAAATGTTTTTTCCCCTCTCTACTGTTCTAGGAGAGTCCACAGGAAGTGTTCATTGAAGGGATCTTTGTCCCAAGCTATAAAAGTGGAAAACTTCACATGCTGGAGAATTTGCTGGAAACTATTGATCCAGGCCTAGACAGCTGGGGCATTTACCTCATTGCAGCTTGCAAGCACTTGCAGAAGAAGAACTATTTCCATATTCTATATGAATTGCAGCAGTTTATGAAGGTCCAAGTCTGGAGCTGATATGCTTGTTTTGTTATAATATTGAACATTATACTTAATTACAGTAGTTCATGGAGTTTTGAATTTGGTTCCAGGCAAAGTTAGTTTCCCCAAAAAACTCTTTGTTTTCAAATGAATATAAATACAATGTAGTATTCTTATTTGTTTGACAGAATTTTCTGAAACTTTTATTGTGTGTTTTCTTAAAAAAAGGCTCCCAGATAGCTTGGAAATAGGTATTAGCTAAAAATAATGGGTTGGATTAGAGTCTTTGATGAATATAAAGGATTTTTACTGTCCTACCCTTCCAGTAATATAAATCATAATTTAAATCAGTTTCAAGTTAGCCTCTCCCTTGCTAAATTCAAAACTAATGTGGGCCACCTGATGTCCAGAAGTGCAGGGGGGCTTTATAACAGTGCTCTCGAACCTTCACAAGCCTTCAGGTACTTTTTTGTAGGAATTGTGAGAGATGGTGTGGCAAGTCACAAGATATTGGGAGATTCTAGGTCAAGAATCATTTTATGATACAGGCAGCTGTCTCAGAATGGGCACTCTTCCTTTTGCAGATGTAAAATGCCTCCTGGTTTCTTTGGAAGAACCTGCAGCACAGATGAGGTGGAAGCCAAGGTTGGCATTCTGCTTTGGAAAGAGATGCTCTTTGGTTTTAGTTTTCGAAGGAAGGGAAGGATTTGCTCCTTGTGTAACCACAGGGAAAAGTTTTTAATTCCAGAGACACAAGAAAATAGCTGTATTTGGGGATGCACAACTCTTGACATTCCTTCCTAAGAAAAGCTCTGAACTTTGTTAGCCAACCAGCTGATAGGGAGCTATTTTCATGTTTTGCTCAGAATTGTCTGAATTTTATCCCCAAGGCTCAAGAAGCAAGTGGATACCAGAAAACACAAAGGGGAACCAGCAAGGACTTGAGAGGCATCTAATTTTCTCCTCCTCCACTGTTCCCTCATTCCCTTTCCTGAAAGCCCTCACAGCTTCTCCCCTTTTCTGCCTTCCTGCTTTCCTTTTAAGGACCCTAACCTCCTGGTGCAGCCTGAAGATATCATGGAATCACAGTAGATCTCCCAACTGGTGTGAGAGCCAGTTTGGTGTAGTGGTTAAATGAACAGACTCTTATCTGGGAGAACCAGGTTTGGTTCCCCACTCCTCCACTTGCAGCTGCTGATGTGACCTTGAGTCAGTCACAAGTTCTTGCAGAGGTGTTCTCCTCAAGAACAGTTTTTGTCAGCTCTCTCAGCCGCACCTATCTTACAGGTGTCTGTTGTAGGGAGGGGAACAGAAAGGAGATTGTAAACTGCTCTGAGACTCCTTTGGGTATAAATTTAATCTTTTCTTCTTCAGCTACAGAGATCAGTTTCCCTTAGGGCTGTCAGCTCCAGGTTAGGAAATCTCTGGGTGTGGAGCCTTGGAAAGATAACATTTGGGGAGGGAAGCAATCTCAGGGTATAATGCCATAGAATCCACCCTCCAAAGCAGCCATTTTCTCCAAGGGGACTGATCTATCATTTGGAGATCAGTTGTAATTCCATGTGATCTCCAATCCTCTCAGAGGTTTGCAACTTTAGTTCCCCTGGAGTAAATGGCTGTTTAGGTGGATGAATATGGCATTTATACCCTTTTGAGGTTCCTCCCCTCCTCAAACCCCACTTTCTCCAGGAATCAGCCCCCAAATCTCCAGGAATTTCCAAACCTGGAGTAGACACCCCTATGTCCTTTCCTCCCAATAGCCAGCCTACCTTTATTTGTCCTTCTGTCTTGAGCTTCCCCTGTTCCAGCAGCCTCTACCTAGGAAAGATGTGACCTAGTTTTGTGGTGCTGGCCACTGGGCCAGGCCCATATGACTTCTGGGGTAGCACCTCAGTTTCTCCTATATCTCCTTCCCCACACTATGTCCTTTCCCCCCATACTCTCTCCCCTTTACCTGCCTCATTCTCTCCTCCTTAACCATTCACCAACCTACCTTTTATCTTCCTTCACATCATTTATTTGCTTCATTTTTATCCCACCTTTCCCCAAAGTAGCTTTCATTATTCTCATCTACTCTCCTTTTTATCCACACAACAACCCTGTGAGGTAGGTTAGGATGAAAGTATGCGACTGGTCCAAAATCACCTAGTGAGCTTCTACAGCAAGATGAGTATTCAAATCTGGGTCTCCTAGATGCTACTCTGAAGCTCTAACTGCTACACCACACTGGCTTTCATAGGGTGATTGCTACTGACAGCAGCAAACATCAAGGTCTGATTGAGTCATACAAATCGAGTGGTATCTGGTAACCCAGAGGTTGCTTCCAGCCTGGCCTAGGGTTGCCAGCTTCCAGATGGGACCTAGAGATCTCCCAGAATTACAACTGAGCTCCAGACAACAGAGATATTTACCTCCTGGAGAAAATGACTGCTTTGGAACATGGTCTCTACAGCATTATATTTGGCTGAAGCCTCTCCCCTCCCCAAACCCAGCCCTCCTTAGTCTCCACCACAAGCTCTCCAGAATTTCCCAACCCAGAGCTGACAACCCTAGTTAGGACTGGAACCTACGAGTCTGACCTCTCCCCATCCCTTTTTACTCACAAGCTGCAATCACACACACTAAATAATGCACTTTCAATCCACTTTCATTGCATTTTCCAACTGGATTGTACTGTGAACAGGCAAAATCCAGTTGGAAAGTGCATTGGAAGTGGATTGAAAGTGCATTATGTAGTGTGTGTGACTGCAGCCACAGAATTTAGTCTGAAATATTGTGGTTGCCTAGCAACCATCACTGAAGGAATCTGTTGCTAAAGCTACTGATGCTCCTTTTATCATTTTCAGGCTTTTGAATTTATTTGGTTAGTAGGCTTATATTCCACCCTTTCCCGTAAATGGGCTCAGGGCAGATCACAAAGTACAGTAATAACAATAAAAATCTACAATTCAGAGTTAAAACAATACATTAAAATTAAACAAGAACAGTAAAACAAAAGCCTCCCATGTGGGTGTTTTTTAGATTTCAGATTTTTCTGCAAACCTGGGGCATTTTTCAGGTTTTTAGAACGATCCATCTTACGCATTCCAGTCACTGGATTTAAGTGTCCTCAAATTTGGCTGATTGCTATTAGAGTATAGATGTCTGCAGACACCACATTCAGGATCACTAACCTATAAGAAATCTGGCCTATAGTGGCAGCTCCCCACTCTTAGTTTAGTTTAGTGGCAGGTAGAGGTTGGAGAAGGTTCAGTTCTAATCTGCTTCTGTTTACTTGGAGGGGAGAGGAAGTCTCTAGAAAATGCAAAGTGACAGAAAAGTGGGTGAGGATCTGTTCTTTGGAAAAGATGGCAAAGTAGAAGTATTTCTGCTTTAAAAGAACCCCTGGTTTGCCTTGGCATTGCACATAGACTTGGAAGTATTCCTTTCATCTGGAGCAAACCCTTTTAAATCTAAAGGAGGGAAGGCAAGCTCCATACCTCTCTTGATCCTGAATCATCACTAAGAGTGAGCTTTAGCTGCTGGTCTGGAATGACGGGAAATGTTTATACGTAGGGGAATTTTTTACTGTACGGGTAGCTGGGGGAATTATTTTTATTATTGTTGCATTTGTAAATTAAGGGAGATGCATTGTAAAATGTAAGCAAACACCTCAGATCATTTTGTCTGTGCAGAATCTTTTGTATACTCAAATTACACACTGAAGGATTTCCTGTCTTTCAACCAGCCTTGAATGGGGTTTTAAACACTATTACATTTGACATCATAGTTTTAACGTTTATGCACATCTTCAAATAATCTGCCTTCCAGGATCAAGTCCGTGCTGCCATGACCTCTATTCGATTTTTCACTCACAAGGCAAAATCTTATACGGAACTGGGAGCCAGGCAGAAATGGCTACTGAAAGTCAAGGACCACCTCAAAGTTTACCTACAGGAAGTTTCACGGACTTCAGGAAGAAAAAAAGTCCAGTGCACTTTTCGTAAAAAAATGTCTGCGCCTGATGTGTCAAGGTAACAGCAAAACCTTGTTTGACAGTGATGTCAAATTCAACTTTTTATTGGTTGCACTAATTCTTTACAGTATCATGATAAATAAATGAGAGGTGGATTTACTTTAGGACCTCTACTATTAATCTCAATAGACAATCAGTGGAATGAATTTAGCTTAACTATTTTAAGGGTTTTGTGGCTACAGAATTCTGGATTTCTTTTCAAAATGCATACATTTGACATTTTAACAAGATGGTTCTTCTCTGGTTATCCTTAGAAATATGTATTAGACTCTGCCTTACAAAACAGTGTATGTTTGAGCTATAATAATGTGTGCCTTATGGGCTGCTTCTGTCCATTAAGTGATAAACAATCTTTATATCTAGAAAAAGGACATGAGTTCAGTTCTTAATTTTCATATAACCTCAGCTACTAGTTTTTATTATAATTGCATTCCTTCAGAAACCTTTTACATAGACAAATAATTTTGCTCAGGTTTTTATGTTAAAATATGGTTTTGTGGTGGTTAATGAAATAATTTGTTCCTAAATTTAGGCATCTCAGTACAGTTGAACTTCAAATGGAAGTAACAAAGTTCCTCCATCAGTGTGAAAAGCTGAGCGGTTTGCCTGCATCTGAGATAGCTGTGCCCACACTTTTTGGAAACAATCATATGAAAATGGAAGTTGCTTGCAAGGTACTGAATGTTACCTAAAATCCTGGCACTTTATGCATCAAAATAGAATGCTGCTATTGTGTGTATTTTGCAGTGAAGCTATGAGGACTTGTGAAAAATTATTACAGTTAATCTCCTTTTACAAGTATACTATTTATTGTGTCGGAAGGAGGGGGGAAAGAAGCCATAGGGAGGGATTAGGGAGCTCTCAGTGCTAGTTCCAGAGAATGAAAAAGTTAAACAAAAACCTGAACTACCAGAATTACTCTTTATCATTTGCAGCTCTTAATGTAGTTTAATAAAATATGATCTCAGGTCATTTAGTTTCTACATACTTTGCAGATAAAATGCCACCAACAACTTTTTAAGGGTGATACTAGTAAACTGGTGCCAGTCTTCAGAGGATCTGTGGATCTTGCCTGATGTTAGAGTTATTTGCACTATTGCCGACTTTTGTGTTTCCATTAGGAGGATTCCATTTGTTATTGCTTCCTCCCAGAAAGCTAGGGTTGCAACCTGACAGCACCATCATTTAAATTTACATACCTGCTCAGCATTTCATGCAGGATTCTGACAAGACCAAATGCTTCTTCTGGGGGATGGAGGACTCTAAGAACAGCTTTTGGGGGGGGGGGCAGAGTGTGGAGTGATCAGAGGAAGAGAAATTCATTTTTCCTCCTTGTGCCCATAGAAATCTTAGTTGAATCCAAGCCATTGTATCAACTTTAAAGAACAAACCAACCAGTGCTGTGAATATCTTCTGCTCCTTGCAACAGACACGCATGCATAATATAAGGGGAACCCATCTGGAGGCTTGTTAATGTGGAAGCAGTTTAGTGCAGTGTAAAGGATTATTGTGCAGGCTGTAACTCATAGCAGTTGGAGAACTGGATGTGTCTTGCAAAGAAGGTGGGCATCCAGGACTTACTAATACATCCTGTCACCAGAGTGATTAGTTTGCCCTCAAGCCTGAAGTTTTCTTTAGAGAAAACAAAACTGTTTATGTTGAGCATCTGAATGTACCATTTGTGAACTGCCTGCATGTTACTCAGATCTTTCTCTTCTCTGTGTATTCTGAATTAATTCCCAGGTCATGTTGGAAGGCAAAAACATTGAAGAAGGCTTTGGAATTGCATTCAGAGTCCTGCAGGTATATTAAACCTAGGAAGATTCTAGATATATATACAAATTTTGTGTTTATATATAAATGCTTTGCTTTTGAAAACACCACTAAACTGATAAGGAAAGCTAATTGATGCTGAGTTCTTGCCAGGGACAGCTGTCTGTATTTTATTGATGTTGCTAATTTCCTGTTGCTCAGAGTGATTTCAAAGTCAAGAAATTAACTCGTTAAAAAAAAAATCAGTGTGGCCCATTTTACAGTAATTTTGTTTAAGACATTAATTTCTGATTCCTCGGTCAGCTTTGTTGATATCTAGTGGTTTGGAATGATGAGATAGTTGCTTATCATAAATGGTTGTCTGCCCAAAATGAAGGGAGCTGCCAAAGAGAAGCAGTGAAATTCCCTCTACCAAAATTTCTGTTCAAGAGCATTTATCCCAGAGCAGCTTTTGTTTTGTTTTGTTTCACTGCCTTTGCACTGGTTTCATTGCCTTTACACATACATACACTCCCCTGGAGACTTGCATTGTGGTGAGGATGGTGCCAGGAAACAAACCAGAATTAAGCCAACTTATCATGCAAACCCATACTTAGTTTTGAATAAGCATCTGGGAGACCCAGGTTTGAATCCTCACTCTGCCATGAAAGCTTCCTGGGTGATCTTGGGTGAGTTGCACATACTCAGCCCAACCTACCTCACGGGGTTATTGTGATGATAAAGTGGAGGAGAAGATAACAGTATAGGCCAGGAGTGGCCAAGATGTTTTTTGCCTACAACTCCCATCAGCCCCAGCCATTGGCCATGCTGGCTGGGGCTGATGGGAGTTGTAGCAAAAACATCTGGAGAGCTACCGTTGGCCACCCCTGGTATAGGCTACTTTCAGTTCCCATTGGGGAAAAATGTTAAGGTATAAATAAAGTAAATAAAATTAAGATTAACTGTGTTAATCACAATAGATTCCAGGTGGGTAGCCATGATGGTTGGAAGCAGCAGAACAAAATTTGAGTCCATACTTTGTTCTGTGATCAATCAACCAATTTCAAGCTGTGGCTTCAGATCCTAGTTTGATGTATCCTGTCTAAGCATACTTACTGGAATGGTCCACATTCAGAGGATCACCCACACTAAGATTTTATGTGACATCTAAATCAAGCCTATGTGTTAATGAACCATTTCCTCCCTCTTTTGGTTGCTTTAGCTGAAGTTTACAGAGAAAAAAACCCCTCTGTTCTGTCAGGTTATATGCTGATTTTGACTGGATAAGGACTAGTCATACAATGCATGTAATCTTAAAGGGGGAAGAAGAATGGAATTCTAGATATAAAGCAGTGGTCTCTGGAAGAAGAGTTCTGTAAGATTCCAGTAGCCAAACATTGTTAATAGGCAATGATTGGTGTTACGGTGTCCTTTACTGTAGTGTTGTCTTTCTATATGGAAGGTTAATTTTATAGGACTACACTCCACAGTGGTCATATCTTCACCAATCCTTATTCTAAGCTGGATCCTTTCTGCAGATGGAATGGGGTTCTACCCAAGGGGCATGACTTCTTTGCCTTTGCCCTCCCACTGACCCTCAAAAATGCCAATGAAACGCTGCTCCTAGGGTATGTGACCCCTTAAAAGTTCTTTTGAAGGAGCAATTGATGAAAAGCACCCTCTCTTCTGTCTTCTGATATATGCTCTAGAATTCAACTCTCAGGGTACCTCTGTCCAGTGTTCCCTCTAAGCTGCGTTAGTGTGAGCTAGCTCACAGATTTTTAGCCTCCAGCTCACACATTTTTGTCTTAGCTCAAGAAAATTGACCCCAGAGCACAATAATTTTTGCAGTAGCTCACAACTTTAATGCCAGTAGCTCACAGCTTTAATACCAGTAGCTCACAAAGTAGAATTTTTGCTCACAAGACTGCAGCTTAGAGGGAACATTGCCTCTGTCTCAGCAGTACTCAGCTAATGTTGTAGGAAGGTATTTCTGGATCTTAACAGAATATCAATTCTCTCACTCCAGGACTTTCAGTTGGAAGCTGCTGCTGTATACAATAAAGTTGCCCGACAATTGTTGAAGCGGCAGAAGTACAGTGAAATCAGGCAGCTCCTAAAATGCATTAAGGAATCAGGGGCTGCTGCTAAAAATGATGGGGATAATGTCATCCTTAACTGTCTGGATGACTTCGAAGCTTTCCCTTCTGAGGTAATTCTGCTTTTTGTGAGGCTCAATTGCACTTGCTTTCCTCCCCAGTAATCAGCATTATGCATTCAGAAAGCAGTAAACAACTACAGTAATTGTTCTGATTTTTAGTACTGATATTTTTATAGTCCCAGAACAGTATTTTCTGTGCCCTGCAAAAGGAGACGCCTAGATTATTATGAATTAGTACTTTGTGTCAGCTTTGTGGTAAACTTGAGAGCTGAGATGGGAACATATTTTCTCCTCATGTCTCTTGGGTCACTCTCTCTACCTGCTTGTGCAACAAGCCAACAAGCAGGTGAGCAAGGTGCTTCTCCACCCTAAGGCAAGGGGGGGGGGGTGAATGGAATGTGTTTTGTTTGAAGGAAACTGACCTAGGTTCCCCCACTGCTTTCTGATTCACTTAGGAGCGGGGGTGGGGGGGAGAGGAGCTTTCCCTTCAGTAGTTCCCACCACCTCCTGGAATTCACCCCTCACCAATATGATGCCAGGAGGACCATCCAACAGACCTGCTTGGTAAGGTGGGCAGGGTAAGGCTCATGTTAGGAATCAAGGCAGTCACTTTCGTTTAAACAATATAAACTCTTTCTTCTGCAGTCAACATCTCTTTATACAGGTTACAGAGATTAGAGTGCAAGTTCTACGAAAGAAAATTAAAACAGATTTCAAACCTAATTTGGAAAACTAGTTTCCTGACATTTGCCCTCTTCCCCCAATTAGGGCTGGTCAGAAAGCAATTTTCTCCAGGCCAGTTTAGCTAGGGATTTTGTTTACCATCTTCTGGGAATTGAGCAGGGATCTCTGGGAGTATGGGGGAGGTGTTTTTGAATTTCCTGCATTGTGCAGGGGGCTGGACTAGATGGCCCTGGAGGTCCCTTCCAACTCTATAATTCTATGAAATGGGTGTATCTCCAGAGTTTCCTGCCAAAACACTCATGGTGTGAGAGTAAAGGAGAAACAAAGGGAGAACAGCTCTTTTCCAGTTTCCTTCCCCCTTCCCTACACAAGTGCGTAGAAAGTTTTGGCCAGTCTGAGTTCTGAAATTTCTGATTGCAGGGGCCTGCTCAAATGCAGTAGCTAATAGTCAGGTGGTATTCACATCACAGGAATTCATTATTTCCCCCACAGGATGCAAAAACATATAAATCCAGGAGTGATGAGGTTTACCCAGCCTTACTTGTCTCTGTCAGCATCAGTTCATCTCCATAAACATCAGCTCTTCCCAAGATGAAATGGCCTCTTTTCCTATCACCTGTGATAGATAAGACCCCTGATTCCGCTACTTTGTGAATAAGGAAATGATGGTGTCAAAGTTCCAAGAGCCTTGATTGGCTGATACAGGCTCAGTGACCATTCCAAACATTTAAAGGGGATTTCAGGAAATGGGCAAGACTTTGACCTGTCCATCATAGATGGCCATCAAGTTCATATTGTAGGCTTCTCCAGTTAAGGGTGGAACCTTAACTGGTTCTGATGGATCTCACAATCCATCTTCAAGAAGAGCAGCCCTAATCTTAGAACCTTACAGATCCAGAGATTGTCACAAGCAGTTTTTGAGGTAAGACTTTGAAAAAAAATGTAGATAGATTTTGATTCCTGGTAGTGGAAGCTGAATGTGCAAATTTTCAAAGTGTAAGTTTTCAACTCTGTTTTCCTTTATGGGATCCAGGAGCTGGACAATCTGATCCAGGATATGGACAGTGATGAAAACAAGGTGAGTGTAGCATTACTGGAGATAGTGACCTGTTATGGTAGAAGCAACTAATATACATCTTCCACATTTTACAGAACACTAGCCCTTTAAGTAAGAATTGCCGGGATAGGGCGATTCATCAAATGTTAATAATAATAATATTATTAAGTACTGATGCTTTTCCACCAATTTCCACACATCGATATGACATCAGCTTACAGAATACAAACATGCTTCAGTATATATCTCCTGACAGAATTTAAGTTATATAGTCCATTTCAGTCCTTTATCAAGGGAATTGGATCTGTTTGAACTGATGTGCTGTAGATCTGGCAACTTGCTGGCTTCTGAAGAGCTGCCCCACCATGATCTTATTTTCTCCCAGTGCATATTAAATAGCACTTGTCAAGGTCTACAATACAATTTATAAAACTACTTAATGTTATAAAAACCATTATAAATCTAGTACAAAAGCATAAAATCTTGGAATGAGCTATTTTTATGCAAACTCACCTTTGGAATCAGTGTAGACTATTTTAGCATCTTAAATGTGGAACACCATTACATGCTGTTCTCACCCAAAATAAAGGAAATTGCACAGGCAGGACTCAATTGGACCTATTGTGAGAATATTAGAACATAAATCTTGGATACATCATCATAATTCAGATGCTCCTCTTGTCCAACATTTATTTAAAGGTCTAGTGTTCTGTAAAATGTGGAAGATGTGTATTAGTTATTTGTACCCTTAGTTAGACTTGCATGGAAGGTTTAATTGATAAACAGACACAACTGAATATTTTTTGCAACACATTATTTATATATAATTTAAAAAATAGAAAATTGGTTTGTGTATGGTGAGGTTTGTCTTTTTTCACTCAGTATAGTTCATTACCCTGTGATCCCAGTTTGTTTATTGGAGCCACTTAGGTTGTAGCAGCCATGGGACATGCAGTGGTGTGGTCCTGCTAAAAAAAAGCAGATAAAAACACAGATAGTTATGGTAGTTTTGGCTCTTACTCAAAGCAATTGCAGTAGATGAACTTGCTCTCCCAGGAATGAACAGGGGTCCTGCCAAAGTCTGGAGGTCTCCAGCAGATTCTGTGAGACAATTATCGAATTTGTATTTTGGGTTTATATGCTTGTTTTGCAGAGGCTGCGAGCAGCTGTGAAGATCAATTTTCCTTTTGTGTGCTCTGAGCTCCACATTATTCCAAAATTGGATTCTTTTTTCTGTTAGTAAAAATAAGCCGTTGTGTATTGTGAATTCTAGTAAATGTCCTTTGTACAAGGCTGTTCACCAAAAAGAAAAAGCCACAAACTGTAATATTTGTTTTTTACAGAGGGAATGCACAGCATTATCCTACTTGTCACAGGGTGGGGGGGAGTTTAGCAGTCCTCACTGGCTAGAAAATTGTGGTGATTGTGGAAAGTCCACCTTGATCATTGGTTTGCTAGTGAGTTTCAGAAAGTTCACCTCTGCCAAGTGTCGACACATCCATAAGAAAAATTACCTTGAAAGAGCTTCTGACCAAGAGCTACAATGTGATCAGTTTGTTTCCAGACCAATCAAGGATTTGTTTTATAATTTGTCTAACAATTTTTAGTGGTTTCCCAAGTCAGCATGGCCAACAATGCAGCTATGTTTGTTGTGTATCTTTGAGCATGTCACTATCTGCTTCAGTTGTGAGGGTTTTTTAAAACTCCTCTCTGCTTAGCCACAGAAACCAGCAAATCTCTTGTCTTACTGTGTTTCAGATCCAAGCATATCTGAGATGCCACAAGCTGCGTTCTGCTTATCTGGTTGCCGTTAAGCTTGAGAACCCTAGAGCTGTGCAGTTGGTTCAGCATGTTCGGCAGTTGGCTGAGGACAGTGGGGAAGATGTGGTGCAGGCCATTTGTACCCAGTGGCTTTCAGTACATCAAGCTAAGCCAAAAAGCTGGCTTGCTCAGAGCACCAAGAAGTGACTATCAGATGAGTGGAGATTTTGTTTAATCTGTAAAAGGAAGGCTTGACATCACACTGATGAGAACAGCTTAATGGTAAATGTTAAAGCGGGTAACAACAAGGCAGAGAGGAGCTGCTCAGATGTTTCAGGTGATAGGGAAGGGACTGATTTCTAAAAAGTGCCAATTGTGTCCTAGTGACAACCAACTACCTCTACCTCAGAGTGTTCTGGCTGTGTTAAGCATGAAAAGGCAAGACTGAATTATTAGCAGTGAGAGAGACCCTTTTGTTACTATAAAGGCATTTCTTTATCTCAAGCCATTTATTTTATTAACCTGAAAACCACACCAGATAAGCTTTAATTTGGAGCCCATCTTTTTGTTTAAATATAAAGTTGTTGCAGGAAACCCATGAACAAAACATGTCTCCTTTCATCCCTTTTATGTTCAGAAACTGATATTACTGTTATTTACTGTTATTGGTTGTTCTAAACATGAATACAGTGTATGGTTTCTGAAGTACATGTTGGGAAGCAATGGGCAGCTGTGATGGTACAGAAGTTTCCTCTCTGTTGTGCTGCTGTTGGCAAAATTAACAAGATCTTATTTGGCACTGATGGAAAAGACAAAAACCCCAGCACCCCTCCATACACACACACACACACACACACCGGTCCATGGAAAAATTGTCTTCCGCAAAACCAGTCCCTGGTGCCAAAATGGTTAGGAACCACTGCCCTAGAGGTTGCTGCTAGCAGAAACTCTCAGTGAAAGCCATGCTATCCTATTATTTTCACTTAATAGCAGATGTAGTGTGGCACTCTGCATGAGCAATTCAGGCCAATAATTGTGTACCTGTTACCATGTGAGGGAAGATAGAGAGAGAATGCAAATAAAATAGTGAATACAGTGAAGTGTGGAACAGAGGCTGTCTGTCAAAGTAATAGTCTGTTTTTGCCTGCTGCCCTTCTTCTGTGTTCCTAAATTTGTTGTGACAGTGGTGTAAGTCAAGAGTGCAATGGGGCTGGTTTAGAATAGGCTTGGCTTTAAATTTAAGTAACTGATGGTATCCAGCAGCTGTCCTCCAAACTTGATTCAAATGCTCTTTCTGATCACTAGTAAAAAAAAAAGCGTAACTGGTTACCTGAATTGTAAATGAAGCTAGAGTGCTATTAACATGAGGACAAACTAACAGATATACAATCTGTCCATTGTGTTTCACTTCACTCCAGTACAGGCAATTTTTCGTGATTTTTTTACTCTGCATGTGTGTTGTTTTGGGCAACTTCTGTTTTTTCCTTTAACAGATCGTCGTCATGGTGTAAGCCCCCAGCCCTTCATACAATGGAAAGTTGCAGTTGTCATCACTCCCTTGGCTTTAAATGCTGTTATAGACACACACTTTGGTAAATGCCTGGCTCATTATATGTGGTGCCCATAAGTAACTAAGGATGACCACTTTTAGCTTCCGTATTTTCTTGCCCCCAGATTCTGAAGCTTATCTCATTAAGACTAACAAAAGCTGCTTTTGTTGTCTAGCTGTTAGGACAGGCTAGTCTGAGGACTGAGAAGGTGATGCACTTCTTCCATTAATAAAATACCATGTTTGTTACTTGCCTCTGTTCCCTTCTTTCCCTCAAACACACACATTCCTTTTATAGAGGGAGAAAATGGAAACCTTCTCAGCAGAAGAGTCCAGCTTGTGTGTGGCATTCCCTTTTGCACTATACTTTATGCACTTTACATTCTAAGTATTCTTTCTGTCACCAGCAGAACCTGCCCCTGGGAACTGGCTTGTATTTTCAAATACTGTAATGGGTTTGGAAGCATTTGAATGAACAAATTAGTTATGCTTCTACAAAGAGATCATGAAATTATGTGTAAAGTAAGCAAAAATAAAATAAACTTGGTCACCTCTTCGGTGTTACTTTAACTTTTAAGTGTTGGGAATTCAATCACAGTTAAGTAACTTGTGTGAAAATCAAAGCATAATACTTTGCACAAAAAGAACAATGTAAACTGAGAAGTTTTATTAACATATCACCAAAATACAGAACAGTCAAGTGAAAGAAGACTTCTGTAAAACAATCACCCTCCCCAGGAATTCCTTATGTGGCCTTTTTGTCTCTTCTTTTAAAAAAGGTACATATTCCAGTAGTCTTCATAATTCTGGAGAGGGTCTGAAGTTCAAGCTTTCTTCCTTTAAAAAATTGGTCTCTCAAATACTTTCTCTGTGAGTACTGGAGCAGAAAGTTTAATACTAAGCTTCTTCCCAAGATGCCATGTGTTTTAGTAGCACTGGGCCCAGGGCTGCGTTCTGTTAGCCATTAGATGCTAAGAAGTGCCCAGACATCAAACATAAACAGCTCATCTGTCTGGGATCGGTTCTGAATTGTCCAGGAGTGAAACTGAAGTGGCCTAAACAGCTAAGCACATCTCTTCCTCGCAACCACCATTGTGAGCCTCTAAATTAGAGGGTTCCTGGCTTTACAAATTATTATAAACCACAGTCTGCAGAGGCACAGGCAAGTGATCCTCGCTCCTACTGCCATACTTGACCGCGTGGTTGGAAAAAAAAAAAGAGTAGCATGGCTGTTCTCAAGTTAGTTGTGTAACAAGGGATATGTATTTTCTATGTATGAAACCAAGTTGAAAAATAACGCTTCATTTACACTTTGAATTGTGTGCATCAGGTGACTGTGCTGGGGTTCTCAGTTCCTGTTTTCACAGCAAATACCTTACTGGCAATACACAGCTACAACAAAAGATCCCTCATAATTCAGTCCCACTTGATGCCTAAGAGTTCACAGCTGACTTTCCAAAGTTGCTTAGCTGTTTCTTCATTACGGCCTTGAGCTGAGATATACGCTGGTTGACAGTCACTGTGGTACAAATAACAATGTTTCAATTAGGAATCTTAGGCACTGGCATAGTTTAAAAGTTGGGCTTGGCAAAAATCCTAGTGACAGTTAAACCCTTTGTCCCTGACATACTTGCTTTCAGTCTGCAAGGATCTTTTTTTTCCATGAGGGGATTTAAACATTCAACCTGCATTCTGAATTGCTACGTAATCAGTCTTAATCAGAAGAATAAGGTTTTTATGCCTACTTTTCTCTATTTTAAAGAGTCTCAAAGTGGCTTACAATCTTCCTTTCCTCTCTCCACGTACCTGCACCTTGTGAAGTAGGTGGGGATGAGAGAGTTCTGAAAGAACTGTGGCTGGCCCCAGGACACCCAGCAGGCTTCATGTGGGAGAGTAGAAAAATCAAACCTGGTTCTCCAGATTTAGAGTCTGCTGCTCTTAACCCCACTACACTGGATGGTTGGGAGGATAAAACAGAAGAGGGGAGAGCCATATAAATCACTTTGATTACCTTGAAGGAAGAGCTGCATAAAAATTAAACAACAAAAAACCCCTTTACATAACGCTCTCCCTCTAATTTAGAACCATTTGCCTTTATACCTGACACATTTAATAATAGGAGGGATTCTTTTAAAAGTGTGTAGTAGAAACAAACTCTAGCTAGATTGGGACACTTGTGAGCAGAACATACAGCTCCCAAGAAGCGATCGCTACATTCTGCTCTAGATGGAGAATGGAAGATGCTGCACTGAATACTCATTTGCAATTGATTTTGGCATAAACAATATCTGGGAAAAGCAGGATGGATTCAGACTTCCAGCTCCCTCCCCTAAAGTAACTGATTACCAAAACAGACACTGCTAACTCACAGGCCTTGTGCTGCATGTGTATCTCTCTAGAATGAGAAAAGGCATTCTTCCAGTTTATTAAAGTCACAGGAAAAATTAGCTATTGCCAACCAATAGGGAAATTTAGAACCCCAAATTCATTCTTGCTACTTAAGACTTGATTATTCGTCCATACATTGATCAAATTCTTACACTTTCTACACCAAAGGAAGAGTCTACCTAATGCTAAAGTAACTTGCAATGAACCACTGTCAGCATTCTAAGTGTCAGCTGTAACTAATTTTTAAATTGTTATCCCAAGGCTCTTTTCCAGGTCTGGTGGCTACTAGGCCACAGCAGGTCATAAGTAACATTTTGAGCAATTTTTATGACCTACCTGAAATACTTCCCACTCACTGACTCCAGCTCCTCTGCCACTGCACAATACACACTGGTCTGGGCTCCTCCTTGTGGTGTCTTCAAGAAGAAAATTACCTTCAGATAATATCAATTATAGATATATGACGGGTCAATTCAGTCCATACAGTGCCCGGATGCAAAGCATTTGCAGTGACACCAGTGCCTGCCAAAAAACCCCATGCATGTAGCAGAAAACATCCTGAAAATCTGTTCAAAAGTAAAGTTTTTTAAAAACATGTTACAATGCAGTTAAGTAAGTACCTGGAAAATAAGAGTCATATAACGAATTGTATCTTTCATATGTCTACATATAAAGTATTACCTAAATATATGCTACAAAATGTTTAGTTTTATACCATGAAGACCGATGAACGTTCTATTTCCATGGAGCCACAATTGGTCCTCACTCCATGCTGCAGGTACATACTGCAGAAAACACACTTGATGCCATGTATCACAGGCCTAGTGCACATTCCCTGTTTTATTGCTACATCTTTTCCCAAAAGGGACATGATGCTAAAGTTTACCTCCACCTGTTCAAATTTGCAGTGTTATCCTCTCTCTTTATTTCTAAGTAAGTCCCAAGAATATTTAGTGGGATTTGTTTCCAAGGAGGTGTGCCTAGGGTTACAGCTTTTAGAGCTCCACAGGCTTGCTTTCTTCCATGGACTGTCTCTTCTGTTTTTAAACACACACACACTTTCCAAGTATCTTCAGCTTTCCATAGAGTAAGTCAGATGAGGCTATTATTTACATGGCACTATTAAGAACAAGCTGCTGACCTTGCAGGCGTTTGGCCAACTCCCGGGTAAACGGAATATTGGCTAGTTTGCTTTGACAGTAGGCCAGACCCGTGTTGTAGCTCTGCTCACTCTGGAGGTCATGGAAACGAATCCTCCCACTGTGATGAGCCAGTGATGACACATTCAGAATGTGAGCTGGTGCATATTCTTTCAGGTGCTCTAGCAATAGGAACGTTAAAAGGAAGTGCCCCGAGAAAAAGAGACAAGAGCTGAAGTTTTGCCTTTTGATTACAGTGCTTAACAGGAATTCGGGAAAAACAAGTTAACATTGCAAGTATCACCCTACTGTACAGCCACAGGAATGTCTAGTAAATTACTTATCCCCACAGTTAGAATGAACATCTGTGATTGTACCTCCACTCCCTGTCTGTGCTAAGGTTTGTTAGTCCCTGCCCCACACTATCACACATAATGAGCTATTGCACCATAGTTACAATTCTTTGCTGTAGAAAAGGCAGGCTTTTTGACAACCTCAGTATATGTGAGCAGAGTGCAGCTGGATTTGTCTGTTGCACCTTTATCAAAGAGTGTGGGTGTGATGGACTAGACAGCAGTCTCAGTGAGTGACAGCTGGAGAAACTCACTGTGATTGGCTGACAACCTCAAATGGTAACAAGAGTAACAGTTAAGAAAGGCAGAGAGAGAGAAGGCTCTTAGTTTGTGGTACAGAGTGTCACAAGGCAGAGCAAGTTCAAAGACACTGGTTCAGATCCCAAGACTATGGGCAGATTCCATTTGTGAGAGAAATTATAAACACACATTGAGAGGGACAAAGGGTCCTGTGTCTGTTTGGAATCCCAGGAGACAGACTGAGGTCCCAGCAGAGAAAGGGGACTTGGCACAAGGGTTTGAGGTGTCAAGAGTGCAGGGCCCTCAAAGGTGCTAGAGTCTAGGGTTATAGCTCTTCCTGAGAAGAGGGTAACTAGTTTGCCAGGGAAAAAGGCTGAGGTGGGAATTCCTGACGTAGGTTCAGTCAGAGCAAGCTAGTGTGAATATATTTAAAAGCCAAAACCATCTTCTAAAAGGTTTGTGTTAAGGAGTCTTGTCTAGCTGAGGGAAACACTGGGTATTTTTAAGAAGTAACAACTTGCCAACCAAAGGTGTTCTTGTATATAATTCTATTTTTCTGCCTACCCATAGAATCTAATATAATCCTCTGTTATTATTCCTCCCTTCTCAGCCTGTTTGAAAATAAAATTTATTTTGTTTTGATATAATCAATGCTACCAGTGCCATTATTTTATTTCTGACAAGTAAAATTTTGGTTCACCTGAGGTACTGGGCAAGATGTGACAGGATTTACAGAGGTCTCAGCGGGCCAATCCAAAACGTGTGTTTTAGACCACACAATGTGCCCCTACTTCATTGTCTTCCGGAACAAATGAATGAGAAGAAAAGCAACCTAGAGTAAGCATAACTTTCCCTTTGGTTATTCATGGAAGTGTAATGGTTACATCCATTCACCACCCACCAAACTGTGAGCCAGTTTGGTGTAGTGGTTAAGTGTGCGGACTCTTATCTGGAAGAAGCAGGTTTGATTCCCCACTCTTCCACATGCACCTGCTGATGTGACCTTGAGCCAGTCACAAGGTCTCATAGAGCTGTTCCTCTCAAGAGCCATTTCTGTTAGAGCTCTCTCAGCTCCACCTGCCCCACAGGGTATCTGTTATGGGGAGTGAAAGGGAAAGGAGATTGTAAGCTACTCTGAGACTCCTTTGGGTAGCAAAGGTGGGATAAAAATCCAATTTCTTCTTCAATGACTCTGGGCCTTACCCAAGTGATTGACTCCCAAATGCATCTCAAAGCCATCAACTGTCTTTGGAGTAGGGACACATCGTCACCCTTGCATTGTTAATGAGGATGTGGAGCTCTTTCTCTTCTACAAGAAACAGACACAGAGAGCACCAAAGCTTCAGAGGAAATTTTAGCATGATAGAATCTACCACATGACTGTCATCTTTCTTTCAGATCCTCATAGATTCATACTGCAAGAAGGAAACACCAGCATTGAACATTTTTTTATATTAGAAAACCTCCATGAAAATAGAAAATTAGCATAGCAAGAATAAAAGTTGTTGTCAAAGGCTTTCATGACTAGGTTATGATTAGGGAATGTGGTCTATACTGCTTTGTATAGCTTTCTGGAAGTAGGATCCTGTTATGTAATTTTTGCACCACTCAGTGTGTCATGTTAAACACCATGCTTTAGTTCTTTTAGATTTTTGGTTGGTTCCAAACTTTTACTATATTAGTGCATTGTTTACTGAATGTCACATTTTGTTGACTGTATTGAGTCACTCTGTGTAATCTGCCTTGAGCCCTGTGAGAAATGTGAACTATCAATAAAAAAAAAATTCTCCCACATCCTGAATGAGTGAAGAGGGATAGGACCTTTCTGCTTGCCATGCCACATCTTTGGTACACTCTCCCCGCTCTGAGTTTTGCCTGTAGCCTCTCTTATTAGTGTTCTGGTGCCAGACAAAGTCTGTTTCATTTTGTCAGGCATTCAACAGACTGATTTGTTTTCCTCTGATTTCAGCTGCTATTTCGTTTTCATTCTGGTTCTGGCTCAAGCAAGATTTGTTGCTGTTGGGTCACTCAATGCATTATTTTTCTTTATTAGTACAATTTATGTGGCATTTTTACTACTGATTGATCTGTTATGAATGCTGTTAGCTGCTTTAAGCAAACATTGTTGCTTGGAAAAGTAGGATAAAAACTATTTAGATACGTTTTAGGAAATTTTCTGCAAATTCCCTAATAGACTTGGTGTCTGCCAAATCTAGCTTCTTCACAATAACTTGCTGGTTCCCAGTCAAGGTTTGGATTTCACAGGCCGCTGCTTCTCCTTTCACCATGTCTCTGCAAGCAAGGATGATTCGGGCACCTGCAATAAGAAAAAGTGGGAAACTACTTTATAATGCCAGTGAGTTTATAAGATAGAAGCTGTGTGGCTTGAACCTAGAAAGAGCTTACACTGCAGAACTGATACCACTGATTCTCAGACACCAGATGAGTTCATTGGAGGAGTTAATTGAAAAGTCTGCAATATAGAAGTCATTCAAGTGGTAAACAGTACAAAATACTATTGTAATAGTGAATCCAAAAGACTAGAAGTACACTCAGACAAGAAGGGAAAATCACTGTGGTGTAGCATTCATAATGTCCAACTAGGATCTGGGAGCCCTGGGCTCAGATTGCCACTCTGCCATGGAAACTCATTGGATGATCTTGGGCTAGTCAGTCTCTCAGACTAACTTACCTAACAGGGTTGTTGAGAGGATAAAATGGCAAACAGAAGAACCATGTATACCACCCTGAGTTCCTTGGAGGGAGGGTAGAATAAAAAATTATCAAATAAATAATTAATAAAATAGATATGCATAAGGCCAAACAAAGCCGACTACGCAGACTTGTGCAGGTAAAGCAAAACAGGGACTGGACGAGCAAACAGGCAAGCAGGATAGTTGGAGAATTGTACAACAGCTTTGTTTGTTCTATCAACGTGAATCATTCTGAAAGGAGAATGAGAAACCAACTGAAAGTCAATGGTGCAAAACCATATCACTTTAACATGTGTATGTGATATCACAACAACCGGACATGTAATATATTGGGGTCGGCGCAGTAAGAGACCAGAGTCGGAGAGTGATTTCAGCAAGTTTTACTTCAGGAACACACACACAACACACACTGAGCTCTGTTAAAACTTCCCGCTCCTTTATACAATTCTTGCCCCCTTCTGATTGGTCCTTAACTATCTACATGGATTGGCTATTTACAGGGCCCTAAGGGCCTATCAGGGTACAGTATGAGCCTGGATGTTGATTGGCTACTTATGTTTCAATCCTTCCCCTGATTGGGCACGCTTAGGCCTTCTCTGGAACCCTGGTGTGGAGTTCAAGCTCTGGCTTGTTCGGCTTCCCTCCAAAAGTAACAGTTCCCCCCAAAAGTAACAGTTCTCCCATTTGAGCCTAGGACACAACAGGACAGAAATCATCAAGTGAGAAAAAGTTTTCAGAGCAAAAGTCAGAAATTGAAGACCTGAAAGTCCCCTTGCTTATCATGACAATATCTAAGTGAGCAAGTTGCTGTGCCACCTTCTGGGCAGTGAGATTCGCAGTGCTCCACCTATGGCAGAAAGGCCAGCAGCTCCCTTCTGGGCCGCCATGCAATAATAGCACAGAAAATCATGGATTTAGGATGGTTGCTAAAGGCCACAATTTGGCTCAAACACTTCATTTCACACAAATTATTAAGGTGGTAAAGTTTTTCTTGCTATAATGATCTGAACACCTCAGAAAAAAATAATGAACACAAAACCTAATACTGGTTTATTAACAGTGCTATGATTTCACTAGGAAAAACATGGTGAGTGCCCTGGCTAAGCTACAGTTTCTGCATACTCAGCAACTCGTTTTATGATCTTTCTGCAAGGCTCAATGAAGACTTAAGTAATTGTGCTAGATCCAGACAGCTTTTCTCAATCAATCTCACAATTCCTCTCCTTATTAAATGATCCCATCTTGTAGGGATGAAAGAGGATACCAACTTGCCTCTTCTTGCAAGATCTCTGGCAGTTTCCTTCCCTATGCCAGTATTGGCCCCAGTGATCACAGCCACTTTTCCATTCAGCTTCACTGCAGACTTGCACACTCCCCCTGCAATGTACTTCCTGGAAAATATAAAGGCACATAAGTAATTAATACATTCAAGTGGTAAGGAAAGTGCCATTATATGTACATAGAAGGGTGGTTTCCACAGAGGACTTCTGGATATGGAGAAGTGGGGAGATTTTGCTAGTTCTCCCTCCCACAGCAGTTCTCTAACCCCACCTTGATGATCCTGGGGGTCCCTGATTCCCCAGGAGAAGCATTGGGGGGCATTTTGACCTGCAGTGGGAAGCAAAGAAGTCATGCTCTGTGGACAGAAATTCTGTTTGGGTTGTCAAATGTTCTCCATGAGATCCAACCCAATGCACTGAATATAAAGAGTCTAACTTAACCTGGATTCTTAGGTTCTTCGCATACAAAAGCTCAGAACCCTGGAATACTTTAAATGACAGTAGACTAAAGAAAGGAAGCAGTTCAGCTCCATAAGACAGATCATTACTTTTACATATTTCATCTGGAAAGCCAAACAAATTATTTGGGAAAAGGAAAGATTTTATGCTTGCCTGACCCCTATGGGTCCTAATCCCCTCTCTTCCCTTACAAAATGACCTTCATAATTTATCGAAAGTTTCCTTTTATTAGACAAACTCAGCCTTGATTCTCACAATTGTAAGCTTTATACTTGCCTTTCTAACTGTGAATTTGAGTCAGCTATTAGCTTCAAAACTGAGGAACATGATGCAGGAACTGTTCTCACCTATTCTGAAAAGCTGTACTTCCCTGGTACATATCAGGCATTCTTCAGTCTCCTTTCTCACACACATTCCCACACACCCTGCAGTATGGGGGTCACTTCTTTGTATGGCTATGCCTTAGCACTGGGGGACATATGGGCATATCACAACCACATAGGTAAGCTGATCAAGTAGGTTAGAGGCCTTTCTCATCCCCACCACATAATAGCAATATACACATATGCTCCCTAGTAGTAGCATTATAGCAGAGCAAAATGGTTAGTGTTTGTGTGAAAGGGACCATAGTTTTGTCGAGGTATGAATCTATCTTAACCCAGTATGACAGCTCTACTCTGACAGATAGTGATCTAGCCGGCAAGCTAGGTCACAGTGACCTTATCAGCAGGCTGGTTTGAGCCGGCTGAGAACAGGTGAAGGAACATGCTGAGTCAGTATGACACTGCACAGCCTGGATTGGCTGACTGAACTATAAGTAGACTGTGTGTGCAATACACAGGTCTCTCTTCGAGAGTTAGCTGTCTGGCGGAGCATTTTGTCTGTGTGAATAATATATTGGACTGCACTAGTGAGCACTTACTGTATACTCTGTAAATACACTACTTTGGCACTAGCTGCAGGTGTCTGGCTGATTTCTTTCCTGGAGCTCAGTGTCGGGCACATCACGAAGCTCACTCTGCTAACTACCGCACCGACAGGGTTATGGGCCCAGCACACTTCCGCTGCGCGGAGGAGCACCATGAGAGTTGAGCTGCCGAGAGTTCGGAAGGAGCCGGAGGCGAGGAACGCCGGTTGAAGGACAAAGAAGCACCAGCTATCTTGTTTTGAGAGCCAGAGGGACGACGGCAGCCAGCTGTGTGGAGGAGTCAGCATCATGGCTCAGCAGCAGCTTGCAGTGGCCGTTGAGAAGCTTAATTCAGCCAACTACGCGGTGTGGAGCCTGAGAATGGAACACTACCTCAAGCGTGAAGGGCAATGGCTGTTTGTAAGTAATCCCCCTGCTGTGTTAACTCCTGCTGAGACTGTGTTAGCCGATAAGGCACTGGCAAACATCGTGCTGGCAGTAGGAGATGACCAGTTGGTATATGTGCGAGGGAAGGACACTCCCAAGGCTGCCTGGGACGCGCTCAGTGGGGTTCATGTTAGTACCACTGCTGGCTCCCTCATGGCCTTGACTAGGAAAATGTTTCGCACTGTAATGCCAGCTGGAGGGTGTGTGAAAAAGCACATCAAGAAGCTAACGGACTGTTTCGTTGAGCTTGAGGCCAGAGGCAAGACTGTAGCTCCCGATAACAGAGTTTACATTTTACTGTCGTCGTTGCCGCCTGAGTTTACTCCCTTGATAACATCCCTGGAGACGGATGATGTGGCGACTCTAACGATGGAGTACGTCTGTGCCCACCTGCTTGATTTCCAAGAGAGGATTACAGCAGTGAGTTGTCCGGGGGCGTTGGCTGAGGAGCGTGTGGTTATCAGCTTGTCAGGGAAGGCGTCCAGGAGTGAGCCAGCTTTTGCTGCTGGCAGACGACCAAAGGCTGAGAAAGAGGAGCCGACTGCACTGGCAGTCCGACGCTGCTATGGCTGTGGATCATTTTGGCACCTGCTTCGAGCTTGCCCAGAGAGGAGGAAGCGGCGTGGACGGAGGCAGCGAGAGCAGAGGACCACCAGCCCGTGTGAGGAAGAAGCCCGGCTGGTCACGTCTACAGGAGAGAGCACAGGGTCTGCCTGGATTTTAGACTCTGGTGCTACGAGCCATCTCTGCTGCGATAAGGAGCTGTTGAACAATATTGACATTCCTGAGCACAGGCATGTCAGATTAGCTGACGGGACTTCCGCTGCTGTTACTTGTTCAGGGAATGTTGAATTTCCTGTATTAGACTGCAATTTGCAGCACGTCTTGTGTGTACCCACATTAAGGTCGAACCTGCTGAGTGTGAGCATGTTAATTGACCAGGGATACCAGGTAAAGTTTGAAAAGACCTGTTGTAAAATCCTAGGAGGTGGGGGGAAGCTGCTTGCAACTGGGAAGAGAGAAGGTAACATATATGAGGTCCAGAGTCATTGTGCCCAGGTGGCACAGGTGTCAAATGTGCCAGTGCACAATCAGTGTATACATCTGCTCCACAGGAGACTCGGGCACTGTGGGTTTAGAGCGTTAAAGAAGACCCTGCAGTTGGTGCCAAGTCTAAAGGTAAAACCCTGCAAGTGTTACCTAGATTGTCAGGTCTGCAAAAAGACCAAGAGCAGGGCTTGTGCTGCTTCTAAGCAAAGCACAAGGGAGAGTAAGCGTGCCCTGGAACTCGTCCATTTGGACGTTATAGGCCCATTGCCAAAAGGTCTGTCGGGGAGGAGGTACTGCCTAGTGGCCACCGATGACCACACAAGGTACTCTTGGGTGTTTACCATGGTGCATAAATCTGAAGTGTACAAGGTGTTCACTAAATGGGTCAAAGCGGTTGAGAGGCAATTAGGTGTAAACCTCCAGGCTATTCAGAGCGACAGAGGGGGGGAATTCTTATCAAATGATTTGAAACGTTGGCTGGAGAACAAGGGCATTGCCCACCGTTTAGTGAACCCAGCCACGCCCCAAGAAAATGGGCATGGGGCTGTACTACAGACTGTAATGTACAGCATGCTAGAAGATGCAAAGCTGCCAATATCTTATTGGGCCGAAGCTATGTACTGTGCTGTTTTTGTGCATAATCGAACTTGGGCCAGAGCTGTAAATGATTTGCCTTACAGATTGCTGTTCAATAGGACCCCAAGTCTGAAGTAGCTGAGAGTCTTTGGGATTAAAGCCTGGGTTGGCATCCACTCCGAGAACAGGAGGGAGGGGGATAGCCGGGCAGAGAGCCTAACTTTTCTGGGCTACAAGCCAAAAGCTAGGTGTTATCGCTTCTGCGATAAGAAAAGGAAAATAAAGCTCAGTAAGACTGCCCAATTTAACGAGCAGTCCAGCTGGCCGCAATTACACTCTAATAACAAAGACCTTGTACTCCTGCCAATTACTGATAATGATGCTGGAGTCCTGCCAAGGGTAATTAAGCAGGAACAACAATCTCCCGACCGGGGGCTGGCAAGCCGAGGGGCAGAGAAACGTGAGCTCCAAGCTGGCACAGAGCCTCAGATGCAAAGTCAAGAGGTAGAACTTGAGAGTCAGGAGGCAGAACCTGAAAGTCAAGAAGTAGAACCTGAGAGTCAGGAGGTGGCAGGCCAGGAGGTGGCAACAGACCAGCCTGAAGGAGACCAGGCCGGTCCAAGTACGAGAGTATCCACTAGAGCCACAAAAGGCATCCCTCCTGCCAGGTATAAGGTGCCTTATGTTACATGGGTAATTAAACCAGACCCACCAGGGTTCCAGGAAACACTCAGGAAAAAGGCTGAGGCGTGGAAGGTCTGGGTGGCAGAATGTGAGGCACGGAATAAAGAGGCTGAAGCCAAACGCCAGAAGGAACTGGCTGACCAGGACAGTGATAACGAGTTCCTGGATTGGAAACTGTAAATGCGTATATATGAAAAAGCATGTAACATTGCTGTCTGTGTACAATGGTTGGGTGCACTGGGTTCGATAGATTAGGAGGTGTGTCGAGGTATGAATCTATCTTAACCCAGTATGACAGCTCTACTCTGACAGATGGTGATCTAGCCGGCAAGCTAGGTCACAGTGACCTTATCAGCAGGCTGGTTTGAGCCGGCTGAGAACAAGTGAAGGAACATGCTGAGTCAGTATGACACTGCACAGCCTGGATTGGCTGACTGAACTATAAGTAGACTGTGTGTGCAATACACAGGTCTCTCTTCGAGAGTTAGCTGTCTGGCGGAGCATTTTGTCTGTGTGAATAATATATTGGACTGCACTAGTGAGCACTTACTGTATACTCTGTAAATACACTACTTTGGCACTAGCTGCAGGTGTCTGGCTGATTTCTTTCCTGGAGCTCAGTGTCGGGCACGTCACGAAGCTCACTCTGCTAACTACCGCACTGACAAGTTTGCCATCTTACTTTTGTGTAGTGTCCCACCACCATTGTGAGTCTGAGTCCTGATGTCTTTTGGCCTTGTAGGGCTGTGACCTCCTACATAAAATACATCATACCAATGGTCATTTTCTTTTAGTAATTCAGATTTTAAGAGAAAAAGAGAATTACCAACAGAGCACTAGAGAGAGACAAAAATGGATATGAATAATTCCAGATGGGTACCCATGTTATTCTGTACCAGCATGTCCAATGGCATTTTAAAGACTAATAAAATTTATTCAAATATAAGCTTTTATGAACCAGAATGCACTTCATCAGGTACATGAACTACTCCACCATTAGGCTCATATATGTATACCAGAAGCAGCAAACATCTTATTCTTCTTCACTCTGTCAACCTGAAGAAAGTATTGAAAGATGAAAGCAACTCTTGTGTCTTTTGACTCCCTCTTCTCATTTATGATGCTGTGTCAAAGAATAACCAGAGGAGACACTAGGATAACGGAGCCTCCGGCAGCCCGCCGCATCGTGGCATGGCTGCTGGGGAGATTTTGCCCCTCTCAGCAAAAAGAGTGGGTGATTCAGCGCGCTTTAGGTGCTTCTTCAGGGGGCGGGGCTTCAGCATGCCTTCTGAAGCCTCCGCTCCCTCCTGAGACAGTCCTCCTGCGGTGCTCGGTCTTGAAGGAGCATGCTTTCACGCTCCTGGCTGGTACTGCAGGGGATTAGGCCTGTAGAGGCCGTTCTCGTCGGGCAGCGTCGCAGCATCGGAAAGTTTGTTGAGCATGTCGTGGGATCTGTTTATGGCTGGCATTTTCTTTCTTCTCTACTGTGGTCCCTGTTTATTGTGCTTGGTTGGGCATAAGGGCTGGTGTTTCCTGGGGTTTGCCTTATTTTGGGTGCCTTAAGCGGGGGAGGAGAAGGGTGCTTGATAAGGGCAGTGAGAGGCTGCCTCGTGTTAAAAACATCATTTTCCAACACCTCCCTTTTTGAGTGGTCAAGCCTCTCTTTTAGGTCTTTGCTCTTGGTGGCCTTTTTGGGGGTGGCTGAGGTGGCAGTCAATGGGGTGGTGAGGTGCGGCCATTTTGTAGGCACTGGGGTGGTTGTTCTTCTTCTTGCCTTGGGTGCTTGGTGGCCATTTTAGGTTGGTTCTTCCTCACTCTTTGTTCAGGGCGGCCATTTTAAGAGGCAGTGAGGTGGCGGCCATTTTAGGTGGGTTTCCCCCCTTTGTTCTGGTAAGAAGAATTGAGGGGTTTTTTAAGGGGTTTGTATGCATCTTCCCCTGGCACAGAGTAGTAAGCTGCTTTACGGCAGTTCATACTCGTTTTAATCTTGTATTGTGTTGTGATCCTCTTAAGGTGGCGAGCATGTCGGGGCGTAAGGGTGGCAGAAAATCAAAGGGAAAACAGCCTGCACATAAGGCTCCTAAGCCGCCCCAGAAGTGTCCTCCACCCCCTCGTCTTCTGATGAGGAGGGTGAGGATGATGTGAACGCAGTCATTTTTCAGAGGCTGCAGGCCCTGGAAAGGGCGTCTGGGTTTCCACCTTCTCAGATGCCAAGGAAGGGGCGGGTTCCTAAGCGGGTTTTGCAGGCAGATATACTGACCCGTTTGTCTATTTTGGAGGGCAGGTCTGCCGCATCTGCTAGTGGAGGAGCTGTTGGGCTGGTCGGTTCGGATGCTGGATCGGGGCCTTCCTCCGGTGTGGTTGGTGCAGGATCAGCAGTGGTGCCTGCTGTACCTCCTGGTAAGTCGGGGATTGGTTCTTTGCCCTATACGGGGCCTGTGTGGCCCTGGGGGTCTTGGGGATCTGCTGCACCTAATGGGGTTGGTACTGCTTCTGGTAGTTCTGCGATTCCTTCAAATTTGGGCATGGGACAGCAGAATAATTGGATGTGGCTTCAGGGGCAGTTTAGCCCATTTGGTAATTGGCCTGGGGCAGGGCAACAGGAGGAAGCTGCGGCTTTGACTGGCGGATGGGGTTTCCCATCTCCTTATGGGGCAGTCCCGTTTGGTGCTATGCCTTTTGGTGAGGTCGCCTTACCTTTAGGTGATCACCTGCTGCCTGCCACGAGAGAGAGAATCCTTAAGGGGGAATCCTTTTATTTAGAGAATTGGAAAAGAAGGACAAGGAGGAACTTGATGATAAAGAGAAGGAGAAACTTAAGAAGAGGAAGGTAGATCGGACCTGGGCCAATTGGCTTCCAGGGTTTTTTATATATGTGGGAGTGATAGCGCATGCTCAGCCCTGGCGGGCAGCAGCGCTGATTCAATACATGGACATCATATATAAAGGGTATACAATGTTCAGTGGTCCGGCCTGGATTCAATACGATCAGGAATTCAGGATGAGGGCTGCTTTATACCCTTCCCTCCCTTGGGATCGGATTCACCAACAGCTGTGGCTGCAGGTGATGTCACCTGCGCGGCCCAAACTGGGGGACTGCTCTGACAGTGGTCACTTAGTCTCTAAGGGTTCCTCTTCTCCTTCCATTTCATCATCACCTTCCCGCAGCTCTGCAGGGCAGGCAGTTCAACCCCGCTTGCTTTGCTGGGAGTTCGTGTCTCAGGGGGCGTGCAGTCGGAAAGTTTGCCAGTTCAAGCACGAATGCCCCCGTGTGCTGGCCCACACTCATTCAACAACTGTCCGAGAGTTCGGCCACGTAAGGGTCAGAAAAGACAGGGTGAAGGTCCTTCCCAATCTGGAAAAGGGTCCCAGCCAGATAAAGGTGGGTCCTCTTGAGCAATGGCTTCGTAGGTACCCACGTAGGGCTGACAGCTTTTATTGGTTTTATTGGTTTTAGGTTTGGTTTTAGAATTCCTTTTCAGGGTTCTCGGGTACCAACTTGGTCTCGGAACCTCAGTTCTGTTAAGGGTTTAGAGCACGTAGTTGAGGCTAAGATTGCCAAGGAGGTGGTGGAGGGCAGGATTTTGGGCCCATTTTCTAGTCCTCCAGTGGTTAATCTTAGGGTTTCCCCTTTAGGAGTGGTGCCAAAGAAGGCGCCTGGTGAATTTCGTTTGATTCACCACCTTTCTTACCCCAAGGGTTCTTCTGTTAATGACGGGATACCTGTTGAGCTATGCTCTGTCAGGTATACCACCTTCGATCAGACCGTGGGCGTCATTCGACACTGTGGTCGGGGCTGAATTGGCTAAATGCGATATCAAATTTGCATTTTGCCTTCTCCCTGTCCACCCTGATGATTTTGAGCTTTTGGGTTTCTCTTTTGCAGGGCAATATTACATGGACAGGGCGTTGCCTATGGGCTGCTCTGTATCGTGTGCTGCTTTGGAGTGTTTCAGTACCTTTCTTGAATGGGCTGTGCGCAAGAAAGTGGGTTTACAGGATGTTGTTCATTATTTGGACAACTATCTGTTTGTGGGCCCTGCAGGTTCTGGACACTGCGCTCAGTTGTTGTCCGGCTTTATTGAGCAGGCTGCTGAGTTGGATGTGCCTTTGGCCAAAGAAAAAACAGAGGGCCCGGCCCATTGCCTTGTGTTTTTGGGGATTGAGCTGGATACTTTAGCGCAGTCGGCCAGGATTCCTTGTCAGAAGCTGGAGGATTTGAAGGAAAGGATTAGTAGTTTCCTCCTCAAAAAGAAGGTTACGCTTCTGGAACTGCAGCAGTTGGTTGGGCATCTTAACTTTGCTTGCAAAGTGGTTGCCCCAGGTAGGGCGTTTCTTTGCAGGTTCTGTGATGCTATGGCGGGCCTTCGCTTGCCCCAGCACAGAACCAGGATGACTAGCAGCATGAGGGAAGACCTGCAGGTGTGGCAGGAATTTTTGGAATCCTTTAATGGGATTTCTTTTTGGAGAGAGGACATGAGGCTTGAGGCGGAGCTTCAGGTCATGTCCGATGCTGCCGAGTCATTAGGTTTCGGGGTCTACTTCCGTGGACACTGGTGCATGGAGGTGTGGCCAGAGTCGTGGGTGCAGGCCGGTATGAGCCGAGATCTCATGTTTTTGGAATTTTTTCCCATTGTGGTTGCGGTTTGGCTGTGGGGGAATGATATGGCTGATTGCACTGTACATTTTTGGTGCGATAACATGGCTGTTGTTCGTGTTATTAATTCCCTTTCATCCAAATTGCAACAGGTTATGAGGTTGGTAAGGGCCTTCACTCTGCGTTGCCTGCGGCTTAACATTTTGTTTTTGGCCAGGCATGTTCCTGGGGTGAATAACGGGGTGGCTGACGCTCTCTCTCGTAAACAGATGGAGAGGTTTCGTCAGCTGGCCCCGGACGCCGATCTGGAAGTGGCGCCAATGCCCCAGGAGCTATGGCTGATTGGAGAGCCGAGGCCTGCAGAGCGATAGGTCTAGCCATCGCGCCTAGCACCAGGAAGTCTTATGAACGCGCTGTACGGCAGTTTGAGGACTTTAGGGCCGAGGTAGGGTATCGCATTGTGTGGCCGCTCCCGGTGGAGTAGTTGCTCCATTATTGTGTTTCCTTAAGAGGTAAGGGATTGGCCATGCGATCAATTAGGAGACGCATGTTTGCACTGGCCTTTGCTAGCAAGGCGTTAGGGTATAAGGAGGAAACAGCAGATTTTCATATTCGAAAGATGCTGGAAGAGTGGTCCAGAGAGGTTGGACTTAAGCCCGATACCAGGAGCCCTATGTCCCCTGAGATTCTTAGGGATTTGAAAGGGCTGTGGAGAGCAGTCTGCGCATCTCATTATGAAGCTGTTTTGTTTCACGCAGCTTCTTTGGTGGCCTTTTTTGGGGCGCTGAGGATTAGTGAATTGGTGGCAAGCTCCAGGAATGATGTTTCTGGAAGGGCTTTGTCACTAAGGTATATTATGTTGACAGGGGGTAAGATGGCGATTACTATTCACTGGTCCAAGACGGATCAGGACGGCATCGGGACTGTGTTGGAGTTGGGTCCATGTTCAGAGGTGGAGCTTTGTCCAGTTTCTGCATTGGCCGATTATTTGGCCGTGCGGGGAGGCTTCGAAGGGCTGTTGTTTTGTCATTTTGGAGGCAGCCCTCTGACAAAACATCAGTTTTGAGCAGTGACGTCTAGGGCCTTAGTTCTGTTGGGGATGTCTGGAGTGAGGTTTGGTACTCACTCTTTTAGAATTGGGGCAGCCTCTACGGCCACGGCCTTGGGTTATTCGTCATTGTCTATCCAGAGCTTGGGCCAGTGGCAGTCTCCGGTGTATAAAGGTTATAGTCGCCCTTTGCTCCATTTTTAGTGTTGTTATTTGGAGCTGGGGGGTAGTTTAAGGTTGGGTTTTATAACTTGTCTGTTTCTCTTTTTAGATGCTGTTGTTCCTGGCCGAAGGAGCCGAGTTTTCATCTACGGGCACAGTTATGAGTTTTGGGTGGCACATCAAGCTCGGAGAACTGCCGTTGGCTCTCAGCTGGGGCTCAGCAAATACGTTACAGTTGAATGATGGGGGCGTCGGCGTCTTCAGTGGCCCGGCTTGCTACCGCTTTTATTCCATGGGTGTGTGGGCCCTCCTCCTCAGGTTTTAATTATTCACCTGGGAGGGAATGATCTCGGGCTGATTAAAGGCAAGGCTTTGATCCTGCAAGCTCGGGAGGATTTCAAGTACATTGGGAAGAGATGGCCTGGTACCAGTACAGTTTGGTCGGCCATGATTCTGCGCTTGGTGTGCCGCTGTGCTTGGAATCCAGCTGGGTAGAGAGGGCTCGTTACAGAGCGAATAAGGAGATTCGCAGGGCATTGGAGGGTGGTTTGGGCCACTATTTGCCCCATCCGGATATTTCTACGGAATATCGTGACCTCTACAGAGGGGATGGGGTGCATCTCTCGGAAAAGGGTAATATGCTTTTCCTGTGGGATCTTCGGCAAGGGCTTGTGTTGGCCTTGGGCCTTTCGGTGGGTGCTAAGCCCTAAGTAGAGACTTGGCCTTAGTTGTGGCAGGTTTTGCTGGGTTTATGGCGCCATGCGGCCTGGGGAGGACCGGTTAGTCTCCCCCTTTTGGGGAGTTAGGGGTCTGGCAGGATCAACCTTTGGGTATTGGTGACCCAAGGTATGTGAATGCAGACTGTCCTGGAGACTCGATTGGATGGGTGCCTTTTGCTGAGACTTGCGTCTGGTGTCTGGGCCTTCCGGTGCAAGCCTCCCTGTTGGGCCTGCCTGATGGAAGCTGTGATACACAGCTCCGGCTGGGGGGGCGGGTCTCTCACCCGCTAAATAGGCAGGGGAGCGGTCTGAGGAGACCCCTGGCCCTGACCTGGCCGCAGTTTGGGTTGCCCTTGCCATTGATGTGTAATTTAATAAAGTGGGCCATAGTTTTCACCAATGTATTTGTGTCCGCCTCTTTATTCCGCCTTGGAGGGGCAAATAGTAACAGGCATGTGGTGATGAGGGGAGACCATTACTGAGGAAATAACGATCACACAAGAAATTCTAATACCACCCAGGTAAGTATGAAGCAGTCCTCAAATCCTATCTTAACTTGAGTTCCAGCCAGTATGCAGCCTTATCAATAGCCAATACTAGTATTCATGAACTTAGCAGAAACGCTGTCTTCCAGACCTCCGCATGCTGTTTACTGTAGTCAGTTTCTCCATATTGGTACATACCTATGCTGCCAAGCTACAGCATCAGTGATGAGATAATTGTATTGAATCATGAAGATCCAAAGAACTCCATAGAGGTCCTCTCTAGCATGTTCAGGTAAGAGACTGATAATAAAATAGCCAATATTGTATTGACCTTGCATAGATCTATGGTGCAGTCTCATTTGGAATACTGTGTACAATTCTGGTCACCATATCTCAAAAAGGACAGTGCAGAGCTGGAAAAAGTACGGAAGAATACAACCAAGATTATTAGGGGGTTGGAGCACCTTCCATATTAGGAAAGACTGAAGAGTCTGGGATTTTTCTGTTTAGAAAAAAGACAACAAAGGAGGGACATGATAGAGGTTTATGAAATTATGCACAGGGTGCAGAGAATTGACAAAGAACTTTTTCTCACCCTCTCAAAATACTAGAATTTGAGGGCATCCAATGAAGCTGATAGGCAGTTGGGATGGCATGCTATTAGGAAATCTTTACTACAAATATGGAATAAGGAAAAGTCTTATAGTAAGATACCGTGCTGGGTTTCCCCACTAGAGACATTTACCCAACTGCAGTTACTTAAAGGAGATAAAATACTTGGGTATCAGGATATGTTGATGCTGGATGGTACTCTAAAGAATGAGATAGAATTAAAAGAGCAAGGTCTGACATTAGACTGGTAGACTACAATGCAACTAACATCTAGATATAAAAAAGATAATATAGTTGGGTTTTGCAATCAAAAATGTTTATTTGAAAAATTATTACTGGAATCCCAGGAAAAGTGGATTAAAAATGTATGGTTATTTATTGCAGATAAAATTAGAGGATGAAACTATTAAGGAGACCATGATTAAGTGGCTGCAAAATTTGGGTGTAGAAATAAATATAGATCAATGGGCTCAAATGTGGAAAAATGACAAAATTGGTAACTTAAAGAAAATTATTAAAGATTTCACAGTTAGTGTTTAACACCTTGTAGATTATCAAAAATTTATTCTAAAACTTCAAATTTGTGTTGGAAGTGTCAAGAGAAACCAGGTACGTTTTTTCATGCATGGTGGTTATGTAAGAGGGCTAGTAACTATTGGCAGAAGGTACATGAACGGATTCAAAAATTGTTGAAAAAAGCTATACCCTTCACTCCGCAGATTTTTTTGCTTGGTATGGTGCAACAAGGAATTGAAAAAGAGGATAGGCATATTGTGATATGTTTTATAACCCAGCTAGAATTCTGTGCGCAGCTTACTAGAAACAGACTAGGATACCCACAAGGGAAGAGGTGACTGGAAATTTTTTAGAGATTGCAGAACTAGATATTCTGACTGATATAGTAAATTGTAAACCCAAGGAAGAGGCGCTTTTGAAATGCAAGAAATTTTATGATTGGTTATAAGAGAGCAAAGTAGAGTATATAAATGTAAGGTATGTTAGTACTGGACACTGGAGAGTTATTTCCCAACTAAGCTTGATGATATTGAGGAAATTGTTCATTCTTTACCTCCGCATGTAAATATATTTTTTGTTTTTATAAAATGACCTGTTTTGATTTTGAAAATTGAAATTGAAATGGAAGTATAAATTTTCTTTGATCATTTTGGTGCTGTGATGCATAAGAAGAAAATAATAAAGAATTTATTACACACACAAAAAGAAGCTGACAAGCAAGTAGGTTCAGGGCAAACAAAAGGAAATCCTATTTTACACAGAGAGTAATTAAAATGTGGCATTTGCTGTAGTGACAGCCACATGAATGAACAGCTTTAAAAGAGGATTAGATGGATTCACAGAAGATACGGTAAGTCTATCAATGACTACCAGTCATGGTGACTGAGGGAAACCACCACATCCAGAGGCATTAAACCCAGAGCTTCTTCTGAGCAGAAATGCACAGGAACGGAGTTCCGACTGGCTTGGTGTCAGGGGGTGTAGCCTAATACACAAATGAGTTCCTGCTGGGCTTTTTCTGCAAGAAAAGCCCTGATTAAACCTCTGAATTCTAGAGCCAGAAGGCAACATCAGGGGAAGGCCTGATGTTGGCCATCCAGAGGAACTGATATGCCCTGTTGTTGGCCATCCAGAGGAACTGATAGGCCATTGTATGAGGCAGAATGCTGGATTAGTTGGATCAGGGGTGGCCAAGCTTGCTTAATGTAAGAGTCACATAGAATAAACTTCAAATGTTTGAGAGCTGCAAGACATGAACAAATGTTACACACATGTCTTTATTAAAACTCTTAATTCTTCCTTTGCACAGAAAGATAAAATACATATGTATGCACTTTACAACATGACTGTGCTAGAAGGAGACTTAAAAAAAAATAAACACTGGGAATAACAGTCCCCATAAAACCAGCATAGAGAAAGGTTACGGGATTATTTTTTGGCACCAGTGGCAGAAGGAAACACAGATACATCATTATTAGGGTTCCCAAGTCCAACCCCCAAAATATCTGGGGACTTTGGGGCTGGAGCCAGGAGACTTTGGGGGTGGAGCCAGGAGATAATGGGGTGGAGCTAGGGGAGGGGGGGGAAACGGCGAGCCACCCCTGCGCAGCTGACGCCTCTTCTCTGCTCGCCATGGTTGCTCCTCCGAGATGGGCTCAGGCTGAGCCCATCTCGGAGGAGCAGCCACGGCGAGTGGAGAAGAGGCCACCGCGCCGCTGCCGCCTCGCCCGCTCCGCCTCTAGAGTGGAAGTGGAGGGGGGAGTGGAGGCGGGCTGGGGGTGTGGCGAGCCGCGAGTCCGGGTCCTAGAAGGGCCCGGATTCGCAGATCGCCATGCTCCTGGCCTGCCTCACCCTCCCCTGCACTGCTGTTGCCTCTTGGCTGCTCCTCTGAGATGGGCTCAGCCTGGGCTCATCTCGAAGGAGCAGCTGCGGTGGGAGGGGAGGGGGCAGCAGCGGTGCGGCGGCCTCGCTGGCTCCGGGATGCGGCGGCTGGCCATGCTCCCCGGTGCCGTTTCCACCCACTTCCGTTTTTGGGGGGAGCGGGGGAAGAGGGTGGAAATCCTGGGGTCCTCCGCCAGGGCGGGAGGGTTGGGAAGCCTAATCATTATGTCTCTTTGCCTTGACACCAAGGTTAATAAATACAGTTCCTATGACTGGGGAAGGCAATGGCAAACCACCCCATAAAAAGCCTGCCAAGAAAACGTCGTGATATGATGTCACTCCATGGGTCAGTGATGACTCAGTGTTTGCACAAGGGACTATCTTTATCATTTTTTACAACAGCTATTAAACTAAGGGGGAACCCCATGCTGCCTCTTTGGTTCTGTCTCTTCTTCCAGTGGTTGTCTCTTCTCCTTGGCTCCAGCACTCTCTTTTCCTGCTCTAGGTCTCCAGGCAACCTCTGTAGTGGAGAAGAGCCTACAAGTCTGCCTATTTCTTCCTCCTTCCCCATTTCACGCACTGCAAAAATAGTCACCTACCTATGGGTCAGTACTCACAGGCTGGTCCCAATGGTAAGCATACTTAATTGAGAGTAAGCCTGCATTAAGTTCCTCTTTGACCTCCAGGAGCCACACAATATGTGTGAAAGAGCCACAAGTGGCTCCCAAGCCACAGTCTGGCCACCCCTGAACAGGTCTATTGGTCTGATTCAGCAGGGCTCTACTTACATTCTTATGATGATGGCCTACATCCAAGCACATTGTTCCAATGACTTAAGGGCACTCCCCCCCTTTCTTCTTAAGTGGGAAAGTGATTTCTGCCAATTTCTCTCTTCCACTGTTTCTGAGGATCCACTTACTCCAAAGAATTAAATGGTGGCCGGGGGGGGGGGGGTGTTAATCAGCAGAAATCACTGCTCCCGCTTAAGAAAATGTAAACGTCCTTATATCTTTAGAACTACATGGTTAATGGATACAGAGCAGTATTTTTTTTTCTGATCTACGCAGTTAGTTAAGGTTTGGTGTTTCGCTTTTTTAAAAAGCAGTCTATTTTAAAAACAAACAGCAGATTTATTCTCATATTTACACTTCTCTTTTCTTTCACAGCCATTATCTTTGGGTCCTGAAACAATTGCAGAATATTAACTGAACTAGTACAGAATGCAGAACCACAGCACAGTTTAATCTTAGCAAAACTATGACAGAATGGAAGGTTTAGATGATGCCAATTTACAGCCTGCACAAAAACAGACAAAGATTGGAGAGTATTTTATTTCTCGCAAGAAAGACACCTTTAATACTTCTGCTTTGAATTGCTACTCCCCCATGACAGATGTGGTCACAGAGTATGTGGGAACGGAAGATTTGGTGAAATACTCTGATAGTGTTTTGCCAGTCTATTAACCCTATAGTGAGTACTTAACCTGAACTTACAGGTACTATTGGTACTAACTGAGGCTATGAATCCTCAGCAGGGTTGGAAAGAAATATTTGTGCTGTTTAAATTTTAAACAATCATGTCTTCACTCTGCTTGCATGCATGTTCCAACTAATACTGAGAGAGAGAGAGAGAGAGAGAGAGAGAGAGACCCTCTGTGGCTAGCCCTGCCCTGCTTAGAGAAAGCTACTTCCTACCCTTTCATCTTTTTAAAATGTTGTAATACTCGGCCCGATGAAGAGTTCAGTTGACCTTAAAAGCTTCCATAATGTTTTATGCTGGTTTGGTTGATTCTAATAAAAGATATTATATATATTTTATTCTTGATTATTAATAGATTTTATTAAGTTTTCTGAAGGGTCGGGGGCGGGGAAGGGGAAGAAAGGGACAAAAGAAAGAATATCACATGCTTTTTCTAAGTCTAAGGCTAGTAAGCAGACATTTTGAATATGTTTGGTGGAACAACAGTGTATGATCTTGAACCAACAAACACAACCCCCCCCCCCGTTAAAATTAAACTCAGAAAAATTGCTAAGTAAAATAAGTATGGGTCTTTCAGATATTGCCCAATGCAATAACTCCATCATCAACAATAACAACAAAAAGGTAAACCCCACTACTGGCAGAAGACAATCAAATAAAAAAGCTGCCTTTCTTCCCAGACAATGTTTAGGTACTAACAGTGCAACAGCAATCATAAGACTGGTTTTGCATTGGAATATATTCCTAAAGATTGAACAAACCCTTCCTCTCCTCACCCCCTCCTTTCCCTCCCTTGCCCACCCCTTCTGAATAATCATAGGCAGGGATCATTTTGTAGAAAAATAGGTAGTGGAGCTCATCCAGGGATTGTTATGCAGCTGCACCTACTATTCAATTGACAAGGTGGGGAGGAGGAGGGGGAACTGTCAGAAAGGTTCAGGAGCTGTGCTCCTGTAAGCTCCTGCTGAATCCAAGGCCTAATCATAGGCAACAACTACAAAACTCTTGAAAAGAGATTTTGTAAATGGGTCCTAAAGCTCTACAATCCCACCCTGGAGGACAATGTGGACCCCTTCCCTCCCCTTCCATAAAATTAAAAGAAAAAAAGAAAAAAATTCTCCAATGGGGAAGAACATTAAAGACTATGCTGCTGCATCATCCTACCTACCAGGAGACTTAAGAATCAGGCTTTCCCCTTGGATGGAAAGAAAAAGTTCAACTTGATTTTTTTCTTGCATTCTATCAGCATTTCTCAATTTAGAGTTTGTAATAACAGCATACCTGCATCAATATCCTCAATCATCCAAGATTTGTTATGATGTCTCACTTGCATCCTCCCAGATGGAATCCATTTGTTCTGGATGTTTGCCTCAGTAAGCTTCTGGGCTATTGGTTTAAGAAGTTGACAATTGTATAGTGTTTCTGCTGAAAGATCAGGGGAAACAGAGATTGTCTTTTCCTTAGCTGGTAGACCTCCTTTGTCTCTCAAAAAGTTTTCATCTGAGTATCTGCAAACTTACCAATAATATTCCTATGAACTAATAATTTTATTCAGTCTGCGGGCCAAAACAGTTGAAAAAATTTTGAAATCATGATTCAGAAGTGAGATTGGACGAAAGGATTTGGGATCCTGTTTGTCCTTTCCCTCTTTGTGGATTACTATCATTTTGGAGTCTTTCCAGGTCTCAGGGATTACACCTTCTTTCATTGCTAAATTGCATGTTTTCATTAGGGGGGACAATAAACTGGAACTAAATTTTTTATAGAATTCTATAGGAAAACCATCAGTACCTACTGCTTTATTATTTTTAATTGAGGATAGCGCTTCTCGAATTTCCAGTTCTGAGATAGGTCTATCCATGAATTCAGCATCACTATTTGATAATTTCTGGCCAAATTTCATGTCCCTCAAATATTTTTTAAAATCCAAATCCGTGTCAATAGATGTTTTATACAGAGATGAGTAGTAATCTTGAAAGACTTTAATGATTTCTTGAGGTGTGACATGTAAAGCGCCTTGGGGCGATCTAATAGAGTGGATCAGTGAATTAGCTCTATTTTGTTGAAGTCTAAATTTTAGCAGCCTTAAGGATTTTGCAGTTTTAGTAATGTATTGCTGTTTCAAATAAAGTAAGTTTTTTTGAATATCTGAGGTCTCAATTAGTTCCAGCTTATTTCTTTCCATAGTTAGCTTTTTAAGAGTTTTTTTCCCTCCAAATTTCTTATGCTTTGTTTCCAACTCAGTGATTTTAGATTTAAGTTCCAAAATGTCCTTGTTTCTATTTTTATGGCAAGCTGCAGCCAGAGAGATAAGGTTGCCTCTAGTTACTGCCTTGAAGGCATCCCAGACTACATGCTGTGAAACGCCACAGCTGTCATTAAATTGAAAGTATTCTTGTATCTGTTTACCCTATCACATATGCTGTCTTTAGTCAAAAGAAGTTTATTCAGGGTCCAGGTTTGGCCTTTATTATCTAGTTCTTGCAACATAAATTCAGCTGATACCCATGAGTGGTCTGAAATAGTTCTAGAACCGATTTTGACATCATGGGCGCAGGCTAGGAGAGTTGGAGAAGTTAAAATATAGTCAATCCTAGAGTATGAGTTGTGAACGTGTGAGAAATAGGTGTAATCACGCATATTATGATTCAATGCCCTCCAGATGTCTGCTAAATTTAGAGAATGCAAAAGATTGCTTAAGCCTGTCTTTTCCGTACGTCGAGGTTTAAGCCTCTTACCCCCTGACCTATCAAGATTCAGGTCTGCAATGCAGTTAAGGTCGCCTCCAACAATGAGTTCACCGTGTTTGAAGTCCATTAGCTCAGTGAATGTCTCCTTCAAAAAAGATAGTTGGCCGCTGTTGGGTGTATAAACAGAAACAATCGTTATAGGTTTACCATCCAAAGAACCTTTAACAAATATATACCTTCCTTTAGGGTCTGACTTAATATCTTGCAAATTGAAGGCAGTAGTTTTAGAGAATAGGATTGCCACCCCCCTTGCCTTAGACGATCCTGGCGCGTGATAAATCTGGTTGAACCATTTAGAGTGTAACCCAAAAGAGGATTGTTTTCTCACATGAGTTTCCTGTAGGCAAACCACATATGGGCGCTGCTTTACTAGAAAATTAGAGATACAAGCACGTTTAATTGGATGTTTAAACCCTCTGCAGTTCCAAGTCAAAAATTTTAGGCTTTTAGACATTGCAAGCACTGAACGTAAGACTTAATACGATCCACAGAACCCAACCTGCCTTTTCAAATAAATACTAGATCAATCCAAATATTGAGTGTTGTATCTTACTGCAACCGTCACTAACTAAGAAAAGTTTAAATAACAATAAATAAGGAATGTGAAGACTGAAAAATGGCACCAACACACACCAATAAAAATAGACAAATAGGCACTATTTACTAACACCCAATCTTAGGGTGAAGTTTCACAGCTTCCCAATAGCTGGGAAGCTAGGGAAAAAACCTTAGGTTTCCCTTAACTGAAACTACTATCTCTCTTTGGAGGGCAAAAGCTTCAGTTAGAACACATAAACTCTAATACCCCCCCTTCCCCATTCTATTTTAACATTTAAAACTCCAACATTTGGTTTCTTATAAGTAATAAATTTAAAACTTTGTAGAAATAGCCTGCAACCTATCATTGATGCTTTATACATCTAATTACTGCAAAGTTATAGAAGGCAAGTTTCTTACTGCAAAATTTAGAAGCAAGAAGCTAGTTGCTAAGAATTCTGCTTTTTGCATTGCAGTGATATCCCATTAAAAGCAATACAGCCTGCTGTGGGACAAACTTCATTACTCAAGTATATATGTAAGGAATTAAGGATGTTTCTATGGTCATGCAGAGCTATAATAATAAGACTTTCTTTGCAAAATCACTCATATTAATTTCTCAAATGGAATTGCATGCCAGTTAGTTCTCTGTTGAATAAACCCACCTTTTGCAACACTTTCCCTTTCATTTAACCTATTTGGTGCTAAGGGCTATATCAATGCATTCAAAAGAGAGAGTTCGTTAGTTCTGAACATAAACATAACTAATTACTCAGAATACCATTAAATTAACAACATTGGGATCTTGCAAATGATTTCATTAAGTTGTCATTGTTATTATTATTCTCTTTAAGTTTGTATCAATTTAATTAAAAAGGGTAAGATTATAAATAATGTCTATGGAATTGATAAAGAAAAATTATAAACATTATAAATCAGAAATTCATTAATTTGAGCAAAATAGACATTGTAGATAAGCCTGGAATATCTTAAGTGTATATATGAATCCGTTTCCCTAACAGCAAGCACTTCCATTAAGATTTATAAAGCAGATTTCTGCAGGTTAACAGTCTCATAACAACTCCTTAAAGATGAAGGCCCAATGGGGCTGTTGTCAGTAGCTGAGCTTTAGCTGTCCAAAGTAATGCTTGTGCACAATTATGAGAGTTTAGACCGCTTCTTCGGGTGGCAAGTTGTCTTCAAAGATCTTGAAGTTTCTTCGTAGCTCTTTCTCCTCTTCCTCTGTGTACTTAATGGCAAGAGTGTTCAGCACTGTAATTCCTGACTGCGCATCGTGGATTTTGTAAAAGGCGCCATTTTTAAACAGCAGGAGATCTGAAGTCGGACTCCACCTGAATCTTAAATTGCTTTCGTGGAGCTTACTTGAGACAATCTTTAGTTTCCTTCTTTTTTCAAGCGTTTCTGGCGAAAGATCTAGCAGGAACAGGATTTTCTTCCCATTGTGTGTAGCCCCATCATGTTGTCTTGCTTTTTGAAGTATGAGGTCTTTTATTCGGGGATTGGTAAACTGAACCAATATGTCCCTGGTGAAGTTGCGGCGCTGCAGTGAAATGGCGCCCAATCTCTGAACTTTAATTATGCTAGCAGCCACGTTTTCAGGCAGCGAAAACGTTTCTCGCAGCCAGTCTGCAACAAAGAGCAATAAGTCCTTCTTCTCTTCAGCTCCCTCCTCAAATCCACGTAGCTTAATATTTAAGGCACGCCATTTATTTTCTAAGATTGCCAATCTGTTTTGCAGCTTGCTTTCGTTCTTTTAAGATGGTTACTTCCCCTTTAAGAGATAAGCCCAACTCCGCTGAACGCTCGGCTATGTTCGCCATTGTGTTAAGGTCTTCTGACAGCTCACTGATCTTTTCTTTCAGAGGCTTAATATGATCTATAATAGCCTCGTTAAAGTATTTGTGAATGTCCTGCTTTAAAAGCTCCAAGTCTTTTTTGTTGATCGGTCTCTCTGCCTCATTATCTAAATGGGAAGCGTCAGTAGGCTGAGGAGTAACCGGGCTGGGCACCATATTTAAACTGTTCGGGGAGCGCGAAATCGGGCCACCCACCTTTATTGCACTTTCTGGCGAGAAGAACGCTGATACCGAGTTTTTCCTTTTAGGATCTTGCTTCTTTTTAGTTTGGACAGCTTTTCCCTTAGTTTTTGTGGACATTGGAGTTTTATTCGTCGGTTTCTGAAGGGTCTGGGGAAGGAGGCGATCGGAGCTAGCTCAATTTGCGTCCGCCATAGTATCGCGACGCTCCGCCCCCCACCAATAATATTCCTAGGGCTCCAAGACTGGTTAGCAGAGAGGGGACCTGCTCTGTACGCTTTGATAATATATGGAGGTCTGTTGTGAGTCAAATATTGAAAGTTGTTCTGTTTCCTCCTTGGCTCTTCAAAGCCCCAGCATTTTAAATTATGCTCCTAATCTTATTATCCAAAGTTAAAATTCTGTCAGTCACCCATCTCTCATGGGCTTGGAGGCTGCATGTATCTTCTTGATCTGCTAGCCTTGATTCCATAGCTGAGTCAGTAGTGTTTATTACCTCTTGCATGGAGAATTGGAAGCAGGCTTCCCAATCCTCAGGTCCCAGCGGGGGATCCCCTGGTTTTACAGGCTCCCCCCCCGCCCCCAGACAGCTGGCTGGTGGGGATAAGCCACACCCCCACAGCTACCAGTACCTCTAGATCTCCTGCAGGTTGAGAAACCTGCAAACAGGTCCCATTTTAAAATGCCTCTTTGTGTGTTTGTGCCCCTTTAAAGTTGAGCAGGAAGTACTTCATAGAGAAAGGTCAGAAGCAGAGCCTCCCTTTGTTTTGCTTTCGTTTCATAGCAAGTAATAGTGTGTGTGTGAGAGAGAGAGTGAGAGCAGCTTAGCCCCTGTAATTTTCAGATGTCGTTGTGGAGGAACCAGACCCAGTGAGAGAAAGAGCGTGAGAGAGTACTTTTCAGAAGTCTTTGCAAGGGAGGCAGTAATAGTGTGTGTCTGTCTCTGTGTTTGTTTTGCATTGTTTTCAGAGTCTTTGTAAAGGAGCCTGTTTATGGGATAGAGGAAAACTCCACCTCTCTCTCTTTTGTTTGTCTGTGTTAGGCTGAAGAACAGCAGTTCCGGTGAGTAAAGCCCCAGGAAGATCACAAAAAATGTGAGCTTGTAAACGCTGTGCATTTTGGCTGCTTTTTGTGTGTTTACACTTTCATTTACTAGAATTGCAGCTATTGGGCACTGAGGAAATTATGACTATTTAGGTGAATTGCACTGCTGTATTTTTATGCATTTATTTTGGAAATGGGGAAGTCTGGCTCCGCCCCAAAGTCTCCTGGCTCCACCCTCAAAGTCCCCAGATATTTTTTTAATTAGACTTGGCAACCCTAATTGGAGGGCTTCCAACTGGTCTGCCAAAGGATGAAGAACATCATGGATATCCTCTAAAATTTATTTCTTCAGTGATTTAAGAGCCTGGTAAAAGTCCTGGGTGGCAAGAAGCTCACTGGAAGGTAGGTCCGTTGCAGATCCAGCGACCACCTTGGACTGCTTAAAAGTTGAGGTAGATTTGGCCAATTCATTAGAGTTCAAAAAGCCTCTCAAAGGTGTTGAACCAACTGAAGTCTGGGGAGGGATGGTGGCTCAGTGGTAGAGCATCTGCTTGGGAAGCAGAAGGTCCCAGGTTCAATCCCTGGCATCTCCAAAAAAGGATCCAGGCAAATAGGTGTGAAAAACCTCAGCTTGAGACCCTGGAGAGCCGCTGCCAGTCTGAGAAGACAATACTGACTTTGATAGACCGAGGGTCTGATTCAGTATAAGGCAGCTTCATATGTTCAAGTCAGCTTTGTCAAGCAAGCAGATTTCAAAGTAACCAGTCCTTGAGTTGAAACAAAGTATGGTTTATTGATAATCCATGTGCTTCTATTGAGCCAAGTATTGGAACTGATACCGAGTAGCAGTAGAATGCATACTTAAAGGTGGCACATCAAAGGTTCTCTAAACATTGCTACAATTGCTAAACAATCCTGTATTCACGTGTGAAAATTCACACAGTAACTTCTTTATCTCCCCTGTGGTTATTCTTCCTGGGTCCAGGCCGGCCTGGGAAACTGTCCCTGGAGGCTTTATCTTCAAAGAACAAATTCCTGCATTTGTTAGTAAAAGCGAAAGAGACGCTGGCTAATTCTCTACTTTGATGTGCCTCAGCTTAGTTCAGGGTTAGTAACATTTTAAAGTATGGCAGTTATATTCAGAAAAACATAGACAGTCATAGAAAGATAAAACATTGCTTGACAGGCCTAATTTTCGGCCTTCCAGATTTTCTGATACTCCAAGAGAGATTTGTAAGTAGTCTGAATCTTGAAGGATCAGTCAGGGACACAGGTGAGGAGCTCAGTCCTTACGCATTCATCTCCATTCAAGCTGACCCCTCCCCCCCCCCCCATAATACTACTGTTCATAGTCTCCTTCATTGCACTGATGACATGGAAATTCTCTGTACTATATCAACAAGAAACAGATTAAATGTGAAGGTTATATGGTTCCTAGCAAAAATGTGGTTACCTACAAAGAACACAATGTTTCACCAAAGGAAAGACAAAATATAGATTATTCAGAAGCTTGTAAGCCAAAATGCCCTCAAAACGAGGTTGGGGAATTAGGTGGGCACCTGGCTCACTAGGAATCTTTTTACCAAATGTATACAAGGCTCAACCAGCCAGAGAGTGATGCTCAATAAAAGGACTCTAATTTAGTAAAACCAATTACAATTTATTAAGAAAAATATAGTCTTACATACAAGATAAAAAATACACATACAATCATACATACACACACAGTCCTAAGAAATATAGATAGATGGATAGGGAAACATATAAGGGTAGACACACAGGGTAATATTTACCATCGTAGTCTTCGAGGAAAGCTCCAATGGCGACTTAAGAGGACAGGGGAAATGGACCCAAAACTGTGGCCAGAATTGGGGATGGATCTAGACAGCGGAACTGGGATACTGTTAGATGCACACCTGTGGGTAGCTAGTCCACAGGTTATAAGGACTCTCTTGAGTCCTAAGGGGATGGGAGGTATCAGGGAGGAGAAAGGGGAGGCTCTGCGATGACCATGAAGGCTGGACATTTGCAGAGCCAATGGCAAGTTCCTTGGTTGCACCTAATTGGGTGCCTGTCTTGACCAATGAGCTTGCCTGGATCCTGGGTACCTGAAAGAATCTTCCTGATTAGAACAGGCCATGGGGTGACAGTTGGGAAAATGAATAGAAGTGATTACTGGGTGGGGAACACTTAAGATTAAATGGGCTTATCTGAAGAGGTGATAATAGAGAATCAAATACTGGCCTAGGTATCACCCGGTTTAGACAAAAGACTTGGCTCATGCAGGAGATGGTCTTCCTCTTCCTTATCTTCTTCCTGGCACCCGTCTTTGTTCTGGGTTTCGTTAGACAAGAGGCTTGAGTGGTCTGGCAGGGTATGCTTGGATAAGCTTATGCAAAAGCTGAAGCAGATGCTGGAGATGGAATCAGGAAAGCAAGATGGATTCTGGTGGTGTTAGCCCTTGGTTCATGGAATCAGGCTGGAAACATGGTGGCCTGGCTTCCCTTACTGCAGCGGCCAAGACTGGGCACACAAGGAGCAGAGTTCTGGCTAACATCCATCCAGATGTAGAATGCTGCTGCAAAGCTGAGGCTTATAGTAGCCACATAAGCCTTAGAAACTGTAAGCAAAGTCCACTTCTTAGAGCAGATGTGTGAGAGTCAAAACTCCAGGCACCCTGGCAACCATACTGGTGATCACGATGTCCATATGTATGAAAAGTAGGGGGCTTTCCTTACAAGCTATGTACTTCAAACATTAGTAAAGCAACTGGTGAAGTTATAATGTGCAAAAATAAATATGATCAAAATGTTGGAAGGTGGGTGTAGTGATTTAAAGTTTTAAGTGTGTGTTTCTTTAAATGTTTGGTAAGATGCAGAAGAATGGACGGGTTAAAGAGGGGGATGAGTGAGTGAGATAATTGGTTGGTGACTGAGTTCATGGGTGGTGGAGCTAAGAAGTGTGTGTGGATAGAAAGAAGGCAGAAGTTACCCGGCTTTCGGCAGTTAACAGTCAGTCCTAGTCAGTCAGCAGTCTACAGAGTCTGACAAAAGAGTCTTCTGATAGAGTGCTATTATAGGCATTAGGATTCTAAAGAAGAAAGTAGAATACTTAGAGAGGAGGTATCAGTGGCTAGAGAGATTCAAATCCTAATATTGTCAAAATATTATAAAATTGTGTGTGGAGGGGGAAGCTGACAGAAACCTGAGTTAAAACAAAGGGAAAGAGTTAACTAAGAAATATATATTAAAGCCTGGACAAAGTACATTCCGAGGAGAAAGAACTTGATAAAGAGGAGTGATTGTGAAGTGAAAGGGTGTGACACCTCAGTCAGAAGTTATTAACATACACTGTTTTATTCATTGACGAAATATGCCACAAATAGGGTTGCCAATCCCCAGGTGGGGACAGGGGATCTCCCAGCTTGGAGGCTCTCCCCCCACTTCAGGATCATCAGAAAGCAGGTGGAGGGGAGGGAAATGGCCGCTGGGCACTCTTATTATCCCCTACGGGGACCGATTCCCATGGAGAATAATGGAGAATTGATCGGTGGGTATCTGGGGTTGGGGGGGGGGAGCTTTTTTTTGAGGTAGAGGCACCAAATTTGCAGCATAGCATCTGATTACTCTCATCAAAAGACCCTCTAAGTTTCAAAAAGAGTGGACTGATGAGTCCAATTCTATGAGCTCCAAAAGAAGGTGCTCCTATCCTTCATTATTTCCAATGGAGGGAAGGCTTTTAAAAGGTGTGTGGTCCCTTTAAACATGATGGCCAGAACTCCCTTTAGAGTTCAGTTGTGCTTGTCACAATCTTGCTCCTTGCTCCACCCCCAGTGTCTCCTGGCTCCACCCCCAAAGTCCCCAGATATTTCTTGAATTGGAGTTGGCAACCCTAGCTATAAAACATCTTGAAACCAATACCCTTCTTATACAAATAACGTTTTATTTTGTTCCTTGTTAACACAGAGTCATATCCTATTTATTTTATTTGTTCAATTTCTATCCTGCCTTTCCCACAAATGGGCTAGTATTTAAATACTAGAGTCTTATCCTCAGGACCACATAGATCAACAAAGGAGCCTTAGAGCTTGTGCACAATACCTTGACAGAAGTTAAATAATAAATTTGGAAATAAATTCCTGGTGATGGCATTCATACCTTGAGTGAGAGATAGAAATAACAATAAATTTAAAGACATATATCTACACACAATTAAAAGAGAAAGAGTTGTGATCGTAGGGTACAAAATAACGGGCTGATCTGTGGGTTTAGAAACATCAGCATCTAGTTTAAAATTGACTGAAAAAAATATCTTCTGTGATAAACGGAAAGGAAATGAAACACATGTATTATATCCCCAAATATGCATTCTTGCTACAAAACTGGAGAATGATGCCCTGTTTGAAAATTTTGTAACAGATTTGATGGTGAAGACATAAAAAGCAGCACATGCATTTCCTCATAAAGAAGTGCCAAATAAACGCTTGGAGAAAAAGTACAATTACAGAACACTATATAGCATAGGCGTAAAGTACGTGGGGGCTGGGGGGCTACAGCCCCCCCCCCTGGGATTTTCTCACCCAGGGCTAAGCACCTGCCAGGCAACCAACACAGGACTTGGGGCTTCAAAGGCATGAATGGGGTGATAAAGGCTGTGTGTGATTTTCCCTCTGAGCTTCAAAATCAGTGAATGACTTATTAATGACTTAATTACTTTACAACCCAACCTCAGTTCCTTAGAAATGCTAATTGAGCTTCCCCCACGCCAGAGGCTAGGTGTCAATATTCATATTAACCAGTGTTGGTAAACTCTAATTTGATAAATCAATACATTGGCAGACTGGAGTCAAGGGGGTGAGATCATAGCTCTCGCAGCACACATGAGATACAGACTTCTCTGAGATCCATCCAGCTGATCTAGACGGACTCTTGATATTGTAAGGTAATTGGGAGATCTGCAGAAGTTTTCACTTGTATCTTTGGATTCTCTGGATTAATTACTAAAGTATTGATATCCAGCACATATCAATCCTTATAAGTTTGGTGTCTATTGGAAAATAAAGCCTGGCTGGGGGCTACACCCACTTTTAATGCACCAACAGTCAGACTGCAGGCTCTCTTTGGTGGATTCAAAATACTTGCTTGGTTCCAATTTACATTTGGGGGGAAAGTGAGATTGAGCGTAGCCATGAAGATCAGAGGCCTTTAAGAACAAAATTTGAGGCCAGTGGCACCTTTAAGAACCAACCAAGTTTTATTCTGGGCATCAGCTTTTGTGTGCATGTATCTGACATGAGTCTTTTTTGTTGCTATTAATCATTGATCTTATTTATTGTTTTGCTGCTGTTGGTTTTATGATGTGAGCCATCCTGAGCCCATTTTGTGGTTAGGGCAGGATATGTTGAATACATGAAATAAAATGAAAGTTTAATTTCTGAGTACAAGTGAAAACTGAATGATTTATGTATCAACAGCAGCTGTAAACTGTAGCATATACTGAACTCAACATGTAGCTGGTGTCAGTTTGGTGCAATAGTTAAGTGCACGGACTCTTATCTGGGAGAACTGGGTTTGAGTCCCTACTCCTCAACTTGCAGCTGCTGGAATGGCCTTGGGTCAGCCATAGCTCTGGCAGAGTTGTTCTTGAAAGGGCAGCTGCTGTAATTTCTAAAAGTAATTTCTAAAGAAACACTTCGTGTTGTTAATTAAAAGTTAAAGTTGTATTTCAGCTGTCTGAAGATCATTTGTTGAAGCCCAATGTGTTTTGCAAATTGAGTGATGCCACCATAGTTTTGTCGCTTTCAGTATAGTGGTATCGTACTTTATTAATGAGGCCGAAACAAGACACCTGTAAGTGAATGTCCAGGGAAACTTATAAAATGTTCTCCTAAAGCTTTTCGGTATTGCCTTTTACTATCAAATTTGTGAACATTGGTTTGTCCTATGCACATGATATGTATATTTGCAGATCTTAAAGTGATTATTCTAAAAGTGAATTTCAAAAACAGGACACAGCAAGAGATCTCTGAGATACCACTATAACCACTGGCAAACTTCCACCTTTTCCTGGGTTTGGCCCAGTCCATTGGCATTGTTGCGGGGGTGCTCCCTAAATTTATGTGGAGGGAGCTTCTCTATAAATTCATAGGTAGTGATAATAGAGGCTCCTCCCTGTGATGTCACTGACTCCTCCCTATGATGTCACTGGATCAAATGCCTCTGGCTGCCCCCCCCCCCGGGAAAATGAAAAGTCTACACCCCTGCTACATAGGGTGTTATTATGAGAGCATTGGCATTTCAGTGTATTTCAATGTAACCAAAGAAGCAGGCTTTTAAAGCCTTAAAAAATTCATTACTGTTTTTACACACAGCTTACCATGCAGTCACAATCCTGTTCCCTCCACAGCGTCCGGTCAGATTTCCCACCATCTGCGCCGGAGTTGCAGGAAGTGCTGCAGCTTTTGCATAGCAAACATAAACTGGGTTTTAGCAGTTTACGTTTGCTACGCAAAAGCCGCGGCACTTCCTGTAACTTCGTTGCAGATGGTGGGAAATCCGACCAGATGCTGCAGAGGGAACAGGATTGTGACTGCGTGGTAAGCTGTGTGCGAAAACGGTACATGCCTCAGCAAACCAATTACCATGTAAAATGCTATAGGTATTTTTTTTCTTTGAGTATGACGAAGTGCCTCATCTTCTAGGGTAGTACCTGGCAATTTCTTTTCTCAGGGCTTATTTTGTAGGGAAAGCCCAGCAGGAACTCATTTGCATATTAAGCCACACCCCCTGAAACTAAGACAGCCAGAACTGCGTTCCCGTGAGTTCCTATTTTTAAAAAAACCCTGACTTTTCTAGTGATCATAACCTACTTTGCAGTTTGTTGCAATCCACACAGAAAGACCCTGATAATCCACGCAGCTGAATCAGCACACACTCAGTGCTTGGAGCACAGTAATTAATATAAAGCAAGCAATAACAGAATCCTGAGACCTGTCTGGCCAAAAGCAGTTCCCATGGGGACTATACACAATTAAACTGACCCAGAATACCCTATGTTAAGACAGTGGTTTTCCCCAGAGAAATTAATACTAGAAAAGTACATATGTGACGGCAGAATTTCACATAAAAGAGGAAGATGTACTAAAAGGAATGACAGAATTGCCCATTGGAAACAATGGGAGAGGCTGGAAGGCTTATTGGAAATAATGGGAGCCAGGAATGCCAATTGACTTGCATGGGCTCCATTGAACTACATTACAGCACAAGAACAGCTGCAAAGAAAATGTGGAATGGAGCTTTCATTGAGCTCTCTGGACCCAGATAAAGGTCCCAGAGTGGAATGGCAGCCCCTAAGGGCAGCAGAAGCGTCATGGGACTGGAATGACAGCCTCCAGAGTAGAATGACAGTGCCTGATGGTAGGAGCGTTCTGAGACGGGAATGACAGACCCCAGAGTGGAATGACAGTACCTGGAGGGGCTGTCATTCAAGTCCCAGTATACTTCTGGTACCTCAGGGACTGCCATTCCATTCTGGAGGCTGTCATTCTAGTTCCAGGACACTTCTGCTTCCCCTAGTCATTCTACTCTGGAACCTATCATTCCAATCCTAGAGTAATGTATCCGGGCCCAGAGAGCTTAATGAAAACTCCATTCCACATTTTCTTTGCAGCTGTTGTTGTGTTGTAATGTATTTCAAAGGTACCTGACTCCCATTATTTCCAGTGGGCCTTGCAGCCTCCCCCTTGTTTCCAGTGGGCGATCCTGTCATTCCTTTTCGTACACACACACCCCTCCCAAAAATGCGACTTTCCCACCCCTTTGGCAATTACTTCCCCGCCTGAACCAAAGTGGCGCTGTGTAATGCATGTGAACGAGAGGTTGCTTTAGGCGCCCTGATGGCGGAGCCGCGCGTGCTTCTGCTAGAGGAGCGAGGGTAGCTTCTTGTTCCGGAAGTGCCTGTGAGGAGGAGGAGGAGGAGGTGGCGGCGGCGGCGGCCTTTCCAGGCCCTTGGTAACAGATTCGGGAAGTTGCTGCTCGCTCTTTTCGGTGCCATGGCGGATCGCGGCCTTGGCTCCTCCGAGCACTTGGAGCGATTGCACGAAATCTTCCGGGGCCTGCATAAGGAGCTGCAGGGCGCCCCGGAGAGACTACGCGAGAGCTCCGCCGCTGGTACGTGAGAAGTTTTGCCGAAGCCGTGGGAGGTAGTAATCGGGCACCCGGGCCGTTGTTACTTTTCTCCCTCCAGCGGCGGCGCCTCGGAGGTGAGGAGGCAGGTAGTCTTTTGTCCCATCTACACAGCTCTGGCGCCGCCTTCCTGCTGAGTCTCTCTGGTTTGCCATCGTTATCGCTCACTTTCCTCATGCCACTCTAACAGAAGTCTATAAAGGCATAAGTAGGATAAACGAACCTTTTCTTAGTAACAAGCGAAAGTGTTTGAGAAGGCTTGCTTGCTAGATTGTTTGACAGATTGCTCTTAAATTCCTCGGAGCAGGACTGGTAGTATGGTGCCATCCCCCAAACTCTTCAGAAGGACCATAAGAGTGTTTGGAAATCAGGAGGAGGGGGTACCCTGAAAGAGGCTTGAGTTTCACGGTCGGGTTTAATCTTGTGAAAAAGAAAAGATTTCGTGGTGCCCTAAGTCAAGTAGGGTTGCCAGCTGGCCTAGAAAAAAGTCCTGTCCCTGGAGAACCAGTTTGGTGTAGTGGTTAAGTGTGCAGACTCTTATCTGGGAGAACCGGGTTTGATTCCGCACTCCTCCATTTGCACCTGCTGGAATGGCCTTGGGTCCGCCATAGCTCTGGCAGGGGTTGTCCTTAAAAGGGCAGCTGTTGTGAGAGCCCTCTCCAGCCCCACCCACCTCACAGGGTGCCTGTTGTGGGGGAGGAAGGTAAAGGAGATTGTGAGCCGCTCTGAGACTCTTCGGAGTGGAGGGCGGGATATAAATCCAATATCATCTTCTTCTTCTTAATACAGGCTTAGTGGGATGCTATTTATCTTCATGCCATGAAAAGCTTCGCTGGCATATTTCCACATGTTAGAGCTACTGTTAACAGGGCAAGACATCTTTCTGCAGACCTGTTGGCAATCCTGCACCCAAGGCTACTTAAGGAAGATGCTCCTTTCTTGTTATCCTAAGCATATTTATTCAGAAGTAAATGCTATTGAGTACAATGGAACATTCCCCTCAAAAGAAGATTTATTTATGTACGTTACACAGGGGGAGGCAGTACAGTCAACAGGATGGAAATAGGATTTGGGTTGTAGAACCAATCAGAAATCTAAAAAACAGAATTGAAGCAAAACATAAGTGTTAACATGACACACAAAATAATGCAAGATTACATAGTAGGATTCAACATACAGCAAAGTTTACACAGTAGTATATATACCACAGTCCTTACTAATTGGTCCAAGTAACTTTGTGAATCATTTTGCACAGTGCTGTCTTATTGCCCACATAGATACTTAGCAATGAAGGAAAGTAATTTAAAAGCTTGCTGTTTGTATATATTTTAAGCCTAAAATGGACAGGTTTTCAGGGGCTGGAAAGTCCTGGTCTCTTGCTGCTTTGTTTGTTGAAACAGCTAAAAAAATGGAACTAGAAAAAGAGGGTTTTCCCCACTTTGTTCTCAGAGATCTTTTAAAGCAGCATCAGTTCTTTGGCTGTGATCATTTAGGAAGTATAAAAAACCTTACCCAGTTTCTGTCAAATGAAAATTTTCAACATGTTGATATTTTTGATGCTGCAATCTTGTATGTGCATAATTTTATATAAAATAGTGATTCCCAATCTTTGATCCTTTCTTTTCAAAAAGCAACATGAGTTGCATTCTCTCACTACCGATTGCCAGGACATGAAAGAGTGAGTTAAGATTGTCTGTATTATGTGACATTAGATCAGTATGTTTCCTTATTGAGATCAGTATGTTTCCTTATTGAACATCAGTCTAAAAGTAGCTTTTTAATGTCAAGTTTGTTGGGCAGGAAGTTGGTTTAATATGATCAAATTAGGCAGAGATATAGTAAGTTCTTCAAGCCTATCCAGCAAACTTCATAGTTGGGTGGGGTTTGTAAGTTTACTCATGTTCAAATTCAACTTGTTAGCTACTGAACCACTGTATTTCACTTACGTTTCACTTTTCAACATAGCAGGTGCCTTGTAATTTAGGAATGCAAAGGGCATCATCTGTACAGCAGGATTTTATCAATTTTATTATAAACCAGATTATAATTTGTCCATTACAATGAAGGAAAGTCATGTTATTGCAAAGGATTTTGGCTTACTCTGAATGTCACAACTCCTTAGTGTAGGTTAGATATAATAAAATTACTTTGTTAGGTCAGATGATCAGAGTAGCACTAGCCAGTCAGATGCTTCTTAGTAGTTTACATGCAGGTCCCAATACAGGTAGCAGTCGTGTCTCCAGCAGATGGTTTAAGCACAAGTATAGCCAGGATCTTGGACTTTCTTAGCTTTTACAAGTATAGAAGCATTCCATGAATTTTGTCTAATGATCCTGGAATAAACTTGTTTTTCTAAAAAATTGTATTGACTTCAAAAGGTTTTGGCATTCTTCCAAGGATTGCTTATGATAGGGTATGTATACAATGACTAGGCTACTAAGGAAATACAACTTCCAGAGGCAGACAGTTCCAGCATTTGTCACATGATCTTTTAAATGATTTTAATTTTATTAAAAATAGAATGTCTGTTTCTAGTTTGGTTTAGTCAAAGAACTTCTGTAATTGCACATTATTGTCAGAGCTGCTTAAGCATTGTTCCTGTTATTTATTATGCTTGAGTCATTTTCTACATGTATTTTTAAAGTATGTTTTATGTATACTACTAGTGACCTAGCATAGTGTAGCCTCTCTGTAGTGGAACAGTGCTGCCCTCTTCCAGTGTGATTTTAACTGAATAGCTGTATTTGAAAGGAGATATCCTTGCTGTGAGGTGAATTTTTTTTCTGCCATAACTAAAGTCTCATGTTTGATATCCTTCATCCCCTGTCAACAAGATTTTTCACAAAGGATTCTGTGAGTCGAGCAGTGATCCCTTGACCCATGTAGGAGAGATACTACATCTGCTTTCACATGTATTATCTTGCTGAGAGAGTTTCTCTGATCTTGCTACTGATCTGTCATTGTAGTGTATATTCTGCTTTAGAGTACTTGGAGAACATAATGTTGCATTATTATACTACTGCCTACTTTGAGATACCTCCTTTATTCCCTGACATCCTTCCCTCCAGTTTTACATTTTGAAATCTTTAGATATGGATGAAAAAGCTTCCTTGGAAGAGAAAAACTAGAAATCTTCATGACTGTGTTACTGTCTGTCTCCATATAGCCAGTTTAATTGTGACACTGGCAAACTATCCATATTTTGTTTCTATTCTATGGACTTGGCAACACTTGTGCAAGTGAATTACAGAATGATTAATTGAATTAATTTCTTTCCTACTGATGAAACCCAAAATATTAATGATCGGAGAGATTCATTTTCTAGAAATGTGTGTAAATTGTTTTGCCCCAAATAGTGGGCTTTTAAACACGCATGCTCATATTTGAAAGTAAGCCCACCTAGGACCATTTCACACTTTCTGCAGGCAGGGATCCCATGCCTAGCACTGAGAAGCAAGGATACACACATTCATCCATTGTGCATGTGAGGAAATATATGACATGACTCCACTGCATCTATGTCAGTTTGTGCATGCCTTTCCCTTCAACAAAGGTGGTAATGGATTGTGCAAAATTTACTTATATTTGTAGAGTTGTATGTGCATACCTCCTGTCTTGCATTTTACCTGTTTGCATACATAGAAGCTGCTCTTCCCTGAAACTTGCAGGATCCTTGATGGATTGTATGAACTAGCACTCCATCAAAGAAGATCCATTATACAGTGATTTAGACTAGAGTCATGTTGTTTTATACACTGATCATGTGAAACCATGAGTTTTCACAAAACAAGCAGTAATTAGATAATATGTGACTATTGTGGAAATTATTTGGTGAATGCATCCCCAGAATGCCTTTTGGTAGTGCTGAATTGTGTTTTCTTCCTTTGAAAACATACTTTTTGTGTGTTATTTGTTTTGTATTCTAGAGGAAAAGAAGAAGCTGCTTCGAGAATTTGAAGGGAAACAGAAAGAAGCAAATGAAACAGTAAGATATAAATTTTGATTGGAGTAAAAGGATTGCTGGTAGATATGAAACCTTTTTCATTCCATTTGCTGTAAACAAAAATTCTTGCTGGGGAGGATGCCACTTTAAACATTCTGTTGTTTTTCCTTGTGTGTGTTTTCTCTCTCTCCTTACTGCCTTTAGCAATGTACCCTGCCAAACCAAAATGAATTTCCCCTCAAAAGCAGTTTGCTGTGCAGCCTGGGAAGATGCATTTAGGTAAAAGAATTCTATATCTCCTAGCTTCATGGCACTGCTTTTATAAATCTTTGACTCCTGGCCTTTATTTTTTTGCTGGGCTTAGAAGAATGCTATGTTAATGTGGAGGCTATATGCAGGAATTTCCACAAGATGGCAATGAGGATTAAATTGTCACTAAGGCAGTAAATCTGTGTCTGGGTTGTAGCACAAGAGTGCAGGTGTGTGTGTGTGTGGGGGGGGTGTTGTATGGCTGAATGCTTCTCCATTAAAAAAAAATACCTCCATATGGAAAGCTAGATATTGCAGAGAATGGTTCTGTTATAGACTTCTTCCTGACTTGCTGATTTTGTGCAAAGGATGCCGTTTATGAAGTATCATTCAGACACATAAGCCCTCTTCTGCAGTCTGGAAGAGAGCAACCTGGATTACATTTTACCACTTAAGTGCAAACTGGACCTAAGTTAGCTCTTTGCTTGGAGAGAATGAAAGTCTGGAGAACAAAGTAAAACAGAAAACGGTGCTCAACATGGCAAAAGCAGAACATACAAGGAGGGTATGAAGTTCCAACCTAGAATCAGCATAGGGGTAGTACATAAACACCTAGTTTCTTTAAATGAAACTAAGTCCTCAGGGCCAGATGAACTGCATCCAAGGATTCTAAAAGAGCTTGCGGATATAATTTCTGAGCCTCTGGCTGTTATTTTTGAGAATTCTTGAAGAACAGGAGAGGTGCCGGAAGATTGGAGGCGGGCAAATGTTGTCTCCATCTTCAAGAAGGGGAAAAAAGAGGATCCGGGTAACTGCCGGCCTGTCAGCTTGACGTCTATACCTGGAAAATCATCAAACAGTCGGTCCTGGAACATTTAGAAAGAAAGAAGCCAGCATGGGTTTCTCAAGAACAAGTCACGTCAGATTAACCTGATCTCTTTTTTTGAGAAAGTGACTACCTTGCTGGATCAGGGGAATGCTGTAGACGTTGTTTATCTTGATTTCAGTAAGGCTTTTGATAAGGTTCCACGTACTATACTTGTTGACAAGTTGGTAAAATGTGGTTTGGATCCTGTTACCGTTAGGTGGCTCTGTAACTGGTTGACAGATCGCACCCAAAGAGTGCTTGTGAATGGTTCCTCATCCTCTTGGAGAGGAGTGGCAAGTGGAGTGCCTCAAGGATCTGTCCTGGGTCCTGTTTTGTTCAACATTTTTATAAACGATTTGGATGAAGGAATAGAAGGAATGCTTATTAAATTTGCCAATGATACTAAATTGGGAGGGGTGGCAAATACAGTAGAAGATAGAAACAGAATACAGGATGACCTTGACAGGCTGGAAGACTGGGCTAAAACCAGTAAAATGAATTTTAACAGGGATAAATGTAAAGTTCTGCATTTTGGTAGGAAAAATCCCATGCATAGTTATAGGATGGGGGAGACTTGTCTTAGCAGTAGTATGTGCGAAAAGGATCTAGGGGTCTTAGTGGATCATACACCGAACATGAGTCAACAGTGTGATGTGGTGGCTAAAAAGGCAAATGCAATTTTGGGCTGTATCAACAGACGTATAGTGTCCAGATCACGTGAAGTGATGGTATCGCTTTACTCTACTCTGGTGAGACATCACCTGGAGTATTGTGTTCAGTTTTGGGCAACACATTTTAAGAAGGATATAGACAAGCTGGAACGGGTCCAGAGGAGGGCAACGAAGATGGTGAGGGGTCGAGACCAAGTCCTATGAGGAAAGGTTGAAGGAGCTGGGGATGTTTAGCCTGGAGAGGAGGTAGCTGAGAGGTGATATGATTATCATCTTCAAGTACTTGAAGGGCTGTCATGTAGAGGATGGTGTTGAATTGTTTTCTGTGGCCCCGGAAGGTTGGACCAGAACCAGTGGGTTGAAATTAAATCAAAAGAGTTTCCAGCTCACCCTTAGGAAGAACTTCCTGACCGTTAGAGTGATTCCTCAGTGGAACAGGCTTCCTCGGGAGGTGGTGGGCTCTCCTTCCTTGGAGGTTTTTAAACAGAGGCTAGATGGCCATCTGACAGCGATGAAGATCCTGTGAATTTGGGGTAGGTATTTGTGGGTTTCCTGCATTGTGCAGGGGGTTGGACTAGATGACCCTGGAGGTCCCTTCCAACTCTATCATTCTATGAGGATGAGGCAAGTGAGGAAGGAAGACTAAGGAAATACTGTGTAAATGAGATAAGGTTTTATGAGTCAAAATTATTTAACTTTCAGCCATCTTCTTATACATCTAAGCATAGTACTGTGCTGTAAGAGCAAACAATTGTTGAAAATGTATAATATAGAATTCTTTTGTCTTTCTGGATGCCACTATTTTTAATAGACTTCTTTGTGTCATCCTCTTCTGTGAAGTTTGCTTCTGTGTGTCAAGGGCCTTGCCGTGAATGGCTTGCTATGAATTCCTGTGCATTGCTGTTTTGATGTTTCCTTGCTCTTTCATGTCACTCACCACTATCTCTTTGTAACAAGTTATCAAAGAAGACTCCGTGGGCCTGGCGGTTGGCTAAGAGACCAAGGTCGACCGGCCAGGCCTGATGCACCTTGAAGGGGATGGGCCAAGGGACTTCCCGCATATATCTCCAATTTGAGCTTCCTGCTTTCCCTTTGAATCTATAACGGTTATAATGAATGTATATGTCAAAGACTGGCCCCGCCAGTCTTTGCAAGACCTGCCATGCCTAATACAGTCTTCGAGGTTCAATAAACTACTATTACGTCAATGGTCTGTTTAATGTCCCTGAGAGACTGAGGACTTGGCACTGTGTGTATAAAACAGAAACAAAGATTATTTGATTTAGAGCTGGGAGTGAGCAGTGAAGTGGCCAAGTTTGCAGATGACACTAAATTGTTCAGGGTGTTGAGAACCAGAGAGGATTGTGAGGAACTCCAAAGGGATCTGTTGAGGCTGGGTGAGTGGGCGTCAACATGGCAGATGCGGTTCTGTGTGGCCAAGTGCAAAGTAATGCACATTGGGGCCAAGAATCCCAGCTACAAATACAAGTTGATGGGGTGTGAACTGGCAGAGACTGACCAAGAGATAGATCTTGGGGTCGTGGTAGATAACTCACTGAAAATGTCAAGACAGTGTGCGTTTGCAATAAAAAAGGCCAACGCCATGCTGGGAATTATTGGGAAGGGAATTGAAAACAAATCAGCCAGTATCATAATGCCCCTGTATAAATCGATGGTGCGGTCTCATTTGGAGTACTGTGTGCAGTTCTGGTCGCAGCACCTCAAAAAGGATATTATAGCATTGGAGAAAGTCCAGAAAAGGGCAACTAGAATGATTAAAGGGCTGGAACACTTTCCCTATGAAGAAAGGTTGAAACGCTTGGGACTCTTTAGCTTGGAGAAACGTCGACTGCAGGGTGACATGATAGAGGTTTACAAGATAATGCATGGGATGGAGAAAGTAGAGAAAGAAGTACTTTTCTCCCTTTCTCACAATACAAGAACTCGTGGGCATTCGATGAAATTGCTGAGCAGACAGGTTAAAACGGATAAAAGGAAGTACTTCTTCACCCAGAGGGTGATTAACATGTGGAATTCACTGCCACTGGAGGTGGTGGCGGCCACAAGCATAGCCACCTTCAAGAGGGGTTTAGATAAAAATATGGAGCAGAGGTCTATCAGTGGCTATTAGCCACAGTGTGTGTGTGTGTGTGTGTGTATGTGTATATGTATAAATTTTTTCTACTGTGTGACACAGATGTTGGACTGGATGGGCCATTGGCCTGATCTAACATGGCTTCTCTTAAGTTCTTATTATATATTTTCTTTATTTTTTAGTTGTTTCAGTGTCCTCATGCAAATCCCTTTCAACTGTCAGGGATTTTTTTCCTTCCATTTATTTCTATTTCCTATTTTTTTATGATGCCAAAGACAACACTAACTTGTTAAGTAGACTAGTGCAAGATGTACAATCATACAGCATGCTGTGATATTCCTGGATAAAAAGTGTGGGTTTTCACAGCGGCAGTATACTGTTTGGACAAATTGTTAAACAAAGTTTAAGCATGGCCATACTTCAGGTGCGCATGTAAGCAAAGATTTTGATATTTATTTAAGCTACGGGAAATGGAAGAAGAACTGAAATATGCTCCAGTGTCCTTCCACAATCAAATGATGATCAAAATTCGAACATACCAAAGAGACCTTGCCATGTTTCAGAGGAAAATGAAAAGTACAGATTTAGGAGTGGTTCCAGGAGGCCCTGGAGATAAAAAATATGGTATCTTCTCTGAAGAAAACCAACAAAGTGTGAGTATTCATTATAAATAACTATACATAAGGATGTTTTGAAATTATAGTTGGCAGTGTTCTTTTGGTTCTTGCTAATGTTATGATTGATTTCACTGGGCTTTGACTGGAGCAACATTGTATAGGATTGCACTTCTAGACATTTAAACATCTGAGCTTTATAGTCTAGGTGTAGTACAATTCTTTCCGTACTTCCACTATTCCTTTCCCATAGTCAACTATGAGCCCTTTCTTTGACCTCATGACAACAGCTGAATGAATGGATTTGAGCCAAGAGGCAGCCAACACATTTAACTGTATCTCACTGTTCAGAGCTTGTGCCTGGATTCTGTCCTGTGTCCCCAAGGATATTGTCTGGCACTATAGGGAAGTACATGTGCACCAACTACAGATGTAGGTAACTTGCAGAAGGGGTGTGTGCATGCCATTCTCCCTCTGAGACAGAGGCCATCTCTGTGAGTTATTCCCATCCATCCTTCAGGGAGGCAGGAAATACTTCTTTCTACTTCCTGTTGGCGCCTTCGGAATGACCCACCCTTCAGTTCTTTTCCTGCCTCTATAGGGAGAGCAGCTTAGATCAAGCCTTGCCTTTTATCAATTAAACTCTAGATTTTTCTTACATATTTCCCCTCATAACTACCTTTCTATACTTCCTTCACTGTTCTGCCTTATATTCTAACTCATTTTGGTGAAGACTAACAAATAAAATCTTCTGCATTCTCCCTCACAGGAGAATGTTCCTCCATGTTCTGTGTTTCCTTTCTATTTCTTACCACTTATCTCCTCTGCCTCCCTCCCCCTCTCTCTTCAGAGGCCTACAGAGGATCGATATTTTTTTGCACTTTTGAAGTGCTCCTGCGTAATATTTTTTCTCTCACCAAATGGTGGAGGCAGAACACTCAGAGGCTTTTCTGACTGACAAGAAGTCAGAGGCGTCTGCAGCTGTGATTGCTGCATACCTTTTAGGCAGGGCCGACATGCCTTTGTGACTTGCTCATGCCATCCGTCTCGATGGAGCCCAGCGGTCAGCGACACTGGTGGCCAAATGACAGGCCAAGAAATGCCATCTGCTTTCAGGTGGGGCCATCTTGCCTTCGTGGCTTGTTTGTGCTATCCATCTCAACAGAGCCCAGCAGTCAGTGGCAGCGACAGTCAAATGACAGGCCAAGAAGCGCTGCTTGCTGGTAGAGCATGCCAGTCCTTCAGGGTTGTCAGTAGCTGGTGGCGGCCATTTTGGAGGCTTGGAGTCTGTATCTACTCCATTCCCTCCACATCAACTGGCCCTTACAATGGCTGACAGTGACAGAGGTGCCTGTTCAGCATACCAGATGGAGCAGGTTCCTCACAGAGCCACCTTCCTCAGTGGTAAAGTACCCAGTTCTGGGAGTTTCTTTATTCCACATTGGGGTGATGTGAACCTTCTGCAGAAACATGCAAGAGGGGATGGCTTCTTTCTGCCCTAAGATGGCACTTATTTCACAGGGCTCTGATCAACCTCCTCAAACTTCTCATCCCCTCCTGCCCTGGGCCACTAAGGCACCCAGGTAGGCTGTTACCCATACAAAGAGATGGAGAAGCCCTGGAGCAGAACCTAGGTTATCTGACTCTATACCTGATGACTGGGAGGAGGGGGAATCCCTATCAAAGAGGAGGAGGAGGAGGAAGAAACCAAGTGGCTTTCTTAACAAAGGCTATAGCAGTCCTTGCATTTCATGCTTACCTTCCACATGCATAGGAGCTTAAGGCTTCTTGTAGAAAGGTTATGACCACGAGTGCTAATGAGTTTTCCTTTTCATACTGTGGCTGAATATTTGAATGTCACCTCAGGGTGGAATGGGGCAAACCTGACTCAAATGGGGAGTTTCCACATTTGTTTAAATGCTTTATGCTCTAATTATGCTGATGAGTTATTACAGGTCTCCCCAGTTGATGGGCCATGGCAGCATTGAAGTCTACTGGTCTGCTTCCTGAGGATGGTGAGAGCTTCCACTACAGCCTCCATCACATCCAGAGCAACAATCGTATGGGTCTGCAAGGTTATCCAGGTCTTGTCAAAGAACAGCCATTGCCTCCTTGAAGGCACTAGCAGGAGGCTGAAGGCTGCCTTCTTTCTTGCTGATGCCACCTTAGACAGCTTAATGTTCATTTCTAAGGCCATGACTTCCACCACTGTGGCGTGGAGGTTGAGTGCTTGGCCTGCAGGCATGCTTTCCAAATCTATTGTATCTGCATTCCCGAGGGATTGTCTCCTTGGTAACTGCCTTGGTAGATTTCTGGTGAAGACACATAACTAGAAACACACTGTGTCTCTGTACATCTGTCATTTTGATAGATGGGGAAATCACTCCTTTTGTGCTTAGTACTCCTTGTCCAGGTTTTGGTCTGTGCCCCCCCCCCCCGCCAAAAGGCAATGTGAGTCCAATCCCATGCAAGCATGGCTGCATGTCCCTTCCAATGGGAGTCAGGTTTTTGACCTTCCTTCTGGTGTGGAGGTATTCTCAAGAAGACTTGTGGACCCTAGATGTCATTGTTCATGGCTACACCTTAAAATCCACAATCTCCCACTGGAACGACTCATTCAGTCTCTGGTGCCCGAGGTCTGCATCCAAAGAATAATCACTGAACAGGCCATACAGCATTTTGTCACATTTGTGTTATGCAGCCCATTCCCCTTCCAGAGTAGGATTGGGGAGTATATTCCATTTTATTCACAGTTTCTGAGAGGAATACCAATTGGAGGGCCAGTTTGGATCTCAAGTTTCTCAACAAGTTTGTCAAGCTTCGGGGCTTGCTCAGGGAATCTTTGAAGTCCATAACAGAAGCCCTTCAACCCCAGGTATTTTTTGACTTCAGTAGTCCTGATTGATGTCTCCTTACACATCCCCATTAATCCTGCTCACAGAATATTTCTCAGATCTTCTGTGAATGGCCAATGTTCCCAATGCTGAACACTTCCTTTTGGACTTTCCAAGGCCCCCAGGGCATTTACCAAGATCCTGGTAAACCCTGTAATCCACCTCAGGCACCAGGGGATTTATGTCCATCCATAATTAGACGCCCTTCTCATCAGGTCCAGCAGCCTCTCCAAATACATTCGGGGCACCTAGTCCACTCTCCGCTCACAGGAGCATGGTTTTATTGTAAACCAGGCAAAGAGTCCCCTTCAACTGGGAACTATCATTGACACATCCTGCAGTTCTCTTTTCCTCCCACTGTAAAAGGTGCAAGATCCAGGCTGCTGTAATCCAGGACAACTTCTCATCCCTATTGTTTCTGGTCAAACTCATGTGTCTGCTGATCTCCTGCTTAGACACAGTCCGGTGGGCCAGGCTTCATTCTAGACCACTGCAGCATTCCCTTCATTCCTACTAGTTGTCCATCATGGGAAAGAGGATTTTTCATCTCTGGATTCCTGTATCCATCAGATCCTGTCTTCTCTGGCAGGTGAAGGTCAGCAGCCTTTGACAGGACGAGGTATTGTACGACCAGGTCTATAGGGAGTTCTTCACAGCTGCAAGCCCTCAACATTGGGGAGCTATGCTGAACAAGGTTCTGCTACAGGGTCAGTGGACTCTCGAAGAACAGAGTCTTCCCATCAACTTCTAGAACTCAGGGTCATCCAGCTGACTCTGAATTACTTCAGGTTGGATCTGGCCCATCAGCCTGTCTTTATCTGGATGGACAACATCGCTACCAAAGGCATATCTGTACTAGCAAGGGGCTCTCAGTCACCCCAGCTCCACAGAGTGGATTTGAGGATCTTGGTCTGGGAAGAGAGGAATCTCCCATCAGAGTGGAGTACATCAGGGGTGGGGATAGCACGTGGCTGGACTGGTGGAGGGGAATGGTCCTTCCATCCCAAGATCTTCAACCTCATTTGCCTACACCTAGAATGTCCTTTCCTAAACCAATTTGCGTCAAGCACAAATCATCAGCTTCCTCGTTTCTTTCATGGGGTATTACTGCATGAAGGTGGAGGTGATCAACGTTCTCACGTCTTCCTGCCCCAGGACTCCTCTTTGCTTCCCTCTGCTTCTACTCATTCCTAAGACCATTTGCAGGATTTGGGAACAGGCAGCCAAGGTCATACTGGTGGCCTGTCATAGGGCCCAACATCCTTGGCTCTTGGCGATTACAGAGATCTGGCCTCCTCTGTCTATTCCAGTCTCTCCAGACATGCTTAATCAGAGCCTTCTCTGGCGCCTCCAGCAAGACTGGCTTCGTTTTCTCACTGGAGAAACTCTTCTGGTTACTCTTCTGGAGCCAAGAGCCAATCCAAGAGCCAATCACATCCAAGAGCCAATCACATTTACAACACTATCTGGACAGCTTTTGTGAGATGGTGCAAACAAAATCAGATTGAACTGTTGCCACCCTTCACTGTTTTTCTGTGTTAGTTTTTCTCCAGGATGGTCTGACATTAGGTCTAAAGTCCTCCACTATCCACAGTCAGATTGCTGCCCTTACCACAGCACTTCCTGTTTATGGAGGATACAAGCTGCCCAAACATCATGTCCTGTGTTTTCCTGCAAAATGCTATGCTCTAGGCACCTCCTCCAGTATATTGCTATCCTATTTGGGGGTTACAGTATCATCTGCCCTTGCAAAGTCTCCCTTTGAGCCTTTCAGGGAAGTTGGTCTGTAGTGGGTAATCAAGATGACTCTCTTTTTAATTGTTGTAACCTCAGCTCACAGAGTCTCGGAGATTAGTGTGTTATCTGTAAAATCAAACCTTTCATCCTTCACACAGATAAGGTAGTGCTCAGTGCTGATCCAACATTTTTTTGCCTAAAGTTTCTTTGAGTTTTCACAGATTACAAGAGATCTATCTTCCCACATTTTGCCTACAGTGCAAGCATCCCAAAGAATTTGTGTGGCATACCCTGGATGTCCACAGAATGCTTAATAGCTACATTTCAAGGACAGACTCCATTGGGAAAACAGACAGCTGCTTCAGCAACATATCACCCTCCAGGTCTGGAGATTGAATGTCCAAGACTTCCATTAGTTTAGTTCTCAAGGCTTGTGATATGCAGTCTACAAGGCTTCTAGCCTGGAGACACCTACCAGAATTATGGCACATTCCTTGTGTAGTTCATCCACCAATGCAGCCCTACTTAATAGATCATTTGCAGAAGAAGCTTGTAAAGCTACTGCATGTTTTTCCATTTCCACCTTTGTTTGTCATTACAAACTGAATTATTTGGAAGAAGAGTTTTGCAGCACACCGCGATAACAGCCAATGATGATCCACCCATCTAAGGGGCACTGCTCTGGGAGGTCCACAAAGATGGCCTCCGCCTCAGAGGGAGAATGACCTTTGGTACTTACCGTGAAGGGTCCTCCTCCTCTGAGGTCAGGAGGCCATCTTGGCCCTCCCATCATCATCGACATTCCTGTTTCTGTGTGCTGTTCTCTTCTTTTTGCCTTTCTACCCTGTATCTCACTGGGTACTGCTATGTGGCCATTAATGCTCTTGCTTAGTACGTTTTCTTTAACAGAATTAGAGTATTACTTAAATTATGGTTACTGCTTTCGGAGTCCCAGAACTGAAGGGCGGGTCATTTCGAAGGCACCAACAGGAAGTAGAAAAAAGTATTTCCTGCCTCCCTGAAGGATGAATGGAAATAACCCACAGAGATGGCCTCCTGACCTCAGAGGAGAAGGACCCTTCACAGTAAGTACCAATAGTAATTTTCTTGCAGTGGTAGAAGGCCTCTGTCCTTGGAAGGGTACTCTGCATTCTTTCTTGGATTCCAAACAAGTTACACACCATGAACATATGAAACTGCCATACTGAATCAGACCATTGCTGCATCAGGATCAGCATTGTCTTCTCAGAATGGCAGCGGCTCTCTAGGATCTCAGGTGGAGGTCTTTTATATGACCTACTACCTGATCCTTTTAATTGGAGATACTGGAACTTGAACCTTGGACTTTATGCATGTCAAGCAGATGCTCTACCTCTGAGCCACAGCACCTCCCCACTGTGATACTGTGTCTGTTTTATTACTATTGTTAAATCCATAGCTACTTATTGCTTCATTACAAGCAGGGAAGGTAGGCTGAATTTAGAAGAAACAGATTTCATTTTAATGTAAGTGCCGCTTGGGAATAGAGAAAATCGGATCAAGGAAGGAGACTGAGTATAATATTTTTCTCCCAAAACACACTATGTATACCAACCACATTATGGGTCAGTTCAGATGTGACACGAAACCATGCCCCCCCTTATAGTGTGTTAGAGTAGTGTGAACTACCAATTATTTGGATTCTATACTTCAGCGAGTGGAACAAGTTCATGGATGCAATTTTTGCCACTTTCTTTATCCCAAGTCAACTAAAATGCTTCCCCTAAGTGCTGCTCCCCAAATGAGGAATATTTACCTTACCTGTTTACTTATATGAACTCATTCTATGCAAGTAAAAGATCCCACCCACTTTACTTAAACATCCAAATTGTTCTCTTTACTTTTACTATCCAAATTTGCACATAGATGGCAACATCAGTGTGAGTTCATAGTATAACCTGCTCTCCCATTAAAACTGAATGGATAGTTATTTAGGATTCCAAGTGGTAATCATTAAATAATTGTACAACTACTCCATTTTCCTAGATATTTGGAACCCAGTGAGCTCAATTATCTCCCAAGAGATAAAAGGTTTTTACTGCACATCAGGTGCAGATGTGTGGTACAATTGTTGACTCTGTTCATTCCTGCAGGGCAAACAACTGATAAAGAACAATTGCATGTAAATCAGAGGAATATTTAGGTTCACTGAAGTAGAAGCTTTGTAGTACATGGAGGCTGCTTTGGGCTCCTTTATGGCAGCTGAAATGCCAGGATCAGATATTTTTCATCAAAGTACACAAAATTCCTTCACAATACTTTGAATGCAGTTTAATAATATATCTGGCTTTTGACCATGATACCAAGGTGCAGCATCCAAGATAGTCCTTAGTTTTTAAGGTTAAAACTCTCATCAAAGAAGGTAGGCGCTGTTAAGCTTGGATATACTTGAATTTACAGAATGTTCACAGATTAGCAGAATGCTTCTGTCCCTGTAGGCAGATTGATCATGGACTTGTGGTGCTCTTGCTCAACCTTGCTGTGTCCTGCAGAGCTACTTTGATGTATCAGTCTGATAACATAAAAATGCTCAGGAGATGGAAGGCACAATGCACCTTGCTTCCTTCTGTACTGCATGAAATGTTTTCTCAACCTCACTTAAACCATTGTGATGCAGGGGTTCAGCTGCTGGACTAGAATATGGGAGACCAAGGTTCAAATTAGCATTCTGTTTTGGAAGTTCACTGGATGACCTTGGGCCAGGATATTTGTTTTGAGGATAAATCTGAAGAGAAGAGAAGAATGCTGTAAGCAGGTTTGCATTCCCACTGTGGAGAAAAGCTAGATATAAATTTCTGGATATAAACCTTGACTGCCATGATACGAAGTGATGAAAGTAGGGTTTCAAAACTGTAGTAGCACTGGTATATGCAGTTTTTGTTGGTATGGCTGTGGGACAATGTATGTATTGTTGTTCTTTATCAGTTAATTGCATTTTTAAATCATGGAAATTTGTTTTATGAACAACTAATGTCAGGAAATTTCACCAGCTGGGGAATGTCTCTGCTTTTTTTTTCTAGTTTATTTTTTAAATTGATTATAATCTTACCTGGTGTAGGTATTGTGGTATTTTCTATCAGGAATAGTACATTCCTTAGCTATATTAAAGTTTACAAAAGCACACAGCAGACATCTGGCATTCTGGCAAAGCAGATCCTGTCACTCATTTGGAAAGCGATCTGTCATTCTGTAGTCTTCCACTGAGAACATTACAAAAGGTACACTTTCTATGTCTTTTAAGTACATCTTAATTGTCTTTAGACTCAAGTACAGTCTCAGAGGGTGCTGCTGCTTCAGGGAACAGAAAGCTTGAACCGAGCCAGTCAAAGCATAGAGCGTTCACATCAGATTGCTGCAGAAACGGATCAAATTGGTACTGATATCATCGAAGAACTTGGGGAACAACGGGAACAACTAGAACGCACCAAAAGCCGTGTGAGTACAAACAACGCTGCTGTAACACCACTGTCAGGTCTTTTTGTGTTTGAAATATAGGGCTATTGCTTATGTTCATGTAAATGCATATCAGTTTAAGAAGCAGGAATGGGTGGGGGGAAGAGATTTTCAGAAATCAGCCTTGAAAAAAAATTGAAATTGGCCTGAACTTTTTAGTTTTCCTTTTCAAGATAAAAGAACCAACGTAAAGGGTGATTTTCTTTTCTTTTTTAATATATTTTTTATTTTTCACTGACAAAACAGAAAAGGCACAGAGATAGAAATTCTTTGTTACTACATTTTCACATGAGCAATTGTGTTTTGGTGAACAAAAAACATCAATATAAATATAAACAGAGTGATTTTCTATATATTTGCAATATATTAAGTTGCTTTTAGGATACTGCCCCAGCACTACTGTTATATGTGAAAACATTAATCTGTCTGGTTTAGCTCAGTGCTCTGAACACACACTGAGAATTGAATTATGGCCCAGGACAGAATGGTGGCTTCTAGTGAATGAGGGCTCCTCTGTAGATACAGAATTGATTTGAAACCATTGCTAGGAGCTTCACTTTTTTAGTGATTCATATACAACCTCCTGGGCCTGAAAAAGATATTTTATATCCTGCAATTTTTTAATTGTGGAATCTACTGTATCAATTCTTTCATCATGGTCTTTCACTTTCTCTTCCACCTCTTGGATTTTTTTGGATACTGATTTAAACTCTTTACTGAGAACTTCTATATCTTTTTTTATTTCCTTCTTACAATCACTTATAGAATCTTTAATCAGTTTAGATAATCCAGCTTCCATGGCACCCATCTGTTCTTTTTTATCAGCCTTTTTGCCCTCTTCTAGTGTCTTGGATCTTGTCTGTAATGGTTTTTGGGCTGACATTACTGCCTTCCCATTATAAATATAAGCTTTACAATTGAAGTCACCAAGTTCTTTTTAAATGGTCTAGTCTTATAGATTAGGGCATGCCCTTTCAGAAAAGCCCCAAATCACCGTCCTCCTATGCCCCTGGGTCCAGATATTAATTTTTAAAAAGTTATAATTTCCCAAAATGGTGCTCGATGTTTCTCTATGGTTTAGTCCTAGAGGGGCTTAAAAAAACCTGTAGTTTTCCCTTCCCTTGATGGCCTCTTCCGCCCACACTTGCCACAAAGTCTTGTTATCTATGGTTGTGAAGTCTCACGATGTTCCCAGACGTCATTTCCTGTAATGACTTGTTGACCACAAAATTTCAAACAATATCAGCTTTTGCCTTTTTTAAGCCTTATATCTGTTTAACTCAGTCCAAGATTTCCCCCTCCTCCTCCTTTATTATTACAAGTTGTTTATGTGTCCAGACCTTCGTTTGCCTTCCAAATATTTCCCAATTTAGTCCCGGAGCAACAGATAAAAATCTCTTTACCTTGGAAGTTCCGACATCAAACACACTGGTCTGTTTCTCATCCATGATTAATTAGCCCTTAAGAAGCTTGGCACGTGTTGAATTTATGTTGATTTAACGACCCCAGATACCCTCTATAGATGTTGGAAGCGGTTCTTCTCTGGAGATTCTTCAAAGCCAAAAAGACCCCCCCCCCGGGATTTCTCGTTAGCCAAAGTACCTCTCCTCAGAACTTTAAACATATCTTGGCCATCATCTTGCCTAGATGATGTAGACAGCAGGTATTAAAACACCTTCTCTGTCCAGAATAGAGGGTCTGGTGAGCTCCCCCACTGGAAAGCTTGTCAATTCTCCATGAAATCCAAACCAGAAGTCTGCAAATCAATGGAAAATCAGATACGTTTGAGAGGTGTGCCTGAAAAGGATGGTGATTTAAGGATATACATAATAAGGATTATTGCTGAATATGTTGGAGATGATCCTGAGGAGACTAATTACTTTTATGACTATATTTACAGGGTCAATTCAGAATATGCAAGGAAAAATAAACTACCAAGAGATGTGGTAGTGAGATGTGTAACAAGAGACTTGGTGGGAAGGATTCTAAGTAAACAGTATGAAGGCAAGCTGATTGTGGAAGGCAGTGATGTTAGACTTATGAAAGAATTACCAAGGAAAGTCTTAAGTGACAGAAGATTATATAAAAAATTGACTGAGCAATTGAGAGAGAGTCAAATGAGATACAGATGGATTCTCCCAGAAGGATTGGTTTTTGAATACAAGGGGAAGAGGATTACCATTACAAGCACTCAGGAGATGGAGAAGTTTTTGGTGGAGAATAAAGAATTTGGAGGTTCAGATTAAAATAGAAAACCATGATGGATTACAAATTATTATCTTGGAATGTAAATGGACTTAATTCACCACAAAAAAAGGTAACTTTTCATTGGATTGGGAAGCAAAAATGTAACATAATTTTTCTACAAGAAGTACATATTAAACGATTGGATTAATATGTTTCCAAATATTTAATATGTTTCTAAATATTTGTGTATTAATTTGTGGATTGGAGTAATATGTTCCCAAATATTTGTGGAATAAGCAATTTGGTATGGAATTTTTTTTATTGGCTAAGGAGAAAAAAAAAGGCATGGTTTTTTATGTAAAACAGGAATTGGAACCAAAATTGATTTTTAAGGATGAGGATGGTAGATATATTGCAGTGCAAGTGATGGTGAACCACAAGAAGACTTTGCTATTGGGACTGTATGCTCCTAATGGAGCAAAAGATTCTTTTTTAAAGGACGTTATGCAGCAACTTGATCAAGAGACATGAGCAAATCATGTTAATGGGAGACTTTAATGGTACAGTTAAAAATATTTTGGACAGATCTGGGAAGAAGAATAATGAAGGTAAACTACCAAAGTCTTTTTTTTTGAATTAGCCAAGCAAGAAAATCTTGTAGACATTTGGAGGGAGAAAAATCCTACAGACTATACCTTCTTCTCAGCTCAACATAACTCTTTCTCAAGGATTGATATGTTATGGAGTACAAAAAATTTGGGACTTAAACAAAAAAAATAGAGATTCTTCCGAAAATAAGAGCAGATCATAATCCAATAATGTGGTCTGCGAAACCTACCAAAAAGACTTTAAGATGGCTAATAAATGAAGATTTACTGCAGAAAGATGGGGTAGTAGAATCTCTGCAAAAAGAGACTAAAGCCTTTTTCCAAGTAAATGAAAATGAGGACGTTCAATATCAAATGGTGTGGGATGCTTATAAAGTGGTGATGAGAGGTATTTTAATCACATTGAATAATTAAGACAGAAAAGCTAAAGAGAAACAAATGACAGACATACAGAAGGAGATTAAGAAGAAGGAGAGAGAGCTTATAAAGAGACCGGGGGAAAAGAAGATTTTAAAAGAAATTGGAATTCTACAGGACCAACTAAGACACTTGTTAAATAAAGAAGTAGAATGGAACTTAAAAAGGCTTCAACAAAAATCTTTTGAGAGTGCAAATAAAGCTGGAAAATACTTGGCCTGGCAAATGAAAAGAAAAAGGGAAAATAAAATTGTTAATAAAATTAGTTTGGGCAACAAAGAAATTGTTGACCAGGAAGGAATCAAAAGAGAGTTTTGTAAGTATTATGCAAATTTGTATAAAAGTCACGTGGGGGAAAAAGAGAAAATAGATGCCTATTTACAGGAAATTAATGTTAAACCCCTAACGGACAATAAGAAAAAGATCTTAAATGACCCAATTGGTAAGGAAGAAATTGAAGCGATAATTAACTCAATGAAGCCAGGGGAAGGCTCCGGGTCCTGAAGGTTTTACAGCAAGATATTATAAAGTTCTTAAAGAAACTCTACTTCCAAAACTTCAGAAATTGATGAACATTATAAGAATAGATGGGAAGATACCTAATACTTGGAAGGAAGCAGTAATCTCGTTGATACCAAAAGAAGACAGAGATGTGACTAATGTAAAAAACTATAGACCAGTTTTATTGCTAAATAATGACTACAAAATATATGTTAGAATTTTAGCGGAACACCTGAAGCAGCATTTGAATAGTTTTGTTAAAGAGGAACAAGCAGGGTTTCTCCCCAGAAGGCAATTAAGAGAAAATATCAGATATAATAGAATATTATTAAAAACATCCTGAAAAAGAAGTAGCTTTGCTTTTCGCTGATGCAGAGAAAGCTTTTGACAATGTTCATTGGGACTTTATGTTTGCAGTCATAGAGAAATTGGGACTGGGTGAAGACTTTGTTAGAATGGTAAAGGCAATATATACTAACCAACAAGCAAGACTTTGTATAAATGCAGATTTGACAGAGAAAATAGCAATTTGTAAAGGAATAAGACAAGGGTGCCCTCTTTCCCCTTTGATATTTATAATGACGCTGGAAATACTGCTTATGCAAGTATTTGAAATTAAAAGGCTTTTCCTACAAATACAGAGCATTTGCAGATGATGTAATGTTTATAAATGAAAACCCAACTCAAGTTACACCGTTGCTGCTTCAAAAAATAAAAGAATATGGTGATCTGGCAGGCTTTTATGTAAATAAAGAGAAAACAAAAATATTGTGTAAAAATATGTCAAAATCTAAGCAGATGGAATTACAAAATTTAACAAACTCTGAAGTGGCCTCTAAAGGAAAGTATTTAAAAGTAGAAATTATAACAAAGAATATTGACTTATTTAAAAACAACTATGAAAAGCTTTGGCAGAAAATTGAGGTGGACTTACAAAAATGGAATAATTTGAATTTGTCTATCCTGGGTAGAATATCGGCAATAAAAATGAATGTATTACCAAGAATAATGTTCTTGTTTCAAACTATACCAATAGTGAAAGAAGATAAACAATTTCATAAATGGCAGAGGAAACTTTCGGAATTTATATGGGCTGGCAAGAAACCAAGAATTAAGAAGATCCTGACAGACTCTAAAGAAAGGGGAGGCTTCCAAGTACCGGGTTTAAGACTATATCATGATGCAGTTTGTTTGGTATGGATTAAGGATTGGATAGTGTTATTAAACAGAAAATTATTAACATTAGAAGGACATGGAAAGGTTTTTGGTTGGCCTGCATATTTGTGCTATGGGAAAAGTAAAATGGATGGTTTTTTCTCACATCATTATTTATTTATTTATTTATTTATTTCATTTATATCCCGCCCTCCCCCACCACGGCAGGCTCAGGGCGGCTAACAACATTCTACAATCATACAATAACTACTTATGTAAGAAGTAGTTTGCTTAAAACTTGGTTGAAATACCAAAAATATGGAGATGAGAGGAAACCGCTGTGGATTGTGCCAACGGAAGTAATAAAGTTATATTCGGATATTGAGGAAGAGAAATGGTTACCATATAAACAATTGTTAAAAATACAAGGAGGCAAAGCAGAATTAAAATCAGTGGAAAAATTGGATTATAAATTTAATTGGTTTCAATGGTTACAAATGAAAAGTCTGCTGATGCAGGATATTACGAATGAAGGAATAAGACAAGAACAAACAAATGGAGAAAATGCTGTTTGGTGAGGATGTAAAATTGATCTCAAGAGTATATAAACTGTTACTGAAATGGTCTACAGAGGAAGAAGTGGTAAAATCTCAAATGATAAAGTGGGCAATTAATATAAACAAGGAAATTCAGATGAAACAATAGGAATATTTGTGGAAGAACTCTATGAAAATATCGACATGTAATAACATAAAAGAAAATTGTTACAAAATGTTATATAGATGGTATACGACACCAAAAAAACTGTCAAAAACAAATAATCAGATGTCTGATTGATGTTGGAAATGTAAAAAACATGAAGGGTCCTTCTACCATATGTGGTGGACTTGTGAAAGGGCTGTACAATATTGGCAAATGATCCAGCAAGAAATGTTAAAGATTTTGGGATACAAAGTGAAGGCGGCACCAGAAATCTTTTTGTTGGGATTACAAATAGAAAATTTTCTGAAGCAAGACAGAACATTACTTTGGTACATGCTTTCAGCTGCACGGACATTGTATGCGCAGTTGTGGAAGCAAAATAAAATTCCAGAAAAATGGGACTGTGTTATGAAAACTATGCACTGGAGTGAAATGGAGAAATTAACAAGAACACTAAAGGAACTTGATATGGAAAAATTTAATAATGAATGGCGAAAGTTTCAGAACTATGTGGAAGAACATTGGAGAGTGAAAGGACATTTAGTGATATTTGATAATGGATAACTTGTTTATCAGCTATTTTTAATTTACTGAGACAAGAATGATAGTTAAAATGAGAGTATGAGAAAATATTTTGTTCTTTCTTAAAAGATTATAATAAGATAGATAATATGACTTAATTTAGTAATATATTGGATCATTAATTGAATGAGGTAATAACTATAAAAAAGTATAAGTTCCTTTTTTCTTTTTAAACTTTTTTTTTTAAATGTTAAATTACCTTTATTGCTTTTATATTGTAAGTAACACTGGGGAAGTCTTGAAAGGAAGGAGGGGAGGTGGAAATGTGATGCAACATATTGACTTTTATTTGAGAGAAGTAAATGAAATAGTGATATAATATGTTTTAGAATAATAAAATTGTTTTTACAAAAAAAGATATTTTATATCATTGTTATTATTTTATGAGTGTATTAGTACAATTTTGACCACTGATGAAGGCCCTTTGGGCCAAAATGCTTTGAGTCATTAGGGTAATATTTGTATGTAACCGCTATTGTAATTCTTTGTTATTCAATATGCAACTTCACTTTGTTGCTGTATATTATGATAAGTTTTTAATGGTATCCTATGTGCTATTTTTAATCCTAAGATTCTGTGCACTGTGTTTACATTTTATTTTATTCTCTAGTAGCGCATTTCTGCCCCGTAGCTAGGATTTTTTGGGAAAGGGGGTGTGGAGTATAGCTATTTAAATTACATTAAATGAGCAGCGACTCCACCCCAATGTTCTCCTGGCTTAAGCTCTTCCACCCCTCCAGGCACAGAGGGGAGGGAGAGGAGAAGTAGCTGCTTACCCTGACTCTTCCTGCTTGGCAGGCTGAGCCAGTATTGCTGCAGCTGTGCTGGACAGAAGTGATTTCGCTAACCCTCCCTCCTTCCCCCTTCCGCAGGAAGAGCCACAGGAAGGAAGGAGAGTTTGATAGACTGATGGATCTCTTGAACTGAAAGCAGGAACCACTTTGGGAGCCTTTCAGACCCAGGCTGAACGCCACTGGGTGCTGAGTGTCCCCAGTGCCATTCTGAGAGAGGAGGCTCCTCCACCTGCATCCCCCCCCTTGCCTTGCTGAGAGGGAGAAGATTCAGTGGGGTGGTGAGGTTGCCATGGTTGCTCAGCGGACCCAGACCCAGGCTGTGTCTCTCCTGCAGCTTGCCTTAGGTTTGGGTTTGAAGCGTAGCAGATTCCAGAGGTGTCACCCCTCCCACTCTTGCCTAACTATGGACCTGTTCCTGCCTTTCACAGAAGTCCTATGTGACTCTTGAAGAACAGAATAAGTGGATTCTTTCTCCTTACTTTGCTAATGCTTGCTGTTCAAGCACAAGAGAGCAGCCCATTCCTCCTCCTTCTTACTTAAGCTGTGTGGTAGTTTTTCCTAGAGGGTTCCCGAGCCCTCAGCATTAGGTTTTCAGGTATCATGGGATAAGGGGGAAATGAGGAGAACCTGCCTCTGTAAACTTGTTATGCTCCCAGAGAGTAGGATCCAGCCTATTAGATTTAAAACACTGACAAGCCAGGCTGTTCTGTTCCTGTGCTGATAGAGGAACAGGACTCTGCCTGTGCTGCAGGTCTGAGAAAAAAAGCATAGTTTGCGGTAATTGGATACAACTCATCAAAGAAAAAAATATTCTAATCTCTTATGGTTGGTGAAGATATGCTTGGAAGTGTAAGGATAGAAGCAAAAAAGGTGGCTAAATAGCTTTCCAGTGAATGTGGGTGGGATGGAGGCTTCAGTGATGTTCGTGTCCTTGTCACTAGCCAAATCAGTTAATTTAGGCAAATTGAACAAAATTGCACGATTTATTCAGGTTGCAGAACTGAGCTTGTTTTAGAATGTGAATTGTTTGGGCACAGAATGTTCATATTTTAGCATGGGATACACACAGACTTGATTAAGGATGTTTAAACTGCACTTAAGACATATTAGATTGTCTGAATGCAGAAGCAGTATAGAAATTAAGGCAAAATGCTGGTTGATACTCCTCCATGGGAATTCTATTTTTCCCTTCATGATGTGCAATATATTGCTTAAGACAAGCCTTTTTTCATCTTAATGTAAAGTGCAGCTTTGTTTGTAGTTGCATGTGCTTCAGCCTATTGTCCTATTTGCTAGAGTGCTAACATGCATCTTAAAACCCAGAGAAGTTCTATTCCCTTGACAAGCATTTTGATCTAACATGCAGGTCTTTCTTTTTAGCTAGTAAATACAAATGAGAACTTAAGCAAAAGCCGGAAGATACTACGTTCCATGTCCAGAAGGTTAGTAAGATTAGTTATTTTAGTCTTTGATTGGAATCTTTATATAACAAAGCATCTAGGAAATTACTTAGTTATTGTGGTATGAGATGCAATATTGAAGGAATATAGAATAAATTGTTTTACTGGACAAGGAAACATTATACCTTTGTTCATATTACAATCCTATTAATATGTATATATTCAAATAACCAATATTTCAGATAAATCTTTATTTTCAGTTTATATGCCAATTCTAGCATTTTTATTTATTTGTATCCTGCCTTTCCTGCTGCTTTTATCTAATGTGGACTAAATAATATTATGGAATATCTCAAATTAAATTAAGTGATTGCCAAATTTAAAAACTTTTTTGGTGGTGGCGTATGCATGGTTATATACTAGAGTTATAACAAATGTGTAGATTGCTCAAGGAAGTTGGGTTTGCCTGTGTTACTTTGTCATTTTATTCTTACAATAAATCTGAGGTGATTAGGTTGAGACAGAGAACTGGACTCAGACTTCCACAAAGAAGTTTGCTGGAAGGGCTCTTCCCTTTCTGCAGCAGCTCCCTCTGCTCCCGAGAAAATCATTGCTGAGGCTTGAGACACCTTCCTGAACAACATGCCTCATAGCATGAATATCTAGAATAAGAAAAGGGGGTACTGAGTAAAATCGCCAGTTCCCCCACCCATGCATGCACATTCTTGCAATGTGGCATGCTCTGTAAATGGAGGAAAAAATCTTGTGCATAGTTGGTACAATCTCTCACCATGCTGTAGCCCCCTTGCCATGTGGCATATTACTCAAGAAAATCTCCTAAACCTCAACAGGGGAGATGTCCATGACTTCTGCAAACTCCTTCCTTTCATGGTAGTTTCAATCCAGGCCCCAAAGCTCTTTACTGAGCTTCATTTTGCTTGCTAAAACTAGGGTTGCCAAATCCAAATAAAGAAAAATCTGGGGACTTTGGAAGCAGAGCCAGGAGACTTTGGCGGTGGAGCCAGGAACAAGGGTGTGACAAGCATAATTGAACTTCAAGGGAGTTCTGGCCATCACATTTAAAGGGACAGCACACCTTTTAAAATGCCTTTCTTCCATAGGAAATAATTAAGGATAGGGGCACCATCTTTTGGGGCTCATAGAATTGGACCCTCTGGTCCAATCATTTTGAAACTTGGGGGGTATTTTGGGGAGAGGCACTAGATGCTATACTAAAAGTTTGGGGCCTCTACCTCAAAAAATAGCCCCCCCAGAGCCCCCAATACCCACGGATCAATTCCCTATTACTCCCTATGGGAATCGTTCTCCATAGGGAATAATAGAGTGCCCAGTAGACATTTCCCTCCCCCCACTTTCTAAAGGGGGGGGCTCCAAACCAGGGAATCCCCTGCCCCCTCCCTCTCTCACACACACAAATACTTACTAGATCTTCTTCCTGCAGAACTCTACTTGCTGTGAAAACAAAAGCAAAAGAAAGGGAGGGGCCGTTCTCCATGAAAACTATTACTGACTCTTTCCAATGAAGCCCTTCCTGTTTCCTGCGCAGCCTTAAAGGCACACATTTTACAAACGGATCAGGAGCTCTACAACTACATGCCTACATGCATGTTCTCCCCCCCCCCCCGCTTCCGGATTTTTGGAGAGTGGGGGAGGAGGCTGCAAATTCAAGGGTCCCCCACCAGGGCGGGGGGGGGGGTTGGGAAGCCTAGCTAAAACACATGGAAACGTCAAAGGTATCCACCAGTCATGCTGATTTCATCTGTGAGCATTTTTCTTGTAGCACATTTGTCCAATTTTTCCTCTTTTCTTTAATTTAACCAAAACACTTTCAAATTGGTTTCTTGTTTTCTCACACCAATTAAAAATGGGCATTACTAAGGAAGGTATACATTTTCAGATATATTAATATTAAAAGCTTGTGATGTTGCAGTAGGGTTCTGTTAAAGTTCCAAATGCCCCCTGAAATGTTGTTTCATGGGTTGCAGGGGACCCTGCCAAGAACAGCATGAAAACTGGCCCCCACCAGCAGCAATCCACTGCTGGATCCAACTTATAATAATATGAAATAATAAAGTGTGTCTTTAAGCATGCAGCATAACCAATTTAAAGTTGGCACTCACTGATTCATAAGTAACATTTTAGTGTATTAATTTACCAATGAAATGTTACAGCTGTTATTGAAACTTTTATAAAACCTGGGAAGGATGCAGTATTGAGAGAATGCATTGATTTTTATGGTGGGATGCCCACAAAAGGAGTTGGAGAGCAAAGATTACAAATTAAGGTGTTAACATGAATGGGTGAAATTTCTTTGTAATGAAAGTACATGCTAAGCAAACAAAAGCCAGTTTTCTGAAGGAACAGCTTCTATTTTATATATGGAAATACCAAAGGGATGGGTTACCCCAGTGGGGGAAAAAATCATATAAGTAAAATAAATTTTGTTTCTTTCAGAACCAGAGATTAGTAATAATTACATTAGATACTAAATTCCAAAGAGGTAGTAGTAGTTTGTCTGTAGCTAAATAAATAGGTAATCAGAGTCTAGTGGCACATTAGACTAACATGCTTTCATGGACTTGATCAACTTTATGAATTTGAGTTAATACACATTGACTCAGTTCAGACATGATGTGAAACCCTTTATTTAATAAAAATAATCTAACTATAAAACTGAATCACAAAAACAGTCTAAAACTAGTGTAAAGAAGAAAAACAACTCAAGAGCAGCAAACATAAAGTGAAACAATCTGCATAAAATCCACAACATAGATAGTTAATAAAAAACAGCTACAGGTAAAAGAAACAGGTTTGTTTGTCTGCAAGCCAAATTCTGGTTTCACAATCATTCAAATCATGCCTGTTGCATCTGTAAGGGAGACTGCCAATGCAGTGGTTCACAAGTGGGGTGGGGTGCAGAGATAATGCAAGTGAATATTTGTGGTTTTGTAGCCTGGAGACTGCGGGGTCATCACTGGTGAACAAACCAGGATGCCTTTGTTGGCATGCCATACAAAACCAGAGTTTAGGGCTAGCTGTCATTAGTAAACCAAGTTTTAAACCATCATTTCAGACCTTAGTTCAAACAACCATAGTTAGTGGTCCAAATCATACTAACCATAGTTTAACATAACACCTAAACTGAGCCTCTATATTTATATTGTTATTGAAGCAAACACTTCCTTTATCAGGTTTTGAGGGGTTTTTTTTGTAAAAATCTTAACTTGCAAATGCTAGTGCTGGCAATTTTGCTACAGACTATAAGATTTTGAAAATTTGACATTAGCCTTTTTTATTTTACTCTTTCTTTGAGTTATTTGCAGATTACTTTCTCACACTGTTGCTAGTTCCTAGTATTTTGCAAAGAGTCCTGTGACAGCTTTTGTAAAATTCAGTATCTTCTTCCCTTTGTTTCTTTGTTCTCCTTGGTTGACTTTTCATTTCTATTGTGCAGATTCTTTAGCAGCTATTTTGTAGAAATTAAAGTTAACATATAGATATGTTATTTGAAGCACATGGTATTTAATTCTGTCATCTCAGCTTAGTGAAACTGCCTCCATTCCAGTAAGATCCAAGTGAGCAACTGTGTTGGCCTGAAGCAACAACAAAGTTAGAATTCAGTGGCACCTGTAAGACCAACGAAGTTTTATTCACGGTATAAGCTTTCATGCGCGTGCACACTTTTTCAACATAATGAAGTGGAAATAGAAATAACTGCCATACTGCCCACCCCATATGTATGCTGTTATTTCTATTTCATTGTGTTTGAAAATGTGTGTACACACAAGAGCTCATACCTTGAATTAAAAAACTTTGTTGGTCTTAAAGGTGCCACTAGACTCTAATTTTGTTCCATCCTAATAAAATGTTGAATGGATTTAAAGATATACACATTAATGTCTTATTTCTCCGTTTAGACTTATGACAAACAAGCTGCTGCTCTCCATCATTATCATTCTGGAACTAGCCATTCTGGCAGGCATTGTCTACTACAAGTTCTTCAGCTGAAATTTCAAGACACCTTTCTGCCAGCATGTCTTCCATCACCTCAAGGACTATATACAGACACTGCCAAGCAGGAGCTCTTTAGCACAGGCTGAAAAGGGTGGATTATGCATTGCAGCTGAAAGACTATATAGATGTGCTGTCGGTCAAGGCAACATGTTCATCAGACAACAGTGCATTACTACTGGAAGGAAGCATGGCTAGGAAAAAAGACAGGGTGCAGTGAAGTGTTGATAAGACTGTATAATTGCAACATAAAGTAATAAATATTTCTAAGCTGACAGTGTGGTTGTCTAACTCTTAATACAGCAGTTTAGTTATGCAACAAAAAATTAACTAATCTGTACAAAACCAGAATGCAGTACAGTCAGTGGGAGGCCTGTCCATTTGAGGAGTTCAGCAGAGCTGTATAATGCCCATTATGAAGATTATGTCTACCCATCCATGTCCTAAATCCGTACTTGCTCTTCACTGTCAGATTCATCTGGAGAACTGGGTGATGGGAGTTCCTCAAAAACTATGTGTGCGCCTTCTCGTGTCTGACCGAAGCATGTAGCAACCACATCTACTGCAAGATTAACTGTTGCACTCACTTCATCCTGTGAAACTCCAAGCAATGGATTTACTTCTACGATGTCCACAACAGAAAGTAGGCCTGAGGAATTGTCAAGAGGAAGGAACAAAGAAATTTAAAATCACCCATCAAAATGCATGAAATCCAACTTTCTAGTCCTCTAATGACTGACAAACACAGACAGCTTTTCCAAATTATATTCTCTTACCAGGGACCCCCCTTTCTGGATGTGTGCTGTCTGCTCTGACTCTGTCTTAACTAAATTTGTTTTGACAGCCATTTTAGGAGCCAGCAATGCCATGCTTCAGAGAAGGTGAAGTCAAGGCTCTCCTCAAGCAATGGTAACAAGTGGTTAAAACTCTGTGCAGGAAACTGATTCACTGATGCTACATTTGTATGCCTACCTATTGCTATGGGAGCTTGCAAACCCAGGCAGCCACCTAGATCTATCAGTGTAATTTCATCAATAAGGGAAAGTCTTCCTTTGTACAAAAAAGCTGGGTGGGCTTGATTGCTTTTTGACCTTGCACAAATGCCTTATACCAACCTGCCACATGCATACGTGAAACATTCATCCTGTCAGCCCTTATGTTCACTCTGCCTAGATGCAATCACTTTTTGTTACCTCTCTGGGAAACCCTCCCTTCCTAACTCAAAGTCAGGAAACCCACAGATTCTCATAGTGGTCTCACCCTGAATTTCTGGACTGTACAATTATTTTTTTGATATTCTTTTGTCCCCTATAACTATAGCTGTACTTCTAGCCAAAATCATGCAGTGTCACACTCTGCTAGCTCAGAGGCTGCCCACTCAGCTCTTCTGGAACCAGCAAAGATGCTTATATCCCTGGAACTGTTGGATCCTCTAAACAGACAATGTACTGCATACAGTTCAGACTGAGGATAGGTAAACTTTTCTCTTAAAAACCCTTTTTGCCACATCTTTAAATTCCCTACTTACTTCTCCTTGTGGCCATTCCCTAGTGTAGAATTCCCATTCAGCTGGAGGCTTGGCTCTCTTATTTTCTCCCATGCAACTCTTCATATGCACAACATGTGCATGACAGTTGCACTGTTCCAACACTTTAGTACCTTTTGAATTCCTGCACCCCAGTATTTCCCTCAATAAATTCTAAACCTTGCTTTGGGAAAAAAAATCTGGTGGTTTCATGGTTACTGGTAGCCTATTAGAAGCACTTTGAACTTGCTTGCCCATTATTTAAGTAAAGATCCCTAAGTCACATGTTCTGTTTCCCCTTAATTGGTTAGTATGTCAGTTTCTCAAGCTAGGCAGGCTGTGGAAGTGGGAAGAGTTCTCCCTGTTCCTCACACTGAGCTTAATTCCTCCAAACTAATTCTGGTTCTGGGCATGTGTCCCATACCCAAGTTAGAGAGTCTACATGTGTCAATACATGTGAAAGGGAGCACACATGATAACAATTAAACCTAGTCTTGCATTGTATCACAAACAACTAGCAGTCTTCCCTCAAAGCTTTTGCAACTGGTATACAATGCTAGGTAGAAGCAAATAGACAAAGGAAGGTAGTTGCTATGGATCTTATGTATTCTACTAGCCCCAATAACTGTATTTATACCAAACAGTCAAGAAGGAGGAAGGTGATAGTCTTTAGCTGTTATTTATCTTGCTTCCATAAATTACCAATTGCAAAAACTTATTTGCGAAAGTGTGAAAGCTGAACACTTGCTATGATTGATTAGTGTACAGCTGTAGTTCCATTTTAAAAAGCTTATGATAGAACTTTAGTTGTAAGAATTTGGGCAACTTTTAGGAACCATAGTTCTTGTCTTGCCTAAGAACTTAACCTTCCAGAACCTGAGAACTTAAAGCCTTTAAAACAAAACCTCTGTCACTGTGTCTAGTCCCACTTATTTCTTTTGAATTCCCTTGTTTGGGGAAAGAGAAAAAAACAAGAGTTTCTCTGAATAGCTTTTGCAAGGTAACTGCCATGCAAACATACTTTTAAATAAAATTCATGCCACTTGAAACTAAAAGAAAAATATGCTTGGCTTGTTCTTACCTGTATTATGTACTTCCTCTGAAATATACATGCCTTCACGGTATGTTAAGCCACCCTTGACAGGAGTCCCTGTTGCCGGAGCCAAGGCTGGGTCAAATGCATCAATGTCAACACTCAGATGGATTGGCTTTTGCTGTCTGCAGGAAGAGAATTAAACTTTATTCTGTAGGTCTGGCACATGGCAATAAATAGCCTATTCTTGGGAATGAAGGACTATGTAGGAGGATATGACAAGTAATTAATAGGACCAAGTGAAAACAAAATTCTTCTTAAAGTTTTGTTACCATTGATCTCTAAAATGTATTACCTGCCCAAAAGATGTTCAAACGTTCTTTCCATGACTTTCTGGATCCCAAAACGATCAATATCACGCATTGAAAAATACTGGATGTCATAGTTCTTCAAAATATAGCTGTTTTAAAGAAAACCATTTAATGCTATTAATGTATATACTTGTTTGCAGTATAGCTTTACAAAAGCCCATAGCCTGTAAATGCAGCCATAACCTAAGCCAAGCACTTTTGAAAGAAAGTATAATCAAGTTTTTCAAACCCAGCTATCTTCACTTACTGTTCAGCAGGATCCACGTCTCTCAGGCCAATATAGACAATATCAGATTGTGAGAGGCAGGGCTTCAGCCATGAAAATCCAGGAAGTAATGGCACCTGTGAACAAAAAGAACAGGGTCTTGAGCTGCAGAAAAATTCTTTTACAGCTTACGTGTAATATGAATAAAGAAAAATTAAATGTATGGTCATATAACTACCTTCCTGTTCCCCCAAGAGTAATATTTAGGCCCATAACAACGAGCCCTCAAAAATGCAAACTACTTGGTAGTTGCAGATAACTGTGTAAGCTGCTTACCTTGAGCACCTCGTCAATAGCTCCTTCAGAAAGTCCATTTTGTAAAGATAATCTCATATATGGACTTTCTGTAAAGGCTGTTGATCATGGAGTGTTCTGTACAAATGTTATCAGTCATTTTCTATGAAGCAGAAGTGAATCCAGTTCAGACAGAATTGTTAATCAGTTACAGTAGAACCTGGTCTTCAGTTAGTTTGAAAGCATGGTCGAAAATTTTCATATGGCATTATATGTGAAATGTGAAATAGCCAGGAGATCCCAGAGAGTCTGGCTGCCGAAGCGGTAGCTCTTTTTTGACACTAGTGGTGAGCTATGCTTATTTTTTAGGCTGAGAGTGGTACAACTTGCCTAAAGTTGCCCAGCTAGCTTCAAATGGGGAAGCAGGAAATCAAATCTGGAGTACAGTCCACAGGGATGGTTTCCCACATTAGGAAGCCATGATTGCGTGTGGCATTGTAGTAAGTGTGTGGTTTCTAACATTGTTTGCTTCACCTAAACCCTTAGCTTGAGTTTTCAAAAAGGTCTGATGTTGCAGTGATAAAGTATTACTGTACGTTAACATATGTTCACTGGGCCTTACTCCCATGTAGATGTTTACAGAACTGCTGCTTTAGTTGCTAAAGGTTAGCCACTATACTTTGCATGTCACTTAGAAAACATATGTGCTAAAAAACTAATGCCATTCAAAGTGTCCATATACTGTCTAGCAGTTTTCGTGTTGCTTTGAGGGCAAGATAAGGGAGGGACTTTGAAAAAGTGAATGATGCTACCATTATATAAGCCACTTGGATGGGCAGAGCTAAGGATTTTTTATTAAACAGAAAACATGTTCATGCATAATCCTGCTTCTGGTAAGGAAAACTGCCTGCCAGAATAGACTCAGATTGTCAAGCCAAAACTTTCAAGCCTTCTAATAGGTAAATCTTGCAGGAAATGGCTGTTCTTCATATGTGATAAATTTGCTTTACCTGCTTATGCAACAATCAAAACCCACTGAACGGAATAAAGAACCTGGACTGACTTAGGTCATACTTCAAAGCAGGCAAGCAGAATCCTCATTTACCTTATCTTGAAGTTCTCTTAAGAGAAATGAGACTGGTTGTCCATGGAGGTTTCCAGACATGGTTGTGAGTGGAGTATTAATATCAGCATGTGCGTCAACCCAAATCACAGCCAGGTGCGGGTATTGCCTTGCATGGCCACTAATGGAACCCATCGCTAAACTGAAAAAAATACAAGTGCAGGTTTGTAAGTAGTGTGCTGGCAAGTAATTTAATAAGTAAATTTAGTTAGGACTTCTACAAACTTATTGAGCGGCCAATCAAAGGATAATTAAGTAGTCTGGCTCTTGATGTCATGCTAAAGCCACCACTGATTTTTACTGAGGAATTTAGGATGAATAAGGGGTATTCTTAGCATACTAAATTCTGAGTTTATATGTGAAGGAAGTTTTAATAGAAGAGAGAGCTGTATGGTAATGCAATCTCCTGAGCTCTGTTACTTCCTTGGGAATTCCTACAACCGTATTGTTTCATACCCAGCTCTTCTAAACCCAGTTCTGTTACAGATTTGTCATATAAATCTTTCTAGCTCTAAAAAGCAGCATACTGACAAAATATCAGCTTTGTCTCAGTGACCAAGCAAACACTGTTACACTGGAACAATACAACACAACTAATGTCAGTTAAAATATGTACTGTTGGCTCTTGAGTAAACAGAAGGCAAAATTAATTCACTGGCCAGTCATAATTTTTTATTTTAGAACAGGGGTCCTCAAACTACGGCCCGCGGGCCAGATGCGGCCCGCTGAGGACGTTTATGCGGCCCGCCGGGTTATGGCAAAATCAGACTGGAAGTGACGTTCGACCTAAACTCGCGTTAGCAATGCACACTTCCGGCACTGGGCTGAGGTGGCGGAGACAGAGTGTGAGGTGAGTTCCCAGGCCGGGGTGTGTGGTGTGGGGAAGGGAGAGAGATGCAAAAGACGGAGAACTGACGGCCCGCGGCCTTGTACAGTAACGGCAGTCCGGCCCTCCAACAGTCTGAGGGACAGTGAACTGGCCCCCTATTTAAAAAGTTTGAGGACCCCTGTTTTAGAAGATACAGTGAAAGGTGCTGAAATGCCTTATATGCAAAAAGTGTTGCAACAGCCAAAATAAATGTACACACCTTAGAACATTCCCATAGAAATAATTTGAAACTTGTTAGGATAAAGGAAGGAATTTGGAAAAAATGTTTTACAGCAATTAATATACTTGTTGTCTCTGAACCTCCAAACTTAAAAACATTTGCCTTAAAACTAATTCCAATCTTACATATACCCATTTTAGGTGGCCTTAAACAGAGCATGTATGAAAGACTAATCAGGTTTAAGGTTCAACATAATTACTGTGGATGGCTGCCAATAAATTATTAACCTTGTTATTTTTTGGAGCCCAATAAAAAGTTTGTCTTTTGGTTCCTTTGCAGTGCAATTCTATGCAAATTTCAGTAGGCTTAGTCTGGAGTAACTGCACAGAGGCATCAGAGTAAATGAGATGTGATTGTTGAAATAGAATAGAAGTAAAAGTCTGGTGATTGGCATGGAGTTCTGTTTCTGTCATCAGCAAACTTTAAAACACCTTGGCCTCAACCCTGTGAATGTATTGTAAAGATTGGGTTCCAGTGCTAAATAAGCCTCCAAACTGAAGAAAGACGGATGAAACGTCTTGATATCTAGAACAGACGTCTTTGGAAGGGCTTCTTTTAGTTCCACAAACGAAATACTGGAATATTGTTACTCTTCTGTCTTCTGTGAATGTCTTTTTGCTACATGCTCTTGTCTATTTGAAGTTCGACGTGCAAGCTTTGTCAGAACACCACTGACCTCTACATTACACTGTTTTGTTGTTTAGAATTTATGGTGTCTCTTAGTGGTTTTTTTAGCAGAGCATGAAAAAAGGATGTGGCTTAAACATCCAACCTGGTATGCTAATTTTATATGAACAGGCAGTTTTGTTTCCCCTTGAGGACATGCTTTGAACCACAGGTCCTACCTTCAGACTGAAATGGTATTGTCAAGGAAGAACTATGTTTTGCTCTGTATGGGTGTATGTGTATCAACCTTTATTCTCCAAAGTGCTTCTTATAAGTAGTCCATACTATACATTGTGGAAATTATCAGTTTTATTAGCAAAACATTTGATTACATGTATGACACTGACATATATCTGTACTAGAAAAAAACAATCACTTTTTGTTTTACACTGGTATCTATTTTTACTAGAAAAATATTATTTTTAGCACAAGACACAATAATTAACTCAATTTTTCACATTAGTCATTTCTGGACAGACAACATGAATGATGAGTCCTGTCAATATGGAGAGGGCTTAGTTGAAGTGCTCTGTACACAAGAGATTTGTTTAAGCCTATTTTAATCTAGTGGCCTTCTCCCATACTGATTCCCACACTGATTTTAATCCAGTGACCTACTCCCACACTGATTCCCAGCTCACCTGTGATCGCCTCCAAGGGTTACACAGCTATGCCCAGCAGCCAAAGCCCCATGCACAGTGTCAGCCAGAACTTGGTTAGCTGACCCTACAGAACGTGGGTATCTAATTATGTTGTTGTAGACTTCATCATTGGGCACTTGAGTGAAACTGAGGTCTCCAAAATCGTATACTTGGCAACCTAAGAACAGAAAAACAAAGTTGACTTACATATCAAGACAAAGTCTAGTCTAGTAATTGGAGACACTAGTACTTAGTGTTCCATTCAGTTAATGTGGTTATTCACAGTTACACCTTTATATCCCATTTACACATCCCAATGAACCACTTCAACCTACCCTGTGCTTATGCCATTACATTTCCAGGCAGAGAACTACATCCCACCAGCTCCAGCAATCAGATTTGCAACTTCATTTTCAATGGTTCATCAGAGAGTCATGAGCCACACTTTGGAAACCCCAAGCCTTTGTTGACTATTATTATCCAAAAAGTTTTGCAATTCCATGGCTGTTGTCTTATGACTACCTACTCATTTTAAGAAATGACAGTTTCTGGGACAAACAGTGCATGTTCCTGGATCTCCCCCAAAGATAAAACAGAAGGATGGACAGAAATCAACTACTTTCCCCTGTCCTAAACATGTAAATTCCTTTCATGGTTGATTTCTCAATAAACAGAACCAATTTTTTCAATTAACTGTTTCAGTCTCGTATATGGGTAAGTGTGTGCATGGCTGTGATCATACACATGAAATAATGCACTTTCACACACTTTACACCTGGATTTTACTGTGTGAACTGCCAAAATCCAGTTGGAAAGTGCATTAAAAATTGATTGAAAGTGCATAATTTAGTGTGTGTGGTGGCAACCTGTTTGTGTCAATATGTAGATATTTCTATCCTGCTTTCCAATAGGAGACCCAAAGCAGCTTACAACATTGCTCTTCCCTTCTGCATTTTATCATCACAACAGCCCTGTTAAGGGATTGATTAAGTTTAGAGAGAGTGACTGACATGAGGTCACTCAGTGAGTTTCCATGGCGGAGTAGGGATTCAAACCTGAGGCTTCTGACAGTCCAACCACTACAGTTTCTCTGTATATTGCAGTCAACAGTGCATCTAGCGTAATCTTAATGTAAGTGCAAGAAGAAAAAGAACACAGATTCACCAGAGTTAAAGATTAAACTTGATGGAAGCTTGCTCCTTAAATCCAATACATTCTCTGGCTCTGCTGTTTTGTATTTGCTCCAAAAGAATGTTGCAATAAGAGCCAGTTCATCAGAAATGGCTAGGTCTCTAAAATCAATCACCAGACTTTTAAGCAGTAATGTTGCATCATGGCCTGGTGCAACAGCAGGATGTTCTTTCAGAACATTACATCACAGCGTTTCTGTTTAAGAACACTCTGACATCAGGACTCCCCTTCTGATATTGTGGCTGGACCAGACTTTCTGGTAAAACAGAAGGTACGGTATATTTATAAAGCCAGATCTTGTTATCCCATTTATAGCCAACCTAGAATTCCTTTCCAGTTTCCTTTGTCTCTTCTCCCACTTTCCTCTGTGCAGTTCTCAAGAAGCAGAAAACCAGCAAAACACTTTGTTCCTAGCAGAATTTATATGCCACTACTGTCAGAAATCAGAGCTTGCTGCTCATTAGCCACCTTATCATTCTTTAAATGAATCAACTTATTGATTGCACCGTGAGGAAAAACCTGGCACTTGCTTTATTTGATTTTCAGTGACTCTCTCAAAGTTCAGTAGAATGATTCTTAAATTGTCATAAACAATTATTAATTTAACTTAAGTAACTTCATTTATTTGGTAAGTCTGATTTAAGTGAAAATTGGTTGTCTGGACATTGTGTGTGGGTAACTAAGTATTAAAGCTGACTTGTAATGACAAAAATTCCTGACCACATTACAAGTATTAATAGAAGTAGTTTGCTGCAATACACCTCTAGCACAATTATCACTCTGGGACTTGTAGCCACACATTGTTTGTACCATCTTAACAAAGCTCCAAAGAGGTCAGTGATTCATAGGACAGAATTCATCAGTAATAGTTGAGGCTGACTCATCTGCTTTGCAAAAAAAAATAAAAATCCAAAATTGCAGCAGAAGAATGCTTTTCCTCATTAATAAGGCAATGTTTAATGTATTTCATAGATGGATAACACTTTTTAAAAAGTTCTCCACTTTTGTGTCAGCACTATAAACTGATACTCCAGTCCAAGATGCTGCTACTGTCTAGTCTAGCCACTCTATTCCAAAACAGACCCTGAATCCAGGGGAGGATTCTGCTCTAATCAGAATAAAAATCATGTGCCAAAATAAGCCGCATTCTGTGCAACTTTGCAACCTACATACATGTGATATACCTGAAGCTATCTATTTCTTTCAGTACCAGCTAGAGAATATTAAATTTACATTTCTTATGTTTAGAGTCATCACACCGTACAATGTCTAGGAAAATATGCTAATTTTTAAAACACTAGAGAATTCTTGCAGTGCTTAGGCTGATGTAACTCTGCACAGGTTTGCAATGTAAAACTTGTTTTTATTTGTATTTATTTAGTCTCTCCCTTTTACAGGAGGCTTCCAATGGTCTCCCATCCAGGTTACTGTTTGGGGTTCACCCTTGCTTAGCTTCAGCAAAGCTGCAACAGGAGATACCCCCCCATCTGTCGGTGGGTTCTCGATTTAGATACATTCAAGCCATTTATGGAACACTGATGCAATAAGATAGAGACTATCTTGCTATTAACAGTGTTTACTTACAAACACTTGTAATATTACCTTATACATACCAACTGACCTCTACTGATAGGAAAGGGAGGATGATTTTGCCTTCCTTCACCTTCCCACTGCAACTTCCCAATCTGCATGGCTATTAATATATTTGGACCCTCACATCCTAAGAATAAATTTCCCCAAGTTGGAAAGGGCTGCTGATCCTCACATTCATAGATCATTGGATCCAGACCATTATAGTAATGTGGCTGGCACGTCAGCCTATATCAGAGATTTAAGCAGCAGCACAAGAATAGGGGCAATCATAAATAGTGTTACACCTATCTCAATCTATTGGAAGTTAACAAACTGGGGTGATGGGTTAGAACAGCACTGATCACAACAGATTTTTAGTAAAAGGTAAAAGATTTATGCAACGAGAGAAACGAGGGTATTGATTCCAACAGATATAAACTAGGCCACCATCAGCATAGCACCAAACAACACCCTGCTCTATCTGACCATAGATTTACTCAACTAAGTTCATGACATAACTATTTTCATTTAAATAATGGGAGTTTCCTTGTATAAAGGGTACATTAGTGACTTCAAAATGGTGGCTGGTGCTCCTCTCAAAAAACAAACAATCTAGTGCTCCAAATCTTTTGCATCTTACCTATTTTGTTAAGCCATACTTCTTCCTGGCTCAGAACAGATTTTTCAAGATCACTATAACGTTTCATTCTGAAACAAACCCACTTGAGTGTAGTAGATGCTTGGAGAAATTACTATTTAAGGAAACTGTTCCTTACAAGTAGGTAAATAGTTTCTCAGCTCTTCTGGTTCAGCTTGTATGATTCTGACACTAATACTTGCCTGTGCAGAGATTTGTACACATATTGGTTGGTTAAGAGGAAAACACTGATTCTGTGTTAATTTCATTTATGTCAATGGGCTTAGAAGGGTCTGCTTAGAATCACACTGCCACTGAGTTTTCTGTACAATGAAAAGTTTGGCTTGTACATGTTCCAGCAAGGTATGCCACAAATTTAACCTCTGCGTAACTAATGAGTAGAGCTGGGGTCCTCAAACTTTTTGAGCCTGTAGGCACTTTTAGAATTTTGACACAGTGTGGTAGGCACAGCCACAAAATGGCTGCCACAGCAGGCATAGTTTGCCATAAAATGGTTGTTGCAGTTTACTTTTAGTTATGCAGTGCAGATTCTTGCAGATTCTTGTGTTGTGGTGGCAGCTGCTACCAAGCCATATTTTAAAAACAGATCTGCATGTCCACTCAAATCTCTAATAGCCAATCAGAAATTTTTCAGGACAAAAGCCCCAACTGGCCCCACCCACTTTCTAAAAACAATTGGCAGGCACCAAGAATGGTGTTGGTGGTTGCCGTGGTGCCCATGGGCAACACATTGGGGACCCATGGGGTAGAGTCAAGGCCAAATGCTGAATTTTGTATACTTATGAATTATGTATAATGTGAAGTGATGGTATCGCTTTTCTCTGCTCTGGTAAGACCTCACCTGGAATACTGTGTTCAGTTTTGGGCATCACATTTTAAGGAGGATATAAACAAGCTGGAAAGGGTCCAGAGGAGGGCAACAAAGATGGTGAGGGGTCTGGAGACCAAGTCCTATGATGAAAGGTTGAAGGAGTTGTGCATGTTTAGCCTGGCTAGGAGGTGGCTGAGAGGTGATATGATCACCATCTTCAAATACTTAGAATCATAGAGTTGGAAGGGACCTCCAGGGTCATCTAGTCCAACTTGAAGGGCTGTCATATAGAGGATGGTGTGGAATTGTTTTCTGTGGCCCCAGAAGGTAGGACCAGAACCAACGGGTTGAAATTAAATCACAAGAGTTTCCGGCTCAACATTAGGAAGAACTTCCTGACAGAGCAGTTTCTCAGTGGAAAAGGCTTCCTCAGGAAGTGGTGGGCCTTCTTTGGAGATTTTTAAACAGAGGCTGAATGGCCATCTGACAGCAATGTGGATCCTGTGTTTTTTTTTGGGGGGGGCAGTATTTGTGACTTTCCTGCACTGTGCAAGGGGTTGGACTAGATTACCCTGTAGGTCCCTTCCAACTCTATGATTCTAGGCAGCGGCGTCACTAGGGCGGGGCCAAGGGGGCCATCGGCCCTCCCCCAGAGCATTCTCATTGGCCCCAGGCACTGACCCATGACCCCCCCCCCAACAGGAAGGGGCTGGCCCTGGGACTAGAACGCTGCTGCTGTGTGTGGGCTGGCCGGGATTCTGAAACCGGGGCCGTGCTGCCGCCGGTTCAGCTAAAAGCGTGTGGGTGAGTGGGGGAAACTTAAATGCTGCAAAACTGGTATCTTGGATTACGGAGGGTGGATGAGGGAGGGGCCATGTGAAGTTGGCGGGGTTGTGTGCGGAGGGGGTGACGCAGCCCTCCAAAAGGGGTGATGCCCAATGGGGGGGGGTGACTTGAATCAGTTACACCCCAGGGTGCAACCCACCCTAGTGACGCCTCTGATTCTAGGTTAAAATTAGAACAACACTGCTGAAGTCATATATCTGTAATGTTCAATGGGGACACAAAGCATCTTACATAATTCTCCTTTCCTCCATTTTATCCCCACAATAATCCTGTGAAGTAGCTTAGGCTGCGAGTATGTGACTGGCCATGGCAGAGTGGGGATTCAAATATGGGCCTCCCATATCCTAGTCTGACACTTTAACCACCATACCAGGAGTGGCCAAATTTGCTTAATGTAAGAGCTACATAGAATAAACATCAGAGGGAGGGAGGGACTTTAAGTGCATTTTCCAAGCTGCTGGCTGGCTTGGAGAAGTGATTTAAAGAGACAAATGCCTTCTCCAAGCCAGCTGATGGGATGGTGGGGGCTTTTAGAATTGCAGAATGTGTGTGAAAAGCCATATGTGGCTCCTGAGCTACAGTTTGGCCACCCCTGTACTATACTAGACTAGCTCTCTATTAGGTCATCTACTAGGTAATCAAAATCAATGCACAGTTTACATTAGAGAAATTGTTGTTTAATTGACGAAGTATTGCAGTGAAAACACATCAGTCCCAGACATGCCTGTTGTGCAAAGCAGAAATCTCAGGGTTATATAAAGTCAAACAAAGGGTCAATACCCAACAGATTTTATCTGCCTCAATGTGGGAACTATTATCTGAATCAGGATTGTCGGGGGTGGGGAGCATAAAACATATGGATCATGTGGGGCTGCTACACATTTTACAGTATAATCCATCTTCCCCATGCAGATTGACTCTGGTTGTCCAATGCATGTTTGCATGAAGAAACTGAACTTCAGATGTCAGACCTATGCACTATTACATGAGATTTATGCCCACTTAATGTAGAAAGACTGAGTTCCTGGACATAAGATTTAGGAAAATCTGAAGCCACATTTTAATGAACTCTAGCATGGACACTACTTGCAATAAGAGTAAATCCTGCACGGTCTAGTAGTTAGTGTCTGAGGAGGATCTGGGATACCTGGCTGTCCCATTCAGCCTTGAAGCCCATTAGCTAGCCATGGGCCAGTCAGTTATTCCCAGTCCAACCTACCTCATAGGGCTGTTGTGAGCTGCTAATTTGCATCTAGTAGCACTTTAAAGACCCACAAGATTTTCAAGGTATAATTTTTTGAGAGTCAAATGTCTCTTCATCACAGCTGTTGTGAGGGTAACACAAAGGAAGAATGATGCACTCTGCTTTGAGATCTAAAAAAACAATAACAAATATAGTTCCATAGCACTGGCGACAAAAAAAGCCAAAGACCACTTTCCCCATGAGAAGGACATAGTCTTATTTGCATAGCCGCTTGCATTCTCACTGTGAGCAGCGATTCAAATCACCCCGCAGGGCTGGCAGAAGCAGCCGCAGCCTCCTTGCCTAAAGAGCCCGCCCACCAGCTGGTCGGCGGCCTCTTTAAATGGAGGGAGGGGGAGGCGGGCGGGCGACTTCTGCCAGCGCTCCCGGCGCCAGAGAAAGGTCGCCGCTGATCGGCGGGGCCTTTTCGCTGGGCTGGGAGGGCAGCGGCTGCTCCTGGGGCCTTCCCGGGCGATTTCAATCTCCCCGGGAGGAAGGAGGCCGCCCCCCCCCCCCCCTAAGGCTCCAGGAAGCCTGGCAGGGCCCTGTTCTCACACGGCCCCCATCTTCGCCTACGGGGGAAATTCCAGAGAAGAAAAGGGAGGGGTGTGCCTCGGGACAGCTTCTCAGAGGGCACCAGAGGTCTTTCTTGCTCACATTTGCCTTAGAGGAGGTTGTGTTTCCCAGTGATCCAGATAAGCGACTCCCCGTCCCACACCTGGTCACGGCCCTGGGGAGAGGCCGTGATGAATCCAGGGGAGAGGAGATGTGCCCGGAAACGCCTCTGCGAAGAGGGGATGCGCTCCGATGACTTCCCCAAGTCGCGAAACTACTTCATGGGATCGTCCACTTACCCAAGCCCGAGAGTTTGTCCACCAGCCCCGCGTTCCTGATGGCGGCAGGACCACGATCGACTCCGCTTCTTTTCTGGCAGGCAAAAGAGCAGCGATTAGAGGAGGAAGGCGGCCACGTGCTCGCCGGCCGGGAAGCGCTCTGCTCTTCTCAGCCGGCGGGCGCGGCGAAACCGGGTCTGGAAATTTCCACTCTGGATCCGAACTTGCCGCGTCTCATCTGCCCCCCGCTCGGCCCGAGGCAGGCAGGCCCCGCAAGAGTCCCAAAGAGCGGCGGCGGGCGGAGGGGCCCCCTTCCCGCAGAAGGCTCTCCGACCCCCTCCCTCGCCTTGTGCCCCCCCGCCCGCCAGCCGCGAGGCCACTTTGCTCACCTGCCCCCTCGAGAAAGGCGCTCCGATGAGGGCCACCGAATGCGCCGGTCTCCGCGGGAGTTGCACGGAGGAGCCGGCTTGCTTCCTGAGGAGCCGGGCGACGCTGGTGCGAAGGGACATGATGCCTGATCAAGCTCTGGGAGAGGGACTCACGATCTCGCTCATCCCGGCAACCGCCTCGGCGCGCTTTATAAGCCTTGAGCCGGCACTGCGGCCGCCTGGCCCGCCACGCCCCCTGCAGCCGCGCCCCCGCTCCCTGCCCTAAACCGGCCAATCGGCGCGCAGTTTCCTGGCGGAGGGCCTCTTTGGACACCCCTGATCCCACCCGGGTCTGGCAAAGCATCGTGACGGTGTTAACTTCCCTCGTACTCCACCCTCCAAAATCGATTTCGCCTGCACCTCGCCCCCACCCCACCTCACCTGTTTCTCCCCCTGCGTTAGTCGCTTGGAGTTGACCCGTAGGAAACCTGCACATACATGAGTCTTTTTAAAATGTTCCCCGCCGCATTTGGAAATTTGCTTCCCAACTCCAAGGGCACAGCCAGGAAAGTTTTAAATGGCATCTGGCCCTAGTGCTATACGCACTTAGGTAGCCAATGTAGGTAGGTAGGTTGCCAAACTGGACCTTATCACAAGCCAGAAACAAAAGTGGTGTGATGCTGTCTGTTAAGAGCAACCCAAACGGCATCTAATTAAGTGACTTCTGACTCATTAAAGATTGTGCTGGTCAAGGACCGAGCCAGAGCTTCCTTTGCCCAAATACAAAGAAATACAAAGAAAGTATCTTTAAAACCAATAAGCGCTAACGTTTTAAGCTTATTTTAAGCTTTTTAAGATTTATATTTGTGTTTATCTGTGTTCTTTATAACGTTTATATCCCTGCTACCTAATCTGAGATACGTACATGCATGGCCCGGCCTGGCATGGTTCGGCCCAACCCAACAAGGTCTCATTTGTGTCAGATCCAGCCCTCATAACAAATGAGCTCGACACCCCTGTCCTAAGTCCACTAGTGCCACTAGACTCCGGCTTCATTTTTCTGCATGCAGCTTATAGGGTCACCCTCTCTGGAGCTACAGGACAGGACAGTGTGCAAGCTTTCGAGTTCTCCAGGACTCTTCGTCCGACTGGATATGTTTTTTTTTTTTTAGGGGGGTGTCTCTCAGGTATCGTGTTGTTATGTTGGCTGGTCTGAATAAAGGGTACGACATGATGCCTGTTTTTGGCTGGTGCAAGTCCCCTTGATTTAGTGTGACTTGCTTGGAACTGGGCTGGACGATTCGAAGTTCAAGGGGCGTTTAAACCCCAAGCGGTTCCTACTCGTTTAGGCAAAAACGTGCTGAAGATACGTCCAGCGATCAAATACAGGAAGACAGCCGTGCTATGCCGGATGCAGCACAAGCAAAAAGCAGTCTCTTGCTATATTCGAGACAGAGAGAGAGATTTAATGTGACACAAGCTTTGGCGGACTGAAGCCACTTCATTAGATGCAGGGAGCGTGATCTTCAGTTGACAGACAGACACAACCAAACCCGCACACAGTTGCAGAGAAAACAATGGGACCGAAGGTATGCAAGACAATGGCACACAACCCGTGAGGTTTCTGTTCATAGCCTATCGAGCATGGCTTATATAGATCTAAAGGGTAACCTTGAATCCAGATGAGGCGGACTACAATAACGTAAATTGAAATGTAAATGAATAAATCATAAAACCTCATGAGGTTTGTGATCCAACTACGACGGACAGGGTTGGGGAATGAGGGCGCGCCACTGGAGGAACAGCAATTCTGTCTGACAACAAACACCAGTACTTCTTGTCCCGTGGAGTTGGAGGAGATCTGCGGGGCTGGGATCCCTTCACTGGGGAGGCCACCGACTTGAGCCTGAGCCTCTGATGGGCGGCGGGCATGCGCGCCTCTGCCGTCCCTCCCCAGTGAAGCGTTGCGACACCGACATCTCCTCCCTTCCCTGTCCTCTATCAGCTCCACTCACAGATTACGCAACCCGGAAATCACCCAACGGCCCCGCTTTCTCCCTCGGTGTCTCTTCGTGCCCTGCTAGAAATACCCCAGAACCGTCCTGCCCCATCCCGCCTAGTCCTGCTGGCCCTTTCCCAGCTGAGGGTTTCTCTTCCCGATTCAGCGCCCGCTGCCCTGCCCAGAATCCCCACGTAACCTCCTCACAATTTTTCTCCTAAGGAAAACAACGACGAAAGGATGAGCCCGGGGCGAGTGAGTTGCATCATCTTGCACTGGGTGGGGGCTGCCGAAAAGGGGCCAGCCTCTCCGGTGAGGGACACGGGCCGGCGGACACTTGCTCCTGCCAGCCCCCCCGCACTCGAACATTCTCATCACTCGGAGTCATATAAAACAATCTGGAACTGTCCGCTGCGAACATTCCAGTTGGCTTCTTCTTAAAGGGCCACTGCCCGAATTCTTGTAGCGTCTTAAGGGTCCGCTCAGTGGCCTCTTCTTTCCTTCCTTATAAGAGAAGCCCTCAGTTACCATCACAAATGGGAACTTTCGTTTCTGTTAGTCCATTACAGTACTTTTATATGGGTATTTAAAATCGCCTGGAAATTTTTTCCCCTGTAAAGCGGATCTTGATTGCGAACGTCATCAGTTTCGTTCATTCTGGATTCAAGAGACTGTCAAAAAGATCCTTATGTGGTGGTTGGGTAATGAAGACATCTTCATGTTGCTCCACAAGACTATTTCGTGGAGGCTTCCTAGATGGCCTCACATGCCTTACAGTCTGTTACAGGTTCTTCTCGCCTAAACTAATTGGCTGAGATTTCATATATGAAACCAACTAAGCCCAGGTAGCCCATTGCTAAATTGCTTCCCTCATGGAAAGTTACTCAGGTCACAGGAAAACAAACACACGGACCAATTCTGTAAGAATTTCTTATGAGTGGATGGTTCTGGGAAATTTAAGTAAATTTATCATTGAGCTGTTTAGCAGGCAACTAAGACATTTCTATTTAGATAAAATTTTGATTGTATTATTCAGAGGATTTGGGTTTTTATTGTTGGGTTTTTATAATCGCAGTTTTCACAGTTTATGTATTGATTATAATTTGTTGTGAATTTTATTAATGCATGTTGCATGGAAAGTTTTTTTAAAAATAAAATAGGATAGAAAGTGCAAAATAAATACAAAATGAAACCAACACCCATCACATCATATCATAAATTTAAAAGATACAATGCGCAGAACACCAAAAATTACAGAACCATACAACGAATCCAATGTGCCTATAGTAAAGTATGTAGCATTATCAATTCGAATGGAAGAACCGGGCAGGTTGCCAAGGAAGTTGCCATGGGAGGTCAGTTATCTGGAAGAAATAGTAACTGGATTAATCCTAACCTAAATTTTATTTCTTTCTCTAAAGGGAAATCACTGAAATGGCTTTGTACATACGTCACAGTGGCACTGTGTACAAGATACGTGTATTGGTTTTTACCGGAGCAATGATGAGACTGGCCCCTGACGAACCTCTGACTGAATCTGGTTCCAATCCAGAGTCGACAACTGATAGAAGGAATTGCTTAAGCATCTCCTGGTATGTAACATCTTAGAAACTTTCACATAAATCTACTTGTCGAGATTTCCTCTGCAAGAATCGGCTAAAAGAACAGACTACTGTGTAAGGGTTGGGAGATTTTTTAAAAAGTGCAAACATTATATAAAGTCATCACAGATATTTTCAACATAACATTTATCATCAATGATAATCCCCACATACTTGTACCACTGTTTCAGACCCATTAACATTTTGCTCACATCTTGCGTTCCAGTGAAGAAAATACCACCACCACCCCTGCCTCGAACTATCGTGACAGCGTCATCCTGTCGCATCTCAGGTAAAAGAAAATCTGGAAGTTATGCTTAGAGGACCTGGACAACAGAATATGCACGTTCGCCATGTCGCCGCCCTGAAGACTTGCTCTCCTGCAGCTTCTCCAGTACAAGAGACAGCTCCTCCCGGGGGGAAGGGGTGGAGCTTTTCTGCCACTGAGCTGTCCGAGGCTAGAGTAGGACTGACTGAGCCTCTCTAGGCACTCGGGAGGTCTCCTCTCATCGCCTTTACCTTGGAAATGGCGGACGAAGAAAAGTACCTCACGGTGTCCGGAGAGCGCATCACGTTGCAGCGCCGCCGCCACAGCGCCTCCTGCCGGGAGTTCCTGGTGCGCTGCCCGCGGCTGCAGCTGCGGTCGCTCAGCGCAGTCACTTGCTCGGTGTGGCTGGTGGCCTACGGGCTCTTCGTGCTCTGTCAGGTACCGCACCGAAGAGGCCTCCAAGGCCCGCTCCCTTTCGCGGTTTCCCTCTTCGTCTCCTACGCCTGCTTCTGCCCTCGAAGGGGGTCCCTCAGGGGTTCTGCGAGCCATAGGGAAAGGGACCGCTAAGGGGTCCCGCCCCTGCAAGGGATGCACCAAATATTGCAGCCACCACTTTACCCCAACCGAGCACCTGCCCCCAACTTCTGCAGGCTCATTAGGCCTGCGTTTACTCGGCAGTAAGCGCTATTAATTTCAGGAGGGTTTAATTCTGGGGAAGGGAACATAAGAAGAGCTCTGCCGGATCATACCTCTGACCAAGTCTGCTGTATTGTACAGTGGCCAAGCAGTTGTTCTGCAGGATAGACAAACAAGGCACAGAACCAAGACTTTCTCCTGATGCCTGCACCGGTACTAGGAGGACTGCTGTCTCTGTGGAGGAAGGCTCTGTTCAGTCACCTTGGCTAGTAGTCACCAATGGACCTCTCCTCCTTTAAATCCATCTTGACTTGTGGCCATCACTGGGGGCTTTCCCAGGGCTACTGCTTGTAAGTGGATTTTGCTATTCTTACACAGTAAAAATCCAGTTGCAAAGTGCGTTATTTAGTGTGTGTGAACACACCCACTATATCCACATAATTAAATTTATTCCCTAATTTAATTACGTGTTGAGTAACAAAGTACTTTTGTCCTGAGTCTGTTGCGTACCAACTTCATTGGGTACCCAGGAGTTCCAGCATTATGGGAGGTCTATTACTATGAGAAAGAGAGAAAAAATCCTCTCTACCCACTTTCTTCATTCTCTACCGGTTCATAGTTTTATAAACTTCTATTATGCCCCCCTTAGTATGCATAGGATTTTTATTTATGCAGTTTTAATGCCACTTTTCAGAAATCTCTGTAGCAACATAGTGAACCACTAACAGAATAACCTTCCTTGGAGGTTTTTAAACAGAGGCTAGATGGCCATCTGACAGCAATGAGGATCCTGTGAATTCAGGGGGAGGTATTTGTGAGTTTCCTGCATTGTGCAGGGGGTTGGACTAGATGACCCTGGAGGACCCTTCCAACTCTATGATTGCATCTTTTACTACTTAAAAAAAGGTGTATCATACTTATCAGTTGAATAAATTTATTATTTCATTTACTTTATAGCCTGCCTTTGTCTCCCAGTGGGGACTCAAAGTGGTTTACATCATTCTCCTCTCCCCCTTTTTATCCTCACAACATTCCTGTGAGGCAGGTTAGGTTGAGGAAGTGTGACTTGCTCAAAGTCACCAAGCTTCCATGACAGAGCAAGGATTTCAATCTAGGTTTCCCAGATCCTAGTCTGACATTTTAACCACTACACCACTATTCTCTGTCTCTGTCTCTCTCTCTGTGCCTGTCTATATATGGGAGTGCACTCTCAAAAAGTGAAATCCCTTTTCCATATTAATCTCCCCATTCTTATTACAGCATTTCCTCTCTCCAGTCACCTCCTCCTACCTTCGTCATTCTGCAAAATATAGCTTCAGCACATTGAAAATCAAATCTATCTTGCCCAGTACCAAGAGAAATGGCACTGAACCAGTTTTGCCCATGTGAGTGGAAAGGTGCACTCTACTGTCTTCACAATTGTGTTAGAGCAAGAGACCCAACACATGCTTTGCAAAAGCAAAGTACCTGTGGGTTCAGGTCTGAGATTTGCCCAGCCTTTCTAGGCTCCCCTATTCCTGGGTAGAGAAGGTAGAGTTTTTAAAGATTTGCTATTTAGAAGGGGGGATTCTTTGCTATAACCTTTGTACATATCATGTGTTGGTATTTATTTATTTATTTAGGAGATTTATATTCCGCACTACCCTACAAGTGGGCTCAGGGTTGATTACAACATCATTGAACAATTAAAACAAGGCAATACAATAAAAAATCATTAAAACAGTTAACCTCATAGTTACAAACAGGAGACAAAATTGCTCACAAAATTGTGTACAGTACTATGTCCTATTTAACAGAGGGAAATATTGAAGCTCTGAGAGATCCCATCACATAATAAACTTTATTTAGCCCTACAGTCCAAAAGTACCGGAAGCAACTTTTTCATGGAGCTCTTTGAAGGCTAAAACTTGAATGTGGGGAGAGGATAAATTTGCTGTGGGAGGTCACAGTGTTTTTCCAGTCACGCCATCTGATTTAAACAGTTGGTTAATTAAGTTTTTATTGCAGCCCTGTGGCGCAGAGTGGTAAAGCAGTAGTACTGCAGTACTGAGGTCTGAACTCTCTGCTCACCCCCTGAGTTCGATTCTGGCGAAGGCTGGACTCACATAGCCGGCCCAAGGTTGACTCAGCCTTCCATCCTTCTGAGGTTGGTAAAATGATTACCCAGCTTGCTGGGGGGAAAGTGTAAAAGACTGGGGAAGGCAATGGCAAACTACCCCATAAAAAGTCTGCTGTGAAAACATTGTGAAAACAACGTTACCCCAGAGTCGGAAACGACTGATTCTTGCACAGGGGACCTTTCCTTTCCTAATTAAGTTATAAAAAGATTATGTAGGTTATTTTTTAAGTTATGCAAAAGTTCCCCAGGAGGAAGTAGTAAATGGGGGGATCCCTTTTGAAAACATGAAAAACAAAAGCCTGTACCTCTAACATTTGATGTGTCAAAACTTTTCCATGTCCCTTGTTTGGATTCTGATCAGCACATTCCCTGAAATGCCTGCATTGTCTATTGTTATCAGTTTTGATGTGTGTTTATATCACTGGAGAGTATATGTTCCATTATTATGAGAATGTATTTAAGTATACCTTTGTACAGTATTTTAGATTTCTATATAAACTCCAATCTCTCCCTGCCTGCTTTCACAATGGGTTAATGTATGGAATTTTTTTCTGCACCTTCAGACTGAATAGTTTCATTCCATGTAGTTATGGTTTCAGCTCATTGGTTAATTAGGCAGATATAGAACACTAGTTGTAGAATTTGATTTTAAATTCCTTGCTTGTTTACCATTACAGAACAGCATGGTGCTCTCTGCTGCTATATTTGTCACACTGATCGGTTTGCTTGTGTATCTGCACTTTGTGAGGATCGACCAGGAGTCCCTGCTGATTGTTGGCTCACTTGGAATACAGATGACTTCATACTATGCTTCTGGCAAAGAGAGTACAACTTTCATAGAGATGAACCAGGTAAAAGATGTGGTCATCAATGAAGCCATCTACATGGTAAGCTGCCCTTGTATTCTGTGTCACCACTCATTCAGAATTTCATCTCTTTGCTTTCTATATTCAGCATGCACAAGAGGGCAGAATTATATGCCCAGAAAGAGCTTCTAAAATTTATATGTCCAAAAGGAGATATAGAGGAGATATTGTAGAGGAGCCTCAGATAATGTTGAGTCCATTGGTGTTCTGTAACTACAGATAAAACTCATTTCTGTCCCATGGTGACTTTTCTTCTGAAATGAGAGGACCCTGAGTAGGTCCTCTGCAGCAGATCTGATTGGGATGCAGAAGTTGACTGTGAAGTGGGGGTTAAACTCTTGAGTTATCCAGGAGACAAATTTATCGACCCTTGTTTCTCTTCTAGCTTAGAACAATCTCCATGGTGGCACCAGATTTGCCAACCATTCTCGGATATAACTATCTTGGAAACCCTTCAGTAGCCATTTTTGTAAGATGTGGTACCCTATTGCTGATCACTTTTGTGGTCAAGAGGGGGAGAAAGGGAATGGGGGACAATGGAGAAAGTATGTTTACTTGTTTCTTCATGTGGTGGTAACACTAAAAAGGTTAATGAGTGCTCACAGTGTTGTTGTAGTGCCTAGTACCACTGGCCAGATCCTAAAGACAATCTACTAGAAAAACTATGCTCTATTTTGGTGACTGAAGGAGGTTTGGAAGTTCTTTTAAAGGACTATTACACTCTAAGATGGAGGGGCTGTGGCAGTACAGGGAGCATGCACCTTGCATGCAGTCAAATCTCAAGTTCAATTTCTTAGGGTTTTTTTCTTTTCTTTCTCTGTCAAGTCACAGTTGATGTATGGTGACCTCATAGGGTTTTCAAGGCAAGAGTCATGTAGAGATGGTTTGTCATTGCCTGCCTCTGCATAGCAACTGCCTTGGTGGTCTTCCACCCACATCTAACCAGGGCTGACCCTGTTTAGCATCTGAGATCTGACAAGATTGGGGTAGCCTGGGCTATCCAGGTCAGGGCTCATTCTCTGGTACCCCATTGGAAAACATCTCAAGTAGCAAGTGTTGGCAAAGACTATTCTCTGCCTGAGAAGATGGAGAGCCACTACCAGTCAGAATAGACCATACTGATCTGGGTGGACCAATGGTCTGGGTTGGTATAAGAAACCTATGTTTGTTCATATTTTGCACTACCATTTGAATGCTATTGTGAGCATACTGACAAATGATAACAACCTCTCATGCTGGAGTTTCATTTATTTTTAAAATGATAAGATTGAAGCACTTCTCCTGACAAATTTCTCATTGTTCTATTCTATTTGTGTGTTTTTCTATTTTTGTAGCAAAAGGTTATCTATTATCTATGTATTCTTCTTCAGGATCCTATAGAACCTCATGTAGTTTCTGAGGTAGTGCCACTGTTTCAGGTGAGTTCAAATCTAGGGAGCTTAATTTTTCTTGCTTGGAAGCATGCATTATTATTTTTTTCCTTGTTGGGGATGTCACTCACAGATGTTTGTTTTTGATATTTCTTCACTGGGGGAAGTACGCAGGTATGTCATAATAAGTGTAGCAAATACATGTTGCATCATGTCTTCTAGCCTTGACTGTGGCCTTTTTCTTCCAAAATTCTAGGCAGTGTTATAGAGCATTGCTTCTTATCAACCCAGTGCCCGGAAACATCCCTGTATCTTAGTGTGAAATTCATTGACTTGCAGTAACAGCACTTTCAACTGAGCAGTGACATGCTCAATTGAGCATGGATTGACTGCTGAACTTTCTAGGTAGTTGGTTTTGCACAGGTAGGTGGGGCAGTAACCCTTCTCACCCTTTGGTGCATTTAACTCCTAGTTTTTCTCAGTTATGTCACCTCTAAAGAATACAATTTACCACCCCACTGAGCCTATTAACACTTCTAAAATCACGTACAGAATTTAACCTGCTTTTCTATGAAACTCACAATGGCCCCTTTCATAAAGATAGGCTCCAAATGGACTTTATACTGAAATGCTTAAAAGTCACTAGAACACCAGGGGAAAGGACAGGATGGGGAGGCTAGAAATAAAATACAGACAAATTAACTTTTTTATTTTCTTACTTTTTGTTCTAAGCAATAGTAGAAAGTACCATTTAGTGCCTATTCTTCAGTGTTAATGTTGATGGAGCTATTGTTTATTTTGTGGTTCACCATATCACATTAATTTGAGATGTTAAAACTTGGCTCTTCTTTCTGTTATTTTTCACATTTTTGCCATGCCAAGTTTAAAAACTTATATCTGCAGCTGTATTGAGCATTAGGACAAGAATAGTTTAAATAAACAGTTCTATAAGATTGTAACAGAAGTCCCATAGGCGGTACAAACACCAAATATTGACCATAATGGGAAAGATTGTAGGATGGACTAAGCGATTTTTGAATAGGCATAAAAATGAAGGATGATCTTATGAATATGTACAGCCCATCATTGTCTAGTCAAAACCTTTCTTGTATTTAGGAATACAACCAAACAGATGTATTTTCATTTATTAAATTTCTTAGAATAGCTATATCCCATATTTCTATAAATGTGGAAGATAGCATTAATATTCATTAAACTATTTTATACATTTCAAACATAAAAGTTATTAAAAAAATCAGCATCCACAATGAACAAAAGCTCAACAGATTTCAGAAGAAACTGCTAGAAAATAAAACTGCCTTTCTACAATCTGAAAGATAAATATGATGGAACCCACCGTACTTTTCTGAGGAGGATATTGCTAAGGTAAAGGATAACCACTTAGATGGCCCTATTTCTAATTGCTGTCTACCTCACCTTTGGAGATATCCCGTTCCTTGGATGATGGAATGGGGAAATAAATAGGAGAAAAGATGGTCTTTCGAGTACTGTGGTCCCTAGGCTTTTAAAGGAACATGTCCCAAAGCATGGGGTCTATTCACAGTATTATTAGTGGCTATAATTTTAATATTTTAAAAAATCAGATTTTTGTCTAGAAAATGCAAATTACACAAAAATGAAGTGAGAAAATGGGACATATGGTGATAAAAGAAGATCACAGTGTAGTAGCTTTGGACTTGGACATAGGAGTCTAAGGTTTATGACCCAACTTAAATGACAAGGGTCATTGGGTGATCTTAAGTCTGACAATATTTTTGCAGAATATGTTAAGCCTGACAATATTTATGCAGGATATTAAATACCATGAAAGCAATTAGTTAATTTTGAGAATTACACATTACAGGAATGATTTTCTAATAATAAAAATCACCCACAAAAAAACCTAGGTACCACACTTTACTAATAAAGGTAAAATGTAGTCCCCTGCCTATCTATGGAACTGCCTTTCTCTGCATGTTCCCCAGAGAACACTGCATTCAAGGACACAATACCTACTGTCCATCCCTAGACCAGAAGAGGCCAGGCTATGTTTCACATGGGCTAGAGCCTTCTCAGTGGCAGCACCAGAAATGTGGAATGCCCTCCTGAAGGCCATAAGAGCCCTGCGGGATCTCTCTACTTTCTGCAGGGCCTGCAAGACTGAATTATTTCAACAGGACTTTAACATCTAAGCCAGGAGAGGACTGCCACCCCACATTGCTAAAGAGCTATGATTACTATAGGATCACTATCAGGAAAGAAAGAGCCCGTCTATATCGAAGTTGTACAGCACCATGGCATGTTTTAATTGTAATTGTATTTTATTGGTTTTAAACTGTAATTATAAATGTCTGAACTGGCCGTTAGCCGCCCTGAGTCCGGTTGTGGAGAGGGTGGGATAGAAATTTAAAGTAATAAATAATAAACACCAGGTCGTTACCGACCCATGGGGTAACGTTACATTAGGATGTTTTCTGGGTAGACTTTTTGTTATGGGGTGGTTTGCCATTGTATTCCTCAGCCATCTACTCTTTACCCCCAGCAAGCTGGGTACTGATTTTACTGACCTTGGAAGGATGGAAGGCTGAGTCAACCTTGAGCTGGCTACCTGAACCCAGCTTCCGCCGGGATTGAACTCAGGTCGTGAGCAGAGCTTGGACTGCAGTACTACAACTTACCACTATGTGCCACGGGGCTCCACACACTTTACTAGAGCAATGACTAAAAATGTTTTTATGCGCATTGTTTGATAGTTTGTTAGTTATGCAAAATATATTTAACATATACAGTGCTGATATATAGGAGAAGGGTTGGAGCTTAGTAGTAAATCATCTGCTTGGCATGCAGAAGGTCTCAGTTTCAATCCTCATCACTTCCAGCTAAACAGACGTGAAAGACTTGTGCCTGAGGCGCTAGAGGTGATGTGAAAGACCTGTGCCTGAGAGCCCCTGCTAGTCTGAGTAGACCTTGATGGAATGGTGGTCTGATTCAGTATAAGTTTGTGTCTTAAGCACAGTTACACCTGTCTAAGCCTGTTGACTTCACTGAACTTAGAAGGGTGTCGCTCATTTTAGGGTTGCAGTGATACTGTCTTTATCAATGAGTGTATTAAGCAGCACGCTTTAAAAAAAGATTAATGGTTCTTTTAATCATTTGCTGTTAAGTGACATGAATACTGTAGTGATTTAAAAATGCAGTGGTGGCAGTCTTGGGACAGAAGCTCTGTGGTCATAAAGCATGCACAGTACTAATGATAATGCTGGAACTTGTATTTTCCCAGCTCCAAATTAGACCTTAAAAAAAAAACTTATAGTGTTTGGTTGCATCATGAATTAAGCACTGTTTCCTTAAGAAAATTGTCCCTGGTTCAGAAGTTTCCAGCAAGGAACCCTACGCTAAATAATGTAGTTTTTCAGAGCACCACTGTACTGAGTTGAGATATCAGGTGCCTGAGAAACTCCATATCCTAGTGCTTCTAAGATCTGGGACACTGTCACGGACATATTTAGCAGCATTTCAGGTGCTAGGGCAGGGGTGGGGAACCTTTTTTCTGCCAAGGGCCATATGGATATTTATAACATCATTTGCGGGCCATAAAAAATATCAATTTAAAAAAAGTGCTTCACCGAGGGAGAATGATTCACGCCAGCAAAATTAATGCAAATAATTATTTTTCTATTTGAAGTCATGTGGGGAGAGCCTAATCTGGCAGACAAACATACATACACACCCCTGGCCTGCCGCCCTAGGCAAAAGCCCAGCAGGAACTCAGTAGCATATTAGACCACATCCCCTAATATTAGCATATTAGGTCACACCCTCATTATATATTAGGCCACACCATCTGGGATAATCAAGTGCAAATTGAACTGTGACAGTAACTTTTCCTTGCCCTGCAGCAAGTCTGGGCCCTGTGATCCCCGCTTGGCCCTGGGGAGGCTGCTGCACCGTGCGGCTGGGCCCCACGATCCTTGCTGGGCAGCCAGACCCCAGGGAGGCTGCCACATGGCCTTCTATGTATCTGTCCAGCAATCCCTGAGGGCCAAACCAAGTGACCTCGAGGGCCGTATATGGCCCTCGGGATGGAGGTTCCCCACCCCTGTGCTTGGGAGTAATAGAAATCTCACTGAAAAGCATCCTAGGATGGGGTAGGGATGTCTTTGGATTGTTTCACATTCCTAGAAGAAGAAGAATTGCAGATTTATACCCCGCCCTTCTCTCTGGATCAGAGACTCAGAGTGGCTTATAATCTCCTTTATCTTCTCCCCCCACAACAGACACCCTGTGAGGTGGGTGGGGCCGAGAGGGCTCTCACAGCAGCTACCCTTCAAGGACAACCTCTGTTAGAGCTATGGCTGACCCAAGGCCATTCCAGCAGGTGCAAGTGGAGGAGTGGGGTATCAAACCCGGTTCTCCCAGATAAGAGTCCACACACTTAACCACTACACCAAACTGGCTCTATTGTTGTCATTTTTTTCCTAAGCCCAAAGAACACATTTCAAAACTGAGTTTGGGTTTCTGAAGGTTGTAATTGAGCTCAGGAAAAAGATTAGCTATTTCCATTTTTAAACATTATTAGCCATTTGTCAATTAGACTGTAGAAAATTTGTCCATTAGTGATAAGCAGGGGTATCAAACTCATTTGTTGTGAGGGTTGGGTCTGACATAAATGAGACCTTGTTGGCAGTGTTCCCTCCAAGCTGAGTTAGTGTGAGCTAGCTCACAAATTTTTAGCCTCCAGCTCACACATTTTTCTCTTAGCTCAGGAAAAATGGCCCCAAAACACACCTGCCTCACACACCCCGCCCACCCACCGCTGCACCCCCACCCATGGTGAGGGCAGGCACAGTGGCGGAGCAGAGGAGGTCTGCATGGGCTTCTGGCGCCTGCGCAGTGAGGTCTCGGGAGTGCCTCCAAGACTGCAGTGTGCTGGCACGGCTCACCTGCGGCTTCTGTTCAGCCTTCTTGGGCAGACTTGAGAAGGCTTAGCAGGGGCTGCAGGTGAGCCGCCTTGCCTAGCTGCTCTCGTTTTCAAGGCAAGAGTAGCCGGGCACAGGGGCATTCTCCTCTGAGCTTGGGTTCCCTCATGAGGGAAGCTGGGTTCGTTGGAGAGCACACAGCCACTCACTGTCCGAGTGCTCTCAGCTTCCCAGGTTTGCAGCCCAGGAAACTGAGAGCAGGAGGGAGGGGGTGCCCAGTGGCACCCCGTAGGCAAGATGGTGCCCTAGAAGAAGAAGATGACTGCAGATTTATACCGCACCCTTCTCTCTGAATCAAGAAACTCAGAGCAGCTTACAATCTCCTATATCTTCTCCCCACACAACAGACGCACCCTGTGAGGTGGGTGCGGCTGAGAGGGCTCTCACAGCAGCTGCCCTTTCAAAGACAACTCCTGCGATAGCAGCTATGGCTAACCCAAGGCCATTTCAGCAGCTGCAAGTGGAGGAGTGAGGAGTCAAACCTGGTTCTCCCAGATAAGAGTCTGCACACTTAACCACTACACCAAACTGCCTAACTTGCCTATTCTCACCCACTGGCCATTGCGATTGAGCAAGCCTGGCAAAGCAAGCTGTGATGCAGAAGGAAGCAGATGACAGCCAGTTGCTCGGGGCCCTGATAGGAGCCCTCCTGGGGCCTGATTTGGCCTTGGGCTGCATGTTTGATACCCCTGCCATAGAATTTTACCGTTCCAAGCAATTTGATGAACCATCTCCATTCTTTGAGAGAGATAATTTTTTCCTGGTTGCACTGTCTCTTTTTGTGTGAAGCTTCTATACTCCACCTTTTATTTACAAATTGCAACATTCTTCGGCCATTGAGTTTTTCTCTTTTTTACAGAGCTCCAAGCCACGCCTAGACTGTCTTGTGAAAGTGTACAAAAGTTGCCAAGAAATCTTGGAGCAGAGCAAAAAATCTTGACATCAAACTGTAACACAAAACCCTTATCAAGGTAGAAAATGTTCTACTTTGCAAAGATTTGTTAAAATATATGCAGAATGGCAAACATGCTAATGAACTTGACAACTTGATGGCAGTGGATCCTAATGGACCAGAGAACTGGAAACTGCAGTTGTGTTCTGGGCAGACTGAACATACTGTCTTGGAGAAATGTTAGGGGGGAAATCTAAACCAGACCCATCTCTTCTTTGGTCAACATGATGTTGTAAGAAACTTGACAATAATCTTCTTTTCTGTCAACAATTAACTCTGCTTCAGTGAACTGAAATCTACAAGGAAAGTTCAGCAGCAATGGGCTGATGAGTGCCATATGCAATCTTGCTCCTGTTCTTAATGCATGTCCGTGAACGAAGAGAAGCTGGCAGCAGCATTGAACTGTTTTCTGAGGGCTGATAATTATTTCATGGGGCCTGCTGATATGCAGGCTTATCATTAGCATTCTGTAATTGTTATCATGTGATTAAAATGCTTTGCTTTCTGGATTGTTATAAAAATAATTGTATTTTCACCTGCATTTACCTGGCTGACAAGTAGTATAGATCCTTTTTCTTCCTGGATCTCTTGAAAACACAAATCAGAGAGAACTGCATGAGGCCAATGACATTTCAGGTTCTCAGGTCTTAAGTAACAGTCTTACACAACCACACAGGAAACCGCTTTTGGAAGGAGGATTTCAAAAGTGATATGGCAGTGGATAGATAGGCGGAAGTTGCTTTTGCAAGAAAAAGCCATACAGTTCTCTCATAATTGGTATACAGTTTGGACTGTGGATTGGTAAGCTGTCAAATGGTAAAATCTATTCAGTTAAAAAAATATCTAGACTGTTCCACCTAGAGACTTGAGGCAGGTAACAACACTTAGCGCCACCTAAGCAGAATGTCACCCTTCTAAGTCCACTGAATACAACTAGAAGAATGTGGCTGTATATCTAACAGCCAAAGGAAAGGAAAGGTCCCCTGTGCAAGCACCAGTCGTTTCCGACTTTGGGGTGATGTTGCTTTCACAACATTTTCATGGCAGACTTTTTATGGGGTGGTTTGCTATTGCCTTCCCCAGTCATCTACACTTTCCCCCAGGCAAGCTGGGTACTCTTTTTACTGACCTCGGAAGGATGGAAGGCTGAGTCAACCTCGAGCCGGCTACCTGAAAACCCAGCTTCCGCTGGGGATCGAACTCAGATCGTGAGCAGAGCTTAGGACTGCAGTACTGCAGCTCAAAGACTGGCACTTATTCCGATAGGTAAATCTGGCTACCATTTAAGAGTACACCAAATCTGAGGGAATCCCCAAATTTGCAGAAAAATCTTAAGTTTAAAGAAAATAATTTGGAGATACCTACATCTAGGTAATAGAGATGCCCATGCATACACAAATGTTGCCCGCTCCCCCCCTCACAAAAACCCCCCAAACCTGCCAGAATTCAGATGGCATTTTGGGTTTCTGTAGCAACTTGAAATGGTGCATGAAAATGTGCAAGTGATTCAGATGGTGGTGGCAGCCACTAGGGAAGAAAATGTAAAGAGGGAGAGGAGCCAGTGAAGGAGAAAGTAGAGGTAAATTTCACCTTCCTTACAAACCTCAGAAGTCCCTTTTAAATATAGTTTTAATATGATACAAAATCCCACTGTAATTAAAAGCCAATTCAAGCAAAAACATCTTAAAGTAATTTTTGACAATATTCAAGGTGTCCTGGATAAGAGAGTTCCACACTTGTGAGACAGCCATCAAAGCTTAGTGCTTTCATAGTGCAAGCAATGTGGCCTGTGATATGTATTTAGGACATTATGGGTCAAAGCAAAAAACCTGAATTCTGCCTAGAAACTCACCAATACAGATGCATTACTGGAATAAATTTGCTTTTGATCATAATCCCTTGTTAATGGGTGGTTCACCATGTTATGTGTCAACTGAATTCCAGATTAAAAACAAGATAGGACTGGGTGTCATCTGCAAACTAAGAGTCACTAAACCTCTGTTTAGGTTTGCCCCATTGTCTGAAATAGAACAGGAGCAGGGGAAGGATTAACCAGGTGAGACCCTGTAGCAAAGACCTTGCAGAGGGAAAACAGTCACTTACTGGTATCTGCTAATAGAAGCAGAGCATCTTGAGCAGGTTTACAAGTGCCTCCCAGATCCCAAAGAAAAGTCATAACATCTCAAGGCCACAAACAGACCTAATGCAGCAACAAGGTACAATTTCATCAGCTGATCTATGGGTAGTTAAGTCACAAGTACAGACAGCCTTGGCAGCATACAGCCATTTGTTTGCAATACAACAGATACAGGTTTGGGGACAGGCTGCAGCTGTCAATCTGCTGTTCCAACCTGAAAGTTCTGCATTTCAATAGATCCTTTCAGGGCTTTTTTTGAGCGGGCATGCACAGGAACACAATTCCAGCTGGCTTGGTGTTGGGGTGTGTGGCCTAATATGCAAATGAGTTCCTGCTGGGTATTTTCTACAAAAAAAGCCCTGGATCCTTTTAATAGGTTGCTTGGAAGAAACAGCCACCTGTATTAGGCACATAATATTTACTGTCTTTTAAAACTTGACTTGCAATTTTCAGGAGAGCTAGCTCACCAAGACAGATTCCCGCCCCCCCCCCCTCTGGCCTTTACCTTCCATTGTTGTAGGAGATTGGTTCTTTCAGCATTCTTCGACTTCTTTTCTTACTGCACTATTGATGCTGCTTAATTAACGATGAAACCACCTGCTTATGGCATAGTTGCTGAGTAATGAAGATACAGAATGTCTTACAGAAATAATACAAAGAAACAAAGATCTCTCTGCTTTACTCACAGATACAAGTTTATTTATCATCTTTTGGCAGCCTTTTATATACAAGACTGTAGTTATTAAAGACTTTTGTTAGTCTGCTCATACTGCACTTAATAGCTAATTACGATCAGGGAACTGGTCTCAATAAAGTTACATAGTCTGTGCTACAATGGAATCATATCATGTAGTCAGGGTGAATTCAAACTATAAATAGGTATATGGCTGCATGAAAGCCTATGCAGACCAATGAGGAGAAACCTGGATTTACATCTGGGAGACTGTGTTCAATGAGCAAGTTAATATAGTTCTGCTTTAGTTCCTCATTTATATGATAAAAACAATTTTTAATAACTTCATAGGGTAGGTGAGAAGGCAAGCATAGTTTAAAAACTGGTAAACTTTATTGATTTGCAACCTGCTATTATTGAAAAGTAATGCATTTTCTAATGTGACAGCTTTTGAATAACTTCGATGTTCTTTAATGTGGAATTGACACACAGAGAATGTTGGAGGTGCAGCCTTAGTACAGAAATTTGCCAACTATTGAATCCTAAATTAAATTCTGTTGAAATCAATAAGATGTATTTTCATGTATCTGGAAGTAAACAGCAGCCAAAGCATAGGCAATTGGCTAGTTCTGTTCTTGGCTCCCACAGGAAGTTTTGTCAGCAAATTTTAAATTTTGACTGAGATTGCAAATTCAGGTTAGGATTAGCCACGAAAAATGCTGCTGATGTGCCCAGTTTTGAAATGTTATGTACTCTAAAATGATTGTTTAGGTCAAATAACTTAGAGCTGCTGCATAGGTCTGAAGAAACTGGCCCTAACTCCATGGGAATGATAAAGAGGATGCAAAGCAAACATAAGGAGCGAACCAGCTCCAAGTCTCCTGTTTGTCACAATTTCATCAGAGCATTTTTAAGAGTAGACATTTTAGAACTTTAAAAAGGACAGTGAAAAGATATGCAAAAGGAAAAAGAAGGGGTAGAAGCCTTTTAAAATTGTCACTTTGTTGTCTAACAATGGTAAAACTAAGATCTTGATGAAAAAATAATTGGCTTTGTCACAAGTGATTATTAGAATAAAAACACTTTACTGGTTTGGAAGGTCAGATGTCAGAACAGCATTTAGGAATATACTTGTTTGCTAGCCACTCCATCTTGCAAAGGCAGCATTAAGGAAGGAGGAGTTCAGACTGTAGATACTGGTGAAGCCTGACACAATTTTTGGTAATTTAAAGATGATATGTCATCACATGCCTTTGTCTTTCAAAGCAATATTGGTACTAATAACAGTAAGCACATTCAGAAATAAATACAATATAGTGGTTACAACATTACAAAGATCCAGATATGTGCTTTAGGATTAGGATTAAGGAATGAGGAGATCCAGGTTCAGATTCTCACTGAGCCATGCAGCTCACTAGCAGTGCCATTATATCCTTCTCAATCCACTAATAAATGACCTTAGAAGGCCATAACTCTACTTAGATCCAAGTAGACAGCCATGTTTGTCTGAAGCAGCCATGTTGGTCTGTAATTCCTAATGTCAGATTTGTGTCCATTTATCCTTTGGTGTAGGGTTTGTCCTGTTTGCCCTATATATAGAACTGAAGGGCATTGTTGGCATTTAATGGCATATACAATGTTGGAAGGTGAACAAGTGAATGAGCCTGAGATTGTGTAGTTAATGCTGTTAGGCCCAGTGATTGTGATTGTGTTGTCTGGATGTATGTGGCAGCAAAGTTGGCACTTGGGTTTATTGCAAGCTCTGGTACCGGTGTCCATGCTCAGATGAAATGCTGTATTTTAAAAGACATTAGGAATTACAGAACTGGGAAATCTGTGGGAGAACACTTTAACCTTCCAAAGCATTCAATGGGTGACCTCAAGGTAGCTGTTTTACTGCAAAGTAACTTCAAAAACAGAATGGAGAGAGAAATTGCTGAATTACAAATTATTATGAAACTTGGAACAAACACCTCTCCAGGACTGAACAGGGATATTGGTTTTTTTTATCTCATTACATATGCTAAACCCACTCTCTGAGCATAGCTATACATCCACAGTATTCCAATGTATTTCTCTTTTATAATAGTGTATCACAATAATGTTTTATATTGACATACTCAAATAAGGAATATTGGCTATTTATCTCATTACATATACTTAACCCATTTTCATTTTATGTATTATTATTTTCTAATGGCACAGTAGAATGATGTTTATAAAGTATAGATTGATGTTGATAAGTAGATTGGGTGGACTACAACTAAGATTCACCTAGATTTGCAGAAACACCATTTGGCAGGGAATTTTATTACGTCTTATGGCTATCCAGACCAAATGGCCAAGCCACACTGCTTTATGTGACCATGTGATCAGTTAGTTCGCTCTCTTAATCAACAAACTGCTTGTATTTCAGATCACAATACCTGATCCCCTCGTCTTATGAAGTGTGCTTAGAGAGCACAAGAAAGCCGACGTTCTGAATAAAAATTGGTTGGGTCTTAAAGGTGCAACTTAACTCCTGCTTTGTTATAACTCTACTTATAATGGAATAGAGACCTTGGCAAGGCACCCCTAGTGACAAGATCCTGGGAATAGTACCTTCTGTACAGTAAATAACACAGGGTACAGAATGTTTGTAAAATGTTTAGAGATATTCTCTAACAGTCATTCAAATATTTGTTAAATCCCTCAATTCATCTGGCTATTTAAGGTTTAGTAAAATACAAAGTTAAACTATGTTGTGAATTCTCCTATTGCTACTCTGCATTACATATGTAATTTATCAATTCAACCAATATGATTTGTCAAAATGGTTTTTTCCTCTCTACTCATTTTAATGTATAGCTACATAGAATCATCCAGTTGGAGGGGATCCCCTCCCAAATCATCCACCATCTGGTTTATGACAGCTGGCAGTGGTGGAAAGTGCTTATCAAGCCACAGTCAACATGATGATCCTCTGAAGTTTTCAAGGCAAGACGCATTCAAACATGGTTTGCCATTGCCTGCCTTTGCATCACTACCCTGGACTTCCTTGGTGGTCTCCTATCCAAATACTAACCAGGGCTGACCCTGCTTTGCTTCTGAGAACAGGCTAGCCTGGGCTATCCAGGTCAGGGTTATGTTATGACAGCAATTTCTAAAACTCCTCAAACATATACAGTGTTCCCTAGCATTCTCTAGGGAAGATATTCCACAGAATTCCCAGCCATTTTGCTCTGTTCTTAACTGTTCTTCTTGATAGTGCCGTTATTGATACTATTTTCCAAATGTTTAGCCTGAATCTGTCTTCTCGTAGTTCTGAGCTATTGCTTCATTTCTGATCCATAGTGCATGGGATGAATAATTATTTTTGAACATCTTTGGGTCATCCATTAAATGGATTAAAACTGATTTTTCCCTTGAGTAATCCAATTCTATGTATGTTTCCTTGGAAATAAGTCCCACTGAGTTTATTAGGGCTTTCTCCAAGTTGACATGCATAGGCATGCATTCTTTGCTTCTATTTAAACGTAACCAGTTCCTTCAGCAAGATGATTTGACTTTAAGATCCATCATTGTCCTTATAATGCATCTTTCCAGTATGTCAGTAAGATCTGCGTTCTCTCAGAAAACAACACTACATTCTTCTCAAGGTAAGTTACATTCAAACCATTTGTTCAGGGCAGAATTATGTGTTACACTGAACATAAGGCTAGCTCTACAAATGACATCTCCGTGTTGAATTCTTCTCCATAGCATATAGTACCACTCTGCTTTGTGACATGACTACATGATTGATTTCCCCCACTATGCACTGCTTCCATTGTATGGGGCATTCAGTGGCACTGTGCCAATAGCCATTTGTGCCACTGTCACAGTATTACAGTGATAACTCATCCATCATGCTATTGTCTAATAGGCAAAAAGGTAGATAACTGCATTGGTCCATATCAAAATCCCCAAACAAGAACCCTGTGTGTTCTATTCAGCATCAGAAGCACATATGATCAACTAATGGTTGTTACATTTTAATTGAATGGCTTCTCCTTTCTTGCTTCTGGTTTCCAGCATCCCATTACTAGCCATAACATGTGCCCTTTGTAGTCAACAAAGCCTTCTGCATGGGATACTGACCAAGAGGCTGTAAAATCCTGTAAAAAGGCACCAGATATATTTTTATTCTCACCTCTCTTTTTGTTTTCTAACATCCAGACTGATGAATAATTCTGGAGAACTCAAAATTTGCATAGTGGGTTGTATTATTTTAGATAGTCTTGTTAAAAGGTATTTAAAGGTTTTTGTTTTTTTGACTTTTACCGATTTCTCACTAGCAGGTGCTCTGCCCCTGGGCTTCAGCGTTCCTCAGAGCAAGTGACTGATTCACCAATAGTCACTGTGTGGACAAATTTTGACTTGCGGCTCCCTCCAATTTCCGCCACTGCCACTTGGTCTTGTTTTTTGGAGATCCAGAAGCTGCAAGGGAAATTGGAGGGAGCTGCAAGTCAAAATGTGTTTGCACAGTGACTAGTGGGGGAATTGGCCACTTGCTCCGAGGAAAGCAGAAACCCAAGGGCAGATTGACTACTAGTGAGGAATCGGTATTTATTACCTTCTAGTGTCCTGGCTTCACTGATGGACCTTCTGATGGCATCTGGTTTTTTTGGCCACTGTGTGACACAGAGTGTTGGACTGGATGGGCCATTGCCCTGATCCAACATGGCTTTTCTTATGTTCTCTTAACTTTAAAATCCTTTTTGGAAGTATCAGCTGCTCAGTTAGCCACCCTGAGCCTGCTTCGGCGGGAAGGGTGGGATACAAATAAAATAAAATAAATAAATACCATCAGGGTTTGTTTTGCAACATTTTACATGGGAACTTGTTGAAATTCATTTTACTGCAAACTGCTTAGTGCAAAACCAGTTTCCTTTTGTAAAAAGCTTATACTTTCACTGAGGACAGCCAGTAACCTTGGTATTCTCCAGAGACCAGAGGTTCATTTAGCTGCACAAATCTCAACCCCTTCACAGGCAGTCAACTTCTATGAGAAAGTCAGCACCACATTTATGGAGCATCGCCACTGAGGGACAACCAGACCAGTAATATATAAAACTTAAAGGAAACAGAAGTGTAAATATTCAAGTATATAAAACCTCCTGTCTTATCTCTTTTTTTGGGGGGGGGGAGTATTTTACTTTCAAGTAAATTTTGGGGCAAGATGCTCCCTGTATGCGATTAAAATTTGGTAAGGTTAGCTTGGAGATCACCTGATGGACAACACAGAAACCCAGATTGATTATATACTCTGCAGTCAAAGATGGAGAAGCTCCTTACAGTCAGCAAAAACAAGATGTGGAGCTGACTGTGGCTCATATCAGGAGCTACTCATTGCAAAATTCAGGCTTAAACTGAAGAAAATTGGGAAAACTATTAGGCCATTCAAGTTTGACCTTGATAACTCTCCTGGTTGCTTGCCAAGCTGTTCAGAAAGTGGGTGGAGCCTTTGAAAAGCAGGGCTTGTTATAGTGACTTTCCTCATTCAAATGAAAGGGTTTTCCATGAATCCAATAATGGCAGAAGCCACTGGAAGATCAGGAAGATTAGTAAGCATTCAGTCTTGTATTTTCATTCCTTCTTCAGGCTTTCCTTTTTTAAAAATTACTCCTCTTTCTCCATTCCTTCCCCTGAGCTTTCCTTAAGTTTCTTTTATTCCCCTTCTGAGATTCTTTTTCAATGTGAGAAGGGAGGTATTGTGTTTGGCTCTGTGTCCTGAGGCAGCCATTTTGGGTTTGGATCTGCCTCCTATGAGAACCATTTTGAGGTGGTGCTCAACTCCCTCCTCTCAAAATTCCAAAGGTGCCCATAGACTCAAGGGAGTTCATAATGCTGGACCATCATGTTCACCTCCTTGAGTATTCCATTGACTGTAACTGATGCTTCTTCAAGAAGACTGTAACTGATGCTTCTTCAAGAAGTTCTTACAATTTGACTGGCAACTTCTTCTTTGCCCTAAGCGTTAAGGTAACAGACCAGATAAGATTGCTTCGCAAGCCTGGAATCCCTGTATTAGATGTTTCATGCCTAAATTTCTATTTGGAGAACTAAATTTTAATCTTGTGAAAAGCTGGTCTTCAAGCTGAGGCAGAGCTGGTGCTACCAAGTTGGTGAGGTAGGCGGCCATCTAGGGTGCCCACTTAATAGCAGGGTTGGCTCCTGCAGCTTCCAGGCTACCTCAGACTTTTTGTGAGTAAATGCTACCCGCCTCTCTGCCACCCTGCTCCGCCTTGAATGCTTGGAGAATACGCAGCCTCTTGTTGCATTGGGGCAGGTGGTAGGGCTCCACCAAATGTCCCCAGCCTGGCCTCCCCATCGGACTGAGTCCTTTCTGCCAGCCTCAGGGCACCTGTGGAGCAACTGGCCGAGGCTGAGCAGGGTAGTGGTTTTGTCCCTTCCTGCTCTCTATCAATGTCACTTCCCATCCTGCCTGGCCATGCACGCCAAGGTGAGCGCCACCACCGCCTCCTCTCTGGCTGGGCCTGCTGATGGTCTCCCACCAGGTGCATGGCCTGGCGTCCCTGGATGCTGCTCCTTGGTCTGTGGTGTGGCTGCCTGTTGCTTGGCAGCACCCTAGCTCAAGCAGGGATGCCAGCATGGCAGCAGCGGGTTGTTTTTGTTGCCAAGTCTGTGTTCTTGCTGCTGGTCACCTTTGGTTTCAGGTGGCCTGGTTCATGGGCGCTGAGGCTAATTCTCAGCAGGGAAGTTAGGGCAGGGGGTCTTGCTCAGGGCGTCAGAAACCCTGGTGCCAGCCCTGAGCTAAGGAACCTAAGTATTTCCTCATCCCAAACTCTTTTTCGTAAAACAGCCCTCTTAAGTTTTTTCCATTTGTTTTGAGTGCTAAACACTATGCTTGTGAAAAGCAAATATAAAAACCTTTGAGGGCTTTCTCATTGTAAATGCTCTCTTTAAAAACACCACCATATTACTCCTGGAGTTCCTCACTACATACCTTAGCCAGGCTGCTTGACATTTATAATAATGTCTGCACTTATGTGATCAAAGCACCATTCTGCTAACAATACACTTTAAATAATGTTATAAGGAATACAGTATAATTTCATTTACCCTACTTAGTAGAGGTAAAGAAAAGAACCAAAATGTTCAGAAAAATTTTAAAACCTCAGATAAATAGGAATACTTTCACAAGGGTAATCAAAGAAATGCAGATGTTAAGATCATGAGATGACTACTGAAGATCAGTTCTACTTTCCTGAAGAGTTTGCTGTCTCAAGCAGAACAAATAAATTACTGGCTGAGATGGGTAGGCAACTACACTAAGGACATTAAAGGAGTGGATTCTAACAATAGGCACTGTGGTATAAGATGTGGCATAACATCAAAAACACAAGAAGCTAGGGACAGCAGCTATGTGAACTAGTATGTAAACAGCCTATGAAGTCAACAGCTTCAGTGCAATCAAGGGGAAATCTGTGAAGCCATTCATAGAGGAAGAGATTTGGGCATGACTGTGAGGAGGCTTGACCAATACAGGTCTTATTAAGGCAGGTAGAAGGTAGGACAAACAATTATAAAGGATGCACAGTCTGTTCAAAATAGATACCCTACCCCTAATCTAGCAGGTAGGAGGAGTCTAACACTAAACAAGTCTCTAGGAATGCTGTACATTACCAAGGAGGTAGACCTGCAGCCTGCCTGGTCACAGGCAGGTAAGCAGTGAAATCACAGTAGTTCTTGATTCACAGTCTGGCAAAGGAAAATGGGCCTTACAGCAGCGTTGGCCCCTTAGTGGTTCGGGGCAGAGAAGGAAAGAAACATCTACTTTCAATTTTCATTAGCTTCTTAGCAGATGATGTACTCCATGTTGAATTGATGCTTGGAGTAGGAGGGCGTGGAGTTGAACAGTAGTTAATATAACTGGCAATAAGGAGAGTCACTTCAACAATCTGCTTGAGGGATTAGGAAAGAGAGAAAAGGGGAAAAAATATTCCAACAGCATTCAATTTACTGGACGTTCTGTGAGATAATCTTTAAGGTAAAGCCATATAGTAGTGAGCCAGGCCCAAGTAGCCCAGTGTTGTCATTCCCAAGTACTCGCGGCCCTTCATAAACACCGGTATTCCCTCCTTTGTTATCTGGAATCCTTTAATCAGAGATGCTAGAGCCTGATGCTAAGGAGATATTGTATATATGCACATCTTACTAATATGCCCTACCACTGAGCTATGAGCTCCTACCCAAAGCCCTCTGCCCAATTCTAAGCATGAATGATTTACATGCCATTTCTATTCTGGATATTTTGAGGCAAATTTTACATCCCCCAGGGGAAGAACAGGTTGCTTACTTGCAACTGATCATATGAACACATGAAGCTGCCTTATACTGAATCAGACCCTCGGTCCCTCAAAGTCAGTATTGTCTACTCAGACTGTCAGCGGCTCCCCAGGGTCTTAAGCTGAGGTTTTTCACACCTATTTGCCTGGATCCTTTTTAGTTGGAGATGCCGGGGATTGAACCTGGGACCTTCTGCTTACCAAACAGATACTCTACCACTGAGCCACCGTCCCACTGATGGTCATCAGTGCAGTTATAACACTAAGCTCTAACTCTGCAACCATAATTCAAAACATTCTAGACTCCCACTGCCCCCAAAGCCTGAGCATCACATGTGCTCAGAGGAAAGGAGTTGCAGCTCTCCATTCAGTTCTTCCAAAAATAAGTGCTAGATAAGAGTCTGTTGTGCAGGGGATACCTTTACCTTTTAAGAGTTTGTTCCTGTTGTGGGGAAGGAGGGTAATCTGTGTGAAGAGACATGACAATTTAAAAATGGGAGGATTTTGTGCCCTAAAAGCTTAGCTCTAGAATGTTCTGGATCAAGGTTCTGTGCAGTGATAATCAGGTTACAACCTAAGATAGGAACAGAGTTCCAAGGCCATCTTTGCAGATCTTTCATTACTGAAAACACAGGTTGAAGCTTCTTCCTGGCTAATTAATATCTTTCAAAATTAAAATCTTATTCATCACCTCAGGAAGGTATATTTTGAATGATATCAGGAAGCAGCATTTCAGGGCTCCTGTGTATACTGTGCAATACTTGGTATACCAAGGATATTGGAAGGGCATTCTCTGCTCTTCTTGTTCAGAAAAGAAAAAAAAATGCCAGCAGTCTGTCTGGATTCCATTGTCTAAGCATTACCACAAAAAAGAAATGTTCTTGATACTCACCATTGGTGCTGCCATCGCAAAAAGCAGTTTTTCAGGGGTAATTTTCCCAGAATTCCTGTCCTTCACTTGGCGGATTACAATCATAAAGTTATCATGGAACCCTCCAAAGGTCAGCACAGAGGAGAATGCGTAAGATAGTTTTAAGTGCTGCATATAAACAAAGACAGGATATTGGGGAAAACAAATTGCTATGGAAGAAGATATTCTCCATTCCCTCCAATTACATGTTATCTGGCCTTGTCTGTACAAGTAGATCAGTGCAAATGTTCACCACCACACAGAATGTTGGAACTATACTTAGGACACCTAAGTTTAACACTTGCTTATGTGTTACTTTCTTCTGCCTAGAGATTCACACCTGTGTACACATTTCTAAGGGTATTTTTTAAGTCTTGAAATGGAAAGGTGGTCTATGAAGTGGTTTCCCAACATGAAATTTGGGTAAAACTCTCACTTCTACAACCATTCATGTTCTTTTATATTATGTTCATATTTATATTAAAATCACATTGGTTTGTGTTTCCCTTTCTAGGAGCAGTGTGAAATTCAATGTGTCCTTTAGGATAAGCTTCCTATTGAAGACAAATAGGCCGAGGTCAGATGCACATAAACTGACGAGACGGGCATGGATGAAAGCCAGATGCATGTCAGATTTTATGCGGTTGTCCAAACATCAGCATCTGGCAATGGTCATTGGCTTGTTTGTGTCCCGAACTGCCACGACTGAGATGCGGACTTTTTTGATAGTAGATTAAATCCAGAATAAGAATGCTTCCGACGACTCCCACACGTACTTTCTATGTTTGAACGCTCCATTGTAGCCAACTCGTTGCAAGCGCACATCCACTTCCCTGCGAGAGCCCACTCCAAATCATATTATTACGCCACCTTTGCCGTCCCCCTGCCAGGCAGAGAGACAGCAAAGAGAGTTGCCGTGCTCCCGCCCATTTAAACACCACGGCGGGTGTTTAAATGGGGGGGGGGGGCCGATCGCCCACCTTTTCTGGCACCTTTAAAAAAATAAAGCCAAGCACAATATCCCATGTACTGCGCTTGCACGAGTGTGAAATGCCATCTCAAAAAATGAGGTCCGGTTGAGACCTCTGATCAACCACGGCGGGGTGTTTAAATGGGGGGGGGAGGAAGGACACCCACCTTTGCTGTCTCCCCGCCAGGTGGAGAGACAGCAAAGAGAGTTGCCGTGCTCCCCCCCCCATTTAAACACCACGTTGGGGGGTTTAAATGGGGGGGGGAGGAAGATCACCCACCTTTGCTGTCTCCCCGCTAGGCGGAGAAACAGCAAAGAGAACTCCTAGGCTTCCCCTTCCTTTCAGGGTGTTTAAATGGGGGGGGGGGGCGATCGCCCACCTTTTCTGGCACCTTTAAAAAAATAAAGCCAAGCACAATATCCCATGTACTGCGCTTGCACGAGTGTGAAATGCCATCTCAAAAAATGAGGTCCGGTTGAGACCTCTGATCAACCAGCGATGGGACCAACACTGCTTAGAACTGAAGGATGGAGGGATGTCTGATCAGGAAATTCGTTGTAAAAAAGCTGCGGGGTATAATAGCGGCGGGTTAGGGATGGATTTAATGGTGAGTGTGACCGTGGCCATAGTCACTTTATAATAATCTGTTTGTTTACAAAAGGCACAGAGCAAAATTAAACAAGAGTCTAGTTGTACCTTAAAGAATAACAAGATTGTATTTCAGCAAAAGCTTTTGTAGACTAGAATCCATATCTACCACAAAAAAGAAGAGAAGAACAGACTGGATTTATATCCCACCCTTCACTTGGAGTCTCAGAGCAGCTTACAATCACTCTGTTTTCCTCTATCCACAGCAGACATCCTGGTGAGGTAGGTGGGGCTGAGAGAGCTCTCAGAGAACTGCTCTTGAGAGAACAGCTCTGCGAGAACTGTGGCTGACCAAAGGTGTCATGATAGGGTTGCCAATCCCCAGGTGGGGGCAGGGGATCCCCTGGTTTGGAGGCCCTCCCCCCGCTTCAGGGTCGTCAGAAAGCGGGGGGAGGGGAGGGAAACGTCTGCTGGGAACTCTATTATTCCCTGTGGAGATTTATTCCCATAGAAAATAATGAAGAATTGATCCGTGGGTATCTGGGGCTCTGGGGAAGCTGTTTTTTGAGGTAGAGGCACCAAATTTTCATTACGGCATCTAGTGCCTCTTCCCAAAATATCCCCCAAGTTTCAAAACAATTGGACCAGGGAGTCCAATTCTATGAGCCCCAAAAGAAGGTGCCCCTATCCTTCATTATTTCCTATGGAAGGCAGGCACTGAAAAGGTGTGCCGTCCCTTTAATAATAATAAATAATAATAATAAGTTTTTATTTATACCCCGCCCTCCCCGCCGAAGCAGGCTCAGGGCGGCTTACAAGACATGATATAAAGTATCATGATATAACAATAAAACAAAATAATACAGTCAATAAACAGAACAATATAAATTATACAATATATAAGTTAAGATTAAAATCATCAATCTAAAAACAGTATAAAGGTGCTACCGTCGCAGTATATACAAGATGGCTTGATGATAATTCCAGGTTTATCTTAAAAGGCTAGTTGGAAGAGGGCGGTTTTGCAAGCCCTACGGAACTGGTTAAGATCCCGTAGGGCCTGCACCTCTTCTGGTAGCTGATTCCACCATTGGGGTGCCTTTATAGAGAAGGCCTGCTCCCTGGTTGTTTTTAATTTGGCCTCCTTTAAATGTGATGGCCAGAACTCCTTTTGGAGTTCAGTTATGCTTGTCACAGCCTTGATCTTGGCTCTACCCCTAATGTCTCCTGGCTCCATCCCCAGAGTCTCCTGGCTCCACCCCCAAAGTCCCCAGATATTTCTTAAATTGGACTTGGCAACCCTATGTCATGATCCTGGGCCTCGTGAGGCCTACAGGCTCCAAAGAAGCCTTGCTAGGAGTTACTACAGAAAGCCTACATTTCCCAGGATTCCTTCTATCCCTCTGATTGGGCGGCAAAGTTTTGGAGGGTAACTAACCCAGAGAGGGGTGGGACCTGGGAGGAAAACATAAAAGGGCCAAGCACAGATGGGGTGTGTTCTTTCCTGAAAAGGCTGCAGACTGGGAGGTTCTCTCTGGAAGGCTAAGCTGGAGGCAGGCTGTAGTCTAGAGAGCTTGCAGCTAGGAAGAGATTCCTCACCCAAGGGAGGTGGTGAGTTTGGTATTAGAACAGGGAATGTTGTTAGTTGCGTCAGGGCTTTTGATTATGTACACCCACCTTTACTGTATATATATTTCATTGTTTTTACCCACTTATTATTTGAGCACAGTAAATAAATTGTTGTTATACTGCTTGGGTCCTCACGTCTCCTTGGTCACAGTTAAAAGGTAATTTACTAAGAAGGAAGAGAGGGGTGGTTGGGTGCACTGGACCCTCCCATGCAGACTCTTACCAGAGTGGGGGCAGCCAGTAGAAGGCCCTCCTAGGCCCCTGCTGCATGACACAAGGTCACCCAGCAGGTGCATGTGGAGAAGTGGGGAATCAAACCCGGTTCTTCCAGATTATTTATTTATTTATTATTCTTGTTAATTTGTATTCCACCCTGTCTCGCAAATGGGCTCAGGGTGGATAACAACAAAAATTAAAATAATTAAAACTACAAAAAAACCCATAAAATACAATAAAACAAATGGCATATATGTCACAGGTGGTGGTTTCCATTGGGCACATTCTATATATCACTACAACAGTAGGCCCAGAGATGGAATAATAGATTAAGATAAGAATATAGCATCATGACAGGTAAGGGAGGCCAAGCAGATGGAAATAAGAATGTTCGCTGCCTCAACTGAAGGCTTGGCAAAATAGCTCTGTTTTGCAGGCCTTACGAAATGATATCAGATCAGGTAGGGCCCGGATCTCCACAGGGAGCTGATTCCACCAGGCCGGGGCCAAGGCCAAAATGGCCCTGGCCTTGGTTGAGGCAAGTCGAACATCCTTCGGGCCAGGGACGGTTTGAAGATGCTGCGAATTGGAATGCAGTGATCTCTGGGGCGCATATGGGGGAAGGTGGTCCCGCAGGTATGTCAGTCCCAGGCCGTGTAAGGCTTTAAATATTAAGACCAAAACCTTGAAGTGGATTCGGTACTCTATTGGTAGCCAGTGCAGTTGGTGCAGCACTGGCTAGATGCTTGCCCATAGAGGCAATGCAGTTACCAGCCGTGCTGCCGCATTTTGCACCAGCTGGAGTTTTCGGATCAGCTTCAAGGGCAAGCCTGCATACAGCGAGTTACAGTAGTCCAGCCTGGAAGTGACAATCGCATGGATCGCTGTAGCTAAGTCCTGGGAGGACAGGTAGGGTGCTAATCTGCCGAAGATAGTAAAAGGCAGATCAAGCAACTGCTGTGATCTGGGCCTCCATGGAAAGTGAGACATCCAGTATCACTCTCAGGCTTTTCACTTTCAAGAGGTGTCCAGGGTTGGGAGCCGGATGCCCAACTAAACCCCCATGGCTCAAGCACAGGACCTCCATCTTAGATGGATTAAGCTTCAGCTGACTTAACTGCAACCATCCAGCAGGCCCTGGTCAGATGATCTGTGGCAGAGTCTGAATGGCCGTCCATCAACAGATAGAGCTGGGTGTGATCTGCATACTAGTGACAACCCAGCCCATAACTTCAAGCAATCTGGGCAAGGGGGCACATATAGGTGTTAAACAACATGGGTGAGAGAATAGCTCCTTAAGCACACCACATTCAAGAGGATGTTGCGGGGAGGTCTGCTCGCCAAGCGCCATCCTTTGTCCCTGACAATAGAGAAAGGAGGAGAACCACTGTAAGGCAATCCCCTGAACTCCTATGTCATCAAGCCGGTGGGTCATTAGATCATAATCAACTGTGTCAAATGCTGCTGATAGAGTCCATGCACTTAGCCACCACACCAAACTGGCTTCTGCCAGAATGTATTTAAGGTGTAGCTGGAGTCCTGTGTATTTTTTGCAACAGACACTGGTTGAACAGGTATTAAGAGGATGCAGAAGTACATATGCAGGCAGCTAATGCTCATTCTAAAGTAATGTCAATACAATGGAATTTTTAAAAAGGTACTTCCCTCTCCCTCCCAATTTACCTATTCTACCAGACTGGGAAAAGTTAGCGTCATGTTCAAGCCTGGCAGAAAGGTGTGAGTTTTTTTGGGTGGTGGTGGTTTGTATTTGTGTGTTGCACATGTATGCGTGTTCTTGCATGTCTGGAAGTCATGGTAACTTCTGGTGACCCCAGTGGGGCTAGGACATTTCAGAGAGGAGGCTTGATAGTTGCCTGCCTCTGCATCCTGGCCCTGGTATTCCCTGGAGGCTGCCCTACATTCCGAGTGCTTGTAAGAGACTGCAAGACTGTTTTTTATCAGAGGGCTTCTGGCGGAAGGCAAAGCTGTGTTTATCTCTGTGTACCGGCTTTTAAATTTGTTTACCTGGTTTTTGCTTTTAACTTCATGAACACTTACAGTGTCTGCCTCCTGCAGCTTTTGCAGTTTTGTTAGATGCCTTGACTTTGCAGAGATAAGGCAGTGTATACATATTTCAAATAAATGAATGAATAAACAGCCTGTTAATGCATATTGTGCCCCCAAAATAAGCTCATATAGACCCTAAAGGGAGATCTGTTTCTTCACTTGGCATACAACAACAGCATGACACACAACATTGTATGGACATCTTTGTATATGAGAATGGACCTTCATGAAAAAACTAAAAAATTTAATCGGTCCTTACTCTAGAAAAATTTTGACTAATCTCTCTGTCTGAATTTCTTAACTCAAGATAACCGTAAAGCACATTAAAATATTATATATGCATATTATTTATGCATATAATCCAAGACTGTATTTTGGAGTAGTTAGATTTTATTAGATTGAAAGCTGGTTTTATCCACAGATAATAATAATAGTAATAGTAACAACAACACACACAGTTTCTTCCTAAAACCAGACTCTGTAATTGTCTCTTGGTTTAACCCCACTGTCTTTCCTGTAAAAGGAAACAATGTATTTTTTCAAGTTAAAAAACAAACGCCAGTAGTTCTGTTCCATGTTCAAGAGTAAATAAAGTATCACAGATTTCAAACCTCCACCTCATCAGATTCTTGAAAATTGCTTCTGCAAAGAAGTAGTCATATTTGTCTGCTAATAGTTCTTACCATAGTGCTGTATTCCAGCATACTGATTCCATCTTCATTAACAGCTATCCACAATGGACAGTCTTCCAGGGGAGAAGGCAGGACAGGCTGAAGAAATAACAACACACATCAATTCCTTTGTAATTTCATGCTGTTGCTTTTCCCTGGAAACCCAAGCAACTGTGCTGTACCCCAGAGGGAAACAGTCAGTAATCAGATGCACATGGCGGTTTACAATGTGGAAAGTATACATTCTGCTTGGGCTCTCAGTTTCTGCTCAGTCATGATTTTACTAGCTATATATATATATATATATATATATATATATATATATATATATATATATATATATATATATATATATATATATATATAGGGTTATAATCCCACCCTTCCTCTCTCTCTCTCTCTCTCTCTCTCTCTCTCTCTCTATATATATATATATATATATATATATATATATATATATATATATATATATATAATGGGTTATAATAGAAACAGGGTTCTAGTTTTAATGTTGGAGAGAAATTTTAGGCAAATTTCATTCATTGCATATATTTTTCACGTTGTTTCTATTTTGTAACCCAGTTCTACAGCAGTGTTTATTCTACGGATCATGCCAGTTTTATTCTCCAATTTAGTCTTGCTTTTATTGTTTGTTGTATTATACTGTTGTTTTTGCATTGAGCTGTAATCTTGTAATCTAGTTTTAATGACTGTATATATAACTTTTAAATATGCCGATATATATATATATATATATATATATATATATATATATATATATATATATATATAATTTGCATTGAGTCCTAGAAAGAAAGACTATAAATGAAAATTATTAATAAATAATGCAAGAGTCAAAGACAAGAAAAGAACTTGGACAAAAGGGTTTTTTTAAAAAAAATAATTATTTTAGAGTTGCTGTGTTGCAAGCAATTTTGATTACAACTTGCAAAGGTATTTATGATGACTTAGCATCCCCTAGTGGTGGGAACTGAGCTTTTTTTTTTCTTTTCAGCAGGAATGCACAGGAACGCAGTTCTGGCTGGCTTGGACTCAAGGGGTGTGGCCTAATATGAAAATGAGTTCCTGCTGGGCTTTTTCCTACAAAAAAGCCCCGGGTGGGAAGATCTCTTTTTAAAAATCAGTACTCTAGAACATATTCTGTGGAATACTAACTAAGCATAAAGAATTACCTTAGCAGTAAATAGTTTGGCTCCAAAGAGGGGCCATTTCCGAGCCACAGTCAAAAAGATCCGGACACATTCTGGAGAAGAACACCCTTGCAGCACCATCCACTTTGCCATCAATTGATCAGCCAGCTGCCTGTGGGAATAATATCACAGTTTCTTCAGATGTGGCTAGTACAAAACAACTGTGTTAATACTGTATCTTGGATAATAGATTCACCGTCTCAGACTTTCGTTTACATTCCAATTACCAAATTTCACAAGCCAATAACCTAAGTTCAACAAAGTGAATTACATTTCGGAAATATTATTATTGGATGCGACATTCATAAAATAACAAGCGTCTGCTTTTTTCTATGAAAATGTATCACATTTCAGCAGAGGCTTAATGAGAAGCAGGATGAATTTTATTCTACTGTCCAGGTGGGACAATTTGATGCTGTGCTCTGAATTTTTTAATTGACTGTATCTGTTTTATTGTTGATTGTTGCTAGACTCACTAATCTCTACTTGTCCTAATTACACAACCTTCCGCAAGAACATAAGAGAAGCCATGTTGGTTCAGGCCAATGGCCCATCCAGTCCCACACTCTGTCACACAGTGGCCCAAAACCCAGGTCCCATCAGGAGGTCCACCAGTGGGTCCAGGATTCTAGAAGCCCTCTCACTGTTGCCCACCCTCCACCCCCACACAAGCACCAAGAATACAAAGCATCACTTGTCCCAGACAGAGAGTTCCATCTATACCTTGTGGTTAATAGCTGCTGATGGACCCCTGCTCCATATGTTTATCGAATCCCCTCTTGTAGCCGTCTATGCTTGTAGCTGCCACCACCTCCTGTGGCAGTGAATTCCATGTGTTAATAACTCTTTGGGTGAAGAAGTACTTCCTTTCATCCATTCTAACCCAACTGCTCAGCAATTTCATTGAGTGCCCACGAGGTCTTGTATTGTGAGAAAGGGAGAAAAGTACTTCTTTCTCTGCCTTCTCTATCCCATGCATAATCTTGTAAACCTCTATCATTCACCCCTCAGTTGTCATTTCTCCAAGCTAAAGAGCCCCAAGTGCTTTAAGCTTTCTTCATAGGGAAAGAATTGTCAGACTTATTCGAATGTTTCCTGGACTTAGGCTTACTGGGAACCGAGGCCACAGAAGCTGCCGGTCGAGCCACTCCCTTTTGAGTAGATAGGGAAGATGGCGAGGTTTGGGATCCTGATGTATGGGACATCGTAGGGTGCAGTGAACACTCTAACAAGTGACTTCTGAATCTAGCCGCGCAGTTTTTTCTTGCTTGCTTCCCAAACTGGCTACAATGCAGGCAAGTGTTGGTATGATGAGCCTCACCCAGACAGAAAAGGCATAAAGAATGACCGTCAGTAGATGGAATTTTTGAGGTGCACTGAACACACTTTTTGAAAGTGATTTTGTCTTTTCCTCCCATCCGCCCAGGGAAGAGGAGCGGGGGAGGGGAAGGAGAGGGACAAAGGCTGAAATAGAAGAAAGGGATAGTAATATATGTATATATATATATATATATATATATATATATATATATATATATATATATATATACACACACATAATATATATAATATATAATATGCACGTTAAAATTAAAGCTCCAAGACTGCTTTGATTTCTCCGAGATCAGGTTCGATCCTGGCGGATAATCCATGTGTGGGCCTACACAGAGACCACGAAGAAGATCCATCAATATTCCCTCTTGGGAAAGGAAGAGGGAGTGAAACCCGATGGAAGAGAATATGGGACTATAATGGTAGAGATAGAGAATACATAAGTGGTGACCAAAAGAGATGGAGGAAAAAGAAAAAGGGGGGATTGTTGTGGGAACAGTTAGGTCTTTTGTGCACCACACCCAAGGAAAAATACCTGGCCGTAAAAGCGCCATGATAAGCCGTTTATAGTTATTTCCTTCTTCCGCCATTAGCCATGCGCAAAGACAGGGTCAAGGTATGCCCGTATAAGGATATGGTGAACAATTGGCGTCTGATAGTAGAATGTGAGCCTTCTGCGTCGGCCAGGATAGGCTGGAGGGACAGAGAGGGGCGTAGCATTGCGAGCCTTAAATTGAGCTGTGCTGCGACACAGACTTCAGAGACTGCACCCTGGGTGCCTTCTCTCCATGCTGGCAGATATTTATTCCGAATAAAACTTGCTTGCTGCTGACCTCCGTGTTTTTGGCGTTTTCTTGGTGAGAAGAAAACGATCCATAACAACAGCAACATTAAAATGATCAATAATAAACCACAAAAAAGGTAGGGGCGTAAAACTGCATTGAACAAAAATTCAGCAGCCTAATATTCATAAAACAGAGCTCAGTTTAGAAGCTAGCAGACCATGAAGACAACTAGAAGGAGACGGGCTGACTGTTAAAGGAAAAGAAAAGCCAGTTGGAGTTGTCACTAAATTTTGCAGGGAATGTCCTTTTAGTCCCCACTTATGGCTGCATTAGCTCTGCCATAGGCCACTGAGTTTTGCTGTGGGGCTGTTTTACTCTGCTCTTAGCCCCAGCCAATCATGCACAGGAATGCCCCTATTTTTAATTGTGTTGTGTTGGAGTGTATGGGACGGGTTTTTTCCAGTATAATGTATAATACAAATGGGCTATACAGTATTTCATTTTCAGTACAAGCTTCACATCACAGAATACAAGCAGGCATATTTAGTTTACCTTATCTGCTCACTAGTAGCCTGGTGCTTGTAACGCTTGGGATAGAATTTGTCTAGCACCTGCTGGAGAAGATGCTGCATTTTGGAATGTGATGACCCCCCAGGGCTTGATGTTGTTGGTCGATCCAAGTCCCCATAATCCACCTAAAAGAAAAGATAAGGTAAAATGGGGCTTAAAGAGACTGACAACTGTGGCTTTGCATTTTGTGGAAAGTGAGCAGTTATGGTGACTATGAGAATGCTGTTTCCCACAGTCTGTTTATTTATTTTACATATAATTTGTTTATCTCCCACACAATGTTCCCTCTAAGCTGCAGAGTCTTGTGAGCAAAAATTCTACTTTGTGAGCTACTGGTCTTAAAGTTGTGAGCCACTGGCATTAAAATTGTGAGCTACTGCACAAATTAGTGTGCTCTGGGGTCATCCTTCCTGAGCTAACACAAAAATGTGTGAGCTAGAGACTAAAAATCTGTGAGCTAGCACACACTAACTAAGTTTAGAGGGAACATCTGGGGCTCAAGGCAGCTTGTGTTTGTTTGTTAAGTGTCATCAAGCTGCTTCCAACTTATGGCGACACTATGAATTAATGTCCTCCAAAACATCCTATCATTGAAAACCTTGCCCAGATTTTGCAAACTGAAGGCTGTGGCTTGCTTGTTCAAGTCAATCCAACTCATGTTGGGTCTGCCCCTTTTCCTGTTGCCTTTACATTTTGCTTGCATCATTATCTTTTCTAGTGACTCTTATCTTCTCATAATGTGACCAAAATACAACAGCCTCAGTTTAATCATTTTAGCTTCTAGGGAGAGTTCAGGCTTTATTTGATCTAGATCTTTCTTATTTGTATTTTTGGTGATCCATGGTATCAGTAAAACTTCTCAAACACCACTTTTCTTCCTGTCAGCTTTCTTCATTGTCCAACTTTCACATCTATACATAATAATGGAGAATACTGTGGCATAAATGATCTTGATCTTGGTCACGAGCAACACATCCTTACACTTAATAATCTTTTCTAGCTCCTTCATGGCTTCCCTTCCAAGGCAGCTCAGAGAATCAATATATCTCATTCGCTTGCTCCCATCTGTGGATACAGACAAGCCAGATCCTTCTACAAACCTGAAGGATCACCGCCTTGCCAATGTGGGAATATGTGGGTTGGCCTTACAATGGCTCTCCTCATTTCTACACAGATGAAGCAGAGGGTGGAGCAAGGGAAGGTTGTGTCCTCGAGATACCTGCTGGTCTGTGGGGTCCCTCAAAGGGCACTCCTTCCCCCAATGCTGTTAAACATCTACATGCGCCCCCTTGCCCAGCTGGTACGGTGCTTTGGGCCAGGGCGTCATCAATATGCAGATGACACTCAGATTTATTTGCTGTTGGGGGACCAATCAGCTTTGGTTCCATCATCTCCTGAGAGTTTGGAAGCCATGGTGGGCTGGCTAAAGCAGAGCAGGTTGAAACTGAACCCTTCAAAAGTGGAGGTTCTGGGGCTGGGAGGACCAGGGCTGAAGAGCAGACTGCCTGTTCTTGATGGGATGCTATTAACACCAGAGCCAACTGTCAAAAGCCTGGGAGTGACCTTAGATGCCTCAATGGAGGCCCAGATCACACATATTGCTAAAACGACGTTCTTTCAGCTACAACAAGCTAGGCAGCTGGCTCCCCTCCTGCCTCACTCAGACCTAGCCACTGTAATCCATGCAGTGGTCACCTCCAAGTTAGACTACTGTAACTTGCTCTGTGTTGGCCTACCCTTGACTTTGATCTGGAAACTCCAACAGGTCCAGAATGCGGCAGCACGAGTCCTGAGAGGAATGCCACAGATGGCACATATTCTACCTATGTTGTGCCAACTACACTGGCTTCTGGTTGAGTACCAAGTCAGATTCAAGGTTCTGGTTATGACCTTTAAGGCCTTGAGTGGTCTGGGACTGATATACCTAGGGACCACCTCCTCCACTATGTTCCTGGAAGAGCATTATGCTCTATAAGTCGCAATCTCCTGGTGATCCCTGGTGCTAAAGAGGTCCAGCTGTCCTTAATGGGGGCCAGGACTTTTTCAGTCCTGGCCCCAACCTGGTGGAATGCTCTCCTGGAAGACACCAGGGCCCTGCAGGATCTTTTACAGTTCCGCAGGGCCTGTAAAGCAGAGTTGTTCTGCCAGGCTTTTGCTTGAGGACAGCAATGGTTGCCAGGCTGGCACCCCTTATCCCCTGAGGGGGAGGGTCCCCTGCCTCTGATACAGAATCTAGAAAACAGATTGGTAGCAAGTTATAACATATGTCATTGGGTTGAAATTTGTTTTAAGCTAACTGATTTTATTGATGGTTATTTGTATTTTATTGTTGCACATCGTCTAGAGCCCAGCGTTGGCCAGGATGAGGCGATTCATAAATTTAAACAACAACCACAACAACAATAATAATAGCCCCCAGGTTTGCCAAAAGTTCTGAAATCTGAAAAAAAATGTTGCAGGTAAAAACTCCCCAAAATAATAGAAACAGCACCTATAGCTTTAAAAATCTCAGTGGTCATTTTGGGGTTGCTAGGCAACCACAACAATATTACCAGCCTTCAAGGCTTGTCTTTAGTTATTAAAAGACAGGAGAAAGGGCTATTTTGGCCTTTGAGGAGGGACTCATTGTGGCCTGGCCTGGCAATAGTCACTGGCAACTTGCTAACATGCAACTTGCATGATTCACCCATGCAGGCTTGCAAGCTCACTACTGTTCTCCATATGTTCCCCAGAGAGCACTGCGATCAAGCTCAAAAAATCTTCTCGAAATCCCTGGGCCAAAAGAAACCAAATTTAAAACTACTAGAGAACAGGCGTTCTCTACAAAGGCCCCCCAATGGTGGAATCAACTGCCGGAAGAGGTGCGGGCCCTACGGAATCTTAACCAGTTCCGTAGGGCCTGCAAAACTGCCCTCTTCCAGCTAGCTTTTAAAGACGGAACTCTTGATAAGATCAATAACACCGAGCCATCTTACACATAATTTGATTGTATTATAATGTCATATTGTTTTATTGGTTTTACTGTTTAAATTATTAATTATATTATATATTGTTTTATTTGTATCATGGTTTTACCATGTCTTGTTAGCCGCCCTGAGCCTGCCTAGGCGGGGAGGGCGGGGTATAAATAAAAAGTTTATTATTATTCTTTAGAAATCACCTTACAAAAGTCAGTATGGTATAATGGTTACAGTTTCAAACTACAATAAGGGAGACCCAGGTTTGAATCTCTGCTTTGCCATTGAAGCTTGATGTGTGACCTTGGACAGTCACTGTCTGTCTGCCTAACCAATCTTATAGGGCTGTTGTGAGGATAAAACCAAGGAGGGAATAATGATGTATGTTTTTCTGGATCCTGACTGGGAAGGAAGGCATGGTATAAATAAATTATCTAAAGCTGAAAACTAAGGATCAGAGTAGATTGGTGGGTGGGAAAAGAAAAGGAAGCAGGGAAAGGAGAAAAATTGCCAAGAGGGAAGAAAAGACTAAATAGTGTTTAGAGAGTAAGACAGGAAACAGAGGAGCATCCCGCAAGTCCTTGTGGGTTCCGTACTTGTAAATTATAAAATACAAAAAAGTAAAAAAACAAAAAAACAAAAGTGTATCTTAGAACACAGACTAATTATTATTTGGGATAATCAAGTAAAGGTTCTGGATTTACAATGGCCAATCAGAAACTAGCTTATTTCTAGACAGAGCTGACCAGTATGACAAAAGCTCAGTTCAAGCTACTAGCATATCTACTCTGATCAACCTAAGGGGTAAGGTCCCCCCCACCATGCTCCCCAATCTCCAGCTGGATGCCAGTAGCTCACTGGCAATCCAGCTAAGGGGATCCTAATTTTATTCATCAGGCAGTGGAATAATATTTGCTTATGAGACATCTGTCCTTTCCCTTTTGTTAATAATGAGGAGGAACTGAAGCTGGCTTGGGGAAGTCAGATTATTCCTCCATGCTACACTTAGCATTGCCTGCTCCAGGTTAGGAAATTCCTGGAAAATTGGTGGTGTAGCCTGAGAAGGATGTTGGGTTGGCACCTCTGGGCTGGGAAATTCCTGGAGATTTGGAGGTGGAGACCTGAGGAAGGGCTTTCTATGCCTTTGTAATTCCCTCTTCCATGAGGCTTGCCTGGTGTCTACCTTACTACCTTTTATGTCCATGTCAGAACATTTCTATTAAAACAAACTTCTAACAGAAGTTAGAAGCCTCTTTAGCAGTCTTATTTTTATTATCTTGGCCCGAATTTTCCAGCTTTTTGTGTTTTAGGATTTGTCTTTATGCTGTTGATTGTAGTTCTGTTATGATATAGGTAGATTTTTTAAATTAATATTGGACTTTTAAAAAACTTTTGCACAGATTTATTGTTCTAATTTGTATTTCTTGCTTTGTTTTTTCCCTCTTTCTGTTCTTCCTTGTCTCTCTGCAGAAATAGTCCTTTTATTTCCTTTGTCTTTCTCTGTAGCAAACATGCCAGGGGGGCATTAAGAAGGGCAAATCCCCACCATTTGCTATTCAAATTAAAGTGTTGTGCTAGGGCCTCTTGGTAGGGCAAGACAAATGCCACACAGACTTTATGAACTTTATGACTTTATGAAGGTCATGTGAAGCTAAAGATGCAATTCTAAACAGGTTATTCCTAAACAGATATACTCAGAAGTAAATCCCTCTGAGTTCCTGCTCCCAGGAAAATATGCAGAAGATTTTGGTCTAAGTTGTCATGCCCTCTCTGGCATTTCTTGCCTAGCTGGAGAGCTCTAGGTTTCTACAGTCTCAGGAGCAAATGACATGAGTCCTCCTTGGCCTTTCAACAAAATTGCTGTCAATCAAAGCTCGGCTACTAGAACAGCTCTCAGAAACTCTACCAGCAAAAAATACAACACCAAAATTTATTAACATTTAAGAAATTTCAACACAAGTCCCTCTGAAATACAAGTGTTTTCCATGTCCTTCTCAAAATTTGACACATGGCTTTCTGTCACACAACAGCACTGGTGCAACATAGGAAAGACCCAATTTGTAACAGAGGCCAAGCTCACATGCTGTAAGGAAGTAGGGTTGCCAGGTCTGTGTTGGAAAATACCTGGAGATTTTGGGGGTGGAGCCAGGAGAGAATGGGTTAGAGGAGGGGCCTCAGCATGGTACAATGCCATAGAGTCCACCCTTCAGAGCAGCCATTTTCTCCAGGGGAGCTGCTCTCTGCCATCTGGAGATCTGCTGTAAATGCAGGAGGTCTCCAGGCCCCACCTGGTGGCTGGCAACCTTATGAGGAAGGGGCAGTCAGCAAGGAATTGTGAGTGGACCTAAGAGGGTGTATAGGTTCATTCCAGAAGAGATGATCCTTCAGCACAAAAACAAGAAGCTGACTGCTCACCTGGGCCATCAGAGCTGCCATTTCCAGAGCCAGCTCCTTATTGACAGGGAACTTCCCACTGGCTATTTCACCACTCATCTGGAAAGCCAGCAGCAAGCGCTCTCGGTCTGTTTCACCTTTGGCTTGACATCGAAAATACAGTCTGGATTGAAGAAAAATGCCAAGTACCATCATAGCACAACATCTGATCTAAGTTACAAACTTGGAGAAATAATTTCAAATTTGTACAAGTAAGCACACAAGAAAAATGACACAAGAGACTGGGAAGTTCTGCTGCATAGGCCTTATTGAAATGAAGGGGATCCACACAAGAGCCTAGAAGTATCCTTGAACAGCTTGGATTAACTTCAAAGGAGCTTTTGCAGGGCAATTTCCTTGGGGATTGTGCTCTCAGGCTTGAAAGCTTAGCAGAGAGAACTAACACCCACCAAATATAAAGAAAGCATAAATGGACATACAGCCTGTCACAGGCTGCCTGTGAGGGATCAAAAATGTATTAGCCCATCCACAGCTTTTCCAACAGAATCTAACAGACACAAATTGGCCCCACAAATCAGAACAACAGGTCTCCCAAGGCTGAATAGGGGCACGAGATTCTCATCTCATTGCACTTCTGGCCCTAAACATTTCTCAAGCTGATTACATTTGCAATACCCTTCCTACCTTTCAGACTGGGACATAAGGACTTAGGGGTCTCCGTTCCTACTTTTATCTGAAAAGGGAGCTTTGACTCAAAAAGCTAATACCACCCAAAACCTTGTTGGTGCCCAAGGTGCCCCCAGTCATACTAAAGATCACCAGGCACTGCTCTGATGTGCCATCCTATGCACTTTAATTGGCTATAGTATATTCTTAGAGCACATCAGCACAAAGTCTATTTTGGAGATTAGATACATGACATGATTTACATGTCTCAGGCAAGAGTCTGAGAAGTTCTCCAGCATGGATCTTATTGAAATGAAAAGCAAAGGCTTCCATCTCATGCTATTCACACAGCCAGTGAAGACAATCACAAGATCGGCACGAGTTTTCCATAACCTGAATAAGGGTATCTTGGGTACATGGTGCCTATAAACTATAACAATACTAGCAATTTCTATGGATTCACACAAGAATCAAACCAAAGATCTATCTCGTCCAGCTTTCTCCCTCTAACAATAGCAACATTATGTTTAAGAGAACTTCACAAGAAGAACATTGTTGCATTGGCCATCCCTTGGTGCCTATTCCTGGACTCTGGTATGTTGCACATGAACACTCAAGGTTTCAAAGCTAAATGCTACTGATAGACATATTTCCATCTAGTGGATAATGCACATCTAGCAAGCAGCAGGAAGGAAGCACATCTCTATTAGCATATCTCCATGAAATCCCTAGGACATGATCCAACCAAACTATTCAGTTAAGAGTACTGTTAAGTGTGCTTATACCATGAATAAAGCTTTGTTGGTCTTAAAGGCACCACTGGACTCAAATTTTGTTCTGCTGCTTCAGAGTAACACCTATCTGAATCTGTTTTTATATGTTAGCTTCACTTTTCTTGTGCCACCTTCAAACTTCCCAGGATTCAACTCTTTTATATAACACATAAAGCCCCACTGATATCAGTGGTGCTGATATCACTGATGCTTCCATGCTCAACTATCGCTGAATTGTGACCCTGCTGTTTTTCAGTAGTTGCAGTCTGCCGTGAAAACGTTGTGAAAGCAATGTCACCCCAGAGTCGGAAAAGACTGGTGCTTGCACAGGGGACCTTTCCTTTCCTATTTCTTAAGAACACTGCATCTCTCCCTCTCCCCCCACCATGAATGTGCATTTCATCCTCTTATCCTCAGGGCTCCTTCTCCAACTCTCCCCTCCCCTTGTGCGCCTTTTGGTCCATCAAGGTCAATAGTTCTTCAAAGTCTCAGGGAGAGGTGCTTCACATCACCTACTGCCTTTTAACCAAAGATTCTGGGGATTGAACCTGAGACCTTCTGCATGCCAAGTAGATGTTCTACTACTGAGCCATAGCCCCTCCACACTCCTCCTATCTCCATTGCACTGCTGTGACCATATCCTCCCTGTATTCCTAACTGAATAATTTTTCAGATTGGTGCAAATCTGCACTATTTCTCATAAAAGAGTGGATTGCATAACTTTTTGTTGTTACCCTTCTTTTTTCATTTCTTGTGCTGCACACTTCCTTACATAATGGGTTGTTCTGCAAAGACTATCTGTTTTGCTCCTGTACAACACTTAGTATAAATGTCAATCCCTTAATAAATGAACAGAAACAACAATACTGTTACAATTTATTATCCACACGATCTTCTAAATCCAACAACATCTATAATCAGTCACATTTTTGTAAGCAAATTCTGTCAGAGTTAGGTTTCTTTAAGAAACAAAACTGCTGAGTAAGTGTTATGTAACACATGCTATACAGGCTAATGCAAGTCACAAGAGTAACAGGTGCAGCTTGTGTAGCAATCAATGATGGGGATTGGCTGGCTGCACAATATTAGAAAAGGTCTACCTCTCAGCTTTGGATTCGGGTGATACAAGGAGAGGAGAAACTGTGCGTGAGAGAGGAGCAACATCTAGATTATCTGACTGTTACTCTGAAGGATTGGATAAGACTGGCTATTGATGTAATGTATGGACTGGCTTACTGACTATTCTAACTGGAAACTGATTTAGTACTGTTAACTCGGCTGAACTGATAACTGTGAATGAACCTTGGACTGCCTAACACTGCTTCTATCTTCTTTGCCCAAATATATTTGTTTGACTGGCTGCTTGGAGTTTTGTCTTTCCTGCACAGCTACTGGAGTTGCACATATCAGGTTACTCAGACCGGTACTTCCCACGCACACTGTCAAATTCAAGATAGAAAACTTTGTCCCTTTCTTCCCAATGTTGATTTTGGTCTTTGTTGAGCAAATATAAACTCATGACTTAATAGATAACTTTAATCTATATAAAACATAAGAGTTCATACCTAGATGGATACAATACCAATCTGTGGACAGTAAAAAGGTAAATGTAGTCCCCTGTGCAAGCATCAGTCGTTTCCGAATCTGGGGTGATGTTTCTTTCACACCGTTTTCATGGCAGACTTTTTACGGGGTGGTTTGCCATTGCCTTCCCCAGTCATCTACACTTTCCCCCCAGCAAGCTGGGTACTCATTTTACTGACCTTGGAAGGATGGAAGGCTGAGTCAACCTGGAGCTGGCTACCTGAACCAGCTTCCACTGGGATCGAACTCAGGTCATGAGCAGAGGGCTCCGACTGCACTACTGCAGCTTTACCACTCCGCATCACGGGGCTCTTACCTGTTTTTATATGTTAGCTTCACTATTCTTGTGCCACCTTCATACTTCCCAGGATTCAACTCTTTCAAAGCTTGCTCCCACTTTGAAATGACATCACAGATCTTTAAAAAATAATGTAAGAGATGGGGATAGGTTGCCAGGTCATAGAAGCACATATAGATAAGGAACAAGAGGATATTGTGGGCTAGCCTCAGTACAAGAGAACTGGACATGGATTCTTATAAAAATAATTACTGTTCATTATTTACTGTCTGCCATAGCTGTATTCCATTTCTCCTGCAATGAGTTCAAAGTGGCACCAATTGCCCCATGCTGGCTGGGGCTGATGGGAGTTGTAGGCAAAAAACATCTGGAAAGCTATTGTTGGCCACCCCTGGATTAGACTATAAGAGAAAGGGTTGTCCAAGTCCATTGAGTTTAATGGCTAGTCAGGAATATAAATGTGCATTTCCTCACAGCCAAACTCATAATCTAGCCAGCCAACAATGGGGTGAGAATTTTTTCTCAAATTCCTAGGTAATCATTAATTAATTACAGTAGTCTAGACATTCAGATAAGCAGCTAATTTTCTCACATCATTAGCAATTACAGATCAGTTGCATGTCCTTCCCTCTCACAAATCTAATATAGCTAACTGGAATAATCCAGCTGAGTCAACGCATTTTCTTTGGAATAACACAATAAGTTTATCAAAAGCCATATATAAAACCCAATCTTAAGTAGACATTTATTTTATCTCTTAAAAGCACTATGCCACATATTAATACCTAGTCTAGAAAAGGTCCCAAACCAAGGGTATCTGGAACTGGCACAAAATCTATGTGCCCCTTTTCCATTAATACAAAAGAAGTGGTACCCCCTTATGTAATAATATGTTCAAGGAGTACTGAAGTTCACTGGCATGCCACTTACTGGGACAGTGGTACGAAAGTTATCTGGCACATCCATTATACAAGAAGGCTGAAAGCCAGCATGGTCTAGTGGTTAAGAGCAGTGGACTCTAATCTGGAGAACCAGGTCTGATTCCCCATTCTTCCACATGAAGCTTGCTGCATGACCTTGGGTCAGTCCTCTCTGAGCCCCACCCACCTCACAAGGTGCCTGTTGTGGGGAGAGGAAGGGGATGTGATGATAAGTCACTTTCAGTCTCCTTAAGGTAGAAAGAAGCAGGAGTAGAAAAAACCCGACTCTTCTTAATTTCTTCCCTAAAGTCTTACAAAGAATTTAGAAGAGGGATTGGAGATAGTATACCGACTGTGATCAGGATATACTATTTGACAACCATACAATATTTTAACTTGTTATTTTTTCAAAGAAACAATATCATGAGTACTAGTGTCAACATTCTTTCATGTTTTTACAGATTATACTGCATATAATATAAACATACAATCCCCCAACAAACAAACTTTAGGACATACAACTTCCAAAACCACTGCTCATCCAGATTGATACCTTTTAACGTATCTTCTGATTACATTACAGTCTTAGTAACCATCAAATATTTGTAGAGGATTAGAAGGTCCTGTATAGAAATGAAATTGAGTAATCAAAGTGAATTACCTTCATAGGGTCTTGAAGGCAGTGTTCTATATCCCTGCCAGATGGATCATCTGTAAAGAGGGAAAACCCAGAGAGTGATGATTGCCTCATTCCTGTCTCTTGATTCAGGTACTGCAGGAACTCTTCCACTGTTGAGGAGCCATCAAACCCGACTACCTGGAATGAGACAGATGGAACAATACAATCTGAAGATTAAAATTTGGTGGGTGTACAGCATACACCAGGAATGGATTTAAGTGAAAGAAGACTTTGTGCAAAGACATTCTCACACTCACATACTGCCAAGCTGCTATGAGAGTGCAAGATATGTTTTATTAAAGAGATGCATCAGCCCATAAGCATTTCCTAAGCTAGCTATAAAACCCCCCCATCATGTTTATTTACACATCTAAAATGTGAGTCTAGGACTTTACAAAAGAGAAGCCATGTTGGATCAGGTCAATGGCCCATCCAGTCCAACACTCTGTGTCATATAGTGGCCAAAAAACCCAGGCACTCTCAGGAGGTCCATCAGTGAGGCCTGGACACTGGAAGCCTTCCCACTGTGCCCCCCCAAACACTAAGAATACAGAGCATCACTGCCCCAGACTTGTGGAAGTGGGAAATTTTTATATAGCTGCATAAGCTTGTCTGTAAGCATAGTTAACAGCAAGGTATCTATTGAGGCTGGAGGGTACTTATGAAGTAATTTCAGATAGGCTATTATGCTGAAAGACCACCAGCATCTGGTTCTCAGCATTTGTGTTTTACCTGGTAGGTTCCATTCATAAAGTGCACTGGAATACTGAAGGGAAATGAGTGGTGGTAGGGGTTTCTCAGCAAAATGGACACAATCTCCATTCGGGAAGGTCTGGCTTCTCGTTCACCAACTTGCCAAGTACGTTCCACTGATCTCTGACAGTAAATTGCATACTTTCCTATTTCATTTCTAATCACAGAGACAGAAAAATATTAACATATTTCAGAGATACTTTGCTATTTATTTTAGGTGAAACATTTCTATAGTGCCTCACCACCTAAATCAGCAAAAATAAAAAAAATCAGCATTAAAACATCAAGATATTAAAACAGCATTTAAAATGTAAGTGCGTATAAATTATTTAAACAATTCAATAAACTTATAAACATGCAAACAAACATATCGAACAACCAGGGAGGAGGGCCAATAACTTATTTACAACGACTGCTCCCTCCCACAAATCCAGGGTATTGCTGAAAGGCAAACAATGGAGCAGCTTGCTGAAGCTATAGCCAGTGTCTTAATGAGACACCTGTTATGCCACTTGCAGTTCTATAAAATAAAAAAGAGCGGGGGAGATGCTAGGCGACAGCTTTATTATTATACAAAGCCCTTACATGTTTCTCTGTAAAAGCTTCATCCGGGAGATAAGAGACTTTGCTTTGTACTGAACCTAGCAATTAGGTTCTAGCTATATTCAAATCTAAAATTTCACAATTCCAAATTCCTAAGGCCATTTCACAATTCCAAATTCCTATGTGGAAGAGATTTCCATGTTAATTGTCATGTTACATATTAATATAAAAATGGCACATTGTGTGCAATTTGAAAGACCAGTTTATACACTTTGTATAGTACTTCAATTTCAAAGCTGCATTTATTTATTTAAAACATTTATTTGCTGCCGTTCTACTTTATTAGAACTCAAGGCTGCTTACAATGTGGAGTTGTGGAATTTTTCCACAACTGAGTGTTGTTACTTGGAAAAGACAACTCCCTTTACCTCCGACTGGTTACATGTTGCAACCGTGTGATATAAAATGTGGTTCTACTAACATCCTGGCTATCTTCTTGGTTGTCACACAGCAGGGGACCAGGAAGGGCCTCTACTGGCTGCCACCCACTCTGGTAAGGATCTGTCTGGGAGGACCCAGAGCACCCACTCAGCCCCTGTATCTTCCTTTTCAGCAAATACCTTTTTATCTATGACAGAAGAGGCGTGCAGACCCAGGCAGTATAACAAGTTTGGATTGCTTGCAGCCTACAGCAAAGCTGCTAGGCTTGCAGCCTACAGCAAAGCTGCTAGGCTGCTTCTGCAAGATTTGCTCCCCTGGAGAGGGAAGAGTGGATCTTCGGCCCGTTTGGGCGCGATTTTGAGGGGGTGGGTCTTGGCTGTGTTAACAGCCAAGCTTCCGCTTCTCCTGGCAGTCGCTTGATGGATCGGGCTTGGCTGGGAGCGTGTTGAGATGCTCCGTCAGAGAGGCCTGTGAAGCGCGTTGGGCTGTGGCTGTCGGGTCCTGGCGTTGCGTTTTGCAGCACTGGGGCTGTAGAGAAGCGTCGGGAGTGGCAAGCAGCGTAGGAGGCATCTGGGGACTGGATTCTTCACCTTGCAGGCTGTGTATCCTGGGGGGGGGGCTGCCTTTATCTGCCTGGTTGAGGGCTGTTTTTACCGTGGGAGCCATTTGAGGCTCCTGCTTTAATTCTTAGGGGCTGCCTCTATTCCCTGGTGGGAGCTGTGTTGGTCTGGAGAGTCCTGTGAGGCTTCTGCAGCTTCTTAAAGTGTGGTATTTTTTTTTGGGGGGGGGGGCTGTTTTTAACTTTTCCACTTGAGGAGCCGTGTTGCAATTTGGGGGCTGTTTTTATCTTTCCCCCGTGGGAGCCGTGTGGTGTGTGGAGGCTGTCTCAATTTTTCCCTGTGGGAGCTGTGTGGTAGTTTGGGGGCTGTTTCTTTTTCCCCATTGGGAGCCGTGTTATTCTGAGGAGTTGTTTGAGGCTCCTGCAACCTCCTGAAGGCGGCGGCCATTTTTTAGAAGGTCCCTTCTTAGTGGTGCAGCAGTAGGCTTCCCAATCCCCAGGTCCCAGCGGGGGATCCCCCGTTTTGACAGGCTTCTCCCCGCCCCCAGCCAGCTGGCCGGCGGGGGAAGCCCTACCCCCACAGTCATCCTGTAGTTTTAGAGCTCCTGCAGGTTTAGAAACCTGCAAACAGTTTTTAAAATGTGTACCTTTAAGGCTGAGCAGGAAGCAGGAAACAGGAAGGGCTTCGTGGGAAAGGATCAGTAAGTTTCCTTAGAGAACGGCCCCTCCCTTTCTTTTGCTTTCGTTTTTAGAGCAAGCAGGAATATTCTGCAGGAACAAGATCTAGTAAGTATTTGTGTGTGTGAGAGAGGGAGGGGGCAGGGGATTCCAAGGTTTGGAGGCCCTCCCCCCGCTTTAGAAAGCGTGTGTGGGGGGGGAGGGAAATGTCTACTGGGCACTCTATTATTCCCTATGGAGAACGATTCCCATAGGGAATAATTGGGAATTGATCCGCGGGTATTGGGGGCTCTGGGGGGACTATTTTTTGAGGTAGAGGCACCAAATTTTTAGTATAGCATCTAGTTCCTCTCCCCAAAATACTCCCCAAGTTTCAGAACGATTGGACAAGGGGATCCAATTCTATGAGCCCCAAAATATGGTGCCCCTATCCTTCATTATTTCCTATGGAAGAAAGGCATTTGAAAAGGTGTGCTGTCCCTTTAAATGTGATAGCCAGAACTCCCTTGGAGTTCAATTATGCTTGTTACACCCTTGTCGCTGGCTCCACCCCCAATGTCTCCTGGCTCCACCCCCAAAGTCTCCTGGCTCCGCCCCCAAAGTCCCCAGATATTTCTTGAATTGGACTTGGCAACCCTATGCAGCAGCCATTTTGGGCCCCCTTCCTTCTTCAGGGGAAGGCGGCCATTTTAAGTAGGCCCTCTGTGGAGGCCATTTTGTGGGTCTACCTTCTTGGTGTTAGTTGCCCTTTAAGTGGTGCAGTTATCTTTTGGGACAAGGATGTCAGATAAAAAGGGGGCTGGTAAGTCAAAGGGCAAGCAACCTGCACCAAAGGCCCCTAAGGCCCCTGCTAAGAGGCCTCCACCCCCGCTCTCCTCGTCCAATGACGAAAGTGATGAGGTGGTTAATACAAATATTGTGCAGAGGCTTAGAGCACTGGAGGAAGCGTTTGGTTTGCCTCCTGTTGAAGGGGTTGTGGGAGAAAGGGCAACCAAAAGGGCAATCCAGGCGAATGTATTGACCAGGCTGTCTATGCTTGAGGGCAGGTCTGGTGCACTCTTCCCGGGTCTCGGTGGTTCAGATGGTGGAGTGGGCCTGTCAACAGGAGCGGCTGGAATGGGGTCATTGTTGGTGCCTGCTGGATTTACTGGTAAGGCTGGTGAGTTTCCTCGGGCCTTTGCTGGGTCTGCCTGACCTTGGGGGCAGGCTTCGCCTGCTGGGCAGGCCTTTCTGGCTGTGGGGGTGGGGTCCCCTTCCCCCACAGCTGCCAGTCAGTTGTCAAACTGGGCTTGGCCAGCCCGACAGTGCAGACCTTATGGTGCTTGGCTGGGTGTGGGGCAACAGGGTTTGGCAGGTTCCTTTATGGGGAGTTGGGGTGCACCATCCCCTTATGGGGCGGTTCCATTTACCGCCTTACCATTTGGGGATGTGGCTTTGCCTCTGGGGGACCATTTGTTGCCCGCAACCAGGGAGAAAATTTTAAAGGGATAGTATGTAGATATTTTCTTCCTCCTTTTTTGGGAGCTGGAGAAAAAGGACAGGGAAGATTTGGACGAAAAAGATAAGGAAAAATTGAAGAAGCGCAAGGTTGAGTGGACCTGGGCTAATTGGCCACCTGTTTTTTTTATCAATGCGGGGGTGATTGCGTGGTCTCAGCCAGGGAGGGCAGCTTCCCTTATACAATACATAGATATTATTTATAAGGGGTACTTGGCTTTTAGTGGGCCCGCCTGGCTGCAGTATGACGAAGAGTTCAGGATGAGGGCTGCCTTGTACCCTTTGCTGCAGTGAGACCGCATTCACCAACAGCTGTGGCTGCAGGTTATGTCTCCGGTGCGACCAAATTTGGGTGACCGCTCTGACAGCGGTCATCTGGTGGCTGAGTCAGTTGTAAGCTCTTCAGCTTCAACAAATTCTTCCCGCAGTTCTGCGGGGCAGGCGGTTCAACCCCACCTGCTTTGTTGGGAGTTCGGTTCGCAGGAGGTGTGTAATCGAAAGGCCTGCCAATTTAAGCACCAATACCCCATGTGTGGCGGGCCTCACTCATTCAATAACTGCCCGAAAGTCCGGGGGTCCAAGAGTCACAACAAGCCAGGAAGTGGGGGAGGAAATTATCAGGCTGGAAAAGAGGCCCAGCCCGATAAAGGTGGGTCCTCTTGAACACTGGCTATCTAGGTACCCGAGAAGGGATGATAGTGGCTACCTGTTAAAAGGTTTTAAGTTTGGGTTTAGGATCCCTTTTCAGGGGACCCGGATTCCGTTTATGTCAGGGAATATAACCCAGCCGCCCTGAGCCACTTGTTGGGAAGGGCGGGATATAAATCATAAAATAAATAAATAAATAAATAAATAAATAAATAAATAAATAAATAAATAAATAAATAAATAAATCTTAGTTCTGTTAAGGGGCTAGAGCAGGTCGTTAAAGATAAGATTGCCAAGGAGTTGGCTGAAGGTAGGATTTTGGGCCCTTTTTCACACACCCCTGTGCGTAACCTTAGGGTTCCCCCCTTGGGGGTGGTACCTAAAAAGGCGCCTGGTGAATTTAATTTGATTCACCATCTTTCCTTCCCCAAAGGGAAGTCCGTTAACGATGGGATTCCTGAGTACTTATGCCCTGTCAGGTATACCAGCTTTGACCAGGCCATTGCCGTGGTACAATGCTGTGGGGCGGAGGCAGAGTTGGCAAAATGCAATATTAAATCTGCATTTTGCCTTTTACCAGTGCATCCCGCTGACTTTGAGCTCTTGGGCTTCGCCTTTTTACATGGACAGAGCAGTGCCAATGGGCTGCTCTGTATCGTGTTCAGCTTTTGAGTGTTTCAGCACATTCTTGGAATGGGCTGTGCGTGAAAAAGTGGGTTTGCAGGACGTAGTTCATTATTTAGATGACTACCTTTTTATAGGTCCTGTGGGGATGGGGTGTTGCACTTGGCTGCTGTCTGGCTTTGTGGAGCTGGCTGCAGAACTTGGGGTTCCTCTGGCTGAGGAGAAAATGAGGGTCTGGCCCCAAAACTGGTCTTTTTGGGGATCGAGCTGGACACCCTGTTGCAGCTGTCTAGGATCCCTTTACAAAAGATACTAGATTTAAGGAGCACGATTCAGTTTTTTCTTAGTAAGTGGAAGGCCACCCTGCAAGAGTTGCAGTAACTAGTTGGCCACCTTAACTTTGCTTGCAAAGTGGTTGCTCCTGGGCGGGCCTTCCTTCGTAGGCTATGTGATGCTATGGCAGGCCTCTGCTTGCCTCAGCATAGAACACGGGTTACCAGCAGCATGAGGGATGACTTGCAGGTTTGGTGGGAGTTTTTGGAGTCCTTCAATGGGGTTTCATTTTGGAGAGAAGACATGAGGCTTGAAGCCGAGCTCCAGGTCATGTCTGATGTTGCTGGGTCTTTGGGTTTGGCTTAACATATTGTTTTTAGCCAAGCACTTTCCAGGGGTGAATAACGGGGTGGCTGACGCTCTCTCTTGCAAACAGATGGAGAGGTTTCATCAGCTGGCCCCAGATGCCAATCGGGAGGCAGTGCCAATGCCCCAGGAGCTATGGCTGATTGGAGAGCCAAAGCCTGCAGAGCGATAGGTCTAGCCATTGCGTCCAGCACCAGGAAGTCTTATGAACGTGCTGTGCAACAGTTTGAGGACTTTAGGGCTGAGGTAGGGTATCGCATTGTTTGGCCCCTCCCAGTGCAGCAGCTGCTCCACTTCTGTGTTTCCCTACATGGTAAGGGATTGGCCGTGCGATCTATTAGGGAGTGCCTGGCTGGGTTGGCGTTTGCTAGCAGGGCGCTGGGTTATAGTGAAGAAACAGCTGATTTTCACCTTCAAAAGATGTTGGAAGGATGGGCCAGAGAAGTTGGTTCTAGGCCAGATACATGGAAGCCTATTTCCCCTCTGATTCTGAGGGGCCTGAAGGGGGTTTGGGGCTCGGTGTGTGCTTCATTTTTTGAGGCCGCTTTGTTTCACGCCATGTCCTTAATAGCCTTTTTCGGGACTCTTAGAGTCAGTGAGTTAAGTGGCTGGGTCCAGAAACGATGTTTCTGGTAATGCTTTGAGTAGGCTTCCCAACCCCCCCGCTTTGGCAGGAGACTTCTGGGTTCGCAGCTTCATCCCCCGGTCTCCAGAAATCAGGAAGCGGGGGGGGGGGAGGGGGGGAGAACATACCTGTAGGGTTCATGTTGGTGTAGCAGTTTGTAAAATGTCTGTCCTGAGCAGTTTGTAAAATGTCTGCCCCTTTAAGGCTGGGCAGGAAGGAGGAAACAGGAAGGGCTTCGGAGAACAGTCCCTCCCTTTCTTTGCTTTCGTTTTCACAGCAGGCAGAGGGAAGAAGACCAAGTAAGTATTTGTGTGTGTGAGAGAGGGAGGGGGCAGGGAGGGGGGATTCCCTGGTATGGAGGCCCTCCCCCCCCTTTAGAAAGCGTGTGGTGGGGGAGGGAAATGTCTACTAGGCACTCTATTATTCCCTATGGAGAACAATTCCCATAGGGAATAATAGGGAATTGATCTGTGGGTATTGGGGGCTCTGGGGGGGCTATTTTTTGAGGTAGAGGCACCAAATTTTTAGTATAGCATCTAGTGCCTCTCCCCAAAATACCCCCCAAGTTTCAAAACGATTGGACCAGAGGGTCCAATTCTATGAGCCCCAAAAGATGGTGCCCCTATCCTTAATTATTTCCTATGGAAGAAATACATTTAAAAAGGTGAGCTGTCCCTTTAAATGTGATGGCCAGGACTCCCTTGGAGTTCAATTATGCTTGTCACATCCTTGTTCCTGGCTCCACCCCCAATGTCTCCTGGCTCCACCCCCAAAGTCTCCTGGCTCCGCCCCCAAAGTCCCCAGATTTTTCTTTAATTGGACTTGGCAACCCTAGCTTTGAGGTTAAATGACCTGAGGTTGGCGGTGGGTAAGGTGGTCATTACCGTATGTCAGTCTAAGACTGACCAGGGTCACAAAGGAACAGTGCTGGAATTGGGTGCTTGCTCTGAGCTGGAGTTGTGCCCTGTTTCCGCTGTGGCTGCCTATTTGGGTTCTTGTTTTGTCACAGCAATGGTAGTCCGCTCACAAAGCACCAGTTTTGGGCTGTGACGTCTAGAGCTTTAGACAAGCTGGGGTTAGCAGGGGTGCGGTTTGGTACCCACTCTTTTAGGATTGGTGCTGCTTCTACAGCTGCTGCCCTGGGGTATCCTTCCTCCTCCATTCAGCGTTTAGGCCGTTGGCGTTCTTCGGCTTACAAATCTTATATTCGACTTTTGTTCTAGGTTGGCTTGTTGGTTGAAATGGTATTGGTTATGTTCTTGTTTGACTGTTTTTTCTTTTTAGATGCTGTTGTTCCTGGCCAGAGGAGCCGAGTTCTTGTCTGTGACCACAGTCATGTGTTTTGGGCTGCACATCAGGCTCGGAGAACTTTGGTCAGCTCTCAGCTGGGGCTCAGCCAACATGTTTGTATCGAGTGGCAGAGGTGCCGGGGCCTTCAGTGGCTGGGTCTGCTGCCTTTGTTATTTCATGGGGGTTTAGGCCTACCTCCTCAGGTTTTAATTATTCACTTGGGAGGGAATGATCTCGGGCTAATTAAAGGCAAGGCGTTAGTCTGGCAGGCCCGTGATGATTTTCGGTATATTAAGGAGAGATGGCCGAAGACCATGATAGTGTGGTCCGCCATGATCCCTCGCCTTGTTTGGGACCCTGCAGGTATAGAGAGGGCCTGCTACAAAGCCAACAAGGAAATTAGGAAGGCTTTGGAAGGAGGGTTGGGCCACTATTTGCCTCATCCGGATATCTCTACTGAGTTTCCTGACCTCTACAGAGGGGACGGGGTACATCTCTCAGAAAAGGGTAATATGCTTTTCTTGAGAGATTTACAGCAAGGTGTCATGGGTGCTGGGGGCCCTGCAGAAGAAACTGTGCTCCTGCCACCTGCACCAGTGCCCCTGCCTCCTGCTGGAGAAGATCCAAGCCCCCCTGCCTCGCCCTCTCGGGTGGCTCGTGTGCGTGACTGCCTTCGTCAGGACCTCAGGGATCGGAGGAGGGTGGCACGCTCACAAGCAAGACGCTCCCTGAGCCCTGCGTTTTGAAAGGATTCTGGCCCTTCTAGGAGTGAGGGTGCTTGAGTCCCAGCAGGATCCTGGCTGCCCTCTGAGTCAGCAATTAGCCCAAATGGGCAACAGACAGCAGAGGGCTATATAGCTGTAGGCTTTGAGAGAAGGCTTTGTGGAAGCAACTAGTCATCTACCTGACGTCCTAGCATCCACTTCGGCTTTTGACTTTGGACCTCCTGACCTTGGCTTGACTTCTGAACTCCCTGACTACGGCTTCTGAACCTCTGACCTAAGATACCTGGACGACGATTTGGCTTTGGCACCTTGGACACTCTTGCTCACCGGTTACAGACCTTGGATTGCCCCTGGACTTCACCTGGCCTGGCCCCAGCTCGTGACACAAGGGTTGCGGGTGGCTTTGGGCCTCCCGGTGGGTGCTAAGCCCTATTTATTTTATTATTTATTTATTACTTTACATTTATATCCCGCCCTCTCCGCAAGCGGACTCAGGGCGGCTTACAACAAGTAAGACTTGGCCTTAGTGGTGGCAGGTTTTACTGGGTTAGGGTACGTTGCAGCTAGGGGAGGACCACGAAGCATCCCCCTTTTGGGGAATCAGGGGTCTGGCATTATTGACCTTGGGGTTTGATGACCTGGGGTGGGGAAAATGCAGATTGTCCTGGAGGCTTGACTAGAGGGTGCCTTCCATTGAGACGTGCATCTGGTGGTTGGGTCCTCTGGGGCGGGCCTCCGTGCTGGGCTGGCCTGGTGGGAACTGTGTCTCGCAGCTCCGGCTGGGGGCTGGGTCTCTCGACCGTTAATGGCAGGGGAGCGGTCTGTTGAGACCCCTAGCCCTGACCAGGCGGCGCTTTTGGGTGCCCTTGCCATTCTGATTATTATAATTAATAAAATGGCCCTTAGTTATACCAAAACCTTGTGTCCGACTCTTCATTCCGATCTTGGGGGGCAATATTGTGACTGCTCAAAAACAAATAAGTGGGTTGTAACTTTTTAAGTGCAATAGTGGACAAGAAAAAACAAGACAGTAAAGATTGTTTGTTTGTTTTTTTAAAAAGCCCTGCTGCAGCTAACTAGATGTTTCCTTCTATTAATTTCAAACCAACTCACCCTCCAAGGATGAGGGATCTCTCCTGCTACAGTCTCTATCCAGTTCAGCATTCTCAGGAAGAACACACTTCTCTCTCTAGCTGGCCTTTTATTATTTCCTCTCTCAGATCCCTCCCCTCTGGGCAAGTTTTCCTTCCAAAACTGTTGCCCACCCTCTCAGAAGGGATCCTGGAAAATGTAGGTCCTGTAGCTGCTCTGATACAGGCTTTCCTGGAGTCTGTAGGCCGTGCTAGGTCTAGGATCATAACATTGGTAATGCTTGTCATAATGCTATTTACAAACTACAAAATCCATGTCTCCCCCATAATGATGTTCTAATCTTCTCCAGGTGTCTTGTCATCTATTGGCAATTTGTCTATCAGAATGATACACAGTGGCACAGAGACAGCCTTTATGGCAGCAACTTATCCCTGTGGTGAGGCACTTCAGACAAACAGCTTGCCATGTGAGGCTGCTGCTTCAGAAATCAAGTTTTAAGCAGTTCTCTTAGGTTTGCTGTTCTTTGTGGAGTTAGGGTTGCCAGGTCTCCCCTTCCATTGTGTGGGGGGGGGGGATGGAGGGGTAAGCTGCGCCTTGCCAGAGGCTGAGCACATTTCAGAGATCTCTGAGAGAGAGCCAGTAAGAAGTGCTATAAGGGTGAGGTCTGGCTTTCTAAACAGCTGGGGGAGTTGCTGAGAATTTCTGAGTTTGTGTGACTGTGTGATGGCTGAAAATTCTGAGTTTGTGTTTGCTGGGGAACTGCTGTTTGTTTGGTGTGAGTGGGCTGAAGGTGATTGTTGCTGATTGATTAGGAGTGGCGGTGTTCCTGGGGCAGATTGAGGCCCCACCTTCTTTGCATTATTAAGCTGCGCCTTGCCAGAGGCATGAGCCTTTGGCGTGAGCCGAAGGGCGAGAGCTAAAGGGCTCTTGGCCTGTGGCTCTTGGCCTGGGGGCTGTGTACGGACCAGGAACCCAGATCCCTATTTTCCTTGTGTTCCCAATAAGGTAAGTAGACCCTCCAGAAGGAGAGCCACATAGATAAACAGGATGTAAAAGGGGACTGTATATTTTAAAAAAGCAATCATGAAGATAGAATGTCAGCAGGGGGGTTGGGGCTTTCCAGTGTTTTGCACTGAGTGTCACATGTATGACTATCTGCCCACAGGACAGAAGTCTTGGGTGTGTGCTCGATGCAAGGAGCTCCTGGAACTCAGGGAACGAGTTCGTACCCTTGAGGCCGAGGTGACTGACCTGGAGAAGCATAGATAGTCAGTTAGGCACTCGGAGAAGACTCTCAGGGACGTATTAGATGAGCCCCGCTCTGAACGTGGTGGCCCCATTACTGCCAGGGAGCATGAGGGTCGAGAGGGAACAGAGCACTGTGCTGAGGATAAGGGGAATACTCCCTCAGAAGGGACCTCTTCATCAGTTGGTGAGCGGGAATCCTTTTGCACCAAGGAACCATCCCTGGGCAGGGAGAGAGGAGGGCTCTTGGTAGTTGGTGATTCGATCCTTAGGCAAGTAGACAGCTGAGTGGCAAAACCGCGTACTGACCATATGGTGACTTGCCTGCCTAGTGTGAAGGTAGCGGACATTATGCGTGTTGTAGACGGTGCTGGGGAGGAGCCAGTGGTCGTGGTGCATATTGGCACCAACGATGCGGGGAAATGCAGTCGTGAAGTCCTGGAGGAAAAATTTAGGCTGCTAGGCAGGAGACTTAAGGCCAGGATCTCCAAGGTAGCCTTCTCAGAAGTGCTACCTGTTCCACGTGCAGGGCTGGAGAGACAGGCACAAATTAGAAGTCTCAATGTGTGGATGAGACGCTGGTGTAGGGAGGAAGGGTTTGTTAGGCACTGGAATGCTTTCTGGAACAAGCGAGAGCTGTACAAAAGAGACGGTTTCCACTTTTCCTCAAATGGAACCAAGCTGCTGGCGCTTAAAATCAAAAAGGTGGCAGAGCAGTTTTTAAACTAAATCTTGGGGGAAAAATGACAGGAGATGAAATGTCTCTGGTTCGGGAGGACTCATCTCAAAGAGATGAAGAGTTAGCTGTTACTTTTCTACTAGGTAGTGGATCAGAGTTGTCCACTGAGATGGTGACAAACAGTATGGAGTGTCTACCAAAGTCTTGAGGCAGCAGGAGGAAGGTTGTGGGCCTAACTTGCCTGGGAAATTATAGATGTTTGTATACAAATGCTAGAAGTGTTCAAAGTAAAATTGGTGAGTTGGAATGTTTAGTATTGGGGGAAAACATAGACATTGTGGAAATTTCAGAAACTTGGTGGAATGAGGAGAATCAGTGGGACACGGTGATTCCTAGATATAAGTTATATCAGAAGGATAGGGAAGGAAGGGTTGGAGGTGGGGTGGCTCTGTATGTCAGAGAGGGTATACAGTCCAGTAAGACTGAGGTCAAAGAATTAGATTCCCTTCTAGGGCCTAAAAGGAAATTTAACTATGGGAGTTTGTTATCGCCTACGATATCAAAAGATAGAGGATGATTATAATATGATGGAAGGATTAAAGATAGCTGCTAAACGTAAAAACTGTGTCGTAATAGGTGATTTTAACTACCCGCAGATTGATTGGGTCAATATGTGTTCAGGTCGAGAGAAAGAGATTGAGTTTCTAGATGCTCTCAATGACTGTTTTATGGAGCAGATGGTCACAAAACTTACCAGGGGTGGGGTGATCCTGGATTTGGTCCTAAGTAATGGCCAAGACTTGGTGAGAGATGTAAAAGTGATCACACCGCTTGGGAGCAGTGACCATAACGTTATTGATTTCACCATTTGTATAAATAGAGAATTGCACTAAAAGACCAGCACCACCATGTTTAACTTTAAAAGGGGTAAATTCTCTGAAATGAGGAGGCATGTGAAGAGGAAACTGAAATAAAATGCAAGACTGTGATCAGGCAGGCAAAAAGGGACTATGAGGAACATATTGCAAAAAACATAAAGACCAACAATAAAAATTTCTTCAAATATATTAGAAGCACGAAACCAGCCAGTGAGGCAGTGGGGCTCTTGGATCACCAAGGGGTAAAAGGATTACTGAAGGAGGATAGGGAAATGGCTGAGAAGCTGAATGCATTTTTTGCCTCAGTCTTCACTGTGGAAGATGAGAAGTGCTTGCCCGCTCCAGAACCACTAATTTTGGAAGGGGTGTTGAAAGACCTGAGTCAAATTGAGGTGACAAGAGAGAAGATCCTACAACTGATTGACAAATTAAAAACTAATAAGTCACCAGGTCTGGATGGCATACATCTGAAAGAACTCAAAGTTGAACTTGTGGATCTCCTGACAAAAATATGTAATCTTTCATTGAAATCTGCCTCCGTTCCTGAGGACTGGAAGGTAGCAAATGTCTCCCCCATCTTTCAAAAGGGTTCCAGAGGAGATCCGGGAAATTACAGGCCAGTCAGTCTGACTTCAATACCGGGAATGTTGGTAGAAACCATTATCGAGGACAGAATGAGTAGGCACATTGATGAACACGAGTTATTGAGGAAGACTCAGCATGGGTTCTGTAAGAGAAGATCTTGCCTCACTAACCTGTTACAGTTCTTTGAGAGGGTGAACAAACATGTGGACAAAGGGGACCCAATAGATGTTGTTTACCTTGACTTCCAGAAAGCTTTTGATAAAGTTCCTCATCAAAGGCTCCTTAGTAAGCCCAAGAGTCATGGAGTAAAAGGACAGGTCCTCTTGTGGATCAAAAACTGGCTAATTAATAGGAAGCAGAGAGTGAGTATAAATGGGCAGTCTTCACAATGGAGCACTGGGATGCTACAGGGCTCAGTACTGGGTCCCATGCTCTTTAACTTGTTTATTAATGATCTGGAGTTGGGAGTAAGCAGTGAAGGGGCCAAGTTTGCAGATGACACTAAATTGTTCAGGGTGGTGAGAACCAAAGAGGATTGTGAGGCACTCCAAAGGGATCTGTTGAAGCTGGGTGAGTGGGCGTCAACATGGCAGATGAGGTTCAATGTGGCCAAGTGCAAAGTAATGCACATTGGGGCCAAGAATCCCAGCTACAAATACAAGTTGATGGGTTGTGAACCGGCAGAGACTGACCAAGAGAGAGATCTTGAGGTCGTGGTAGATAACTCATTGAAAATGTCAAGACAGTGTGCAATTGCAATAAAAAGGCCAACGCCATGCTGGGAATTATTAGGAAGGGAATTGAAAACAAATCAGCCAGTATCATAATGCCCCTGTATAAATCGATGGTGCGGTCTCATCTAGAATACTGTGTACAATTCTAGTCACCGCACCTCAAAAAGGATATTATAGCATTGGAAAAAGTCCAGAAAAGGGCAACTAGAATGATTAAAGGTTTGGAACACTTTCTCTATGAAGAAAGGTTAAAACGCTTGGGGCTCTTTAGCTTGGAGAAACGTCGACTGAGGGGTGACATGATAGAGGTTTGCAAGATTATGCATGGGATGGAGAAAGTAGAGAAAGAAGTCCTTTTCTCCCTTTCTCCCAATACAAGAACTCATGGGCATTCAATGAAATTGATGAGCAGTCGGGCTAAAATGGATAAAAGGAAGTACTTCTTCACCCAAAGGGTGATTAACATGTGGAATTCACTGCCACAGGAGGTGGTGGTGGCTACAAGCATAGCCAGCTTTAAGAGGGGATTGGATAAAAATATGGAGCAGAGGTCCATCAGTGGCTATTAGCCACTGTGTGTGTGTGTGTATGTATGTGTATGTGCGTATATGTATGTATATATATATATACACAAACACACATATATTGGCCAATGTGTGACACAGAGTGTTGGACTGGATGGGCCATTGGCCTGATCCAACATGGCTTCTCTTATGTTCTTATGTTCTCTTATGTAAGATTGTCAGATTCAGGCTGGGAAACCCCTAGAAATTTGGGAATGGAGCCTGGGGAGGACAAGGCCCTCAGTGGAGTACAATGCCAGAATCCACCCTCCCAAGTATCAATTTTTTCCAGGGGAACTATTCTCTATAGTCTGGAAATGAGCTGTAATTCCAGGGGTTTCTCAGGTCTCCCCAGACTCTGGCATCTGTAGGTGAAGCTGGTCTTACTATGGGCCATTTGCAAACTGATGTTTCATTTTAATCCAGTCATGCAGCTAAACATAAAAAGGGTTCAGAAGTAACTCAACAGAGAGGAAAACTTTACAAGCTATTCACCTGGGGTCTGCATGCTGCTGCAAATGATGCTTGACATACCAAAGGAAATGGTGCTGAGGCAAGAAGAGAGGAGCACACAAAGCCAGTAATTGCCAGCACTGCAGAGGAAAACAGGTTTTCAATGATTAAAACCGCCACATTCCTGTTGTCACCAACAGTTACTCTCACAACAGAGTGATTTGTCTCCTGTTCTCACCGAGCTGCTACATAGGGCAGAAATATGTATATTGCATGATGATAAGGAATACATGTTTTGAAAAGCATGTTCATTGGTATAGAAGATGTCCGCAGTATACACTCGTACACTTGTGGAGTTCAACTGACTATGATTCCACCCTTAGGCACACATGTCTTCACAAACAAATTCTTTTAGCAACCTTTACTGGAAGGAGCCCTTTTCACCATTCTCATGCCAGTGTCTGTATTAAGCAAATTAAGACTGTAATCCTAGGGAAGTTTCCCAGGGAGTATGCCCCACTGAATAACATGGGACTTAATTCTCAGTAGACTTGCTTAAGATATTATGAAAACAAAAGCAATCAGGGCAGTTCTGGAGGTCATGATTAATTCTGTTTCCAATGTAAGATATTGGGGATGGGCATGAACTCAAAAAGGGCAATTCAGGGCAGCCCACAAACCAAATCCTGCACCAAACTGAACTAAATGGGCACCACATGAACCAAACTGGTCCAGCAAGTTTGGTTCCCTTGTTCTCCCACTTGCGGTTCATGGTGGCCAGAAGAAAGGGGGCAAGGACCACTCTGGAACTTGCTGGGACCAGGAGAAAGGGGGGTGGGGAGGGAGATTGCCAGGAAAAAGACTTCCTTTCTCCCATTCTCCTGGCCATGGCTCACCACAGCTGGGAGAAAGGGAGCAGGGATCCTGGGAGGGCCTTCATTTAGGGTTGCTAATCCCCAGGTGGGGGCAGGAGATCCTCCAGTTTGCAGGCCCTCCCCCCACTTCAAGGTAATCAGAAAGTGGGGGGGGGATGTCTGCTGGGCACTCCATTATTCACTATGGAGACCAATTCCCATAGGGTATAATGGTGAATTGATCTGCAGGTATCTGGGGCTCTGGGGGGGGGGGGTTGTTTTGAGGTAGAGGCACCAAATTTGTAGCATAGAATCTGGTGCCTCTCCTCAAAACACCCTCCAAGTTTCAAATAGATTGGACCAGGGGGTCTAATTCTATGAGCCCCAAAAGAAGGTGCCCCTATCCTTCATTATTCCAAATGGAGGGGAGGCATTTAAAAGGAGCATGGTCCCTTTAAATATGATGGCCAGAACTCCCTTCAGAGTTCAACTGTGCTTGCCACACCCTTGCTACTGGCTCCACCTCCAATGTCTCCTGGCTGCACCCCAAAAGTCTCCTGGCTCCGCCCCCGAAATCCCCTGATATTTCTTGAATTGGACTTGGCAACCCTACCTTCATTTAACCCTTCAGTTTTGCTTTCCCACTTTTAAAACCATTTAAACCAAATAGCTGAATGGGTTCACTGGAGGGGGAGCAAAACAAAAGGGTTAAATGGCTGTCCCCAAACAGCCCAACTGAATCAGCCTAAAGTCCAGTAAATGTTTGGGGAATGCACCTTCCCCAAACATTAGTTCTTGAGCTCCAAACTGGCCCTAGTTTGTCCTAAATTTTGGCTTGTGAGCCAGTTCATGCCCATCCCTATAAAATATTATGAAGTAATCAGTTAATGTGCTGTTTAAGTCTCCAATATATCAATCAGCACACTGAATTGCCAAACATAATGAACGGAAGGACTCTTACTTGAATGACTGAGTGGTTCTGAGCTGGTCTGCTTGTCTGTTTAACTAGCTGACAATAAATTTCATTCTGTAGCTCATTGTGGGTCAGGCAAACTTGTAGGGCGGTCTGGGCTAGTGACACATGGTAGTCAATGGAAGGAGCTTCTACAGGGACGTTGATAAACAGCTGGCAAGACTGAAATTGGGGGAAGAAGAAAAAGTTGAAATCTGGGAGAAGATTTTCAGTTTCCTTACCAGCAATGAAACACTTTTATTTATAACCCCATGTAGGGCTTCACTGAACATTGTTTTGTATTTTTTATTTTACAGAGTAAAAAAAAAATATATCGTACAGTGGCTTTGGGCATGTCTGTGGGATTATTTCTTTGTATGCTGCTTCTGACAAAGGACAGGAATCCTCATCCAAGAGGGAATACCCTATCTGTTTTTATCAACATGCCTTCACGTATCTTCAGAAGACATCACCATTGATGCTGTCCTTTGATCCTGGAAAGGCAGATGTAACAATAAAAGTAACTTTGCATTCACCTTTGTGTGGGTGCTGCTCTGTGAGATGGTGACCTGATTCTGGGCCTAAGGCTGAGGAATGAGTGGCCTACAGGCCTCAAGGAAGCATCTATCCGACTGGGAGGTCTGGGGCCTTGCTGGAATTTTCCCTCTAGGCCTACATTTCCCAGGCACCCTCTAAGACTTATGACTGAATTGGGATAAAAATGGGGGGGAAAGAGAAGGCCCACTGCCATGAAGGATGCTGGACCTTGACAGCAATAGTATAAGGCCTCCCTATAGAAGGAAGGTGTTCTTCTCCCAAAAGCTCAGTGCTACTAGCACAGGGGTGGCCAAACTGTGGCTCAGGAGCCACATGTGATTCTTTCACACATATTGTGTGGTTCTCCAAGCTCCCACCACACCATTGGCTGGCAGCTTAGAGAATGCATTTAAAGTTAAAGTTGCTTTCTTTCCACCTCTCCCTCCCTCCATCTTTTCCTGCCTGCTTGCCTGCCCACCCTATGGCTCTCAAACATCTTATGTTCATGTCCAGTGTTCCCTCTAAACTGCAGAGACTTGTGAACAAAAATTCTAGTTTGTGAGCTACTGGCATTAAAGTTGTGAGCCACTGCATAAATTATTGTGCTCTGGGGCCATTTTTCCTGAGCTAAGACAAAAATGTGTGAGCTGGAGGCTAAAAATCTGTGAGCTAGCTCACACTGACTCAACTTAAAGGGAACACTGTTCATGTCTTGTGGCTCTCAAACATCTGACATTTATTCTATGTGGCTCTTTCATTAAGCAAATTTGGCTACCCCTGTACTAGCAGGAGAGGATCCCGGAAGGGCCACGTACAGCGAGGATCAGTGAGGCAGCTGCATTAGGAGACTGTGTTGTTTTCTTTCTGGCTCCCTTATGCATTAATATTGCCCCATTATTTGAAAATGTATCAACTGTTAAGGGTCCCCCCCCCTGTTTTGTTATTACTCACCTCATTCAACAGTTTGGTTTCACCTGCCTGGGTCCTCATGCCTCAAATTTGATTGTTCACCTGGCAATGCCCTCACCAGTGGAGGGGCACTGATTGGAAAGGTGAAGGGAAGGATATACTCTGGGAGCAGTGACCAGAGTTGTGGCAACTAGCAAGGCCCTTGCCTGCTCCATGGCTGATGGAGGTAAGAGGGAGAAGATGGGGGGGGGGGGGGGAGCTAGAGGGCTCCTGAGATGGGATGCCCATCTTAGACAAACCTCTGCATGGCCCCTTGCACCTGAATAAGATGGGCAAAGAGAAAAAGCCAAACATGATTGCTCAAAGCATAGCTAAGGACTCTGCGGCGCCACAAGCAGGACCTTCATTTATTCCCCTCAGGACTATTAGGATTCCTCTATGTAGTCATTTTTGTTAAACTTTGACTTTTCAGTACACAGTTCAGGAAGTTAGCATACTCTCCTGTTGTTGTTTTTTTAGATCCTACCACCAGAACATCTCAGACAAAGGTAGCAACTGGAGGCCTCTGGGCCAAACAGGACTTGCAGAAGTGTCAACTGGCTCCTTAGCTGCCAGGTTAATGGTCAAACATAGTGAAAAGGAAATAGCAAATTTGGAAGAGGCATTTTAAGAGCAGACCTACTACCACTCACTTCTTAAAAGGGCCATTCAGTGAAATTATGGGTACAACAAATGTCAAGTCTGTCTGTAACTCTGGCTCAGTCAGAGAGCATTCTGGGTAGAACCAAAGTGTATTCAATTGCTGCTAGCTTGTACCTTCCCTACCCCTCCCTTTCTGTAGTAGTGTCCTTGCTTTGAAATGGAACGATGTGAAAGCCTTATCTGCGCCTTCTCAGGCCTGGCCCAGAAGGGAGTCAGGAGCCTGCTACGATCAAGGCCACTCAGGCCTGAGAACGAACTGGTAACATCAATGTGTGAATGTGCCCTGCATAATCCTCCCCCCTTAGGAATTCCTTTGAAGTGTCCCATATATGCAATGCCTTTACAGATTATTCTTTAGTCTTTCAATGCTGGTTTAACCTCAAGTATCAGTATCAATAAACTAGTTTCTTTGTTTCAATAACAACTTGTTATTGAACCTGCCGACTTGACAACAAAGCCTTTGCCAAGCAAGTACAGTCCCAGAGATTGAAATAATTTATGTAAACACAGAAGCCATGCTTATAACAAATTTTTCAAAGACTCCCCAAACCACAAAGAAGGTTCAGTTATTGGTGGAAAATGGCAACTCTGTACATAGAAATCCCCATTCAGGATTATCTTGTGCGATTTGAAGATGAAGTAATTGTTCTTGTCCAATGAAGTCCCTATCAAGCATATATCTACTGAACTCCTCATTGGTTCTCCTGTCTCTAACTCCTACAGATAGGCTTCCCAATCTCTAGGTCCCAGCGGGGGATCCCCCGGTTTTACAGGCTTCCTCCTGCCCCCAGCCAGCTGGCTGGTGGGGGAAGCCCCACCCCCACAGCCACCATGTATTTCTAGAGCTCCGGGAGGTTTAGAAACCTGCAAACAGGTCCCATTTTAAAATGTATGTGTGTGTTTCTATTGTTTGTGTGCCTTTAAAGTTGAGCAGGAAGCAGGAAACAGGAAGCACTTCATGGGGAAGGGTTAGCAGCAGCTTCCGTTTGTTTTGCTTTCGTTTTCAGAGCAAGTAACCAGACCCAGTAAGTGTGAAGAAGAAGAAGAAGAGGAATTGCAGATTTATACCCTGCCTTCTCTCTGAATCAGAGACTCAGAGCGGCTTACAATCTCCCATATCTTTGCCCCCTACAACAGACACCCTGTGAGGTGAGTGCGGCTGAGAGGGTTCTCACAGCAGCTGCCCTTTCAAGGACAACCTCTGCCAGAGCTATGGCTGATCCAAGGCCATTCCAGCAAGTGCAAGTGGAGGAGTGGGGAATCAAACCTGGTTCTCCCAGATAAGAGTCTACACACTTAACCACTACACCAAACTGGCTCACTACCCCAAACTGTGTGTGTGAGAGGGAGAGAGAGAGGGGGAGGGTTGCCAATCCCCAGATGGGGGCAGAGGATTCCCCGGGTTGGTGGCCCTTTCCCCGCTTTAGAAAACTTTAGAAAGTGGGGGAGGGGGAGGGAAATGTCTACTGGGCACTCTATTATTCCCTATGGAGAACGATTCCCATAGGGAATAATGGAAAATTGTTCCGCGGGTGTCTGGGGCTCTGGGGGGTGTGTGCTTTGATGTAGAGGCACCAAATTTGCAGCATAGCATCTGATGCCTTTCCTCAAAACAACCTCCAAGTTTCAAAAGGATTGGACCAGGGGGGGCAAATCTATAAGCCCCTAAAGAAGGCGCCCCTATCCTTCATTATTTCTAATGGAGGGAAGGCATTGAAAAGATGTGCAGTCCCTTTCAATGTGATAGCCAGAACTCCCTCTGGAGTTCAATTGTACTTGTTCCAACCTTGCTCATGGCCCCACCCCCAAAGTCTCCTGGCTCTACCCCCAAAGTCCCCAGATATTTCTTGAATTGGACTTGGCAACCCTACCTACAGACCATGCAATTGAAACCAGACAGAAAGACACTGGAATAACTGTCAGCTGAGAAGGTTTTTGGCTGCTCCTGAATGTTAGAAATAATTCTAGATTTGGGTAAGCTATGATATTATGTTGGATTTCAATCAGTAAACTTCTGACTGCATGTCTCTGGTCCAGACACAGGTGATTAAGAAGTCTTGCTTTAATTTTGAAAAATTACAATACAGCCTAGCTTTAAAAAGTCAAATAACCCCAAGCTTTGACAATTTTTTCTTTGTTATAAGCTGCCCCAAATATTTAAGAACCAAACATTTTTTATCCTCTGGGGTTTCATATTAAATTATCATATTTGCCAATTATTGCTACCACAACATCTAATCCTTAAACTCTTCAATTTCTTGTCATTTTTTAAAAGCTAGAACAAAAGTGTTATAGTGTGTGTGCGTATATATATATATATATATATATATATATATATATACACACACACACACACACACATATATATATGGGGCAATGCTTGCAGTCATCAGAACCAAAAACTAACCTCTATCTCTTACAAAAAAAAGCTTTGCACTTCTAGGGTTGCCAGCCTCCAGGTGGAGACTGGAGATCTCCTGCTTTTACAACTGATCTCCAGCTGGCAGAAATCAGCTCCCCTGGAGAAAATAAGCAATACCCCTGGAGAAAATGGCTGATTTGAAGAGTAGACTGACGTTGTGCCATGCTGAGGCCCCCCCTCTTTCCAAACCCTGTCCTCTTCTAGATCCACCCCCAAAGTCGCCAGGTATTTTTCCAACACAGACCTGGCAACCCTAACTTCAAGTGAATCACCAAGAGAACATTACAATAAAAGACAGCTGAAAATGCTAGATGCTACAATGAAATTTCTAGGTACTAGGCCTCCCTGTCCCTGGAATTTGTTGAGTCCTGACATATCCTCATTCTTTGCCAAATGCTCAGTTAGCTCACTCTGTCAACCATGCAGAAAGAAAATACAAAAAAGAGAAATCTGCCAGCCATATAGCTTCAAAAAAGAAAATATGATCAAGATACAGGGAACCATAAAATTACTTTTCTTAGTTCCATGAGGACAACAGGGCTTTATACTTGTTAATATAAATAGCAGCCCTCATGCCACATGATAAAATGCTGCTTGGACAGAGGGGAGTTTCAAAAGTAGCTTCTGATACATAAAACTGTAGCTGCCAAAGGGAGGAAAAAATTAAAAGTTGACCATTACAAAACCCTTGCATAAATGTCTTTGGATCTAGGCTGAAACCATCCCCAGGAATAGTAACATGTCTTATGCAGACTTTATTCTCCCTAACATATCCCCTTCTTCTGTTCAGTGCTTGAACAGAACATTATGAAAACCAACTGTATTGTCTCTTTAAATACCTTGAAGAGTTTCAGGGCCTCCGTTTGCAGTGCCTCTGAAGGCAGAGTGGTGAGGGGTGTGTGCAGGCCATCCTTGCTGTAACACAGAGTAGGATGCTTCCACAAAGGAGAATCTGAAAGAGTGGACAAGACAAAACAGTAGTAGATAAGGTAGACTCTTGCAAAGTAGTATTCAATTATGGTGAAAGAATCCCTAAATATAAAAACAAATCCAATCTCAATAGCTCCACACTTAATAGTTCACCAGCAGAGCCAATCAACACATTTGGAAAAACCACTAACTACAACCCTCATAGAGACTTTATTTCAAATGATGGTAAGCGGCTGCATATTTTGCCATATTAAAAACTATACATTTTTCTGAAGATGTAGATCACTATCTGCTGACTTTAGCATAGTATAATAGCAACAGGCCAATCTATACACAAGCACACCCTATTTTCAGTTGTAAAAAGGACCCCTGAACGCTATAAATAGTGTTTAAGCCTCTGTTGCTTCATATAGCTATCAGAGGCAAACAGAGGACCAAGGCTGGCACTGTCATCTGCTTAGGTGTCTTCTCCATATTCATCATGCCTGCTTTACTACCATGGGGATTCTTTAGGAAGAACATACTTCTCTTCCAGATCCAAGCTGTGAACCACAGTACTGGACCAGGAACAGGGAAGCAACTATGTGGATGAGTCTCAGCTAGGAATGTGTGTTTCGATATTTCTAGTTGGAGTAAATACCTGGAAAATACCTTATCAGATTTTCTGGAAATGTTCAGATTGTCACTATTATGTGTAAACAGACAGCTTATAGCATGTGCTGCAAAACAGAAAGTAGATCTAGAGGCAGTAGATGATCTACTTGACAGCTGGTGGCTGGCTGCCAGAAGGATTGCATCAGCCAAGCAGAGTCAGTATGACACAGCAAGTTGCTGATTGGCTGTTCACTGTATAAATGTACAGAGCAACAGTGGTGATTGTGGGTTTATGGAGTTGGAGTGCAGCGGAGCATATTGTCAGTCAGGAGAGTGAGTTGGTGTAAATAAATGTATATAGTGGTTTTACAGCTACTGTGTACAGCCTTCATTCTTGCGTCGCTAAGCATCACCCTCTTGGTCTCTCTACGCGCATCGACAGGGTTATGGGCCCAGCACGCTTCCGCTGCTCCTAGAACCTGAGACCTGAGAGAGAGGTGGTAAAGGAAGAACGCTGACTTGCTCCAGAGGCTGCCTAGGAGGTGAGACCAGCAGTGGCTGATAGGAGTCTGAGCAGGATGGCTACAGCAGCAGCTACGGTGCTGGTGGAGAAGCTCATCACTACCAACTACAACACCTGGTCGCTGAGGTTAGAGCATTTCCTGAAGAGAGAGGGGCTTTGGGACTGTGTGTCAGCTCCTCCAGCTAATCCCACAGCGGCAGAGGCCATCAAGGATCAAAAAGCTCTAGCCAACATCATCCTAAGTGTTGCAGACGACCAGCTGGTGCATGTCCGTGGGCACCAGAAAGCAAAGGAGGCTTGGGAAGCTCTCAAGGCTGTGTATGTGCAAAAGTCAGCTGGCACGCTGATATCCCTATGGAGGAGGCTCCACAGGAAACGTATGCTGGCCGGGGAGTCGATGAGGGACCACCTCGACGGTATGTCTAATTGTTTCCAAGACCTTGAAGCAAGAGGGAAGGCCGTGGCTGACGAAGATAAGGTGTATATCTTATTAAGCTCTCTGGACGAGAGATATGATATGCTGGTGTTAGCATTTGAAGGGCAGGATGCTGACAAGCTAACTTTGCCTTATGTGACCGGCAAACTCCTGGCTGAAGAGCAGAGGCAGCTGGAAAGCAAGAGAGAGCAGACTCGAGCCAAGGAAGAAGAGAAGCCGAGGTCTGTCGGGGCTGGTTCCAGCTGGCAAGCCGAGGAGGAGGAAAAAGCCTTGCAGGTGCGGAGGAGGCACTGCTATCTGTGTAAGCAGCTCGGAGATTTACAAAGATTCTGTCCCCAGCAACAGAGGAAGAGCCGGCAGCAGTCTTCAAGGACTCCCCAGGTGACTCTAGTAAGAACTGGTCCGGGACTGCAGAGTCAGCCTTGGGTTGTGGATTCTGGGGCTACTCAGATATTCTGCTGCTGTGAAGAGGAGCTTCAAGACTGCAAGCCAGCTGAGCAGAAGACTGTCAGCTTGGCTGATGGGAGGCAAGCTAGTGTTCTTTGCCAAGGTGCAGTCTATTTTCCTGGACTTAAACACAGGTTTGAAAATGTATTATGTGTGCCCGAGCTAGAAACTAACTTGCTAAGTGTCTCTGTTCTGGCAAAAGCTGGGTTTACCGTAGTATTTGATAAGCAGGGCTGTGCAATTTTGAAACAGGGTAAACAGCTGGCTAAAGGCACTCTAAAAGCCAATGTGTATGAGCTCATGCAAAATGTGGGAAAAGCTCATACTGTATGGAATAGACAGCCACACAACAGGTGCATCCACAGGCTGCATAGAAGGCTGGGCCACGCCAGCTACAATACAATAAACAAAACTCTAGAAATACTAGAGGGAGTGAAGGTTGACAAATGCAATGCCTTTTTAGATTGCAATGTTTGTAAAGAAGCCAAATCAAGGGCAGTTCCATCGACCAGAAGGAGTGTGCGTGTGTCGGAGAGACCACTCCAGTTAATACATGCCGACCTGGTGGGGCCGTATGCACCCAGTGTTTCTAAAAATAGGTTTGGCTTAATTTTGGTCGATGACCACAGCAGGTTTGCGTGGGTATATGCCATTAAACACAAAAGTGATGTCTGTGCCACCTTCAAATACTGGGCTAGGAGAGTGCAGAAGCAGTTGAATGCTAAGATTGCCTCAATTCAGACTGACCAGGGGGGTGAGTTCCTGAATAAAGAGTTTGCCAATTATTTGAGGCAAGAGGGCATAGAGCACAGGGTGGCCAATGTTTCCTCTCCGTGGGAGAATGGGATTGTGGAACGGAGAGCTGGAGTACTCCAAGGTATTTGCCATGCTTTGTTGCAAGACAGTGGTCTCAGGCAGGCATACTGGGGTGAAGCCTTAAAGGTGTCCTGTTATATTTCCAACCGTTTATGGACAGAGGCTATAAACGATATACCCTACAGGGTTTTGTATGGGAGAAAGCCATCTCTGGAACACCTCAGAATATTTGGCTCAAAGGCTTGGGTGAACATCCCTCTGGATAAGAGGAGAAAGGGAGGTCCCAAAGCCCAAAAGCTTGTGTTTATAGGGTACCAAAATGGCATGAAGTCCTGGAGGTTTGTGGACAATAATGATTTGATAAGGCTGAGTAGGTCTGCCTCGTTTTGCGAGGATGAAAACTGGTCAAAGATTCATGCCAATGAAATGCCTGAGGAAAATAAGCTGCAACCGTCTCTAGCAAGTGAGGAGGGGCAAAAGCCAGAAAGCTCACTGAAGCAGGAGGAAGACAGTGACAGCAGAGCAGGCAGCAGTCAACAGCAAGAGACTTCTGAGGCTGTAAAAAGGGAGCTGATTGAGGTCAGAGTCTCTGCAAGGGAAAATAAGGGTGTGCCGCCCAAAAGATATGGTGTTGACACTGATGTGAATTATCTGGGCAATGGAGACAGTTTGCCAGATGGAAAGCCAAGGGGCTGTGTAAGTGCACCAGAGGCACACGTGGATACTTCTTTCACTAGGGAGGAAAATGGTTATACCTATGTATACGATGACCATCCTAAAACATATCCCAGTGTGTTGGAGCTGTTAAATGAAATGTCTCTTGGAGAGGAAGGAGACACCTGAGCAAAGCCTGGAAGGCAAGGCTGTAAGCAATAACTGAATTAAAAGGGTGCAATGTGCAAATGTAAAGTGCAGGCAAGAGACAATGCTGTAAAATAAAACAAACTTACTGTTTGAAAATGTATGATAAACTATGTAACTAAACTATGTGACTATTGTAAATTGAACTGAAGAAGTGTGTAACAAGTCTAAAAAACTGCAAATGTTATGCAATGTGTGAAAAACCTGAAATCCGTAACAAGTCTATAAGCAAATGTGATTTGAAAAATATGTGCGCTTGTATTGACAAGATACGGTACTGTGTTAAGAACAAGTCTGGGAAACAAGCCAGCAAAAGATAAGGCAAGTGCTCAGTCTGGGCAGAGAGCCAACTGAGGAGATATGGTCAGCCTGGGCAGAGCGCCAACTGATAACAATGTGCTTGCAGGTTAATTGGCAAGCGAAGAAAAATGTGTGTGTGTCCAGGAAGAATGGATGTAACAGTAACTGAACTGTAATGTATATATGGGCACTAATGTATCAATATATTGATGAAGAAATAATCAATATGTATAAGCAATGTTGCAATGGATGGATGTCAGCACCGCTATAACCTGAGGAGGGGTGTCACTATTATGTGTAAACAGACAGCTTATAGCATGTGCTGCAAAACAGAAAGTAGATCTAGAGGCAGTAGATGATCTACTTGACAGCTGGTGGCTGGCTGCCAGAAGGATTGCATTAGCCAAGCAGAGTCAGCATGACACAGCAAGTTGCTGATTGGCTGTTCACTGTATAAATGTACAGAGCAACAGTGGTGATTGTGAGTTTATGGAGTTGGAGTGCAGCGGAGCATATTGTCAGTCAGGAGAGTGAGTTGGTGTAAATAAATGTATATAGTGGTTTTACAGCTACTGTGTACAGCCTTCATTCTTGCGTCGCTAAGCATCACCCTCTTGGTCTCTCTACGCGCATCGATGGTATCCAGGATTTTCCAGTACACTGGTAAATGAGTCCCAAAATTTCTGAAAATATGTGGGAGTAACCAGGAATATTGGGAGCCTGTGTTTTAAGGCTCTCAGAACTGTTTTGTCTTAATTTTACTGTGCTTCTGTTTCAGCGTGTTCTTGCCGGGACTTGGTATTGACTTGCCAGCAGGGCCAGCTCGAAAGCACATGGCGCCCCAGGCAGACTTACCACCTGCATGCCCGCAGGTCGACCCCCTCCTGTTTTTTCTGTGGTGCCGCACTTTGCTCCACCTGCCCCTGCCCCATGTGCTCAGATGCCAGCCTCGCACTTACTGGCTTCGGGGGAGGGGCATCAGAATAGCGCTCTCTTAATAGAGAGCAGAACGAAGCTTCACTCCCTTCCTGTTCCGGAAGGGAGGGGTGAGAGTGAAGCCTCTTCCTGAGAGAAGGGTCTATTGCGATGCCAGCCAAAGTGGGTAAGCACAAGGCTGGCATCGCTACTCTGAGCACGCGGGGTGTGTGGCTGGAAGGTGGCTCAAGTTCTTTATTTTAAAGAAATAAAATATGTGTGCACATTTATGGATAGGAACACATGCTTGCATGATGTCTGGGCAATCTAATGAATCAGGTATGGTTAGATTCATATCTGTAAATAAGATCATCACCACTGACCTCAGGGGAAGAAACATTTAGTTTTTCACTTACTTGAGTCTCCTTCTGCATCCAATAATTTCCCAATCAGCTGTTCATAGGCAGTGCCCACTCTGGCACTGCTGCTGCCTGCTGCCACTGTCAGGTGGTATAACCAAGTATCCTTGGGATAAAAAGAGCGATGGTTGAGTGTTGCTGGAGAGGTTATTTTATTAATTTTAAAGCATTAAACATAAGGCATGCATTCAGATGTATAATTTTAATTGGCCTGAGTGATTAACAAAGGGCTAATTTGAACTATCTCCAGCTCTTACCACATGTTTCTTGATCTCAAGCTACCACAAGGGCCTTTCCACTGAATTTACATTTTGTACATATAATGGTGCTTTCATAAGTCTCATGAAACAAACCAGGAGACCCAGGCTGTATAGTAAGCAAAGTAATTGTTGTGCATTGACCACTGCATGTAGTCCACCCTACACCTTAACCCCCAGGTTCTTTTTGAGTCAGTCTATACCTTTTCCTGTTTTGTACCAACTAGTAGGTAGATGGGACTCTGATCTGTAGGGTGAATCACCAGGGTGCAATAAGAAGAAAAGAGGCCCCCACCATTAGCTTCATAATCCTCATCAGAGTCACAGGAGTGATCCACTTCTTCCACCTTTGATTCACGCATGTGCAAATAACCTAGAGGGCACTAAGAAAAGAAACTGAATATGTTAAGAAGCATGACAAAGGAAAAAAAGATATTTGGTAGACATATTTCTGAAAAGCTAACACTACTGTCTATTACCATTACTTAGTGCTGTGTACTAATGCTATCCAATATAAGCTATGAATGTTACTACCATGGCCTCTGCAACTGGCATCTGCAATAAACACTTACTAGTTTTTCACCAGTACAATGTATTTCATAGTAAATATATATGAGACAAGAGTAGTCAATCTATAGCATGAGTGTCATGTGCACTAAGAGCAGGATTTTCTGTACCATCTCGACAAGAACAGGAGGACCCCTGGGCCTAAGGTCATATCTGTCGTTCCAGAATGTTCTCTTTTCTTCTTCACTCTTCATTAGACTAAAGGTAAAAGCACCCATCATGCAACACCCGTATTGCACTCCACACCCAAGTGGAACTATTGTGCTGGAAAAGGCATAGGGAAGGGTGACTAAATTATCAAAATAGGATTCTGAACCAAAACAACAGAAAAGTTGGAGCTCTTCTTCTGTGGAGGAAAAATTAAGGCATTTGTAATATTGAAAGTCAAGTTTATCTCCCCTAACCCATGTAATCCAGTTTTGCAAAAAAACAGACACTAAACATTCTCTGAGGATCCTGGTAAAGGAAAGATAAGCTTACATGCTAATTCACACCTTCTTCAAGTGCCAGCTGTGCAAGTGAGAACTTTAACTGGTTATGGAATAGGGACATTTTCTCCCATATACATGAAATCTGGAAGGAAAGATCCTTTGCATGAAGACTGTAATTTGGGAATTTCATTCCAGTTGTGTATATCTGAGTTGTAAAATTGAATACAGGAGAGACAAAAGATATCTACTACAATTGATGTGAAAAAGTGAAAATTAGCAGAAGCAGGAAAATACCTTGTCTTCATGATTTCGATAATAGTAAAAAGTCTTTCCAATCAGTGCACACCAAACCAGCTTAGAGCGCCCATGTTTCACCTGCAGAAACAGCATGGCAAGGAAAATAATCTCTCTCAATGTATTTATTTATACTCCACTTTTTTCCCAATTGAGAAGTTCAGGCTGTTAGGTATACCAGAGTGTCATGGAAAAGTAAAAAAGGATGGGTGTCAGGTCTCTTCAAAATGTGGGAAGGGAGGAGCCTCTTCTATCTGAAATGAGCTAGACTCTGATTAACACAAAAGTTTTGTAAAATGTTTTTTCAGGTATTAAAGTAGCTATAGAAGTGCACAGTGCAGTGGAGAGGGAGTTATTCCTTTCTCTTTCTCACACACACATCATTTTTCTGATGTAAGACTTCCCCATGCAGATTTACTGCTTGCAAAAAAAAATGTCATTTGTAGAAGTGATTTAAATTGGGAAGACAACATACAGGGGAAAGGGGTATGCCTTCATCCCGCAACACCAGAATTGTAATCCCCACCATTCTCATGGATGTTGTTAACACTTTCAAGAAACTACAGGCAATCTGTTCACATTTGGCTATCACATCTAATGTTTTTGCCTCTGAGATAACCCATCTGTTCAACTAATCCTGAAGAAGAGATGGTGAATCCTTGTTTAAATTATTTGTAAACGTAACCTAGTAGGTAGGATCTGTTATGAAATAAATCATTTTTATCTTTTCACTAGGACTAAAATATTTTGCATATTTAAGATTTTTACAAAAGATGGCAAATTGATTCACCTCTGCTGTCCCGTATCCTATTCTGAACGTGATTACAGGACAAATCAAACTGAAACTGATAGAGCTATGTAGTACCTTGGTGAGCCAGCCTTTCACAGTGGGTTTTGCATCACTGAGAGGGACTTCAGTGGGACTGGTCACTTTCACTTTGATCATATTTTGAAGGACATGGATCCATTCCTCCAAGATGTTAGGAGAGTCGGCTGTCAAGAAGTAGGTCCTTTTTTCAGTAACAAGCTAAAGTAAAAGAGAAAGTCACAACTATTACCATAAGGCACAAAGCAGTTTTGTAGTAGCTGAGGTCTTAAATATAAAAATCCTGGTCACATTCACTTTCCAACAATGAATACTGTCAAATCAAAACTTAAAGAGTTAACATTGCTTTTTGAATGTTACAGAGAATATTGACACTTAAAGCCACTCTGTGTTACTGAAGTGTGCTAAGCAAGGATACTGTTCAACTATTTTCTCCTTGACAAAGAGTCCATTGGTACTGGTAACTTGCCCTAGGAATGGCAATGCATTCACTAGTGATGAATTGCTGAAAACTTATTTGTTATGATACATGCTCAGAATTTACTTGTTCCTTAAGGATTTTTATATGTATTAAATTGAGATGGAAACAATACATGGACTGTCTCTTTTAGACAACTCCTAGTGCCATGCAGTTTTAGATTAACCAGAAAAGACTCGATATCCTTTATCGATGACATGTTACATTCAGCTTATATTAGACATGTTGGGCAACATAGCTGTCCTGAATGAGAGGCTACAAGCAGAAGTTTTAACCATTGCCATTAATAGTTAACAAGTTTTACATGAAACAAATGAATTGGATCCTGTGGAAGATTTAGGCAGCTAGAAGAAGGGCAATCTTGCAGATACCCCCCTCCTGTGGCAGACTTCCAGTTTCCCCTTCAGTCCCTTGTGCCCCAGGAGCAGCATTTCAGGGGAGAAGGAGAATGGATTTAAGATTCAGAGCTGGCAGTCCCTTTGACCTGTTTAGCTGGATGCAGGCCAGAGTTTCATAACTGAATTTGGACTGTATGAATGCTGTGGTCTGTGTTTTTCTTTCCTCACAAATGGTTATACAGGAAGAAGATAAAAGATGCACAAAGATGGGTAGGATGAGTCAAATGAAAAGAAAACATTAAAGGTTGATCTGGCATTCAGAATTAAGTTTCAGACCTTCTAGCTTCATACAAAATTAATTTGCCTGATCTTATACAAAGGTCCAAAACACATGAAAGTCAATCTGTTTGCTCTTGATATAGTTCAGTAATAAAAAAGTAGTCACCTGGAATGTTTGAGATCCTTCACCTCGTACAATCTGGCAAGAAGAATTCAACTCAACCAGTCCTTGAGGTTTGCAGATTATATCACTCTGGGGAGAGAACAACAATGTTTGGCAAGTGATCAGTACAAAGGGTACACGGGACACTACATCTAAAATGTCAATGCATGGTTTATATTTTTGGAAAGGGAAAGATGTGGGACATGAAAATGCTACCATATAGGAAATAAACCTAAAATGTAGACTGCAAGCTTAAATCAATTTGACAAATACATTAATCAAATAAGAATTATATAGGTTATTATATGTTAATTACATACTGGTATTTCTCTTTTATTTTGATTACCACATGAAATGAAGAAAATATTAAAGATGTCCTAAGGTTGATAATTTTTGTATTTGTATATTATAAATTATCTTGCATTGAGTCTCAGTGAGAAAGGCAGGTTATAAAGTAAATGCATAAATACACATTTTGGGGTGTTTTTGGTTGCTAGCATACATAGAATCAGGACTTTTTTGTAGCAGGAATTCATTTGCATATTAGGCTACACCCCTCTGATGTAGTCAATCCTCCAAGAGCTTACAGGGCTCTTCTTACTGGGCCTAATGTAAGCTCTTGGAGGATTGGCTATATATTTGCCTAATATGCAAAGGAGTTTCAGCTACAAAAAAAAGCCCTGCATAGAATTAACTAGCCCACAGACTCTTTTCTCCATTTAATTACAAATGAAGAGGATGCATTTCTTTCCTAAGACTTCTTACTTATAGCTGATCTTTTATGACTCAGGATAATGTGAGAACACATCAGTTAATTTTTTTTTTAAAGTTTGAATAGAAAGAGGGTAGGAAATGCGGGGTTACAAAAGCAAAAATAGGAAAGGGGATACAAGATAGAAAAACATAAACAAAAATACCAAGAGACATAAAGAGAAGCAGTATTTATACCTGTTACATTTTTACCTCAAGACAAAATACCAAATTCTTTCTACCTGAAAGCCTTAAAATTTTACCCATTATAACCCTTTTAAGTCTACAGTCTTCTTATTTTGTTATATACTTTTAACTATTCTGTGGCTTATAGTATAAATCTAAACTGTTCATCTTCAGAACATACAAATGAGAAAAGCAGAGGAACCGACCATGAAATAGAGCTGACTGGTTAAGTTCAGCAATATTAAAAATAAAACCTAACTAATTGGTTTAACAATATTAGCAGTTAACATAAGCATAAAAGATAAATATAGTTCCTTTATCCTTTATGTTAATTTACTTATTTTTATCAGAGAGAGAAAGCAGAAACAGAAAACACACAAGTTTATCTATTTCATTATAGATAGTTTCTCTTGTCAGAAATATCAGGAGCAGACTTAAGATTGCAAAATATTTGTGTAGCCTGTCTTATTACAAATTTAACCAAATTGACTTTTTATCTACTTTAAACATTTAGAATTCTTTAAAAAATTTGGAGACTGTACATCCTATTTTCATAGTGCTCTGAAAAACACAAGTTAATATGCAATAGTTACCTCATCTCCCATACCTGTTTATTTTTAGGTAAATAAAACCCCATACAATCTTCTTAAAAAGGTAAAGGTAGTCCCCTGTGCAAGCACCAGTCATTTTCGACTCTGGGGTGACGTTACTTTCACAATGTTTTCATGGCAGATTTTTTACGGGGTGGTTTGCCATTGCCTTCCCGCCATCTACACTTTCCCCCCAGCAAGCTGGGTACTCATTTTACCGACCTCTGAAGGATGGAAGCCCACTCTTAATTACATTATTCTATTTAACTTCCATAGATAATTATAACAAACTGAAAAAGGCATCCCAATTATTAAAGCCTCATTTGCCATTACAGAATCACTTATTAGCCCCTTTTATTGATTCAATATTAACCAGCTAGATGTAAAAAAAAGATGGAGCAAAAGAACCAAAAATCTCTTCTTTTTAAACGCTTTCCAAAATTTGATCTTGCTGAAATTTGCCTTTTCTCCTCTTGATAGCTCCATTCATTTTGCTGAAAGTGGTACGATCATTGCTTCATCACTTCCTCCCGTGAAAGCTATAGTCGATGTTGATTTCCATTTCAACTTTGTAACTATGCAGGCTGTCTCCATTTTGATTTTCTTCCAGACCTTTCCCAATGGATCTTTAGCTTTTTTTCTCAGCTTGACAGATGTCACTGGGGTCTCTTTATTACTCTGCTCATGTAGATTTCTGTTTTTGCTGTATTTCAAAATAAAAGTCTCCATCTGTTGTTGCATCAACTCTGCTAAACGACCAAGTTTCTGCTTTAAGGAGGTTATGTTAATCATAATATCACATGCTTTAGTTTGAATTGCCATTTCCTCCACAGAAAAAACTCAGTCTCTTAGACAAAGTTAGAGAATAGTTCAAAGACCCAGTTAACTTGTTTCCTTTAGCTTCAAATTTTTCTCCTGCATTTCAATTGTAACCATTTCAGTACAATTAAGCATCACATACATTTCTCTTGTAAGCATATCCCATTTTTGTTCAGACTGTGTTGTAACCAGAAGGTGATCTCATTGACGCTTATTTATTTATAAACCAAATCAGTTCAAATATCTTTGCTCAGTCCAATTTAAATTGTTGGAAATTTTCCAATTTGTTATTTGCTTTCTGAAGCCTTTCTTGCGGAGAAGAGGGGGGGAAATTTCCCTCCTATTTCCCTTTCTTTTGGAACAGTTTCAATTGTAGTTATGTTAAAAGATCCATTAACTAGTATTGTTAGAAAGCTGACTTACTTTTATGGTAGAATTCCAGTGATTAAGGTAGAAGAATGATGCATCAGAAGCTTATTGAAAGAGAAAAGCAGTCTGGCAATTACCTCGATTTTGGTGGCAGGAGCACCGGAGCAAACAGGAAGAATAGGGAACAACTGCTGTTGTTTCTCTGGGTCCTGTAGCATTCCTTGCTGACAGAGGGGCCCCCCAAGGCCCCCTTTAGGATGCTACAGCTTTAGCACCCCTCCTGCCGCCCGATTCAGGGGGGGTCATTGGAGCTGAGCTCCTCCGACCACCTCCGAGCTCGAGGCACTGAAACCCAAGAAGTCAAAAGAACACATCAACAAGGCATTATGAGAGATGGTATTCTGATTTATTTTATTTTATATTGATTTATTTTATAATGTTAAATTAAATAGAATGCTTGACTAAACAAATCTATGTTTCACTCCTTCTTTCATCACCAGCATGAGTATTCATTAGGAACTCACTGGAGATTTATAATACATGAGCTGTCCATTTCTCAAAACAAACCACCTTCTCTTCCATGTCTTCACCTGGTTGCTCATTTTCAGCAAATAGCCAGATTTCTCCATGGGTCCCTAGGGAAGAAAAAATAAGCAAATTATCTTGTAAAATGGCCAGGCCTATATTCAGCAAATTCATGGTGGGTGGGCATAAGATTACACTGGAGGTGGTATGATTGACTTTGCCCTTGCTGTTAAGCACAAACAGAAAATAAATAACAACAATATCCAAATATATCTTCATTAATGTAATTAATTTGATACCTCAGTCCACAATAGAATAGCAATACATCACTCAAGGTGCAATTTTGCAGGTTACAATTTTAAGCCTCTTAAAAGTGCAAATGTCTCATCTCTTTCACTCTGAAAAGCAGAAAAAAATGCTTGTGTTGTTCTTCCAGAATAAAGATCTATTCTCAAAGTCTCGTTATTGTTGTCAATTTCTTATATCAATTTTTTTTGTTCGCACTTTATTCTGTGTATCTCTTGGTTGCTTGCTGTTAAGTGGGATTTATGACCATCCAAAAGAGAAAAGTTGACATGCAAATTTAAATACTTACTCATGTAACAGCGAGTGATAGGTTATTCAATTTCTACTCCATTTCCTACTCTATTCTCAAATTTTCTTCAAAATCTGGAATTTCATATGGACAAAATATTGCCAACAGGTAAAAAATAGGACATGCAGGAATACTACATGGATAATAAAGGTTCTGCAGTCAGATGAAGAGACACATTCTTTCCCTTCCCACATCAAGACTCAAATTATACAAGCATCTCAATACATCAGGGATTTTCAAAATGTCAATTTCTGCTTTTTGGGGATGTATGGTTTCTGACATGTACTGGAATGGCATTTATCTTTGTTCATGCAGCAAATATTAAGTCCAGTCCATAATGGAGATTTTCGGAGGAGGAGTCATAGCTTACACTATAGGCCCCACCATCAGTGGAATATGAGGATGTCCGCTGCAGTTTGTGCTCTGGTTCAGAATAGTCTCCATCCAATGAATAGGCATCAGGAGGGATGGCATAGTCACTCTCTGAGCTCAGTGAGGATACAGAAATACCTGCTAGAGATTAAAAGGACAGTAGAAAACAATTTATATGTTGGATATTCTTTCTTTGTATGCTGAATGCTTCAAGGGGCTGATTCACACATGCATGAATATCACTCAGTCCCTCTTTAGATAACTCAGCATTCTGTGACTTCCAGCTGAATAAATGCCTCCACTGAGGAACAGTGTGTTGATATGAAGTGAGGTGCCCTGATCTGGATAGTCCAGGCAAGCCCAATATCAGATCTCGGAAGCTAAGCCGGGTCGACTCTGGCAAGTACTTGGGTGGGAGACCTCCTTGAAATAACAGGAGTTGGGAGGACAGGGGCAGGCTTTATTCAGCTACCTCATAGAATATCCCTCCAGGCCCCCAGTAGGGGTCAGTCACCAGAGGTCATCATGACTTGCAGATGCACGCACACACACACAAATACGAAATAAATAAATAAATGAAGTGAGGCAACCTTCTTTGGAAACCCTGCTGGAAAACAGGAGATTTGTTTTGTTTGCAACATCAAGTGAAAATGAAATTATTTTGAAGGTTGTTTTTTCACATACAAGACTTCACTTAACATTGCAATAAAAATGTATGAATGTACATGAGGGAACTAATGTTGAACTAACCTACACCCCAAGTCCAATTAGTTTAGCACACCCAAGCTAGCAGAATAAAAACAACTGGGGCAGAGTTGCAAATTATCATTTGCTTTATTGTCTGGGGCAAGTCCAAATTGTGCCTAGGCAACCAACAGCTGATCCAAAATCTCTCTTGCACAACTTTTCTTCAGTGAGAGTCTAAATTGTTACAATTAAAAGTAAAAATGTACTGCACATGCTTAATTCAGTACTGCATGACCTTTCATTATCTGGGTATCAATGAGCTGGTACTTTCAGTACTGTGACTGAAGCTGCTTCTAAAAGCATTTAACTGTTTAACAATAAGAATCAGAGTTATTACCTTAGATGGAAATAATAAATTTATTTTTAAAAAGAAATCAATTAGAAGCCAAGTTTGGGTGCTGTTGGCACACACATCTGGTCTTTGTGGGGTTTCTGCATGGACAGAAGCTTTTACATGTTTAGTTCTCCTGGAATTGCAACTAATCTCCAGACTACACGGACCAGTGGCCCCGGAGGAAATGGTTGCTTCATAGGGTGGGCTCTATGGAAGTACATCCCTGCTGATCTCACTTCCCTCCCCAGACTTCACCCTCTCCAGACACTGGACCAAATCTCCATGCATTTTTCTTGCCAATACTGGCAAACTTATGATAACCCAAGGGAGAATTGGAGGCTGCACTGGGTGCTAGTTATTAAGTGAAACTTGGACATTAACACACACAGAACACTTCAGGTTTATTCTTAAGACTAGAAAGAGGCAAGAGTCCAGTAGCACCTTAAAGACTAACAAAATTTGTGGCAGGGTATGAGCTTTCATGAGTCACTGATCACTTCTTCACTGCTCATTTCACTTCACTAACTCACGAAAGCTCGTACCCTGCCACAGATTTTATTAGTCTTTAAGGTACAACTGGACTCTTGCTTTTTTCTATTGCCATGGACAGACTAACCTGGCTACCTGCCTTGATTTGATTTATGAATGGAGACTGCTGACTTCTGTTTACAGAGTATAATATAAACCAGTGATTGAATTAACCTTGGCTAGGGGTTAGCTAAAAAACCTAGACACAAGATGAATACAGAAATTAGGAGATATGCCCATTCTGTCCTTGATGGATTTTGCAACTTTGAACCATGAGAGGAAAAATAATCCAAATGTTGCAAATTCTGTCAGTTTGTAATTTCTGATAACAGATTTTTGCGGTCCCTGTGTGAAGTGAGGCTACAGGTGAAAGGTTGTACATTTTGGCAACACATTTTCTTTCTAACAGATTAAGAAACCATAGGATTGGGCAGAATTTCTGGGCTAGGGAATGGGTTTGTAAAATCCAGCCAGAGATTTACCTCGTTTTACCGCACGAGGACTGCCAAGGCTGCTTGTCTTCCTGGGCTCAGATCCTGCATTGGAAGCTCTGAGACTAACATGGGAGCTGCAGTCATCATCAGAGCAGGAAGATTCATCTAAGAAAGGAACACTGCTGATCTGGGTCGCTTTCTAGAAAACAAGCCACTAAAGTCAGCATGAAATGAAAGGCAGATGTCCCAATTTAATTATATCATATAAATCATGAGAAAGCAGTAAAGGAGTTCCATTTTGCCAACACTTAGCCCCATACCAAAAGTCAGTAAGTTCTATTAGGGTTGTCAGGTCTATGTTGGACAGAATCCACTCTTCAAAGCAGCCATTTTCTCCAGGGGAACAAACTTCAACTTGTAATATTCAAACACCATCAGACATAAATCACAAAAGTCAGATTTCCATGACTCTGTTTAAACAATGTCTCTTTGAATTCACGTGCCGCAAAGCTCTTTACTGTGTATACATCCCACTTCAATATAAATGGTTCAAAGTCTGGTTATTGTGATTTACGTCTGATTGTGTTTTAATATTACAAATTGTATTTATATTGTTAACACTGTATTGCCTTATATAGTACATATAAATGCTCACCTGGGACTCTCCTTGGCCACACCCCTCATAATCAAAAGGCCAGCAAGCCATCCACCACCCAGAATCAGATAAGAAGTGGAGAAAGGGTGGCCTGGGCTTCTCCAGGTGTTAATGAGGGCTGCTGGGGGTGTAGTGAAGCTCCTGGTGTCTGGCTGGCTGCTCTCCTAATCCAGGGATTGTTATGCAGCTGCACCTACTATTCAATGGACAAGGTAGGTAGGTGGGGAGGAGGGGGCATCAGAAAGGTTTAGGAGTTGTGCTCCTGTGAGCTCCTGCAGAATTCAAAGCCTGATTTCCATTATTATTTACACCATAGCCTGAGTCCACTATTATTTCCAAGGGAGCTAGGGTTGCCAAATCGAACCCCAGAAATATCTGGGGACTTTGGGGGTGGAGCCAGGAGACTTTGGGGGTGGAGCCAGGAGACACTGGGGTGGAGCTAGGGGGAGGCTGAGCCCATCTTGGAGGAGCAGCCACGGCGAGCGGAGAAGAGGCCACCGCGCCGCTGCCACCGCGCCGCTGCCACCTCGCCCGCTCCGCCTCTGGGGTGGAAGCGGGGGGGGGGGGGGTGGAGGCGGGCCGGGGGCGTGGCGAGCCGCAAGTCCGGGTCCTAGAAGGGCCCGGATTCGCGGCTCGCCATGCTCCTGGCCTGCTTCCCCCTCCCCTGCACTGCTGCCGTCTCTTGGCTGCTCCTCCAAGATGGGCTCAGCTTGGGCCCATCTTGGAGGAGCAACTGCGGTGGGCGGGGAGGGGGTGGCAGCGGTGCGGCGGCCTCCGGGCGACTCACCATGCTCCCTGGCGCCGTTTCCCTCCTCTCCCCCTGCTTCCATTTTTTGGGGGAGCGGGGGAAGAGGGTGGAAATCCTGGGGTCCCCCACCAGGGTGGGAGGTTTGGGAAGCCTAAAGGGAGCTGATCTCTCCCAGCTGAAGACCAGTTGTAAAAGCGGGAAATCTCCAGGCCCAACCCAGAGGCTGGCAACCCTAAGTTCTATAGTTGCTCATCCCATTCTCCTGGGGCTTCCAATTCATTTTGTTTGTGCACCAGACACTATAAGTGAAATTAGAGCTATTACTTTATGTAAAATGTCTCGTTTGTTCAAACATGCCACAGAAAAGTCTATAATACTGGCGTGCATTGTAAATGTGGTGTTTCATGGATTATGACCATGGAATGTGTTGACTGTACTAATTTTGCTGGTGCTGTAACACACACACACACACACACACACACACACCCTTACTAAGTAGAAGTCTCATATTTTGTTAATAGCTAAGGTACTGCAAGGAGAAAAACAGCCTGTCATGGGGAATGACTTAAATACCCTGATCACCATTCCTTTTGCTTGAAATCAGTCAGCCACTTTTCATTACAGTTTGTTTTCTACAGCATTGATGGGATTAGCAATATAATGCCATAGTCCTCTTTCTGTGACTTGACAACATTCTCACATTACTATTGTGTTACCTTGAGGTATTTTTCATTTCACCTACCCACATAGAGCTAGATCCAAACCTTTAAATCTGTAGCAATGTCAGTAGGAGACATACCAGGCATGTTGGAGGCAAAGTAGGTTGTTCCACTAAAGCCAGGGTAGAAAGTATTTACTGAGTGCATGGCTCTCAGTATCCTAGAAAGTGGAAATGTGGCTGGGGATGTGACTATTGATGTGTGACAAATAAAGTCTGAAGTATGTGATGGGGCAAGTCTGCTGCCATAACATGCTACATATGCACCTTTCACTGCTTTGGTGCAGTTTTGCTTCAGGTATAGTGACTTTGCAGAAGTTCAATATGGGAGAGGGAAAAGGGGGCATAGACTTTACTGCATAAACAGGCCCAGGATTCTTGCACTATGACAACTCCCTGTTCTCTGTGCTACCTATGCATTATACTTCATTATACTTCAAGGAGTGGCAACATCTGGGGCAGCTGTCCAATATTTTCTGCCCATTTAATTAGCCCTAGTCCACTGTTTCAGGCAACATCTTCAGCCTTGTAGCACTGCTATTCTTAATAAGATGCCTAAAATCCAGCCTCTATTTGAACTCTGGGATTAATCTTCATTTTTCATTTTATATCTTTCTCTCTACAAAGCCTGCAATACCAGTGTATATAGTGAAGTCTGATACCTTCTTGCAACAATGCTAATATATATTGTTTTCAGAGAGACAAAACTTGGGGGATTTGACCACTTGCTTAGTTTATCTCTCTTCTATTAAAATACTTGTTCCCAATGTAACCTTTTGCTGGCAACCAGAATATAAATTCTAAGGCTCTACTAAGGTCTCACGCCTAATTGTTACTCTCCACTGCAGTTTTCACAGGTTTGCCCACCTTTCCTAATTTTCTCCTAACAGAGAAATGTGAAATAGTTCCTTACCCCTTTTAGCATGGTGTAGACAGGCACTGTAACATTTCTGTAAATGAGGCAGGTAAATGGCCCAGGGGATGAATAAGTTGAGGCCTTTAAAACTGGGAATTGTTTTATGTTTAAAAGAGAGAGAGAGAGAGAGAGAGAGAGAATAAAGACCAATGAAAATATTAATGGAAGTATTAGCATTTAGCGGTGGGGTTACAGGGGTGTACATTGGCATGGCAATAGGGAAGATGAAAAAACTCAACAAGTGATCATGAAGTTATTAGGAAAAGAGCATTCATCATTAAAGTCAAAGATTAAATATAGAAATAATAGAGGGGGGGGGGCTGAGCCCAAAATGCATTCTCTGGAACATTCACTATCTATTCATAGACCCAAAAGGACAGGGAGGATAGGAATCTTCAGGCAGCAGAGGAAAGGTTTGTGAAAATACATAAGCACTCATAATTATTTCCATGTTCTCCCATTAAACTACCTGTGATGAGGCTTCAGGGCATGTGTATTTTTCATTCTGGTTAGGAATGTCTGCCGAAATTGTAAACCCTGAACCACATGGCAGAGGAATGTTTTGGCTGAGGTATAGCCAACACAAGGAACAATCCTAAGCAGGCCTACTCAGATGTAAGTCTCATATTATTCAACAGAGCTCACTCCCAGGAAAGTGCCCTTAGGAATACAGCCTACAAGTGTCATCCTAAACAGAGTTGCACAAACTTATAAGCAAACTTATTTGTTGAAAGCAACAAGATGCTCACTGCATTTATCCCTAATAAAAGTCACCTTCTTAGGTGAATCATTACGCCACAGCTTTGTTCTTTCCACAGGAATGCCCTCCCAAACAATTCTGTTTTGTACATTTTACAAAATGATAGAAGTTTGGGGCCTTCCTAATAGCCTCAGGTAGACCCTACCACAGTGTATGATGTTGGAAATATGTAACTGTTCTGTATGTCCTTTGCAAAGTTCTAAAGTTCCAGTCATTATAGGGTTAACACTGTGCCTGATTCCCTACTGTCTGCATGACCTAGGAAGAAGATAATGACTGCTGTCAATCAAGGTCTAGAAGCAGAAAACCTGTTTTGTCTGTTTGGTCAGTTAGTCAGGTGACTTCCTTTGTTCAGGCAGAGAGGTCAAGAAGGAGGAGGAAGTGGTCTTCCGTTAAGCATGTGGCCTTCTAGTGTGAGGATATAGATCTTTAGTGTTTGTTATTTTCACCTCCCAGTACCCTTTCCCTGTAGTAATAAATATGTTTTTGCTTTCATGTTAAATGCCTCTCAATGATTATTTGATCCAGTGATCCATCGCACTGTTTGAGATAAAGAAATAGAATTTCAAAGAGAATTTCCTAACATATGAGCCATTACAAATTATGCACGTGAATGAACAATTGACAATTTTAATTTATTTGCGGGATGGCATCTCAGATTGCTTTGCTCAGATAAGCAGATTTAGAAGGGTATAACTGCTTAGGATGGTACTGTAAAAAGAAGCCACTTCCTGTCTCAGAGCTCTTGGGATGTAGCACCAGCCTCCCCAAAGTGTCCTCGTCCTCTGGGTGAGGAATTCATTGGGGGTGGAGAACAATTTTTTTTTTTAATTTATTTTTATATCCCGCCCTCCCTTGCCAAAGGCAGGCTCAGGGCGGCTCACAGACATGGAAACCATGATTTAAATAAAATACAGTGTAAACAAGAATTTTAAAATACAATTCAGTTACATAAATTAGTTAAAATAGATAAAAACAAGTACTATAAGGTGCTATAGGTCACAATCATACATAAGATGGCTAGATGGTTACACGTCAGTTCCAATTTCGGTTTAGCCAGGTTCTATCTTAAAAGCAAGCTGGAAGAGAAAAGTTTTGCAAACCCTGCGGAATTGATTCAGGTCCTGCAGGGCTCGCATCGTCTCTGGAAGTTGATTCCGCCATCGAGGGGCCATTACTGAAAAAGCTTGCTCCCTGGTTGTCTTCAGTCTAGCTTCTCTTGGCCCAGGGATTTTTAAAAGATTTTGAGAGCTAGATCTCAGTGCTCTCTGGGGGACATATGGGGAGAGGCGGTCCCTAAGGTAGGCAGGTCCTCGGCCATATAGGACTTTAAAGGTAATAACCAGCACCTTATAGCGAACACGGTACATAACCGGCAGCCAGTGCAGGTCCCGCAGCCCAGGCTGCACGTGTTCCCACCAAGGTAGTTCCACCAGCAGCCTGGCCGCCGCGTTCTGCACTACCTGGAGTTTCCGTGTTTGGTATAAGGGCAGCCCCATGTAGAGGGCATTGCAGTAGTCTAATCTCGAGGTGACCGTTGTGTGGATCACAGTTGCTAGGTCGCCGTGTTCCAGGAAGGGAGCCAACTGCCTCGCCCTCTTGAGGTGGAAGAAGGCGGCTCTAGCAGTGGCAGCTATCTGGGCCTCCGTTGATAAGGAGGATTCCAGTAGCACTCCCAGGCTCCTGACCCTGTGCACTGGTATCAGTGGCGCACCGTCAAAAGCTGGTAGGGTAATCTCCCCTCCTGGTCCGCCGCGGCCCACGCAAAGGACCTCAGTCTTCGCCGGATTCAACTTCAGCCCACTCAGCCTGAGCAAGTCAGCCACGTCTTGTAACGCTCGGTCCAGATTTATAGGGACATCACCAGTCTGGCCGTCCATCAATAGATAGAGCTGGGTATCATCAGGGTACTGATGACAGCCAAGCCCGTACCTCCGTGCAATCTGGGCAAGGGGGCGCATAAAGATGTTGAACAACATCGGGGAGAGAACTGCCTCCTGAGGCACCCCACAGTGAAGTGGGTCTCTCTGGGACAGCTCCCCCCCCCCCGATTGCCACCCTTTGTCCCCGACCTTCAAGGAAGGAGGAGAGCCACTGTAAGGCTAGCCCCCGAATTCCTGCGTCGGCGAGGCGGCGGGACAGCAGCCGATGGTCGACCATATCGAACGCAGCCGATAGGTCTAGCAGCAGCAATACTGCCGAGCCGCCTTGATCCAGTTGCCGCCGGAGGTCATCCATGAGGGCGACCAAGACTGTTTCTGTCCCATGGCCCGGGCGAAAGCCGGACTGGCACAGGTCCAGGACGGAAGCGTCCTCCAGAAAATCTTGTAACTGTAACGCCACAGCCCTCTCGATAATTTTGCCCAAAAAGGGCAAATTTGAGACCGGTCGCTAATGTGCCAATTCGGCCAGATCTGATGTAGACAAATAAAAGACAAAGCTGAACAGTGAGTTGGTATGCATGACACCAGCTGCTCCTAGGATGTATTCTGCAAAACAAAATGCTGCAAATGCATCCTGAAGTTTGCTTGTATCCATGAACTAGCCTTATCAACAAACACAAGCTACCAAATGTATTTTAATTCAACCTGTAGTAATCTACCAAGAGAAGCATTTAAATTCCCGAGTGATTAAAAATACAACTGGAAATATCAGCTTTACAACAGTGGTATCTCTGAGTGGGCTAGTACTTACTCTGGCTAGAAGAGTCATTCCCAAGAGCCACTTCTGACAGTCTCATTCCACTCTTGGCTATTGCATAGATACGGCTCTCCTAAAACAAGGGTGAAAAAAATCAGAGGAAAAGGCAAATCAAAAACAAAATCCTCTTCTAGCTGCAAGCATCCTGGGTTGCCTTGTTCATTCTTCATAACCTGTTACTTTCCCCCTCATTGTGTTCTGAGACCAATACTGAGAAACTCAGTTACAAGTAAATATCTCGCATGGCACAAAATTGTAAACTATCTGTTGAATAGGAAGGAGGACATTATCAGTGTCATCCTAAGCAAAGTTATCTCCTTCCAAATTCAGTGAATTCAAGGAGCTTAGAAGGATGCAGCTCAGCTTAGGGTGGCACTATAAGGAAGAAAGGAAGAGATTTTAGTTGTGATGGTCCTCAGCAACAGAAACAGACATCAAGAAGGTGGGCAGGAGGGAAAGGGCTGGGAAGAGAAGGGGTGTTGTGGGGGGCACAACTGTGGCAGGGAAGGTTTTATCATACTCATCCAATCTGTTATTTCTTCCCCCCAACCCCAGATCTTGAACCCTTCCAACATTGCTTTGCAACAGAGAAGCAGAAACTGTGGTTTAAAAATTCAGGTCACACATAATACCTTTCTGATGTGTTCTCTAAAGTGCTTAAAGATGCAAGGCTCAAAAAGCCTTAGTTCACCTAACTGCACCATAAATTAAAGATTGGTTTCACAGTTATGATTATACTCTCCAAAGGGAATGGAAATAACAATTGGGAATGTATTTGTAATAAACTATGGTACAGCCCTTTAATTTATGTCTTGACTTTTTGGCCATGAATCATCAGACTCTGGCATATTGTCTAGCGTATCCATCAGTTCTCATGCTTATAGGTGCAGACTGCTATAGCACAAGAATGTAGGAGGCCAGGCAAGAACAGTCCATAGTCAGCAACACACTTCACAATGTTCTGCCCCTCCCCAGGCCCAATTTCCCTTCACTACATAACATTCTTCCTTTATACTACTGCCTTATTTTGCAATTAGGAAAGAGCTCTTAGCCTAACCAAGGGTGGAACTTACATCTAATAAACAAGAACTGATTATCACATAAAATAACAAAGCAAAGTCTGTAATTTATATAATTATTCAGTTTCATTAAAAACTGTGAAGTTGGCTTTTCAAGGCAAAGAAGTTTGATTTTAAATCTGTGGTATATGTTATCTTCCCACTTACAGTGATTCCTGATTCATATCTTACCCAAGATGGAAATCTGTGCAAGGGAGGAGTGGGGGGTTTGTCTCCCAAGTCCCTTACGTTGGCTTCAGAAGTCCCCATCTCCTTGCTTGAACAAAGATTCTGAGGAGTCTCTTTGTCTATCCCTCCCTCCTCCTTCAGACAATCCTCCATCTCCATTTTCTCTGCTACCTCTTCATCAATATCTGTCTCTTCCACTTCTCTCTGGCTTTGCTCAAGAGCTCTAACAGACCGAAATTTGCTGATCTCAATGTTCACCACATGATGAAAACAGTCAGTTCCTGACTGAGGTTGGCTATAATGCCTCTTGGCTAGTTGGATGCTGTCTCTTGGATTGCTCGGAGTCCGAGCTTTTGGGAGAGTCATACTGCCACCTTCCTTCCTTGAGAAATCTGAAGGTACTAAAGTAATAGTTTTTGACAAGTTTAAGGCTGGAATGGATGGTGAAACAGAACAATTAGGAGCCTTTGCTATTTCTCTGGAGGACAAATCTAACCTATGAGTATGGAATGTGGTGCTCAGTTCATCTGATGGATTGTACAGAACAGATGCTATCTTGCCCAAGTCACTGATGGACTTTTGAAGTTCCAGAGGAGACTGTAAAGTCAAAGCTCCATGAAATTTCATAGTATCAGTTTGATGGTTCAGTGATGCTGTGCAGGTTTTTGGAGATGCCAGAGAGACAAAATCTTTTTCTGAAGAATTCTTGTCATGTGAGGAGTCAACAGCAAATTTCAGTGAGTTCTGGAAAGGTTTTGATGTTATAGCTTTTGCAGATAAATGTTGATAAGTCTGTTGGATGTCCACCGAGAAAAGACTGGAATTCTGGTCTGAGTTCTCAAGGAAGGGTGATAGTGAACTTCTAGGTAGCTGAACATTACAACTTGAAACAGATGGAGTTGTATCTACAATTGGGAGCAAAAGACAAGAGGAGTTTTTCGTTTGGAGATTACTCAGTATGACTTATTTTTGCAAAATTCATTCCAGATATTTATGTACTAAACAAACAATCTATGTGTGGATCAGCACATTGGCTCTTTGAATTCAGGAGCAGATCAGTCATTCAGCCACCGGTTCTATGTAGTAATGTTGCTTGATTTTTACCTTGTTTCTTCAGAGAACTAAGCCATTTGATTGGATAGGAATCCTGTATAAGTTATAACAATATAACTTTTGTGAGTCAACCTAGTCCTGGTCAGAATTTCTCTGCAAATAATTGTATGATTCAGCCATTGACCTTGTCCTTTCTTACTCTGTGCCACAGACTGCCACTTGGCTTTGTGATTGCTGTACTTGCATCAGTATGTATACTCACATGGCACTTCAATCATTGTAATAACCTACATGGCATTTTTCAAGTATGCAAAGAGTTGCATATATATGTTATTTTATATCTAAGTCTTAATCATATTTTATTATTTTACATCTAAGTCTAAATTATAAATTGTTATATGTGTTTTGATTTTATAATTATAAGGTATTGTTATTGTTTGTATTATGACTGTGAGCTGCCCAAAGTCCGCATGGAGTAGGCGGCATATAAATTTAAAGAAAATAAATAAATATTTTTTACTAATCTTTACAGCATCCCTATCAGATATGCCAGAATTATCACCCCCATATTGCAGAAAAGGGACTGAGGCTATTTATGGCTTGCTTTAGGCCACCTATTGAAATCATGGCAGAAGTGAGATATTAAGCGAGGACTTCCTACTCTCATTTCACACTCCTCCAAATGTACAGCATGAAAAGGTCTGATGACTTGATCATTTTTTTTCCAACAGAAAAATCATGAAATTTCAGTACTGGAAAAAAACTTATACTATAGACCAGGGGTGACCAAACTGTGGCTCAGGAGCCACATGTGGCTCTTTCACACATATTGTGCGGTTTTTGAAGCTATCAGTTGGCTTGGAAAAGGCATTTCTCTCTTTCAATAGTTTCACCAAGCCATGCCAGCTGGCAGTCTGGAAATGTATTTTAAGTCAAAATTGCTTTCTTTCCACACCTCTCTCCTCATCTATTTGCCTTCCTTCCTTCCTGTCTTGTGACTCTCAAACAACTGATGTTTATTCTATGTGGCTCTTACATAAAGCAAGTTTGGCCACCCCTGCTATAGACATTCACAATATTTGGAAGATTTCTTGTGTTTAAGTGTAATTATTTTTGCAAAAGTTAATATGCTATCGTATGTTCAACGATCATACATTATTAAAGATTTTAATGTTATAAAGTTTAGCTTACTGTCTAAACATGTTGGTAGTCCTACCTTTGTGATTCTAAGAGAGTTTCTGTCCAAATAATACACTTTCTTTGAATTTCCACATAATTTATTTTTTGCCTTAATGTTTTCCCTATCTTTCATAAGGCAAAAAATTGAATATGCATGTGCTGATGGTAGCATAGGGTGCAACAGTCTGCAACTCTTTCTCAAGTAGAGTATACTTGTAATTTTTCTTATAGAATTTCCCCCCTTTTACATGCCATTAAAATGCCAATAATACAGGTTTATATGCTAACTAAGTTACACAACTGAAGCATTCCATGTTGCTTGATCATCAAAAGAAGCTTAGGTTTGCTACACAATGCGTACTTTTTCTATATTTCAATTTTGACAGAATTTCTGAATTCTACTCTAGCATTTCCAGAAGATAGTCCATCTTTTTCACCAGGACTCAAAGTGGATTATACACAGTGAGTCAATACAACCCACAACAAACTATACCACAGTCCATGATAATTTATCCAAGGAAACTGTGAAGACTTGTACAGTGCTACCCTATTGACAGCATAGAAAAGTTCTCTTGAATAATTCAGTTTTGCATAGTTTGCAGAAAGCCAGAAGAACGAGAGCCTTCCTGACTGCAGGCAGGCCACTTCACAAAGTGGGAGCCACTGCAAAGAAAGCATCATGGATGGGCAGTTGTTGATTTTGCCCATTTGCCGGTTGGCACCTGCAGAGCATAAACTTCTTTCTTTCTTTCTTTCTTTCTTTCTTTCTTTCTTTCTTTCTTTCTTTCTTTCTTTCTTTCTTTCTTTCTTTCTTTCTTTCTTTCTTTCTTTCTTTCTTTCTTTCTTTCTCTCTTTCTTTCTCTCTTTCTTTCTTTCTCTCTCTCTCTCTCTCTCTCTCTCTCTAGACTACTGTTCTTGTTACTCTTTCTACCCTTCTGTCCAAAGACAGTTAACATTCTATTAAACTTACACAGATTGATCTAACTCTAATCATGCATATTTTAGAGGATATATAAATTTTACTGATGTAATTATGTTTATACTTGTATTTTATGTTTTGGAATTACCCAATTTTTAATTGTTTTGCTGGTTTGATTACTGTATTATGCTCTTTTACTTTTAAGTTTACTTGCTATGGCTTTTATTGCTAATGCAATAAAGTTTATATATATATATTAGAGGACAAGTATAGTCAGTTACTGACAACACTAGTCAGATAATAGCCTCCCAACCCCTCTATAGAGCTTACAGGTCTACTCTGAGCCATAAACTAGATAAAATTCCTTATCAGTATACTGAATGGCAAAATTCCTTCCTTACCACCAAAATGGATTGTTAAAATGGCTAAAAGACTATCATCATCACTTTGCAATTTTCTAGTGGTCAAAACCATAGAGAAAGCAGATGATCAGAAGAGATGCCTGTCTGGAAGAAACAGATATATGTTTTGCCACAGCCCTTGTTATTTTCAAAAAGGAAATTGCATTCTCCTATTCAGAAGAACTTCCTGTTAATTCCAAACACACTTATATGCGTATGCATTATGGAGGGGAGTTTGAGCCTGTTTGGAGAGGAGGGACATACTCTCCACAAATGTTTAAAGCCAATGTTGTTTTTATTATAACTTGTCACATTCCAGAGCTGAGCACTGGCATAAAAGACACTTTCAGAGTTAAGCCTTGGTTAAACCCTCTCCTCACATACAAAAAAAACTATTCAGGAGCCTCTGAATTGACTCAGGGGCTGATCTAATACACTTATATGTGGAAGTCAATGTATTATTCAGAACAGACTGATCGGTGGCATCTCAGAACACTTAATACCAGGTTATTGTCACAACTGTCTCATTCTGTAAACATTCAGAGCAGATGATGACAACCTGCTTACAAAGCTTCCAACTAGAAGGGTGCATGCATGCACTTGTAGAGAAAGCAAAAGCCTAGTGGATGAAGAGGCATAAGTACATGCCAATGAGTTTTGCAGCACAGAATTCACACCCTGCCATTTCCCTTGCATTTGAAACATTAATTACATTCTGGTGAAAATCACTGCCTTTGGAATTCAGCAGAAGGAAAAGATTTATTTAACTACAAGCAAGATGAATCACAGACAAAGTAGGCTTTTTTACACAGTGGGCTTCAAATGTCTATATGTATTAGGACAATACATGACCCATGGTGCTCACCACCATGTTGAAATCTACACTGCTATGTAAAAAGGCAATCAGTATATGAAAACATAATGAAGGAAGCAGTCCTAAGTGGTCTGAAGACTGCAGCCATCAACTCAACAAGACAAAAATAGAGCCATACTTTACGCAGCAAATAAGATTGCCATGTGTATGTTAACATTACAGTGGCACTTTAAACACCCATGTACATGTAACGAGAATAGCTGACAGGGCTAGGGCTCCCTGATAGGTGTACACTGGTGCTTAAAAACACAAATATGTTACCATTCTTTATGTGTTGCTGCAAGAGCTATTGTTGGAACACTTAATATTCTGGACAACCATGCCTGCTGTCCTATGTGTATATTAGGACTGGACTGATAGTTAACTTCTAATGTTTTAAAATTTAACATTGAACAACTACAATCCATATTCAAGTGGACTCATGAACTTCACAAAAGTGACCATCAGAACCCATTAGGATAGAAGTCACCAGTTAGAAAGGTCTGAATATCTGGCACCGATAAAACATGGAGTTGGAATTCACATTGTAATATCCTAAACAACAGCTTATGAAAGTCCTTTTGTTTATCTCCCTGCTGCTAAAAATGACTAACATTGTAGGCAAATAATGCTAATCAGCATTTTGATGATGCATCACTACTGAAAGACATGCCATGCTAAAATTAGTGGGATGACACTCACAATTGGAATATTAGGATTGGGGGATACAATTTGTTTAAAAGAGACAGACAAATAAGGAAGGGGGGGGGGGAGGAGTAGCTTTATAAGTAAAATAGGTATATGCTTATGAAGAAATATGTGAATATGTAGAAGTTCAGCTGAGAGCCTATGGGTACAAATAAACGGAGTAAAAACCAATAGTAATATTATGGTGGGGGTCTGCTATAGACCACCAAGCCAGGCAGAGGACTTGGATGACACACTCCTAGAACAGATTACAAAATTCTCAAAGAGATGGGAAACAGTGCTCATGGAAGATTTCAATTACCTGGATATCTGTTGGAAGTCTAACTCTGCTAAAAATAAAAGGTCAAATAAATTCCTGACTTGTCTTGCTGACAACTTCATTTTCCAGAAAGTAGAGAGGGAAACAAGGAATCTGCTATCTGGGGTTTAATTCTCACCAAAAGGGAAGAACTGATTGACAGGGTGAAAGTAGTGGGCACCCTGGGTAGTAGTGACCATGTTATTTTGGAATTTAGTCTTGGGGAAGGGAAAAGCTGTATGTAGTCAGACATATAGGCTAGACTTCAGGAATGCAAATTTTGACAGACTTAAGAGTTATGCTGGGTAGAATCCTCAGGGCCAGATGAATTACATCCAAGGGTACTAAAAGAATTTACAGATGCAATATTTGAGTCTCTGCCCATAAAAAGTCTGCCATGAAAATGTTGTGATGCGACGTCACTCCAGAGTCGGAAACAACTGGTGCTTGCACAGGGGACCTTTCCTTTCCTTTCCATTATTTTTGAGAATTCTTGGAGAACAGGTGAGGTGCTAGAAGTTTGGAGGAGGGCAAATGTTGTTCCCATCTTCAAGAAGGGAGAAAAGGAGGATCTGGGTAACTACTGACCCATACCTGGAAACGTTTTAGAACAAACAATCAAACAGTCAGTTCTTGTATATTTAGAAATGATGGCTGTCAAATAAGAGCCAGCATGGGTTTTTCAAGAAGTCATGTCAAACCAGGACTTTTTCTAGCAGGAGCTCCTCTCCACAGGGCTCTTTTTCTAGCAGGAGCTCCTCTGCATATTAGGCCATGCCCCCCTGATGTAGCCAATCCTTCTGGAGCTTACAGTAGGCCCTGTACTGAGAGCCCTCTAAGCTGTTGGAGGATTGGCTACATCAGGGGGTGTGGCCTAATATGCGGAGGAGCTCCTGCTAGAAAAAGAGCCCTGCCTCTGAATATTAGGCCCGCCCACTGATGTAGCCAATCCTCCAAGAGCTTAGAGGGCTTTTAGTACAGGGCCTACTGTAAGATCCAGGAGGATTGGCTACATCAGGGGAGCGTGGCAGAGGAGCTCCTGCTAGAAAAAGAGCTTTATCAAACTAACCTTATCTCTTTTTTGGAGAAGGTTACTACCTTGCTGGATCAGGGGAATGTTCTAGACATAGTTTATTTTAATTTCAATAAGGCTTTTGATAAGATTCCACATACTGTTCTTGTTGACAAGTTGGTAAAATGTGGTTTGAATCCTGTTACTGTTAGATGGATCTGTAACTGGTTGACAGATCACACTCAAAGAGTGCTTGTGAATGGTTCCTCATCCTCTTGAAGAGGAGTGACAAATGGAGTGCTTCAGGAATTGGTCATGGGGCCTGTTTTGTTCAACATCTTTATAAATGGTTTGGATGAAGGAATAGAGGGAATGGTTACTAAATTTGCAGATGATACTAAATTGAGAGGGGTAGTAAATATGGTAGAAGACAGAGGATACAAGATGATGCTGACAGACTGGAAAACTGGGTTACAACAAAGAAAATGAATTTTAACAGGGATAAATGTAAAGTTCTGCATTTAGGTAGGAAAAATCAAATGCAAAATTATAGGATGAGGGAGACTTGTGTCGGCAGTGGTATGTGCAAAAAGGATCTTGGGTCTTAGTAGACCATGCACCAAACATTAGTTAGTAGTGTGATGCAGTAGCTAAAAAGGCAAATGTGATTTTAGGCTGTATCAACAGAAGAATAGTGTCCAGGTCATGCAAAGTGATGGTATCACTTTGCTCTGCTCTTGTTAAATCTCACCTAGAGTAATGTGTTCTATCTTGGGCACCACAATTTAAGAAAGATATAGACAAGCTGGAACATGTCCAGAGGAGGGCAATGAAGGTGATGAGGTGTCTGGAGACCAAGTCCTATGAGGAAAGGCTGAAGAAGCTGGGTATGTTTAGCCTGGAGAGGAGACGTGATATGATTGCCATCTTCAAGTACTTGAAGGGCTGTCATATAAAGAATGCTGTGGAGTTGTTTTCAGACCAGAACTGATTGGTTGAAATTAAATCAAAAGAGTTTTCATCAAAATACTAGGAAGAACTTCTTGACAGAGCAATTACTCAGTGGAACAGGAAGCGGTGGGCTCTCCTTCTTTGAAGGTTTTCAAACAGCGACTGACAGCAATGCTGATTCTGTTAACTTAGGCAGTTTGGGAGAGGGAGGTCAGAAAGGGTTGCATCAGTGCTAAGTTGTTGGGGGGGGTTTTGCCATCTTCTGGGCATGGGGTGGGGTAACTGGAGGTGGGGGAGGTATTTGCGAATTTCCTGCATTGTGCAGGGGGTTGGACTAGATGTCCCTGGAGATCCCTTCCAACTCTATGATTCTATGAACCAAGATCTACCTCATAGCACCGCACCTACCTCATGGACCGACATCCACCTATGCAAACCTCAACTTCATCAAACATCCAAATGTACAAGCAAGCTATTTTGACTACATCCAAGGTTTCCCCATCTACAGGAGGTAAGTGGGTGACCACCTCCCAGGTCCAAGGAGAAGGGTTGGTGAACCCCAGAACCCATATCCATAATGAGGTGCACCACCTCCCAGGCCCAGGGGGAGTGTGGTGGATCATCAGGGGGAGGCAGGTGGGTAACTGCCTTTGAGGCCTGAGGAGAAGGGTTGGCCACTGCCAGAATCCATCTCCACCATGAGAAGGTGGGCAGGTGCCCTCCTCCAAGGCCCAAATGGGAGTTTGGCGGTCCAACCCCCTAAACCCTATCACTAGGGGGAGGCAGGTAGATGAACACCTCCTGAGCCCAAGAAGAATTGCCCGTCTGCAGCAACAATGTCTATGAGGAGGAGGTGGGCAGTACTCACCCCCCAAGCCAATCCCCTCTAAACTTGAAGGGCAGGTAGACGGACACCCTGGGAAGGTCTGCAAGTTTGCTGCCTCAACATACTCCTCCTGAACCTGTGGCTGTGATTTCCCCACAGAGCACTTTCCTGGGGTCACCTGCTTTGGGGAGCTGTATCTCAGGCCCTCCTAAATCCAATACTCACCAAACTTGGTAGGCAAGTAGAGGAGAGTCAGCTGGAGACTCGCTGTGAGTTCAGAATCTCTAGCCCACAGGGGTGCAATTCTACCAAATCGCAAACCTCATGAAATGAACCAGCTCAGTAAATGAGTGAGACACCACAAACCTGGATGAACCTCCATTTTCCCGGTTTTTGCCCACCTTTATTAACTACCCAACAATGTGATAGCAGGAACAGAACTGAGGATTCTTGCTTCCAATTACCCTATTGATTCCTAGACATTAGTGATCAGTTTAAAAAAACACATTTACCCTTCAAAGCTTTCTGAAGTGCTTCAATCTGCTCTGTCAACCTCAGGTTGCAACTCCTAAGGTAATGGTTTTCCAGCTCAAGCTGTAAAACAATGGAGGAAAACTATGAAAAAGAATCATTTGAAATACCTTTTCATTTACAAAGGTTCTGTGCAGGTTTCTTAATTAAATGAAATCTTTTTTATAATTAAAATTAATTCAATCAAAGAACTTTTTAAAGTCTCACTACTTGGAATACTCCTTTACCCCAGGGCTTTTTTGGTAGAAAAAGCCCAGCAGGAACTCATTTGCATCTTAGGCCATACTCCATGATGTCACCACTGCGCTTTTTTGTAGAAAAAGCCTGGCAGGAGTTCATTTGCATATTAGGCCATACCCTCTGATGCTTTGCCAGCCAGAACTGCATTCCTGTGTGTTCCTGCTAAAAAAAAAAGCCCTGCTTTACCCTATCACTTTGTAGCCACACACACCAACATCTACTAAGTTCAATGAAGCTGGACTCACTTAACTAAATTACTAACTAAATTCAGAGATTGTACTATAAACTTGAATTTTTACAGGGCCAACTCAACAGCCAATTGCACCAGAAAAGAAGAGCATATAACTGGACACTATGGGTTAGATCCAAAGTCTCTCTACTGTAAGTGAAAAGGCCATGAGCACAGCCCTGGAAAGCCAGTATATACATTTTCTATATAAATAAAAATAGGCACTTCTGTGATGTAAGAGAGATTTTTTTTGATTAATCTTTCTCACTGCAGATAGTGTTACCAAATATGGGTTAGAAAATTCCCAGATATTTGCAGGTGATACCTGGAGAGGGTGGAATTGAGTAGGGGATATAATGCTACAGGGTCCATCCTCTGAGGAATCCATTTTCTTCAGAGGCAATGATCCCTATAATCTGGAGAGCAGTTGTAATTCCAGGAGATCTCCAGGTTGGCACCCCTAACTGCAAATCCCCATAATGTTATATCCCAAGGCCTTCTGGGGGGTTCCCCAAGTTCTGAGGACCTGTTTTGGGACAATGTGAAGGCTGCAAAAGGAAAGTGAGGATTGAAAAGCCCATCTAACTAACGGAGCTCTGCTTGTGGTCCTTTGAATCCAACTATGTATATTCTCATATTTCACCTAAAAAGACTCCTGATGATAGTGTCAATGCAGTGGTTTCCCCAAGGATCCTTAGACAGGACCCCCATAAGCAGAGAGAAAAAAATCAGTATAGCCACTTTGCTATGGAAGCTTACTGAACAACCTTGAGCCAGTCACACTATCTTTGCCTAACTGCCTCACAGGGTTGTTATGAAAATAAAATGGAGAGCAAAGGATGCAATCCACTTTGGGTTCCCATTGGAGAGAAAGGTAGAGTATAGATGAATGAATGGATAAATAAATAACAGGTAGCATTGGACAGCTGCCAAGTAAAGGATGGCCATGAAATAGTGGGCCTAAAAGCCCATTTTTGTGTCAGCACAGTTGTGAAAACATACAGGGATGTAAAAAACAGCAGCTCTTTAGTAAGCCATACACAGTGAAACATAGCTTGTGTTTGAAATATTCCTAATAAAGAATTCTGTTTTCATGAATGCTGTATTGCTGTTGTCCATGAAGCTTTTCTATCACACACTAATAAATATTTCAACCAGTACAGCTCAGAAAAGAGGAGACAAATGCCCACCTCTTTCAGCTTAACTGTCACCCAGTCCTTAATTTTGGCAGCTTTTTCTTGAACAATTTTAGCTTCTTGTGCTCTCAATCGCTTCTGTAAAAGAAAAAGACGAAAGTGTTAGGAAAGCACTAGAGTCAATTTGATCTCATTTTTCATAAATGTGCTTGAGTATCCTTTTACAAGATATCTTGCTTGTGCAATTGAAAGGGATATATTGAAGATCTTATGGACTTGCACCCAGGGATGGTAGTGGGGAAAGGGTGCAAACTGCATGAAAGCCCTACAAGGCTGAACACCCCAAGGTTATGTATTCATTCATATTGCTTAAGGTTAAAGGACAAGAAAGACTGTCCAAACGTTCACCTATAGGCCAGTGTCTTATGTTCTAATCCCAGAATTCCATGAAAATGAGCTGGAGTGCAAGCAATGATGACAAATGAACATGGGGACAATCAACAGTCTTGAGTGAAAGGGAGGAGGAAGAGAGGGTTACACTCCAACAGCCACTGCAGCATGTTCTCTGAAGATGAGCCAAAATGATTCCTTAGCTGAGGATTATAAATAGTGAGGAACAACAAGCAACTGCAGCAGCCTCAAGCGGGAAGAAACAGAAGTGGATAGCTACCCTCCCCAACACCCACTGGACAACTAATGTGGTGATTAAAACAAAACAAACAATCAAAAAGACTCAGTACTATGTGATTATCATGGCAGAGTGCCTTGAGTTAAATTTATGCCAATGACTGGAAATCCTGTTTCCACAAATACGTATTATCCAAAGAATATACTCAGTTCCTACCTTATATTGGATGCACCACGCAAGCATACATTTAGGAAACTTAAACTGGTGGCAAAGTATCTCCACAACATGTTGCCGAGCAGAGCTTCTGATTGGCCACTGGAGATCTGATTGGCTGTGCAGATTAGGGTTACCAGACCTTTCACTATGGTGGTAGGTCTCCTGTTGACAACCTGCTTTGCATTTTTTAAAAAATGTTGGGGATATGTGTGGTGGTACCACTTTCAGGGAGAACTGGAAATGACAGTGCATAGCTCTAGAAAATACTGAAAAGGTTTGGATTCTGGCGATTCCTAGACCTATCCACCAACATTTCTGGCTTTTCCTTGGAAGTGATGTCACAGCGCACATGACACCACAAATCCTCCCATGTTTATTATGTCTATTTTATACTATCATGAATTGCTCTGAGCCTCACTTTGTGGGGGAGAGGAGGTATATAAATTGAATAACAAATAAATGCCCACCCTCCGGCCTGCCAGTTGCCAGGCCAAATTAAAATAATATTTGGGCATCAGTTGGTAGTATAGTGTTGTTTTTTCTCTTCCTTACTCCTCTTTCCCAGTGTATTTTAAAATAGTATTCATTTTCTTCCCTGCGCTCAGGCTTTCTCTCTGTGTCTGGTTGGCTCTGCCTCCTATGGCAGCCATTTTGTGACTGTGCTCACCAATCTGTGTCAGAATTCGAACGGTTTCCACAGGCTCAAAAAGTCTGGGGCCTAAGATCTACCACAAGGAAAGTAAGTACAGGATTGCAGTCTAGGTGGCTGGGTTTTAACCAGAATCTGAACATGCCACTGAGTACTTGTTTGGCCTATTAGCTTTCCTGGATTCCTAGCTTTTATTTTTTAAAAGGCAAATATCTAGGCCTTCTAGATTCAGAAGTAGAAAGCAAAATGTACAGATCATTTTCTACCAAATTTATGCTGTGAAAAGAGACTTCTGCCAATTTCCTTTTGTTCTAGTCAATAAGGCAGGTCACAGTTGAGACTGAGATGTATGGGAAGCCCAAGGTAGGGTTGCCAGTCCCCAGGTCCCCATGGGTTTCCCCCCAGTTTTCAGGGTTTCTGCCCACTGCCAGCCAACTGGCCAGTGGGAGGGGGAAATCCCACCCCCACACAGTGACACTGTACAGTGACACTTTGGTTTGAGGGCAAAACTCGGATTGAAGCCAATTTTACCACAGAGTTTTGTCCAAAAACTAGAGCATTGCCAAATGATGTCCCAGACATGATGATATCATTTCCAGGTGATGTCATCATGCCAGGGATGTCCCACCAGTGCAACGAGGGGACCAGGGAATGCTTTGCTTTCATTGAATTTGTTGAGGGCTTGCAGTTAATTCCATGTTTTCTGTTACTTCGCTTTTAACCCGCTTCTAAGAGTAACTAGTATTAAAGAATAGTATCTCATACCTTTTTCTGTATTCTGCCCCCCTCTTTTAAATGTAATTTAGTCTGCCTACTAAAAATACAAAGAGGGAATATTTATCAGTTCATTCCACAGCTCTTTCAGGTTGAGAGCAGCAGGAAAAAAAAGTGATCTTTATATTTAATAACAGTAAAATGATTTTAGATGGTACATCAGTAAGTCAAATGGAGCCAAAATGGGTGGCATTACCTACTGATGGAGGGCATGGAAGCAGTCCAATCTTTCAGGTGCTTTTGTCTTTGAAAATTTTGCAGGCTATACAGAATATATTATTTATTATTACATTTATTACTTTAGACTTTTATCCTGCCCTCTCTGCAAGCAGACTCAGGGGAGGCTAACAATCAGTTCAAACATTTATAATTACAATTTAAAAACAATTAAATACAATTAAAATGTTTTTTAAAAACACTTTTTATTTTAATTAAACAAAAAGAACTATTTACAATGAATATTAGAACAGATTTACTTTTTCTCCATCCTCGAAATCAAGTCATCACAGATTTTTGTCAGTTCGTCTTTTTCCTTCACCTTCTGTTCCATAAGCCTCTCCAGTGACTGGACTCTCACTTGTTCCTTGCGCAATGCAGCCTGCAGTGCCATCACTTCCACTTTCGCTTTGCTGCTTATTTCAGCTATCTCTTTATTAGCTTGGCATAGCTTTTCTTCTGCATGTGCTTTCAGAGCCTGATATCTCTGCTCTTCCTTCTTAGCTCTGGCAGCATAGTCTTCAACACACTTCTTCAGAGCCTCTTCATTCTTTTGAAATCCTTCTATGGCCTCTTTCCGTTTCTCAGATCGTTTGAAGAGGTCAGCAAACAATTTTTCCATGGAATTCAGCTCAGAGAGTAATTGCTGTTTTTCATCTAGTACTTTCTGCAGTTCTTTTTTGGCATGTTCCTTTGGATATAGCTTATCCAAAGATCTGATCGGTTTCTTTTTACACAACTGAGTTTCAAAGGTTTTTATTTAAAACTGGGATTCAATAACAATCTGAGTGCTCATGAAAACGCTGAAGTCCAGACTAACCTTTCTGCATGCTAGGATTCTCTTCCTTCTAATTGCATATTAAAAGCACAATCCTATGGGGGGACCCAAAGTGCTTTGGGAGCAAACCATCCCCCATGTTGGCAGAAATTGCATTAGCGCCAGCATAAGTCCAGTCCTGCTGTGCAGGAGGGCACTTACGTTGGTGTGGGGCTGCCGAAGCACTGCTGTGCCCAAAAACGGCGGCACTGTACGGTTGCGCCCAAGCGTTGGCGGAAGTGCGGCGGAGCGACATGCTCCGGCGCAGGAGGGGGTGGTGTTGGGGGCACAGCCTGTCTTAGGCGGCTCCCTAAGTTGTTCGGGCCATGACATGCCCCCCCCCCCCCGAGAGGCATAAAGTTACGTCTGCAAAAACAGTAGCATATCCTATAGGCACTAATTGAAACCAAAACCAAAGGTTGTCCCATCTGCTGTGCAAGCTCATAAACCCCTTAGGGAGTGGTGTAATTTCCTCACCAATCCCCTCGTGCCTCAGGCTGATGAGCCCCCTCCCCCACAGCCAATCACTGTTCCCCCCCCTCCTAGAAATACTTCTGCTCTGGCCCGGCACAACTCAGTTGTTAGGGACAGGCACGTGTGGCAAGGGGCTCTGACGGGAAGCTCCTTGCCACATGGACTTAGAGCGAGGGACAGGCACGTTGGTGATGGGCTCTTCACTGCGCGATTGCTTTGACAGTATCTTTGACTTGAGAGGGGGAGAGCGAGGTCTCTCCCCTGGTGCTAACTGCTCTTGTTTCCAGGTTTCCACAGGTTCCTGGCTCCCGGAGGCTCAGCATGCGAGGACTGTTGCCCATGGCTGAGTAAGTGCAACTGTGCACCCCCACTGTCCTCCTCTCGCTCAAGACTAGGTGGTGTGTGAGTGTCTCCAACTCTTGAACCAGGCAGCAGACTAGGCTTGCCAGTCCCCAGGTCCCAAAGGTACATAACCCACCATGAAAACCAGCTTCTATTATTAAATTATACAAGGTCACCAAAAATAAACACAAATTCCACCATCATAAATTACAACATAACCTTTAGTCCTTAATAGAAAAGGAAGCAATAGCACCAAGAGTCTTTCTTTTCATCCTATGGTAAAACTTCCCATCTCATTCCATGAAATCCTGGTGTAGTACTCCAAATGTTTAATGTCTGTCCAAAGTTGAAGCCAATAATCCAAGTTTCCAAGGACAAGGTCGTACTGAACCCTTGTTTCGCGTGAGCTTCTTCAAGCTGCAACAATCCTGAATAACATGAATAATATACAATGATACAATAAAACCATATGCACATAAGCCATAAAAACATTTTAAACCCTGAATAAAATAAACAAACCTCATAGCAATTTCTCTTAAGTGTTAGGCCAAACAGCCAGCATATTTGAAGGAACACCTACAAGGTGCTACAGTGAGTCATGCTAAATGGCTTATATGCAGCAGGTGCAACAATTCAACATGTTCCTTAAAGCTACAGAGTACCCAGCTACAGTAATGCTAAATACTTATTACAAATATCCAAAGCACAAGCCAATAAATTATTTTATAAACAGTATATTTTATAAAAAAACATGCCAAATCCCAATCACTATTTAGACCAAATAGTGATTGGGATTTGGCATGTTTTTTATAAAATATACTGTTTATAAAATAATTTATTGGTCTAAATAGTGATTGTATATTATTCATGTTATTCAGGATTGTTGCAGCTTGAAGAAGCTTATGCGAAACAAGGGTTCAGTACGACCTTGTCCTTGGAAACTTGGATTATTGGCTGCAACTTTGGACAGACATTAAACATCTGGAGTACTACACCAGGATTTCATGGAATGAGATGGGAAGTTTTACCATAGGATGAAAAGAAAGATTCTTGGTGCTATTGCTTCTTTTTCTATTAAGGACTAAAAGTTATGTTGTAATTTATGATGGTGGAATTTGAGTTTATTTTTGTTGTCCTTGTATAATTTAATAATAGAAGCTGGTTTTCATGGTGGGTTATGTACCTTTGATTTTTTTGTCCTTTTGCCGTGTTACTCTCTGTGTGTTGTATAAATCCCCAGGTCCCAGCAGGAGTTCTTCCACTTTCCCAGGCTCCTTCCCACCCCCAGTCAGCTGGCCAGCGGGGGGAAGCCCCTCCCCCAGAGGACCATGTGCCTTTCCACCTCCGGAGGCTTCAGTCTCCGATTGAAAGGCTTCCTCTTGGGATGGGGTGTCTGTGTTACTTTGAACAAGTTGGCAGCAACTTGTAAGTAGAGAGGCCACTCCCTCGCTTCAGCGTCGCCAGAAACGGCACGGGGTGGGGAGGGAATTGTCTGCTGAGCACTTCATTATTCCCTATGTGGAGATCGATTCTCATAGGGTACAATGGGGAATTGATCTGGAGGTTTTGGGGGCTCTGGGGGAGCTGTGTTTTGAGGTAGAGGCACCAAATTTTCAGTATAGTATCTAGTGCCACTCCCCAAAGTACCCCCGAAGTTTCAAAATGATTGGACCAGGGGGTCCAATTCTATGAGCCCCCAAAGAAGGTGCCCCTATCCTTCATTATTTCCAATGGAGGGAAGGCATTTAAAAGGTGTGAGGTCCCTTTAAATGTGATGGCCAGAACTCCCTTTGGAATTCAATTGTGCTTGTCACACCCTTGTTCCTGGCTCTGCCCCCAATGTCTCCTGGCTCCACCCCCAAAGTCCCCAGATATTTCTTGAATTGGACTTGGCAACCTTACAGCAGGGTCAGGCAGGGGGAGGTGGCCTCCCCCCGTGCCACTGCTGGCACCCTTCCCTTGGTCTATCCTCTGCCTTGGATGCCTGTGGGGAGGTGGGTCAGAGACTGTCCCTTTAAGAGAGCACCCAGCTGAAACACAGCCTGCTCCTCCAGCTGCTGCCCCTGCAGGTTCTCTTGATTTCTGTCTCTGTTTTGCAGGTGGGAATCCAACACAGAGGCTTCCTGTGTGGTGCTCTACCTCCCCTCCACTCTCTCAGCTGTTCCTGCTCACCACTCTGAGTGGAGCCCCACCCCCGCCGAGATTGCCCAACATACACCAGGGAAACCGTTACACTCTGTTCTGGAAAAATAAAGTCTGAGCTGTGCCCTCCATTGTCCCTCCTGCTTGGCATCTGCTGCACGTTCCCTGGGCGCCTCCCCTCTGTCACTCTGTCAGTGGCCTCTCCGAGGGAATGCAGGGAGGGTGGGCACACTTGGTTCTTGAGGGTGGATGGGGAGAGGGCTATGAGCCGCCACATTGCCCCCGTGTGGCTGAACAGGGGAGGTGGGTTGCCACCCCTCAGCCTGGCCGGGCTGATGGCCTACCTGACCCCACAGGGATGTTGTGTGCAGGGCACAAGGGGGAGGCTGTTGAAGTGGATGTATGCCCAGTAGCTCGCACTCTGAGTTCTGTGGCCCCCGGGGGAGGTGTTCCATGCACAAAGCAGGAGGTGTCAGGGCAACACAGGGGTCTCTGGGTGGGGGGTGTCTGTGGGACTTGGTGGTCTGCTCACTCCCAGACACACATTCCAGCCACTGTTTATGGCAGCGAACTCCTGCACTGTGTGCTTCCTGTTCATCTGTGCATGCCTCTACCTGTCTGCCTGCCATTGGGAGAATCTCTAACAGGGAAGAGTGTGAGGGGATTGACAGCCTCTCAGGCACAGGCTTTCCACCTCCTCTTCCAGTCACATGCAATGGGCTGGCCGATTCCGTGGTCCTACGCGACCCTGTCCCTCTTCCACCCCCACCTCGGCAGCGAGCCAATGGCGTGGGCATGGGTGCAATCACCATGGCAATGGCTTCTCTCGTGCTTGTCTGCCCACACTCCTCCTCCCCGCCTGGCGTAACATTTCCCCTTTGGGAGCCAACTGCAGCCGCCTATGCTAGTTCTACACTCGAGCGCAGCTACATGGCAGTTCTCAGGATTGAGCTGTAAATTCTTTAGCAAAAGAGTTATCTCTGTTATCTGATGATCTTCTATATACTGATATTCATTATACACTTTGCGTAATTGGTAAAAAGCATACTGGAGTTCTGAAAACTTGGAATGGGGCAGCATTAACAATTGCTGTTGGCAAAGAATCTGTGATGGTACTTGCAGATCAATTAACCGCCCAAGGTTTTGGATTGTAATTTTGAGTTTTTATTCGGTTTCCTAAATGGTTGTACAGAAAGGTAACAGAACAACATGTACATTATGTGCAAATTAGACTACCAATTTGGGAAACTTTAATATGGCAGTTCTAAGGAAGGCTTAACCACCTCTATCATGCTTTCAGCTGAAAATACACTTGTTAAGCAGAACAAAAAACTCATAAACATGATTTAATTGAAAACTTGCCAAATTGAAAGCAATGAAGTTATCCTATCTAAGCATTACTTGCTTCCTTATGCAATATATTAAATAATTCTGTTTGAATTATACCAATATTTGACAATATTTTAGCAACTGTTAATAGCTACTCTTATGATCTGTAATTTCCTGATATTGCAAGATACTTCTTTTGTATTCTGTTAAAGTAGATTTGCCTGTTTATTAAACTGCCATTGGTGGTTGCTAAACAGATTATCCATTTTACCTGCTCTTCCAGTTGTGTTTCCAGTTGGTTTATCAGTTCATCCTTTTCTTGTACACTGTTCATCAGTTCCTGGTATTTCTTGTGTTCAATTGATTCACTTGTTTTCATGTTTGCAAGTTTCAACTTCTCTTCCACCACTTCAGCCTGAAAGATTCACTCACATGGTCATTGTAAACATTATAGCTAGACTTTGGTGAAATTAATAACTAATTTAATAATTAGTTCCTATCCACAGGAACTCTTAAGGAATTGTCAAGATTTTGTTATTCTTTATAATTCCATGCCCAGAGCTTTGGGACTCCTGATGAAAATATAACATCAAAGGGCTGAAAGAAGGAAGGTTTTTCAGGAGTATTAACAGAGATACCTGGAATCACACAACATTGGGACAGAGAGGTTATCCTAAGCGTATAAGATGACATGAAATATGACTCACAAATAGCAAGATATGAAATATGGATGAATGCTTACACCTCAAATATAAGACTGTTTATCTCAAAAGAAAGAAAGAAAAAGAACCCAAACCTAGTCAGCAACTGTAGAGTAATGGAGGCTGATAACTTATAACAAGAACAAGAGAAAACTTCCTAGACGGGTTTATATATTGTACAATGTAGGACTTCCTCAGCAGAAAAAGTAGCTTCTAAGGTGATACACATAACTGCAAGAGGGACTATGTATAACCTATAACAGTCCTATCAAGTTCACTTCTTCACACTCTGAAGTCACCACATTTATTGAACAAGGCAGCATTTGGTATTTTTTACCAAATTAATAATGAGATTTTCCCCGCTAACTGGTATCATGGCGCTAACAATGTTGAAAACATTAGCTCACAACTTGCGACAACATTAATACAGAGCTACTCCAGAATGAGAACACTTGTTCTATTGCAAATTTTATGTAAGTATTAATAAGCTTGTCTTTCTCCTGAGCATCTCAGGACTAAGGCAGGTATCAGCAATGCAAAAACAATTTTATAAAACAAACATTAAACAACAGATATAAAAACATATTAAAACCAATCTAAAAGAACTCATGCTTTCCCACCAGCAAGTACATCCCCTTTACCCAGTCTGGGTAACATAAGAACATAAGAGAAGCCATGTTGGATCAGGCCAATGGCCCATCCAGTCCAACACTCTGTGTCACACAGTGGCCAAAAAACCTTCAAGTGCCATCAAGAGGTCCACCAGTGGGTCTAGAAGCCCTTCCATTGTGCTCCCCCGCCGCAGCACAAGAATACAGAGCATCACTGCCCCAGACACAGAGTTCCAACAATAAGCTGTGGCTAACAGCCACTGATGGACCTCTGCTCCATACGCTTATTCATTCCCCTCCTGAAGCTGTCTATGCTTGTAGCCGCTGCCACCTTCTGTGGCAGTGAATTCCACATGTTAATCACCCTTTGGGTGAAGAAGTACTTCCTTTTATCCGTTCTAACCCGACCGCTCAGTAATTTCATTGAATGCCCATGAGTTCTTGTATTGTGAGAAAGGGAGAAAAGTACTTCGTTCTCTACCTTCTCTGTCCCATGCATAATCTTGTAAACCTCTATCATGTCACCCTGCAGTCCACGTTTCTCCAAGCTAAAGTGCCCCAAGCGTTTTAACCTTTCAAAGTTCTGTAAAACTCTCAAGGTTCTCCAGAATGGTTCTGTTTTGCAGCAACACTAGATAGCAGGGAGAAGCCCCTCGGACCATTTTTGAGAGACTATTCCAGTGGTAAGGCGAAGCCACGGGAAAGGCTTAAGCCTAGACTGTTCCTGAATGTGCTTTAGTCAAGATGGGTACTGACAGGCTATAATAGGGAAATGAAGCTGCTGCATGGAAGCATGCAGGGAAAGCTGATCCTTCAAGTGTACGGGCCCCAGATCATACCACAGCAACTGGTATACCACAGCAGTTGATCATATCTCAGCAGTTGTAACCAATGTTTCCTCTAAGCTGCAGAGTCTTGTGAGCAAAAAATTCTATTTTGTGAGCTACTGGCATGAAAGTTGTGAGCTACTGCCTAAATTAGTGTGCTTGGGGGGGGGGGGGGGTCCTGAGCTAAGACAAAAATGTGTGAGCTGGAAGCTAAAAATCTCCAAGCTAGCTCACGCTAACTCAGTTTAAAGGGAACACTGCTTGTAATAGCAGTTTCTGTCTCTTCTTCGAGTTTAAATCAGAGCTGTTCTGACAGGCTTTCCATGGCGGATGGTTGAGGCCAGTTTTCTACGACCTATTAGCAGGGCTGCCTATTTTTTGACTGCAGACAGTGGGGCTCGTGGTTGGGTGCCAAATGATCATATTTTATTCTGATGCCTGAACTAGGTTGCTATTTTATGGATTGTAAATGAATGTTTCTGTAAGTATATTTTATCTCCATTTATAGATTGTTTTGTTGAATGTTGTGAGCTGCCCTGAGCTGTGTGACCCAGGAGAAGAGCAGACTATAAGCTTCTACATAAATAAATAAAATCTGCAGCTGAATCAGGAGATGAGACAGCTGCAGCTGTTCTTGCCCCATCCATCCTATGTGCCCTTTTTTTGCTGTACAGCATACCTGAAGCCTGTTTACTACAGCAGACAAATGAGGAGTGAATGCATGAAGATGCCTTATTTTGAGGGGACACTTCAAATGAGGAAGATGTTCTCTTTGCCCCCCATCTATGCAACTTAAGGAATTTACAAGTCCCAATGGAGTTAGGATTGTTTTGAAATCATTCACAACATGTCAGTCACATGCTGTGGTGTACTGTCTGGTCTGTGGGTGTCCCAAGTCTATATAGGCAGTACCACCAGGTCCTTAAGGACCAGGGTGCTTGAACACAAGTCGAGGGTTCGCCTGCTGGTTCAAGACGCCCCTCTTGTGAACCATGTCCAGTTGGCCCACCACGGCACAGAGGATTTTTGTTTTTTTACCATCTACAAGGTGCTTGAACATTTGGATAGTTTGACTTGTCAAAGGGTACTTTTGAAAGAGGAGTCCTTCTGGGCCTTCAAACTTGGGACTGTGGCACCTGAAGGTCTCAACAACAGCAGTTTGGATTTGGCATGTTTTCTTTCATAAAGAACATGTTCGGTAGTGTTTACTTACAACCTGATTATAGGTGTTTTAAAATAGATTGATTTTAAATAATAAAAGTGTTTCATTAATGAGTTTTTTTTAAAAAAATAATATATGTCTGCATGGTTACCTTAATGAATTATGAGTGGCATGTTTACAGCTGATGCTGATTAGTCCTTTAGATTGCGAGCGCTCCGGGGAACTCCTTCCTGGGCTACTGGAAGCGCCAGCATTGCTAACTGAGCAACTGTGATTGTTGCACTTGGTAAGCTTGCTTTATGTGCATAGGAGTAATTCATGGAGAATGTAACTTTATTTACAGCTTGTGATTTATGTATTTTGGTTGTTTTTCTGAAAAGAGTCCTCAGACAACGGATCAGCGCCTGACAAAGTAGTCATCTGAGAAATGTGTTCGTTACTGGTCCACCATTGTGCTTTGGATTCCACACTTGGAATGTTCAATAACTTTCAAGACTTTCAGTCTTAAATCCAGCTTTATATGACTGCAAAATTGGAGCTTGGGCTCTTTAAGGACTATTGCAAAGATGCAGTCAGCATGGACCAGTGTTTATTTTCTCGAGTTAGTGATTGATTTGCAACTGGGTTGCAACTGAAATTTGCAGTTCTTTATTGTGTGTTCAGTTGTTTAATACATTCAGTCTTTGCAGTATTTTGTTTTGCCATGAGCCTCGTGCTTTTCTCCATTGGTCAATTACACGGCTTCCTCTTTTGGTTTGTTTTATTTTGAGCTAGATCATTGGTCTGTCAAGGTCATTATTGACTACTTTGATTGCAGTGGCTATCCAGGGTCTCAGGCAGAGGTCTTTCACATCACCAACCACATGATCCTCAACTGGAGATTCGAGGAACTGAGTCTGGCCATTCTGCTTGCCAAGCAGATATCCACCACTGATAGGGTTGCCAACAACTTGGAGAAAAAGTGTACTGTCCCTTTAATAGAGGCTTAATGTGTGGAAATGAGCAGGTGGAGCATTTCATGACACATGGGTAAGTAACAACACAACACCAGGAAGATAATATCCAGGGGTTGTTTCGTAGAAAAATAGATGGTGGAGCTCATTCAGGATTGTTATGCAGCTGCACCTACTATTCAATGGACAAGGTGGGAAGGAGGAGGTGGAACTCTCAGAAAGATTCAGGAGCTGAGCTTCTGTGAGCATCCGCCGAATCCAAGGCCTGATAATGTCCCTCCTTAAAGGGGATGATGTTTTTTCCCCAGGTTGTTAGCAACCCTAACCACTGAGCTACAGCTCCTCCATTAACAGTGAGGACAAAAAAGTGAAAGGAGAATGGGTGTGAAAAGTCATTAAAATAGTCTTGTCTCCAACCTCACCAAAAGGTAAAGGGGCAAGACTAGCTCCAGATTTTGGAGGCCTTGAGCAGCAAATCCAGAGTAGATCCCATCCCCCATACAGATAATGAGCTAGCTGTTGCAGGGTTTGCTCTTCTTGTGGCTGGGCAACTCTCGGGAGTAAAGCAATGGCCCCTGCTGCTGTTCTTCTTCATTGCTGCTACTTACTCACTCTATTTGGGTGGGCACAATAGAATAGTGATAGCAAGGAGGACAAGCAGGAGGAAGAACAGAAGCCATTGCCACCTGATTGACCTCAGATGGAGAGGGCAAAGATTAAAAAAGAAGGCACAAAGCATGGACAACTGAACTGGCAGAAGCAAGAACACCAACTCCAGCTGTGGTAGACCTCCTGCCAAGGTATGGATATAGTGTTGCCAGGTCTATGCTTGCCAGTCCTCAGGTGGGGGTAAGAGATCCCACAGTTTTGCTGGCTCTGGCCAGCAGGGAGAACTCCATCCCCAAACAGCTGCCCCTGTGCATTGTCAGTGATGCACTGATGTTACTTCTGGAAGTGACAACATTGTGCCAGTGACAATGGGGGTGATGCTCTACTTTTTGGGCAAAACTTTATGGTTTGTAGCTGGTTTTACCATAGAGTTTTGCCTAACGAGTAGAACATTGCCCCAGCAGTGGTGTGATGACATCACTTCTGGAAGTGACACCAGCACACCACCAACTCCCCCCCCCCCGAATGCCTTCCAAATCCCCCTGCTGGCAGGTAGAAAACACCTGGCAACCCTAACCAGGTCCCCCCTGGCCACTGCTGGGGGAGGGTTACCAGATACAGGTTAGGGAACTCCTGGAGAATTAGGGATGGAGCCTGGGGTGGATAGGGACCTCAATGGGGTTCAGTGCCACAAAGTCCACCCTCCAAAGCATCCATTTTCTCCAGGGGGACTCATATCTTTAGTCTGAAGATCAGCTACAATTCTGGGGATCTCCATGTTCCACCTGGAGGCTGGTATCCCCATCAGCTGATGCTAAACATCATAAGTCAGGTCTAAAAAAGGAATCTCTGGTTATTGCCTTGTGACCCTAAATGTAACTTCTCTGAAGAAGTCTTTGGGCCAGTACTGTCATGACTCCTCTGACCAGTTCAAGTTCTCGGAATCCTCAGGGGAAGACCCTGAGTAGCCAGAGGCACCAAGGCTGAAGAGAACCAATAGAACCAGGAAGAGCCTAACATGGCAGAGTTGTTGGCTGACAAGGTGCCAGTATTGCCTGAGGCCACCCTGTCGGAGCCTGCAAGTGAGTCTTCAATGCTGGCTCCTAAAATAGACACCAAGTAGTAGGGTTGCCAGGTCCAACTCAGAAAATGCCTGGGGACTTTGGGGGTGGAGCCAGAAGACTTTCCCGTTTCCTAAAATAAATAAATAAAACTACAGCAGTGCAGTTCGTCATTTCCTCAGCCCCCAGCAGCTGTAATTCCAGTAAATGAAAGTGAACACATACTCACAAAGCAGCCAAAATAAACAGAGTTAATTCGCCTTCAACGGTTAATGGGGAGATGGCTATTATCCCACAGCACTGACAATCTCACTGAACTAACATAATGGAAATCAGAACCTTTCCATCTTGGACTTTTAATGAATGGATTGATGATTGTAATATGCATGGAAATGTTTTTATTACATATTTTATTCTTTAATATTTTATGTTTGTTTTTAGCTGTTGTTAGCAGCCCTGAGCCCGTAAGGGGAGGGCGGGATATAAACCTGATAAAATGAATAAATAAAGCACACACTTTTGTGATCTCACTGGGGCTTTACTCACAGGAGCTGCTGTATTTCCACCAACTTCTTCAGACTAACACATGCAAATGAAAAGAGAGAGAGGTGGCATTTTCTTTCATCCCATAAACAGTTTCCTACATAAAAATGTCTGGAACAATGCAAAACAAGCACAGATTGTGCTCTCTCTCTCTCTCTCTCACACACACACACACACACACACTCTCTCTCTTACTGGCTCTGGTTCTTATAAAAAGACATCTGAAACAAAAGCAAAACAAGACTGTGCTATCACTCACTCACATTGGGATCTGCTGCTGGCCCCTCCCAATGCAGTTTTCACTTCCTGCTCAAATTAAAAGGCACACAACATTCTAAAACCCTAAGGAGTTTGATAACCTGCTATAACAGCACCTGCCTCACGGTCTTACTGGATCGCTTCTATGTGCTGTTTTTTTGCTACCCCAGCCCCTCTTTCTCCTCAGTTCTTCCTTTTAAAACTTTTACCTCAGGAATTTAGTACTCAAGGGGTGGGTATGATTTGGATTTCTCTCTATATTAGTCTCTTCGGGGTATTTGTTTTCAGATGGATATATAATACACTTCATAGGGGACCACAGCAGTTTTGTGAGTTTTCCCAAATTATAGGCACCAGAGAACTTTAAAATAAACCACAGATATTTAATTCAACACCAAGACTTCCACCTCTCTAGCTCTTAAGAGATGTATATGTGTCTGTGACCGTTTAGGTCTTCACCGTGACTCTCCTTCTTAGTCACACACAGCCCCTTGCTGTTTTTATAGAGCTAGCAGTCAGCTTTTCTTCTCTTGAAGACTCTTCTTAGCTACTGCCTCACCTCCCTCAAAGACCAGCTCTCTCAGACTCTGTCAGGCACCAACTCTCTCAGGCTCTGTCAGGGTCTAACCGACTCCCTCAGCCGTTAGCTGACAATCTCACACACTGAGAGTTCCGAGCACTCTGGCCCCCACCCTCAGGTCACCTGACGCAGGCTCTGTGCATCTTTGGTTTTCCTTAGTTTTATGTTTAACCCATACCTTACTGTCACACCTGCGGAGACCTAAAGGCATATTCTGGCAGTTGGGATGGGGCTTCCCCCCACTAGCCAGCTGGCTAGGAATGTAGTGGAGCTTGCAAAACTGTGGGATCCCCTGCCTGGACCTGGGGATTGGAAAGCCTACCAGGCAGCCATGAAGCAGGTCTTAAAACCAGACCCATAATCCTCCAGGATCCATTCCTACCCTGCAGGAACAGTGGTAGCAGAAGGCCTGGGCCAAGGTGATCCAAAGAGGCAAAGTGCTGGACTAGATGCGTGCAACCCCATCCCAAAGCCATGCAGTGGTAGTGATACTTCTTTGCAGGGTCTGGGCTAAAGCACAACTCAGAAGCTTCAACACCTGTCAGCAATGCAGATGTGCCTCATTGCCTCCTAGTCTATGTAGGCTGAGGCTTGGGAAGGCTGTCTTGCTGGATCAACTGGTCTACTAGGTACAAACTTGTGGGCCAGCTCCAGTCCACACTTTCAAGCCTCAGTATCTAGACCTGAGGGCTCTGCTTCCAAGGGGCCCTGACTGGGCCTGCCTGCAGAGCACAGGACAAGCACACACATACACCAGGGGTGGCCAACGGTAGCTCTCCAGATGTTTTTGCCTACAACTCCCATCAGCCCCAGCCATTGGCCATGTTGGCTGGGGCTGATGGGAGTTGTAGGCAAAAACATCTGACATACACAATAACTATCATGCAGAGGTTGCTTTGAATAAGCTACCCTGACACCAGTGTGCATGCAGGTTTCCCTCCCCGCTCCAGCTTCACAGTGTTATGAGGCCTCCTGAATCTACAGTATAAAATACTGCACACAAACTCCTTTCTGGGTAGTCAGCTGTCTGATGAAGCAATTTAAGAAGTCCTACGAACATAGAAAATAAGCCCTACGAACATTAGGAAGAACGTCCCAACCATTAGAGCGGTTCCTCAGTGGAACAGGCTTCCTCGGGAGGTGGTGAGCTCTCCTTCCTTGGAGGTTTTTAAACAGAGGCTGGATTGCCATCTGACAGCAATGAAGCTCCTGTGAATGTAGGGGGAGGTATCTGTGAGTTTCCTGCATTGTGCAGGGGGTTGGATTACATGACCCTGGAGGTCTCTTCCATCTCTATGATTCTGTGATTCTATGATTCTTCAAAGGCCCACACTGGCAATGTCATGCCAACATTACTCCCAGCCTGCTTCCCAATTTATGCATGAAAGTAGTTTTATGCTCCAATGAAAATTCCTCACTTCAGAGCTGCAGAAAGTTTTGTCCTCTTGTCTGTCTGCATTAGAAAGTGAGGCAAATGTCCTCTCTCCTGCACTGAACCTGAAATGCAAATGCCTGGCATCCCAGCCAGCCAGCTTTGCCTGCTGAATGTGTTTTTATTCTAGTTCAGGATAATTACAGTTGAAAGAGAGAGCCTCCCCCACCTCTCTGGAGCTTCAGCACTCTATACTGGGAAGTGGTGGGGGGCGGGGGGAGGCTTCCTTATTTAACGATAGTAGCTGCAAGAAGCACATTGAGTGAGACATCCAAACTTCTGAACTCATGCAGTGAAAGAAAAAAAACAGCTTTAAAACTCAGCATGTAGCCCTTTTATCTCCCAGATGTCTATTGCTCAGTCTCAATATCCCTGGTTAGTGGGATGGCAGCTCCTAAGCATGTCAAATTTAATTAAAGCATTTTAATTGCTATTTTCTCCTTGGATACGGAGATAGATGGTTCCGTTACTAGCAGGCAGTAGCAATTTCTAAGCCTCCAGGCTCAGCCAGAACATTGTGGTCTGGCCTAGGATATATCATACCTCTCCCTCTCCCTCCCCCTTATACTATTGGAAGATTAAGAACATAACAACATAAGAGAAGCCATGTTGGATCAGGCCAATGGTCCATCCAGTCCAACACTCTGTATCACACAGTGGCCAAATATATATATTTGTCATCCGCAAACTTGGCCACTTCACTGCTTACTCTCAACTCCAAATGAACAAGTTAAAGAGCATGGGACCCAGTACTGAACCCTGCGGCACTCCACTGCTTACCGTTCTCCACTGCGAAGACTGCCCATTTATACACACTCTCTGCTTCTTATTAATTAGCCAGTTTTTGATTCACAAGAGGGCCTGTCCTTTTACTCCATGACTCTCGAGCTCACTAAGGAGCCTTTGATGAGGAACTTTATCAAAAGCTTTCTGGAAGTCAATTTTTATTGTTGGTCTTTATGTTTTTTGCAATATGCTCCTCATAGTCCCTTTTTGCCCGCCTGATCACAGTCTTGCATTTGATTTGCCATTGCCTGTGTTCCCTTTTATTAATTTCACTTGGACTAGCTTTCCACCGCTTAAAGGAGTCCTTCTTACCTTTTATAGCTTCCATTACTTTGTTTGTTAACCTTGCAGGCCTTCTCTTATACCTTATTCAGATGCATGTTATTCTACCTGAAAGCTGGAAAACTTCAGATAACTGGATATTGGGGTAAGCAGAAGGTTATAATTCAGGCTTTATATGACAAGTGAAATAGGTATAGATAGCTTCAAGAGGAGATTAGATAAATATGTGGAGCAGAGGTCCTTCAGTGGCTATAAGGATGGAACACTGCCTGGGGCAATGATGCTCTCTATTCTTGGTGCTTGGGGGGCAACAGTGGGAGGGCTTCTAGAGTCTGTCTCCCCTGATGGACTTCCTGATGGCCACTGTGTGGTACAGACTGTTGGACTGGATGGGCCATTGGCCTGATCCAACATAGCTTCTTTTATGTTCTTATAAGTTAAGGGAGGGGGATAAAGTCTAGAGTTGGACAATGGAAATTCTACTGTACCAGCAGGGGACCTATAAAGACTTGCATGGTACATCTCACTATTTCCTCTTCTATCCTAAAAGCCCCCATGGCCCCTTTTCCTGCCTCCTTCCCACCCACCAGCCACACACCCCTATCTTCAGCTTTCCTGCCTCTCCCTAGAAAAAGTTTGGCCAAGTTATGCAGTGCCAGCTGCCAGCTTCAGTTGTGTGGTGGGGAAACCACAATGACTTGCATAGGGTACCTCATTTCTCCCTGTATGTTGTGTCCACATCCCCTCCGCACACTACACCCTCCTTCCCTTCTTCTAGTAACACCCATATCCTCATTTGTCCCTGCTTCCTTCTCTCCTTCCCACTCACCTTATATCTGTCCTCCATAATAATTATATTATTCATTTACATTTATTTTATATCTCATCTTTGTCCACAAT